>NC_071538.1:15206439-16615439 GCF_026979565.1 Vidua chalybeata | reverse complement strand
CAACTACAATTCTTTGTGACTTTACAATAATACCTTTTGGGTTTGAATACCTTCAATATCTCTCTTGTGTTGCCATGTTAAAAAAACCCACAGACAAGAGGGGAACTACATGGGATCTCAAGAAATCATTTAGCATATGCAAAGAACAATTAAGCACTTAGTGATACACTGTAGTCTCCAGTGCAGTCTCCAGATATTATTCAAATGCATTAATATTAATCAATTAATTATTTCTTTCTATGCAGCTCCTATTGCAATATTATGGCATCTGAACAAGCAGCAGCTTCCTGGTTTAAGATTTCTACTCTACCTACCTCAGTAATAACCCAGACAGAGCATATTATAACTCAAATGCAAGCAAGTCTTATTCATCCAAAGATCTTAGTTTTCATGTTTCAGAGGAAATTTTTCCCTGAATTTGGGTTCTAAAGAAACAGGGAAACTTCTTCCCAGCTTTGCTTACAGTAAAAACAATGTCCAGGCCAAACTGCAAGAAAACTTAAGGCTTTTGGTTAATACATAGGGACAGCAGAAAACCAGGGAACTGCAGCATGAAGCAACAACTTTATAAACCTCTCTAAAGAGATAAAGTAATCCAAACTCCTTGTTGCGTATACCTAACACTTTTCAGAATACTGGTATCAAAGTCTATGTACAATAAAAATTACCTAATTTTCATAAAATTTCTGTATAAATATATTACCTTGACACTCTTCTCACAGTGATTTCTATATGTAAATTAAATGTTTTTAATTGCAGTTGTCAGAAGTTTGGGTTTACCTTCATTTCTATTAGAAATCTTCCTTTGCAAAGGAAAATCTCAGGTCAGAATACTTGTGCAGAACACTCTGAATTCACATCAGTAAAATTGCTAACATTCTGGTGTATTTGCAAATCATTTTGTATTTTCAAACAGGGATTGATAAACTGCACAATTCTCATTCCAGTCGTCCTTGCTTAGCATCACCTATTGCTCCCCACACATCGAATACAAACTCATCTGGAAATGCAAAGTCTCCAAGAGTTTCATCCAAGGCCACTGCAAATTCATCTGGGTTTTTCTTGTCTCTTCCAGCTTCCACAATTGTTGCAGCTAAAAAGAAACAAAACAAAATAATGTAATTATCATGATAGTGACAGCTAACACATAGGGCCAAGACAGTTTTGGGATGTCTATTTTCAACAGCTGGTGAGGTCAGCTGACGGAAATGCAAAGTCTACCAGGTGAATTTAGGATTCAACAGGAGATTATGTACCTTAAGTTCGTGCTTATGCCTCTAGAAAGTGAAAAAGTTATTTCTGAAAATCTCAGCCAGGTGGGTCAAATTGTGCAGAAGGAAGAGAAAGGCTTTGCTGCTGTGCACAACAAACTGGAGCCACCAAATACCAGGAACATCTTGGTATCCAGCAGAATGAAAGAAGAGGAGTGATACAATGGAGTTAAACTGTGATATCTTGTATACCAATACTGTCCAGCATTTTCTCCTATCTACCACAAAAGTACCAAAATTTATCAAGTGTCAGAGCTCCTTTCTGAAATGGCTACACTGGGGCTGCTGCTTAGGACTGACTCCTTATTGCTGTGCTCATCCCTCACCTTTTGCCACTGCAGTTTCTCAGACTCCAGGAAAACATAGAAGTCTATCCCAAACACTGGATGCTGACAACCCATGGATATTAGAGCAAATGAAAACTGTCAGGGCTTAAACCTCTTTTCATCATGACACCTGCACCCCCAGGAAGGGTGAAAAGAATCAGCACAGAAATTTCTCCTGGTTAAGCTGGGCCCAGAGAACCACTGGCAGCAAGCTACCATGGTTTGAGGGCAGAATGCTTTTTAAGACACATTCAGCACAAACAGCACTGCTGAATACAGTTTATTTTCTGAGCTCTATCTCTCCTCCACAGCCTCTCTTCACAGGAAAATGATGGTATAGTACAATAGATGAAACATCAAAGTCTGCTTCATTTTGTGATTACTTTACCACACCTGCCTTAAACTGCTAGTGTCCTCCATCTTTTGTTAAACATCAAATACCTGCCACTTTCTTCATGAGCATATCAAATTCAAGTGTCAAAAGGAAGGATTTGATAGCTTCTAGCCTTTTCTTAGAGGAATATCCAAATGTAAAACACATAATATAGTGCCTGAGAAAGGGAAGGAAGTTTTGAAGCCACAGAAAAACATCTTTACTGGGACAGTGTGCCATCTACCACATACACTGTATTGAATCAACATGGCAAAATCTCTCTGATAAAAACAAAAATAAACATTCCCTGCTCTGAAGTTTTACTAAATTTAATTAATTTTATTTTGTTGATCTAAAATTCAGCTCAAATTTATTGACAGTTATGAACTTCTGGCAAACAGTACTTGCTGTTGTGCAAACATGTAAGAAGCTGTAAGCAAGCTTGAGCCATATTCCACACTGCAAATGTCAACAACAGTAATTCTGAGGAAACTTGATGTTTTGGTTTTAACTGTGTTCAGCTGTGAGGCTCCAAACCCAATCACAGTGTGTCAAACTACACAAAACTGTCCAAGGAAAACGTGTGTAAATCCTGACAAATAAACTGCTGTGATGCAGACAGTTCAAGTGTACCCCAGCTTCCCAGGCACCACTACTGGTTCTCAAGGAGCCTCCAGACCCTGCCAGAAGAAACTCTATCCCTGTTCCACTGATTCTCTCTGTGTCCCCCGTGAAGTTCCCAGGACTCTGATTCAGACAAGTCTGGATGGGAAATGGGCATTACAGAGGGGACTCTTGATCCTGATAGTGGAACACAAGGATTTCATCTATAACACCACTCTATATTCCCTGACAATGTGGCACAAGAAGGTACTTACAGGGAAGCAAGCCTGGACATAATGAAGTGAAGGGTATAACTGAAACTTCACAGATTTCTGGATATGAAGCTGAACACATCAAGAGATTGTTACACCAGATATTTAGAAAAAGCTGCCATCAAAAGAGTAAGGATCTAGACAAGTGTTCAAGCAGGTGGGAGTGAGGAATGTAGCCATTTATAAGATAAACTGGCCAAGAGATATGGAGGAACCATATGACACAGACAGCAGCAATAAAACAAGACAACAAGGCATTATATCACAGTCCGGCTGCCCTAGCTGAAGCTTCAGAATTCAACATAATGATCTGTCATTAACAGAAAGTGTAACTTCAAACACAACTTCCTTTAAAGACTGACCTTCCCAGATAACTAAATAGAATCTAAAAAACTGGTTTATTATAGATTTACAAAACTTGAAAACAAAATCCGCTAAAAACTTAGCGGATCAACTTTCAACCCAGTCAAGCAAGACTCAGAACATCGCCGTGCTAAAGCAGCCTCAAAAAAACCTCCTTTTTCATCTGTTTTGAGTAAGTCTGATCGGCAGTGCGGGGCACATTTAATGTAGGGTATTTACTGACGCACACCGGCACTCCCCGATGCACCTGCGGAGGAGCCGGGCCCCTGGATCGGCAGCGCGGCGCTGACCCCCAGCGCCGGCCCGGCCGCACTGCCGCGCTCCGCCACAGCGCCGGGCGCTGCCAAAGCGCCGCGCCGAGCCCGCTGCTCTGCCTGCGTGCCGGCCAGCTTCTCTGCCGCCCCCGAACTCATCCCTGTTTCCCCAGGCAGCTGCCACAGCCGCGGGACGGCGTTCCCAGGGCGGCACAGCTGCGCAGAACGCGCCTGTTCGCACAGTGACATTTGCGGAATTGATGCGGAATTCCCAGGGCAAATCAAAGCCCGCTGACTGCCAAGGCATTCGGCAGATACTTGCCAGCTTGAAGAAAACTTTGCTGGTTCTCAGAGGGTGACAGCTTCGTGCCAAATTAGCTCCGCTCCCCTCCCTTCTCCCCACTGCTTCTTGTAAGAGCTACACAGTAAGTGATTACAGGAATTTTATTCCAATAGAATATTTTTCCACAGTCAAAAGAGCCTCAATTGTTTTCAGATTTTCCTTTTTTTCAGTTCCCTTCAGGCAATGTTAATATCTGATTAATTTCTACATAAAATGTGAAAAGTTCAGCAATCTTAAAAGTGGTGAAAGGAATTAGAAGTCTCATCAACTTTAACTGAGAAGTTAATATCAGGCTTCCCAGAATATGAACAAAGTAATATGTTGGCTTTTCAAATACAGTTCTTTTAAAATAACCTCAAAGATCTTTCACAAAATCCTTATTTTCACTTTTAATAGACATATGGGACACAAGGCATGAAAGCTACCTTCTGCCTGCCATTCTTATTATCTACCTTACACAGTGGTTTTGCTACCTATATCCTATAATGAAAAAGCTTTTTTCAGAAGTTCTGACAGACACCTCAGTATTTATTTAGCTATTAGAAGTTTTGCCTTAATCAGAACTATTAGAAATATTTCTTCTTGTTCCTTTTTCTTAAGTACTAATTCTTCCTGATTTTTTGTTTTGTTTAACTGGGCTTGCTGCCCTTCCTTTTATCAAAAAACTCCCATCATTCTTTCAGAGTAAATGAACAGCCATAAACAATATACCCCTGGATGTATGCAATATAATCCTTTGGGAAAGGAAGTCTGGTGACAGAAGGAGAAGAAAACAACAGATTCAGGGAAAATATCACTTCAGTTAAAGCATTTAGAAATAAAAACATCTACTGAATATTGATGGGTTGGATTTGCAAGCCAAGAGAAAAAACTTGGGTAACAAAAAAGGTTTAAACCTGTTAAGGTATTTTGACTAGATGGTAAGTTTGAAAAATGAAGTCAAAAATGGAGAAGTAGATTTCAAATTTTTTAAACAAAGAGAGAATACACAAGGATATTTCAGCCTGATCTCAGTGATGGAAGATTATGAAAAAGACTATCTTGTGTATGATCACATAGCATGGACAGGACAAAACAGAGGGTCAGGCCCAGCCAGCATGGATTTAGGAAAGACAGGTCCTGCCTGACCAACCTGATCTCCTTTTATGACCAGTGAGCCACCCACAGGATGAGAGAAAGGCTGTGGATGTGCCTACCTGGACTTCAGTAAAGCCTTGGATACTGCTCCCCACACCTTTCTCCCAGAGAAGCTGGCAGCCCATGACTGCACCACGTTCAGCTTGGACATCAGGAAAAATTTCTTCACTGAAAGGATGGTTAAGCATTGAATGGGCTGCACAGGGAAGTGGTGGAGTCCCCACAGCTGGAAGTACTCAAGAAATGACTGGGTGTGACACACAGTCTATGTTTAGTTGCCCTCATGGTGCTTGGTCAAAGGTTGGACTCGGTGATATTGGAGCTCTTTTCCAACCCTAATGCTGCCATGATACATCATGTCTGATAATATCATAGAGAGCAACAGAAAGGAAATAATCATCCAAAAGCAGAAAAATAGAACAAAGGGGAACAAAATATTGGTGGATGAAGCCAAAAGGTGCTGAAAAAAAAATGTGGACAGGAAGCCCTTTTGCCATCATTTACAATCAGTAACATTCTGGGGTTAGATCCAGGCTTACTCCCACCCAGAATTTTTGGGATTAAATACAGTCCATAACAATTCAAGTCTTACTGATTTAAAAAAAAAAAAGCCAAAATTTTTCACTAACACTGTTTACTGAGTCGCTCCTATTAATCAACTGCTAAAATTCCTTTTACCAGAAAGCACTCACAGAATTTAGAATAACCTTTATTATCTCTCAGCTGTGTATTTATGTTTTAAAGAATGCTTTGGTCCAATTTCTAATGTGCCCATGAAATGGCTGAGGAATACATTTCCAGAACTGTCCCTTCTCTGGATTACATACAGTTTTCAGTACAAAGGAATAAAGAAGTAAAAAGGTAAAACTGCATCCAAAAGCAGGTATGTAAATCTCAACAGCATTTAGATCTCTGAAAACTGCCAGAAAAAAGTGCATGCATTTTGTTTAACAATTCCCAAGTATTTTGGTCCAGCCTAGGGATTTGTGTGTAGATTTAGTCAGCCATTCTTGAAACTGTCAAGATACTTAACCATGCAAAAATTATGGGCTTTAGCTCACCTTTAATTCTGTCTGTAATTTAACATTAGTTTTTCTTTCCCTTCTTTCTAACTTATGGCTTAAAACTGGGGCACTGTTTCAGAATTCAATCACACCATGGAAGTGTCATTTTAATGGAGACGAAAGAGTAACATTAACTGACATCCAAAGATTCTGACAAACAGAAGTGCATGGAAGTGAGCAATGATTGAGATCTTAATCACTTGTCAGCTGCACATTGTGATGACTTGCATTTTCAACTAATCTGGCTTGAGTAATGAGTGAAATTTTGAGCTAAGTGGTGATTGGCATTTTCTGAATGAATCTTTTCCTCATATTTAATTTTCATGGGTGACTGATCACATCCAGTATGTGAAAAACTGACATGTGTTAATTGAACAGATTTGTGACAGGTGATTAGCTCTCCTTTCCTAAAGAATCCTAGAGCTCTTTAATTGTTTTAAAATAGTAAAGTTGGGGGGTTTGAGTCATCACTGTTGGCTGTTGACTCTCAGATTTGAACTTCAGAATATAGCTTCAAAGGTGCAAACTAAAGCTATGAACCCTACAGTCTTTGATTTTTGACAGCTCCTCTTTGTTTCACTACTTTTTGGAGAGGAAAAGAAGAGGTGAGGGACAAAACAATCACCATGCTAGGAAGAAAAGAGCCTCTCTATGAACAAAGACCTCTTCCTTCTTTGAGTATTCTTTTAAGGCATTAAGTTTCCAAACTACATGCTGAAAGACGAAGGACACTAGATCTTTTTTGGGGGAAAAAAATAAAGGAATTCATGGGAAAACTCTACCAGGTGCTTGGCTATTAACTCAACCATATGTGTTGAAAGCTGAACTTCTCAGTCTACTGTGCAAGAGCCATCCTGATTACAGTACTGAGAGCCAAAACCACAGGGAACACCAGTTCCCACAGGACCGTTCCCATGGACACCAGAAGCAGAGCACCTACAGCTGCTTATTCCTGTAGGGCAAGGAGCCTGGGGACCTTGGAAGTAACCTGCAAGGACAGGAGCTTCCAGAAGCCCAGCCTGAGCCAGGACTGCAACAGCTGCAGGACAAAAACAGCTCCCAGAGGGACAGCTGGCAGGGGATGCAGAGCTTTGAAGCCTGAGCCAAACTGAGGTACAGAAGTTGCAGGAATGAGATGGGACATGGAATCCTCCCTAACCTAAACATGGCTCAGCAGCACACAGGCCTCCCAGGAGTGTATTACATGGCAGCAGCATCACATATTAGAGTTGCTGGAAACAGAAATGTTGAGAAATTCTAGTTTCCTGGGAAATGGGAACTTTAGATAGAACCTACAAAACAGAGGGCAGGTCTGCCCTCTCTTCTATGCCGGGAAGCCCACTTCTGCCTTAGACAGAAGGACAAATATTGTTTTACCTACATTTTTTCCTGTGAGAAAACTAGTGGAATCTGCCAAACAGATGCTTGCTGGTCAGAGCACCCAACAAAGGCCTTTTGGCTAATCAGAGAACCACCCTTTGATCTCATTCCTCTGTGCTAGCTGCTGCTCCTCCAGCCCTGATGCTTCCCCTCTGGAGCTTCATGCCAGACCTATTTTCTCTTCTGCTTTGCCTTTTCCACTTCTCTCTCATGAAAGCTTTCTTTTCAAGATCACTTTCCATTTAGCCTATTCTTTCCTTTTTCTTGGCTGATTCTTTTAAGATATTACCATAATAATAAATGCCTTCCTCTTTGTCTCAGTACCCGCAGTTCCACAAGATCCTAGGAGGATTACACCAGCCACAGCAGGCTGCAACAGCTAGACTGCAGCTTCTTCCCACACAAATAGAAATTCCTATTTAGTTGTTGTCAGAATAACAAAGAAAAGCTACAAGGACAAATTTGGTGCATCTTTAAGGAACTTATGACACGGGGGTTAAGTAGTTTCATTAAAAATCAATGATTCTTATAACTAGTAAATAGTCTGTAAGTTTTCTAATGTTCATCAGAACACAAGTTTTAGAGATTTTGATAAATTTGTGTAATTATTCTGTCAGTTCCCTTGCTAAATAGTTGCTTCTTCACTGATGAAGATCTCAGGTTCAAACCTTAGCAATCAACTTTGATGGGTCTATGCCAAGGGGAAAAAAAAGCAAACAAACCTACTTATTCTTAAGAATCCTTAACCATGGCACACACAAGATCCACTAGAAAATATAGGCCAGAAAGAATACAGTGGTGACAGTTATAGCAAACAACTAAAAAATTCATGCAACAGTGTATAGCTGATGTGTAGAAAGAATAGAGGATTGACTGAGTAATTACATCATAAGGATTGAAGTGGGAGGGAGATTCTTTTATCAGAGAAACACATCTGTAGAAACACAGGCAAGTTTTTGAGACTGCAGTCTGGACAAATTTTGCCTCACATCTAGAGACTAAAGTAATCAATAAATGTTAGACTACAGAAAATGAGAAATTATTTCATCTTGTAGTAATGTATCTGCTAAAAACTCACCTAGTTCAATATCTCTTATGCCCATGTATGTTTCAAGCAGCTCATCCACTTTTTTAATTGCTTTTTCTTCAACTTCAGTTGGCTTTGTTGGAAGGAAGGGAGAGAAGAGCAAAGTATGATCATATCCATGCAGATTTCAAAATAAGCAGCAATGTGCCAGTGATTATCCTTACTCCCATCTTGGCAACCTAGACTTACAAAATCTACAGATAAGACACACTATTCCACTCTCTTTCCCTCTTCTCACAAACATGAGCTTTCCTCCTAATATCAAGCCACACAGCTCATGCATTCAAACTGAACAGGGGCCTTATATCTCCTAACAATACAGATCTCCATCAAATCCACATCAGAGCCCAGAATAAATAATATTTATTCACCAAACTCTAATCCTGGCTTTGCACAAATTCATGTCAATGTATCTAATTAGCCTCTCCTAACAACAATCCTTACACCAACCCCATAGAATTCAGTGTCAGAAATGGAACAAATTCTTCACAACCATCTCAACTCTCTTCTACCCCCCTCCCCTCTTGTCAGCACCCCTTGGTCTAATCTAAATTCATCCATGTAATCCATGACACCTAAATATAGGTTCTGTGCTTCCAGGTTCTTCAGCCCCATCCTATCCCTGCTAGTCATCAACTTCTGTTGTTCTCTTTAGTCCCACAAGCTTTGTAACATCCAATTTTTCCTTCCTACTTATCAGCCTTGGGGAAGAATAAATCAGAAGCTGGGTGATTAAACTACTGAAGGGCATGTACCACACCATACCATTTCCTCCACAGTAGCAGGGCCTTTGGCTCTCAGGCGAAGTGTTTCTCTCCCTTTGGAGATTTTAGCCTCTGACAGAGTTCTGCCTTTGGACCTTGGCTCCAGCTTTTCTAAAGACAAAAAAAAAAAAAATCCAACAAAAATAAAATACCAAACAAAACTACATATACAGTACAACAGAATATGAGGTATCTGTTTTGGTTATTACAGTATCTTCACATTTAGTCTAATAGAGATCTAGACTACATAAAAATCTAATTATAAATTAACTATTCTAAGTATAGCTTTGCTGACAATTTCTTGTCTTTAAATTGTAATATCTGCTCAGCTGCACTGAGGCTAGGACTTCCACTGACCAATCTATCTAAGCAGGCCTATGGCATTCAGTTCATATATGTACCTTGTGTAATTTTATTTCCCTATTCTACAGAGAAGTATTTATACCTTTGTATTAGATAGCGGCTGAAGTCACCAGCCAACTGCTGATTTATTCGGGTCTCTACAGACAGAACACAGCAGATTTAGCATTGCAATGTTTCGATCTTTCACTGAGCAATGGTGCAAACACTCCTGCTAGGCAGGTGATGATGAGCCACATAGAGCTGAGCTAAGAATTTGCTTCTCAGCACTCACAGAGGTGAAGTGGCCATGAGCCGATCTGCAGGAGGTTTTCCACTGGTTTCACCAAAATTATTTCACAGCTGATAAACCTCTACAAAGAGTATCTGGTTTACACAAAGTTTCCTTTACCTGAATTCAGTCTTTCTGTTTCATCCTGGGTAAGAGCACTCCAGTTACCAGATGGAGCATGCAATCATTTGTGTTTCTTGCTCCAGAATGCAATTTTACATTCAAGAGTGGCAAGGCTTTAATTTACTTACTGCCATGGGAGTTACATAGTGAATCTGGAAAGTGCTAGAGGAGAGGAGACAATTTTGCAGAACTGCTTTTAATTGTCCTGTTTTCTCCAACAGATTATTCCTCCTCTTAATAGCAGGTCTTTCTAATAAGCTCTTCTTGAAGGCAATACTTTAACATATTATATTAATTTTCGTCAGATAGATTTCAACTTCTCATTCTTGCATAAGTGGACACAAATCTAGATTATTATGCTGAACAGTATGTTTGAAAAGTAAATTTTGTTAGCTTTCATTATACAAATAGGTATGTCACAGTGTGTTATAGATATACTTAGGATTAACATGTTTTCTTAATCCTTTTATTGCTTCAAGGATAGTTTAAAACTGTCAGTACTGTCAAGATTGTCATTATTTCTGCTAGACTTGTTTCAAAAAGTCATTCCTGATAAAAAAAAACGTATTTTTCAAATTCTGTCATCATTATCACCTTAGCACTCATAATTTGACATAACCTTTCTTTGCAGTACTTTAGACCAAAACACTCTGGCTATCACAGAAACCATTTTTCATGTTCACATCATTAAAACGCAGAGTTTGTGTTATGCTGCATTTACTTTGTTTCTATTCATTTTTCACAATTTATAGATGCTTGTGACTGGTACAAATCTTTAGTTCTGTGCTACAAGCCTTGCCTAGAGGAGCTGAGACAGCCTGTGTGTACATGGTAGAAGGATGTCCAACCAGTAAATTATGCTTATTTCACATTCCGCTGAGAGAAAGAAAAATAAAAATAATTTCACACAGAGGCTTGTCTCTTACTTCTGTACCCTCACCAAATACTGACCAAATTAACAGGAATTCAGCACCTACTTGTCCAGCAGGATCTGGATCTTGTCTGTCATCTCCTCTGGGGCTATTCTTAGTGCTTAAGCTGCAGCTGAAGTATTGTCTTTGTGCCTGAAGCCTAACTTTACCTAAGGCTAAAGGCAGAACGTTTTAACCTACTGAGCACTGCAACTTGCAAGTTAATTTCTGTAGGGTAAAAAAATAACATCTTCAAAAAATCTGTCCACAAAGCTCTGGCTGCCTCTTAAGTCAATGGCAGAAAAAAGGTATTGCCAAGGAATTAGTGCATTTCCTCCTCTACATCACAGGCAGACTAAAAGGTGTCGTAGCCACCCAACTAAAGTAAAAACGACTAAATTATGGCTGAAATCATCAATCAAATGCTGATTTACCCTGTTCTTTAGAAACAGACTGTGTAACACTTCTAGCATTGAACACAAATTATAGGCCCATTTTAAAAAAAGGTATTGCTGCATTACTAATTGTGATGGACAATATATGCAATTCTTTAGCATAATGTATAACATACATATTTACTTAACAGCAGTACCAGCTTACATACAAACATTAGAGATCAACTCATAACTCCCATTCTTCACAGAAGCACCAAAAGCAAAAAAAAAATCTTAGCATTTCTCTCATTTTCAATTTCTGCTGCTATTCTGACACCAAGTGTCAAGACTGGTGTATGACAGTAGCTGTAAACTATTAACATAATAAAAAAATTGAAAAATATCCATTAAACATTTTTGCTGCTGTAGTGAAGACAGTGATATTGAACTGACTGTTATTGCAGCTGTGCAGAAGGCCTCATACAAATTTATGATTTAGCACTATTTTGAAGTTTTTATTACAGGAAAATGCTACATGGTTTGGGTAACCATGGTTTGTAACTCAGTCTCTATTTTGACTGTCTTAGCAAAACTTCCCTTTTTTGTTTGTTTTCTACACTGATAGAGTTAATATACACAAGAATTAGCAGTAGGTATGCATTCCACCTATTTAAGCAGCACTCGCTCAGAGCATGCAGGTGACAAGCAAAGACAGAGCTTTGCAATTCTGCTTTCTTCCAATTCTGAGTACACCTGCTGCATGACTGGAGAGCCACAAAAAGGCTGGGGAGGGAGAGAGGGAGAACAAGCAGGCTGGCAGCAGAGGAGGTGCTCCGGGGAATCCCAGACAGTGCTTGCTGCAGACTCCTTCTGCATTAGAGAGTACAGACCCCAGTAAAGGGTACAGAAATAGCAAAGTCTGACACAGAACAACAGGGATTATGTATAAATAGAGGAAAAAAGGAGTTTTGAGGATCAGGACATTAATTAAGTGATCCATGCTTTAAAACTGTGCCTATGAAACAATTCCTGTTCTAATTTTGGCACATCATGTAGTGGCAAAAGAGACTAAGACTCAGGTGAGGTAACCCACACCAGGATGACTGCTGGAGAAAGCAAGATGGAAGCAAATCCATTCATAAATCTTCCACTTCAAAGGAAAAAAACTAACTGTACTTTCTTGCAGTAGTTATGTTACCACAGGTGGACATCTGGCTGCATTCTGAAAACAAACAGTGTAATGCAATGATGGGATTTTACTATCAAGGTGTTCTACTGAACAAGGTGGACAGTCAGGTCACTCACCAAATGCTTTCAAAGGCTCTACCAACTCCAGCTTAAACTTCTGACCTTTTTCCAGATCTTTTAGCATTTTGGCAACTTCATAATGCCGACACTCTGACACATTTTTCCCATTTATGGTCTCTATGTGATCACCCACGCAGACAGTTTTGGTTTGGTCCATAATGCTACCTTCTTTGATTCGCTGTTTTTTGAAAAAAAAAAAAAAAAACACCACCAGAATCAGAAATTTCTTTAAAAGGTGATAGTTTTTAAGAGGTGACACCACCAAGTTTCAAGAATGTCAGTTAACAATATCAATACTACTGAACTTATTATTCCAGCAGTGTGTTTTGTCTATAAGATTATCATAAAACATATTTTGAAAAGCATTATTTTTCAAACTAAGTATTTTAATAAGCATTGAATATACACTCAGGGAAAAAAAGAATGCAACCACACTTTAGAAATAAAGAGTTCTGAATAACCTGATATTTTTGTGCTTTAAAACTGATCACAGGCATCTCAGCAATGTGAATGGTTATTCAAGGTTTTGGGTTTTTTCCTATTTAATACCTTGACAAGCACAGGAATAGAATTTTTCTCTTCTCAAGTATGGTCCAGGGACTTAGTAAAAAATTACACACTATAAAGGGCTGATCTTAATAAGACCCATCCCCAGTGCTGAAACTACTATTTCACTCATTAAGCTATACAGCCATATATTAAAGGAGATCCTCTGAAATAATAAAGAATAAGAAAATCTTTTAACTTCCATCTCATGGAAAACACAAATAGTCTAAAGGTCGTAACAAGTTACAGCTCTTATGAAGTGCAATTTAAAAAATATGGGGAAAACCCTTTAAAATATCTCTGATTTATCACGCTTTAAATTTCAGTGATTCTGTTTATTATTGTTACATACTGTCATATTTTTTCCATCGTGTGCATACATCACATAAGCCATTATGTGATTTGAACAGAAATAGTAAAATATTAAAACAGTAAAATATCTTTTTATCTTTTTTGTATCTTTGCAGATACAAATTTCATTCTAATGTGTTCCTGAATAACAATCCTTTCAACAAAGCCTGTGGGTCGGGCTAACTTTGCTGAGATAACAGTGAGACAAGGCAGATGAGCACGTTGCCACCTCCCACTGTAGCAGCCAGCCTGGCTGCACAATCCTCCAGGAGCTGCTCCCAGCCCTGCGCATGTCTGAGCCCACACTTGTGCCTCCACCTGAGAGTCAGTGGGAAGTGTGAGTGCTCACTGGCATACAGTGCAAGGCAATCATTTTAAGCTTCAGGCTGAGTTTAACTCTTTCTAGCACCAAACACAAGCCTCGTGGTAAATGTGGACGTGGGTATTGTACACACCAGAAACCAAATGTGCCAAATGCGTTCCTGTTATCAGGACTCAAGCCCTGTCCCACCTGGCTCCAACCAAAGTTTAGTCTGCATGCTGAATATTCATTTAGCTTTTCTTCTGCACTTGGATCCCAACACTAAAACTGTTTAAACAGATAATATTTAAATAAATAAATAAATTTAAATAACTGGCTGTTATTTGTGTCACTTTTTATCATCACTCCAAGTTAACTGAGACAGTCCAGCTACATTGTCACAGTAATTAAGATGCAATTGCCTGTATTTCAAGTGCTCTACAGTCCATTGAGAAGCTATGAGGATCTGTATTTCCTGTGCAATGCCTACTCCATTTGATAATGTCTCCTTGTACACCACTTAGTCATACTTCAACTTCTACTGCTGTTCTTTGAATGCTAATTTGACTCCATAATACTTTCTCCCATCTGCTTGTGTACCCCAAAAACAAATTTGTGAAAGCAGAACGACACCAGATTTTGTTCTTATTAATGCAAAACAAGATTAAATTTCATGGGAAAAAAACCCTGCAGTTCAGTGTCAGGTTTAAAATTGGTTGGGTTACCATACAAACCTAGAAACATCCCTGTTATTCAAAATGCAGTAAAATAACTACAACCCATAGCAACCTTCAACAACCCACCAATCAGTAAATTTAGCATTAATTTTTAATTAAGAATGTGACACAGTTACAAATTTTTAAGGACAATATATGTATATAAGCAAAGAAAAAAATTCTATAAAACTTTAGAGACAGTCTCTTCTCAGTCATTTACCTAGACAACGAAGTAAAAAAAAAGATGCAGCTTTTACTTTTGTATATGTGTTTTCTGTGCTGATTTAAAAGATTCATTAGCTAAATCCACAACAACAACAAAGCATGCTCCTGAAAACACCTTAAAATTCATGCATTCCCATGAAGACCACACAGTTTTCATTACAATGCTTATTATTAGACCAGTACGAGATAAAATAATATATATTTGCTCAGAGGACTTTTACACGATTTACTGGAAATTACAGCTTGTCTGGCTAATGTTGTGAGGGTTTTCCAGTGTGCTCCAATTGTGCAGTAGTCTGTGTGAGGGCTGTTCTCTCTGCCTGTTACCAAGCAAGCACAAAGGGAGTGGCACTGCACAGGGGTGCACTCGTGAACGCTGCTCACCGAAGCACTGCTTTCCATGCCTTCTTCTAAAATGACACGTAAGCAGCAGCACGACTAAATGTTATGGGCTGTATAGATGCCACCCCTAGAAATTTACAGTTCCTTGTATATAAACATAAAAGTTAGGCTATGATTTTGCCAAAATGCTTAGTGAAACCTTCACTGCATCTTGACTTTCACAAACATGGCCTCAGTCACATATTTCCACAACAAAGACAAGGAAACCGATTTCTAAACCATGTCTTGTTTTATAGTCATGGTAGCTAAGGAATGAACAGAAAATACAACAAGAAGCTCTGTTTACAATGAGAACACCGACTGGGGCAGCAGTAATCAAAGATAATTGCTAATGCCTCACTAATAATAGGTAATTGGAGTATATTAAAGAATCTCAAAAAGGCAGAAAATGTGATTAAGGTTCCTAATACCTAGTCTAGCAAGAAGGGCAACATCATTTCCTCGGCCTCTACTTGTCTCAAAACATACTGCCTCTAGGTCATATAGAAGAGGAGAAGGAAAGTAATTATGATTAATATACTGAGTATGTTACTGCCCATACTTGCTACTCAAGCTCGTTGTGGTAAATTGTGTTAATCCATATCCTTGAAATTCACCCTATCTAAGGCAACAATACTGGAAGGCTGAAAAACCACTATACTTGCCCCTACTCTTGTACAGCACAAAGGCTTCTGCCCTGGGAACAGCCAAAGACTGAAAGAACATGATCTCATTATCACATGAGTGACAGAAGTTCTATAAGCATCTAATAAATGACATCAGAAAATTAGTTTAAAACAAGAGGGGGCAGATGCAAGCAGTATCTAACACCTACCACTTCAGGGTAGCTCAGGAGATACAATGGTCTCATTGT
Source organism: Vidua chalybeata (assembly GCF_026979565.1). NCBI lineage: Eukaryota > Metazoa > Chordata > Aves > Passeriformes > Viduidae > Vidua > Vidua chalybeata. The sequence continues at coordinate 16,599,461 of NC_071538.1, read as the reverse complement.
AAAGCTGATACATGTTACAGAAGCAATGAACAAATGAACTGATTTTGAATGACATGCAGTACAGATTAGCTGAACTAATTTTGAATTATGTACCTAAAGAAAAGCAACTTTATTCTTTACTTACCATATATATGATAATAAAAGATTTTATAATTCTAAAGGAGCATTTAACCAATAACTAACCTATTATAGTAACAGAAGCTTCTACAGAACAAAGTATTTCACTGGTAATCAAGTTTACCTTTATAAAGGCACAGCCAGTTCCATTGTCTGTAATGGTAAGTCCCAGCATATCATCAGTTTTAAGAATTTCCACTTCTTTTCGCTGTCCTTTCACATGGGCAAATATGAAATCTTCAAGGCCAATTTGTGCGCCTAAGAGCTTGTCCATATCAACTTTATGAGTGTTCAAAGTGCAAAACATGATCTGTGCCGAAAGAGAGCAAACACATTAACAGTGTATTGGGTTTGGTGAGCTTGATAGGAAGCTAAAATGAGAGTACAGTTCAGGCCCCTGTGACAGCTCCATGGCTAAAATGATCCCCCTTCTTCTCCAGCTACACCGGGAGAAAGAATAGTCTCCATCCACACACAACAGAAAGCATCAGGAGCTCAAATTGCAGGTGAGTGCTGGCAGGGAACATAGGAAAGGGACCTCCCTGTGTGAGCAGCCTCCCAAGGCCTGTCTCAGCACACCAGTCCTGAGAGAGGCATCTTGAGCTGGTACAGCTTGCACCAGAGGTCAGAGGAAGCAAACTGAAGAGCCATCACCATCTTGTGCTTCATCATTCACCCCCCTCAAATTCCACCCGATTCAAAGATCACTAGGGAGTACTTTAAAACTCGATTAGTTCAAAGCAGTTTAATGGGAAAAAAAATAGAGCTTATCAAAACAAAAGAGTCATGAGAGAGCATCAAATGCTTTGTATTGCTCCGTGTGTTCCCTCATTAGCTCAGAGCACATTGTCTCCAATGGGCTTGCTTAGTTCCTACCCTTCCCCAGCATGAGCTGGGGTCATCCCTGTTCCAGTAAAAGCAAGTCTTAATAAAAAGGTCAAGTTGCTTCTTTATAAGTCAGCTTTTCTGAGGGATTTCCCTTCAGCGCTGGATATCAGGCAGTCCTTTTTCTCCCTACATTTACACCAGTTCTTCAGCAGGGAAGATTCTTGTCCTGGGCATAGGCAGGGTGAGGGCAATCCGTCTGTACTGCCTGGGAACAGAGATGCTTTTGCCCACCATGGAGCTGCATGAAGGAATTTGGCCAAGCCCAGCACACCCATCCCAGCTACAGCGATGACACATGCCCAAGCCTTTCCCAGCTGCAGCAGGAGAGGAGTGAGGGCCAAGGCAACCCCAGCTCCCTCCTGGGCAGCACGGAGAGCACGGGGCAGCAGCCAAACCAGAGAAACTGCGCTCCAAGAGACACTTGGGGAATCCCCAAAATCTACTTCACTGAGGCAAAGACATGGGTTTTCCACACCAGAACACTGCACATGCCTTTTCTTTCCTTCTGGCATCAGTGGATGAAAGAGGAAAATTGAAATGAAAGTCACCCACCTCTTTAAATTGATTCCAGGTCAAAGAGTGGATATTTTCCCTAATGTAGTTCACAGAGAGCAGTCATGTTTCTGGAGCTTTCTAGGACTTAGATTCTGTAACTATGGTTTTAATCGCAAAAGACTGAAAGTTAATAGATTGTGTTTCTTGACAATTGTCTTGTTTAGTTGTTGTTTTTAAAAACAAACAAAACCCCCCACCAAACAGCCTTACTTCAATGGCTTCAATGGCTACTTGCTTATCTCATCTAATTCATCAAACATCCACAGCAATCTAACATCTATTTAACAATGAAAAGTCCTAACAGCACACCCTTAACGTATATTAGTTCTATTTGCTCAGGAAATGTAAAGATTTTCAGTTAAACAATACTCTAGATATAACAACACCTGGAGAAATTAATCTGGTTTTAAGTGGAAAATGATAATAATAATCTCTAAGGACAGGCTCTTTTTTAAAAACAAAAAATTAAAATAGATTATATCAAGTTCACATACACATTTTCAGCTCTCTCAAGCTACATAACTTTGCCAGTTTAAAATGGTAACTCAGTTCTCTGTTCATTGTTCCTGCAATGAATAACAAGCACTGTCTTTACATTTTAGACATTAGCATCCTTCATCTGACCTTGTCAAACAGACAATCTAGTAAATACTGTCACACCTTTGAATAGATAAAATTGGCAACAGAGCAGAAATGTGATATTTAGAAACTTGATCCAGAGTTTCTCTTTATAGATCTTCATCTGGATGGCATTCCTACTACAGCCTATAAGTCTGCAGAATTTTTTGTGAGTCAGTTCTGTGCTAACCACAAGGCTGAGAAAGCATCAGCTAGTCAAAAATAAAACTTAAATCATACTTCATCCTCTTCAGTGAACAACTGCTTTTTCTCAGAACAGATATATGAAAAGAGTAATGTACTAAAGATGTATCTACCCAGAAAGATATACCACTACACCATCTACCAGTTATAGCATAGCTTTATTTGTACACAACTGAAACCTATTGATTCAAAAATGGTATTTTTCATAGATTTTACATACGTTTAATATTGGTACCTAATGCCAGATTTTATAATTGAATACTTAAACAACAGGTTCCACTCACTCAAACTTTTGCATATGTTTAATAGTAATTTTTTTATTAAAAAATGAAACCAGAAAAAAATTCAATGTGCAATTCTCATGGTTAAGACTTTTCTGTCCTTACCCTAAACTTTCATAAGCATTTGGTCTCTAACTCAGTATACCACTGCTTTGAATATTTCATGCCAACTTTAGCAAGATATTATAAATCAGAACTGTTACATCAGTCACAAAGTATCTAGGATACCTCCTTCACCAAGAGTTATCTTCTGCAACACTCAGAAGAAGGAAATTCCATGTCACTGGACACTAGGAGCTTATGCACAACTTTATAAAATAGATTTGTCCAATAAGGTTACTAACAGATTATTCCTTGCATCCATATTTTCAATTGGAAGCGACCACTTTAGCCAACAAAACCAGGGCTATATAAAGAAATATAAATATATGTGTTATATAAAGGAATGGTATTAGCTAAGAAAAAGAGGGTTACATGATGTGTTATATAAAGTATATATGCAGTACCATATTGCATGTTCTATACATTAATTGTACTCTCATCTTCCATATTGAGCTGACACCTTGAGAAGAACTCAATGATAAGTTGATTGATAGATTACATACTCAGAAGCTATTGAAAATGCATTAAAAATCTCAGATAACTTCACAGAGATCATAATCACTTTCTGTTTAAGAGGTAGGGAACTGGGAATTTTAATTCTGAGCAAGATGTAACACCCACTGACATATTTCCCTATATATGTAGATGCCATCATATCAAGAAATCACCAACGCATTTTCTAGGTATCTTACTCACTTCACCTTCCCCAAGGAAAATGTGGGAGCCTTGACCAGCTTCAGCAACAGGAAGAGTAACCAGCTCCTCCAAGTTCTAGTGAGCTTTCAGCACTGTCAGGTATTCTGCCTGGTCAATACATTCAGTGGCTTATAAAATAAGCATTCAGTGTTTTGCTGTTTGTTTTGAGAATTGGTTGGTGGTTTTTTTTGTTTGGGTTTTTGGTTTTTTGGGTTTTTTTTTTTGTACACAAGTATTACAGTGTAATACAGAGTTCACAAGTAATTACAGTGTAAGTTCTTCCATCCAATTTCCATACTAATATTTTAAATACTTTCAACCAAAGTATTGGAAAAGACACAGCAAGCATCACATGTAATACGGGTGTGACATTTAAGCACTGTTTAGGGAAACAGCAAGCAAACAATTCTTGCCATAGGGTTGGGAGGAGGTGTTTTGTAGGGAGTGTTAAGTTTGCTCATTTAAAGTATTCAATCTGTAGGCGTGATGTGATTGTGAGCAATTTGTTTCAACAGATAAGCGTAACAATAAAACTTCCAACATTTTGGTGATGAAGATTTTACAAGCTGACCCTTTTCTCTAAAACACATTTCAGATTTTTTATTGTTAAAAGGACAGTTTTGCTCAGAAACACAAGTTTCAGCAGTGGCTTATCTGTCAGCAGTCTTTCATATAAGTTTAAACTGAACAGGTTTAAATCAAATACTTCTATGAAAGTTTAATGTGGCACAGCCTCACTGTATACTTGACTGTTTAGCATGAGGAGGCAAGGCCTGTGAACAACAGCCCACACACAAGCTCAGCAGCTGGACTCTTGCTACTGGAAAAGAACGAGGGAGCTGCATTTCTGCCAGAAAGGTCTCTCTTCTCCTGAATTACCCTTGTGATGCAAAATTCCTTCCACTGTGAAAGAAACCCCAACCTCCAAGGGCTCTGGGCAGACACAGCCATCGAGCATTAAGTTTAGTTCACCAGCCCCACCACATTTCATCTTTCAAAGCAAACAAAATAATCAAAAGGCAAATTGCAAGTAGGCAAACCAGAAGTCCACACAGCCTCTATAGGTTACCATTTCCTTCTCATCTGATCAAGAAATAGCCCAGCTACAGCTGGACTTTAATATCCACGTTCTCAGTGCCCGATTAGCTACTCTGAATACCTTAAAGCCCTACCATGTGCTCTCACAGGAGCACAGCACCACCAAATGCCTTAACAGACCCACATTGTCCTTCAGTCAGTGCTCATTTATTTATCATACAGGCTGCACTCAGCACTTTCACCCTCAGGGGAACATTCCTTGCTACATTCCCAATAGTCAGAGTGGAGTAGTAATCCTAAAAGGCCAAAGCAACACATAAATACTTTTTCCAACTATTTTTCCTACTTCAACCTCCATAGAAAAAACAGGGGAAGATATTTCTATTATTTATGCAAATAGAAACATACACATAACTGTGTGTGGGCTGTGTTGTTAGTTAAGAGTTGCATCTATCTATATTTTTTTTAGCTCTGTGCTTTCTTGTTGAAAGCTTGTTGAAGTAATCAAGTTAAAAGTCAAGAACAATGTGATGTACCTTAAACAACACTCATAATAATGATGCTGGAAATGATGAAACTTATATTTTTTATGTAGCTTTAGTCAGGGGTTTGTTCTCCTTTGCCCAGAGGGAGGGGAATTGAAGTTTCTCTTTACAAGACTCTTCACCGGGATTTAAAATTTAAAATTTTGACATTCACAGATTGGGAGTAGCCAGAAGATACACAGGAGATAAGAGAACATTATCGACCATTAAGCCCCAGCATCACTCCCTGGTGCAGCCTGAGACACCTGGTCTGGAAAAACTGATAAGACAACTGAAGAATGAGGACCAAATTAGCATCGAAGGCAAAGGGATCAATAACCAGTAGGAGATCAATACTAAAAATTGCCTAATTTAAGACCAGTGAACAAGAACTTCTTTGGGTTTTGTCTGTATTTCTTTTTCCTGCAGTTTTGGTGACAATGACACAGGCAATGTATTGCTAGAAACCATATTCACTCCTCCTCCCTGGGGAAAGAACAGCCACGTTGGACAGAGAAAAGCAGAAGTGCTGGACATTGTAAAAGTCAGAGAGGTAGGCAGAAAGGGAGGCTTCTGCCTAGCCCTCAGCTCAAAAGGGCTAAGAGATATATAAAATATCTACAAGAAAGGATGAGTACAGGAAAAGCCTCAGAAAGCAGCTGTTATGTCTCACTCCTTCATAGATACCCAGCAAAGATCCCCTTTGAAGCAATACTGATCCTGTCCTCATCCCACCCTGCTCATGATCCAGGTCTGCACAGAAGTTTCTGTCAGTGTCTGTCCAACAAATGCTGTGTTTTATAAAAACTTCTCTCTGTCACTGTTGGCAGTCAATCACAGAACCTGGAATGGATTCTCCAGCAGAAACTAAACTCAGCTGGTCCTGGGAGGTGTGATCCAAAGACGAAACGAAGTGCTGTAACCACGTGGAGTCAAAAGGAGAAGTGACAGATTACAAGTATAGCTCATTCAGAATCGTATTAAAACACTTAGGCAGGAATTCATCCAAGAATCCATACTCCTGCCTACCCTGCAGTAAACTCATATATCATTAAATGTATTCACTTCTGCAAAAGGTATCTGAATGCTCTCTACACAGAGCTCTCCCCCTCCACTCCCCCCCACTATTTTCCAGCTCAGCCACTCCAGGGTGGAGATCTCTGTGACAGGACCAGTTTCCAAAGGCAGTCACGTGTGGGTATCACACCGCCCACAGGCTTCAGCAGAGCTGGGTCACTGAAACTTTCCTAGACAGGTAACACCTACAAATGGCATTTGAGTACCTAAGCGTCCTTCAGTTTGCTGAGATGCAGCTTCTGGCATTATTCTTTATGCCAGATTATCTGTCCAAAAGCAGTTTTAATGAATAGATAATACAATTTAAAATAAATTCTAATAAATTCACATTTCTTGGCTGTTCGCTGGTCTATCCTGTCTCTATGCAAAAATCTGTTGCATGGCTCTCTGGTCTGAATTCTTCCCTCTGTTATGCCACCTTTACACCAGGAAATATTTTTTTCACTGTTTTCACATTATACAACTTTCTTAAAGCCAACTGAATTTCTGGAGTAAAAGATTTTAAGTTCAGTGCCTCCAGCAATAATTCTCCATCCATTTTTAGCAATAAGCCACATTAAAAAAAAAAAAAAAAAAAAAAAAAAGAAGGAATGGAAAATTAGGGAGAAAAAGAAAATAAGACACTTCTCCAGTCTGGCACAAGGTTGGCAATATATGCCCATGATATGTGGTGCTTCCTCTAAAGCCTCTGAGGGTGTCAGATTATACATCTAGCAGGAGAAACAGGAGTACACCATTCATACAAAATTAAATTTCTCTGTGAAAGCTGTTCTTTCTCAAGTCAGTGAAGCCAAAAGTTCAACAATGAAAGGAAGAAAACTAAAATAGAAGACAATCTGGTAATTATGAGAACTTGAGAATACAAGGTATAACTGAGATGGAACAGAACAAAAGGGGAACAGCAGCTCAGGATGAAAAGAAAACAAAGGAACAGAAGGTCAGAAAGCAGCTGGGAAGGTCTGGGACACTGATGCATTGCCTCTTAATTACTTAATGCAACAGTGACTGGTTGAACTGTATTCACAGCTACTGCCACGTTCCCTTTACAATTTACTATTTGAAATGCTACGTCAGGCCACAGCAAACTCAGAACAAAGCCTGTGGTAGTAGTAGTCTTTACAACTTTTTAAAAAGTCATCTACAAAGCAGAAAACAAGTAAAGCTGTACAACCACACGTAGGCATAATGAAATGTTAGCCCTGTTTCAACTTGCCACTCAGAGGTTAAGGTTCAAAGAACCACACAGGAAGAACTTGATATGGCCACTACCTTTTAACTAAGAGAAAACAATGCATCTACAAACACAAATGAATCATTATCCAAACAAATGTTTAGAACATGGCTCAGAAGAAAAAAGATCAAAAAGGCAGCAGAGCTTAAAAAGGAACCCTGTTACAGACTTAAATTTAACTCCATTTGAACAGTGAGCATTTTAAAAATAATTACCTGATAAAGCAGAAAACTTTCCAAACATCACTTTCGGCTGAAATTTTAAAATGCTGTACGAGTCAGGGCATTAATACCACATGCCCTCCCCTCCCAATGCCTTTATTCTAGGTATTTAGCCTCATAAATCTGTCGTCCCTTTTTTAACTGGAATGAAGCAGTGCCTAAGAGCTGTGTCAAACAGCAGCTGGCAACAGGTCAACCGAGACACTGGAGTTTTGGTTAAGAGGACCACAGTTTCTACCATGTAAGAGTTAAATGCAGCCACACTTATGTCTTTTCCCGCACGGTAACGCTCATTTGGAATAGCAAAGGGAGTTTTTTCTCCCACGAGGTGTAAAGTAGGCATGTGCACACACAAGCCCGTGAGAGAGGATGGGGCAGGGCGGGTGGAACAGCCCCGGGGCCCTTTGGCGCCCCCGGAGGCCCGGCGGGACGCGGCCGCGGCGCTGCCGGCCCTACCTGGGCGGGCTGGATGCCGAAGGCCTCACCGATCCGCGCGTACAGCTCGCGGGCGCTGCCGAAGCCCTCCACGCGGCCCGTGGGGCTGCCGTGCGCCAGCTGCGTGTGGAACTGCAGCCGCGACGCGCTGGCCGACGGCGCCGGGGCCGCCGCGGGGGCCGGGGCCGCCGCCTCGCTCTCCACCAGCTTGAAGGTCTCCTTGGACTTGTCCTTCTTCTTGCTCCTCAGCCCCAGCGGCATCTTCCGCGCCGGCCCCGGGCTCCTGCGGCCGCCGCCGCCCGCGCTGGACTCTGCCCCCGGCGCGGCGCGGCGCGGCGCCGCCCCGGCCCCGCGGCCATCGCGGCCGCCAGGTGCGGCCCGGCCCCGCCCCGGCCCCGCCCGGCCCGCCCCGGCCCGGCCGCCGAGGGCGCGGAGGGCGCGGAACGCTGCGGGCCGGGACCGCCCGGCCGCCGCCGCCGCCCCTGCCCCGGTCCCGGTCCGGGCAGCTCGGGGCCATCGGTGCTGCCCTGCCTGCGCTCAGACCGCTCCTGCCTCCGCCGCAGCGGGGTCCTTTGCCGACCTTCCACTCACTCGTTCAGGAGTTTCTGCTAATAGCGATGTACTGAAACCGACTACTGTAGATTTATATCCAGCATATAAAAGAAAACCTGAAGTATACAAGGACTTCAGCCTACTCTTTCTCATTTATCACAGACTATAAATCTCCAAAGGTTCATAAAGCAACAGTAACATAACCAAAGTTTAAGAGACTTCCTATTGTACTGGACAACAACTCTGAAATACTGAGATTAAACACAGAAAATACGTTTTTGAAGTATTTGTAACATCTAATACATTCAAAATGTTTCCTCTACTGTGAAATAGAGCTACATATTGTAGTCAGAAGCTCACATTACAGGAGACATCTGTGCTCCAAAGTAACCACACTCACCTCAGTGGAACTGCTCCATTTTCAGTAGTGCACTGAATCCACCCAGGATGTGAACAGTGCAAAAATCATGAGGCAACATTAAGCACTTCTAAAGGAAACTGCTCAAAAGGCATAGAGAGAATCAGCACTGCCTTACCACATCTTCTGACTTGCACAATAAAAAAGACAAACCATTGCATAGATAAAGGATTCTGGCACACCAAGTCAGACCAGGCAGGCAGAGACAATGAATTACCATGAGGCAGCCCTGAGTCAAAAGTTCTTAGCAGATCTAATCAGAGCACCTCTGATTACATGAAATTACGTACAGATTTTAAACTGCTTATGCTGTGAGGTAAAAAAGGTTTGAAGCCAATTTGACTTCAGCTTTTCCAAAATAGCATGTAGTAAATTTAAATGAATACTCAAAAATGGCTTTTATCCAGTTCTAGTAGGAGACAATTGGATTCACTAGTGTTACTAATTCTGTAGGAATTTTCACCAATAAAAAATCAACAAAACTGCACAATAAACTTGCCCCCACACTTTAACAGTTGACTGTCCAGTTCAGTTTGAAACCACAGAACTTAAATTGAAGGTTTCTCTGAGGTTGCAGAACTGTGTGCACTTTTTCCCCATTACTGGAATGAAATTCAGACAGCATGTTGGCATTCACTGGATGACATTGCAGTGAGACGAAATGAGATATTAACTAACAGTACCAAACTATTCATGTTCACCTTGGTATTTAGGGGGTTTTGCTGGTTTTCAATTTTAAATAAGCAAATTCTTTTAAAAGAAGCCTTTTCTCATTTACTAAAATGTACTATAAAGGAACTGGTAACAAATATTTATGTCTTGTCTCAACTCATTCCTTTTCTTGTGAAAAGATAATAGAATCTTAAAACCCAGTAAATACTGTTTATTAATAATTTTGTTAATGAGATTTACTAAATGAACACAGTCAAGTTTCCACATATACAGAGGTTGTGCAGATTTATTTTAAAAAGAATTCATGGACATTAACAGTCCTAATTTAGGTATCTGTTGCAAAGCTTTCAGTGGAAGTGTGTTTCTGTGTTTCATATGGAGGTGGATGGAGAAAAACAGCTGAAGTTGGTACAAAAACTATGCTGATCCTACCTACAGCTTGGAGCAATGGCATCAGCTTTTAACTATGGAAAGAAAAAATGATGAGGCCAATGGAGCTGATCAGATAAACTGAAGACAAAAACAGTATGGAGCATGTATATGCCATCATTAGTTACATGATGTAACAAGTGAAATGGAACCTTTTTTGTGACATTTAAATGGGAAGATGACACTGCACACATGCCTACTTTCAAAACCCAAACCTAGAAAAGCATACATATGAAATTGCCATAGCAGTCCCCTGCTTTGGGAGGAAGGGTTAAGAAGTGTTCAACACTCAGTTTCATCTCTATTACTGAAAAGGTACATTACCGTGGACTTCTTTTTCCTCATCTACAAGTACTATTTATTAATATTGCTCAGATCATGGATTAGCAGTTTCAATGATTTAGATTTGATCAGCATAACACAATGCTGATTGAGTGGTTTGTGGAGCTGTAAGTAAGTCAGTCTGCTGAGAACCTCAGTGAAAAGAAGGATGTAATGGACAGAAGACACTTTCTCCAACTACAACAAATCCTGTTTTCAGACTCCCTTGAATGTGCATCCCCTAAGGAAGCATCCGCCAACACTAATTAATGCACACTGAAACTAGATCAACCAATCCAAATAAGCCTCCAGCAACTCAGGATACTGAGGATCCAAAAATTACTTCGAATTAACTTTTTGAAGAGAGCTAACAACTGAAATAAAACTGCAATTAGCCTTGGCTTTAGAAACAAAAATAAACCATGTATTTAAAAAAAAACAAAAAATGGATTTGATCCTTTCATCCTGAGTATATTGCACACTACAGGCTACCCCATTCTTCAGTTTCTCACACATAATACTTGGAATGCAAGAACCATGGCATGCAACAGCCTTAAAGTTTGTGGAGAATGTATATGGAACAAAGTCACCTTGCTGGCTATGAAATGCCGCAACTATCAGTGAGTGTTTCACTACACATGGGGTATCTACCCTTACTCAGGGAAATGCTATATGGTATTTCAGCTGCTGGTTGGGTGGCACTAGGGGGTTTTCGAATGTAGGGCAGCAGGGCTGTGAACATGGCAGTTTGTCCTTGGTAAAGCAATCAGGCATGACTAACAAGATTGTTGTTTGTACAGCTCCTCCCTTCGGTAAGCCACTAATTCCAAGGCAACAAGCACAGGGCACTTGTGCCTCCCACACCCAGGGGGATCAACAACAGATCTCTATTTCCACTGTTTAAATAACAGAGCAATTAAGCGGAGAAGCCTGAAGGAAACAAATCATGCCATCCAGCAGTCTATTGCTGAGCAATCTGACAAATGAAGAGTTGAGATTCTGCACCTCATGAGATTAGTGCTGCTATTTGCTTAGTTTGGGTGCTGAACAGTAAGTGGCTGTACAACCAATTCCCTGGCTCTATAGGATGTGTTCAGTAAGCAATACAGTAAGAACTACTCATGTCAGCTGCAAAAGAGGACTAGCACTTACTGACTGGAAAAGTAAAATTGTCTCTTAATTATATTTACAGTATCATGTTCATGGCCCATATTTTTAGGTCTAACACAAGAATTCAAGTGCACAGAATTTCACCCTAAGTTACAGCAAATTTCACTCTTAAAGGAAAACCTATTTGACCCCAAAAAAGTCTGCTTCTGGTGACTCAGACTAGCATATAAGATGCACATACTAGAAAAGAATGGAGTGCATTTGTTCAACACACCACAAATAGGCTTCAGGAAGCTTTCAGCATAGCTACTACAAAAATGGCTGAGTGAAAGAATGGAATGCTAACCCCCTCATGACAGCAGAAAGCTGTGGAGCAAGCAGAGTACCACTGCATGGCAGGAAGGAGAAAGGGTTGTAATGTAGCTTGTCCTACTCTTCCAACAGCTTGAGGTTATCGTAAGGCTTGATGTTGGTGAGATTAAGAAAAGATCTTTAGAAGCAGAGGTTTTCAGACTTGCTGGATGAATTCCAAAGCAACTAAATGACTTCTACCTTCTATGGCACCTAAGCAACCTTCAAGAGATCAAAAATCCACCCCAATTTCATGAATGACCATTTTATTTTCATGTATTTCAGTAATTACAAATATAGTAGTTGACCAAGTATTTGCTTCCTTCTCCCAAGTAGCTTTATTAAATAATCAAGTGGGTTTTAAAACATAGCTTTTAAGCACATTTTTGATTAGAAAAATATTTTTTTGTGAATCCTGGATTAGACAGATATTAATGCTTCATCTCATATTTTGAAGTAATTCTACATGCTGGTTTCTGAAACATATACTTTTTATCTCTCCATAAGAAAAGAAATACAAGCATTTATTTCATACCAGTTCTATAAGTTTTGTATTTTGAGATTGAAAACAGTTGGAAAAGTTTAGTTTGCTATACACATATATATATATATATATACACCTCTAAATACACAAGATACTGCAACTCCTCAATTTAACATTACTCCTCTTACCTGAAGATGGTTACAAAAAAAATAAACCTAATTGCTGTAACATTTTTTTTTTTACAAGTTGGATATGGTTACAAGATCCTGGATTACAAAATGCTTGATTCCATTAGCTTTTAAACGGACAAATAAGTATTTTCGGTTGATATGCTTTAAAGTCATGTAGCTTGTAGCATTTGCCATCATAACAAAATATAAGAGAAAAGTTAAAAACCAACTTTACACTTTTTACTTAAAAACCACATAAGAAATGCAATACGGAACATACTGAAATGGAAATTTTTCAACAAACAATATATAGTATTAACAATATGCAGAAGCACTAAGCAGCAATTATTTTTCTTTGTAATACTGCTCCAGCTATTGTTTACTTCCTGTAGATTTAGGACTACAACTGACTGATACTGCATGAAGAGATCTGCAGTTGAAAATTTGACTTGAACAATACCCCACAGAAATTCTACTCCTTTAAGTAAAAGAAATGGGATTCTTCTTACACTCATGTAAAATTACTGTAAATTAAATCCCAGCTTCCATATGATTTACTTTTCTGCAGTCACATATACAACACTGATATTTCTTAGGCTACCTAACAGAGCAGGTAACCTCTAAATGTCCACAGGCAAAAGGCTGACAGCAAATCTTGAAATATTTTCTTATGAAAAACAACAACAAAAAAATCCCAAACCCCAAACCCTTTGAAAGTATTGTTAAAGCACTGTATTATGGTTTTAAACTCAAGTAATAAAGCATGCCCACAAGGCATTTCTTCCACCAATACCATGCTGCAACCAAGGGAACCAGCCCTATTACTGTATTATAAAACTAGACTCTTACAGAGGGCTCTCCATCTCTCTATGCACCTTTGAACTCTAAAGACAACTGACACATATTTGAATTTTAAAAAAGCAACTCAATTCAAGCATATGAAAGTTTCTGGGCAACCCCTATCCCACATTGACTCTTAAACAAATTTTGCTTTAAATACGACCTACTCTTTTTTTTTTTTTCTTCATGGGAGTAAAGTTTGGCCTTTGAAAATAATGAATACTTGAGATCAGCATGATCTTTAAATACCTGCCCTAGCCAAATGTTTTTACAGGGTTCTTTGTGCATCTTTCCAACTGGCACAGACCAGCTCCCTAGGGAGTTGTCACATGAGTACTACCATCTTTGGGCTAAGCCTCATTTACAGAACACGGCCCGTAGCAAAAAATGCCAAGTCCAAGTTCAAAGAATAATTTTGCTTACAAGAAACCTCCTGGCATCATGGAGTCCAACGGCCCTGATCACACATGGTCAGCTGGAGCAGGCTGCCCTGCACAATGTCCAGTCAGGCTGTGAGTATCCAGGGACATCAACTCCTCAAACCCTCTAAGGAACCTGTTCCAGTGTTTGATCATCCTCTCAGTAAAAAGCTGTTTCCTGTGCTCAGATGGAACCCATAACTAACTTGTGTCCATTTAGTCCTGTCACTGAAAGCTACTGAGAAGAGCCTGGCTCCTCCATCTTCACCTCCTGCCAGGTGCCAAGATCTCCCCCAAGTCTTTTCTTCCCCACACCTGCAAGTTCCAGCTCTCTCAGCCTCTCATACATGGTCCTATGCTAGAGCTGCTCCACCAGTACCAGGGAGATCAGTACTCCAGATGGATCCTCATCAGTGCTGAGTAACAAGGAAGGATCATCTCCCCTCACCTGCTAGCAAAGCTTTGGCCTCTGTTGCTACAAGGCTGCATTGCCAGCTCACAGTCAGTTTACTGACAGTTTGCTGGTTCAGTTACTCCCCAGTGAAGCATCCCCCCTTACTGAACTTTGTGAGAATCCTGTGTCCAGTTCTTCAGCCTTTGAGGCCCCCTTTGAAAGGCAGTACCATCAGCTGGTGGCACTAACTACTCCTCCCAGTTTCTATGGCTTGTAAACTCCATCCTGTAATTCAGGTCATTAACAATGCTGACTAGTATTGGCCCCAGTACTGAGCCAGAGGGTACACCACTATGGAGTTGCCTCCACCACTACTGAGTTGAGTGGACGTTGTGCCACTAATTAACCCCCTGTGCTCCCTCGTTCAGCCAGCTTTTAATCCATCTCACTTTTTCCATTTATCTAACCTGTACTTCATCAGTCTGTCTACTGATGTAAACAACACAGACTGTTCTCCCAACATCCCCAAAGCTCACTGTAGATGGCAGTAAGACTGGTCAAGCAAGATTTCCCTGTCGTACATCTATGTTGACTACCCAAGCACCTTTTAGAAATGCTTTCCAGGAGGATTCTTTTCCATCACATTACCAAGGGCTTAGCGGAAGCTGATTGGCCTGTAGATTCCCAAATCATCATTCTTGGTTTTCTTGAAAAGTAGTATTTTCTCTTTTCTAGTCTACTGGAACATCTCTTAATCCCTGGCCATTCAAAGGTAAACAAGAGTGGCCCTGCAATGGCATTAGCCAGCTCCCTCAACACTTGGGTGCAATCTGTCAGGCTCACAGAATTCCAGGTGAAGTGCACCCTAACCCAATCCTCCACCACCAAGGTTCCAGATTTCCCCTCTAGTCTCAGGGGCCTGGAATTCCTGCATGCTTGTTTTACTGGTAGTGACTGATGCAAAGGCAGCACAGAGTACCTCAGCCTTGTCCACGTCATCGGTCACCAGTTTCCCTGCCCCTTTCAACAGCAGGCTCACCTTTGCCACCCATGTCCTTGAAGAATCCCTTCTTGCTATTCTGCCTGAAGGCTAAGGAACTATCCCACAGTAAATGGCTACTCTGGCTCCTCAGGCCACGTGCCCTTTGCCACACTCACAATGCAGTCCTGACTATTATGGAGGCAATAAAGAGAAGGCTTTCACTGCACAGGGGGGCTGGTCAGGAGTCCAAGATGATTTTTCTGGCCTATGCTTTGTGCAGTGGAAGGCAACATACTGAAATGATCTCTCTCACGTGCTCTTTAGAATATTTATACCTTTGTGTATATCTACTACGATCTCAAATTTCTGTATAAATGCATAATGTTATAGAGACGGTGAGGATATAAGAAATAAAGTACTTGGAGGCTCAAGTACTGTATCAGAAATATGCACTGACTTTGTAAAAAAATTATTGCAATTATATTAAGCAAAATAATGACTAAACATTGCTGATTAGGAAGATGTAAAACAAAATGAGTGGTTTTCCCTGTAATTTGTACTGCAGAATTCACCTGTATGACTTCTACTTAAACCCTTTTCTTCTCATGCAGCATTACAGTATTTTCCCCCCACCCATCCCACAAAACAAAAAAAAAAAACCAAAGATTCCACTAGGTGTTACAGATTGCACTTTTAAAGCAGACTCGCCAGTCCTCTGCATTTCCAGTGTCCTATTTTTAATCTGTTAACAGACACAGTCTCCCATTTTATGAAACTGGAAGATTTCGCCTAAGTACTTCTTTTGACGCTGGAGAAATGTTGTCTGGGAAAATTACTTCAAACTCTATAATTAAGTCTCCACGCTGGTCAGGATTTTTGGGAAATGGCAAACCATATCCTATAATTCTTCTTCTCATCCCAGGCTTTACCACTTCATTGACTGTCATGGGTATGGTTCTTCCTTCTATCGTTGGCACATTGAAAGAGCTGCCACACAAAGCCTAAAGAAAGATTGTAACATGAGAAAAAGAAATTGGTCAGAACTTTTTTGTACCTATAAATTAATCTGGATTATTTAGAAGTGACTAGAAGTCTAAATAGCATTTTTCCTATGCACTTATCAGATGTCAAAATTTTAATATAATGTTCCTCTCTTAAAAAGAGAAAACTTTGTCATTAAATATTACTGAATTTATGAATGTTACACAGTGGCTACTGGAGGGTAATTGAGCTTATATGTCCTTCAAAGATTTTATCAAATAATAAGAGAGATGAGCAGAATGAACTCCTCAATCACACTTTTCTACAGATGGCAGTCTTCTGAATTTCCATTGGAAATTTAGAATCCTATTTCACTTTTTGTTTGTTTACATTGCACAGGACTTTTTTCCTAATACATTATCAACCTCTATTATATCAAATTTCAGAACATTTAAGTGTCTATAAGCAGAGGCATATAAAGTTTCACAGCTGTCTTATGTGAATATTTGTGGTGCCTAAAGAAATCCAAACAACAATTTTGTTGCACCAAAATTAGAACATCACAGATCTTCTGCTTTATCCAACAGTTTATTATTAGGATCTCTGAAAATAAGATTTTGATTCCTGCAACTTCACCTGATTCAGCACACTTAGTATACACTGATAATGTCCAATTTACATAACAATGCAATGACTCTAAATAGGCTTTTATCTGTGAAAGAACTGTATTACCCACATTAACATTAAATATTGTCTTTTCTCCCTCCCTCACAACTTTAGGTGCTTCACCTCACTTCACACTTATTGCAGAATCCCTTAAGGTAGCTTAATTTACACAAAGCTCATCATGAAATCAAGCTTTTATTTCTCCACCTGATACTAATTAAGAAGAAAAAAAATACATTACACACACAGAGCTACCATACAGCTTTAGCCACTGTATTGTATTGTAATAACATCAAACATTTCACTGGAGTTCTATCACAAGAGAAACTTACCTCCCTTAAGTTGATCTTAACAGGATAGACAATATTTGATCCATCTCTCTTGAAATGAGAGTGAGGTTTATCTTTAATGATAAAAACAATATCAGCTGGAATCGTGTTGGGTGTTTCATCACCTTCTTTTGGAAAAGTGATCTTGGTGCCTTCTTTCCATCCTCTTTTTATCTCAATAGTAAGGATTTTGTCCTCTGTTCGGACGCTTCTACCATCTGGGTTAAGCCTTTTACGTGAAATCCTCATTCTTTTTGTGCAGCCATGATAGATCTCTTCCAGGGACACCTTAAGTTCATGGATTACAGGGGGATCTTGTTTACGTCGCAATTGGCTGCCAACTGTATTCCTTTCCCTTGGAAAACCATTCATACTAAAACTAGTGAAGGATCCAAATGGATCACCATCCACCTCCATGTCTTCAGTGTCTCTGCCACCAGGCATCCTCCTCCCAAAGAAGATCTCAAAAGGATTTGTGCCACCAAAGAAAGCTGCAAATGTAGCATGTGGGTCTCCATGGAAGGAGTACCGGAAGGTACCACCCTGGCCATCAGATCCTCCAGCTCCTCCTTTAAGACCTAAATAAGAAAAATAAGCAAAGTTAAAAACAAATTGGGTATTAGTATAAGGTTTCCTGCTGTACAGTGTAATGATATCAGGACTGATGAGTCAGAGATATTTGCAGCAGAGTGAAAGGTCTGCTTTTCAAGGAGGATTCACCATGAGAATACGAGGTACTACTAACTAGCAATTCAATAGCTAGCAGCAAAGTTTCTGAAGCTCTAGAACGACTTACTTCAGAAGAACAGGTATTCTGACACTACCAATTTTATTTCATGTGATTGAAACCAGTTATTTTAATCAATTAGCATGTTAAGAGCAGAAGACAGGCTTGCTTGATTTGATTTCTTCTTGTTCTGCAAAGTGTTTTGCGAATTGCATTCTTCTACAAGGTCACATCTGGGGAAAATTACTCACTATCATATGTGACATATTCCACAGCCTCTACAGCTTAGCTGTAACTCAGTGTTAATTAGTTTTACCCATTTTCCTGCAATTTGTTCTGAGTAAAAGGTAACATGCCAACAGTCAAGCACATATATCCTTTCTTAATATTCAATTTAGAATCCCCAAATTATCACAGCTTGTGTTCCTATGGTACAAAACAGGTACAAATCCTGGGAACGCTCTTCAATGTAGCCACAAATAAAAAGCATCATGGAACTTATTAGTAAGATCCATTTGGGTACAAAAACCCTTGTATACACTATCACTGGCTCCATGAAAAAAAAACAGAAGGTTCTCAATAGCTTTGTTCTATCTTTCACATAGAGAGATCTAAATTTCATTTCTTCCTGCCAAGAATTCTCACTGAAAATTCTCTTGTACTTCCTGTGCTTCCATTTCAAACCTAGCTAAAATCAATATTTTTCAATGCCTCTTTCCCAATAAGCGATCGATGACTTCCTTGTAACGGTGCTCTTCTGCACTAGTTATTTCAGGGTAGTTTTTCAAACCATTGGAAGACTGAAAGTCTTCTTAAGATACTTTTGTCTTAAAGAGTCTTAAAGTCTTAAACCTAAAATGCTTGTTTTTTTAAACTTTTTTTTTCAGTCTTAGACCAACTCAAAACTACAGCTGCTATCATATTTTATAACCAGAGAAAAATGAAGGCTTACATTACAAGGGAGGCATTCTATAAATCTGAAAGAGGGGTTTGTAGGGTTTTTTTTTAGCTCAGTGTTCTCATGCATAACCTTAATGTTGGGTACCAACACTCACCAACTAAGACATTAGAATGCTTTCCCTATTTGAATACCAGAGCAAAAGTACTTAACAAACTATAGTACATCCTTCTGAAACACTACTGTTAATGCTAAATATGCAGATCAGGGGATTCAATCTGTGATAGCAGAAGGACACCTCCTGGAATAGCTGGCCAGAAGTTACTGAAGGCACATCCAGTTCCTGGCTGCAAAAACACCAAAGTTTCCTCCCTCTTACAAACCCCCATCCATTACATTTTCATTAAAACAACTAATTACACTCTTAGAAGAGCTTAGAGAGTAACTGAGGCATCAGGAGGTATTTCAGGAGGTATTTCCACATTCGACATTTCAAAAGATCATACTTTATATCTTTGCCCAAAATACTAAATACTGCTATTTAAGTGTCCTTCTTTACAATTGTAAAAAACATGGCCCCAAGCAAATAGCAATGAGCAGGCCTACTTGTCACAACGGAAGTGGTTATTTTAAATGGAATTCCTGATACCATATACATTTATGGGAAGGGATGTTAATGACTTCCTCTGTTGCTCAATCATAAGATTGAAAGTCATGTCGGTCAACAATTTTTTTTAAAAAATCATCCTCTCCAGATAACCATTTTAGGATAAATGTGACATTTCTGAGGCCTCATTCTCTTGGCATGTTATCACTGTTTACAATTAAAGCTAAAAAATTGTTCTGGTATTTCATGACATCAGCCAAATTCTTTCCTCTCTAGGCACAAAGCCAAGGACAACTACAGGCTGGACACCTGGGCTTACGCTCAGAAGGACTGCTTTGCCTAGATCAAGCAAATTGCCCTTAAGCAAAAATTAAAGAAAAGAATACATGCCTTTTGAACTGCATCTCAAAAACTGCTCTGGCAAAGGAAGGCAGCAATAAGAGATCACAGAAAGCTGTTCATGGGCAATAGAAATTTTTTCTGTTCAGTAACTTTTTGTCTGTCAGGTATTTGGGGCTTGTACAAAACGCCATTAAATTAAGAAATTAAAACTTTACCAGCATTAAAGCCCATCAATGTATTTTACTTAAAATCTCATGAGCCAAACAAATACACTGTAAACACATTGTTTAAAGAGGAACACATACCATGTCTTCATGTTTACTTTGCTTCATTCAACATAACGAAAATAACCGACCAAACTATAACAGACACATACATACCTTCCTCCCCAAACTGATCATAAATATCTCTCTTTTTGGGATCACTCAGCACTTCGTAAGCTTCTGCAACCTCTTTGAATTTTTCTTCTGCATGGGGAGATTTGTTCTTATCTGGATGCCATTTCAGTGCTTGTTTTCTGTAAGCCTTTTTGATATCCTCATCAGAAGCCCCTTTTTCAATCCCCAGGATAGAATAGTAATCTTTCCCCATCCTGATCGTTGGAGGAATTCAGATTTCCCTTGTTGTCAAGAAAGCAGCGTCCAGTGTCTTCGCAAGGTGGAGATGCTAGAGAAGGAAAAATAAAAATCAAACTTTGAATTGAAACAAACAGAGCTGCTACAAAACAACAGACTCTATGATACATTAAAGAAAGACCACAGAGCTCCTCCGTATTTCATTCCTTCCCCCGCAGCTCATTTATAAACGATTACACAGCGGGCACGGCAGAGCCCTCCCCCCGAAGGACGTGTCTCCGCTCTTTCTAGAACGCCAGCACCGGGCACGTCACTTCCCCGCCGCCCCAGCCCGCGCAGCTTTCGCTCTCCCGCGCCTGCGCGCCCGCAGCGCTCAGCTTCAGCGCCGGCCCCAGCAACTCCCGCGCCAAGGTTACAGCGGAGCCTTGCAGCGCAGGGCACAGTCCAGGCGGCTCTGAGGGCTTATCTGCCCCAAGCGACATGCTGAAGCCCATCTAGAGTAATTATAGCATTTTACTTCACTGTTTCTATAGAGACAGCTGTACATAACTCTTTTCCAAATATATCAACGCGGAGCCGTACCCTTTCCAGCAAAGGCTATGAAGAATTTACACCCGTATCAACGACAAAGCTTCAGAAAGCAAAATTTCGTTTCTTTAAAAATAAAATTAAGCCACCTTCAACTACAGTTAACCATAGCCATTTACTATTAAGCAGTAAGAATGAATCTGAGCAAAAAAATACCACTTTGTTTACCACAATTCAAGCCACTAAATTAAAGCAGATCAAAATGTAAATCCTGTCTCAGCCTTTTTCTATGGAATAGGAAATACCAAGATTATTATACAAGCATGGCAATATACCAAACAAATAGCTTTCACCTGATGAGACACTAATAACAAAAATACTTGGTTCTTACACATTTGTTTTAAAAGATATAAAACAAATTCTACTACTAAAGTATTTCTCATGCTCCACAGAGAAAATGCTAAGAAGTTTTAGCCTGCAAGATTTCTTTCATACCTCTGTTAAGAGTTATAGGTCAAGAAATTAGCTAAGTTTATCAGTAGGGCAATGAACTACATGACAGAGTAACACAACTGAAAAATTACTCCTTCCTGGAACAAAGTATTAAAATACAACACATTTGGTTATATCTAGATGTTGTCTGTATGAAGACATTTCTAGCTTGAATTATGAAATTACTATTATGGAGGTAATTAAGCTCAGCTGCCTTCTTTCTAACAATAAAACCCACTAATCCTCTGACTCAGGGAGCATTATATTTGAAGCCATTTTCTAGAACCTGCTCAAACGTACAAGAGACTGATAAGAAGGGACAGAAAATGCTTCCTTAACCAGAAAGTACTAGAAAAAGATTTGGGACTTTACTTTCACTTTC
This sequence comes from Vidua chalybeata, assembly GCF_026979565.1. Taxonomy (NCBI): domain Eukaryota; kingdom Metazoa; phylum Chordata; class Aves; order Passeriformes; family Viduidae; genus Vidua; species Vidua chalybeata. Next base: position 16,577,805 of record NC_071538.1, on the reverse strand, counting down.
TTAACTTGTGTCATCCTCCTAATCCTCACACTTTTATTTTTTTTTCCATTGCAACAGAATTTACTAGATTCCTTCCAGTGTATACAGGATTTTCCTAATTATCTACCTGGGGGTTTTTACATTCTCCTCAGAATATGTGTGGAAAAGGTAAAGAGAGAAGAAAGTCAAAATTTCATGCGAGTATTTCAGAAAGCAAGAACCTTTAGCATATACGTAGTTATGATTACAAATGCAAAAGAGGCCAAAGGGTATCGAAAGAAGGAATTGGCTCCCCTTGCCACTAGATCTCTCAGGACTCACTTGCATTTCTGGCACAGTGGGAGTCACAGGGTTATAGACTCAATTACCTTTACAGCTGAAGGAAGAAGTTGTTGCTGAGCTTCACCTAGAATAAAGCTCGTCTTTTACTAAATCACCCTTTTCTTTTTACCTTTATTTTAAAAGTGCTCTTTTAGTTAATTTAAAATTAGTATTTCAGATAAATTCTTTGAAGCCCACATCCTAAATTGAACATTTTCTCCACTACGAGTACTGTATTAAGCACTATGTCTCCTTTTAAGTATCACAGAAATACTCAAGCAGTGCAATTAACAAGGCATAGTGATAGATTCTCTGCACACACATCCCCCCATTCTGTAACAACACAGTAATTCATTTTAAGGGTTCCATTAAAGGCCACAATAATCAGGATTTCTCCTTAAATAAAATTTTTCTTCATCTTAATAATTAAAACTTACAGAACAAAATCTGGTAACAACAAAGTTACACTGGGACTTTTTGCCCAATATCACAGCAGCTAAGTGCTCAGGCATCCTTTCTCTCCCTTCAGAGGGGAACGTGCCATTCTGGCCTAAGTGCCGAGTTATACCATAATGATGTAAGCTATTCCTTAAAAATTAAACTACTTAAGATTCTGAGTGGGATGTACAGCAATGACTATATTACTTCTACTTCCTTCCCTATATGAGATCTTCATGTCAGAATGAATTTATACTCCAGAAACTTCTATTTTTAAGAGTCAATTCCAGAAAGCATGTCCCTTCTTCTCCATGTTGAGACCTTCCTTTCATCACACAATCAGAGATCTTTTGAAAATGCACATAGGCCACAGCTCCTCTCACATGCTTACTGAGCTCTTTCAACAGTTTCTAATAGAGATACTCTCTTAAAAGCAGTGAAAACTTTTAATATTACAATTAAAATACTAGTGTGCATAAGATGGACATCTAGTATTTATGCTAATAATCTGGGTATATCCAATCATGCCAGCACTTCTTCAGACAGTGAAATCCATCTGCTAAGTGTGGTAAGATATTATGTCTTCCAACTTTGTCATATAAGAGCTGCTAGATTTTTAGAATCCATATATCTGATATTTGCAGTTCTTTGCTGCCTTTTTTTTTTATTCCATATTCATTTCCAGAATTATTATCTAAAGAAAAGAAAGGAAAATCCTTCATGTACTCTCTTCAAGGGCTTCTGGCTCTGCAGTCCCTTCAAATAAGCACAGATAAACAGAAAACAAAACAGCCTTACAAAACAACAAGTAAATACTTAGTTATACTGCTATAGTCCTATCTTCCCTGTTACTATATATGTCTAGAAGAACACTCTTCTAGACAAGATTTTGCTTCCCATACATTTGAGTATCTTTTCTTTAAATGCCTGAGTAATTGTCCCCTAAAAAAACAGATAACCTACTGTGTGACATAGGAACTCCTTTATGGGATTATTTTGTTCTTCTGTGAGCACTCTGCTTGTTAAATAAACAATTTTGTTTTTTCACTTTATCCAAGGAAAACTGTTTGGAACCTGTGAAAACCCGTGGTGGATGGATTGCTAAAACTCTTCAGAAGAGACACCCTTACAAGATGTTTCCTCCTAAATTTGTCTCAAACCGAGACAAGTTTCCGCATTTCCACCTTGATGTGTTCTGTCAGTATGCCCATTTCCCAGAATCCTTGCATTTCAGTCACCTCCTATTTCAGAGACTGCTGCTTTGTGCCCAAGTCCCACAGGTACCGGCAGTGTTTGCACACCTGCCCACGGCACTCGGGGACGCGAGCTCACCTACCCGTGCAGGAAGGGCGGGGCTGGCATTCCATCGGGGTTGCTTCGGCAGCATTCAGAGCACACAGCCACGGCTGCTCTCAGCTGTGACAAGCCAGCAGTAGTGGGTCCTGCAACTCACTCAAGCCTTCCAGAAGCACAGAAGCACGTCACTAAACTACAGAGCTAGAAAATGAATAAGGCCATAACCTAAGACTTGATTAAGCATTCTGTAAGAAAGCTAAGGAAATTCTCAGACATACAAATCCAGTAACATACTTGGTCAGGAAGCCACCTCAAAAATGTAACAGATAAAACCCCCTCACCATCACTTAATTTCTTCCTCACCCTACCACATTAATTCTCCAACTGATGTATCACATTATGACTCAATTAACCCTTTATATGACCAGTTCTTTGGTTATACAGTCTTCAAATACAACAGCTACACTCCATTTCAGGCGTACACAGAAAAAAGTTATAATTCCAGTATCAAGTGGTATATCTGAAGCTCTTGGTCATAGTCAACCCTGTAAAACAATTTTCCACCAAAATAGGCAGTCTCAGACATGACTTTCTGTTCTTAAAAGCTACTTCAGGGTAATGTCATGGTACTCCTATTCTGCACTGAGAAAGTAAACAGCCTGTAGTTGTCCAGTGCTTTTTTACATCACTGGTTTTTGCTACAGAATAAATTGGAAAAAAAAAAAAGGAATTTCAGTTCTAGCTTTTTAACGTTGACTGGGGGGGAAAATGGTACATTTTCAAATGTAACAAATTACTAAAATGCCAAATAGACTATTAAAAAATTTTATTGTCAGGGAAACTGACTAAAATTTTGAAAACACACAAAACTTGCCTAACCTAGAAGATTTTCTGTTCTTTGATCAAAACCTATGATGTTCCTTTTTAATACTAGACTTCCTTTTTTCATCTAAAAATGTGTATGAAATACATACTAGGAAGCTGAAAATTGTTCCTTCAACAGCTCCACTTCGGAGGCAGAGTCTGACTACTGCATTCCACTTGAGAATTGTTGCTTTAAAATGTCTTTTCCATTATTCTCTCAGAACAACTATAGTTTAACATATGGCCAAGAGCTATACATGTTTTTTGGCAGAAAGTGGGGGCAGGGTCATACCAACAGTTGTGCTGACAACATCAGCTTTGAATCAGCTGCTCTCTTTAAAGAAGCCTTCAGAACAACAAGCGAGAGAAATTATGGAAGCATTCGTAATAACATACTGAACTCAAATTATAGATTAATCATAAATTAGCACCAGTATGTTAAGGAAAAGCTTCTAGGCAGAAGAGTGTCAATATTCCCTGAAGTTGAATAAAAATGCTCATTATTTGCTTTAAATTAAGCCATTTCTTCTGTACTTCTCACTTATTAAACCACAGAAACAAAACTGAGAAAACAGGACTAGATCACAGAACAAATTAAAGAGCAAACAAAACCACAAAGGCAAATTCCAGACAGATCACAACTATAAATACACATGTGCACATAAATGTCAAGGCACAGAAGCCAAATCCCTCCCCAGGAAAAGCTTTTACAATTAAGTACCTAGTATTTGCAAACCCACATTAATGAATGGAATAAATTTATACTTGTCTAAAATGGTTTGAAGAAAGCACACCCATATACAAAAAAAAAAATACTTCCTGTAACATCATCCATTGTTTTACCTGGAAAAAAAATATTTCTACAACTCTTCTCCCCACCATCTTTAAGTGGATGTAGTTGCTGCCTGAGCTATGTTTGTACTTTATATACTCTTTATACTGTGAATAAGACCTGGTACATGCAAGACCCATTCATGAACTCTATAATTCAACAGAGTTTCACCACAGAACTATTCAGTAGCTGGTATCATACACAGAAATAAATTTTGGAGTTTACAACAGAAGCAACAATTAGTTGATTAAAAAAAAAATGTATCTTAACAGAAAATGCAAAGTGAAACCTGCAGAGAATCACAGTTGTTTCTATTTGATGGCCCTAAAAGAAAAGCTTCATTTAGTCATGCCCTTCATACCCCAGTAAGAACCAAATGTATCAAATTTTTACTTGAATTTTCTGTGGAAACTGCTACTGTGACAAAAGTAAAAAGTTAACTGTACATAAGGATTCTGGGGCTGACTTTACATATAAATGAATAATCATAAAAGCAAAGTGAAATACCACATAACTTCCAATAAATTCATTATTCTTAAGTTACACCAGTCCTAGCATCAACAAATACGTTTTCTACTTTTCATTGGCAATATGTCTTTTAAAACAGCGTCTATAATATTACTGGAACATACATGAAATTCTGCCAACAGGCCAAAGGATATATTTTTAAGGTCTTTTGTGGAAAACCTTACTTTAAATATACATTCCAGAATTTACATGCATTAGCTCTAGGGTCAAATCTCAAAACAGATATACTGATACCACTTTTGAATCTCAAAAATATATTTTAAAGTATTTGATTCACACAGTCTTCAATTTCATTTGGAAAAGACTACATGACAAGATGTTAGGCAATTTTTCTAAATTAGTTTTAATTTTCTTATTACTTTTTGTAACAATAGACCAGAAGTTAGAAATTAAATGTACAACTGAAAACATTTATCATACTTTAAAACTTACTATAGTTTATTATATGGTAAGTTATGGGTTGAGTCCTTCTCTTCAGGAAATTATTATTTCCATTACACACTGATCAGAACATAGCAAACTGGCATCTCATAACTGGTTCCTGTTTACTAAGTCACAATCTCTACTATAGCTGAAAAACAAAAATAGTCTTGGAAGAAACGTGCACATTTTAACTTTTAGTCACTAAAAGAGAACGAACAACTATGTGAAAGCAAGCAGAGCTCTCGGGATTTAGCAGAGATGTACAAATTGATGAAAACACAGGACTGCACTTAGAAACTCAAAAGGAACCATCCAAAGTATGGCCACACAAAGCAACACAAAGAATTTCCATCTGCAAGTTAAGACCTCCCTCTTCTAAAAGAATGCACATTCCACAGGTGCTTTTCAATATCTTCCTTAGATTTTGTGTCCATTTCAATCCCTACCCACCTATTTCTGTGAAGGAATTCTTACTCAATTTGAGTGGTGATCAGAAAAAATGCCAATCATGCAAAACATTTAACGGGTTCTCTCTGACTATGCCTGTTTTACATACTACGAACTTCAAGTAGTTAAGAATGTTGTCACACATACTTTAGTAAAAATCTGTATGGAGAAGTGTTTTGGTATGGAGAAATATCTCCTGTTATTAGCAAAAAAAACCCCACATTCACAACGAAGCTGAAATTCTCTTTCCTCCAAGAAAATGTTTGATTTTAACAAGGTATGCACAATTCACTACTTAAGTTCTAAGTCTGGGGCAAAGAAAACAGAAAAATACGGTGGCCAAACTTCTTTCTTTCAGTTTTACATACAAAAAGCCCGGATTTTTGTCCTAACTACTTGCTGCTCTGATGGTTATCACTCAGGAATTTACCCAAGCCTCAAAGAATTCTGTCCTGAAACTGCCCATATGCAAATGAAGAGTTAGACTTAATCACATATTTATCACACTGTACTAGTCAGGTTTCTGACTCACATATCACCAACCTTCTCATGCTGGTTATGTAACAAGTAAAGATATTTAATATGATGAACAGCTTAGTGCTTTGTGTATGCTCTGTTTCCCTCCAAGACTAGCTGCTTTTGATTGCAAAAAGTCTTATAGCCCTTCTGTTAACTGTTTTAAGCAAACACTGCTATAATCCAAGTCTTTCAGATTCTCAAGTGCCAACACACTGAATGTTACCAATACCACCACAAAGGACTAATTTACTGGATGTAAATATACTTTATACATAGCCAGAGGCTTCCATGCCACACAGTTTTCTCAGCATGAAGACTACACCACTTAATAAAATATATGTTGTTTATACAAGGTTAAAAAAGTACTAATTAATTCTGATCAGTGACGAAAAGAATAAAAGATTGCTTGGTAGCCAGGAAAAAAACAAAAGCAAGTATTAGGAGATACTAGGACACAAAAATCCCAGAAAACATTACCCTACTCATGTAAACACTACAGTACCAATAGTCCATCTACACTGTTAACACTCAGCTATTCTGCCTGCTTCAGCTCCCCCAAACTATGTGTATTACTTAAAATAAAAAATGTTCAGAGAACTCTAACAGATAATAAAAAAATGCAAGTATTTCCACGTGAGAAACAATGGAGGAGGATTTAATTCTTCAGTCTCCAAAAAACACAAAATTCACTAAGGTCAACAAATGCTGGAGGAAGGAGGAAATGAATCGTTTATGGTCTATGCCCATTGCCAGAGGCAAAGTGTAATCAGAAGAAGCTAGTTTAAATAATAAAATGAAGAAGTTCTTTAAGTGACAGAATCCCCTGCAAAAAGACACTGGAGACGCCATAATGGTGTCAGTGGGACACCAAAAAAATACTACATAAGAGATGCACTGCAAGTTTCTTAACAAAGAAACCAGAGGAGGAATGTCAGACAATTTAAAAAATACTGAAAAAAACATGTAGACCTCTACTTGTTTGCCCTGCAGATGTGTTTATTATACAAATCTTGGAAAATAATGAATAAGTATACTATACGTATACTATAACAAGTATATCTGTATTGTTTTCCACCTAAGTAAAATAGAAAGGTGGTGTTTACAATAAATACACTTTTTAAAAACAGGCATTTAGTCGCACTTGTGAAGATGTTTCCAGTATTCCTGTTTTCAGTAAAAGCGAGGCTTAATTTGACATTCACAGTCAACAGATTCAGCCCCACTCCTGCAACACAAAAGGGGCAGAAGTATCTCTAAAAATACAAGGACAGAATGGCCAGCTCATTCTGCAGCCCACATTCCCCACCCCACAGCCCAGGGCCAGCTGGCACAAACCAAAGTAACATTTGCTCTGGGCTGGCCACAAGGGCAGGCAGCTCAGACCCTGAGAACTGTGATTGGCTCCCGACCAGATCTTCCACCAATGAATCCTGGTGCAGGAGAACTTCTGTGACCTAATCCTAGTGCTATGTACTGATTAACAGGAAAAGGACAATGGAAAACTCGGCAGAAGTTTCCACAATAAGCCCTGATGACTTGCCTTCAAGAAACTGGACTTGAAGAAAGTGTTTTGAAGGCATTTATTTCAACACCCTACATAAGGTCACTATTACAATTCTGACCCCCCAGAAAACATTAGGATGGGCAGTATGTTTTATTTAATATCTACTTTGATGGCTGTAGTATAGTACATCACCTCTTTTAGCCTTTCATCTGTAGATAAAGGAGATTATCTACCACCTGTAACTATTTACTGCTGTTTACCTTAAGCACAGTAGCAACTCCTTCATCCATAACAAAGTAACCCAATGGGGTTTTTTCCACCAAACAATACAAGTAATAACCGGCTGTCTTAGCAAAGATACAGCAATAAAGAATTGTACCTGTAGAATAAAGATATTCCTCACAGATTAGCTCTTGCAAAAAAGTCTCTGTGACTCTGGCACAGACAACTCAGATGTGACCTGATCTGAACCTGAAATCTCTCCTTCCAATGGTTCTCAGCCTATCATTAGGCTGAGAAATTCCTATTTGGATTTGTTCTATTTAAAAAAAAACCCACTGCCCCAACACACTGCCAGTTTGGGACATTCATTAGTGGAATATAACACATTATAGAAATATTTTCCTAACAATGAATATACTCTCAGGTTTACACAGAAGGCTGACAAACTCATCTAGAATTTTATCACTAGTTCAGTCATGTTCCATAACTAAGGAACAGACAGAAGTCATGTCTGCAAGATATTTTTTCTTCTTGCAAAAGCATTAGATTTTTTCTGACATAATTAAAAGCTATCAATGAGAAACAACTGATCATTGTTACAGGTCACAGACAAGAGGGAGTGGGTGAAGGATAGGTGGAAGATGCTTGCACAATCCCCATGCAAATTCTCCTTGTGTTTTCTTGAGGTTTTTTTCCCCCTTTAATAATGTCAGAAGTTACTAGTTTCCAATAGAAAAGGAACTATTTTTTCAGCCTTGATGAAGAGATGAACTGCAAACACAATAAATGCAGTTGAAAAGCTACTCGGCTGCACAGTATTGTTTTAATTGCTGTTACACTCATGCAAGATCCAGGTTATTAATGCACTACCAAATAAGGAACTGCCCACATTTTTGCTGTGGACATGTGATCCCACTGGTCTTACATAAGCAAAAGGAGGTGGTCACACGAGATGCTTTTTCCAGAGTGTGCTTGTCAAAATCCCACCCAGCAGCTCTGATTCACGCAGCCAGTTTTACATGCAAGGCTGAAAACGCACACACTGAACTGTGGTACAAAGACAGGAATTTAAAAAGGAGATGTCAGCACAATGCTGTTCAACATGAAAGAACAGATGTCAGTAAGAATGCACTTCACCTACAGGAGACAGAAAGACAAGCAGCCCTAGTTATATTTACTACAATCTGCTGTAAGAGAAGTCAAAATAGTTGCTCACTAGTCTTTGCAATGTTTCAACCACATCTCATAGCTAAGTTATGTTTCACAGATGGTTTCTCCCTTCTTCATCAGCCTAGAAAAGTTTCAAAATAAAAAGCAGGAGTTCAATAGATCTACTTTGCAATTAATATATTAAATTACTTTATTCCTCTAGATTAAATAGTGAATAGCTAGCTAAGAGGTAAAGGAGGTACAATATGGAAGGTACAACTCAGCAGAAAAATATCTAGGTGTTCTGAAGTGATACCAAATTTCAGTATCTATTCCACTAAGAAACTATCAGAATTCAGACTCAGAAAAGATTTACCTTTCTATGTTAGTTTTTTTTTTTTTAATTTATGCTATGATACATGAAGAGTTTGTTTAAAAATAAGATGCTCTGACTCACAAATTAAGAAGTACAATTGTTGGCTTAATTAAACAGTATCAGAAAGAATACTACTAGAGATCAGGCCTGGGTAATAGGGAAGCACACCAATCCCTTCAGAGCAATCAAGCTTTTCCCACTTCAAGAGGAGAATTCTCAATATCAATTATGCCTTAAATAAAGTACTTACTCAGTAATTAACAAGACTTGAATGCACTTTCTTCAGTGCATTGCTGACAGAGGGATATATTAAGACACTTCCATCCTCTACAGGTACTGGTGCATTAATCATTTGTTCTCCTTTCACAGTCTCTCAGTCCCTATCTCAGCCTTTCTTAATCTCCATTCATATGCAACTTCCACACCTAGCTCCATTGCCCAACTTATTTCAAGTAAGGCCTTTCACTCTTCTTCCCCATCAGGGAAGAATTCTGCAGATGCTAACAGCAAATTCTCTGTGCTCTCAAAGCTTTTCTTCCCATGACATCACCACAAAAACACTCAATCCCCTCGAACAAGTCAATGCTGAGCACTGATGACACGATCATGCTGACTAATATTATCCAGCTGCCTTTTGCACAACATTCCTTCAACAGAATGATGCACAGTCTCTTTGCATAATGCAGCTGTATCTAAGGAAGAAGTGAATGTTCTCTGACTTATCCTCCTATATCAGACATACCCAATGACACGGTGGCTTAATGCAATTTGATAGCCTCCCATAAGGTAATCAAAATTTTAAATCAAATACATATCACACAAGATGCACAAGAATAAAACGTGCAAGGGAAGAGCTCTAAAGATTCTACATTTACACAGCTTCTCTATAAAGTTTTAATACACTAAAGCCTTTTTCTAGAAAAGGCAGCATGACCACTAGATATGACTATTTTTTTCCAAACTCGCTATGTAAAAGTTATCCAAATACTATCCAAATTGCGGATCTGAAAACTGTAATTACTACTTCAGTGCACATATAGTAAATATGAAAACTCATGACAGATCAACAGCTGTTTGGTTAGAGCACATGCTCAATCTTCTCTTAGCAGTTATTTAAGGGAGTTTCCTGCTGATAAGGTCGCAGATCCTGGATACACTTTGCCAGTGCAGGAGTAGCGGCTGACAGGACCTGAATCAATTGATCCACATCTCCCAAAGTGACAAATCATCAGACAAGGATTTCAGTACAGCAACAATGACTTGCAGAAAGCATGGCAGGCACATGTACAGCTATCACAGTGGTTGTCATTCTCTCACAGAGAACATAAGCACTTCTCCTATACAGGTGTTCGGTGTACTGAGGCAAAGCTAAACAAAACATGCTTCCCAGAGGGTTGCAGAGGCAACCTGCAAAGAAATGTAATTCTTTACTTACTGACCTTGTGAGAAGTCTCCTTGTACCAGAGAACCACTTCTTTAAGGACAGCCTTACCTTTTGGTCTGGTCACCACAGACTAAAGTTGAAGTGAATTTTAAAAGAGAAAAACAGCTCCAATCAACCCAGCAGAAGTCAATCCATGCATGCACTGAAGTGGCTTTGGTTATGCAGAGGATTTGTGTCAGTTCCACACTTTTACACTGATGCTTTTGCACTTCCTGAACTAACAGAGAAATACCCTGAGGATCTTTTGATAAAAGTAAGGATTCTTTCACATACAGTGTATGATTATTATTTTCCTCAGAACCATCCATTACTTAAATCTGTGACAAGCCACACAAATAAAAGGTTTTCTGACTTGTCAGGTATTTACACTCAGTAAATACATTTAGTTGAATATTTTAGTCTGATGATTACTGCAAAAAAAAAAACAACTATTATGGCTTAAAAACCATGGGAGATGTCATAACCTAGTAAGTTCAGTTAAGGGAGACATCTTCCAATCTCTAAAAGAAACAGTGAAGAGACCTTTTAAAAATCCATATTCTTCTATTTCTTATATTGCCAACTATTTATTAAGATTCTGAAAGGCATGTTCATTTCTCTACTATTCATCCTTCTTTAGTAAGAATAGTTACTGTATGAACTGAACCTTATTTTACACAACAAAACCAAAGTTCTCATGATCTAGCAGCCCAGTGCAAACAACTACTTACATCAAAAGCACATTTAGAAGGCATTGAAGAAACAGGCAGTGCAGGTAACTCCTGCAAGTGAGAAACCAGGACATCCTGGTATACACTGCTGTGACAGGCCAGAATGTACTCAAAGAATACTGCAGTTAGCACTGTTAAGGGGTTAGATCCTCACCCCACTCCATTAACAGATTAAACAGAAAGAATTAATCCCATAGGGATAATTTTCTTAACAGAAATATCACTTAATGAAGGGAAATGAAGGTAAGAGTGCTTAAGAGATGTGGTTTTCTAGCAGATAGGTTGTAAGAGCCATCATGGGAAATACAGATAGACCCAAGTGTTAATAAAGGTCATTAGATCAACTTAGGAACAGTGAAAGTAGAGGCAAAATATTTATATAGTGTACTGTGAGATCTTTCTCCTCTTCAATTTGCTAAATCTCATGTTCTGACTGTAAAGCATACAATGACTTCAAGAACTGCAAATATTGAGGAATAATAGATACATTAAATATCACTCTCCGCTTTCAAATAAAGCATCACCTCAAAGAGTAGTAAAAAGCTGATTTAAAAAAATCTCTGAAAATTAATATTCATCTATCATCAGTTGTTTATGAATTCAACTACAACACTTACACCGTACCAGACAACAGTGTTTTTATTAGCCCAAGGCATCATAACTATTTAAAAATCATCAGCATTGCATGGCTAGTGGCTTGTCTCACAGAGCTTAGCAAAGAAACAGCAGTACATTTTGTAACTGTCAAACGAAAAGCACACTGACGCTTCCCTGCACCCAGTAAGGGGAGAGCCATAAAACACATAGCCAGTGGCCAGGAGTGGTTTCAATGTGTCACAGTCAACTACTATTGCTCAACTAAAATTATACAAGTGAGTACTTGCTACACACAGTCAAACTATTAGTAGCTAAGAGAATGAACAAATATTGTTTAGCAACAGCAGCAAAGAGCCAAGCATAAGAATTAAATTTCCACTCTCCAAGCGTAATTTAACTTTTTTCCCCATCCCCTCCAGCTAACACAGCTACACTAATGGAAAGCATAAGCTAATTCTTATGTACAGGCTTTTTCAGCAAAAGTATCAGAGCAGCGAGTTTCACCTGGCTGTAGTAATACACTGCCATCTGTCCAGAAGCATGTAGCAATTTTTAACTTTGTGGAATATATTACTCTTATAACCCTTCTTAACTACACTACCTGAATAGTGTTATGGGAGTTAAAAATCTAGCATTTTTTATGCTTCCTGTAGTGAAGTTACCTGCACTGGAGAACCCAGGATAATCTGAGCTCACCAACACCGTGACTTATAGTCTATTAAATTTATCCCAATTACAAACGCCTTAAGGCAGCATGGAACTACAAGGCAGCACTGAAGGACGGAAGAGGGAGAACATTGAGAGGTATTTTCTCATGTGAATCCAAGAGTCCCTGCACACCCCAAACCAGGCCAAGTCCAAAACAACAGTTTCTCAAGTAAAAGCACTGACAACAAAAAAACCACACTCACTTAAGGCTGGAAGAGACTTGCCACGCTGCAGTTTAGAAGCAGTATGTTTAAAAAAAAGGTATGACGTTCACGTAAACCAGGAGTCCATGAAAAAAGAACAGCTGAATGCATAAAAATATTCTTTAAAATTGCAAAGCATCTCCTCAGAATGGTACAGAACGCCGTCGTACAGCAGTTCTGCTCCAGTGTTATGCAGTCTCTATTGCGAGGATTCCTAAGTAGATGTTCTACGACCTTATCGTGACGTGAAGCCTTTACAACACTGTCATCCATATTCAGCATGACAGTTCAATCCCACCAGCTCACAGGACCTCAACAGGACCCAGATTAAAGCACTACAAACTCCACTTTTTCATTAAAGCTTGTGCTTGCACAGACAAGAAAAAAATCCCTCAGCTATAAAAGCCGTACATTAGCAAGGAGCATTTTCAGCTAAGAAATAAACAACCGTGGACAACTGCAGGACGAAGCAAGCGAAGCTCCGTGAAAGGAGAGAGCTGGTCCCGTTTCCCGGGGTGTGGAACGACCCAAAAATCCGTTCGAAACGAGCGGCCGCGCCCGCAGGATGGCAGCGGGCAGAGGGCCGCGAGCAGCGGCGGGACGGGACGGCCGCGGGCCCTGCCCCTCGGCCCAACGGCCCCGCCGCCCCGGCACCGGCCGCCGAGCCGCCCCTCCCGCTGCCAGCCGGGCGGCCCTGCCAGGCGCCAAGGCGGCTCCCCCGGAAACGGCGCTCGCATTATTGTCGGTGACAACGCCCGGCGGCCGCGCACCGCGGGAGCCTCTCCGCAGGGCACCGTCGCGCTCAGGCGGAAGAACGCCCTGCGCCCCGGCCCCCGTCTCAGCTCAGGGCAGCGCCGCTGCCGCCGCCCGCTCCTTAGCCCGCCCGGGCAACAGCCGAGGAGGCAGAGCACCCCAAGCGCAGTGCGCGGGCAGGCGGCGCTGCCGCAGCCCCGGGCCCGTCCCGCGCGCCTCCCGCACTCACCGAGCGTCGCCGCCGCCTCAGCCCCGGGCCCGAGCGCGCTCCCGGCAGCCCCCGCAGCGCAGCCTCCGCTCCCACGCGCGCACCCGCGACTCCAAACCAAATGACGCGAGCGCTGCGCGCTGCCTCCCCCCCGCGCGCGGCCCTCCCTTCGCCCCACGTGACTCTCCCGGCCCTATCAGCAGCGTCTCCGAGCGCTCGCGCCTCCCGTGGAAACATCGCGATCTCACCCCACCCCCTGCAGGGCGGCCCCGGAGGCCCCGCGGGGCCGGCTGGGCGGGGCCGGGAGAAACGCCGCGAGGCTTCTCCGCCGTTCTCCGGCGCCCGCAATGAAATCCCGCCCGAGATCTCGCGAGGTTTCGGCGCGCTCCCCCCGAGCACGATGCCGCGCAGGAATGTGAAAGGCGCGCGCCCGCCGCCATTTTCTCTCTTTCTTGGCAGACAGCGGCAGCGGCCGGAGCGGCGCCGGGGAGGCCATGGCGGACTATTCCACGGTGCCCCCTCCTGCCGCGGGCGCGCCCGGGGGAGGTGGCGGCGGGGCTGGAGGAGTGAACGATGCCTTTAAAGACGCGCTGCAGAGGGCTAGGCAGGTGCGTGTCATTCCATGGAATCAATGGGGGCCCGGGGCCCGGAGGCCGCGGTCTCGGAGCCGCGGGAACAGTGAGGGCGCTGCGCGCTCGGCTCTGGGGAGCGGGGGCCCCTTCGCCAGCGTGTGTGTGTTGGGGGGAGCTTTGTCCCGTCCCCACGCCCCTTTTGCGCCACCAGCCCGCCCTGGGCCGCGAGGTATTTGTGGCCCCGTTCCGCCATTGCCCGCGAACAGCTCCGCGATCGGCCCGAGGGGGTTCGGCGGTGAGAGGAGCGGCCCCGCGGGATCCCTCCCCGACGGCGGGGAGGCGAAATCTCGGCGGGCGAGTAGCGGCGCGTTATCGGGCCCGGCCCGGCGGAGGGATGGAGGGCGGCGGCTCCGCGGCGCGGGCCGTGTTGTGGCGCCCGCGGCGCCCGCAGCCTGCTCGGACCGGTTGGGCAGCGCCGCGGCCTGCGGGGCGAGGGCGGCCCTTGCGGAAGCTCTTTATCCCGCAGTTTTATTTGTAGCTCCTGCACCACAGGCGATGTTTTCGTCGCTTCTCGGGCGAAATGTTCGCCTTGTCTGTTAATAAGCGGTCGCGGTTTTGGCAGTGTTTGAAGACCTGGTGTGGTCGGGTTTTGAAATTGTTTGGCCGGTGAGGCCCTGCCGTGAGATACGGTATTTGGCGAAGAACGCGTAGGGAAAGAAAATCCCCGTTCAGGAAAAAGGTTTTGGTGTTTAAAGGCCAAGTTTTCATTGGGATTTTGTTTGTAGATGGGGAAAATTTAGGAGGCTCTACTGCTGAAATGTGAGCACAAGTCTTTAAAACATTGAACAAAACTGGTTTTGGCCATTTATTTAATGATTTGGGGTCATTTTAATGCGCATTGTTTAAATCCCTGAAATCTTTTAGAAGACGTGAAATAAACATGGGCCGAATTAAATATTTCTTTTATTGGCTCACATCTGCCTTTTGTTTAGATTGCAGCAAAAATTGGAGGAGATGCTGGCACAGCAATGAATTCAAACGACTACGGTTATGGAGGGCAGAAAAGACCTCTTGAGGATGGAGGTACGCACTCATTCCTGCTGCATTTATTTTTGTGGAGTATGGTCACTGTGCTAGAAAGACTGCAGGTGGTGTTTTTGTTTGTGGAATTTTTTTTTTTTTTTCATAGCAGAGCATTAAAACATTTTGTTTCCCTCATAGATCATGACATATTTTTTCATTTTCTGTTTAGTGGGAAAGTTTTAAGTCATTGTGCTCTAACCTGAAGTGAATGTAAGCCTATTTTACAGTATTTTAAATGTGGCTTAAGTGCTGCAAATATAAAAATGCATGCTGGGGAAAGAGACAGAAATATTCTGGTTGCAAAATGCCTATGCAGGTGTCATTGAAGTCTTTTGTGGTTCCGTGGGATTGGCTGCAACTTGTAAATTGCAATTAGAGTAGGAAGTGCTCCTGGTTTATTTCATTACTTTTATTACTGCACGGTTTTCAATAAAAGTATTAATGCATTTCATTGTAAAACTTGGAATATAGGACTTAAAAAAACACAGGAAAGTAAGTTTTCTACCTTAAAAACACTTTTGTGTAGTGTAATAGTTCAGCCTACAGTATATGTGAACCCTGATAAGATCATACTTAAATCCTCTGACTTGTTGCAGCTTTTTGGATTTGCCTTACACTGCAGTAAAGTTTTCTCGTGAAACGTGTGTGTGTCCTCTTCTGTCTCTTACAGAGCATCCACTTTGAACTTAACAGGGTTTGATATGGTTAATATACACACCAAATCCTAGCTAAATTACAGGAAGAAATCTTTGAGCTTGCTGAAATGTTCTCATAGGTCTCACAAAAGAGAAATGCCTTTTTTTCCTTTAAGAGGATTGAAACTCAGTCTACAGAATGTAACTAAGGCTTTATATCAGGAGTTCTTGTATCCTACAGTAAAGTTTTTTTTTCTATTAAAGGTGAGGTTTTTAATATACAAAAATGAGCTAATGATGCTTCAGATGATATATGTAATGTATTCTTTTTATTTTATGTGTAGATGGCTCTTGGACAAGTCCGAGCAGTACAACACACTGGGAGGGAATGCCCTCTCCTTTTAAAGGCAGGAATTTTTATTTATTACCTGTGTTTAGTATGTAAACATGACATAAATTAGTGGATCTTTCTGGATTGACAGAAATATTTCTTGGAATATGTGGCTGAGTTTTTGCTGCACATAAATTATGATGGTTCATACAGCCTTTATTTTGGGGTGGGAAGGAAGCATCTGAAGTATTATCTTTTCAGATATAGGTTTATGATGCCTTTTATTTCTCTACTGTACAGAAAGGATTTGGACAGTAGTGATGTAGTTACTTTGAATCTGCTTTTTTTTTTCCTGAATTTTTATGCTATGAAATGCTTGATATTTGGATAGGGATTTCATATCAACATTCAGATTGAGATTGCATTGCCATGGGATACTGCTGTATTTTCAGATGTTTGGTCTAGATTTGTGGTCATTGTCAGAATTATTTTTTTAAGTTATAGCTGATTTTTGTATGGATTTCATTTTTTTTTTCTTTTTTTACTATAGAAGCATCATTAGCTTGAGCAGCCAACAAAGCTCAACTTTGTTCCTTGTCTTAGTTGAGTTTCAGTGACTGGGTATTTGTGAGCTATCTACACACAGTGCATTCTGAAAGCTGCCTTTTGTTAAACTAATAGATACATGGAAAAACCTAACATCTTTTCAGCTGTACTAACCAAGTGCTGAGTGTTCCTGAGATTCTTTCTTTTATTCAGATGATCAGCTCCCTGAAATTGGAGGAGGAAAAAGAAAGGAAAAAAAAAAGGGGGGCTGAAATACACTGGAAATGTACAATTCACAGTAAAAGGCTTAAACACTTCTTGAATTTCTTGGCAAAAAAAATTTTAAAAATCTTAATTTTGCAGATCAACCAGATGCTAAGAAAGTTGCTCCCCAGAATGACTGTAAGTAATTTTTCTTTTGTTGCCAAAAAAACCCTAAACAAATGTAACATTGTCAGAACAACAGTTTGAAAGTGTTCTGGTAGGTGACACTTGAATAAGTGAGATCCAAAAAATGGCTGGGGGTTTGTCTTGTATTGTTGAAGCAGCAGGAGTCTGCTTGGTAAAACTGACAGTGGTGGTAGCTACAGTTCAGAGTCTTATAGTTTTTAAACCTTTTGATAACACTTCTTAAAACTAAACTTGGACAAAAGTTTGATACAATTGAGTTTTGTTATCAAAGGAGAAGCTTAAGTTGTAAGCTATACCACTTGTTTGAATGTAATTTTAATATTTGTTTATAGCTTTTGGAAATCAGCTACCACCGATGCATCAGCAGCAAAGGTAAGAGTTACACTGTATCTTACATAGGATTTTTATTGAAACAAAGCAGTTCCAAGCAATTTTTCTGAAAAAAAATGGTATCAACACGTGCAGCATTCATTCTGTCTTTCTGTGCAAAGTCAGACACTTAAAATGTATCTACATTGCTCTCCCTTTCTTCCTCCACAGCCTAGGCTGTGGATTGAGCTTAATAAAAGGAAAATATGTTAGCTGTTTTTTACTACTCAGCATAGGTAGCATAGCTAGAAGTTGGAAGCAGATCTGAAGAGAAAGGGGGTGATGCCATCTTGTAAACAAAAGGCAAAGCTGAGTGACCTAAAACCAAATAAAATAATTCAGACTACAACTCCGTTGTTTTCTCCACTCGTTTCTTACCTAAATGACCAGATCCAGCTATTATTCTTGTGCTTTGGACAGTTCTGAAATACCAAAATTTGCAGCATCCTTTGATGGTATACAGATGAAACTTCAAATGCTACAGTAGCCTTTTCTGCACATTTGTTAATAAAGAGGGTGAAGAAAAACTTCTGACTGATTTGTATCATGCTTGAACCTTTTGTGTCATCTCTGTGTGTTGTCAGCTTATGTAGAACTGTGCTTGCATAATGACTTCTAAAGTTAACGGGAGGCAAGGCAGGCTGATGGTGGGGCAGTCGCTTGCTTTAGTTTAATGGGAGGATGTATGTAAATGTAATGCTAGTTTGGTCTCTGCGTGGTCATGTCTTTTGTTTAACATTGGCTGTAGGTCTGTGATGACAGAGGAGTACAAAGTTCCAGATGGGATGGTTGGATTCAGTAAGTAGCATGGGTGTGCTCTTGTAGTATAGTGGGGGATGTTAGCAGATGCTGTTAGTACAAATAACCTTTCTGTGTTTTCTTTCTCCAAGTAATTGGCAGAGGTGGAGAGCAGATCTCACGGATACAGCAAGAGTCTGGCTGTAAAATACAGATTGCACCTGGTAACTATTTGTGGGGGGGTTTAACTTCTCTGTCAAGGGGAATGGGGGTGTGATTGGTAGGAAGTCAAGAAGACTGCTCATTGCTTCTCATTGCCTGAACTTTCATTTAAGATACAGGTTTATTTTTTGTGCTAATCATGACTATGATAAGGTAAAGAAATGCAAAATGGGATACAATGATTATTCTGCTTCATTAAGTATGAAATTCCAGTAGTTCATTTATTATGGTTAATTTCATAATCTCTTTCTGACTTAACACTGCTGATAAGGTGGTTTTATTTTGTGATTGCAGATAGTGGAGGCCTGCCTGAAAGATCATGTATGCTAACTGGAACACCAGAGTCTGTTCAGTGAGTATTTTTAACTGATGTCAGGATCGTAATCATGATTTTACTCTCATGGCAGCTGTCCTGACACATGTGGTGAATATATACTTGCTTTTGTCCGCTGTTGTGGTAGTCATTACAAGTACAGGTGTCCTTACTTTGCATGCTGAATCAAACAGCAGCTTTTGTTCTGAATTAAGCTTTGATGGGTGTAACTATACCAGGGACCTTGAGGAGGTAACTTCATTAAATATGATTGGTGAAGGACCACCTTTTGAATTCCAGTATTGGGGTGATTGTATTATTTTGCAGTTAGTTTTTTTACATTATTTTTTGCAGATTGATTGAGATTGCTTCGTATTTCATAGTTATAATAACCATAATTCTTTTGCAGAAACTATTCAAATTTTAAAAATTGCTAAGCAGAATAGGTGTGGGCAAGTGGTACTTGCAGGTATATGTTTTTATAAATGTGTATTTTCTTTCACAGGTCAGCAAAAAGATTGCTTGATCAGATAGTTGAAAAGGGAAGACCTGCACCTGGATTTCATCATGGTGATGGACCTGGAAATGCAGTCCAAGAAATTATGATTCCAGCAAGTAAAGCAGGATTAGTTATTGGGAAAGGTGGAGAGACAATTAAACAATTACAGGTATATATGTATCATCATTTAAATATGATGGTACTGAATCTGGATTTGAGTGAGTATTGACTTCCCTTTTGTCAAATAGGAGCGGGCAGGTGTCAAAATGGTCATGATTCAAGATGGTCCACAGAACACTGGTGCAGACAAGCCCCTTAGGATAACTGGAGATCCTTATAAAGTTCAGGTAAGGAGTGCCTCACAATTTGAGAGCATTTTAAAATCCGTTCAGATGTTGCAGTACCTAAACAAACTTTTGTTCTTCTTTCAGCAAGCCAAGGAAATGGTGCTGGAGTTAATTCGTGATCAAGGTGGCTTTAGAGAGGTGCGCAACGAATATGGGTCAAGAATAGGAGGAAATGAAGGGATAGACGTAAGCATGGTTGAAAAACTTGTTCACTGTATTTTGAGATGTTAACTTTAAAATGTTAAGTTGGGTAATACCACTGAAAGCTTTTAACCAGATTTCAAAAGTAGTTGTGGCATGTAAGTATATTGCTTGATCATTGCTGAATTTACGACACTAAATGAGGTGCAGCATTCACTTTACATTGCCAGCAGTAATGAACAATTTCAAGTAGCTGAAGTTTTTTATCAAATAAGCAAGTAAATTCTATGGTCAAGTATATAATGTTACAACATTATTGAAAATCGACCTTTACAGAATTTATTTGAGGCCAGCTATTAATGCAAGTCACAAGCTAGTAACTGTTCATCAGGGAGAGGCTTAAAGCTTCATCTGCTGGAATCTGCATTTTACATACTCTATAAATTCTTTTTTTTTTTTAATTCTGAAAAGCATAAAATTCACTGGAATTGCTACCACTATGAGAACTTCTAAAGCATAGGATCACTTTCTTTTTAATGGTTTAGTCCAGTATGTGCTAGGCTTGTGACTTGATAATAAAAAATTCCATCCTTGAAAAAGCCTGAAATGGCATTGGTCTTGCCCTAGTTTACAGCTCTAACCCTTTCATTATGTGGATTTTTTTGCAATATCTGTGTCATCAGCATATCTTGTTTGGGGTTATTTTTTAGGTTCCGATACCACGATTTGCTGTAGGTATTGTAATTGGAAGAAATGGAGAGATGATTAAAAAGATCCAGAATGATGCTGGTGTTAGGATCCAATTCAAGCCAGGTTTGTAACACATTAGTAAGTTTTTGTGACTTAAATGTGAATTTACTGAATTGCATATACTGGAATATTTCATTTTTATTCCAGATGATGGAACAACTCCAGATAGAATAGCCCAGATCACAGGGCCTCCTGACAGATGTCAGCATGCTGCAGAAATTATTACAGATCTCCTTCGCAGTGTTCAGGTTGGGTAACGTTGTTCAGTGTTTAAAATCTCCTGCACACCCTTTGGAAAGACCCAAAGTTTTCAAAAAGTGTGTGTAACTAGAGAAAATAATTTAGTTGTGCCATTTGAATCTACTTCAAAGTTTGGTCTGAAATATGAATGTTTACAGTTACAGTTTTGCAAGTGACCATACTGATTCTAAGTCATGGCATTTCTTGATGTGGCTGGTTTTAGAGCTTCTGCTTCTGTTTTCTGTGTTAATAGCTAATATGCTTTTGCTTTTGCTTGTAATCAGTGTTTAAAAGCTTGTTGTTAGATGAGCCCCACTGCTGCATTTACAGAAGGCAGACAAAGATTACATCTTTGTATGTGTGGAATTTCTGCTTGCTTCTGTATCCTTTCCTCCTTCATCTTCCATGTGCAGAATTGTACAGAACATTTTTTAGAATGTAATTTAGGTCTTCCTTAAAAGGTACTGCTTTAACTACCATAATTGTCTGAGTAGTGAGTCAGTTTTTTCTTAACAATGATGTCATGTAACTTGTTTGTATTATTTGTTTGCAATAATTTTACAGAACATGCTCATTTGTTGGTGCTTCTTTTTAGGCTGGTAACCCTGGTGGACCAGGACCTGGTGGTCGAGGAAGGGGTAGAGGCCAAGGCAACTGGAACATGGGGCCTCCTGGTGGATTACAGGAGTTCAATTTTATTGTCCCTACTGGCAAAACTGGATTAATCATTGGAAAAGGTAATATATCTTATTTATGTACATTGTATGTTACTTTAAAAATCATTCAGCTCTGTTTGGACAAATACCATGCAACAGAGATGTGTGATGAGCATGATGCTAATAAAGCCGAGGTTGTATGTTCAATCCCTGTACAGACCTTTCACTTTAGAGTTGGAATCCATGATCCTTGTGGGTCCCTTCCAACTCAGAATATTTTGTGGTTCTATGATTTTTTTTTTTTTTTTAATTTTTAATTGCCCAATTTCCCCTGTTTTGAAGGCTTTGTATATACTAATGGTACACATAATTTCTCTGGATCCTGTAAGAGAAGGAGCCAGTTACTTTGTCAGCCTCTGTGGGGCTTTTTTGTCATTTGCCCCTTTTATAGGGGGGTTGGGTTATAAGTTTATATTTACTGATAACCATACATGTCAGATGTTACTAATCTAAAATTAGATGTTTACATAAATAAAAAATACATACAACATTGTATGAATTCTTTGCTGCTGTTCCTTTTGCTGTTCTTTGCCTTTATAAAATATTGTACTTGTTTATTGCCATTAAAGCTCTATGCTGCATTGAAGAGGTTTTATTTGAATTGTTGGAATGTTCTTGAACAGCTCATAAGAATAGGTGCCTTTTCATGTCTTCCTGGCTTCCATACAGTTGACTTACTCTGATGTGAATCAGTATTTTTTGCTTTGATGCACATCATAAAAACTCTGTGTTGCATTGTAGGTGGTGAAACTATTAAAAGTATAAGCCAACAGTCTGGTGCTAGGATAGAGCTTCAGAGAAATCCTCCACCTAATGCCGATCCAAACATGAAGATGTTTACTATCCGTGGAACACCCCAGCAAATAGATTATGCACGACAACTTATAGAAGAAAAGATTGGAGTGAGTGGATAACTGCTTTTTTGTTTACTATTAGAGCTAAACAGAGCTGAAAGCAAGTGTCCTTTGTGAAGATTTCTCTTTCCTTTCACTTCCCAGATTAATTTAATCAGATGATAAATTTATGATAATGGTCATCTGGATTTAAAGTAATGTAACAAAATCTTGAAATGGAAACAGTTCATCTCTTCAGTATCTTACAATGTCCTCTTGAAAATGCCAATTTTGTGTATATGAAAAAATTGTTAAGTTCAAAGATGTCAATGATACTAAATTGTGTGTATTGTTTTTCAGTCCCAGTATGTTTGGGTAAATTTCTAATTGAAGTTACACCTTCAGTTTCACAGCACTTTTTACATTTGTGTGCATTTTATCAAATTTACTAGAGGCTTTTTGTGCCTGATCTTACAAGCAGGTGTAGTTAGTCAGATTTAGATGTATTGATTTATTTTAGAACTGATAGTCTTGTTAGAGTGTGGGGAGTTTAGTGCAACTTGTGAAAAATCTGTAGGTTTTTTGTAAAATCCCTCACTTCCTCAAGAAGGAACTGAAATAAATGCAGGTTTTTAGTTGCTATTACTGCCACAACTGCCTTTAACTACCTCTAAGCCTAATCAAACTTTAAATAGCCTGTTTTCTGCAGGAACTGTCTCTAAAACCAGTCAAACTTTTTAGATGTTGAGTGTTCAGATAAATGCTTTTAAAATGCTGAAAAATGGAGAACCTCAAGGTATACTTTCATCTCTGTCCCACCCTTGTTACAGGGTCCAGTGAATCCATTGGGTCCACCTGTTCCCCATGGTCCCCATGGTGTTGTTCCCGGCCCTCATGGACCTCCTGGACCACCAGGTCCTGGTGCTCCCATGGGACCATATAATCCAGCTCCTTATAACCCAGGCCCTCCTGGTCCTGCACCTCAGTAAGTATTGCTTCAGCTGACTTTCTTCTGTGTGGGGTGACCCTGGGACTGCCTTTCACCGTGTATGTATGATCTTTTATAGTGGTCCTCCAGCTCCATATGCTCCACAGGGATGGGGAAATGCTTATCCACACTGGCAGCCACCAAACCCACCAGACCCAGGTAAGAAATGCACAGCTCTACTGTAGTGTTGGAATATTTCAAGTACATCCATTCTGTCCTTAGAAAGTATATGCATTGTACAGTTCACTTGTGTTACACTCCTAAAGCTGAAAAGCTCCTGTTTTTCTGGCTTTTTTTCACTGATTGTCAGTTTACTTATGTTTTGCACTTCCATATGTGGCTTGTGAAATGTTGAAATTAATTGTTACAGTTTGAGTATGTTTTTTTGCAAATGTTATTGGTACTGCATCACTATTTATGATACTTTTGCAAGTCTTGGTTCATTGATTTTGTGCAATTCAGTTTTTCTTAAAATTGATGCTTTTGCATAAAGTTCTGTAATAAGGATGTCTTTTCTTTAATAGTAAATGACTTGTATTTTATTTTAAACAGTCTTTACCAATTTGTCTTTTTGCAGTTAATGCTATTATATTTCTAGGTTTTTTTTCTGTTACAATTACTTTTAAGAGTCTGATATACCAATGTATTTTGTTGAGTCCCTTTTGAGGGTTAAACCTTGGTGAATTGCTGTTAATGCAGTAAAACTAGTTAGAGTTGTGTATTTTGAGCTTTAGCTTATAATAATTTTGTATTTTCTTCTGAAACCTATCTTTGTAGAATTTGTTTCTTCTATTTCTGTTTATCTTTGTCGAGATTGGGAGTTCTTATTTAATTGCAACTTCCAAAGTTGTAGTATCCTGCTTTTCTTTAAGTTTACATCCTTTGGTTGGACTAGAGGATATGGGGAAATGGAACATCAGCCACAGAAGGCATGGTAAGGCTAGATGCTTGAGTTTGTGGTACCTCATTTGTTTGAGGTGGAGTTTCCTCAGAATTTGAGCCAAAAGATCTCGATTATATTTTTGTTATCAATGACAGATATTTTATGATAGCTACTGTTCCTGGCACAGGTTCCATTAGTGGAGAAGGGGACTCCATGTATGTATCATGTTACATCTTTGCAAAGAGCTGTTGCTGGTTTTAGTTCCCAAACTTCTGCACAAGGTAGCTCTGCATGTACTCAGTTCAGTATTTAAAATGCCTGCTGACTTCATTTAGAAATAGAATGGCTCAAAGTGATTTAGTCTCAGCATAGCAAAAGTATTTAATGCAAAAACACTGCTAAAAAGTTACAGCCTGTTTCACACCACCATTTTTATTCTTCTGAAGTTACTTGTCTACATAAAGGCTGTGTAAGAAAAAATGGCAAATATTCCCTTGATGTCATCTTGATGATTCTGTAACTGGTTTTTTGATAAATATTTTTCTTAAAAATGTAATTAAGTTCTCATATTTGGAGTTGAAGTTGGTGTTTCTTTCGACTAGCATTTCTTTGAATGATTTTTCTACAGTTTTCACTTAGCTACTCATTCCAGTGTAACAAATGGGTTTTCAGAGGTGCTTTCTCCAGAACCGTGCTTGCCCTTGTCATGTGGAAGTGGAGCTAGTTACTACAGTCAAATTTCTTTGGAATTTTAATGAATCCAGCTCTGTGTTCTTCTACTCTAGAGAAGTAGCTAAGGAGAAGGAGGGGCAGGAATTGACCAATGGCTTATTTGATATTTGCAGGTAACCTTAGAATATAGGAAGTGTTAGTTTAAATCCACTTTTGTTGATGGAAGCAGTGCAATTTAAAACAGAAAGCAGTGTGTTAACGGTTTTTTTCTGTGTGCATTTGAAGTGGTTACATTTTACTTTTGTCACAGGATTTCATTTGGCATTAATTTGTTGTTCTGGGTTTCTTCTTGAATGCCTTTTTCAGGGGAATTCTTCATCTCCCATTACTCACTGCCTTACCTGTTCCATGTTTAGGGAGGATTGTATTTCCATTCCCATGTGTAGTTACTCTAAAGTATCAGTGTGTCCATGTCCTTTTGTGAAATTCTCTCCTCACTTGGCTGAGTTTCTTTGCAGATACTTTTATTCTTTAAGACTGCAAAAACTGCTTGCAAATATATGCTGGTTGTATAAAACATATTATGTTCTCTAATAGTAGATTTTCAGGTATTGTGGATTACCAATCTTGTAATGTAATCAATCTGTGATTCAGCAAGAATAAGCCATTCCTAAAGGCTAAATGTGAGAAACAGAGAAAAAAAACCCTAGGAAGCAGCATCATTGGCCTACCTAGATGTAGATAAAAATAAGGAACCATGGAGATAGATGCAGAAGATGCAACTGTTCCTATTATTTTTTTATACTAAAAAGCTGTAAGTAAACAGTGATGCTTAATAGCCATGTATGGGGATTCAGGTTCTTAAAATGCTGTGTGTTTCTCTATTTTACTGTTACCTTAAAGTTTAACTGACAAGCATTGCAAATACCTAGTAAGTCTTGTATTCTTCTGTTTCAGAAATATGTATTTGGCATGCCTCCTCCACCGGTGCCAGTGTCATTAGCGTGAGGTTCTAACAAAAGTAAAACCACTGAAATTGTTTGGTGCTAGAATGATTCATTGCTGCTGCCATTTATTGAGATGACTGTTTAAATAAACTTGAGAAATTTGTTTCTGTTTACCACATTTAAGATTAATAAGTGGCATTGTAGTAGTAAAGGTTCTAAAATTATTTTATCTCACCATCTCTTAAAGTACACTTTGTACAATACATTGGTCTGAAACCTGATCAAAAGTTTATGCTAGAAAGAAAAAATACTTAAAGGATGTACATGGATATTTTGTTTAGATGAATTTTTCCTTGGAGGAAAATAAGAATGCCCAGGGCAGGATTAATTGAGGACAGCATTCTGTTCATAGTAGTGCTGTTATAAATGCTTCTGTTCTGTTTTCATAGGTAAGCCAGGAACAGATCCCAATTCAGCAGCATGGGCAGCTTATTATGCTCACTATTATCAGCAACAAGCACAGCCACCACCTGCAGCCCCTCCTGGTGGACCAGCTACAACCCAAACCAATGGACAAGGTAGATACTGAGTGAAATGGACACATTTCTCATTGCTGGAGGTGTAAATACCCCATTATTTTTTACTGTTGTCCTCTTGTGTCAGGTAAATTTAATTTAAATAGCTGGTTTTCTTGGAAAACTTGCTTATAGCTTTCAATATTGCTTTTCTTAATTTCAGCAGTAACAAGGGTAATGTATTTATCTTGGAATGTACTCCAAAGAGAATTTTGCTGCAGTGTGGGCTGACTTAATGGCTACATGGAGCAGTCATAAATAAAAATGTAATGAGCTAAGCTGTTGATTGTCATTTGCTTAAATGGTTGCATCACTTCCCTTGGGTTTAGGGCAATTACAGTTATGGTACTTAGTTTTGTTATTTTAATTTCTGTGCCTGGCTGAGGCTTACCACTTGAATTTTGGTATTTTGTATTGCTAGTGGTATGCACTTCCTGAATCTTGAAAACATGTCTTGTTTACTAGTAGTTTCTAATTGTAGTAGCTTGTACCACAAAGGTTTGTAGTGTCAGATTTGAGTCATGTGGGACTGTTACTGAAAATTTCAGTTGATTATTTGGATTATGTGTGAAACAAGCTCCAGTAATTTTAGTTTAATTATTTTTAATGTAATTCAGGAGATCAGCCAAATCCAGCACCAGCAGGGCAGGTTGACTATACCAAGGCCTGGGAGGAGTACTACAAAAAAATGGGTAAGTGTAGGGGTTTTTCTGTTGTTTTTTTCTGTTCCACATTCACAGTGGAATGTTTTAGGAGACTTGTATATTTTGTTGGATGAGATGGGGACTTTTACCCCCAAAAAATTGAAAATGCACAGTCATGTGTCTTATGACCAAATGCTGCTGAAAAACAGACTAAATTTTGTGTTGTTTTTAGGCATTTCAGGGTACTCAGGCTAGTAATCACCTTTACAAAAATACTTCAGACTTAATGAGATGTTTTTGATCATAGGGAAAGAGCATCTTTTAAATGTTTCAATCTGAGTATTTTAAAGTACATTTCCTAAGTTTTGAAGTTCACTTTGATCTACTTTATGAAGCTGTTGTTTTTCTCATTTGGTAGTTGTTTCACAGTTCTCTTCAGATTACATATGATTTTTTTTTTTCTTATACTGTGCTTTCTGTGTTTCAGGTTACTATACTAAAGCATCATAATTAGCTTTCATTTATACTGTGCCTTTTTAAAATAATATTTTCTTTGCAGCACTCTAGAGCTGTGTTTAAACTGTAGATTATATGTTGTTGGTAGCTTTTTTTATAAAAATGAAATTAATGTGCTGGTTAACTTGATTATTTCATTGTTTTGTGTGTAAGGAAAGAGTATGTGTTTTTTATGCACTGGCAGAAGGTGTCATCACCTTATAAATCACGGTCATGTTTTGCCCATGGTGTCCTGCCATGGATACTGCAGGACATGGGCTGGATACTGAGCTCCAGTGGGCTTAGGAATGCCAGTGCTTTCCCGGGTATCTCTGACTAGACATACAGTAGCATCTGGTCTGGGATGTATCTTTGTCTGCAGGGGAGGGTTTGGTGGCTGTTCTGCCAGCTTCCAACTGCACTCAGTTTTCTCATGGAATATTAAAAGCATTCAGATTTAAGATTAATAACATGCTTAATTCCTCTTACCGACCTTCCACTGTATTGATAATTATTTGCCAAGACATAACTACCTTTATTTTGGTGCAGTATAAGTGATGAATTCTACAGAAAATATATAATGAGTATTTAGTTGAACAACTGTGCATCAGACTAAGAAAATTATAACTCCCAAACATGTAATTTCTAAGATGATAGGCCTTCCCATTTTTCTTCCTGGTTCATTCAGCTATTTCTTTTCAATTTAATGTCTCTCTTAGTTTGGCTCACATTCTGAAATGCAGTCTTCTGGGTGGCTTTCACTTTTTTAAAATAATTTGTTGGTAGGCGCTCGGCAATCTTTCTAATTTGCTGTCTTGGAAAGCGAAGAAAGTCTGGGTTGCACTAGTCTTGCACAGATTAAATAATAGCAAGTTAAAAGGTGTTGGGATAGAGTTTATGGGAGCAGTTCTAAAGAGGAGTGTGAGCCAAAAAACACATTGTGAGATAAAAAATAATTGCTTTTAAAATGCAAAATGTAAAAAATGCCAAAACAGTCAAATAAGAGAAAAAACACAAGGGCAGTTCTCATCTTAATGCTTTTTTCTAGTTCAGATTGAGTTCTTTGCTCTTGATGGCTGGACCTACATAACTCATCTGTAAATCATGAGAACTTTTTGATGCAGAGTCTTGATGTGGTAGAGACCGTTTCTCTTTAAAGCCACTTAGAAAAGAGGAATTCAGCTGGAGTTGACATAATGCTAAATGGTGCTGGTTTTCCCCACCTCATTAACAGTAGAAGGTCAATAGGAGACCTGATGGACAGGAAGGCTGTCCAACAGCAAGTTCTTGTGGTCTCCAGGCTTTCCAGTACCATTTGTGCTTCCTGTAGTACTCCTATCTTCTGTCTCCATTAACTTGTGGTAAAGGAGGGGAATTAACAAGTCACTTGCTCTTTGACAATTTAGGTTTTTCACAACACAGAACTGAAATTCAGACTTGCTGAGCCCAGTCAGTTCTATTTTTGCTACTGAAAAAGAACCTATTTTGATAATCCTTGTGGGAAGCTGAACTACTTGGCAGTGATACTGCAGTTGGTGTTTTGGATTTTCTCATACTTAGTTAAGAATGAGTGATCCAAAAATTCTGTTAACACTCCAGAATATGCCCATCCAAACATTTAGAGTATTTTCAGAGTGGCTTTCTACTGGTGTGATATGACTCTGCTAATCATAGAGAACACTTCACTGTATTTTTCACTGAACAGTGACCTGAATGAATATTAACCTGTTTTCCGACTCAGAAATACAGTGGCAGAGTCCATCTCCTTTTTCAGAGTCTTGTTTCAGCGCCTGCTGCTTTGAGTAGCAAATACTCCAAAAAGTCTCTCATGGATAACAGTTCCCTTTAAACATGGAGTCATGATGATTAGTAAATTATATATATGTCACTATCAGAATTCTTTAATTTATCATTTAAAGCCATTCCCATATATCGTGGGCCTGGCATACAGTTAAATGATTCCATAATGAAATAGGAGCATTTTTAAAAAGATTCCTCATTATTATAGTGGGAAAGAAAAAACAGTTTGCTCTTACTAGAATCACCCTTGATAATGTTGAACTGTAAAATCTGCTGGTGTTTCCTTTCTCAGCCCACCTTAAAGGGGAGGTTTTCTGTTTCTTTTATTTCCTTTGTATGGAGTTGATCAGGATTACCCAGAAGTGTTCTGGTTGAATTTGGATATTAACGAGCAGATGCTGCTTAGTGCAGCTTGTACACTGAAAGGAAGCTTGGGCTAAACTGCTGAATTCATGTGTAGGTTCAGAAGTACTCGCAGTACTTAGTAGGAAACAGTGCACCTAAACTACCCATCAGGACAGAAATCCAGTCTGACATCCTTGAGTAGATGATAAATTTCCTTTATTTGATTTATTTGAATTTCAGTGCTGCCTTGACATAGTTGGCTGAATATTCAAAGATTCTTGGGTCATAATGCACAAAAAATCCTTCTCTTTGACATTCAGTTGTGCTGACAATAATTTATAAGTACAGTTATTATCTCAAAGTAATGGTGAAACTGGGAAGAGTGTATCCTGGATAATTTGTAACCATATTAAAGGTAGTTTTTTAAAAATAATTGATCAGTGTAAATTTTAAGTTGTGGTATGTTACAAGTTGTAAAATGTGATAACAGCTCTAAAGATTTGAAGAAATTTAAGATCTTCTAGAAATTCCATTGCTGTATAAACCAAAATAAAAGATGGATAGACTTTCAGAGCCTACCTACAGTGTAAGTGGAAAAAACTAAGTTTTAAGGAGAGTTGGAAAATGGAACATTGTATTTTGATGATTCTCAGGATTGTGCTTTGCCAAACACTCACTTTCTCTGCTCACACTTGATGTTTTTGAGAGGATTAGAAGGCTACACATGTGCAGTAGTAATGTGAATAGCTAGGATTCTTCATGTGAATTTCCTTTGTTAAGTATTTTAAAAAAAATAACCAAACAAAGCCTTCTGTCTGATACTCTGGAAAACACTTCATTAGAATTTTTGATGCTCATGTTCCTCAGAAAGTTGCTCAGTGGTCTTGTATTCAAATAAAAGGTGAGGTGGTTTCAGGTAGGATAGAAGCCCTCATCATGTAGAAGCTGCCCCTTTCTGTTGATAACAGAATAGACAGTTGGGTGCGCATGGAATTGTACAGGGCGCAGGCTTGCATTTTGCTTGGGTTTATTTCCTGTGGGGTGATGTGATGTGGTGATCTGTTTTTGTTTGGTTTGGGATTTTTTTTTTCTAGTATCTTAGAAAAAACTTGCAGAGGTAGTGGTTTTTTAGTAGTATCCTAATTCTGACTGTAGAACTTTTGATTTGAAAAATAACCTGTTAAGATTGTAAATCAGAAGTATCATAACACAGTAATAAAAGTTCTGGTTTGGAAGTTCAGGAAACTTGAAATAAAGCACTACGTACAAAACCCTTCTGTCTGGATGCCTGCAAGTGTGTGTGGACAGATGTTTAGGTAGAGCATAGAGAGTGTTGCTTTACTTGGAGTTTTGTACATTTTGTAGTGGTAACTGCAAAAACACCTCTCAGAAATTGTAAAGATTAGTGGTATTAAGAGGGGTGTATTTGGCGTTTCTGAAGTTGGAGGAAAAAGAAAGTAAAGATGTCTGTGACAGATCTCCTGTGGAAGAACAGCACAACTGAAAGGTTGGCTGTAATTTTCTTCTGTTGTTTTGCTTGGTTTTTTAGTATGCAAAGAGTCCTTGTGTATCAGTGTGTCATTGGGATTTTAGTCTGTCAGTTGATTCTTCTGAAAGGAGAAGTAATTCTGAGCTGTCTGGGAGAGTGTATTTGTACATGCTCTTGTTTCTAGAGGATTGGAATTTCCAGAAAATGTGGAAGCAAGTTTCAGGACTGTATTCTGTAGTGGAGTAAATATTTACAAAAATTATTGCACTTCTTGAAAAATGCAACCTGCAATAACTTTGTAATTGAATGAAGGATGCTAGAATTGGGGAAGTCTATGTGTTAGCATCTGCTGAGCTATTGAATGCAGTCTGTAAAATAAGGTAAAATTAGTCTAGGTGGATTACAAGAAGTTTTGCCTCTTGGTGTGTATTTAAATGCTGCTGTTGTTTAGGTCAGCAGCCTTTAAACATGATTCATGATAATGAATCAAGAGGCTGAAAAAACTGTCCTTACGGTTCCTCAATTTTGATTTACATGGGAATATCATTACATTAAAGTAATAGATTGAGTGTTTAGGCTTGAAAAAGCAGCCACAAGTTTATTCAGAGCCTTGAAGGAATATTGCTAGGTGATGTTTGTTAGGTGCTGAGATCTTGAAAATTTCTCATTCCTATTGCAACAACGAAGCTGTGTAATTCTAATTACTTGCAGGTCAAGCTGTTCCTGCCCCTGCTGGGGCTCCTCCGGGCGGGCAGCCAGATTACAGCGCAGCGTGGGCTGAGTACTACAGGCAGCAGGCAGCGTACTACGCTCAGACAAGTCCACAGGGAATGCCACAGCATCCTCCAGCACCACAGGTACAGTCCTAAAGTGGTTTTTGGCTGGCTTCTGTCTCAGTGGTTGTAGATATTTTTTTGCATGTCTCCTGCTTTGTTCCTTTGGGGTATGCATCTTTTTTTCTAGCAAAATAGCTATGAGAATAATGAGTAGATGACTTTGCTTACCGGTTAACTTGAGTTCTGTATCTATCCATATGTTTGGTGATTGTTTTTTTATAAAAAAAAGAAGAAAACTTTCTCCTCCCAGGGTTTTGAAAACCATGCAAGAAGCCACCACCATTTACATTAACCAATTTTTCTTTCTTAAAGGCTTCACTCCTGAGTTAGCTCGATTTAAAGGATTTTCTTTAACTTTTTGTGTATCTCTTATGTATCTCTTCTGCACAGGGCCAATAATAAGAAGTGGACAATACAGTATTTGCTTCATTGTGTGGGGGAAAAAACCTTTGTTAAATGTATGGATGCAGACGCCTTGATGAAGATCTTAAATTTGGTTAAAAAAATAGTGTTTTTGAAAATGTACAAAATATCTATCACTACTGATAGGAGGTAATATTTCTGTGTAGAAATGAAAAAATGGTTTGTTTTTAGTATTAGTGTAGATGTACACATTCCAGCAAATGTATTTGCAATTATGTGGTCAATGCTTTGTGATATAAATGTACTTTTTCAATGTATACTTTATCACTTTTAAAATGCCTGTTTTGTGCTTTACAATAAATAATATGAAACCTCCTGTGTCGGTAAGTTGGATATATGGGTATATGCAGTATTAATTATAGGATTGATTTGCAATGCTGAATCAAGGTACCTCTACACAAATGAGTTGGGTTTTTTTTTTTCCCCCCCACCCATAAACCTTGTTGAGTTTAAAAACTTGTCATTAGCATGTTTTTTCCCCTCTTGCAGAATAGCTGTAGATGGAGGATCTCTTTCATTCATTGTATTTTGCTGCCTAGCACCAGTAATCTTGATACCTTAATTTTCTTTCTACTTGATTAAAACTGCATGTGTTTAAGAAGATGATCTTTTGGCATACTTCCATTGCATTAACAGTGAAATTTCCTTTTATACATGACCACTGTTTCAGACCTGTGCAGCTGCTATAACAGATAACTTTTGTTTTTAATTGAATATTTCAAAACTGTTCCTGCATAACTATTTTACGGATTTTTTCAGACTAGTTATAAAACTTATTTTAAGTGTAATGTGCTTAAGCCTTCAGTTTAAAGTAGTCCACTTCAAAATTCAGTGTAGAAAGTCAATGTGGTAATGCATAGTAGTTACAAAAATTGCGTCTGTCCTTAAAACGCTGTTTTGTTTGAGTGATGGGAGTGGTTGAGAACTTCCTGCAGAGCAGATAACTTCTCTTTTTGTAAATATTCAAGTATTTGAATCAACTGATTATTTTTTTATATATACTTGAAACTTCTTATTGCTCTAATGCTCATACTAAAAAGCTGATTCTCTTGAAATCATATGTTTGCTCATTGCATATTTATTGGCTCTTTGCATATATTAGACTACATGCACTACAGTCTGTCTTGCCATTGTCTGTTGAAGTGCAGGTTTGATCCAGCCAGTATAGAACTAGCTCTATAGGGGTGAGGAGGACTGTGCTGTGTATCATCCTTGATTGTTCCTTCAAGGAGCATTGCACTGTAAGTACATCAGAATGACAAATTGATGAACTGCAACAGTATCTTTTTGTCAATGTTCCACATAATGCAAATGCTGTACTTGTGTGATATTATGTTGGAATACAGTGCTGGTATCTTAGGAAATCATAATTGCTTCTTAATTCAGAAACATAGGTTTGCTTATATTTATACATACACATAATCTGAGTTTTGTGGGTAAGTATTTCTGAAACTTTTAGCAATAGCTAAAGAAAATCATATTTCTGTTTATCTGAGTAAGAGTTTCATTAGTACTTGTGAGACAGCTATCATTCAGTGTTTTAAAGTATGCATATCATAACATTGAAGTCTTTGGAACACTTGTTAGACAGCGTTGTCTTTGTCTCCAGATAGTTTGGGGATATGTAGTGATGTAGGTATGTTTTAATATAATTCTATAACTGTTAATTGCTTTAATTTTTGGAACACCATGTTGTTGCTTTGAGAATAAATTTTTTTAGGGTGGCTGCACAGAGAAGTAAAAGTTAAGGCTTGAAAACTGAAGTAGCTTTTTCAGGTAATCAGCAATGTATGTATTGTGCTGTAGAAATAGAAGGAATTATTTTTATCCCTTTTAAAATTAGGAATTTGCTGGTAGCTTGAAGAAGGCTAGGACAGTATTGCTATCTTTAGTGTAGGGTATTAAGTTTAATAGTTCAGGTATTTTGCATGGTATTTTGTAGATAACCTTGCAGAATGGTGCATTTATTATGTACTAAACTGAGCAAAATTAAATTCACTGGATTCTTTATCATTCACAAAATGGAGGCTGTTGATTTTGATTCATTTAAGGTATAAAATCTTTATTAATTGCAAACAGTGCAATTATTTATACTTCACAGTGCCTTCCCAGACCTTCCACCTTAGGTTCTGCTGCAAAAAAGCAACAGGTAAGCACAACCTAAGGAAGTATATAAATTAATATATTTCAGTACATTAATGTTGTCCCTGTGAGATCTTTGTGGTTGTGTATTGAAAAGCAATCTGCTGCTTCCCCAAATGCATTGTTACTCACGGTTCCATTTGAATGGAAAATCTTAAGTTTTTAAACAACTGTTTATATTTCTAGGTCAATATGTATTTTTGCTTTTTTCCTTTTTCCTTTTTTTTTTTTTTTTTTTTTTAGAAAAGATTATTAGATTGCAGTAATTGAACTTGATCAGAATAAGTAATTTTTGTTATTTTACCCAAATAGATAATTGTTGCAATTAAAGAATCAAAACCTTTAAAATGTGCAGGAATTGCTTTGGTTAGAAATGTCAACAGCCTTCACAAATGTTTTTTTAATAAGAGGGCACTATTCCCACTTAATCCATAAGACCTAAATGTAAAGAATGACTTCTTGTTGTTATCACTGAACTTCATAACTTGTCTTACAGTTATAGTGTGTTAGTGGAGTTTGCTTATTCATACTTGACATGGTAGGAAAAGAGATTTTGAAGTCTGAGATGAGTATGTTTTAACTGAAAAAGCATGAGCACCAGTTAACAGTACAGCAAATAATATTTTATTGCTATAGCAGTCAGTGTATCCTGTTTCTTGATATTTTTAACTGAATTGCTGAATATTTTGATAGTATAAAATGTTAAATGTCTTGCAGATGGTCTGGTACAGGTTTTCTCAGCTTTTGTTGTTGGTTTTTTAGCTTAACATAAAGCAGCATCTGTTTGGTTTTTTTGTTCATTATTCTGGTTCTAAAATGTGCTGCTCCTCTTTCAAAAGTCCTGCTTATCTGTACATCAAAGAAAAATATTCAAAAATACTGCCTTCATTTTCACACACAGTGCTGAAGATGCTGCAAGCACCAAATCATAGCTCATAGAATCAGGTCCTGAGATAGTTACTACCAGTAAAGAGGAATCCTTTGAGTGTATGCCATTGGTGAGCCGATGAGCATGGACCATAGAAGGGCTCCATGTAGAAGGTAAAATTGGCAAAAGCATAACAGATTTGAAATGTATCCCATACATAATGATACAGGGTATAATTTTTGTTTTGATCACTTTTCATTCTTTAAAGTATTCTTTGTTTGACCATTAATGTTCCATAATCTGTTAAAGTTTTTTAAACTGTGATTTAATAATATAAACCATCTATTTTACTTTATATTCTTCTAAACAGTCAAACTAATTTTTGAACTGAATTAATAGTTGTGCTTCAGTTTCTCAAGCCACTTAGTATTTCATGTGTAGCTTAACATGTAACTTCATTTTTGACGTGAGAAGAGGGTAGGTGTGTAACATTTGGATTTTGATACTGTGGATTTAGTGTGGGGGTGAGTCATTTGTTCACTTCCTTTTTACATGGTACTTTTTCCTTCAACTGTTACTCCTGAAATATCTTGAACAGTCTTTCAGTTGCTAATTTAACCTGTGGGAGGAGATAGAGAAGAAAAAGCCAGTGTATTGGGATGTTGCTAGTGTGTGGAAGGTGAGATGTTCTTCTGTGTAGCATTTGAGGTGTATTGGCTTCCAGCTTTCTCACTGCAGGGCTTACAGGCATGCTGGTTTGTGCAGAGCATAGTGTTCCTTTTCTTTTTCAACTCTTATCTCCAAACTCAGAGTTCCTGGGACAACAGTAGATTATTGGAGTTACCCCAGTAGCCAAAATGATAACTGGACTTGTTTAGAAATGCAGTGAACTTGTCCAAAAGGTGTCTTGAAATGTTTCCTGCTTACCCCACCCATCTCTGCTTAGTGTCCCACAATGAATGTGAAGAGTAAGAAACGTTTTTAAAGCAAGCATAATATTCCAAGTAGGAAAAGAATTTTCGTATCACTTTCTGCAGCCTATACTTTATTAGGACACTGAATAAAATACCAGGTGGATACTCTTTAGTGTGGCTTAATTAAAGGTCATTTGTTTCACTTGTCAGGCAGACAGGATCACAATTCACTTGCACAGCCTATCTTGAAGTATTTCATCTTTATACTAGTGATATTTTATTGGATGTTTCTCCCCGTTTCTTTTCCAAAGTAATTCTTAAGTTTTCCATTGCATGCCAAAAGCTTTTCCATTTTGCTTTTTTTCTGGAAGTGGGGGAGGAAGGGAGGACTGGGCTTTTCAGAAAGCATACAATTGACAGGATTCCCTCTTCCCTAGTAATAGCTTATGAAACTCTTGTGTATGCACAAATATTTCTCTTGCGTGCATGTGAAATGCCTTTTCGTCCTGAGAAAAGTGTTCTCTGCAGAAACTACCCGTGTGTAAACAGAAGATTGGCTTTAAAAGGCAACTGTGATGGGAACAGTGTCTTAGGGAGATGCAGCTTGGACTTGAGGTAAATTGAATGCTTTACAAAAATGTGGTTTTGAGCTTGCATTGACATTGTATGTAATATGGGTACACATTAACTGTATAATGGTTTTTGTATGGTTTTTCCTCAATAAATGTAAACTGATGAATAATAATAGCAATGTTTTTGTCTTTTTTATGCTCCTATCCCTGCCTTTGTTAGTTTGAAGTAGCGGCTTAGAGCAAAATTATTGTAGGAACCTGTATTTCTGTGAATGAACATCACCCACAAAAAATGAAGTAAAGTGTTTATGTGGTTATTCAAAACACCATGCAGCTCATTACCATTTTTTAATGAGGCCAGAGAGTACTTTATTTATAGTTACCTGCTGCAAATAAGATTCAGGCACGGGAAAATTCCTTCTTGAAATGACCGCATAAATTTCATTTCCTGCAGCTTACCTTGCCTTTACGTCAAGGTCTATACACGAGTACTTTAAAATGTGACCTTTTTTGTGTAGAATTACTCCTCCTGAAGCTTCATCTCAATGGTGCAGATGGGTGTTAGCAGAGTGCCATGAATGTTGATGTCAGGAAGTCTTAGAGAAAAGCAGTACTGTAGCCTTAAGAAAACAATGTTTAGAAATCTGGCAATAAACTTAATGCATTAAGATTGAGAAAATAGGTACTTCATGAAAATATTCTTCTTAAAGCTTTTTTTTTTTACCAGCTTCAAATATAAGCTAATCATAATGTCACCACCTGTTTGTGTCATTTAATCAATTAAAAAAATAACGAGTTTTACAAGCAAGTTGGTACTTTGAAGACTACTACAAACCTAAAGGAGATTGTTTTTATTTGAGATTATCAGTTGCATAGGTTGATCAGAGCAGAACATTTTCAATGCAAGCCCGTTTTAAAACAGAAGAAGTTGTGCTGCTTGAAACAATGGTGAGCAGTTACGTCATCTTTTATTCTTTAAAAATAGTACACTTGAGTTTTTGAAAATCATCAGTAAGTATTTCCTTTGGCAGTTCAGTGCCTCTGGGATAAGGTAAAACAGCTTAAATATTCAGTGCTCATGCAGGATACACCAGTAGATTTACACCACTACACAAGTTCCAGATCGTGTATTCAGCTTTATTGTTATGCAAGAGTTGGTCTTCAAATGCTGGAGCACTATGGTAATTCAGCTTTTTCCTTCAGT
This sequence comes from Vidua chalybeata, assembly GCF_026979565.1. Taxonomy (NCBI): domain Eukaryota; kingdom Metazoa; phylum Chordata; class Aves; order Passeriformes; family Viduidae; genus Vidua; species Vidua chalybeata. The sequence goes on along the minus strand of NC_071538.1, from coordinate 16,539,741 downwards.
TGATCTTTCATACATTGATTTTTTAATTTTTAGCCTTTGATACTAGTTTTTGCATTGAGTAGGGAATTCTCACAATTTGAAGGGTATATTCTCATCTGATGCAGGAATGACAAATTAATGCACATCCTTGCTTTCTTTAGTTGGCCCCATCAGAGAAAGAGATGATGCAGTAAGAAAGTTGAGGGGAAGAAAGATTCCAGCTAAAGTAGAGCATTAGTAGTCATCAGCTAGAAAACAGAAAAAGGGTTAAGAGAGACAGGAAGTTAGATTTTCATAAGGAAAGATGCCAGAAGACTATCTGAGATATAAGCAAATTAAAATGCTAGCTCTTACTTTCAATGGTGAGAATACAGGTGCTAGCAGCTGAGCCTCTGTTGTTGACTGCTTTACACATATATTCCCCTTCATCTTCTGGGAAGGTTTCTGGCAAGTAAAGGCAGTAGGTTTCTCCTCTTTCAATATATTGATAGTCCTCAGAGTCCTGCAACATTTCCCCTTCAAACCACCATGTAACTTCAGGTTTTGGTTCTCCAGTAATTTTAACTGTAAATCTCACTGGCTCGCCGTCAACAACTGATGTGTTTTTCAGTGACTTCTTGAACCAGGGAGCTCCAGATCGCGCTTGATCCTCATCTTCACAAGTAGAACCATTAATAATGCTTCCCTCTTCTTCTTCTTCCTCTTCCCTTTTCTGTTGTAAAATAAGTTGATTTAAAACATTTAAAGTGGTAATAGCACTATGACTGATAGTGACATGTTTGATTACACATTACTGTGTTTCTCAGAAGAGGAAATTCCACATCTGTCCTCAGTACATAACAGTGCATCCAATCTGGGTATGCCACAGGCAGTAAAATGCATTTTAATGAGAATCCTGGAATGTTGGTGTAAAATACAGGCATGAATGTCAATTCCATTTTCAGACTATGTTAAGTAATCAAGTGTTCAGGTTGGATGGAGCTTTGAGCAGCCTGAACTAATGGGAGGTGTCCCTGCCTACATCACGGGAGTCAGAACTAGATGATTTTAAGGTCTCTTCAATCCAAACCGTTCTTTGATTCTATGGAGAGTATGTGCAAACACCAAAAGCAATTTTATTATTTTAGCAATTCCTAGCACCTGCTAAAAGAAGTAAAACATTCGTTTAGTATCTGGTAGCGTTCCCTACAGTGGTAATTAGAAGCTAAGTTAAATGACACAACTGGAAAATACTATTTTGCAATTTATACCTTCTGTAATGCTGCATCGATTTCTTTTTGTTCAAACTGCATGCGTAGTAATTTCTGTTCCTCAATCCTCCTCTGCTCTTCTTCTTCTCTGGCTCTTGCCATTTGCTCAAAACGAGCCTTCATGTTTACTTTGTGAGTAAATGGAGCCTCAGATTTCATGGCTGGTCTCACATCTACATCATCATCCTTGGGAAATAATAATTAAAAACACAGCTTAACTATTATTTTTGCCTTAGACATATATATGATAGTAAAACTAGTTTTGTGTTCCCGGAGTTTTTTTTAACTGAGCAGAGCCACACAGAGACCTGTTTTTTTTTCAGGTTTGTTAGAGTGTAGGGTAAGTCTTGTAATAGTTCATCCAAGAATAGGACAAGATTTTTGCAAAAGTAATTTCAAAAATTATATGTAAAAAAATGTTCTTAAAGTTTTATTCATACAGAAGTTGAGCACTTCTTGGCAATTGTAACTCCTCAGTGATTGGAGTATTTTGCCATGATGTTAGCATGGGTTTAACATGCAAAACTGTTGACCTTACAAAAACAATGAGTGTCAGTCATTAAATTAAAAGCTCACAAATAGGACAGGCTTTGAGCTGAAGCTGAAGTGACTCCTGTGGAGAAGAGCCAGAATGAAGCTCAGATCAGGCTTAATACTGTTAGTTTTACATTTCATCACAGAAGTTCACACTGAGCTTAAGGATTACAGACAACTTTGTCACTGATAGCTTGATTTCTTGAGGTTTCCCCTCCGAAAAACTGAAGGTTCTGAAGTACAGATGAGTAGGCACCCTCTTCTGCTCTACCCTGAGGAGTGAGTGTACATGACACAGACTTGATCTTCAAATGGTATTGTTTGGACTTGGTAATTGAATTTTTTATTCATTTCATGTAGTGGAGAATTAATTAAGAGTTCATAAGGAGAAGCAGTTCAAGTGATGATGATTAATAGATAATTCTCAGATATGTTTTAGGCCCTCAGACTGACAGGTTTCAGGTTAAAATGCTGAATTGCAGGGCTTTGAGCAGAAAAGCAGAATTACCAAATGACCAATAATAAACTGGTGCTGTTTCTTAAGGGATGCTGAGGTGTGATATCCTTAAGCATCCAAGGGAGGGAACAGGAAAGAAGGGAAAACATAATTTTGGAAACAGCAAAATTTGATGAAAGCAGCAGCATTGTCCACTCCTGGATCATTAGTGTGCTGGTTAAGTAGATCATTAACATACACAGAATGCAACTTACCTCTTGAAATTTTTCAGCTTCCCTTTCTCTTATTTCTTCATCCATTGCTCTTCTCTTTGCTCGCTCTTCTTCAATCTTCTTCTGTATTTCTTCTTGAGACAATTGTCCTATTTTTTCAAACTTGCTTTTCAAGTTCTTTGCCTGAATAGAGCCACTTCTTTTTAGCTTTATCAATTCTTCATACTCTTTGCTTAACTCAAAAGTTTCAGACTCTTCTTCCAGCTGTTCAGAAATTACAGAATGTGTAAGATGGAAAATGACCTAATTATTTTTACTACCTCTTCTCCCCCCAGATGGTGTAATTCAGTACATTACAGTTCTATTAGTTATTTGAAATCAGTACAGATACCTTTCCCCTGTATTTTTTTTTCCTTGTTATCTCATGATGAATGCATTTGTGTCATATCTCACAGATTTTAAAATACCTTGCTTGAATATGCCATTTGTTCAAGGGTTACTGCCAATAAACTGTCCTTCATGGGTTCAGAAAACCAGACACAGACCAATACAAAAAACTCACCTTGAGTCCAAAATTCACCCCTCTACTTGCTTGCAATATGATATCCAGTAGTCCTCTAAAATAACAGCTATTTTGTTAAAAATAAAATACTGCCTTTTCATACTTTTTCTAAATGAAAAAGTAAATGACATTTCAAGATGTCATAGCTGGAAAAGAAAGGGCAGTTGTGGATCCTGTAGTCAAACCACATGGGAAGCTGTAATTACTGATCTTTTTCTCCCTCCTTTTATGACTTCTGGCTGATTGTGAAGATGTACATGCATTTTAGCTGGATGTCCCTGTCTCTCCTGCTTCCCCAGGATGAGTTGAGAACATCACAAGCTAGAGCCTTTACTACTTGCTCGGGCTTTGCAACAAAAAAATAAAACAATAAATTAATGTCGTTCTCTAACATTCAAAAGGGAATAATAAAGAATTGCCACCCACAGACACACTGAAGTGTGAAGTTCATCAATGTGGAGTTTTAAACATTTGGAATGTAAAGTAGATTTTGTGTGTGATTTTTGAAATCAACTGTGCCAGTCTTCAAACCCTTGAAACACCAATTAGAAAAAAGTTGAGCCCACTGTATTTTTCTCATTAGGTAGCACAGTATTTCTCTAAGGAAAAACAAGAATTTTGCCCTTTCTTACTTCTGTTTTTGTATTGTCTTTTGGGAACTAGATATTTCTGTTCTCCCAAGATCATAATTATTATCTCATCATTTTAGTTATAGTCCAGAATTTTCAGAAATTACTGCAAAACCAAATTACAAATTTGTAACTGTATTTACTTCAAAGGTGGCAGTGGATAAACACATTTTCCTGGTAGATTAGTAATAAAAAAAGTCATTATATAAAATGTTTTACAAATAAGGTTTTCTATTTTTCTTTCCTTTCACATAATATTGAATGTATTAACTTAAAACTTCTTTCAGAGAAATTTTTCTTTCCAGTCTTAAACTTTTAGTAATGAAGTGATACATTTTATTTTCATTCAGAGCATGCTTAACATAGAATTTGATGTACAAACCTCTCCCATTTCTTGTCTCAGCTGTTGAAATTCTTGCCTTTCCATTTCCAACTTTTGCCTACGCTCTTCCTCTGTGCGCCTCTTTTCTTCTTCCATTTTTTGTCTCAGCAACTCCTCAAAATTAATTTCCAGTTTACCAGGTATGAGAGATTCTTGAGAAAAGGTTTTAAACATTTCTGGTGATTCATCATCCAGCACCTGCTGGAAATTCAGAGCATTAATTAAATCTGTGATGAAACCACAGCATTGTTCAGACACTTCTGGTAAATAAAGATAAGTGACTACTTGGTCACATCTGTCCCAGCACAGACAGGTGCACTGAGCTATTGTGGGCATTCCTCTAATGGTGTGGGAGAGGAGAGAGTGTTTTGGGGCTTTGTATTTGACTTTAGTTACAACATTAAAGTTTTATAATGAAGACTAGGTGTTTTTTAAAAGGCAGTATTTTCCCTCTGCAGGGGTGGATGCCCTCTAAATGCACCTTTAGCACCTGAAGCAATTCATTCTTCTTTACTTCAGACAAAGTGTGTTTAAATGTCATTGCTCTTAATGCTGAAATACATTTATCTGTAATCTTTTTCTAAAGCAATCTGAATTATACTTGTGTTCTAAAGCAGTATTAATATTCCCAATAAGGATAACTGAACAGAACATTCAGAAGAAACTTCTTTTTGCACAAATTGTTTATGTTATGTGGCTAGTTTATTGATTTAGCACCCACTAGCAAGGGTTTTCCTCCTTTCCCTGTCCTTGTCTGGCTTCAGAGCAGGGTTAGGTTTGGTTGGCATTAGGAGCAGCTGGCCTATCTTTTAGACTAATTTGTAAGATAGTAGAGCCTAGGAAAGGCAGTTTTCTTTATTTCCAAAGCAGCAAGTGCAAGAACTAATATTTTATCAGACTGAATATGCTGAAGTACTAAAATACAAAGCTGAACACTACAAAAGCAGGCAGTAGTGACAGTGAGTTATACTGGAATTGTAATGTAAGTTTATGAATAAGAATATATGTCCATGTAACTATATAAACTTACTAACAGAGATTGTCTTAACATGAATGTTCTGTAGGTAAAGGTGAGGTCAAGCACTGGTCAGGTACTGAACTGGGGGATGATGTGGCTTTTGGCACTGTTTGATCAGCACAGGTTTGAAAAGCCTTGTGGCAAACATGGGAGAGCTCAGTGTGCCCTCAGTTGCAGCAGTTTTCCAACAGCCCTAATCAGTCAAATGATGGAAATAATTAAAGAAACAATATTTCCATTTGAGAAAGTGCGCTGTCTTTATAAAGAGACAGAAAATTGACATTTCTGTAGCAGCCTTTGGCACTACTTATATTTATTGCTGCTTACTTCCACTGTAACCCACACCTTTCTCTGCTGTTGGTGTCATCTTGGTTCATACCACACTCTTGGCCTACTTTGCCCATATCCTCTTTATTTGCCACAGCTCTTTCAGTAGTTTTTTAGCCCAATCCCACTCAAATTCTGCTATTCACTACAGATTTTACTCAGATTTTCCCTCTAAGCTTACAACTGGACATCAGCACCACCATTCCTTCCATTCTTCATTTGCTTTGTGTAATATGAGCAGAGCGTATTTGTTGAAATTGTGTTACAGAGAAGTGAAGTCAAAAACAAAAACTCTGATCTCTTTCCTATAGTGACAGCAATGCTCCATAGTTTTAGAGGCTACCCATAACTAAATCAGCAAAGCAACATGAAAGTCTCTTGCTGGTGGTGCATTAGTTCATAAGCTCATCACTTCAAGAAGATACCAAACCTAAGTGACCATGAGAAACATCAATTCAGAATTTGCCCACAAGAGTTCAAAAGCTGTGCATGTGAGCAAGCACTAACAGCTGTCTGTATTTCTGACTTACTAAGTTATGAAAAGACAGCCACCTTCTCCCTGGTTAAAAACCACAAGGATTTAGCTCAGTTGTGTGATGCACAAAACCCCTGTGGTTAGTTCAGTAAATATTCTAGCCAAATTTTGTGAAATCAGACCATACTTCCTTTTTTCTGCAAAGTGGAAATGGTTGATAGTGAGAAATGTTCCTGTAACAAGGAAAAGGTGGGTTGTTTTTGTGGGTTTTTTTGTTTGTTTTTTTTGGTTTTGTTTTGGGTTTTTTTGGGGTTTTTTTTGTTTGTTTGGGTTTTTTTGTTTGTTTGGGTTTTTTTTTTTTTTTTTTTTTTGCTAAAACAGGTTTTTTTTTTGCAGTCTCTACCAGAAAAAGATTGATGGGGGTGAAAGACAACTGCTTCAGTGTAGAAGTGATCACACTGATGCCGGGGAGCATGGAAATAGCACAAGGAAATGTGAAATAGGGAGATCCAAAAGGAGGTGGCATTTGTGTTTTCCAGCCACAATACTACCATTTCTACCACTTCCAAAACTAAATTAAAGTGAATGAACATTAAAAAGTTCCTGGAATAACAGTTTAATGTTCATTTTTTACTGCCTTTGAAAGAGAGGACTATTATATTTTTAAACATTTTAGGACATATCTTCATTGCTGCTACATTTTGTAGCCATGGGAAATAAGGAACACAGAGAGTTATAGTCTGTTAGTAGTAGAAAATGTAGTATTCATATTCAGGATGCTACTTAACAGAGAACTTTAAAGTGCACAAATACTGAAAATATATTTAGTAATTTTTTAGTTACAGACCACTTTCACTGTCTGCAAGTAGAGCAGTCACAGCCTCTGTGCTGCATCTGATGGATTACAACCTGTTTATCAGTGAGAGTTTTCTTGCCTGGACACTTGAGTTTAGGTTCTTGCTACACTCAGGCCAAAAAAAGAGTTTCTCAAGAAAGCAGGAAAAAACAGAAGCAGAAGCACATACATTCTGTGCTTCCTTTAGTACTCTACTGCCTTTTCAAAAAAAAACTGTAGTGGCAGAAGTCTCCAGTAGCATTCTTTTGTGGGATTGAGGGTTTTTTAAGTGGCTTTGGGTTCTGTTTTCTTTCTTTGGAGATACAGACAGAAACTATTTTTCAGTACAGTATCAAATATAAATTCACATTGTAGCTTCTCTAGGTAGTCTTTCAGCACAGGTCTTTGGCCCAATTTCCAGGCAGAGGGAGGCCTGCTGGCAGTATCAGTATTCGTACAAAGTTTTCATTTCTCTCCCAAGTATTGCTTTGAGTGATTAAGAAAATGTTACTGGGCATGCAGTAGGTCTTTCCCAATTCAGACACAGAGGATATAGGAAGATGCCACCAGATGCCTGGGTTATTCCACAGTTCTAGACTGGCAGGTCCTGCCCTCCCTTTTGAAACAAACACTATTTTACTAGTTTATATTTATGTAATTTAATGCTGTATTTCCTGATATCCACCAATAAGTAAATGGCTTATACCCAAAAAAGCCTGCTGAATCTTGAAGTGGTTGGACTATGTATGAAGACCACAGTTAAAAGCTCTGTGGCCACTTTTTTTTTTTTTAATATAAATAGTAGTTGCCAACCTCTGAAATCAGGCATCTTTCTGTGCTTTTAGGTAGTGTATGTCAGTCCTAAGCCCCTGAAATTTTGTCTCCAGTATAATCCTAATCCTTCAAATTTTAGAAGTCCTTGCATATGACAGAAATCTGTGTTTGTCAAGGGAAGATGGTATTACAAAGTGTTCTAATGGTAAACACCACAAGTTATTTTTTGTTTTTCTCTGAACAAGAATTAAAAACATCAAATAGCAGAGTTCAGCCTTTTAATGTTTTCTCCCTGAAGAGCCACAGATGACTGGAAGATTCATACTTGCAGTGAGCATTTTTCTACTCTGCCATTAATTCTGCATTAGGAGTAAGAGATGACTGGTGGACACCCTGTAGAGGTAGGGGAATAAACTTGGAACTATAAAAGAAATTGCTCTTCCCAAAAAAACCCAAAACAACAAACCCTCCTTGTGGAAACATTTTGCTTCCCAAATATGTTGCATCTAGTGTAATATTACCCACTGGATATGATATTTGATTTTGACTAAATTATCTGAAATCCTCTCTCGGCTGGCTGTGAGGAGAGATTGTTCTCTGATGATTTTTGGTAAATGAATTTGACTAGTTTACCCCATTACCTTATAATAAATAGTAAGGTGAACTAAATAATGAAGGAGTTGAAGCATGTATTCCTAACTTTATTTAAAAGTTTTTCCCAGAGTTTCTTTCCAGATTGGGATTTAGGTAAAAATTAAATTTGTGCTAAACCAAAATGCCATACCATGTTCTTCCTTGCTTCAGCAAATGCTCTTTTCTCCTCTTCTATGCGTCGTCGTGCATCCTCTTCTGCTTTCCTCTTTTCCTCTTCTCTCCTCTGTCTTTCTATCTCCTCAAAACTGAGTCTGAGTTTACCAGGGCGGAATTCTTTAACAGCATTTTCCGATTCTTCATCACCACCTTCATTTATCTTAAGAGAATAGGGAGAGGAAAACATAGGAAGCACTTACCCGAACAAAAAAATATTCTTTACAGCAAGTAAATACTCCATTCCTTTCTGATCTTTTATAAGTACTGTTTTCTCCTTGGGGAAAAAAATGCATCAAGACTTAGTTTCCTGTGAGAAACATTTTAATCTTTGTTCCAGCCAGGGGAGCGAGAAAAGAAATTTTCAGTATCCTACACATAGCTTTTATAATTTTTAAAAATGTGTTGAGTGTGTAATTCAAAGAACAGTGTGTAACCAGGAAGAGGCTGAACAGTTAAGTACATACTTTATGGTCTCATTGTTGGATCATTTACTGTAAATCACTCTCTATTCTCTTTATTTACATCATTTTCATATATGTTTATACCATCAAATCTTTTTGTTTGTATAGAAGTTGCTTTCATCAGTGCACCACTTAAAGAAATGCTGTACAGTGTTATAGCAAAACTGGATCAGTGAACATTTTGCTATTATTCCAGACTGAGATTTTTGTTTCTTTTATTTTTTAGACATTTAATCATCACTGAAGAAAAGTAATTGAGATACTCTGATGTCCTCGCTATAGCTTCTCCCCAGTGAACACTTAAGTGCTAAGAGAAGCCTGTGGTTTGCAAGCTGCAATCAAGAACCCCTTTCAGAGGACATCCCAGAGTACTTTATCTCTTCATGGAGGAAGTGGACTGGGAGCTGTCAGAGTACTGATAATCCAGATCTCTATGGTGTGAGCAGCCCTGGGACTGGTATGTGGGGTAGCCCATTAAGGGAATTAGAGAAATCCTTATTTGAAATTTTTAAGGGAAAAAAATTAAGAATTTAAGGAAATTAACTGCTGAATTCTTAAGAAAAATGTTTACTTCAAATTTTGACAACCACTGGTCAGCAGGTACAGCTTCATGTTAAAAAAATTCTTTTGATGTGGAGAATTTGTAAATTATTTCATATTACTTGATAAATAAATGCATAAGCATAAGGAAGGGAGATGTGAACTAATCTTCAATTAGAACACCTAAGTGACTTCATGGAGTTCACTTTCTTTCAGTTTCTTCTCTGTTCTCCTTCACTAGAAACCCTTGCCCCAAACAATAAAGAAAAAAGTGCGTTATTGATATAATAGCAAGGTTATTGGTATGAAACAACAGTTATTTATTGGAGGTGGAGATGAAAAAGTACAATTTGGTATCTGCCTAAACCTAGGAATCTCTCAATATGGACCAGTTGGGAATTTGTGTGCTTCAGCTTTCTAGAAGTTCTGTATTGTTGGTTTTGTTTAAGTTTGTTTCTGTAGAATATAAATGTCTTGAATGTTTTTGAAATATAATCAAAATAGTGATTTAGAGCTGTTTTTCCAAGACTGTTCATGCATAATTATACTCTGTTAAAGCTAGCAAATTCCTATAAATAATATTTTCCAAGTTTTTATGCAAGATTAAAATCTCATTTCTTGTTAATCTTGTTTGTATGTGATTTTGTATGTGAATTAAGAAGGTCACAGTGATCATGACTATACAGGGGAGAAGTATTCAAATACAGATCTTTAACAATGCTATTGGAATATGGAAAAATAAGGAAATACAGAATTATTTTATATGGTTAGGTTAATACTAAGTGTATGATTCCTTCAGTATGATTAAAGAACAAACTATAGTGAGCTCTGTTTATAGCTGATCTAACTCTGACTTATGATAAAGAACACATATGGAGGCAGTTTTCCAAGTAATATAAAACAGGATCTGTGGGCTGCATTTCTGACAATTTGGGGGACTTCCTCTAGTAATTTATAGTATGTTGAGTACATAAAAAAAGAGCTGATCAGTCTTTTTTTTTTTTTTTTTAATCTTTTTTCGTAAGAGAAAAGTTGCAATTGGTGTATATTTCTATCACATTTACAAATAAATATGAGGATAAGAAACAGCATTCTGTTACTATGGAATGTTTGCATCAAAAACCAGTTACTGAACCATCTGCAGCACTACTTCAGAAGAAAACAGACAGCCACATCTTCTTGAAGGCTTACAGCTTAAGATACTACAAAGTGTAGATAAAAAAATCAAGTTGCTGGCAAAATCAAAACACCTGTTATTTTTTGGTTTACTAAAAGAATGTCTAAAGCATTATGCTGTGTGGTTACTGAGTTAGAGCAAAGGTCAAAAATGTCTTTCAAAAACTCATTTCCAGACTCTCAACAGCTTGAAATAAAGATAAGGAATAAGAAAAGAGAAGAATCACATACAGGAAAGAATGTGCAAATTGTGTACCAACATGAACAAAACATGTGCTCACCATTCTCTGCCTGGCTTCTTCAAAGGCACGTTTTTCCTCTTCCAAACGCTGCCTTGCTTCTTCCTCGGCTTGCCGCCTTTGATTCTCCTGTCTTTGTCTTTCCAGTTCTTCAAATGTGACTTTCAGTTTACCAGGAGACAGAGGCTCTTGAGTTTCACTGTTTTCATTTTCACCCTGTGTAAGGAAAATGAAACAGTTGTATCTTACAGGAACAAATATCTGTTATATTGGTATTTTTGGATGACTGGTTTACCTGGACAAATGAAAGGCACTTGGATTCCTTAAGGAGCTGGTTTTGTTCCTCATATTTTAGCTTCATTTCTTCATCCTGTGTCTTTCTTTGTTCTGCTCTCTCCTTTCCTGTGTTCTCAGAGATTATTTTCATCTTCCCAGATGTCCTGGTGCTTTTTACAGGCACTACTGTAACTAGCAGTGAATCATCCCCTTCCTGTCCAAAAATATATTCATTACATTTTCATGAAACTTGACTTCTAGGTAGAGTCATTTCTTAATGAACCTGCTGTTTTAACCTGTGTGCACCAAAGCTTCCAAAAGATTTACTTGTATTGAATATTACCCACAAGAATAAAGTCATTTGTTTTCTTCTAATATCTGAAGAGTATCAAGAACAGAATTATATTTTAAACCTAACGGCTGGCAAACTCCTTAATTTCTTTATAGATTTTCATTAACTGTTAGCCATAAAAACTCAAGGTTTGGGAAAGAACAGGTGTAATTTTGAATACACAGCAATTGTAACCACACTCTACTTCCAGTTTTGTATTTATTATGTAAATGATAGTAAACCGCAGCTAGAATAAGCCAATAGCTCAACACAGAATTCTGTAATTTATCATTTCTAATATGTAATTTGTCAGGTACAGTAATTGTTTCTTGAAGGATGTTGCTGCTTCAACTCTATTTTTACAACTTATTTGCCAAAATATAATTTACCCATATTTTTCCCTCCTATCGAGTAAGTTAAAACTGATGAATTTGCAGGTTTAGTTTTTTCTTTCCAAAACTGTAGTAGGAGTGTGATTTTCTTGTGTTAGTGAAAAACAATACGACCTTTGGACCCAGCTTTTTGAAATGAAACATTTATTTGCAAGACTTAAAATCAAAACCCGTATGGTATATTAGTAAAAAAAATAACAAAGTTAACTGAGTGAGGTGTTCAAACATCTGTATATTGTCAGAATCCCCCTTTAATTTCAAGTTTAAGGCAAAGAGCTTTTAAGATAATTCTTTGCAAAGCCAGAGGACTTAAAAGAGTAATTCCCAGTATATATAAAATAATTCTGGTGGCTTTGAATATTTATATTTTAGATGTTTTTAACTAACCACAAAGTATTCATAGTGCAGGCTCTGTTTCAGACTTCAGTATGTTGACTTCAAGTAGAGAGATAGTTCCACATACATCAAAAATTTGTTAGCTCCTTGGCTGAACTTTAATTAGGTATTTCTGTGCTGTTTTCTAAGTTTTCCCAACCCAAATTACAATAATAAAACAAAGTGAATAAAAATGTAGGTGAACATTTCTTTAAAGAAAATCTGATTACCTCAGCTGCTGATTCAGTTCCCGTATTGTTAAAGTCATCAATCTATTAAATGAGAATTTCATATGATTACATTAATTTGGCTCTTTGCCTTAGAGTTGCAAACATAGAACTGGAAATTCTTTTTGTATCAGTGATATGTATGTAGCACATAAATTCACAGAGGTGGTAATGACTGAGGCTCTGCTGGAATACTTCAGATGGGTCAGCTTGTCGAGGAAGAGGCAAGAAGACATAAAACATCCCACACAGTCTGCTAAAGCATTCTCAACATAGTGCTGAACCAAGAACAGTACTTGAGATGTCCATTCTTCATTTAAACATTCCAGAATCGTATAAAATTAAAAAAAAAAAAAATCTAAAATTAAGTCATTGATCATTTCAGATTCAAGTTACATTGTCTTCCCTCAGCTCCTGAAAAAAGCCTAATGCTGTGCTTACTTCCTGTGCTTTGCCTATGTTATTGCCTAAAACTGACATACTTTATAAAATTCTACATTTCTGCCTTGCAGGGTAGATTAAATATATACTAGATACAATGCAAATTAAAAATAAGGTTTTAACAATGTAAGAAATTCTAGTAGAAAAGACTATCCAAAAACAGACTTCTCTAGCACTCCTTTTCATTTTGTACAACAAATTAAAAACTAAATGAAGTACTACTATGATTTGGTGAAATAGAAATTTGCATATATTTTTAGTCTATCATTTAAATCTTTACTCTCACTGCAGTATTTGCAGCACTGAAGAAAACTTGCAAAAGGAATTAAGTTTGATATCCCTTCACAAAATTCTACAAAAGACAGAATTTTTTTTTTTTGGCATCAATAGAAGTTGGAGTCTGTTCATATATTTTATACATACCTACATACATACATAACTACATACATACATACATATATATATATATATATGCATGCAATGATGTGATTCACAAACTGGCAGAGGAATAAAACATGATCTGGATCTTCATGATTTACTATTTTTACTGCATTAGTGTTGTCTCATTTTTACCTGCCACTGACGTTTTCTTACTACTTTGTGCTTGTCTTAGTTCCTGTATCATTGAGCTCTATTCACTAACTTACAAGGACACGTTGTCTAAAGTAAGAGTTGATAAAATACAATAAACATTTTCAAATTAGTTTAGTAAACTTATATGCATATGACACCAACATTTGTGCCTGGTTCCTACCAGGTTTATGCCTGCCCAGTTTCATCTGCAACTCAACTGTGGAGCTTACAAGAAAATTGTTACTGTAAAGAAATGAAGACTGAACATGATATCTCACTTCCACCCCACTGAGCATCTCCCATGTAAATCTCTACTATGAGAAATCTTAAGATGAAATCTTTCTGATCAATACAAAACATTTTTAGTGTTTACTGTTTACAATTACATCCTGACTGTTGTGATCAGATTAACCTACCTCCTGTGCCTTTTTTGCCAATTCTCTTTGAATTTTCCTTTTCTCAATCATGTCTTGTTCAATTCTGCGCTTTCTTTCTTCTTCCATTCTTTTTCTTTCTTCTTCTTGCCTTTGCTTCTCCATTTCTGCAAACTTGCCTTTAACAGTTCCTGTGGACATGAAATGCACAGCTCAGCAGTTCCATCTAACACTTACCCAGGGAATTCTGTGGCCTTTAAAGTCAGTCTTCTCTTACCTATGAGCTTTGGAACATAACCCTTTTCTGTTTTAGATAGTTTGGTGTCATCATCTTCATCAGATCCAAGCAGTTCTTTCATCTAGTTGGTGAAACACAGAAAGTAAACTGTCTTTATAACTTAAATGAAATCCCAGTATTATTGTCTTCAAATAATGTGAATACATTTTCAGATAAAATATTAAATATTATAACACAAAATATTAGCAAAGAAAATAACCTCCTGTTTTCTCCTGTTCCATTCTCTCTCTCTAACATACTGTTCTTTTCTTCTTTGCTTTTCATCTCTAGATCTCCTTTGATTTCTTTCTTCCCTTGCTTTCTGCATAGCTTCAAATTTATCCTTTACATCACCCTTGTGAAGCTTGGGCACATAGGACTTTTGGACGGGTTTAGATGAAGAAAGCAGAATCTTGGTGAAGATATAGGAGAAATGAAGATAAGAAAAAGAAAGTTGAAACAGATGGACAGAAATATTCTGATAGACTGGATTAGAAAGAATGTAAGAACATAAAACAGAAGTGCAATTGAGATTATGAACTTCGTGCCACGAGCCATCATCAGTTAAGCATCAGTGTATTTGTTCATAAATAGTATAAATATTAAAAAATCCAAAACATTCAGCATTATATTAAACTATTAAATTATTTACAGATTTCTATTGTTGCTTTCAATCTTAAGCAATCACCAAAGAGACTCTCTGCCCTGAACATTTAAAAGAGATATAAAGACATAGATACATAATACAATACATATGAGAGTTTTTCTGCAATGCTTCAACAGCCATCTATAGTTTTTAAATAAAGAGTAGTATTTCTTAACTTAAAGCTAGCAATGTGCTTACTTTTTCAATATCTAGAAAAAAACAGGAGCCCAGAGATTTTGTTACGAAGTGCAAAGATGGCTGGACCATCAGGGCTCTGATGCTGATACAGCAAATGGACACTTCTTTGCCAGTGATTACTCCGTGGGTGTCCAAACACCAAAGGTTCCCACTTTCAGAACTACTGTGAAGTTTTTTTTCTTTTTACAGTGATGACAACGGGAATGTTCTCAATAAAGTAATACTGAGAAAACTGGCTAAAAACATGCTGTGTTTTATATTTTTCCACCTACACCAGAAGTTTTTGTTCCTGCTACTCAGTAAGTCTATGTAGAAGAGGAAATATTTGAAGTAGCCTAGTATATATTTACATTTTAGCATCATATGTAAATGTTGCCCAGAATTTCGCCACCAACATTTAAAACTTCTTCATATTTCACCCTCCTCCTTCATGTTTTTCTAGTAGGAACATAGTTCACAGATTCCATCAAATCTTAAGCTACTTAACAAATCCCCTTTCATTGTCTAAAAATAATGGCAATACCAGCAGACTTCCAGTATAATTGTATTTTACAATTATTTGTAATTATTACTTTTGCAAGCATCACTTGTAAATTATTACATTGCCTTGATTACTTTAAAATTGGTACATACCTCAGTTTTCTGTGCAATGTCATTCATGGTTACTGTATTGTGCTCTGCACCTGGTATGTTTAAGATGGCTTTCAGTTTCTACCTGAAAGAAACAGTTGTAGTTACATTCCTTTCTTTTCCTTTTAAATGATGCTTTAACCATCTTCCTGTAAATAAGTTTGCATAGGCTGAAATTGATGTATCACAATTTCAGTTGGTCCGCTGGGGCTTTTGAAGACATGAATAGGTTCTAAGTATACCACGGTAATTAAAAGAACAAGCTTATGATTCACTATTCATGCTCATAACTCCTCTATATAGTCCTAGGTATTGGGTTCTAATTTCCATTTTAAAAAAACAAACAACTCGGAGCCAAACTCTGGCTGCCCGTGCTGCTCCTTGCCAAACTGCTGTTCCCGGTGCTCGTGGCAGCCCAAGGAACGTCCCGCAGCTCCGGGCCCCGCCCGGCCCAAGCTGTGAGCGGGGCTGCGGCTGCGGGAGCTGGGCAGGAGCTCGGGCCAGGAGCCCCCGGGCTCCCCGAGCCGCTGCTCTGCCTTTGTGCGGCTGCGGGGGGAGAGGTGGGCTGGGGGAGCCCCTGCTGCCACAGCGGCGGCTGCATCTCCGGCCCTTCACCCAGCACACGGGTACGAAGTGATGCTGTCCCTTCTGCTAGGACTGTTCTCCAGGGATAAGTAGTGTTAAAAACTATGAATTGGAAAGGTAAGCCACATACAGATAAAGCATTTGTATAATTTAGTTGTGTTCTGGAAATTACATAGCATTTTTTAGAAGAAAATTGTTAGAAATTTTAAAGTACACTATATACTAGGAAGCTAACAGAAAGGCACTTTCTCTTTTTCTCTTCAGCTTCAGGTCTATCAGAGCTCATGGGAGGAAGGAAGTCATGATGTGACTCCAGTGCTACTGCTGTCTGTATTGTATTGATCCTCTGGGTCCCAGGAAAGCCTAAAAACTTAGTGTGCCAGACATGGTGCAAATAAGGGGCTCAAAGATTTTAAGCAAAAATACTGGAAAAGCAGCTTAGCACTGGGAGGGACTTCTCACCTGTGGTTTAGAGGAGCTGAAGTCAGGGATTTTCACGGTACGGAAAGTTAAGCTCTTATTTTTCAAATTCTCTAAGCGTTAATTGCAAACAGATTATAAACACAGAAATATTTATGTATTTTAAAAATAATTAATATTGAGAGTTGTTTTCATGTAAACTCTTCAAAAGTACACCAACGTCACCAGTGCTCACTGGCACTGCTGTAGCTACACAGATGGAATGGGATTCTTAAGAGATCTTGGGATGTTTTTCCCAATGAAAGCAGTCACAACATACGAAACAAAAGCATTTAGCTACCAACGCTTGCCCCGATTTACAGATTCTAAACTCTTCAAATTTGGCTTCAATAGAGATATTCTGGAGAGCACTTTGGTGTTCCCTTTCAACCAGTTAGTATGGAAAGTCACACCATTGCAACCCACTCCTTCATTTGTAGACTAATAGGAATCCAAGGCATTTCAGTTTCTCACTTGTGAACATATGAACATATAATCACTAAGTGGCAGTTCCTATTGAGATTGTTTCAGGTCAGCAATGGCATGTTGGAATTGTGTGGAGTCTAGAAAGGCAGATAATTGCATCAGCATTCTGTAGCCTCAGGGTCCCTATAGGCGTTACCTTGCATTTGTACACTGTGCAGGATTTGCACATCTCTGTAAGCTTTAGCTGACTTCTATGCATGTAAGCAAAATCCCCACTGTGATCAGTATAACCTTAAAACTGCTTCAAATCCTTTAACTTCCTTATTTCTATAATCAGGTCTTCGAGAAAGTTGTCTGTTCTCTTCTTTTGCTACTCTGTTCTTTTAATGGCTCCTTCCCCACTTGGGGCTGGCAACCTTTAGCCTTGTACTTGACATAGAGCAGCTGACTGAAAGGTGTACTGCAGGAACCCATCAGAAAACAAAGGAATGTCATGAATTAGTGCAATCCTTGCACTGAAGTAACCTGGGACACAGAGACCTTTTACCCTTGACATGGGGCTGGAGCAGAGAAGACTCAAAGATAATCTGTCACAAGAAATTCCATCTCACCTCAACACCTCAACACCACCACTAATCTTGACCATAGCAATGTACCCCATGGATAGGGCTTCATCTTAAAAGTCACTTGAAAACTGACTATTCCAAAGTCTGTTTTTTTATGTGCAATTTATTGTAAGAAGAAGATGATGTTCCTGAGTCAAGGCTTTGTCCTGAACCTTTCTGATAGCTCCAATTACCTGAACCTCTTGACAGTGGGATAACAAATCTGAAATTTTCCTTAGAAATGCGAATGTTGGAAGAAATATTCTTTGCAAATTCCTGCTGTCTGAATTTCCAAAATAGTGCCAGTCCAACAGGCTGTGGCCCCTCAAGATGGCAGATATGTTTCTGCCATTTGGAATACTGCCATATCTGCTATTACTTTAGGCTACTTTCCAGTTCATTGGCATCACTAACTCTAGTATGTTTGAAGGTTAGCCAGCTGGCTTTAAGGCATTTTGCCTCTGCAAGTCATCCTACCTCCACTTCTGATGCTAAAAGATATTGATAAAAAGCACCAGCACACTACTAAACATGATACCACCCATGTGTGCACTTCCATCCCTCTCCATGGCCATTAAACCTTGAGCAGGATGAGCAGCTGGACCCTGCCTCAGGCACCCCTCAGGGCAGATGAGTAATTTCCAATAAAGACAATCAAAATATTGAAGAAAAAAAGAAGCACTCCTTGAG
This sequence comes from Vidua chalybeata, assembly GCF_026979565.1. NCBI lineage: Eukaryota > Metazoa > Chordata > Aves > Passeriformes > Viduidae > Vidua > Vidua chalybeata. The sequence goes on along the minus strand of NC_071538.1, from coordinate 16,521,576 downwards.
TTTTGGGTTGGGTCTGTGAGGCAGTGACCACGGCTTCAGGAACAACCACTGCAGACAGAAGCTCCTTTGGATCTGCCTCACCATCCCAGGGTCCCAGTCAATGAATTGGTGCTGAGAAGGCCCAAGTGGCTACATCAGGAAGTCCTGACACCTACAAGTCATGGAAGAACAGTGCCTTCCTCATCTGCCAATAGCTTTGCAGAAGTATGCAGTAATAGATTTTCCAACCCAAGAAACCTTGACCTACTAATTCCATTTTGAGATGAACTAGTTATATTAAATTGGCCATTTATATGTATGTATTCTTGTTTTGTATTTTCCCAGAGTTCATCTAATAAAAGCAATTCTTATTTTTTGAGGCAACGTGAGCCTGCCTGTTTAGTTCCTTACTTCAGAAACTGTTTCTCCTATTACAATGCTGTCCAATCTTAATATTCAGACTCCTCTTTTCTTTTCTTTCCCAAGATCAATATACCTCAGCAGAAGCTGTAAGGGCTCCTCATTGAATCTTCCCACTCAAAAAAAAAAAAAAAATCCCAGATGATAATTTTGAACATAACCGTGGTCAAAAAAGAAGTTCAGCTTGTTACCCTTTGCTGACCCAGTCTTATCACTCCAGCATGCACCTGAAAATACTGTAATTTTTTTTTCTCTCTACATTTTATCTTTCCTACAATTAAATGGCATATCTTTGATAAAGTTAGTCTGGTGTTACGAGTTTTATACTGAAAGTACCAGACTGCAGGGTCCCTTTGAAAGGTCCGCTCCTCAAGAAAAATTCAACCTGTGTCCAGTGGGTGATGGTCCTAACTCTGGAACTGGAAAAAACAGAAAATGCCACTTAACTTGACTGGCTGTAATGCAGAGAGTTCAAGTGAAAATTTAATACAAAACCAATAATGCATAGGAAACCAGACAACAGATTAGAAATCTTCTGTAAAAAATGAATTACTACTTTCAGACATCTTACTCATTTACTGTAAATGGACAAGCAATCAGCTCAGATATGCCTCGATCTGTTATGATCATAGCACTTTTTCAACTTTTCATACAGCCTCCCTAAAATCTTACTTTGGGCAAAAAAAGTCAAAAAAGAAAACCATTAAGAGGACACAGAAAATTTGATGGCTCACAAGTTCCAAAATCTATCTCCTTAAATTTAATTAATTTCCATTTCTGAAAGCAGGTCATAGTCCTCAATTGATAAAAAAAAAAAAAGTGCAGCTTTAACCAGATTAAAAAATAAAAAACCTTCCCATAAATAATAAAATTCACTTTCTTTTAAAAAATTCTTGTTTTTCAGGGGCATGATAAACATCCTCACATGAGACACAAAAAAATGCCATCATTTCCCTGAACTGAACACCACTCTTTACAATAGGAGTATGAAGTCAGGACTTTAAAAAAAGGTCCAGTTCCTCTGTGATTTCTCCTTTCAAAGGGCCCCCTGATCTCCTACTGGGTACTGTGAGTTATAAATAAGCCCTTCATGGCACGGTCTAAGTTACGTTTACCATCTGTCTCCTCTTTGTGATCTGCTTGCAGGGAAGTCTCCATTATATAAGAAAACCAAACTGTGAGAGCTGGAAACTCACTGCTTGCAGCCAAAGCACCAAGCAGAGGCAAACACAGTCTGCAGCGCTGAAATATTGAATAAAATATCAAACAGAACTGGGCAGAGGAAGGGAAATAGTCATCATTTATGTCCTGCCCATAACTGCTCTGGAATGACACCACCAGTTGTTGTACCAAATTACAGATACTGAAGTAGATACTAAAATTATCATGCTTAGGAGAAGATCCTGAGCTGGCATCAACCATCAGTTCCACTGAAGCCAGTGAGTTATGACAATTAATACCAGCTGTCTAAACTTCTCCTTTTGTATAAATACAAAATGCAGAACTACTTCCACTCACTTGTATTTCCTTCATTAAGCCTTCATAATTAAAGACCAGCATGCTTACCAACAAGTGACCCAGATAATTTTTCATACACAATCTTTTCCTCAATCTTTAAATTTATCACACTTCAACATTTATTGAGAGCCTCATTTTGTTGTAGAATACTCCTTGCAGATAGGGTGTTATTTATAAAAAACATACATATTATAAAGAATGCCTATGTTTTATACAGCTATAAACACTCCTAATGCAACAATGCCATTCAGCCCAACTGTTAAAGAAGGTGATCACCCTTCTCTGTACAACAGGTCTGTTGATTCCTTACTCTCTTCTACTATTATGGGGTACACAGGCTCCAGAGCAAACATAGTAGGGGTTCAGGGACTGCTCTGGTAATGGGGAAGTCCTGCTGGGATCTTGTGGCCCATGATTTCATGTTCCACAGTATCTGCTGATCCTAATGGAAGTGGCAGTAAATTGTGGACTGAGGTTCCCAAGAGACAAACCAGGATATTTTGCCCCATGCCACAGTTCCTCCATTCCCCGCTGTGTCACAGCAGCTGAAGATGAACCCAGTGCTTTGTTGACTTCAATGACAGGACTTCAGAGATCAAGGTAACACAAACACTGGCCACGAGGTGCTATTGCAATTTGTATCTTCCCTGCTGACAGGACACAGCCTTTCTGCCTCTTCTCAGAAATGCTCTTGGCAAGCTCAGACTGAAGCAGGGGTGGTCACCCATAGTGGCCCTGGTCTGAGCTCTGCCTCTGCCCCAAAGCAGAGGTTTCCAGGCCTTCCTAGAGGCATGCTGCTGCTTCTCCTTGAGCAGCCCTACGCCGCTGGTGCTGCTGATGCCTGTAAAAAGCTGCATCATGTGTACCACCTTCACCTGAGCAGGTACAGCTGCCTTCAGTGCACAGCAAGGGTCACTTCCATTGCCTCCTACACCGCTCTCCCAATGCCATGAGCTTTCCCCACTGCCTTCCTGCAGCCAGCTTGACCATGGCACTGGTTCTCCTGAAAGGAGTTTCAAAGCTGGATAACCACATCAATGCTTGCCTGGCTTCCTTCGCTGAGAAAACTACTCATCTAATACATTCCAAATGCAGTCAGACAAAATATTCCTTATTAATGTCTTAAGCCATCTACCCAGCTCTTGTATTTCACCAGACTGTTCTTTCTACATATACCAGTCATAGTCTCATACTTCTGCATGCTCCTTAATTAATGCACTAGGTCCTCCTATAGGACTAATTATAATTCATAATTTCATTTCATTGGACAATTTTCTAGGAGATCTAATATCTCTTAAGACCTGAGATCTAAGGTTAAGATTACTGTGTTTTCTACCACGCAACAATTTGCTGATTAATTTTTGAAATTCTAACATGCTTCATTAAACATGCTTTTTTCAATATTTGTTGGCTTAAAAGAAGCCCTTATTTACCTAAAACAAACGTGATAATAACTAATTTGCAGGCTGTCACAGAAGCCAAATACTTTCTTCCGAGCCACTCTGTTTTACAGCCGTCACTTCAGAGTGAAGCAGAACCAATGGACGCATCCAGTATGCCGCGCTGCTGAAGACCACACCAACAGAACTGAACTCCTCTGCGTGTAGCAGCTTCTGAAAATCGGGGATTTACGGGATTTTCAGCTAACTTTTATGAACCGCACATCACTCACCGCGGGTCCCTCACGGCAGGGCAGGACGGCCCTCCCGGGCTCCGCGTCCCTCCGGGCCGCCTCACGGGCCGGGCGGGCAGAGCCCCGCGCAGGGCAGCGCCTTCGGTTAAACCGCTGCGGTCGCGCCCGGCCCGGCCCCGCGCCCTGAGGGCCCCGCTCGGCGCTGCCGCCCCGCTCCTGCACGGCTGCGGCCACACCGGCCCCGGGCGCTGCCCCGGCCGGGCCCTCCCCGCCGCGGCCGCGGTGCGAAGGGGCGGCTGCCCCTCAGCCCTGCGGGCTGCGCTCGGACCGGCCGCCGGCGGAGCGGAGCGGCTCTCGGCGGCGAGAGGAGACGGCGCTCCCGCCGCGGCTCCGGCCGCGGGCAGCGGGCCGGCAGGCAGCCCCGGCCCCGCCGCACGCCGGGGCAGCTGCGGGCGGCGGGGAGGGGAGCGGGGCGGGGGGGCCGAGCCGCGCCGTGCCCCGCGGCGGCGGAGCCGCTCTTACCTGTGCGCTGCCCGCGCTGCGGCTCGGGGCGCTCCGGCGGCGGGCGGGCTGCGCTGCCGAGCGCCCCTTGGCTGCGGCCGCCGCTCCGCCGCTGCAACTTTCCATAAAAGTCGCGACGCGCGCCCGACGCCCGCATTCCAGGCGAGCCCCGCGCCGCGGCAGCTGGCCCGGCCCGGCCCGGCCCGGCCCCGGCCCTGCGGCTCGGCGCGCCGTGCCCGGCCCCTCGTTGGCCGTGCGGGGGGCGCAGCCAGCCAGCCCCCTCCCCGCAGGCAGCAGCCCGGCCAACAGGCTAATTTTGGGCTGGAAGCAGCACCGAGTTATAAATAACCGGGGCGGCGAGGCCGCCGCTCAGCTGCGCGTCCCTGGCCGCGCCGGCCCTGCCGCAGGGCAGCGGGCGAGCGGCGGGCGGGGGCTCCGCGGACCGGGCCGGGGGGACGCACCGGGACCCACCGCCCGCAGCCTCCGCCGCCGCCCGCTTTCGCCCCGCCCGCACCGGTCCCGAGCACCGCGGCTTTGCCCGGCCCGGAGCTCCCCGGCCCGGTACCGGCGGGGCTGCGCCGGCCCGGCAGCCGCGGGTCAGCCCCACTCACCGCCGCCACCGCAGCCCCGGCCCCGCATGCAGGGAGCGCTCCGCTGCGCCGGCTCTGCCGGCCCGCGGGGTTTTATACCTACGGCGGTCCGGACCCGGGTCGGTTAATGGCACATGGAGAGCGATCAACTAATAATAGTAATGTGACAGTTCGCTGATGGAGCGGGGAGGAATCTCCCTAGTGCCAGACTGTGAGAGGCAGAGCGCGGTGGCTCAAAGCAGCGCCCGTCGCTGGGAACTTTACAAAGCAGAGGCAGAAACGTGATTTTATTACATCGGAATACATTCCTTTTCCTGCTTCAAGATGACACTTTTCCTACGTGTTCAGTCGCAAGGTTTCCAGTGCAGAACTTTCTTCTTCCTATCTCTCTTGTATTGTGTCTGCCGGACTGGAGCCTAACTTTCAGCTGGGTTATCACTATTAGGACAATAACCACATGACCTTAGGCTGTGCAGATCTGAACAACGGCTATCAAAGCTAAAACACAAAAGGCGTTTGCCTTCTGAAGGACAGAGCAGGCACTTTCCCCCAGTGCCACTCTCGTACTGAAGCACAGGAGTCACGTCGGGGCTTCTGACTGCCAGGGACCCACCCGCTTTGAGCAGATGAACACATAAACATGCAACACATACAACACATCTGGGCAGTTCAAAGCACGGACACATGGCCCTTTACAGCTGTAGGGGCTAGACTCTGTATGTCCTCTATTTCATTATTTATATTACTGCATAAAGGAGGTCTTAATCCACAACTGGAACTCAGTACAGCCGTTTGGCTTGGAAATAAGCCTGAAAAAATTCATCTCCTAAAACCAAGTAGAGAGACAACAGCTTGGCTGTTACAATGTAACAGCTGTATACAGTGAAACTGGACAGCCCAAAAGCTGCTCCCATCCAATATTTTTTAAATGTATATAGTAAATTTTGTAGTAGTTGTTCTTTGTTGATTTCAGGCAGCAAACTCCAACTTCAGGATGACTAACTGGTATCAAAATTCCTCCCATATTAAATGATTTTGCATGAGATTTCAAGAACTGTTCAAATTCAAGTTTGAGATACAGTTATATGAGCAACAGTTGTTTCACTTAAATATTTTATTTTATATACACAGCTGCAGTTCATTTAGTCAATAGAAAGGTCACAAATACTCTTACTGACACTTGATTTGACACATTTACTTTGATAGAAACCAAACACTACAAAAAGGAAGAATAATAATCATTAAGAACACATTTAAAGTAAAATTATTATTACAACTAAATTACAAATTATATAAATATTTGATTCTTTATAATCCCTATGCATTCAACATTTCTGATCTCAGGAGTACCGTTATGGCAGAAGAGGACAGCTTTTAAATTTAGTTTGTTCTTATCAGGATGGAAAGTATAATTCAAAACTATCTGAATTTAGACACTATAAACTAAATTTTGAGTCTGATTATGAATTAACTAGAGTAGAACTGCATCATGCTATCACTGCTATGGTGCAGCTCTGGCACTTGTGTTTGCAGAGATGGTGCACTTCTGAATTCTTAAGCCACACAGCTGGTTATCAACAATTGTTCTGTCCAGCTCAAGGTGCAGGTTGTAAGAGAACTGATTGCAGTTCTGAGCTGCAAAGAGAGAGCCTTCTCCCATTTAAACTGGCATCTCTCTCTGGAGTTAGTTACGTACTCAGAATAGATAGATGCTTGTTAGGAAAAGATCGAAAAAGACTCAGAGGAGATCAAAAGCCTTCCCACCTGTACCTGGACATTTCCCAGTCTCTCTATTCCCTTCTTTTTTGGTTTCTTTACTGTTTCTCAATCAAGTGTTTGTTGGTGGCATCTTATAACAACCAGATCCTGTATTTCTTATTTTGTATGGGAAATACATCAGTTCAATTTTCAGCCCAATTCTGTTGACCTTTGAGAGCTCTATGAGTGTACAGAAATGCTCCTGTTTGAAAAGGACACAAATGCTGAAGTTATTTTCTAAATAGTTTGGTGTTTGCTTAGACCTTTCTTATTCTTCTGTTTAAAACAATCCTTTTGTTTTTGACAGAAGACCATGTTTCCAGGTTTATTTTTTTTCCAAGTGTCTGGAAACATTTATAATCTCATCTGCAACTCTGTTTCTTCAAGAGCTTTTTGAAAATAATATGAATATCTCAATATATTCTTAATTCTGTGAAGAAGTGCATTTCTGTTTCTCTGTGATGTATGTTAAGGTATCATTTTCTTCATACCATTTTATTAGACCAGACAAATCACAGCAGACACTCTGTTCTGTTACCTACAGGTCACACATTTGCTGTAGAATATGCAGAACACTTATTCTGTTTCTTCTATTTCCAGCTATTCCTATCAATTCTGAACCCAACAAGACACCTTTATTGCTCCATAAAATTTCTTTCATAACTTGCAAAAAGCTGCCAAAATACACATAGCTTAAACATATTTATCTGCTCAAAACTTAAGTTTTGAGGTGGGTGGAAAAAACTTCACATGCCTGTATTGAAGACACATTGCAGAGAAAAAAAAATACAGCAAGGAAAATGGTGCCAAGCTCAGCAAGTTAAACAGTGGAAATAGGCCAAGAATAGCATTTGGAATTTCTGTTTTATTACATATAGAGTATACTCTTTTTTGTTAAATAAACTATCATCAGTTGGCATTTCACACAAGTAATATGACACATTTTCATCATTTTTGTATTTATCAAATGAGTACAACAAAGGAGTAAAATGGAGTAAAATCTATGAATTACAGAGCAGAGGCCCTCCTTTTGAATAGCATCCTTTTGGGTTGTGTTTGACATGAAAGTTGAAATGTTTCTAGTCAAAGTTTGTTTTGATATTCCAGATTTTAACAATATGCTTCTCAAATATCTGAGTATTTGGAATTACTCCATATTTCTTGACATGGGATAGATTCTTGTGGGCTGGCTTTGTGTGGCAAAGGCATGTAAGTGCAGTTTAGAGCCTAAACTAACTGTGAAGCATTGCTTCAGTTGACAGAAATTCAAAGATTACAGCTCATCATTATTTATCACCTCTGGAACAGGAAGAGCCATTCTGGAAGGTGCCTCATGCCTTCTGAAGGTGCTGTGCTCCTGTCTGAAGTTCAGGGTTCCATGGCCACAGTTTTACACTGCACACAGATGGCCACAACTGCATAAATCTCCTCTTAAACAGACACCTGACTTCCCACAAAGAAGGGAGGAAGACACAAGTTATTAAATTATAAAACACTGCCTTCAATTCTGTTTCATGATTAATAAATCTTATAATACATACATATTTAAAAATATATTTTGAAATGCTACATATGAACTGAAAATAACATTGGTTCATTTACCACCATATTGAGTAGTAATGGTTTTAGAACAAGGAAGTTTAAAATTAATTGTTGAAGCTAGTATAGCTTTTCAAATATAAAGAAGTACTTTAAAACACCTTAGTGATATTTAGATATTTTAAATCAAAATAAAGTAAAAATTGCATACTGGCAGTCATTCCTGCCCAAATGGTGCTTGCATTTCCTGCACTGCTCCATCACTCTGTAGTACAAAATGGCTGCTTACACCCACACAAATGGAATTCTGGGGCAGGGGCGACATGTTCAGTTCTGTGCCTGTGATTACTTTATTGCACGTGTCACATGAATCAGAGACTGCAGACACCCCAGTCAAAACACCTCCTAGATCTAGACACCTAATGATTTGGAGACTCTGCAATGAACATTTTGTACTATAAGCTTTTAAAGGAAACAACTCCATCAGCTTCACTTACGAATTATTTGTGCAAAAGTACAGTATTTCATAAATAAACTTTACCCAAATATTACAGAAAAGAGCTTTGGGATACATGAAATATAAATACAGCGACAGCTGAGCTGCAAAATTAATTTAGGTATATACAGTAATACGCTCCCCAGTTCTTCTCACAGATGTACATTTAACCTCCCTGAGTCCTTTTCCATACTTAGCAACACGATGCATTCCCAGATGCTTGCTCAGTAACAGCCACAGTAGCTTTAGCACTAGAGAAAAGGGTGGAAAAGAGCACATCTGTGTGCACTCCCTGTCATTTGCCAGGGATTTTAAGCTTACTGTACTTTTGCTTCCAGGAGCCCACTGGTCAAGACAGGCCTGTGGCCACTGACACAGGCCCCAACGTGTCTCAGTGAGTCTGCCCCAAGATAGGCCAGCAGCAGCTCCGTGTGCCGGATCAGCAGCTGCGTGAGGTCTTCAGCCAGGCTCTCCATAGTTGAGTATCTCACCTTTTCAAAATCAAAAATGTCTTTGAGGAAGAAAAGCACTTGATCCTAGTGGGGGAAATAAAAGGAAAAACTGGTTTTCAGTTACAAGAAGGAAAAAAAAGTATGCAATGCTAACGGCTCTTTCGTTATCATGTTCCCTAAAAGCATCCAATTATGTATTATTTTGGTGCTGAGACAGAAGTGTGCTAAACCAGCCTTTGCAAAAAGTTCCAGGCTTAAAACATTCATATGAAAGTACTTACTTCTTATGGTTTTTTACTGTCAGCCTTAATCTTAGGAAAATATACAATAAATAAGATCTTAATTTATTTTAATCAGAAAGATTTTTTTTTAATGTATAAAAGTGGTAATTAAAAAGAAGTTGCAAACCTTGAAGAAGCAGCATAGATCATACAGGGAATTTCTAGGGCCCAAAAAGCCCCAGGCCAAAACAGGACTGATATGTTCACATATAGCATAGAAATGTGCAAAAAATCCATCAGGCACCTAGTGATGTAAAAATTGTAGACAAAAGTTACACAGTAAATTTAGTATACAGTTCTATTATTCAGCATTGTCTTCATAAAAGCCTAATAACACTTCCCTCCTTGGTCTAATAAAATCCTCCAAAGGTAAGGAGCCATGGCACAGAGCTCTACTGAGTCCCTGCACAGGCAGGTCAGGATGCAGCAGGGGCTGAGGGGAGGCTGCAGCAGAATTCCTGGTGCTGGTGAGGAAAGTGGTGCTTCAGGCAGGAAACAGGGCAGGACTGGATGGGATTTGGCTGTGGGGACATGCAGGGAGATGGGGCTGAGAATGCCAGCACAAGCAGGTGAGATGCAAGAATCATCACCTTGGTGTGCGAAGTCTGAGATCTGCATGTGGGGCAGGAAGTCAGAGAAGCGACTGACACCACCACCAACTGGACCTAAACTAGGTTTGGGAAAATCTTTCAGTTAAGGCTTTTTGCCAAAAACAGGCATTAGGGCCCCAGGAGCTAAACTTCTGCAACTGGCAAACCTCTTGTCTATATTAATAAGTCTTCAGGACTAAGAGCTGATCACTCATTTATTTTGCCAAAGCTACAAAAAGAACTTCAGATTCTTAGGAGATGATCAATACCTTTGTTCCATGTAATTTGAGGGGCAACTTACCTTCATTTGCTGTCTTTTTTGCTTCAGTACTGACCAACAACTTGAAGCCACAGCCTAATTGTAAAAAGGAAAAATAAAGCAAGCCCCAAATAATTTTCCATCTCAAAAGAACTCATCTGCAGAATATTGTATTTCTATATTCTATATTTCAGGGACATGCATTTTCTTCAGTTTCAATCTTGTGATAACACAAAGTTTAAAACCATAAAACAGCAGCTGATATAAATAACAAGTTTATATGTAGTTCATACTTGCTATTTCAGATACATCTTTGCAACATTTTTGTTAGTTAAATTCAAATGTAATTTGGCATCCTTGACTGATTTTACAGCTACCACAGTTAGCAACACTCACTGGGTTTAAGTAAGGACCAGTCTTGTATATTAAAGTGTGTGCTCAGACATGAGTAACTATTTTAGATATTAAGTAGCATGTGAACACATTGAAATGTACTTTTTCATTTTAGCAAAAACATTCTTGCAATAGCTTCAGATTCAGCTATGGAGCTTTGTCCAAATATGGACCTGTGAAATACAATATACCAACATCAGTACTGGGCTTTTTTCCCCTCCTAGCCTCTGACTATCCTCATCTGACTCCCCTCAGTACTGCAAGGAGAGTTAAATACAGACAAAGAGCAATGTTACCATAAAGTACAAAAATATATACATGTTATCTTTATTTTTTTCCTCTAGAGGGAATATTTCAATAGAAAAATAAAAACAAAAGGAAAATTTGCAGTTTACAGGTAAAAATGGATGAAATGACAGTAGTCTCTGTACCAGCTGACCATGGCAGTAGCCTGTGTTTCTAAGAGAGGGATGAGATCTATCTGGCAAATAAACAGCCACGGATGAAAAATCATTAATTGTAATCAACAGCTGAATACATGTATTGTATTAATTTACTTTTGTTTCCTTTTAACTTTGTCACTTGTTCCTAAATCTCTGGTCTACGAACCAAAACCTGGACCTGATCTCTACGATGTGGCTAAAAGAAAATTCCCTTGTAAAATTCTACTTCCTCAGAGAAAGGAAGGACAAGTTAAAGTATTTTCTCCAATACATTCAATCATTCTCTGTTTTGGGCCGACCTGTAACTTTTAAATTCCTATTATGAAAAACCTGATAATACAAACTTTTAAATTCTTTTGAGGGAGATCTCAGGTACATACTTAGTACACTGCAATGTACTACAGATCAATTAATATGATAATTACACACGAATACTTACAGTTTCTTTAAAGGAGGAATTTAACCAGCGGTTATTTACTACATTCTGTATAGATATTGGTGGATTTTCTAAATCTTCAAATGAATCCATTAATATGAAGTCCAGAACAACATCATAAAAATTCAGATTTTTCACCTATATTAAATGAGAACATGATCTAAGTAACCTAGTTTCTCTTTCAGCAGTGGAATTCAGCATGAACCATATTGTGATGCTGTATTAACATGCAGATTTGCAATTGTTTTTAATGAATATTAAAAATACTTTGTCAGTAAAGAAGAAGTTTAAAAAGTGTGGTTTCTGGTACTAAACTGGTGAATGCCATTTCTCTAAATCAGCAATATAAACAATGAAGAGTTGCCTGTCCCACAATTCTGAACTGTAAAAATTTATTTTTAGATCCTATGGCATTAGTAAGGGTAAAAACACATTTCAGAAATGCAACTCACTCCTCTAGCAGCAAGTTCCATTTCAGTATTATCCCAGTGATCTGTTTGTTCCAAAAAATGTATCATTTCATCAAAGACATCTTCAAATTTCTTTGGATTCTGTAAAGTAAAAGCAATGTATATCAAGCAAATGTAAAAAGAGATATGGTTGATTTTCCCTGGACAGTGAATTCAGGTAGAAGTTATATAAACAACAAAACATTGGTAAAAAAAGGCTTTTACCTTTCGTGCTTTCACAATTAAAGCAGACAAAATTTTTCTTCCACTTTCAGCAAGAAATATTCTGTTTGATGTTTCTGAAAGAATTATCTAGAAAAGGATTCAGAAAATATAGACAGGTTCATTCACAGGTTATATCAAATGACCTTAAACATTTCAATCAATTTTCATATAATTATCACCTCTAGTATAGTTAACAAGTTCCTAATGAGCCTTTGGTGCAAATGTTCCAAAGCTAATAATAAAATCTGGAAATTTTACGCAAATTAAAATTGCAAATACGTCTCATTTTCGAATTATAAAAATGTAAAAGCAAGAAGAAAATATTTAAATATAAATTACATTATAAAAATGCTTGCATAAAAAATAACAGCCAGTTTCAATGCCATGTACTTTAATTTAGGCTTAACAAGACAGACAAATCACTCCTTACAGTTTACCTGAAAAGCTTGTCGAATACAATGAAGCTTAGCAAGGAAGTCACTGTCTCCTAGACATTCAAACATTTCAGTCCTATGCAAAATAGAAAAGTTTTCATAGACCATTAAAAAAAAGCAGCACAAGAATATCCATCTAATTGCTAGAAAAAATACCTAGTACAAGTAACTTCTAAAAAGTGATTCCTAGATAGAATATTAAACTTTAATTCTTGCTTTTCCTGGAAATAATTAAATAGACATATATCAATACCTTAACACCCGTGAATAAATTTTGCCTTCTTCTGCTAAGTGCATGGCTTCTTCATACAGGGGGCAGTGGCAAAGGGAATCCAGACCATACGTGCTACGAATCTCTCTGTGCTCTGAAAGCTGAAAAAAAAATTTTTAGAAGCTCACTAAAGAGCTTGCTTTTGTGAAGATAAAAAAAAATTAAAGAAGTTTTCCTGATGTTCTACTGAAAGATGCATCCTTTTCTGCATCTGCTTTAAACAAAGAGGTAACAATCAACAAGTGAACAGAACAGATACACCAGGTCATAAGACTTAACTTTGTAACTCCTAAAATCTGAGAGCTACAGTTTCAGCATTCAAAACTTTTTAATTAACACAATAAAGACAGCTTACTTTTGTATTTAATTTGACTAGTTAAGTTTTTTAAACGTCTAGTTAAAATAAATCTAATGGGTCTCAAAGCTGTTAAAAGAAAATAATTGTAAGGACATGAAGTACAAAAAGCTTGCACCATATAATTCCTTAGGAAGCTGGAAATAGTAACATCCTTCCACCTGTTTTAGTTTCACTGGTAAATAAGTCTCCCAGTTACCAAAGCACATTGTATAAACCATAAGCATTCAGTGTTTTATACTACCAGCTCCCTAAATGGATTTCATTATTGGCAGTGTTAATTCTATATTTAACATAGAAATAAACATGAACTTGTAGAAAGAAAAAAACCAAAACCAGATCCATAAATCAAAGGATATAAATAATGCAGAGAACTTCTGTTTACAGAGTATCATATTTAACCCACAAAACAATGTCTAGCTACAATTTCATTACAAAGATTACATCAAATTATTAATGATAAAAGAAAAAAAATCTGATGTTTACACATCATTCAGTTTAGTTAATGACCAGAAAATTAATTCTAGCTTTTATTTTTTTTTTCAATATCCTGCATGAGGCAAACAAACCTGTGTTTCTAGGCTATTAAAACTGAGCATAGAAACATCTTTAAAATTAACTCCCAAGGTAACTGAACTATGTAAAAGATTAATCTCTATCTTAGAATGACTTTAGAAAATCATATTGAAGTATTACTTTATGTTAAACCACCATTAAAATTTTCAAGTAAATAAATGCTGAGCAGCTTCTCCTGTCACTGAGGCCATACAGCCAAGTATGATGAGTTTCATATTTATGGAACTGACTGAGTGTGAGATTCAGGGCATACAACATTTTCTAGATAAGAATCTCCCAAGATGGCATCAAAATGAAAATGAACTTTTTGTTGTAAAAGCCTCTGAGGACTTGCTTCCTTTGAGAAGAAGGTGGGCAGAAGGGTTAGTTTTCAGTTAGATGGCTCACTCTAAGTATCTGATATCAACTGGCATGTGTTCATGATATTTATTCAGGTACCTGCTTTTTATCCCGCTGTGTACCCCTAAGCACCACATAACTCTCCTCAACAGGGATTTGGTACTAATCACAAGTTACCAGAAAGCTCCAGCATCCAACATCTTGGCATCACAGGCAAGCTGGACACTTGAAAGCTCCCCGAGTCCCTTCCTGCCATTCTGTAGTGGTCACCTCTGTGCACAGCCACTGCCACTTTGAGGCTCTTCACACACCTCTAGGGATGACAAGGAGCTCTGTCACAGCTACCAACAGTGCAGGCAGCAGCCAGGAGCACAGAACCTTGTGATGGTGGACTGGATGTGCCAGCCCCTAAATGCCTGCTACTTCCTCAGTGTCAGGGAGGTACATGGAGAAGAAAATGAAAATGCAGACAAAGAAGAGATAAAAGATGATTGACACTATAGCAGCAAGCTCATCACGTAAGGCTTTACTTGTATCCGTTCAAGGCGCAAGAAGGAGAGACCAGATGAAGAGGTGACCACCACAAGGACATTTTTGATGAACTGCAGGGGCTACCTAAGCTCATTATGTTAAAATAACACATACATCTTCAAAACTCCAAAGCTTGTAGTTCTAACTTGTGTCTAATTAGGCCTGCCGTGCTGCAGAGCAGCCTCTGAAGATTACAACATGGATATTGTTCAGATGCTAATCAGCGTTCTCTGGACACTTCAGCTTCAGGGCTCTATTTGCAGTAAAGAGATGCTGAAATCATTGCTCTAAAGCATCAAACCTTTGCCACTCGCAATCGTTTTTAGGTCTGAGATACTCTGACTGCTTTGTTTAAGGAACAGGCTCGGTACTCTTATTTGCCATGCACAAGTTGTTTCTTAATAAATAGAAAAAATTCTCAGCTGTGCATCAAGACCTTGTTGATTACCAAAATAACCACCTACACATGAATGTAACAAAAACAAACAATGCTAGACCTTTCAGGAATTCTTGCTTGCTTCCCCTAATAGAGAGGTTATTTAACTGGCACATTCAGCATTCCTTACATTCTGGGAAATTATGTTTACCCTGTATTAAAAAAGCTGATGATGATCTCTTTAAAATATAAAGACATTCAGAGAAAAGATTTCCTTAAAAAAAGTAAGTGGCTGCAGGATGAAAGTGAAACATGTTTGGGGAGTTGGAAGATATGATGGTGATTAGTAACTAAAATGTCTGAGATGGCATTTTAATAAATTGAAATGATGAAGTGGTGTGTTCCACCTAAGGTCTGGAAGAAAACAGGAAGGCTGTTACTGATAAAAAGCATTAAAGATTTTATTCATAAATCTAAAAAATCTCCCAGGCTTTGGACTAAGTTAACATTTTAACAAGGAAAGCGAAGTTTATTTGGTAATAGACCTACAGATTCAGTACTAGTCAAAACATAAAAATAAGACATGATAAATGCATGTGCACTGACAATGAAGAAGCAGTAACAAAGCTCACTGTCAGGGAGAGCAGGAAAGAGGTTCTGTTAGGAAGATGGAAAAGAAGCCAGGAAAGAGAGGGCAGAGGCCGTTATCTGGCACACTCACTGCTGCATTGTTGCCAAAGGTGGCAGCTATTTTGATCACAGTAGATGTGAAAGCAAGACTATGAAAAGCATACTAACCCTCATCAACACAAGCTGAAGGCAGCCAGGCTCAAATGGGGAAGAAAATACCAGTATTTATCACAGTAGTAGTATTAAAACTTAATTAGGGCAAATAGTCGTGTTTACCATCCCTTCTGCCACGCTTCTAGAGCCTAAGTGTCTTTAAGAATAGAAGCCTGTTGGGTCATGGGGATGGCAACTCTGTCTAAATTGTCTTTATAAGGACTCAGGCACCTGTGTATATTGTAGGTGCCAGATAGGCACAACTCTAAATGAGAAGTCATCAAATGAGTAATCCTCAGCACCCTCTTGATCACCAGCCATAGCCAGATGAAGTTTTGGCTCACCCTCCTGCGATCCTGTAGAGCTCGTCAAAAGGGCACGTGATGCAAACCCTGCCAAACTGTCCCAGTTTTGTACAGCTCTTTCCTATATTTTGTTCTAATATAACACAACATGGCATTCCTGTTGCCTCCTAAGCAGTATCCCTATCAATTTCCATTCAAGCATCTATCTGTGTCTTGTTTTATGAATGTTCTCTCTCCTGCGGGCAGGGAGCTAAATTGGACTTGACTGTGTGTCAGCACTGAAACATGAACACAGTTTCCAGTCTCCAAAATCAGAGTCACACAGACTACTTAGTCCTGCTCCTTGGGACAGGATACAGTGTAGAAGGAAGCCAAGGAACTGTCAACACACAGCTTGCAGTGTGATGAGGCCACAAAAAAATGGTGCCATGTTCTAATTTCCTGGAAGGTGAAAATATTAATTCCAGTAGGGAATAATCACAGAGCAGTATAAACACACACGGATTTCAGATTTAAAAATGTTGCTAAACATTCTATCATGACACGAAGTTTAGGACAGTTACTAATACTGTAACTGCAATCAGGGAGCTTATGATGAAGGAACTGCCTTATTTGGCCCTTAGGTGAGACAAATCCGAAGCTGGAAAAGCCTCAGACCTCTTAACCTAAATTAAAACATTCCACTGTTTCCCTAGTGCAAGAAAAAAAAGAAAAATTTAAGAAGTAGATAACCAAAAGGAAGATACTTATGATCATGTCTAGAATAAAAGAATCTGGTATGTCAATTGTAATCCTGTTAAATCAAAGCTATTACTGTTCTCTACTAACAGCTGAATACACTGGCAAGTGGTTACTGCTCCTTCTCATTGCCATAATGTGAAGCATTTCCCTGCCACACACCCTCCTGAGGAAGGACAAAATATTAAATCAAGCTAACAGTGGTTTTGTGTGAGAACACCAATTCACAGCTTTCTTTTCCCTGCACCACACAATAATGCCTGTAGCTACAACTCCAGAGCTAACTGACCCTGTAGTTTAGGCCTAGTGGCTCCTACTTAACCCAGAACATTGATGGTGCTCTGGCTCGAACACCAAACTGCACGTTGTTCATGTTCTGTTAATCTTCAGGACTTCTGTGACCTAAGAATTTCACTAGATTCTTCAATAAAATCTGAGAAAAGAGAATTTGTTCTATTGGCAAAGGCTAGAACAGCTGGAAAGGAAGAGAAAATCTTCATAACTTTGTCCTGGAAGAACAAGTTGACAGAAGTGGCTTTGATGTATCAAAATGTGGAGAATATTTTCAGGATACTTAAAGACAATTACATGTCCAAGTTTGATTCCAATGTTTTTTTGCAGATACTGGGACAATATAGCTTCAGGAGAGGATGATGATTCCACTGATACATCCTGGGGTTTCTGTTTGCTAGGCTGATTGGTTGGTTTTACCTTTCTTTAAAGGCAAACAAGCACAAATGAGCATAAGGGGTTGTTCCCATCTTCACACACTTGCAAAAGCCTTATGAAAGTTCATGGGAAAAAAAGCCCAAAAAACAAACCAGATACAAAATGTACAAACTATAATGGTTTACTGCTCGTCTCATGAGCTGGTAAGCTGGTATAGTTGAAGCAAGCTTAAATTGTGGTCTTGTCCAAATTACAGCAAAGAATAACCAGTCTCTATGGATACAATCCTCGTTAGGAATGGATGCTAGGCACCACAACTTAATGTCAGTTACTAAATCAAGGAAATCACAATTTAATGTGAATTACTAAATCAAAGTAACTGTGTTATGGAAAAAACAAACCCTACAATAGACAGTTGCAAAGAATGTGTGTGCAATTCTCTCTTTTTGCAACTGACTTCAGTAGCTTAGTTGTAGTGTGTGTATGAGAGCAATATCTATCACAAAATGGATCTTTTGAGGCCAACTGCCTCTCCTGTTTTTTTGGAGAAGAGTGCTATTCAAGATCACTGCAGCTCCCCAGAGACTACAGAAGGAGATATTCCTCATTCAAGTAAGTGTGTCACTGCTCATGAGTCTCTTTCAAATACTTCAAGGGAGCTGTAGCAGACTCCAGCTAATAGGCTGTTACCCAGAGATTGTTACGTGTCCTTTGCGCTCTTATCCCAGAGGATTAGAGCAAGTCAGATCAAGTACATTACGTTGCCAAGGAAGCTTCCCAGTGTGGCCAGTCAGGAGGCTCCCTGGCAGTCCCACTGCACCTCCAGGGACTGTCACTGCTGGCCTGAGGTCCCTTCCCATGGTGGCTGCAGGAGCTGTGGGGTCCCTGCACACCCACACAGCCAGACAAACTTCCCCACCAGCTCGGCCCAGGGCTCCAGAGCAGTCTCAGACCTCTGGTTCCTGCTAAGTCATTTCACCACAGCGCAACAACAGAGCAACAGTTCAACCTGGTGCCTTCATATTGTGCGTGGAACATGCTAAAAATCAGGTAGCTGTCCATTTCTTATATGTTTCCTCTCAAAAAACCCCTCCAGGTCTAAACAATACAAAGCCTTCTTCATACATCTTTATAGCACGGTAAAGCAATAGGAAAAAATAATAGAAAAATATAAATCATGAAAGGAACTACTACAGCCTCAACTGACTGCTTCTTCACTCATGAAAATGTGATCTATTTTTCAAAAGCAGCTTCTATTTAGGAGGAGCAGGGGATGCATTATGCCAGTACACAAAAATAAACCCAAAACAACTGGGTCAATGAAGTCTGGAAAAGCTCTTTTCCCCCCCATAACAGAAATATATTTTTGCTTACAATGATTAGCAATATATAAGGATTCCTCTGTTCACTGTTCAAATAGATAAATCTTTAGAAAAGCAATCTTTAAGAGTCTTACCTCAGCTGTGGAAACAAAGGAATCCGTGGATGCAATGCTTAATGTATCTCGAAGGCAGAAATCATCCGCATTATCCTTCACAGTAATGTCTGTGTTTTTATCTTTAAAATTAAAAAAAAAAGTTCATTAGACTATCAGAAAATTCCATTTAAGTCTTGAAAATGTGTTTCATGTCTACTTTAACACAGTATTTCATTTGGAAGACACAACATTATACTATTGTAAGAGTAAATTCTTTTATGACCCACTAACATATATAAATGTGACTGTGTTTTTCTGCCTTTAAAGTGGATTTTCAAATATCATCCACAATGAACTGAAAGAAGAAAAAAAGACTTGCCCAAGGTTTTGGCCTTTCTTTTATAGACTTCTGATGATCTCTCTATCTTATGATATTACTTTGCTATATTGATCTAGGTCCTCAGTTAAGTTTTTGACTTGGCTGTGCTATGTAACAAACTGCTCCATGTCCTAGCCACTACTTTTATTTTTCTAAATAAAAGTCCATTAATAAATAAAACACCACCACATTTTGGTTTCACTTGAATTTGTTTCACTTTCTACTTTTCATGCCTTTTTTCACTTGCTGGTTCTTCCCGAGAGCAAGTGAAGCTTTTAATCTTCACTGCATCCTCTTTCCTCAAAAAGCTTCTTCATTGAAATAACACATCCAGAAGTATTTCCTACAGTACAAGAATTCTTAAAGCCTTTAAAATTCCTGATATTTTTTCTTAAAATCATCTGCAATACAGTTTCTCTCAGTTGTGCTTTACTTTATTCTCAGATTTCAACTGTTGCACTTTGGGGATGGTTTCGTTTTCACCATATAGAAACACTTTCACAGAAGGATTAAATTCGTAAGTCAGTAAGTCAGACTTTGGCTTGATGTGACCCATCCTACATTCCCAGTAGAGCAGTTGCATTTATTTTGAGTTACTTTACCTTCAGACATTACACATGAGTTCCTAAAAGTCTGTTTTATATCCAAGAGTCAGCAGCAACCAGCTACCCAAAGTCACCCAGACTTGTTGCTAAGGCAATACTTCACTAAAAACTCCATTACACAGCGGAGTGGCCAAATGCCAATTCACTGGGATGGTTTACTCATCACTTGAAATGCTACAAAGCCACGTTACTTAACTATTACTTTGGTGGTTGTTATGGTTTTATTAGTTACAGACTTGGAATGACAGCTTAAAAACTGCATAGAACAAATATCTGTCTTTGGGAATATTCACCGAAGGAAAAAATTATTCAGAGTTTGGACAAAGATTTTACTAGATCAAGTCAGGCAAATTGCAGTCACGACTTCACCCCTCTTCATATGAATACTGTTCAACGAAAATGTATTCCACATACATTAAAAAAATAATTGGTGTAAATGAAGGAATCACAGCCCAGAACAACACAGAATCAGGGGTTCTTTCACAGATCTTGCATTCAGCCTGCTATAGACTACATGAAGCTCTAGAGTTAATAAAATTTTGACTTAATCCATCTTTGTTGAAAAGTTCATACTTCCTAGTTTTCTAATATGGCCTAAAACTATCACCTAAAACTCACTTTTAACATGTTAATTAGTTGAATATGGAATAGTCCATATTTTTTCACTCAAATTCTCACCACTACAGAAAAAGACATAAAATTTGCATTTTATAAGGAAGAAAAAGATTAAAAATAAGGTTGGAAATGCTGAGTGAAATAATACCTTTGGCAAATGATATGTGCACACAAAGCATGGCTTCCCTAAAGAAAACCAAACAGCCTTGTCAGCTATTTCTGACTTTCAGGCTACCACCACCCTAATCCCCAAAACATCCTTAGCCAAGCAGGTGCTTATCAATACCCACACTGTGAAGAGAGCACACTACTATGAAAATTCACCATGGAATTTCACTAGGGTGAAAATTAAGTTACAGCTGGAGTACATACCATGCAAGTACCAGCAGAACATTCTTAGACACAAGAACACGAAAAAAAAGAGACAGCGGCACAAAGAGACTCCTGGAATGAACAGCTGCAAGAGGAACCCAGCCACCCATGCCTGCAACTGTTCACACACTCATCCCTAGTTCTTATGGATTCTAGTAACTTCAGGAGGGGAATACTAGCAAGTATATGAGCCTCAAATATACTTTACTTATTTGTGGAGCCAAGGAGTTATTTTGGGTTCATTTATATTTGTAAAGAGGATGAAGTAGAGCTTCAGATGTTACGATCATGGCTCTTGATTGTCGTGCCTAAAAATGTATATGTGGTCCTTAAATTAGATTAAGGTATTAAAAAATGGAACAATATGGAGGAGGATTGCTAAAGCTTGTGAAATTACTCCTGGCTTTATAAGGTTTTGCAAACAACTATCTATTTAAAAATAAACAAGATTAAAAAAAAAAAAGAACCAGAACCAAGGTATTTTCACATCTATTTACAAAGTACTAATCCAGAATAATTATTTTTCTTTGTTCCAGTAGGTTTTCACAGTAAGAGAGAGCTCAAAGCTAACCTCCTAAACTCTCAGAGCAAAATTTGACCTTCATAACTGCACAGAAATTAACTTTTTAGTATTCAACTGGGAAGCATTCACCTTCACATAATGTTTTAAAACTCTGAAAACCGTTTCCATGTTATCTTCCTGCCAACCCTGAATGAAACATGGCAGGAGTTCACAAGTGAGTTTGGCACTTAGCTGACACATTTAAAAAAGGAAAGCACTTACCCACTAGTAAAGAACTCTCTGAGAGTTACAGATTTTAGTTCCAAGTACCACCATTAAAGTCATGGTTCCCTATTCTGCCCAGCCCTCCCACTTCAGTGGAAAATCAATGCAGTTAAAACATCACAAGCAGGAAAGCAGAATGAGAAAGGAGAAACTTTATAGACTCAGAAGAGGAAAAAACCTTGCAACGGAATCCACTTATGAAAAGTCATGGTACCCTCAGAGCAGCAGGGGCCCAGTTTTCTGCCAGCCCACGTTGTGTGCTCAGATCCCTTCGATGTGTGGCTTCCTGTGCAGTGAAAGGAATTACAATAATCCAGTTCAGACAGCACAGCAGCATGAATCAATACAGTTCAGTTCCATGAGAATGTGCCAGTCACACAGCTAGTCACAAGTGGCACAGTGGTTTGTCAGCCCTTGCTGAAACATCCAAAAGCAGCTTTATTTACATTTATAAATAGTCATAATTCTGACAGTGCTGCTCATCACTTCTACCAAGTAGCTGCTAAAGCATTACATGAAGTCTTACAAGATGCACCCAGAAAACAGTGAATTTTACATCATCTCGTATTTATAAAAAGAAAACAATCCCAGCCTTCAGGTGCTCCCTTTTGATGACTGGGTCATACAGCCACGGGTTAAAAACAAGGCAAGAATGAAGCAGGGTACCCATACTGTGGATCTACTGTTGCATTATGTGTTTACATTCTCCAGTAACACGAATATCCGGGGAGCTGGAGGCACCTCATCTAACCGCATGAAACCAAAGCTGTTACTGACTTCAGCATGAAAATGTATTTCAGGTCAGGATGCTTTAAAAATATCTCCCCAAATATTGTACTCTACCAGTACATCAGCATGTATCACAAGTTCAACATGTCTCATGGCTCTTTGTTGCAACTGCTCTGATGCAAACTGAAGTGACAGATTCCTTTAGGAAACAAAGCAACAGTCCTTCCACGCCCACCAACCCACAGAAGATACTCCAGCCTGGCTCTCAGTGGGGGCTCACACCTCCAGCAGTGCCCTCGGCTAACTAACTCTAACTAACTCTAACTCTCACCATTGTGAGACCAGGAACTCAGCAACCAAAGCTGTCTAGTGGGGAAGAACTGGGGAAAACGGAGCACAGGACAGCATCAGATAATCAGTGCCTGCAATTTCACCTTCCTCCTAGCACTCACAGACCTTTGTCAAGGTAAGCTGTGGCTGAGCTTACTGCTGAGTGTTCAAATTACATCCTTAACAGAAACCTCAATAGTTTTCATGCAGGGAATAATCTTCTGCTTATGTGTGAATAGACAGCCAAATCTTACTTCCTTGGAAAAAGTTGACTCAACAGAGCTTTCAAAATTGTTTCAAAGTACAACTATAATATTCAGGGTTCACATAAAAGCCTTCTACTTAAAACACACTCATACAGGTATAAAAAGGTTCATTTTCCAAGGCACTGGGTTCTCACCTAATTATCATTATGTAAAACCCAAGATGTTGATCAGTCACTGTGTTCTGTATTACTTTGATGTTATTCTTAAGACAAAAGTAGTACAGCTGACTAGAAGCTGAATTAAAAGCATGTTTATCGATGACAGTAATATATTCTTCATAAGTAGAAAATGCTTATAAAAATTTACTAGTACAATCCATTCCGTTTACACACATAAGCAATAAAATCCACCTGAAAACTGTGATGTACTGATTTGCAATACTTGTCATCTGGAAAAAGATGCAATTTGCCTAAAATATTCTCATAATCATCAAGAGATTTTCCAGGTACTTTGGAAAGAATAGCAACAACTTCTGTGATGTTGATAATAGTTTGACTATTTTCAGATATTCAAGATGCTGTCTTTGTCCATAAAGTTATATTATCTGCTGAATACCACATTTAATGGTGAATAAAACAAAACAACATGACTACTGCTCTTATATCCTATTGCTCTCATCTTGCAAAGCTAAATAAACAGCACAAAATTACATGAGTAATCTTTTTAGTCTCTCCATGTAAAAATCAAGTGTACCTGAGAAAGGAATGTAAGTTCAATTTGTTTCCCATAATCCATGCACACAGGTACATCAAATTACAGAAAACTATTAGGCAATACTACATAAATTTGATATTCTGGAATGGTGATAAATTAAAAGATTCTTTCAAGATTTAAATCTGCTACAGAATTCTTCCATAAATTTGATAACAGAGTTGGAATACTTTCTGATAGCTGTTATTTTTTTAAGCAAAGAAAATACCAAAGGCTAAAAATATAATTTTATTACAGAGAATATGACCTGTGAAAGCTACGTCTGAATCATCATAGCAGGATTTATTGTAAAACCAACATTTCAAAATAGAAAGACCTCATCATGAGAAACTCTACGATCTCAAGGAAGAGGCAGAGTAAACACATGTGGTGCTATGTTGCTAAAATCTGAAATTTAAGAAAACAAAGCAGCATCTGATATGCGTTTTATACCCTGAATTAACACATCATGTGTGCTCACAGCTGAGAAATCAGCTTTGTAACACAAAATAGATGTATGCATGTGTTCACCTCTCTGTTTCACCTCTCTGACTCTCTGCTTTACAGACATGTGATCCTGAAGTAGATTTGAGACATTTATCTTTTGTAAACTACATGTCACTAGGAGGTCTGTCCCTATCACATAGTCTTTCATTTCACTGAAAATGTAAACATTGATTCATAACTGCACATTACATGGCTCTACACTTATACAGGGTTACAGGTTTTCACAACTTCTTTACCCTGAACCTAAATATCAGTGGATCTTTCCTGATTTTAAGGTTTAAATCCCTATCCTTTATAGAAAAGTCTTCCTTCTGAGCACTCTCTACTGTTTTCAAGTCCAATAGTTCAGGTAACAGTTTCTGTACTTGTATTTGATTTGAGAGAAAAGACTTGGCAACCAAGCGAAGTTTGCTCAGTTGTCTAATCCAGACAGAGTCTGTTTGGATGGATGTGCAGCACAAAGCTGTCACTCCTCTTCACAGGGGTACTCCATTCTCCTGTAGGTCAGAAAGCATCACATCTCTGTTGTCCACAGCAAAGACCAGGTTGAATTCCAGCGCTGCTTACTTCAAAGCTGAGACTTTGAAGCCCCAGGCTTTACAGCACAGCCCTGTGGAGCCTGCCAGACACCTTAGTCATCAGATTTAAACGTCACTGCCTTTTCTCAACTCTTCACATCTCAAAACCAAGTGCAACCTACTGCTATTTTTGTACAGCCATCTTCTAGAGACAATGGAACGGTCTGTTCAACCCCATTCAGTGTGACAGCACATTAACTCATGGGGATGCAGAGCAGATTCAAGATGCAATGTCATATTTAGAAAAGAAAGAAGTACAAGGTTAACTTTCAGGCATCCACATCTAGAAATCAGTACCTTCAGTACCCTTCCTATGCCAGAGGCCTCCATAAGCAGGTTAGGTCGAAAGGTCTTCTCACCAGACTGACAGAGGAGTCTCAAAAGTAAGTTAATTTCTCCCTTTGGTCTCAGTTCTTCCACACCTGCGAGTCAGTGGGTACTTAAAAGCAGGATGTTTATACCAGTGCATTACCAAGAGTATCCCAGTATCCACTTTTTCCAAGGCAATTCACTGCCCCCTTCTTGGCTTTCCCACCATGCACTTCTTCAAAGAGAGATATTACCACACATAGTGATGAAAAGGGACAATAACCAGCAACTGTTGCTCAGCTCCTGAAACTTGTTGTGTTTCTAAAATGTGTTTTTTTCCAAACCAGCTTCTTAACTTGTTACATGAAACCCAAACGAGCAAACATTTTAGTATTCTGGCATAAAAACTACTTTGCTGGACACAGCATAAGAGCATGGGACCATCCAAGATGATCTTGTCAAACTAAAATTTCTGGGAAGCTTTTTCTTTAGCCAGTACATCATACCATAGAGATGTTGACATTTCAAAGCAAGAAAGACAGCCTGACAAAAGGAACCCACACATTCATTTGCTCTTCCATTAAAAGAAACATATGCTGTCCAGCAGTTGATAATTCCACTTACACGTATGAAGACAGTATCAGAAAAATCTGATACCTTCTCATCCCCCTGAATTATCAAAGACAGAACCAGCTATACAGCTGGTGATCGTCAGTGAAATGAACATCAGAAAATGCAGACATACCTGTGTGTTTTGGGCTCACACTTAGACTCTGTATTCAGAATAGAGCATGTTTGACACAGACAAACTCTGTAAGAACAGCCTAATAATCTCAGCCTTCCCTTCAATTTCAGGGCAGAACTATTTTACAGAACGCTGCAGACTCCAGTGACACTGCTCAGGAATGTGACTGGCTTCTGCAAACCCAGCTGCACACAGATACAGTTTAAGAACTTAAATTACTAAGACATATGCTTAACTTCAAGCAATAAGACTTAAAGAATATCTTAAGTGCTCCACTGACTGGGGCCTACTTGTATTCCACTTGTCCTCAACAATGGGAAAGAATGAGATAAGAATCCTTATAAAGTTGTACTTCTGAAGAGTTCCTCTGAATCTTTAGTTTACTAAATAAGACCAATTATCAAACTTAAACTAAAAACCAAAATTAATAACACCGTAAGGTTGCCAAATGCATTAGTAACAACATATTAATACTTGAATCGTAATGCAAGTAATTATTAGAGCAACCTGACCATCGGCAATCACCTAAGTTATGTACATTCTATATTACTCAAGCCTTGCTTTATTTTCCCTTACTCTGTTTTACCACAGATAACCAATACATTGACTAGATGGCAACTTTAACTACATCTGTTTGAGCAGCTGCTAATTAGTGCCAGGCCATGTGGAGCATGCATACATTTACCTTTAAATACTTGCAGCTTTTCTCCATGTAGAACAAGGGCAGCTTTAAATAGCAGGAGAGAATAAAGCCTGGTGTGATCGACATGTGCTCCTGAATCAGTTACACCACAGTACTTTGCTACAAAACTGGATTATTAGGTAAGGTGGCACATGTGCACAATCCAGATAGCTTACAGAGAATTAAAGACAGTAGTTTATTTAAAAAACACCCTTTAGTTTGAACTATCAAAAGGGAAATCAAACACATCTCAAACCCAGTTACTTTTTCTAAGAGTTTTAGCAATTAACTGCACAAATATATTCATGAGAGAAAAATGACATATAAATAATAAATTTTACTCCCTCCATTGTTATTGTTCACTTTTGCTATAACTTTCTACAAAAATAAATTTACTCCCACACCCACATATAGTTTCAACTTTGAAACATTTGAAGCTGAAACAGAAGTTTGAGAAAATTGTAAGACATTAAAAGGCCATTAGGAATGAAATGCTTACACAAGGTATTTGAGCCTTCCAGTTACAGGATAAACAATTAAAAACCACAGCCTAAACTAAATGCTTGGCAAAAAAATGTGCAGAGCTGTAGTGATGGGGCATGGCTAGTGCTAGGTAACAAATCCTGTTAACAGCAATTCCTGAAGACTGTGCCGTGTGGATATACCACAATCTTTTATGCCACCTCAATGGGTCAGAGTCTTCCACCTAAGGGGCAGAAAGATTTAAACATAATAGACACATTCATTAAGAAAAGTTCTTAGCTTTTGGGTATGTGCACATGCACATGATGTTTTAATTTCATTTTAAGTCCTTGAAAATAAATTGCAGACAGAAGCATATCTATTTTAGTTCTAATTACTGAATTAATAAAACTATAGTGCAGAGATCTGTATTTGCTGATTTTATGATTCTGTCAATGTTCCATTTTGATATTGCCCTGCAAAGCAATTGGAAAGCTCAAAGTATTATTTCTGCACTTCCAAGACTAAGCTACCAAGCCAAGAGAGTAGATTATGTCAGAAAATTTCTTTCCAAAATTCTGAACTATCACTGCCTTTATCTCCCCAGCCTGTTCTGGCTCACCTTTCTTTATTTTGCCCAAAAACATTTCAGACAAGCCTCTCTTAGAAGTAGACTGCAATGCAAGAAGAGATTGTTTTCAGAGAAGTTCTAAAAGAGGAATTGGCCCTATGGACCAAAACATGTTCCTGATCATCAGTTTATATAACCTCACACTGCCAGTACTCCAGCCAGAAAAATAAACACTTATCCCACTCTATAGTTTGCAAAGAATCTGCAAACTCTAACTTGTTAAGAATGTATCACAAAAACATGAGAGAGGAGAAATTAAAAAAACCAACTTCCTGCATTTGGAGGCCTTTTTCCACATTTATATAACTTTTCAAAATGCAGGCAAGCAGTTATTAATTCAAGCTCCGACACGTGGGGAAAATGATTACTTTTCTTTACTCAAAAAGAAGGTAAATATGTACTTTTAAAATAGTTTTTTAAAAATTGAGAAAGAGACAATTGCAGCTGCCCACATATTGTAAAGAACAAGCAGAATTAGTTGAGATGCATTTTGTGTTAGGAGGCCTGAGCAGGGATGCACAGGAACAGCTAACTGAACAAAGTCTGGGAAATAAAATCATTTTGGTGGATTGTGGCTCCACTATAAGCAGCTTTTAGAGCTAAAAGGAGGACCAGCTTGTATTTCATTTGAAGAGAAGTTCCCAAGGGAGAGAGACCTCTTAAGAGAGGAATAATCTGTTCAGAAAAATGAGCAGAGGTGATTTTTATAAACAACAGTTAAGTCCATGTCAGACAAGCAAGTTTTAAATGGACAAGGCAAGACAAAACATGGCAGGAGTCAAGAAGTGAGAGAGACAAGGGCTTAGACAGGAGTTTTGGTGTGGACAGAAAGAAGACAGGGCTTGGGGATGCCATTTAAGGGAAAGCAATGAGGTGTATAAATAGCCTGCACTGCTGGATCTAATGGCAAAGCTGTTGGGGAAACAGCAACAAGAGTCCTCAAAAACCAGAAAAAGATTCTTTCTCATCTTATTGGAAATGCTTTGGAAAAACCTCCAAGCTAAGTGACCATAGTAAGTGACCTTGACTTCTCCATTGTTGGGTCAGCGAAGAGTAAAATAGAAATTCCTGAGCCACTGTTGAAAAGATTTCAGCTTCTAGGAAAAATACACTGCATGTTAGCAAATAGCAGCAAAAAGATACATACTATAAATACCAACATTTTCCAGCAGCAGTAACTTCACTACATGTCTATGCAAAGCTACTTTGCATTTTTAGTAGAGTGCTGCCAAAACTAAAAGCATCACTGAGAAAGCCAAGCATTACAGTATTTTTACAGACAAAACATTTGCAAAAATATTTTTGCTTCAGTATTTGATTGAACTTCTAACTACCAATCTTACTCTGTGCAAGCATTGTACGTAGGTGCTTTGTGATAAGGAATTTTATGGACAGCCATTTAGAAAGGAAGTGTTATTAATACTGGACAAAATGTCTTTAAAGGGAAGATTTAAATATTACTGAATAGGGAAGACATACAATCCAATTCAATCGTGTGCACTTTGAGTATCTCTTGGGTGTCAGAAATAAGGAGTTGCAGCATTAAGTTGCAATATGAGAGACCTCATGTCTTAGCAGTTATTGAACTTCAACAAACTGCAATAGCTAAAAATTATGTTCAAAATATGCATTATTTTTTAAAAAATAGGATTGGAATAACTTCTCTGAGCTTTTCCTCAGAATTAAAGATATTCTTTTCTTTCCTTTTCCCTCATTTACTGGGATCAATACATTTTCACACTTAGAGAAAAAGTTGTTTTCTTTTGTTTTGATTTCAATCCTGTTTGAGCCACTAGAAGAATGTTTAGGCCTTCTCCAAGAAACTAAGAAATTATTTAATGTAAACTTATCTTGAAGGAACAAAGCAAGCAAAAGTTTTCAAGCTAACATAAAAAGTTACATGACTCTTTAAGTTATTTTATAGTATGTAATACTAGAGCTCACCTAAGTGAAGTACTACAAACTGCTCCTCATTGGAGACTAGGAATTATAACTAGAAACATTTGTTGTATATAGGCAAATAAAATACATTCAAACTAAAACTTTTCCAATAACATTCAGAGACAGGAAGAAAATGCAGACTGTAGATATTAATCCATGGATAGGAAGACATTACAGAAGTCTGTGTTAATAAATTATGTAAAAATGAGGTTTCAACAGTTTCAGTGATTATGGAAAGATTTTTGTTTGTTTTAAGAGCTGCTGAAGAAAAGGTTTCTAATATGTAAATCAGTTCTCCAAACAGTTTTGAGACTAGGTTAAAGGCTGTGTTTATTCTCTCCAAAATGCCAGACATATCTTTGAGTGTGAGAAGAAAATTAAAAAAAGAAACAGACAAACCTTTCAACAAAATCATCCAACAGCACAGACCTTTGTGAGAGATTTTACTGTGGTAGCTCAAACACTTAATTTGTTTTAAACTGTGTAACAGATACACAATAAAAAGTATTATAAAAATTAAAATGTATTAACACTAAAACATTTTAATATTCAAAAAGTTTAAGGGCCAGTGTACCCAAGTCACCATCAGTTTGAATGCCTGCATTCCTTTTTACAGTAGAAATTAAAATAATAATATGAAGTATTAGGAAATTAGCACTGACAAGGAACCCTACAATTTGAGAATTTTCCCCTCTGACCCGAAATTCTGCTTGTAAGTAAAGCGATTGTTTCTCTCCCAACTCTTTGCATTCCTCCCAAGTTAACTCGACTAACATTTCAGCCTGCTAAGAAAGATCTAAATAGGAAAAAAAACATACGGAGAGCTTTCTTCAAGGCCAGACAACTGAAAGTACTGGAAGCTTTTAACCCTCTACACACCTGTTCATTCATCACTCAGAAATAACAGGTTGAATATTTCATTTCACAGGTTTGTGCCAACTGCCTCCTTTCTGATGGAGTGCAGCCTCATGCTGGCTCAGGAAAGCCTGTTTGTAGGCTTTCCATGCTGGTTTGCAGTACTAAGAGGCACAGCATAAAAACAACCACAGTTTAGCCCTACATATTTCTTTTATTTTCATGTCCAGAAGTACTTTTCTACAGAAATCCTATCTTAGCTTACTGATTTATATGATAATAGTGAAAGTACAGTGGAGAATGCAACAACAGTGAACACAATGGCATTCCATTATTTCATCTATTTAAAATGCAAGTCTTTTCCAGGGTGGTACTAATAATTTATAACTCAACAACAGCTTGCCAAGTTGAAAATTATTATTTACAATTATTTTTATTATGATTACTCTTAACAGTATTCTACTCATAGGGAGAATATATTTATTTATCCCTCCGTCTTCTGCACTGCTGAAAGCTGAATATTTAGAAATATCAGAAGTAGCTGTCCTAGCAGGCAGAAGAGAGGCACTTCAGACAGAGCACATGAAGGAACACAGTGGCTGCAGTGCTAAGCTCTTGTACTCCAGCAGGCCCCCAGGTAACTCCTTCCTGACTCTCCCATGTGACACGTTACCACAGCCTCCTCCAGAAGGCTGCCGCTTGGCAAATTGTTTATCATGCACAACCAACCTAAAATAGTAAGTGGGATCACAAAGTGAAAAGCAAGTCTGTGGTATGATTTATCAATGGCAGCGCTAAGATCTAAATTTGATTTGGTAGAGGGAAATGCTGGGAAGAGTAACATTTAAAGATTTTGGGAAGGAGCAGCATCTGTGAACAGTAGATAAATAGCAGGAGAGAGGTTTCAGGAGCTCCAGAAGTTTGATAGAAGAATTTATAGAGAAAGCCAAAATTGAGAAATTGTTAAAAATTTTTACCTCTGTAAGTTTCCTTCTGAACAAATTTGGAATTCCTTTTAAATCAAATTATAAACACCTTCCATTCTTATAAGTAAGAACAAGAAGTGCCTGTCAGGCATTTATGTAGCACTTGATAGCTTCTGTCCAATTGTCAGAGCCTCAACCCCAGCTGTGGCTGATCACAAGCACTTCAGGTAGAGGAAACAGAATAAAAATCCACAAACCATATCTATCTTTCCTATGTATAAGAGAAAAAAAAAAAAAACAGAGCTAAATATTTTCTGATTATTGTTGCTGGTGAACAGTTGAAACCCTGAAGCACAAGAGCTGGTTATAAGCATTGTTAACCAGCTGTAAGTGTCATCACAGAATGGTTTGGGTTGGAAGTGACATTAAAGACCATCTAGTTCCAAACCCTGCCAACACTAGATCAGGGGCTTAAAGCCCTGTCCAGCCTGACCTTGAGCACTTCCATGGATGGGGCAGTTATGAATTTATTAAGGACAAAGGCTTTATCTTATTCATCCAAGGCTCACAGAAGAAGGAAAAATAGTAGCAAGGGGAAATACTTAAATGCCAGAAAGACCACACTGACCATTTAACCCCAGGTTTTTATCTTCCTCTCAAAGAATGAAAACATCCTTAAAAACAGCACTAAAAAAAAAAAATCTTGTCTCTGAAGTGTGTTGAGGATAGCTTACTTCAGAACTTCACTTGCTTCACTTGAACAACTAGAAATTTGATCTAGTTGACAACAAGGTCTACAAATCCCCCAACAACACATACCTTTTCCATGTGTAAGCAGCTATTCAGAACCTATTCAGCTATTCAGTCAGTCACCTCTCAGTATTTTCTTCAATAAGAAGCTGACATGCCCAAAATGAACCACAGATTACCTTGTTTTTCTAAAACATGGAAAAATTTTATGGCTTCTTTTGAGCTGTCTAGAATCTCCAATCTTCTGAAATAGGATCAAGAGAACTGGACACAGTATTCTAAAAGCACACCAACCCAAGACTGCATCTCTGCCTCTATGCTGCTCCTGTCCTTTGCACACAGACAAAGGTTAGAAAAGTTTTTTTTTCTGCAGCAATGTGCCAAGAGCTTACACTGATTATGATGTGTAACTTTACTTAAGTGTTTCTTCATGATTTTTCTTTTAAAATCTCTCACTTATATGTACAATCCATATCTGCCAGGATTGAATGTGCTTTGTTATTATTTAAAGAGATAATTCAGATCTTTATTACTAACCTTTGCTTTTTGTTTATTTAATACTTTAAAAGCCCTAAATTATAAATTTTATCAACTTCCAACTCTACAAATTATTTTATAATCAATTATATAGTTGATAAAATTACAGCATTTGACCAAATATCTTCCCTAAAAAGTAAATCTTTCCCTTAACAGTGTGCAGAAATAGAAATAAATGTTCACGTCAGTGAGCTAAATATTATCACCTAATTTATGCTATACCAATTCACCAAACTGCAGATCTCTCAAAAACCTACAGTCCACAAAAACTTACCTGCTTTGAAACTGTATCAACTGGCACTAATTAAACACTGTATTATTTTGTCTGTGGTAACAGAACTGCAAATTAGTTACTGTTTCACAGGCAGGACATGCTGGAGATTGTTTCAAATGATTGGGAAATGGCCCATTTATCTTGAAATCTTAACAAACAAACAAAGAAACAACCTCCATTCTCATTTTCCAAGATTAGTGAACAGTAAATAGTAGATTAGGATGCTTTCTTTAGCTAATTTCTTTAAGAAGTTTTAGGTATAAATCATCCAGAAAAACATCTCAGCTACCTCTTTTGCTACAAATTATAGTCATTCCTACATAGCACAGGACCCT
This sequence comes from Vidua chalybeata, assembly GCF_026979565.1. Lineage (NCBI taxonomy): Eukaryota > Metazoa > Chordata > Aves > Passeriformes > Viduidae > Vidua > Vidua chalybeata. Next base: position 16,488,515 of record NC_071538.1, on the reverse strand, counting down.
CCATTTCTGTTTCTGTTCAGAACCGTAGTTTGTATTTTGCAGTAGAGTATTTTTCTTATTCTTAGTAGTGCAAAGATGGCTATATTATCTTTATTTCTTTTGACCCCTGGGACTTCATAATTTTCTTGGACTGGCTTATTCTTGTGACTCGTGAACCCTTCAAGGCATCGCAAGCGCTTCAAAGGAGATTGTCCTTCTGATTTTTTATTAAAACATTCTGAAAAAGTGAAGCATCCTTTAATATATTTGCTGTTCAAGTCAAAAATTCAAGAAAGATAATAATAAAAAGCTCCAAATCCTGAACACAGAAAACAGTATTCACTAAACCAGTTCATTACTTTTTTCTTCACTCATCTGGGCCAGCACAGATTAAATTTAAATAATAAATTAACTCAGAGATCACAAGTTATTTCTATAAAGAACATTTGAAAGGAATCAAATCCTCAGAATATTCTTGGTAAACATGAATTTAGTTATCACATCTGAAAAATGATATATTAATTGTAAATACTCCCAGGGTAATCAAGCAAAACAATAACTAAACACATTGAGCATTCACATGAAGTTCTTTGAGTACCATTTTATTAATTTGGCCTGAAGACAGAAATGATAAATAAACTTCTAATTATAATGGATATACAATGCAACTCGACTGATGCTTTCAGATACCAAAATGAAACATTCAAATGCTTTTTTGCTTTAAGGTTACATTTTCAGGTGTATGCAGATGAGTCAAAAAGCCAGCTCTGACCTAAATCTAATTTCCCCCTTGTCAAGGCTGTGTTTGGTCCATGCAGGACGAGGAGGGCCAAGAGGGGATGGCACAGCACTGCCACCTCGTGCCAGGCAGCGCGGCTCCTGCCAGACTGATCCCAGAACGTGCTCTGCCTTTAAACTCTGTACTTATTTGAGAGCAGATGCTTCATCTTGAATTATGAAAGGGTACAAGAGCATCCATCTTTAATATCCAGTTCTTTCAATAAAACTATCTGTAGCTAATCAGCATGTCAGGCAGCAAGTACTCATTATATTTGCTGTTGTAGCAGCTTAGTCACTCAGAACTCTGATAAATTTCACTCACCAGAGATAGGACCTCTGCTAATGGATATCTGCTTCAGATTAAGTCTTTCTAGTTTAATTTCCAGTTTTGGTAAAAGAATTATGACAAAAGCATATAAAGTTTCATAGTTCAGAAGATGCACAAAACCTCTGAACACCCATGCTATAAAAAGGGTCATATATTCTTGCTGTATAAATGTTTAAATAGTGACAAGTTACAAAGAAAACAATTTCCTTTCAATCCATTGTTATCTAAAATAGAACCACTTCATCAAACACAACATAATAATATAAAGAACGTGATATTTTTTGTTGTTGTTGATTTACTGATAAATATAATTTTGCTCAGTGGATATTTCAGTCCTCCCCTCAAGAGCCATAATTACAAGTAAAAAAGATGTAAAGTAGCAGCACTCACCTGCTAGAGCAGCAGGATCAGAGACCCCAAGGGTGGCTTCAAACTCTTCCTGAAGACGATAAGCTCTTTGAAGAAGAGATTCAAGCTTATGAATGAATTCAGCACTAATGATATCCTGCAAGAAGACAGACATTAGCTTTTCTATTTGCTTTCAGCCTGTAAGAGTCCTTTGTAAAATCCAAGGATATTAAGCCTTCACAGAACAAATGGTGCCACATTAATTTCCTACAAACCACAGAGGGACACTGTCAGATGAAAACTTCAACATCCACAGTAGATACACTTTTCAGAACACACACATTTTATTTAGAGTAATAAAAAATAAAATCTAAATTTAAAAATAATTTAAAATGAACTGTGATGTTTGCTGCACTAGAAATAATGAAAGTAACACATATCTGTTTATTTCAAAATATTGCTAGCATTTAGTTTATAAGAAAGGAGGAAAACAAAGTTTAAGCACATTCTTTGTGAATATGCAGAAATTAATTATTTTTCCCTGACATATTTATCTCACGCAAGCAGATGCCCTCTCACATAATCATAAAAGAAAGAGAGGACCCAAGGGATTACGTGCAGGGAAGTTGTCTGCTTGATAGCTTGATAATACTGTCCAGAAGCAAACACTGATGCATCAGCAATTGCCAAAAGATAATGTTAGTTCCCTTCCCATGCCCTCCTCCAAATAACCAACCAAAAAAGTCAGAAGGAATGAACTCAGATCTCCTTTAAATACAATACCACTAAATTGGAAATGGAATCAATTGTCATTTGGTAATTGAATTTGCAAAGATTCAGGTAATAACACAGAACAAATTGTCAGGGCAGCATGAGTAGGTTACAGACGGGATGTACTCACTTCTACACTTTCTTCTGCAATTGCATCTCCTGCTCCCAGCTTAATGGAACCACAGATTGCTTCATCTTCAACTTGCCTGTTACGAAAAGTTAGCGCCTGCTCCCAGCGCCTCAGTGCTTCTTCAAACAGCTCCATCCCTAGGGCAAAGCAGGAACAGCTTCAGCTACATTCACGTTTTAGAGACATGGGAAAATATGTATTTAAAATAAACTTAATTATCACAGAGATGTAAGTTGAAACAACATCACTTCCCAGCCTATACCAGTATACACAATATATATTTACCTTATTTTTTGGTAAAGAAATGTAATCATTTTCCCCATGTGTCAGCTCTTGATTTTAAGGATTACTATTGCAAATAGTGAAAGAAAAAGTATTCTAGAAAACTAACTTTAGATCAAGTATGATTTCATTATTTTATGGAAATGTACTCAGACACTTCCCTACAGGACACTGAGAAAGAACACAGTAATATTTTGTGTCACTTTACCATAAAGCCAAGAAATAACTTACATTCACTGTAAGCAGGTGCTGAATATTCTTATTATGACTTACCCATCAAATACAAATTTTCAGGTGTAGTCACTGGAATATTGACAAGCTTGAGGTCATCTTCATCTGCTTTATCCCAGGAATTAGAATTGGCACAAGCACAACTGTGACAAGAGGTGGCACTCTGAACCTTGAAAAATGAAGCGTTGTTACAGAGAGCATCCTTAAAACCACGTTCCTGCCAGAGTACATTACATCCAAGCCATCTGCCTAGAAACTGGTTTTACTCTGTGGTAAGGATACAGTGGTTTCTCAGCACCTCTAGCTGCCTGTGCAGTTCATTCAAGAAACTTCTTAGCTCAGTGAAGCCTTTAGATGCATATTCAATGCAAGCTAGCAGACATTCAAGAGCCTTAAAACATTTTTACTTACCGAGGTCAGGCTCTGAACTGAACCAGAGTATTTACTGAAAAGTCCTCCATTTGCATAGATACAGGACTGAGATCCTTTTTCCTTGGCAGAGCTCAGAGAAAGAGTCAAGTTTTGTCGACTACTGGAACAACTAGAACCTAAGAGATACATTTATTTTAAAGCTCTTGCAAACTCAAAATATAGCTTCTTGTGCAAATCTATCAAGAATTGCATTTACTTTTTTCAATAAAATCCAGTTTAGAAGCAAACAACAATTATTCTTTTATTTACAGTTCTACTTGAGAAACTACACATTCAATGGCTGTAACAATAACTATGCATTTTAGCTCAATTATTCGCCTATTCTATAAAAAACCAAATCTGAATTTCTCCATCTTGAGATACACATGCAAGAATGGCAAAACCCATTGTTAATACACTATTGATAAAGAGTTTTAATCCTGGTTCATGATTAAAACTTCACCTTTGACAACAAACCCAGATTCATTATAAGATACTGTAATTTTGTTTCTAATTTGACAAATTTAAAATTTAAAAGTTGGGGTTGTTCAGCCCGGAGAAGGCTCCAGGGAGACCTTACTGCGGCCTTTCAGTACTTGAAGGGGGCCTGTAAGAAAGATGGGAACAGACTTTTCAGCAGGGTCTGCTAAAATAGCATAAGGGATTATGGTTTTAAAACTAAAAGAGGGCTGATTTATATTAGATAACAAGGAAGAAAGTTTTTACATTGAGGGTGCCAAAACACTGGAATGGATTGCCCAGAGAAGTCATGGATGCCCCATCCCTGGAAACATTCAAGGCCAGGTTGGATGGGGTTATGATCAACCTGGTCTAACTGAAGATATCCCTGCTCAATGCAGGGGTAGGACTGGATGAACTTTAAAGGTCCCTTCCAACCCAAACTACTCCATGATCAAAGGAAAATAGTTTGGTTTACTACTACAGTTATGCACATCCATCTCCTCACACAACTTTTTTTCATCTCCAAGAAACAACAAAAAAAGCCCCAGTTTGGGGTTCCATGACTCACCTTTTTCTGAAGCAGCTGCTTTGGTACACTCTAATACGAGATGAGCTGGTTCCCATGGTGGCACTTTCTTGTTTTTCTTTCCACGTCTTCTTTTAAAGTGATGGGCCAGAAAAATCACAGATATTGCACTCACTGCTGTTACTGTGAAAAGTTTCTTTAACCCCGGGGAAAGCTTTATCTGAAAATAAGTGTGATTTAATTGCAGATATATATACTGAGGGACAGAGTGCAGCACCAAGAAATATAAAGTATATTGCAAATTCACAGACTATGGGGATCTAAGCAAATGACTTTCAAACAAAGATTCAGGCTTTTTTTATTTCTTCTTCACGCCAGGATAATGCAGGGCTTAAATTGAATCTCTGATAGCAAAAAATACTGAGAAGGAACTCATCTTTCCCAACTATACTACTTCTTGCACTGTGAAAGAGTGCAAGATCCTAATCCCAACATTCGTGTGGTGTTTCAATTTGAGTAGAACATGTACTTAAATATATTTCTCTATATTAAGTTTTGAAAAAGAAGTTTACATTTTATTTTGGATTTAGATCAGTCTAGGTCTATAGGTGTTTAAATTAGTAAATAAGAGCCACATACACAAGCAACTTGTATCAAAAGCCATTAACAAAAATTTGTAACACGCAAAGTAACAAGATACACAAAGAAGAAAAGTGCCATTTAACTGGAAACCACAGCTCACATTCACAAAAACTTTTGGAAAGTTATGCTGCTTGAGGAACAGAATGCTGTGAGAAAACCAGATCCAGAGTCCTTGGGCCTCATATGGTGTTTGTGTAACACGATTCCTCATAGCAGAGAGAGCACACAGAGCACCACTGCACTCTGGCACTCCTGGTTGCTGTGCAGTTGCTAAAGACTATCACCACCGTGCAATCTGAAGAAACACTGAAAGCTTCTCTTTGCACTGAGTTTACAGTCAACAAGTCAAGTACCTCTGGCTTCAGAACCCTGCCCTTCCTGGTACCATGCCTTGCCTGAGTTCTACAACTACCACTGTACACCATGAGGAAAACGAAATGCCTGGAACAGAGCACCAACACAAAACTTACCAAATTTACAGAAGACTACTGTATTTCACAGAAAAGAGTTAATAACCAAACACCTGAGATTAAAATCTCTAAGATCACAAAATTTAATGTTAAAACATTGCCGTTCCAAAGAACTGCAAAAGGATTTTTCTGAATTTGTGTGTGCCTATAAACATGATCATAAATTAACACTGAAATGAAAACCTCTAAAAAGAGGAAAGTTAATAGTTGCACATAAGGGAGTTGCATGTGGTATTTAAAAAGGACATGAGTATGCTGCAACATGAAAAAGAAAATAGTGATCTTGCAGCGGGAGTTTTGAAGTATTTAATATATAGAAAAATATGTGGAAATCAGCATATGCAGCTAAGACAGAATATCTCATCCTGGTTTTATATGCAGTAAAAGAAAAGTACTTACAGAGTACTGTGAAATATTTACATAGCTTATAAGTGTCTAATTCAATTTTAAAAAATACAGTCATTTTAAAGACCTAGCTTGAAAAGCAGAACTCAATACTATTATTCAAAATTTAATGACAGTTATGTTTAGCTTGTAAATAAAAAATATCTATGAGAAAAAAAAAACATTTGAGAATTTTGACATCTTGAGAATCACTGCACTGTTACAAAATGGAGATATACAGACACTGCAGGTAAAGCAGATGTATGATGACATACCAAGCATTTATTAGCAGAAAAAAAAGAGACACACTTATTTTAGTGCACTGTTATAAACAAACTAAACCCCAATGTATTCTGTACAAATTTAATTCACAGTCACACGAGCACATACAACACTGCAATAAACTTTTAAATGTATAACAAAAGTAACAAATATTTATATAATGTATTTATTACCTGGTTAAGGGAATAATACCAGGAAAGGGGAAGATTAAACACCCGTAAAGCTACTGTCTTCAGAGAAAATCGTGTCTCAGTAACAGCTTCTTCTGACATGGCTCCTTCTCTCCCATACCTCATTAAGCAAAACTATCTTGAAAACAATCACAGATGGTCTCCGGAATACTCTGTCAAAAGAATGATACATACTATAAGGATGTAAAGGATACCTAAGCATGGAAGGATGCATCCTTCTTAAAGGGTGCATAACTATGCAACAGAAGCCCAAGACGTTTTTCTTCTACAAGCTCGAATCTCTTCAATCACAGGTACATGACTTGTTTGATTGATGTTTTTGAGTAGATGCAAGACTTAATGTGGAGACAGCAAATTTGCTGGTTCAGCTTAGGCCCCGTTTGTCCGACTGCTGTGTGCAGATGTGCAGCTGTACAAGAACCAGGACTAAGGAGGGCTCGGTCTGCTTTGATCAGCCGGCCGCTCCCGTGCTATAGCCTCTAAGTCACGCACGGGAACAACCCTGCCTCTGACACCACCACTGCTGGAAGAACGCATGACAGCTGAAAGAATTAAAAGATTTGTGAGCAGCCAGAAAAAGTTTATCTCATTCAGCGCTTCGTTTATTTTGCAGACACACCACGAAAAACAACCACTATAGCCTGACGTAATCTCCCCGAGGCAGGCGCACCTCTCTCACTCCCTCATGCTGAACACAAGGCGAAGCCTCCGAACCGCGACTCCGGGACCGCAACCGGGGCACTGTGGGAGGTGATGGAGGCCCTGGGGCAGAAGCCACCTCCGCCCAGCCCGGCCGAGCCCTCTCCAGCCCGGGCAGCCCCAGCATCGCCAGCGGGCAGCACCGGGGGCAGCGGGCAGAACCAGGTGCCCCGCGCGCCCCTCAGCCCCCTCCCCGCAGCCGCCCGGGTCAAAGCGGGCGCGCCGCTCCCCGGCCCGGCCCGGGTCGCTACAGCCGCCGCACTCAGTTACCTACCTGCCCGCCGTGCACCGGGGCGCGGGCAGCTCTCTCTGCTCCGGCCCCGGCGCTGCCCGGAGACCGGCGGGATCCGCTTCCGGCAGAGGGAGAAGCGGCCGCTGTCGGCCGGGAGGAGCCGCTACCACGTGAGGGAGACCAGCGGCGTCGGGACTCCGCGCCCGCCATCTTTACTCCGGGCAGCTCCGCTGCGGGCGGCTGGGCGGGGTGCGCGCCTGGAGCTGCCATCTTTGTGCGGGGCAGCGCTCACATGGGCGGCTGAGGCTCTCGGCGCAGCCATCTTTGTGCGGGGCAGCGCTCACATGAGCGGCTGAGGCTCTCGGCGCAGCCATCTTTGTGCGGGGCAGCGCTCACAGGAGCGGCTGAGGCTCTCGGCGCAGCCATCTTTGTGCGGGGCAGCGCTCACAGGAGCGGCTGAGGCTCTCGGCGCAGCCATCTTTGTGCGGGGCGCGTCCCGCGGCGGCGTCGCGGCAGCCGCGCCCGCCCGGCCGCGCGTGTGCGGGGCGGCACCGGCGGAGCCGCGGCCCGGGCGCGCCCAGCTCCACCACGGCAGCCCCGCTGCAGCGCCGCTGTCCCCGCAGGCAAGGGCGAGACGCGGGGCTAATCGTAGCCCGGCTGAGCTCCGGGATCCGCGCGCGGCGCAGCCTCCCTGCTGCTCCGGTAAGAGAGGAAGGGCCCGCTTGGGCAGCGGCGGAGGGTTCGGTCTGGCGGGGGCTGGGAGCGCGGCGGGCCGTGTGTCTGGCTGGTCCCACAGCCCAAGGCGTGTTGGTGCGGCGATGGCGGCCGCCTCGGGAGCCGTCCCGGCGGGCGGGGCGCCGCGGTCCCGCAGCGCTGGGCGGGGGCCGGAGGTCGGCGGTGCCCGGCCCGGGGCAGCGGGGCCGTGTGGGGCGGGACCGCCCTCCCGCCGGCTGGAAGCGGCCGCAAAGCTCCGCAGGTCCCTGCTGAAGCTGCAGCTGTGCGGCAGCGGTACCGTGGATACCGCGCAGTCCCCAAACCCAGTCATTTCCCGATAAACGGCCCTGTTCGCTCCCCGACTTACCCATGCGGATGGATCATCGGGTATGCTGGGTGGAACAGCCTGGGGGAAAAGTCCGGGGTATCACCTATGGAAAATCACTGTAGGCTTCGCCTGCGCTTAGGCAAAGCCCGAGTTAGGAAAATCCTCTTAGAAATATAGAGGTTAGCTAATGGGTTTCATAGTTAGGATTTAGCGTGGTGGAAGAAAGAAATCTGTATGCCCTGAAAGCCAATATAAAATGAAAACTGTTTAACCTTGTAAGAGGATATACCCTTAACTCCAGAATATTTTTTGATGTCTTTTCTCTGTGGGAACAGTACTTAAGGGCAGAAAAAAGAATGTAATGGAAGTGACTTATCAATTTGTGTCTTGCTTGAGTGGGTAGCTCTTGGTGCCTGAGGAGAAAGACCAGGTACCTTTGACCAGGTTACTGAGCACATTTTTGTCATTTAGTAGGAAAATACTAGGTTTCATGTTAAATAGATATATAAAGTAAGCCCTCTACCAGAGCTGGGATTGGTGGTGTCATTTTTTTCAAGAAATGGGATGTACTTGTTTATTGTGGATAGACTAAAAAAAGATAAAAATACAGAGGGATGGGAGATAAAATTCAAAACTACTTATTGATTAATGGAATATAAAGGAACCTAGGTCAAGAAATAGGAAAGATGAATCTTAATTTGACACACTAAAAAGACTAATTTTAAGTTTGGCAGAAATGTCATTCATGTACAAAAGTAATTGAAGGAATTTCTGTAAAGTTTAATTAAAACAACACAGATTTTTAGAAAAGTGATTAAAAATATGCATCTTAACAATCTGAATATGCCTAAGGCTATCACTTCAGTGGGCTTTTATAGCTTTGAGTGAGTGCTGGTAGGTTTTTTCTGAAGTGTGAAGAATACTAATATTGTAAGTAATTACTGAACTTCAGACCTCCTTAGTATTCTAAGTAATTAAGTGTTCAGGTACAAAGTTGCACCCTGTGTCACTCTTGCTTTGTTGCTGTAAGATATAAATAAATGTTAAATGAAATTGTTCCAGTGTATCACTGGTAAAATAACTGTGAGTGCAACCAAGAAGCCTGAATTTACAGATTACTGGTTTGAGATTCTGTTATTCAGAGCTGTACTGACAAAATAATAAAAGCCTGTAATGAAGACACAATTGCTGCTTCATGTAATTGATGTCTTCAGAATAATCCTTTTATTCTTAAAATCTTCCATCAGCATTCCCTTACTGAACTCTGTAAAACGATCTGTTAAAATGGCTCCATATTTAGAATATCAGTGGAATACATAAAACATACAATTGTTTATTTCAATATCTGTTGAAATGTTAACTACTATAACTAGGCAGATGAAATGATTAATGCAAAAATTTTTGAAAGAATTCAAATTCTGTTTTGTTTCTTTAGGAAACAGTGGGTTCCTTACATGACCCAAAGGTAATTTTTGAGATCAGTTGAATTCCATAGTGTTTGATGGGAGTTTTCTGTGGATGTGATAGGCCTTCCATGGTAGGCACCACACAAGTCTGTGATGCTGTGGAATTCTACTGAATAATAAACAGGTTGCTGGTCATGATGTTTTGAATCATGGTCCACATTTCTCTGATGGCTCTGATGGTTTTCTTCGGGAGTGAAAAGACAAGTCAGGAACACAAAAAAGCCTTCCAAGACTGGACTTAAAGAGAATTTTTTCTTTGAAGTGTGAGTCTGTGCATGCTCAAAGCAAAATTGTGTTGATAAGTCCTACTTCGGAACATTAATTAGTTCACTTCATGGAATCCTCTCCCACATCTGTGGGAAGCATTTGATGAAAACCTTATTGCATGAGTGTTATCATGAGCAGTTGATGTGGAAACAGGTTGAGAGAGCTGGGGTTGTTCAGCCAGGAGAAAAGAAGAGAGGGGAGACCTTACACAATAGAATTGGAGCAGGACTTTTCACAAGGACCTGTAGTGATAGGACAAGGGGAACGGCTTTGAGCTCAAAGGGCAGGTTTAGGTTAGATATTAGGAAGAAATTCTTTGCTGTGAGGGTGGTGAGGTACTGGAATAGGTTGTTCAGAGAAATTGTGGATGCCCCATGCCTGGAATTGTCTGAGGCCAGCCTGGATGGGGCCCTGAGCAACCTGATCTCGTGAGTGGCATCCCTGCCCGTGGTAGAGGGTTTGGAACCAGATTATCTCTAAGGTTTCTTCCAACCCAAACCATTCTATGATTGTGTGATCTCACTGGAATCATGAAATGGAGATATGCTCCAGCTTCAAAACAGGATTATAACATGGAAAGTAAGAGAAGCTACAAATCCTGTTGGATTGTTTGTTTTTTTTTTTTTTTTTTCAGTACTGAAAATGCAGAAAAACAATTTTTGGATGACGCCAATGCAATGCAGAAGCTGGTGTAAAAGCAGATGTGATAATGAGCTGCAGGGGAAGAAAAGCAATCTCTTCACACAGAGTAGGAAGTGGTGAAATGGAGAAGGGTCACTGAGCAAGGGAGGGGTTACCATGGGCTTGCTAGCACTTAGGGAGGTGAAGGATGAGTCATGGTTTTGAATGAATTCTGCCGTTTTAGACTTTAACATAAAATTTTACAAAATGTGTTTCTGCAGCTATGTGTATTAAGCTACCAAGGTTATGGCAGTTGAGTGAGTTATCACAATGCTGCAAGATGGAAGGAAGTGTGTAAAAAAAATTGTTAACAAAAGGTGAAAGAAAGGCCACTCAGCTTTGTTCATATAATGACATGTGAAGAATCTGTAATGTGAACTACAATTCCACAAGAGATGCTCTCCATGTGGACAGGAATAGGGACCACATCCACAGGGACGTGAGTTTGAACAGCTTTGGCCTTTCTGATGATTATTAGAAGAAGAGAGATGCAGATTGCACCAAGAAACAGAAACTGGCATGAGCAGAACTCCTGGGTTTGGATTTGTTCAGGACTGCAGGTTTGGATTTGTGCAGTTCCATGTATGAAAAATTAAATACAAATCTGGCAGCATGAGGTAAAGTCTCCATTCATTGCTTGTATTACTTGGAATAATGCATTCAGAAAGCTTCTGCCATTAAAAAAAAATAAGCCTAAAGCTTTACTAATCCATTATATCAGTCTTTTTAAAGCATTTGTATTAAATCATCTCCCTGCATTTAATGTTCTCAGGGCTTTATTTGAAACTCACTTGTCCTTTTTAAAAATTTTAACAGACCTTGCAAACTGTGGAAGATGTAACATGCATTCATGTTGCCATTTCTGTTCTGAAAGGGAACCTTACAGTTCAAAGAGGAATTGCTAATATGATGAAAGTTGAGGAAGTTTGGCTTGAAAAACTGTTGCCTTATTTGAAGTGCCTTTCAGTAACAGTGCATATAGATTAGTCAGTCACTGAACTGAGGAAGTACTTCTCCAGCTGGAGCTTATGTTTTAGAATAATGAATTTTAAATGTCATGCCACTGGTCCTGGAAGAGAATTCAGATCTTATCTAGAAAAAAAAGTCCTAAATTATTAATTTACTGTAGTATTTTCAATCTTGTGAGATAAGTTCTGAAATATCTTATTGAACAACTGTTTACATGATATTAGAAAAGACTGAAACATATATACTCATACTTATTAGTCTATATATACAATTATATATATAATAATTTTGTTATTATATATGAGTAATTGTTTATCTATAAAAATGTATTTAAGTGTATATATGCATGTATATACCTACATGCATGTAATAGGACATGAAGTATCACATGTTATTCCATTACAAATAATATGTAATATTATATACAAATAATACTTCAATAATATTACTTGTGTAACAATGTTTATAGTAATAAAACAGTCTATTTACACACATACACACACATATATAGAAAAATGACCAAAGGGAGCTGAAATGGCTCTTGATTCAAAGGGATCTTATTGCAAGGCAATGGAAGGAAAAAGTCAGTCAGACATAATAAGCTGAAAGTTTATCAGGGAGTGTGTCTGAGATGCCCATTAGGCAAGGTTTATTTTCCCCCACTCTGTCAAAACTGTAGGGTGCTTAATATTGAAATGAGTGATTGGTGCTGTAAGTGGAAGGAGCAAACCTAAAGCTGCCAAAGCACACAGGCCAAGTGGAAAGAGGTGTTGATAACAGTGCGAAAGGCTGCAAACAGATCAAGGAGGGCACATCACTGAGTTGAAGTTTAGTTGCAAGTCTTGCTAAAGGAGCACTTCAGTGGACAGATATTGGACAGAATAATTGAGCAAAAAGTTAATTTTTTTCTTGGCCTCTAGAGAGATTGAGTCATCAATAGTAATTAAGTGACAAAACTGTAACAAAGTTATTGGATAGTCCCTGTCTGAATGAGTCAGTTGGAGTATTTATATAACAAGAACATTACAAAATTATTTTTTTTTTATTTTCCTTCTGTTACTTTCTATGCAATTATTGAAATAATAATGACAAAGTGATTGTGTGTAGCATTCTTTATTTCTGATAAGTTTCTGTGTCTGCATCACAGACCTTGGATGGGCAAAGAGAACAAGATAAAAGTGTTGCTAAGTGTTTAGTGCTACGTGTGAGTCACAAGTTTCAGTCTCCTTTTGATATATAATATGTCTGAATCTAGAATGTGTCTTTGTAAATAAATAAAACCAAGATAAAGTTTCTCTATCCTGTGATAAAAAAGTCTTGTGTTCCTGCAGTTTAGCCTTCACGGCTTCAGCAGTGTTGCAAAGATCCTTATCCAGAACATACAGGCAAAGCCACTGTCAGTTCTAGGTAGGCTTGAAAACTAATGTTTATATCATTTAGGTGTCATGGCAGAGTCCAGAAAGTGAAATAATTGACCCAAATCACCTCTGCTCCATTCAGAATTCTTTTAGTTTATGACCTAGAAGTCATTGGATTTCATTTTAGAAGTCAGCAATAGTTTTGTGCTATTGGAGTCTCTTTATAAAGTTGTTTATACTACCTTAGTCTAAAGAGGCACGTTGTTTTAAAAGTTATGTATGTGTTGCATATTAGATATTGAGTATTGCTGTCTATTCTAAGGAGTTGAGTTTTACTCATTCTTACTTCTATTCACAGGTGATTCCCTGGCATTGAAAATTCCAGTTACAGGATCTCAGAAAATACTAGCTTCAGCGATGTCGTCACCCAGCAGCAATTGCCCACACCTGGAATCAGTTGGTGAGATAACAAAGGAGGAATTGATACAGAAATCTCATGTGAGTTGTAGCAATTCACTTTCTTCCTATCACTGTTACCTGGTCAGGTTTCTAAGTCCACATTTTAGTGTATTATTAGTTATAAGGTAAATTTAAGTGTCAGGCATGGGTAAAAGCTCCTCTACTGGAATGGTAGAGGAGCTACCATTCATTCTTCTCATACATAAAGTATGAGAAGAATTGTGGGCTTGATGAAGCTGAAAATCTATTTTTCAGCACTTAAAGAGCACCTTTGCCACAAGTGATGTTTTATTGGAATAATTAGTTAGAAGAGTTAGCAGAGCACCAAGCTGAACTTCATTTTCATTGCCATTGAAGCATTTAGTTATTTGGACTGCCGATGTAGTATAGCACAACTGACTTCAAGTAGAAACTGTAACAAAGAAATTTATACTTGAATTTACTTGTGTAACAGTTCTCTTTTTAATAGAGAAGCCACAGTTTGAGAAACCTCCCCTCCCTGAACTCTTGGTTTCAAGCTATTATTAATAAATTGAACAAAGAAGGATCTTGTAGCTCATTTAAGTAGCTGGGAGGTGATGAAAAGTGAAAACTTTTCTGTCCGTGGTGCTTAATTTCCATAACAGTTAATTTGCTGCTGAGGAGTACAGCATTTTCCTACTGTTGCATCTCCTTTCTGTAAACCTTTGCAGGTGGTGTCTGCAAGAAGGAATATGACATTTATTAAAAGTTCTATTGCTGTAATTTCTTTTTATGTTAAATTTATAGGAAAGACCAATTATGAGGATTATTACAATTATGTGGTATGGTACATATTTATGCCTTATTTAGAAAAGCAATTTTAAGATGAAAACTCAAAGATAAATCTGAGATTTTTAGTTGAAAAATATGCTGATCTTGAGATTATGGGAAGCAAAAATTAGGTTGTTATCAACATATCAATTTTAAAGTTAACTTTAAAGTCTTAAAGGTACTAATCTGATACTAAGCTTTTCAGTATTTTTCTCGTTTTGTCTTGAAGTTGTGGTTTACTGGTGAAAGTAAGTGAAATAAAACTTGCCTTTGTGTTGAACTTTAATAGGGCACTTGTCAGGACTGTAAAGTCAGAGGACCCAACCTTTGGGCGTGCTTAGAGGTAAGTTGTTCTGTTGTTCCACAGTAGAGTCACTTTCTAGTAAAGATTAAGTTGGTAGTATTTTTTTAAGAAACATCTGTAATGAAGTTCTTGATTTAGTTTGCTTAACTTATCATTTAAAAGCAAAATTTCTTCTGCAGTTCTTTATTTTTTAATTTATTTACGTTCTATCAGGTACATACTTCTTGTAATTTAAGAATAATATACTTAAAATGAGATTTTTTTTTATAAGAAGGAAGATAGCATATTAGTGTTTTTACTTGAGTTAGGATACTTCTTAGCTGTTAAGTTTTGAAAGTTTTTTTAATCTTTTCCTTGGGTCTGTAGATCTAAAAAATAATATATTATTCCTGAATTAATAAATTACTTTTTATAAGCCTTTCTTAGCATTTGTAGTCATAACATCTAGTAGTAGATGTTATGACATTTTACATAATAGACATTTTAATAGACAATTAATAGACAAAATTTTCTTATTATTTTATATATAATACAATTTTAATATATATTATATAATAATATATAATAATTTTAATATAATAATTTATAATTTATATATAATAAAAATTTAATATATATTATAATAATATATAATAATGTTATTATTATTTTACATAATAGACATTTTAATAGACAATAATAGACTAAATAGACATTTTACATAATAATACGTACTCTGACTTTTATTCTTAAGAAAAACAAAGAAAAAACACCTTGTTTTGAAACTTGCAGAAGCTTGTATGTTCTCCTTACTTTGTACAAATTTCATACAGTCTTTACCCTGGGTATAGCTCTGTCATAAATATACTTTTGCCTGACTCTTGTTGCTGTTTACAAAAAATTGTAACTTTCACTGTATTTAAAGAAAATACAAATATGTTGCTGACTGATCTATGATCCCAACTAGAAAGCACATAGTTAACTTAGTTTTTAAAATGTCTTATGAGTTCTTTGGACTTTTTACAGCTGTTTACAGAGATTGAAATTTTGCCCTGTAGGCTTGACTTCATTTAATGGCAGTTTTTCTTTAAGTACTGTCAGAAGGATCTCTAGGCTAATGCCCCCGTTTATGTGTATGTATGAGCATTTTTAAAAATCCCCTTCATTTGTGTCCTTTTAGATGGACAGTGGTAACTATTAAGAGATCAGATTATTTTGCTCCTTCTGTCAATAACAGAGATGAAGGATGAAAGAAACAGTATTTAATGTTTTTTGTTAGATGGCCTGAAGTTTTAATTATATATAAAAAAAAACTCTTGGGAGTGGGGAAGAGGTGTTCAGGGATGCATCAGCCTGGCAGGTGGGAAAATGCTGTTTTTTATTTTTCACTAGAGCTCCTAGACTGTTACTGAAAAACTAAATTTTATACCAACATTTTCATAGGAGAGTCTTGTAGTTGCAGTAGGACACTTAATGTCATGCTGTGATGTTTCTCCTCTTGGATGAATTGGCATCTTGTCTTCACCTTTTTCATTAGAAAAACCTGGTGAGATCCCAGCATGCAAACAATCTATAACTTACCAAATATCTGTGATCATTTAATATAGAAAATTGGCCATGTTCAGCTACTTTTTGATTGTATAAATTAACGTGCTTAGAGAGTTACAGAGATAACCTGCTGTACCCTCCTGTGTGATTGGCCTGACTCATGCAAATGCGGAATTAGCAAAAATTGCTTGAAGATCAGCAGCTGCAAGATTCCACACTCAACTCAGCCAAATACATTTTGCAATGAGCATGATTATAATTGGCAATTATTTTGCATGTTATAGCTAGAACATGGTGAGTTCTTAGCCATATAGTGCTGGAAACTTATGTAAAGATGAAGAAGCTAATTAGTTGTGAAGTAATGCTCTGATGAGTAGGCACTGCAGATAGGGGCATGCAAGGATTTTTGTTTAAACAAGTCTGAGGCTGTTGCCATTCAGTATTTCACCACTCAGACACTGGATTAACTTTGTATTTTCTGTAACAATCTTTACCAAATAAGGAATTGTAAAAATACATGTTGTCAGTAATATCAATAAATGTATGGAAATTGCCCAAAAATTATATTCTAAACATTGTCCATCAGTGCAAGAAGTTGAGTTAAATCTTGCAGCATTCTTTTTTGCTTTAGGTGGTATTTATTTTACTGCTTACTGTGCATGTATCTTGGTTTGGAAGGACTCTGCAAGTTTGAAATTGGTGTGGATTTTAAAGGGACTGGCAGTATATTCCTATTCTGTAAACCTGCTTGAGACCTCTTTTTAATCCTGTATTTTTCTGTGTATCTTGCCCAACAGAACAGGTGTACATATGTTGGCTGTGGTGAATCCCATGTTGATCACAGTACCACCCATTCCCAGGTATTTGTATTTGCTGGTAACACAGTTCCTTGAAACAATGGAGTTAAAGAACTTTTATTTCAATGAAGTCAATAACCTATGTTAGCTAACTGTGTGGAGGTTTGATTAGCTGTAATTGTTTTCCATGTTATAGAAGCAGATCTTGCTAATTTAGGAGTATGTGAGTTTACAAGTGTTGTGCAGCTGCATAATTATGCAATTCTTCTAAAGAAGATGGTGCAAATTTAAAAAAAACAGTAAGTACTCATGATTTTCAAGATGCACAGATGAAAGACTTATTGAGTACCTCAGCTTATGTGTAGTACTTCACTACTTCAGTCTAAATTTCTGGGACTGTGACTGCCTGATAGGTAAGAGGAGGACAGTTGCATTAATGGACAGCTGAAGAGGTGCAAGATAGGGAGTATGAATTACCAGAGAGAGATGCTCTGTTTCTGCAATATGCTCCTCGTTTCAGATGAAGAAACTGTAGGCTGAGCTGAGCATATGCTTTCCTGCTATGTCCTGATCTTGGATCCAGCTTGGTGGGAGCAGTGGAGTGTGTGCACTCTGTTTCCCAGCATGCCAAGTTCTGCCAGGGCTGGGCAGCTTCTCTGCATAGGTTTGGGTCTTAGAGTCGCTGTGTGTTCTGGGCACACGTGTGCAAAATTGACAAAATAAGTATTCTGGGTACAGAGAGGTGGCACTATTATAAGCATGTCATTTCTGGCTTGCTGATTTTGAGACTAATGAAATTCTTGCCATTAATTTACAGTTTGTCAGTAAATGCATCTAAACTTCCATGCAGAACAATTTTTGATCCCTAAAATTACTGAAAAAGCCTGGTGAATATTAAAATGAAAGAATAATTTACACGAGGGTTTTACAAGAAGTATGTTGTGTTATGACTGCATTTTACAAACACTCCTGGTTGTTTTTTTTTGTTTTGAATCAGGACCTTGAGAAGAGAGAGTATTAATACAAATCAATAGTGCATTAATATAAATCTATATAAATACTTTCACTTTTTTTTTTATCAGCTGTTAAAGCTGAATCACAGTTCTAAAGCCTTTACAAAAGGCTCAGAAATTAGGTGTTTCTAGAGTAGTTGGGGACTAGATGGTCCCTGAATTTCTTGCCTACAGTTTTATACCTCTTGGCTTCTTACAGTAGTTTATTCCTGCTTTGCATGCTGCCTTAGCAGTGTTAAATACTTTGGGAAGGAGAAAGCAGGCAAGCTATTCATTCTCTGTCAGTGACATCCTTATCTTGATTTTCTTATTACTTAATTTTGAGGATAGTAAGCAATTTTATGGATTCTTCTTTAATAAAAATATCAATAAACTTATTAAAATGAGAGAAGTGAGGTTGGCATGAATCAACTTCTGTTTACTCCAGTTTACACCAGCAAGGCTCCCTGTACTGCAAACAGTCATGTTCATTGCATCCACTCCAAGGAAATCATTAGGCCATTGCTCTGAAGTCTTGCAATTATGTATGGATCTGAAGCTGCAGAATTAAGTATATTCTTGTGTTTAAAACTTTTTTACTTATTTATGTAAATCTGATGCTTTTAGTAGGGGGAGCGCTATCTAATGAGATTTTAGCCCACTTTACATTAAAAACATTGTTCTTGTACAAGATTTTGTTAAATGAAGGGAGAAGGAACTTGGGCATCCTGCAGCAGTAGTAGTATTTTCCTAATTTCTAGCAAATCCCTTATTCTCTAGAAACCGGGCTGATACTGACATATAAGGAAGACATACAGGAAGAATTAGTGAAAATATTTGGAGGAAAATAGCAATTTTGTGCCCAATCTTACATTAATGAGGTTAAAAAAATGTTAAGATTTGAACAAGAAAAATATTCTTCATCTGTAAAATTTATATTGTTTCAGAGTATGAATCTGTCAACAAAGCAACTATTTCAGTCTAGAATTTTTGCTTTAATATGAGGACCTCTTACTGTAACTGAACTAAAGATTTTATCTTAGTCTTCAGATTGCTGCAAATAGCTTGAATTTCTTGTAGCAAACCAGTAGAAATAAACATTGTAGAGGAGGTAGCTCCCATTGTAGCCAGATATGCCTTAAAAACTGGTTCATTGTGAATTGTAACACTTCTAACAAGAATAAGAAGGCTTTCTTCTTATTTTTTTAATTACAGAGAGGCATGTCAGATATGACAGTGTCTTAGATTCTGATTGTATCTTGTTGCTAATTTGAGTGATTTGTACTAAAAATGAATGTTTGTGCAAGAATTTAGTAACTGAATTGCTTTTTTAATACTCTAACACACATACTTGTTTCATTTTTGAAAAACCTAGAATTTTAATATATCTATTCTAGCTTGCATGTGGCAGTATTTAGTTATTCCCAGTTTCTGAATCCCAGTTGTGGTTTTTGTTCTGTTTTAGGAGACAAAGCACTGTCTAACTGTCAACCTTACTACTCTCCGTGTTTGGTGTTATGCCTGTAGTAAGGAAGTATTCCTGGACAGAAAATTAGGATCTCACTCTCCACTACCAAGTACAAGACTGTCTCACCAAGCACAAGAAAACAGTGTGCAGGTATTTTTTAACCCAATGGAGCAAAGGCAGCTCTAGCTTTGCAGTAAATACTGTGTTTTCTCTTAAGTGAGAGACTGACTTTTCCTCCATTCTTGTGGCTAAACTTTCTGTTAATTCTTCTATTTTCATAAAACTTTTTTGGCTTTACTGGCAACAGTAGTGTTCACTTTGATCTTTTTTTCCTTAGGTAAGTGTTGTCTTGGAAAAAGTTACACTGCAATTTCTTAAGTACAGCTGTTTGGAATAAGCCTTGTAGCTGAAAAAAGAAGTCTTATTTCTTTATTGCATGTGTGATGTCATTACACAAACATGACAGGTAACTTTGTTACCTGTCACAAGTAGAAGTACAGTATTTCTAAATGTGTTCTGCTTGAGACATAGAGCAGTAGAAGAGAGATCATCATGCACAGGTTGAACAGAAAGATGAGCAGTTTTTCAGTCTATGTAATAAAGAAATATATTTAATTCAAAGTTTAGTATTTAATATTAATGTAATCTGATCATTTTTTCATAAACTGCCAGCAACTCAATTGGAATATCACCACTGGAATTCAAAAGAATTCTGTTGTCTAAAAATTTTTGTTACTTGATATAAAGCTGAGTTCAGACTTCTGAATTTCTGTTCTATTGTATTTAACCTTCTTTAGTCTTCCAGGGAAACAAGTATAATATACAGAAAAGTCAATGGAACTTAAAACATCTGTGAAGCATTTTGTTCAGGGTTTTTATTTATGTGCTCACAAAAAGAGCCTGTCATTCAATAAATACATGCCAGTCTATAGTTTGTTTCTATTTGTACATTTTTCTTTCAGGAGTTTAATTTGTCTTCCTTAACTGTAGTGACACATCTGGTGGCACATCAAAAACACCTACACTAGCTTAGGTGATGACTCCTGCCTTAGCTCTTCTTGCTGGCTGCTTTGTAATTCAGGAAGAAATGCTGTCCCTGGCTTTGTTTTGTTTCTTCAGCTGTTGTTATAAAAATCATGCAGCATCTGATAACAAAAACATGGAGGGGTTCTTAGTAAACTTTCTCAGGGTACCCATGAAATCCTGGTGTTCTCATTTCCTGTGCAGTGAGATTTCAAAATACGTTCACGTAATTTTCCAGTTCTAGATTTGTTGGTAAAATTGCACATAAGCTTAATTAAGTGGAAAAGTGATGAATTAAAGTAAATATTCTTTTCCTCCTTTTAAGGATTTTAAAATACCCAGTAATCCCACACTGAAGATTCCATTAGCAGCTGTATTTGATGACTTAGATGTAGAAGTGGAAGAAGATGAACTGAAGACCAGAGGTAATAAAAGCAAAACCTGGTGCGATATTTTTGTGCTCCAACTCAGGTGTTTATTTTTAGTTTTTGCCTTTCTTGCAGCAGTCTTTCTTATTATCAGAGCAGAGGCTGTTTCCAAAGCATGTTGGAGTAATGTTCAGTGCAGTTGGTATTGTAGCCACTCCGGTTCAAGTAGGCTTTTTTAAAATCTAAAAGATTCCTGATTTAAATACTTTCCTGCATTTTGAATAATCCTTTTCTGAGCCTGTAGTATCCTAGTGTGGGGTTTTGGTTATTTTTCTTCATGACATAATTGATTTCATGCACTGGCAAACTTTCTCCTATCAAAGATTACCCCACCCTAATACTAAGTCTAGTGTAAAGATGAAAATTAGAGCGATGAAATCCTAAATAGTGAAGCTAATCCCAAACAGTGAAGCTTTAATCTTTCATTTCATAAGAGAACATAATAATTACTATTTCTTAAAAGCCTCTAATTATTATTGATCATTCTAAAAACTATGTGTGTATTTGATGCTAAAGAAAATATTGCTAAGTACCATTTTGTTCAGAAAAATATGACTAGCAGATTGTTGAGCTGTTATTTTTGAGATACCATTGCATATGTTAAGGCAGTTTGTTTTCCATCAGTGATGAGAGAAAAGTTATTCTAATTTATGCATGTGCCAGTTTTGGCTGGGCAAGAGTTAGTTATCTTCACAGTAGCTGCTATGGGGCTGTGTTTTTGGATTTGTGCTGGAAACAGGTTGATAATGTAGAGATGTTTCAGTTATTGCTTAGCAGGGCTTACACACAGTCAACCTTTTCTGTTTCTCACATGACCCACCAGGGAGTGGTTTGAGGGTGCACAAGAAGTTGGGAGGAAACACAACTGGGGCAGCTGACCCAAGTGATCAGCGGGATAATCCATAATGTGGCATCCTGGGAGAGGAAAAAGGAAGATTGGGACTTTCAGAGTTAGGGTGTTTGTCTTCCCAAATAACAGTTATTCGTGCTAGAGCCCTGCTTTCCTGGAGATGGCAGAACACCTCCCTGTCTGGGGGAAGTGGTGAATGAATGCCTTGTTTTGCTTTGCTTGTGCTTTTGCTTCACCTATTAAATTGTCTTTATCTCAGCCCATGAGTTTTCTCACTTCTACAATTCCCTGCCCATCCCACCATTAGAGAGTGAGTGAGTAGCTCTGGGGTGTTGAGTTGCTGGCTGGAGTTAAACCACAGCAATGGGTCTCATTTCTCCTTCACTCAGCTACTCCCAGCTTTCCCTCTCCTAAGTCTGCTGGCATTGGTCAGAAAACCTGCCTTGTCCCTTCTGTTGTCTGGCACAGTTTTACAAGATGTGACACCACCCCACTAATTTGCCATCTGCCCTTACATCATTACACCATGTGTTCTATTCCTAGTTAGTTTCTGCAAAGACTGTGTCTATTTGTATATTTTTATCTCTTCTTGTATTATTCATATTTTGGGGAATGTAGCTTACATTGCAATAATATACAATTAGAATTGCATTAAAGTTCCCAGTAATGATGATGTGACAGTTAAGACACTTATTCAAACTGAAAGGAAGAAACTTCTTTAGCTTTGTTTTAGCTTTGCTCCTAAAATTTCTTTTGAAATGCTTTTGATGAAGCAAACATTAGAATATATTTTCACAAGAAAAGAAGTCTGTTTGAAAACTTTCCTTGCAATACTACAGGCTGGAAAAATGCAGTGAGAGTATCTTCCTGAAATATGTGCTGCTTCCAAAAAAACTGAAATAACATCAAAATCCTCTAACTGCTCTTGCTTTCCAGTTTCAGTAAGAATGATTGTTCTCTTTGTAGCAGAGTTTGGAATGCATGTCCAGATACAGGAAGCAGGACTGTCTTTCCATTCAGACAGATAGAAGGACATTTTTAGCTTAATTTTAAAGTCCTGTCTATTAGAAATTGTAACTGAAGTAACCCAAGTGGTTTTCAGATGTAGAAAGATTTTATCAGTAACTTTTATTTTTCTGCCATAGACCAAAACTACCAGGAGAGTTCCTGTATTTCAAGAATTGCACAGTCATCAGTACTGATTGCTGAATTTTTGTCAAGATTTTTAAATTTTTGGGTCTTATTGATTCTTTGCTTAGAAATGTTACTGTTGCCTCATACAAAGTCAATTTTATTTTTATATATTACGTCATTAATGTAATACTTAAGTAGCCATGAATAGCATAATTCATAATTATGGAAAGAATAGATGTCAATTCTAACTTTCATGTGTGTGGAAAAGGTATGTGTGACTACCTGTAAAGAAAGTAAAGTGTGGGTTAGAAAATAAACTATATGGGGAAGTCTAAATGGAGCAATCTGTTAAGAAAAATAAAGGTATATAATAGGAATAGAAAAGAACTAATTGCAGGACTAACTAGCCTGGGATAATCACACTGAGTACGTTTTGAATATTGAGTGTAATCTGATTTAGTGTGAATTTGGGACAGAAGAGTGAAATCTTTGAGAAGCTTTTGGTAATGTGATTAGTTAGAAATGCAGCATAGTAACAGTTAACTGAACAGGTAAGTAATTAAGCTGAAGTAAAATTTCAGTGTAGATAAACACATTTTAAATTAAAATCCGCAGGTGTCATAAACCATGAAAAGTTAGTAAGATGAAATACAATCCACTTGTCTGAAGTGTTCTTTAGTCATTTGAGATCAGAATGCTTAATTACTACTTCTAGTTAAATTGGTTTTTGTTTAGGAGTCCTATGTTTCTTTTAGCTGCAATTCTGCATTATAATTGGCATCCCAAGTGTTCCGTGAGTATTTTGATTAGTATATATTTTCTAGGAATTATTGGATTAACAGACTTGTATTTATTCTGTTTTCCAGGTCTAACAGGATTAAAAAATATTGGAAACACTTGTTACATGAATGCAGCTTTACAAGCTCTTTCCAACTGGTAAGGAAAATTATAGTTAATGCAATTTTATATTTGCATGTGCATGCTTATTTTTCCAGATGGACTTAAGGGGTTTGGAGAGATGCACTGCCATGGAAGAGGACATATAGCTGAATCTCAGTCTTGTATACTGCAATTTATTATGGTGTATGGGCCACTCAGCTGTTTCCCTGTTTCATTCTAATGCCTCCTAAATAAGAATATATGCAGTTTTAGAAATTAGAAGAAGATCTGAAAAAAGCTACTGGATTTGTGGATTTTTCCTTTGATACAGAAAAAGCAAAGGAAATGCACAAGAATAAACTCTTAATTGAAGAAAATAGTTATAAGGATCAGAATTTGGTTGTTAGAAACAACATATCTGGAGCATTCTGTGCTAAGTCACAGTAAGAAGGATGGAGTGCAAAATCCCATGTCATCCATGGGAATTCTAGACAGGTTCATGAAGGAGAAATCTACAGAAGTGGAAGAGATAGGGACAGTATCCCAGCTGGAGAGCTTCCTGCAGCAGGAGTGGCAGGTCCTGAGCAGGTGTCACACGGGGTTACTGTGAGCCACAGGCCAAGAGCGGGCAGGGCTAAGGGCCTCGTTGAGGCTCTCTGATGAGAGAGGAGAACTGAGGCAGGTCTCTCCAGAAGATAAAGAAGTGGACAAAGCACCATGAGGAAAATATTCTGCTGAGAAATGCCAAATTTTGGAAGGATGCTGAGATGTTGCCTTTCTTGGAGAGAAATGGGTCCAACATATATGTGGGTTGTGACTTCAGAAAGGAGGTTGAAAGGAGAGGAGAGAGTATGTGAGTTGGCAACACTGCATACTGTACAGTGTAAGTAAACACTGCATGAAATAATCATTTAAGTAGAAATTATTTGCCTACACACATCTTGTGGCACTGTTAGATTCTAGAGAAAAGATTTGTTTGGGGTGGTGTTTATGGACTAGGCTTGTGGTGAGGGTTGCTGGAATAGTACATGTGTACTTCAGTGACAGCTTGTAGGAATTGCCTTGAATTTGATTCCTATTAGACAATTCTGGTGCTTTGAGAAATGTCAGAGCACGTTTGAGGAGCAGCATGGCTGTACTGCTGAAGTTGTCCTGCCAGGAAATGTTTGGTCGCAGCGTTTAAGAACGTAGGAAGTGGAGTTGTTCGGTTATAGAACAGCATTACTCTTATGATATAATCCTGTATGAAATGCAGATTTCCTCTTGTATTTTAACAACCTGAAAAAATTACTGTTTTCTTCTTTTTATTCAGCCCACCTTTGACGCACTTTTTTCTTGACTGTGGGGGCTTAGCCCGAACAGATAAGAAACCTGCAATTTGTAAAAGTTACCTCAAGCTGATGACAGAACTCTGGCACAAAAGCAGGTATTAAATAATTTTGGTGATGAAATGATAATAAATAGATTCCAGAGTCATGAGGGATGCATTAATCTGTCCAGGTTTCTAATTTTTATTTCATGTGTTCACAAAATTCCTCCTTAAAAAAGATTAGGAAGGAAAGACTGACTTTCAGGACTCAAGCACTCGTTATAACCTGTTCTTTTTCATATATAGCAAAGATAGGACAAGAAATAGATTATGTGACAGGCATTAAGTTCTTAAAAAGGCTTATATTTGCCAGAAATACACCTAAAATATTTAGCTCCTTTATCCTCTCTGTGTCCTTCATTCCGTATCAATGTTTTATCAATTTCTATTATTTCCTTATGTGGAATTTTTGTAATATCTAGCTAAGAAAATACTTCAAAATATAAAAACAAAGGTAAAGAAACAGTAGTGCACAGAGCCAAGAGTAAGTCTGATTTGTCATCTGATTGACAAGAAATGTGCCATAAAAGGCCTGATGCAGTCACTGTTTCACTTGGGTGACAGGGTCTTAAAAATCATGTAGTTAATTCAATGCCAATATTATGTTTTGTTAAGATTAATATTATTGGTGTTCAGTTGCAGGTAATGGTATGATCCCAGTAAAGATAAAAAAAATCCATTTAATTGCTTTCTTTTTCAGTGTTTATATATTTAAACTTTTTTTTAGGCCTGGATCTGTTGTTCCTACGGGTTTATTTCAAGGAATTAAAACTGTTAATCCAATGTTTCGAGGCTACTCTCAACAGGTAAAACTTTCTGATGTCTTTTAAATCTGCCTAAGCCATAAAATTATCTCTTAATTAGAAATCTAATGCTTAAGATGCCTTACTTCCTATATTTGTTTAAAGCAAACGCAACGTAAACTTTAGTTAATATGACTTGAATGTAGATAACTTGAAATGGAATAATCAATAGTTAAGTCATGTTTTATATTTATTTATATAAAATTCTCAAAAGGCCTTCAATATTGAATAACTCCTTTTCTTTCAGGAAAATTTAAGTAATAACATTTGAACTTCTTCTTTGTGTGAAATAATGCTGCTAATGTTTGAGCAGTCCCAGAAAACAAAATAAAGGTGTTAAAAAAAAAACCAACAGATTTTTAATATATTTGTCTATGAATTATGTTAAGAAAATATCCAGAATGCAGTTTCCATTTAGTGTCTTGGAAAAAGCCCCCCACCATTTGTTATGGGAGCCACAGGGTGGTAGCTTGATCAATAGGCAGGGATTATTATATAGCAAAGGCATTCTTCAGCTGCTGCTTCATACAATATCTTGGTGCATTCATACAGTGTGGAGCACTTCATTAAAAGCTTTAGAACTAGGTGAAAAATTTAAACCTTGTAATTAGAAAAGCTTACTAGTATCTTCTGGGAATCTGCATTTATTAAAAAGAATTTTGCTGTTTCCATTATGTTTCATATTTGTGGAGCGAAGGATTAGAACACTTGTTTTAATATTCAATTGCTGCATGTAGCTGTAAAGTCAGTCTTTAAATACTAAGCTTAATGTTCTGTAATCTCCTCATGAATTTCTAAAGTGCCACCTAGTTTTCTGAAATAGCAGAAATGCAGCCTTGATAACCAAAAAGAAACTGTATGGAAACTTAATTCTTGCAGCTTTGAACACTGATGAAAACATCTATTTCCATGCAGAACAACACTTAATGAGATCCTTTTTAGGTTAGGCCTGGATCATAGCTCAGTTGAATGTTCAGCAGGTTTCATGGCAACAATTGAAACACAGCAGGGCTTTCATAGCCAGCACTGTCCTAGTGCAAGTTGGGCAGCCAGGTCCAATCTTGAGGGAGAAAATGGCATTGATCAATGAAGAATGTTTATCTCTTAATCGGTGTCTTGATGTTTTTGTTAATTTTGGTTTTTTGTGAAAGGATTGCCAGCAAGTAGGCATACTGGGTTTTTTTTTTCATTACCCAAATCCAACTCAGTTCTGTAAGTTGCAATTTTTAAGAAAATAAATGTTTTGCAGTCAGCAGCTTTGACCTCAATAAGTAATTGCTATGATAGATAGGAATGTTGAGCAGCAAAAATTACTATTATGAACAACCAGAATACAAAAAGGAAAACAGAAGGAAATAAAAGCAGTAGTAGTTGCCAACAAGAGGCTTTTGTTTTCTCACATACCTGCTTTATTGGATACTTTCTATTGCCAAGGACCAGGCTGCACTGATTGATGAAATTTGGTGGCTTTTAGGATGTTTCCAAACACAAATCAGACTTGTAGTATTACAGCTCTTTGTGGGAACACATTTGGGAAATCTTGTTGAGGCTTTAGAAGAAGAATTGTAGTATTGGTGGCAGTGTGATGCATTGGAAAGACAGGCTAAGTAACATCATAGTAATTTTACTTCATACCCAGTGAAAGCAAGGCTCTGGTTGATTTTCTGGATAAGGTTTATAAAAACCTTCTCTAAAATATTCCATTACAAGCAGAGCTGGGGTCTGATTACATTGCTGGTGCTTGTTTGAGTTACGTTTATTGTTCCAGTGAGCTATGGCAGCATTTTTGCTGGTGTTGTTAAAGTAAATTATTTTGGGAAATGGAGTGTTTTGGAAGAAACTTGTATGATAAGATTACTTGTGACATGCAAGAAATGTATGCAGGAAACATACATGGTCTGGAAATGAAAGTGGTTTTCAACATTAGACCTGGGACAGAGGAACTTTCTTTATTCTTCGTTAACAGCCAGCTTTCATTTTAGTTATCTGTATCTTTTCTGATGTGAATATCTTCCAGATAAAATAGAGTAATACAGTAAAACTTGTTTAAAATTCTAGGACGCACAAGAATTTTTGCGTTGTCTAATGGATTTGCTTCATGAGGAACTTAAAGAACCAGTTGTAGAACTGGAAGATACCCAGCCTATGATTGTTGAAGAGAGTATGGAAGAAGATAAGAGCCAGTCAGACTTAAGCTTTCAGCCCTGTGAATCCTGTGGTAACTGTGATAAAACAGAAAATGACACAATTTTCAAACCTGTCTTAGAGGATCCTGCAGAAACAACCATGTTAATTCAGGATGATGATAACAACTCAGTCACATCCAAAGACTGGCAGAAAGAAAAAATATCAAGCAACAAACTTAAACGAGCAAATTCTATGGAAGACTTGGAAAAAGACACAAACACTACTTCAGAGACCACTGAATTTTTAAATAACCAAGGAACTGTCAAAGTACAGATACACAGCAGATTCTCAGGTAATGCATTGCTAAAGTGCAATTGAAATAGTCAAAATCTTAGCCAGAATATCTGTGAGAGTAGAAGTGAGTTGCAGAATATAGTAGAGGTATAGGTCAAATAGAGTGAGTGGTTTTACTTGTAAACCATGTCCCTACTTAGTTAATGTGTTCAGTTTAGGTTTTCTGAATTTGATTTTAATTCCTGTGGCCAGCTTAACTGTTTGTACTGGGTAAGGTTTCAGATACCCAGAAGAGTGGGGTTTTTTGTTTTGTTCTTAACTTAAAAGGAACTGAAATGGTGCTATGTGCCTAAATGTCCAGTGGCCTGACAGTGAAGTAAGTTGCATGACCACTGTATCTGTTCATTCTGCAGTAATTTTTTTCACAGAATTTGTGCAAATCTGAATTGCAGAATACCTCAATGATGTTCACATGAATGACGTATCTGCAGCCCAAACACCATCGTCAGTTGAAGGGATAAACACACGCTTATCAAACAGCCCTCCAAAATCATTCCCGTCATGCTCTTCACTGGCACAAGTCCACAAAAAAGGTAGAGGCTCTTTATTTTCTCCTTCCTGGTACTGAATTACTCCATATTATAGTTCTCATTGTGTTTCTTATGTCTTGTGTAACAGACATAAATGTTATTCCTAAGGGGGTTTTAGCCCCGTTTCTGGTGGGGAGAAGGGAGTGTTATATAAGCTGGACATGCAAGGTTATTCCCTGTATTTCTATAATCTTCTGGTTCATTTGAAGCATGAATAGTATTTGCCTCTATTTTAGGAAGGCAGAATATTATTTTTAGACAATTTTCTCAATTGCACCAGTTTGGAGAGAAGTTAGTACCCCCAAAGGTAATGCTCTCCAGAGAATAAGCTCATTGGTTCTTCAGCAGAAGTTCAGTAAATCACCATTTTAGTCAATTAAGGTTTAAGGAGTGATGTGTAATTGTACTATAGATAAACCTGTAAATGCTGGCTGCTTCATGGTTATTAATGTCCCTGCAGTGCTGAGTATTTCTTTTGGCACTGCAGCAGGATGCGTTTATGAGCATCTGGAATATTTATACTCTTCCTCCCTTTACACATAAGACAGTGCTGCTTTAGCGCATGAGGAACAATATATAATTTTTTTTCCCTGATTTGTCTAACAGTAGATTACTTTAAGCAAAGCTTGTCTTTCAGAGCATGCTTTTAAGGCATTGCACCAAACCCAATCCAAAAACTAATGCAACTTTAATATTGTGATTCTGCTTCATTCAATAGCCTGTCCAGATAAGTTCTGAACATTCCTGTTATCTTTTTAATGCTTTAGCATTGGTGTTGCATGACAGTGATTTAATGGACTTAAATCATTGACCTCCTTGGTTCGTTTGTTTAGCAGCTTTGATGCTGCATCTGTGCTACTGTCTCCAGTTTTGGCTTCATCATTACAGGAGGGTTTTACACAACCTGAAATGAGTCTGTCAGAAGAAGTGCTTGGTCACTGGTGCTTGCCCAGGGAAGGTTGAGAGACCTGGGGTTTTTTAATAAGTGGCTGTTATGCTGGACTCCAGTTGTACCTTTAGTCTGCTTCGATGCTCTGGCATCAGTGTTGTGATACAGTAACCTAGTGATGCTGCTCTTCAGCCCAGCATGGTTGAATTCTCAAGAAGATCCAATGAAATTAAGTGTCAAATAAAATGTTCCTTTTTATACCTTGAGGGATTTCCTACCAAGATAAATCCATCATGTAGCAATAGGCTGTAGACTTCAAGACTGGCAGTTTGAATTTTACTTACAGAGGCAAATGTTTCTGGTGGTTGTCCCCAGCTGCTTGAGGAATCCACGTGAATTGCCTGTAATGTTAGTAATGTGATCTTGTAATTCCTAAGAAATATTTAGTAAATAGAGAACAGGGCTTGGCTCATAATTTAACTCTGAACATGAGACTTCTGTTACACAAAGCTGAAGTGTAATCAGAATCCACTGTACTTTGTCTTACTGCAGCATTTTACTTTTGTCATTTTATAGTTTCAACAGTATCGTCACCAAAAAGGAAGAAGCGCAAGAAGTACAGGAGTGTTATCTCTGATATATTTGATGGGACTATAATAAGTTCAGTCCAGTGCTTGACCTGTGATCGGGTAAGAAGAGAAAGTTCTGGCTTTTGATATGTTCTTTTCTTACTGCATTATGAATACAGTAATACAGCATCCTGCTGTTCTCTGGTAACTATATTCTTTTGTGGCAGATTTCCTCAGAAGGTTGAGGTGTTTCATACTTGTTCTCGCAAATTAGAGAGAGAATAGTGGCTACTACCAGCACTTGGTGTTTAGAATAGCTTGTATTCATTGAGCTGAATATTTACTCAGAGCTGAAAAAAAAACATTTTGAGAATTGGTTTACAGCAAGGGTGAAGAAAGACGCTTGCTCTTCAACTTCATTTAGTTCACATTAGTTTTTAATAATGCTCTAAATATCCTAATGCATACATGCAACTGTCCTAAGATCTCAGGTACCTAATGTTTCAAAGAAAAGATAAGACAGTGATCTAATATAGCGCAGTAACTGTCTTATCAGATTGAGACTAACAAAATTAAGTCTTTCAAAAAAATCCAAGTAAAGACACTAGCTTTTGCAATGATATGAGTTGCTTTCTGAAGTTGTCTTCACGGTAATCTGGTGAACAAGTTCAAAAAACAAGCAAAAATTTCTAAAATGTGTTTAATGTTTGACTCTGTGACCACTAAATGAAGCACAGGAGCAAGAAAATGCGGAGATGGGTCTCCCTTGCAGCGAGTCCACTTACATCAGGTCAATATAATGTCAGAGTAAAATACTGTGGAAACAATGGACTGAAGCTTTCTGAAACTATTTTGTGTAACACAGCCTGAGGCAAAAATCATCATGCTCTGTATGACTGATATGAAGAAAAATTATAATGACCTAAAAAAATGTTTCAGTGGTAACAATGTACAAGTTCATTCTAAATTTTTTTTTGTCACTCTTTTTAAGCAAATGAATTCTTATTAATGTACTTTTTTATAATTAATTTCCTACTTAGTGGAATTTTCAGTTATGCAGTGACTTGGTAGTTACTAGTGAACTTTACGGAATTCAGTTTAATTACCATTTCTCTTCAAGCCTAACTCCACTGTGTTTCATTTATTTCCTTCCTTAGCTGTCTGTAACCCTGGAGACCTTTCAGGATCTGTCCTTGCCTATTCCAGGTAAGGAAGATCTTGCTAAACTCCATTCTGCAAGTCATCAGACATCTCTAGTCAAGGCAGGGTCATGTGGAGAAGCATATGCCCCGCAGGGATGGATAGCCTTTTTTATGGAATACTTCAAAAGGTAAATAATACTTACCTTGTTTGATTCAATTATCTATTTTGAAATTCTAGTTTCTGCTCTTCTGGCAGAACATTTGTTGGTTTTCTTTCTTTTCTGTCAATGATGTTTCAGGTTTGTTGTCTCATGTGTTCCTAGCTGGTTTTGGGGTCCAGTTGTAACCTTACAAGATTGTCTTGCTGCCTTTTTCGCCAGAGATGAGCTCAAGGGTAAGAGGTTAATTACCTGAACATGTTTCTTCTGTGTTTTTTTTTTTTCTCCTGTCACAATGAGATGATTAATATCTTCTTAGCTTAATGCAGTTAAGCAGAAGCCACCTGTTAAGGTGTAATACAGTCAGTCCTTGTTCTTTTGGGATCATTCATTTCAGAAAGGTAAGCTTCTCATTCAGCTGAGTATTTGAGATAAATGCCTATGAAAGCTCCTTTAGAAATGTCAAGTCAGTCTGAATTTGGTTTAGTGAAATTGTATCAACTGAAGTCTCATAAAAATTTCAAACCCACTGTATTAATATTCATTCTCATAACCTCAATTTGGACACAAATGATTTCCCTTTTAAATTATATAGCCTCGTCTCTTCAGATGATACTGTACTGCTTCATAGTTGAAGGCATAAGACCTAAGAACCTCTCTTGTAGTTGCTATGTCAACACTATTATGACTGTTAAATATTGAATGCAACCTAAGTTCCCTTGACACTTTTTTCTATCAAATGTACACATTTAAAAGATTACTATATATATATAGAGAGAGAGAGAGAGAATGATGGCTGGTTTTCTTCTTCTTCTCCCTGATGTTTGCAGGTGATAACATGTACAGCTGTGGAAGGTGTAAAAAGTAAGCTGGCTTTTACCTTTGTTTTATTTTGTCTTAATTTGAGGTTTTACTTTTTCTGTTAGTCAAGAGGCATTTATTTCTTTTGGGTATGTCCCAATACTGTTCACCTTTTGATATGACCCTGTGTTTCAGTAATTCAGTATTTCAGAAATTCAGTATTCCCAAGGAATATTTCCCAAGGAAGCACTGACTTACCCTACCACATGTGCTTAATTCTCTCTCATGCCCTTCCAATTTAGATGTAAATTGGTTTTGTTTGACAAAATAAAAGCTCTTAGCCCTCTCCAATACTAGCAGCTTTCCCCTGATATGCAGTAGGCCACTAAGGTGTGTTAAATAAATAAACTATGGCTGTAAATACTAAAGAAACAAGAAACAGAAGTGGTCTGAAGACTGCTTGAAGCCCTTTATGGTACAGGAGTGTTATTCCTTCTTATATATTCTGTAGATAATTCTTAGAAGTAAACTTAGTCAATTTTTTTTTTTTGTCTTTTGCTGGATAATCAGCTTTCATGAAGCCTCAAGTTAAGAGAAACTGGTAGCTGGTTGGGACTTGATTGTACTCGCTGTTTTGAATTTTCCAGCAGTACAGATTGTCTTGTCTTAGGAACCATCATTGTTTATATCATTTTGGCTAGTCCATGTCTAGTCTACATTCCAGAAATATTTTGGGTTCACTAATGCAATGTTCAGCTTAGGCTTTTGCTGATCTAGTGCAATAAAGTAAAACCTTTTCGGAATTAATTCTTGGTTGTTTTGGTTTGGTTTTTCCTTTGCTTAGGTTAAGAAATGGAGTGAAATTCTGCAAAGTACAAAAATTTCCTGAGGTACTGTTACAGTATGCACTTTAAAGCACTTTTACTGCATGATTAGGAATGTGGTAAGACTAATGAGTTGCATGGAGTAAATTGTGTTTATAATGCTGTGTGAGGAAAGTCTACCTTCATATTGGCATTTGTTTAAGAATGTGAGCAACGTGGTTGTTCACCCTGTAAGAAAATTAATCTTGTACATGACAAGTACAGGAATGGGATTTCCCTGTTATTACTGTTGGTCTGTGGGCAGTAACAACATTTCTATTCTGTGTTAGTATATACACTACTGTTTATACTGTAGGTCACAGAATTAAACACCAGAATTAAACACAGCCAGACTGGAAAGCTTTTCTAGAAGTAACATTTGTAACTTTACATTTAGAAAGTAATCCAGTCGTACACTTCAAAGCATGAGTTGGTATCTGCAATAATCAGGAGGAATTAGTGTCCCTCATTACAAGATTGTGCAATATGTGCATTGAGAAAAGGTACATTTTTCAGTGCTGCATCAATGTTAGTAGCCACAGCTGATTAAAACACAGAGCTTGTGAATATGCTTGAAGTCATAGGGAAAACTATTCTTTTGGGGATTGTAAAAGGAAAAGATGGTGCACACAGTTTAGGTATTCAATATCAAATAACTTGTATAGTTCTTGACTGAATCTGTCAATTTTTCTTACAGATTCTGTGCATTCATCTCAAAAGATTTAGACATGAACTCATGTTTTCCACAAAAATTGGGACCCACGTGTCCTTTCCCTTGGAAGGCCTTGACCTTCAGCCTTTCCTTGCAAAGGACAGTCCAGCTCAAATTGTGACTTACGATCTACTGTCTGTCATCTGCCACCATGGAACTGCCAGCAGTGAGTATGAGCTTGATTGTTTTATCTTTGCAGTTGGTACATCAGCACTCTTCTTCAAGGATGATAACTATATACTGAAGGGTAACTAGATAAACAATGATAATTAGAATGTGGAAGATGAATGCTGTGATTTTTACCTTGATCTGAAAGATTTAAGGCTTGCTCTGAAAGAGTTAGCACATCTTTGAAATTATATGGCATACCTAAATAAAATTGAAGGTGGAAAAAATGTAACAGGTCTAGGAATATTAAGAAAACTATTGAACAACATCAATGTACAAATAATGTTGCCAGCAGACGGCCAGTTGATCAACTGCTCCACACAGCTGCTGTTCATGTCAATGCTGCGTATGCCTTAATATTTGGAAACTGTTTACAAAGCACCACAAAGATACCAGTCATTTCTTTCATTTCTTTAAAATATGTCCTTTTGGATAATCACTTCCATTTAACCCCAAAACAGGTGGTAACTCCTATTTGTGGGTAGTGGTGAGTAGCTGAATAAGCATCTTACTGCTATATGTTAAGGTAATTTCTGCCTAGATGATTTCAGTATTTATAGAATTTGGAAAATAGCAGAAAGAAAACAGAAGCTATAAATTTTTACAGAAGTTACTCCCTCATACTTCTCTAAGTATCCATTGTTTGAATTTTTTTCCTTCTTTTTTTTTTTTTTTTTTTACTGGATGGTTTTTCAATTTCCATTTAGTCCTTGCTAAGTCATGCTTCACATAATCAGTTTAGCAGATATTTGATTATTTACTTATTAGCAGTTAAATATGTATTTAAAAATAGTAATAATTTAAAATATATTGTGAATAGTCTTTGAAACACAGTTATGGTTGTGATATCATGTAGCTGTTCCATACCTGTGCTACTTTCTATTATAAAGCATACAAAGATTTGAAAAGAGGTTGAGGGTAAATTGTTCAGACAGTCTTACTCTGAATGTCGTAGTTCAGGTCTGTGTTAAAGAACATGCTGCTTGAAGAGTGCAAGTATGTGCTGGAAGTAGTGTTCAACTCACCACTAGCTAATAGAAATTCAGGAAAAAGCTGATGTTGTGTTTGACAGAAGTTAATTTCAAAGTCATATCTGCCAATGATTCTGTCTCTCCTATTTAAGACTTGGGTTTTTTTTTTTTTTACTAGTTCTTTTTTTTTTTTTTAGTTCATGTGTTACAGAGTAAAATGGGCAGCTCTAGACACTCTGATAACTCTTGCTTTTCTGCACCCTAGGTGGACATTATATAGCTTATTGTCGCAACAATTTAAATAACTTGTGGTATGAATTTGATGACCAGAGTGTCACAGAAGTATCAGAATCCACAGTACAAAATGCAGAAGCTTATGTTCTCTTCTACAGGTAAGATATTAAAAGTACAGTCATACCCCTATAAGTCATGTATGTAAATAACTTTTTAAGCCATTGAGCAGCTTTCAGAATTAGCTGCCCCATGAGAACTATAATGGAAGAATTTGACCAATGAGAAAAGCTTATGCTGGAGAAAAACTTAATCCTTCAGTTATGTGCTTAACACTTGCTCTGTCAGAGCTGAAGTGTTTGTGTTAAAATGAAGATGAAATCTGCATAGTAAGAGAACTTTAAGCATCAATTAAGAGCTAGCCACCTTATTTTCAATTAGAGGAAGGGAATTCTGCACACAAGGAGGTTTTGCATACAGAAAGTTTTTAACTGTTGGAGCTCTAACTGGAATTGTCCAAAGTCTTTATCAGATGGATGGGATGTAGGACAACAGAGGTTTTCCTATGTTGTAATTTAATCCATTGTATTATACATTTTATTATGCATTTAATTTAATGCTATTTATAGGCTACTCTCTTCCTGAGAATTGAAATGAAAGGTGAGAAGTCATGTTATTGTCATCATCAGTCTAGGGAACTTTTGTGCTTGAGATAATAAAAGCCACTCTATGTTCAGATTTTAAATTTCTGATACTAAGATCAAATTTCCACTAAAAATTTGCTGCAAAATACGTTGTGTCAGAGTTGCATAAAAAACCAGATGTGTTCTGAGAATGTTTGAACTTTCATTAGGAACACTCCCACCTGCACTGTTCAAGTTGAGCCCATGAGTCTCGCTTAGTAGGCCTTTTAAAAGGAATTTGGAAGTCATGCCATATTGCCAAGATAGAACACTAAATCTTTGATTGTGGGTAACATATTCAAATAAACAAGAAAAGAATAGCATTAATAAAATATGGCTTTAAAAAAGAATATATCCACCAAAGACTAGTACTGGCTTGGAGAACAGAGATTCTATTCCATCAGTAAATGGGAGAGCAGAATTACTTCCAGTTTACAGTGAGAAAAGTAGGAGGATACAGGAAAAGTAGGGGAATTACCTGCTCTGCTTACTGTGTAACCCTACTTGTGAAGGTAAAGAAGGAACATCTGGCCAAGGAGTGCAGCTTGCAAAACTTTATCTCAAATGCTGCAGAGAGGAACTGAGCAGATGGGCTCAGTCCTTGGGTGCTGTACCACCTCTGCAGCACAACTGGCTTCTGTCTTACAGCCCAGTTGTTTTCTTTCTTAGGCTGTGCAAACTGGGAAGTACAGACAAGGCCCAAGTAATTTACTTACAGGCAGAGTTTTCTTTTCACAAAGTAAGTATCTGCACTGTACACAAGGATGTGTATTTGTTTAATGATTTCTGTTTCTGTAATAGAAAGAGCAGTGAAGAAGCGCAGAGAGAGAGACGGAGGATATCAGGGCTACTGAATATGATGGAACCAAGTCTTCTGCAGTTCTATGTTTCCAGGCAGTGGTTAAATAAATTCAAGACTTTTGCAGAGCCAGGACCAATTTCAAATAATGACTTTCTCTGTATGCATGGAGGTGAGACTGTAATTGTGAATCATTTAAGAATAATTTGTCAACTTCTAGTTGTTTTAATACTTGTTTTAATTAAAGGAATTTGACTATACTAAGTTAATATTATAACTTCTAAGTAAATTCTTTCTTATTTTAGTAGCTGACTAATCAGAAATTATACTGTGTGAAGTTACCCTATTTTTTTTCTTTTCTCTGCACATTTGATTTTGTTTATAAACTTTCTTGATTCTTAAAGAGGAACAGTTCCTCTTATCTGCTTGCTTCTGTATATTCACATTTTTAAAAATACTGTCACTATATCATCATCCATAATACTTTCATCTGCAAATTGAAATTATTTTCTCAGCTTGGGGCTATAAGCAGTGAGAAGGTTTGAAAGCTGCTTTGGAAGAAATTGATCTAATGCAGTGCATAGCAGTGTGAAAATCAAGTAGTAATTTTGTGTATTTTGTATAGGAGCATAAAAATTTTACCTTGTGCTATATGTTTAAAAAAAATAGAGCATTGTAGTAAGCAAAACGCATGTGGGGAAATACCTATATTTGCGTGCTAACATTCCAAGAAATCATTACTATGTAGTACCTATTTTCTAATAAAAATACAATTGGAAGATGAGGGTGCTGCCACTGTTGCTGAAGCAAAATTTTAACACAGGATGATTGCGTCCGTACTCAGCCATCTGCAGAGTACCTATGACCCCTTTGGCTTTCCCTCTGCAGCACTGCAGAAGATGACTCTTGATGTGCAAGTGCCCAAGTACTTGATTTTCTCTGTTCCCAAGAATTCCTGCATAGTCCACTGTTGTTTAACATGTGCTTCAACTCAACACTGCTAATTCTGCAAGCCCCTCCATTTCTGCCTTCCTCAAAATTCCTCTGCTCTCAAGTATTCATGCTGTTTGAAGTAATTCCAAAAGGTCTGCAGCAAATAAGTGAATTTTGAATAGACAGTTTGTTAGTGTTTACATGCATAATCCAGATATTTAATCATCCTGACATTTTAACTTTATACCTTAAGAAGCTTTTTGAACTCATTATGTAAAATGGATTCTAGCCCTTTAATTTTAGCCATTCATATAGTTAGTTTGCTTCTACTTTTTATAAGCTTTTCAGCCTGATAAAAGACTAGAAGCAGTGGTGTTTCTAAATACAGTGATAGATTATGCCTAGGTATAAAACTTATTTCATGTAATTTCTCTGAATTCATTGGAAGGTTCTATTTTTTATTTATTTATGG
This sequence comes from Vidua chalybeata, assembly GCF_026979565.1. NCBI lineage: Eukaryota > Metazoa > Chordata > Aves > Passeriformes > Viduidae > Vidua > Vidua chalybeata. The sequence continues at coordinate 16,450,357 of NC_071538.1, read as the reverse complement.
ACTTCTAACATAGTCTCCTCCCCTCACTTAAATCCACAAGTGTTTTTTCATTGTTTGGGGGTTTTGTTTGTTTTTGTTCCTTCTGCAGGTGTTCCTCCACACAAAGCTAATTTCATAGAGGACCTTGTTGTAATGCTACCTCAAAATATATGGGACAATCTGTATAGCAGGTAAGTTTTGAACTGTGATTGGAAAAAATCCAGTGCTACAATTTGAGAGCCAAGCGGCAGCATCAGACTTTAGAATTAGTGGCTCAGGAAAAAGACAGCCCTCTGGGCACACAGCTGAATGAAGGGGCTGCAAGCAGCCAATTTATATCATTTCCTTGTGCAAAGTAAAAGACTGCACAGAGTAGTGTGTTATTGGGGTAGTACTTCAATATTAAAGCAATAAACATGTATGGTATGTATGAAATAACACAAAGTAGGTCAGCAAAAGTACGCTTTGCAGAGGTTTTTTGAAAGAGCTCTCTGTATCAGCTTCCTGTTCTCTTGTTGGCTGGAGACAGCTTTTCTTTTATGTTGGCTTTGAATCCATAGCCTCAGCTGCCAGTACTGCTTCAAAATAACTTATATCTGAGTGTTCTGTGTTACTGCCCCACACTTTAATGTCAGTCAGGTTTGAGTGCTTGCTTGCAAAGGAGGAATTCTTACAAGCTATGCCTTATTCTAAAGTAACAAAAAGCTGCAGAAGAGTTTTGCTGATGGCTTTCAACACTCTGTATTGCACTTGCATTAAGTATTTTTACCTGTTAATTTCCTGCCACCTAAACAATACATCTAAGGGTTTGGGGAGTTTTTTATTGATGTTTTAAAGTTTTGGTGCACACAAGTAAAAAATAAAGACAATGGCATTTGCAGTTTATTTCCCATTTCCTATATGTACTGAATTTTTCTTCCATTATCAATTTTCTGTATGCAAAAATAGCTTTCTCAGGAGCAGTGCCCCTGCAGACTTCCATGGATATAATTTCACACAAGGAAAACCTGAGGGAAGGGTCAAGAATAACTTATTAAGAACAAAACAATAGTTTTGGAGGCTGAGGTCAGGGCGGTAGCAAAGCTGATGAAGAGTCTGTGGTGGGATGGAGGAACACATTTAAGACACAACTGGCTGGAATTTCCATAGGTTGTTTCTTAAAGGCCTTTGGTAAAATCACACCTGGTATGTATAGAACAATACTTGCTCACTGACATGTCCTAACCATAGTAACTCCTTCTGAAGTCTGTGATGCAGCTGAGTTTGAGATGGTTTGTACGGGCATGAGGCAGTCAGAACTTGCAAGATAGTATTAGGATGGAGAACAGAATATTACTGGGAAAATAAACTATGGCTTTTTGGGATCACTGTGACTGGCATGTGTCAGCCTTCTGTTCATACTGACATTTGCCATGTCTACAGGTGCATGATCTTTTTACATGATGTTTTCCACAAGGCTGATTGTTTGGGGTTTTTTACTTTTGCTGCAGATACGGAGGAGGACCAGCTGTTAACCATCTGTATGTTTGTCACACCTGCCAGATAGAGTCTGAAAGAATTGAAAAAAGAAGGAAAAATGAATTGGAAATGTTTATACGGGTAAAAAACTAAACACTTATCCATTCTGCTGCTGGCCAACACCTGACATTCATGACTAGACCCAAGGGATTACTAGAATTGCACAAGGGATTCCTGTAACAAATGGACTTTTTAAAATATCTCTATACCTATATACCACCCCATCTCTCCTAATGGCAGCACTAATGTTTTTGTGAAATCCCAGATAGCTGCTTACGTGAAAATGAACTTAGAGAAAATTTTTAATGAGTTTCTTAAATTGCTTTTTTTTATAGTATGGAAACAGCCACGTGAGCAGTTGTTCTTTATACACTGCCAGTGGTCTGTTCTGTGCCGTCTGATAAGGTTTGAGTGCAATAATACTGTGCCAAGAAAATTGTAATGGTAATAATTAGTTCTAATTTTTTAAAAAGGCATTAGAAACATAAACAAACGTAAGTAATTCAATGTGAAGTAAATATGTTAGTATTGAAATGGATCTGTAAATTAATATCAAGGAGCTATTTTCCCTGGGTTAGAGGATTATGTGCTTGAGTCTTAATAGTAAAATAACTAATGGTAATGATTTTGATGTTCTTAAACCAAAAATGTGTTTTGAAGTTTTCAGTTAAAATAAGTGCAGAGACATTGGAGTTCCATTTCTGCTATCTCAACTCATGAAAGGAAGAAAAATAGAACTGACTCTGTTTTTTCTGTTCTGTTTGTCCTTTAATCACACTTCAGGGATTGTCAGCTTTTCCATGCTTTTCTAAAATTTTTAGGAATTTTCATTACTCTGGATTACCATGGGTTAGTAATTATTATTAATGACATTGAGTCAACCCCATTTGCTTTAGCAGTCAGTATCTTCCCAGTAAAAGCAGTGATTATATGTGCACTGTTGTGCAAGTATTATTACTGGTTAGTACACAGAAAATTCCATTGTTCTCTCTAAAGATGGCTTTAGGGAATGATTGCAACACTTAGTCTATATGAAACCTTAAGAAGTTGTGTGGATGCTTTAGGTTTATGACTTCAAAGGGGAAGTGTAGTTGTGTTATTACAGAGCTAAAAAGTTAATGGTTTAAAGGTTTAAGTGATTTTTTGCTTGTTTCTTCATAATGTTGTAAAAAGATCTGTAAGTCATGAAAAGTCCCAGTGTATTAATTCACTGTGCCTTGCTTGGAATTGTAATGCCATCTGCTCAAAATACTTGAGGAAAAACAAACACAGATGAAGATACAGTTCATCCACACAAAGAACTTTTCATAAAGTCATGGAAAAAAATTCAAAACACTATTTTATTTCACAAAAATAAGATCTCTGTTTTTTTTGCTACTTGAAAGTTCAGCCTTCACAATAATTATCTATGACTTGTACTTAAGAAGAACTTGTTGCTGTTTTCAGGAAATATAAGTAATTTCTTAACTAAATCAGCTTTTAATATGAAGGCTACCACTGCATCAGAATCTCATCTTGGGTATTCACCAGGTGTTTACTGTTTTTATGGTCAATGATTCTTTAAAATGTTCTGTTACAGTGTAATGTTATGATGTTAGTACAGTGGTTCAAAGAATTCAGTAGTTTAAAGAAATGAAAGGACAAAAAAACACAGATTTTTTTTTTTTTTTCCTTGTAGCTTAATAGAGCATTCCAAGAAGAAGAATCTCCATCAACGTTTTACTGCATCAGCATGCACTGGTTCAGAGAATGGGAAGGCTTTGTAAAGGGTAAAGACAGTGGTAAGTTATGCCCCATTTCAAAATACAGGCAATCTTTTGTTGTGTTGTTGTTTGTTTCTGCTTTGGTAGAAAACTGTAGGAAGGACAGACGGCAAAGGCAATGAAAGCTCTTAAACATCTAAGACACAGGTTTTACAGGTTACAAATACATCCAGGTTACAGAACAGAGTAAAATAGTTTACAGCAATGGGATAGTGTTGGAAAGAATGTTGCTTGCTTGCAGGATGTTTGCTGTTAGTGGCAGCAGGAAAATTGGATCTAAGTACAAGGGGGGATGGATTTTGTTGTGGAAACTCATAGATGATGCTGCAGCTTCTGGAGGAAAGGTGACCTTGTCAAATCTAAACTCAGCTCAGTAACAACTGTACTACTATCAGTTTAGCTGACTTCAGATGCCTCTAAAGTTTTAAAATGGAAACTGATAAAATGTTGTACAATCTTGTCAAAGTCTGCTCTAGAACAGCTGGGGTAAGGGTAAGAATTAGGATTAATTTGTGTTTTATGTTGCTTGAAGACTTAACTGTAATCAGGAATGCTTTGGAAAACTTGCTCTTAATTAAAATGTGATTAGCTTTTAACAACTTAGAATGTACTGTTAAGCAGTATAAGAACAAGCAGTAAACAAATGATCTGTTTTTCCTTTCCTTTGGAAATAGAACCTCCAACCTGCTGTTTGTTTTCAGCTCTACAATTTTAATAATTTTTCTGTTGCACTAGATCCTCCTGGCCCCATTGATAATGCTAAGATTGCAGTAACAAAATGTGGCAGTGCTGTGCTAAAACAAGGTAGGTGTCCAATATAGCTGCAGCTTTATGCTTTTGCTGGAAGTTTGGAAGATCTATAATTTTTTTTAATTTATTTATTGTCACTCTGAAATGAATGGCAGTTTCTAATTAATCTGTGTTGTGCCCATTTTTGGGTAATCATTTTATTCTTAAAATGAAGAATTACTATATGTAATAGACTAATCCAAGTGCAGTTGAGAGTGTAGGAGGTGCAGAGTAACTTGAAAATGGTGAAAGTGTGCTTTGGCTTTGTATCACTTGGTTTGATGGGGGTTTTCTTAACGAAGTTGGGAGACTGTTCTGTATCTGTATGTAGTTATTTGAATCTTGAAACCTAATTTGAATAGGAAAATATCTCACAGATAGAAAACCACTGTACATAAAATCTGTTGCTCGTTTTTCTGCAAGTCATTTGCTACTGTTTGAGAAGTTTTTGCAAAGATACAGATTTCTTCATTATTCTTCAGAGTTAAATGCTAGATACCTTTTATTTGGAATTCATAGGTACAGAAGAAGATATTCTTATATTATCTGCTTTAGGCAGTCTTTAGACTTTCTAGGAAGCTTTAAATTGAAAAGAAGAATCTGCATCAATACGATTGTTTATTTAACTGGACTTTTTCCCAATTTTGCTTAATGCCTCAGCATACACTGGATGTACCAATAAACCTACCGTAAACCTCACCAACTGTAGAATGCCAAGAGTTTATTTTAAAAACAACAAGTTTTGGCACTCATTAGTTTTTGTGTGTTTTAATGAATTAAGTGCTGATGATAGAATTTAAGTACAAATCACTTTGGAAACAATAATTGATAGCAAATTAGCCAGCTGTTGGTTTACTTTCACATTGGTACAAATTAGAACTTGGGTAGAAATAAAGATGAATAGGATGTGGAAAATTTTTCTTGTAAGAGGTGGGAATGCCCCTAAATAGAGACCACTACTAACACATTTCTGTGATCCAGTGCCTGAGTTCACTGTGCCTGTTCAGTTTAACCTGACTGGCTCAAAGTGGATGAGTAGTGAAGATCTGCTCCTGTGCCTGCAGAGATGGACTTGTTTCTTGAGAGCCTAAATGTAAAGAGTAAAAGTGAAGCATAACATCCTTAGTACTGGCATGGGGTCTGCATGATAACTTCCAGAGGAAGCTTTGCATAGTTGAGTTAGCATAGCTAAACAAATGTGCAGCTCTTTGTACTCTTCCCCTTTAGAAACTCTTAACAGATAAAGTACAACAGTAGGCACCACTGCAGCAGGTGGCGAGGGCAGAGAAGTACAAGAGGTAGGGGGAGAAGTCTATAGTGCTGACTTCCTTTTTTTAAAGAATGAGGGTGCTGAAACAAGGCTTAACAAGACAAATTAATAATGTCTAGTAAGGCTATCAGGGGAAACTTGCTGTCAGGCAGGGTTTTGATTTGCTAAAAAAAGAGGAGGCTTATTCTGCTAGAACAGAAATATGATCTCTCTGTGTGGCTTAATGTGAGGAAATCACTCAGGATCAGACAGATCCTTGTATTGAAAACTAGAGGGGAGATGTGCTGATGCATCTTGTCTTTGCCACTGTAAAAAGTTGTGGACAGTCAGAAATGCTTGTTGGATGCTGACCTGAGACAGGAGACAGACCTCTCGCCAGAGCAATGGAATATAAGCAAAGACTTTAATCAGTGAATGAAGTCAGGCTAACCCATCAGTGCTATAGGAGCATTACTGAAGCTGTTATTATCCTAATAATAGTCCTTTGTCTCTGGGAATTTCACTGTGCTTCTCATATTCTTTACTATTAATATTAATTTCTCTGATGAAACAAGAATCTTGAGTCCTTGAACTTTACTGTGTAATTGATGTGACTGCATGTCCTTATAATAATATGAATCATTGTTTCCTGAGTACCAAGAGTTACTGGCTCTCAGCCTCATTGGTAGATATTAGGTAAGATGTTTATCATAGGATTTTTTTGTGTTTTCTGCAAGTACTGCATAATTTAGAGCAGGTAGTTGTAAGAATCAAGAAGTACGAAATGAACACAAAATAGGTAATTGGGTTTGGCAGCTGGTGCAAGATAAAGCAAAAATGAAGGTTATGGTGTTAGATTTGGATCTGAATTCTTACAGTTTTAAATTTTAATCTGAATTTTTTTTTTCCTTTTTGTGTATGTTTTGGACTTGAATTATTCTAAATAGTAATTAAATCTTAATATTTTTTCAGGTGCAGATTCTGGACAAATATCAGAAGAAACATGGAATTTTCTTCAGTCAATATATGGTGGAGGTCCAGAGATTATACTCAGACCACCTGTTCCTCCAGTAGAACCTGATATATTGCAAACAGAAGAGAAGATTGAATTAGAAACTCATGGTCTGTAGCTATTGAGAAAAAGATGAACTTGTAAGGAATCCAGCTTCCTTACAAAATGCCCAAAACACATTCCTAAAAGTTTTATTCTGTTATGTCTGTTGGAGGCACAGCTCACTGGGCATTACATTAACTACAGAATAGTAAGTTGAAATATGTATTGCAGTTTGTTTAAATAGCAGCTGTTTCTCTGTCTTGGAAGGCATGTGGTTTGTACATTTTGGAATGTTTGGTCCATGGGAAAAATGTAATTTCTGAATTTTTCGCTAGAACTCAAAATCCTGTTATATCCTTAAACTTGAAAAACAGGGACAAATTTTAGAGCTGTTCAGTAACCCTTCTGATTTCTGATTGGGCTTCTGATATCTACAAACTTTTGCCTGTCTTAATTGTACAGTCTTGACAAGCCTAGGTATGTGAGGAGTATATTTTAAATGGACTGTAATCAAAGATAAAGAAAAAGGATTTTAATTTCCTAAATGCTCAGGAAAAGAATTCTCTTACTTTGCACTGTAAGTATATGAAATGGGTAGTATATAACATCCAAATACTTATTGTATTTGAGTGGCTCAAACATTAGGGTAGACTGAATAATGGTTTAGTCAGCAAATGTCATAACTTATTACTACTAAATTTTACATCTTATTATAGTCTTCTGTAACTCTATAAACCTGGCTAGTGTCTTTAATAGTATATGTGGCAAAAAGATTTAGTCTTCTCTAGGGTAACATTTGAGAGCATGAAGTGTGAAATGTAAAATTATTATGGACATGAGTGATATAAATTTCAGAAAATTAAATTGTCTGGTCTCTTGAATTACATTCGTAAGTATTTATATTTGAAGGATTTTATTGTATTGTTAAAAATTTTCATTGGCATGATGACCTTTAATGTCAGAAGCTGGATAAAATGTATATATTGCAAAACTTTATTGAATGATTCATATTGGAATGCAGAATGACACTTGCTCATGTTTTTGCCTGATATTGTTACCAAATAAGCAGCATTATTTAAGACTGGATCAATAAAAAACCCAAAATTAACTGTGGAGTAGGCAGGGGGAGCTTTCCCAGATGTTTTTCATTTATTATATAAATACAAAAACTTTTGAAGTAATGCTATGGTACTGCTCTCACACCCATACAATTATATTTTTGACCATTTTAAGTTTAGACAATGATGTTGACCATTCTAGTTCCAATGTAAGAAAATGCTGACACAACATTCCTCTGAATAATTTTTTATGTAGTTTAAAAACATACTGGTTTGTAGGACTTCATGCTATTCTAGTTAAAAAGTCATCTATAATAGCCCTAGAGAAAATGCCCTCTAACCACAAGTATTTGTAAATGGGATTTTATGTTAGTAGGTAGAGCAACTTGAAGCTAATACCACATTACCCCTGTAATGCATCAGGTGCTTACTACTGACTTGTATTACTGATTAAGGTAAAATTAACTTGCTGATGTTGGCTTGTGAGCTACTGTCTGATTTCAAGTCTATTTAAAGTCTATTTTTTCTTTTTTTTTTTTTTTTTGTTTTGCTAAAGTTTTCTAGTTTTCTTTGATTTAAGGTTTTTTAACATACTAAAGATAAAGAACAATGAATAGAAGATTTTTTTCCTACATGACATCCTAAATTGGAAATTTAGGAATTATTTCCATGGTTAAAGCACAGTACAGTGATCAAGTTTACAAATTTATTCAATGTTTTCATTAATAGTCTGGATGGTAGAACAGAGTGGCCCTGTAAAATTTGTAGGGAAAAAATGGATTGAGTGTCAGGGAAGGAGGCAGTTTTGTGCTGAGTATTCTGAGTATTACAGCAGATTAGACTAAGACTTAAAACCCAATGATACCAAAACAAAACCTCTTATGGGTAATAGTAACAAAAGCATCAGATGTGAGGCACAGGAGGTAATTATTCTGCTCTACTTGGTGCTGTGCTTCTTGTGAGATCTCATCTGTACTGTTCCCAATTTTGAATGCTATATGATGATAAATACAAGTTGAAATTATTTTAGGGAAAAGCAACAAGACTCAGTGTTGAAAAAGAAGTCGTTTGCTCCCTTCAAAGAATGCTGAAAATGCAAGACTTCCAATGTGCAAATAATTGCTGGATAATACTGAACAATTTTTTTCTGAGATAAAGATATTTGCCTCAGCTTTAGCAGTGGGGGCCGTGTGCTGGGTTTAGGAAGTTTATTTCAGAAATCTAGAAGTCTTCTATTCAGTCTTTTTTACTGGGTGTTTGGGAATCCATAGTCAAACATAATCTGTGATGCATACAGACCAGTAAGGAGACACTTTACACCAGCAAATTTTGTGAAATGCCTTTGTCACTGTGGAAAAAGGCATCTTCACCCTGGAACTCTTTGTCATACTCAGAAAAAAACCAAACCCCTGAGTTTGCAGAGATAAATAGATGTGTTTTAAGACAGTTCCAAAGGGATGACTGTCTTGCTTTTAGCCCTTTAAGAGCTCTACAAGGGATATTATGTCACAGAAATGGAAACAGTCTTTTAAAGGAAAGGTAGTATGGGAGAACTCCAGATGGATGGCTTGTGTATGCTGGAGGGAAGACAATAATTCAGAGAATAGGTAAAGGAGAGGCCTTTACTGGGGAAAGCTGTCATGATTTGTAGCAAAGAAAGAATGCATCTCAGGAAGGGCCTGTGGAAATTTTTTTCCATAAGCCTTTCACCAGACTATTTGGATTCTTTGTTCATTTGTTTCCAGTTGAGGAAACACAGCAATGTGTTTGTGTGCCAGAGAAACTGTCACTTCAAGAAGGGAAAAATCCAGTGGACTCCTTGTTGTAGGCCTGGAAATCTAGATATGAGCTGTTAAAAGCCTGCAGTTTAGTCTGGTAACCTGAATCCTCTCTTCTGTGGAAAACTGTATGATGGGTGTCAGGGACTTAGCAGCTCAAAGCTTGATTTCTCTAAATTTCTGAAGGTTTTTTGCAAGCAATATAACTAATTGTTCATCTGAACACCTAACCTTGAGGAGACCGCTTCAGAGACTGTGTAATGTAGCTGAACAGTATAATTGGAGGGAAAAAGAATAGCAGAGGAGCTACTGAATTACTCAGTAGTAAAATAAGGCAGTTTTTTAATGTGTTTCAAAGGTGAGAGCTAAATAGTTTGGCTACTGAATGATTTAAACTGAGGAGTCCAGAAAGGTGTTTCTGCAAGCATTATCCAAGTTAGTCCTGTGTATAGGGATACATATATACTTATTAATATAGGATTATATTATACTTATGTATTTGTATACATACATGTTTTTTAATATATGTATAAAAGAATGCACATAATCTACTTTTCCAGTATCTTAATTGAACTATGGCTAGAGTCACTAAAATAATTATTTTGTGCTTTATGCTGGAATAGTGACTGCAAGTAGCTACATTTGATAAAGGTTGTTAGGTTGACACTCAGTTTACTGCTGTAGTGGGTGTCAGCCTTCCCATCAGTAATGGTCTGTTTGAAGATAAGATAAAAAAGCATGAAGTGTTAGAAATGTGTTTGGCTATATTATAATGTGGATGAAGAAATTTTCATTTGTGAAGCAAAAGTTCACTGTGCCCACAGTTCAATAATCCTGAATTTTTCTTATGAAATCTAATATAATTTGATCTGCTATGCTAATGCATTATTTAAGATTTCTCCTTCTCAGATTCAGAACTTAAATAGTGACTGGGTTTTTCCAGCATTATATATCCTACTTTTCTTAAAAGCAGAAAGCATTTATTTGTAATGATATTGCTGACATTTGACTTTTTTTTTTTTAGCATCCCATTACTCATAAGTTCATTTAGAAAAGCAAGCCTTTGTAAATTTTACTGAAAAACTTAGATATTATCTGCTTAAAAGGGACCAAGTGCTTTCTTCATATTTGTTGTACAACTATTTTATACTGAACTAAGAAAATTCTATTTCATTTATTCCTTTTGAATTCCCTATATACATCTGGCTTAGTGCAGTCTAAGCAGTTTTCTCACTGAAAACCTTTCAGTCTTCATTTTGCCCAGGAAATGAGTAAAACAGCTAGGCTTTCTCATTCTTCCTAACAGATGGCTTTTCTGGCTTCCCTCTATACTTAAGCCATCCAGGGCTGACAGTTAATAGCAGGAAGCATAATAAGACTTCTGGGTTTCTGAAGTGTCATGGAGAAAGACAAATCACTTTTAGTGTTAATTCACAGAAATTAATCCAGTTACAAACTTGGTCTATATTAGCCTTCAAAATCTTAGGAGAGTAGAAAATAGCATTGTTCAGTAAAATTTTAGAAGTGCTATTCTCACTAACAATGAAAAGTGTAACTTGTTTTCTTGAGTTTATTCTAATACATATATATATATCTGTTTAAAACATATGACTTGTATTAGGTTAAGCTTCAGGCTAGCTTTAAGCCATTCAACAAGGTGACAAGTCTGCTTCTCCATAGAAACCAGTGAACACTGTCACACAGTATGATAAAATATGTTTATGCATCTAACATCTCACATTTGCTTACAATAGCAGAGTCTTGGTTTTCACAGAAAGCTGGAATTATTTATTCTATCTCAAAACTTTTCTTTCTTCTGTGTGTTAGTTCAGACACGGAGCTAGAAATAGAAGGTCCATTTGTGAGAAACACATCACTGAAGTGTCCAGTAGGTTTTCTGCATCTGGACTGATAGTGGTACAACACACACAGTCACTTGATGGCAAGCTTCCACATAGGTTGCACATGGGTGTATGTGTGGGCTTTAAAAAAATGCAGTAAGAACTTGATCACTGAAATAGGATGTTTATAAGATGAATAAGCAAGTAAATTCATTCTCTGTTCTGACTTGTTCAAGATTTAGTTGATTAGCTAAAACTTCAAGTTCTGATTGTTGAATGGATATGTAAAAATACAGCTGACACTTGACTTGCTAATTTATATACAAGTATAAAATGAACCATCAGTAAAAAAGTAAAACTGGCATAATAGGAATATCCTGGTTTGTTATGCAGTGTTGATATGCCTTTATGCAATGCTAGTGAGTCTTAAAACAGTTTTCTTCCTAGTCATTGGGAGCATGGGAGGTACAAAAGTAAAGCAGTTCCACAAAATATTTTCATAATACAAATCAAGCTGAGAAGATTTCATTTCCAGATATGTTCCTCCTTCCTCACTTGGAACTCACAATTTATTATACATAAAAAATTTAGTAAGATCTGGTTTTGGATAACTTAGCACATGAGAATGTAAATCTAAAAGTACTTTGTTGAGAAGAATAAAGAGGGCAGAAGAGAGGAGGCATTTGATTCATAGGCGTAGGAAAAAAGCTTAGAATAAATTGTCAGCTGACAAAAAATGAAAAATAGCAATTTTTGTTTCATATCTCACAGGACACTACCAAGAGCTTTTCATGTTCATTGTTCATGAATAGTTTTACTCAGAAATTAGTATTTTTCTAGGTGACTAATTTTTTTCTGTCTGGTGTGTTTAATGTTAAACATTATAAAACAAGATATCCTGGTTACCATGGGGATACACTGCTTTTTTTTACCCTATCTCCCCTGGGTGTCTGTTAAAATGCCAAACCCAAATGAACATGCAGCACTTGCTCACACTGTGAATGCATGTTTGTTTCCACCACTGCACACAGTGTCTCTTTAGCGCCAGAAGTAAGGTTACTCTGAGATTTTCAGTTATAACAAAAGAAATGCACTCATACATGCCAAAGTGCTAATGAACTGGCAGCTATTAATTCACTTAGACAGTATTTTCAATTAAATGTTTCATGTAGTACCAAGGTTTACAATTTAACTGTAGAAGCAAGAAATAAAACATGTATTAGCTATGAACTCTGAGTGCCTCATCTTCTGAATAATTTTTAGTAAGGGAGATTTGCTCTCTTTTACCTCGTTTGCTTGTCATATAATTAATTTGCTGTCCAACCAAGCAGGGTAGTGGAGATAATCTGTCTTTTGAACTTGATCAGTAGGAATCTGAGCTTCATTTATGACATTACCTTTGCACACTTAAGTGCAGAGACTGGTCTTCCTAAGCTCTTTCTGTAGATGTTGGAAAAGGTTCAGGTAATAGAGGCAGTCTCTGCCCTTCTGCTCTGCTTTTAAGTTAAATCTGAAAAGGGTCTACTCTCATTCTGGATTTGAGCTGTGTACAGGAATCTCTTCTTAAACTGTCAGTGGTGCTGGTGTTCACTCCTGTGTCATGGCAATTTGTTTGAAATTTTATTTAAATCTTTCTCATCCTGTATGAGAGGGCCCAATTCATAAGCTTGTCACTGAAAAGCTTTTCTGTTTGGAGAAAATGTGCCTAAAGGCTAGGCAGAAGCGTGCCAGGTTTTTTTATTTATTTATTTTATTTAGACACTTCTGTCTTACTTGAAAACTGCTAATTTATGTTTTTCTGGCATTGAACATTCTGCATTCTGTTTAGTTTTGAGTAGCAATAGAGCCCTTTTTTGTGTTGTAGGACCTGAAGGAATATTAAGGTAGTCAAAACAGTAACAGGCATATTCTGTGACCTGATGCACCTTCATGTAAGTTATGCATAATTCAAAATATTAATGCAGAGCCAGTAATACCTGAGAGTGCTCCAAACATGTAACAAAGGGATGTTTCTGAAGGAGAGAGGAAAGATAAAAGGGATTGTTTGGACAGGAGATGATAACATCTATAAGGACTAACTGTGTTGATGGGGATGCTCCAGGAAGGTAAATGGAGAGGTTGTGGGCTTCAGGTTTCAGTAGCCTTAGGCAAAACCACTGTGCCCATATGGGTCCAGCTCACCCTCTCATCCTGTTTAGTCAAAATTTCCCTGATTCACATAGGTAAAATGTCCTAGAACCTGGAATTCTCTGGATCATTGTTTTCTTGAAGCCTAAGTCAAATTTCATACATTACAATAATAACATGCTCGAAGAAATTGCAAAAAAAGCAAATTTTAAAAAATACAGTTGGTTGAAATAGGTAGAAATATTTCCATTTTGAAATATAAAACCCACTCTCGAGTAGTAAAAACTAAGAAGAATAATACATACTGAAAAACAAAATCTTCCTTTTGATGTGCAGCTTTTCCAATCTGGAATGTTTTTTTTTTAATAATACACTACAATCTAGCTATCATTTCATATCAACCTGACATTGAAGTCTCTACTTATATTAGAAAAAGCCATTTAAATGGGAATACATAGTATGTGAGGAGTATTTTTGCATGGTACTCAATACAGTCTAATTAATTCAATTATTAAAAACAAGTATCCGATTACTTCACTGTAGCTTCTTACACCAATTTGAATTATATTGTCCCTACTCTAAATATACAGACAGAAAATGTGAATAATAACTTCTAAAATTCATTTAACTTTTGTGATTGGTAACTTGCTTTTTCAACATAGAATATGACTAATTTCAGTAACTAAAGTCAAATCTGCAATAATCTGTGTGGGTTGTAAGACTCCTGAATTGTCTAATGTACTTACCCTTTATCAATGACTGGAGATGGTTCTCTTTAATGAAGAGCTGAAATTTTATTTCCCCCTACCTTGTTCCTACCAAAAAAAAAAAAAAAAAAAAAAAAAAAAAAAAAAGGCATAAAACCCAGGAGCCCAGGCATTCTACACCTAAATGCATCAGAACAGTTCTTAAAGGTTAGACACAAAACAGAATTATTTCTCTAAAGGATTTTGCTTCAGGTAAAACCAGTGGAAATGTTTCACTGAGGGCAATCTAGCCTTTCTCATATTTATTCTTTATATATGGTAGCTTTAATGTAATGGGAAAAAAATCAGAATGTGGAGGTCTCCAGGGGATGAAGCAGGCAGAACTGAGCAAAACAGAGGACCTATAACAATACATGACGTGATTGTGTAAGGATGCATAATGTATTCAAGCAGAAAACACTGCTTGAACAGTTTTAACACTGTTAATTTTTTTTGTTTCCTTTTTTTCTCAACAAAAACTATATTTCTATATAACTTTATCTTCTGTAACTATCTACAAGAATGCAAATACTTCTCTTTCTCCAAAGTGCCACCCATTAAGTACTTACAGACAAAATTATTGTGGTGATAAAGTAATTAATGCAGAGGTATCTAACTGTTGTGCTGAAACAGCTGTCATCCAATCCAGGATGCTTTATTAGGTTTGGGCCTAATAAAATGGAAGTTGATCCAACAGAACCTAATCTGGCTTTCGGAAAATTCTCAGTGTCCAAGGCTTGAGTCAGATGAAATAAGCCTCTGGAGCTGAATTCATCTCCCTTGTCCTGCATGCCCTCTTGAAGAGCCAGTGTAGATCAGAGCTGTAGCCAAGGATATAAGCCCCGTTTAACCAGAGCTGGGGCAGGATCCAGTAATAGCTCGTTAATGCTCTTTGGAGGGCATGGTGGAAAGAGAGCAGAGCAGCTGTCAGAACTAACCTAGATGTCCTTAGGCTCAGCTTCTCAATTGTGCTGAGTTCTAACAAGTGAGTTTCATTAATCTTTTGTCAGGAAAAAAAAAAATCACTTATTATTTGCTCTAATAATAGGAGAAGCAATTAAGCAATTTCATGGATTGAGATGGGTGGGAACAGTGATGTTGCTGCTGAAAGCAGGAGCTGTGTCACAGCTTCATCAAAGCTGGAACTTGTAATTTTGGCAGTTCTCCATGCACAAACATGAGCTGAGGCATCCCACAAACATGGAGCTTCTGCTGTTGTAGAAAATGTTGCTTTGGAAGGGGTCTGATCTAGTAATTTTTAGCTTGTCCGATTGTAACTTGATGAAAAGTTGTCACTAACACCATTATCCCCTGATCAGGATAGGGACTGGATTTGTTATGGTTTGGGGTTTGTGGTTTGGGACTTTTTTTTTCCCACTACCAACATTGATAAAGCCTGAGAATTTGTTATTGCCTTAGAAATGAGTAATGTGTAAGGCTGCCCATAATAAATACAGCTACCAGTTACTGGTAAAAGATAGATGCTGTAGCACAGAGGAAGCTGCAGCCACAAGAACTAGAGATGTGACATAGTTTGGGTAGAGTATATGAGGAACAAGGGACACCAGCTGGAAGTGAAAATGTGTTGGAGAAAGCAGTATGGTGCTGCAAGGCAGGAGTATATTCCTTTACACTTAGGAATTATTTCAAAGCTGCTGTAGGATACTGTGGGTGAGGGCCTTTAGGATAGCATAAGTGAGTGAAAAAGATTTTGAACTGTGAGGACATCAGAGTAGATATAGAGCTTCAGGCAGCTTCAAACAAAGCAGGTTTCTCCAGGTTTTAATGTAAATTCTCTTGGGTGGAGGTGTTAGTGAACCTGATCTCAGGCATTACTACAAATGGGCTGCTTTCTCTTTGCATATTGTTAATTTTCCTCTGGAGAGTTAACAGAGCCAAACTACACAGCAGGTACACAATGGCTGGATTAAATCCAGGGAAAAGCAGGGAGCGTGCAGAGGTGGGGCAAGAGCCTCAGGAGTATCCCTTTAGTTAGCAGGAACCATGACCTCAAACATCACATCATTAACAGGTTAACAGGTCTTTGTTAACCTTCCATCACTGCTTCTTAGGCAAGATGGCAGAACCTAATACTTAAGTGTGGATTGAAGGCAAATCCTGGTGTAGGGTGTGGTTACAGTAGAGTCGGACTGGTTTAATCCTATTGCCAAGAAGTTACTGCTGCCAAAGGAGGATTGCCTTGTTCCTCGCCTCTACTGGCAGCACTCCCTCCCCCATCTCACATGCTGGCTCTCATCAGCCCCATGGTGAGCCAAGCAGTTTAATTTCTAGATGAAAATGAACACACTAGAAACAGGAACGGGTTCTTGGTGGTTTAGGAAATCCAGATGGTAGATGAGCAGCAGAGTGGGCAGTAGGAAAGACTGTGGGGCAGGGATGGGGGAAGTGCTGCCTCCCGTGTGAGCAGCCCCTAGATTTGGTCAGATCTGTTGCTCAACTGCGTCTTTGCAGCGCCATGGGAATCTGAAAAAAACCCCACCATCAAAACACCCAATCGATTTTGGTCAGAAGCAGCTGAGCAGACCCTCAGTTCTCCTGTGAAAGCACGAACGCTTGTCTGCAATGCAATAATATGCTCAGCCATTGCAGCTGTTCAGCTAAGTGAGCATATTTCTAAATGGATTGCAAGGCACAGCGCTTTAGTGCACACAGGTAGGTGCTCCTGCAGTAATGAGAACACCGCTCCTGCTCGGGCACAGCACAACAGGGCTGCAGGAGAGCAGCGGCACAGGATCGACAGAAAATTTCCCTCTCTCTCTGGGATTTCTGTTGGTTTGAATTTGATCACATAAGACTTCCAAGTCAGCAAGATGTAGGAAACTGCTTGGGAGGGTGGAAAAGCTGCTGAGGTTTTTCTGCAGACTCCGCAGAAGGAATGTCTGTATGACCAGACTTGCAATTTGGGTAATTAGGATTTTATTAAATGTGCTTTCTTTACAAAAGTATCTATCACTTGAATACAGTCACTAGCTACTTTTAAAAGCTTTTAAAATATTTTGAAAATATTCTTAACTCTGTTACAGACAGCTGTTTTACCTAAGGATTTTCCAGCAATCTAGAAATGTTAATTAAGAGAAAGGTTTTTTAAATTTCATTAGCATTTAACAGAAAATGTGAGTATCTGTGTTTCTTGTCTACACAAAACTCTTCCAAATGCATTTTAACTGTGGTGTTTCAGGAGAAAAGCAATGAGAAGTTCAAGAATACTCAAGAGACAGTAGTGTTGTTGTCTCTGTAGGAGTGCAGGTAAATGATGTATTAGAGCAGGCGGTGGGCGGTAGGTAGTAGTAACTCTTGGTGATCGCACACCCCCGGTGAGCTGAGAACCAAGCAGCACCACAGTAAGAAATTTGAAACCACATCGATTAATTTTTAGTCATAATCCAGAGGGCTGGAGTACCCCACGGAGCCTGTTCTTGCGGCACAGCTTGAGCTCAGTCGGCAGACAGCGCTGGAAATTGCTCAGGAGCTGCGAACCGAACAGCCCCGCTTTGGGGGCACGAAGCTGGCAGTGGGGGCACGATCACCTCCAGGCAACAGAGCGCTGCCCCCGAGCCGCGCTCCCCGTCCCTTCCCGGCACAGCAGCCCTGGAGCGTGCCCGCGCTGCCGGCGGCTGGGCCGGGGCGCCCAGAGCCGCCCGCCGTCCCGCTGCCGCCGCCCGCGCGGGCGGAGCTGTCCCCGTCCCTCGGGGCTCCCGGCAGACAGACAGACAGACAGAACAGACAGACACCTGCCCGGCCGCGCTGCGCTCCCGGCCGCGCCGCCGCCGCGCTCCGCCGGCAGGGGGAGCTGCAGGGAGCGGGTCCCGCCGCAGCGCGGGGAGGAGGGGAAGGAAGCGGAAGGAGCCGCCGCCGCGCTGAGGGGAGCAGGCGCTGTGCGGAGCCGCCGCCTGGTGCGGGCGGCACGGAGAGAGCGAGCGGCGCGCGGAGCTGCGCGGCCCGGCCTCGCCGAGGAGCGGGCGCCAGGTGAGGGCCCGGCCCGGCCCCGGGGGAAGGGGGTGGCGGGGGAGGGGGGGGCCCGGGCGGCGGCGAGTTCGGGACCCGCGAGGGGAGGGGGAAGGAGGAGGAGGGAGCGAGCGGGGGAAGCCCCCACGTGACCAGCGCGTGCGGGGAGGAGGTGGCGGCTCGCGCGCCCCGTTCGAATCAGCTGGCCCGCGGTGGCGCCTCCTGCGCGTGCGCGGCGGCTCCGCCTCCCCCCGGCTTTACGTGTGCGCGCGCCCGGCGCGGCGGCCCCGGGGCACGTGCGCGGCGCCGCGGGCGCCATGTTGTGTCTGAGCCACGCGCGGGCACTGTGCGCGCGCGCGCGGGCCGGGCCGCGGGAGGCGGGGGCGGGCGGGGAAGGAAGGCGGGAAGTCTCGCGAGGTCGCGCGGCTCCCGCGGGAGCGGGCCGGGTGCGGGATGGCGGCGGCGCTGGGCGCGCTGGGTAATGGTACCGGGCCGGGGGCGGGACCGGGACCCGCCGCCCCTCCCGCCGGGGAACGGGCGCTCGGGAGCGGGCGGGGCGCGCGCCCCGGGGAGCGCCCCCGGCTCCGCGACGCCTCCGCCTCCTCCCCCCGCGCCGGCCCTGCCCCGCCTCACCTCACATCACCCCGTGCCTGCCCCGCGGCCGCCCCCCTTCCCTCCCCCGCTTCGGGCTCTCCCCGTCCCGCCGCTTCCCCCGCGCCGCTCCGCCCCCGTCCGCGTTCCCGGGGCCGGCACGCCCGCAGAGCCCCTTGGGCCGCCCCCGCTGTGCCGCCCCCGAGTTCCCGGCGCTGCCCCGGCCGTGCGGCGCTCGTGGCCGCCGGTCCGCGTTCACAGCCGGAGCTCCCGGGCCCTTCCTCGGCCGCCCTGCGGCCGCGGGCCCCGGCGGTGTCCCGCCGCTCGGCCTGCCCTGCAGCCCTGGCCCGGGCTGTGCCTCCGCTCTCGGCCGGGTTTCTGCTGGGCGGCCCAAGCGGCGCCTGCCCCGCAGGGACAGCGGTGCTGATGGTTAAGGACGCAGGGGTCCGAAAGGGAGCTGTGTAACATCCGAAGTCTGCTCTCGATGGAGGCTATGATATATGTCCCGTTACAGCACAAACTTGCAACATACAGTTCTGTCTTCTCTTGTGTTTAGAAAAACTATTCCCGCCGTATCCAAGTGTCCCAGCTCAGCAATATTCCCTTTGTCTCCTAAGGGAGACATGCTCTCCCTTTTAAGGGAGAGCATATGGTTCTTCTTCTTCCTTATGGTGTTTTGTATTCTGTCCTTGTTTTTATCCAGTAACATTGGCAGGTTTTGTAGTCTTGGAGTATCTTGCTAATCTGGTTCTAGGCTAAAACATTACAGAGACTACATTTTTTAAAAATAATGTGTTTTTTAAGCTTTGATGCTCCAAATTTTACTTTGTAAATATGCTTCCAATTATTATTAAAAAAAATCTAGTAGTTCTTCCGTGGTTGTACATATATTTCCATGTTTTCCATTGATAGTCATTATACTGTACTAATCACTACGTAGTGATTGTTTACTGAGGCTTTTAAGTGAAGCTCTACATATACCCTGTATTTTACATCAAATACTGACTTGTGCAACCTCTTAAGAATATGCTTTTCGGGTGTATTTCTAACCTGTGGTTAGATACTAGCTTCCCATCCTAGCTGCCCCAAGGACTGGTCATCTAGTAGGGATTGGTAGGTTTGGGATTAGGAAAATATGATTCTTCACATAAGCAGGTGTAACTTCTGAGAAAAGAAGTTGACAAGGTACTATTATGGTTTGTTTTCAAGCATCTTTTAATCTTACTGTACTGTCTTTTGCATTAATGGTAGTACTATTTGCTTAATCAGAAGTGGAAAAAAGTGTAGGGGGAAAAAAAGCATGGTATGTGTTAAACATCAGGGGAGAAAAAGGCATCTCTTTATAGAGCATGTGAGAAAAATGTTAAAAAATAACTATCAGGTGAAAATTGTCATTCTGAATTGTCATGCTGAAGAAACTGCCCATTACCTTAGAAGGGCTTAGAAGGGCTTAGCAGTTAAGTCAGTTTGACATGTGACTTCTAGCAAGTCATTAAGAACCTAAACAACTTTGGTTTCAGGCTTTTTCCAGCACTGTCATGTTTATTCCATAAAATATTCTATGCTTTGAATCTACAGGCTTGAATTTGAAGGCTTTTTGTGAAGGAGTGTTACAGTGCAATCATATGTGTCAGTAAGGAGCAGCAGCAAATGACCTTATATTAAACACTGCTGATAGTTTATGTTTCTGGTTGTTTAGTCTTTCATGGGTAGTTGTTGCAATTCTCAGTTGTACCACTGTTAAGTGAAATGATTTTTCCTTTGCCTTGCATACTCCAAGTATATAACTGCTAAGTGAGAGGCTGTATTAAATAGCTTAGTTATTGAGGTATTTAGTGATGGAGCACAATCATATGTCTTGTCTCATTTCTGGAAAAAGACAAATAGCAATTAGGATTCTGTGGCTTGGTACTATTATGGATTTAACGTGCAAAAATAACTAGATCTTTATTTCACAGAATTTGGGAATGTGTCCTAATAAGGGCTTTTGTTCTACAGCTGAACAGCATGTGACTGCTCTGATGTTTATCAGTGTTTCTAACATACTTGTGTAGTGAGATTACATAGTGAGATAGGCTGTCCTTAGTCTCATACAGAATGAAGGTTTTACACTCCCATTATTTCCAGGAGACTTGAAGTTCTTGTGGGGTTTTTTTGGTTGGTGGGTTGGTTGGGGTTTTTTGGTCCATTTGTCTGTGTCTGGTTCTTGCAGATAATTTTAGGTACTTAGGCTGACTTCTGATCAATAATAGTTGTGTGGTTGATAAAAAGTGGAAAGAGTTATACTCTGCTCTTTTACCATAAGGGAAATAAGAAATGTGTTCTTAACGTTTCTAAAAGTACTGGGGAAGCTGGAACAAAGTCTTTGCAGTCTGCCCTGCTTCCAGTTGTGCTTTTTTTCTTGTTCTGGTTTTTTTTTCTTCTTTTAAATTACCTTTCACATTTCCAAGTCCCTCTTTAAGATCTCTAATCTATTGAGGTTTGCTTTGTTTTAGTTTTCCCAAAGTCTTTGCATTGTGTGGGAACTGATGATACAGGTCTCTCTGGTCAAATTTGCAAGAGGGAATTTATTAATCAAGTATTTGGCACTTGGATCCATATATAGATTGCACTCACAGTTCCAGAAATGCAGTACTGTAGGACCTTTCTCTCAGGTTGGTTTAAAACTGATTATTCCAGACAGATATTTGTAGACCTTGTCCTTAAAAACCTTGAAGAAGAAAAATTCTGCCACTTCTGTAGGCGTGAATGAAGTTGCAGAAACTGAGAAACTTTCTCACTTATGCAGTGAGGGTTTATTTTTTTTTTTTTTTTTTTTTTTTTTTTTTTAGTTTCCAAATTAAGTGTTCTTTGCTGTAAGTCAAGTTGCTGCTGATAAGAATTTGTTCCTGGTAAATTTTACTCTAACACTTAAGGGTATATTGTTCCAGTGTTAAGAACACTGTAAATATGGTTTGTGGTTGAAAAACTGCTGTGGTTTTAGAACCATCCTGGTAATTTCAGTTTTCAGAAAACCTTCTTTCTGTTTGAGTAACTTGAAAAGGCACTTCAGAAGTGCAGAGCTGAACATTAAATGGTGTGTTCTTATTGGACACTTGTGTTTCAAACAAAAAGACCTTAAAAAAGATTCCCTTACGGAGTGCAGCTTTGTAATCAAAATACTTAGGGTTTGTAGGTAGTAGGTTAATAATTTATATGGTTTGTGTTCAAAACTTGAGTATTTGTTAACAGTTTGGATTTAATTGCTTTCCCTTATACAAGTAATTGGTTATATCTTCCATCCAAAAGCTTAGTAGCTTAATTTACAGTAACTGTTCTTTAAAGTTACTTTATTGTTTTGATGCTTATAATGAATTCAGTTAAACATAGAAATACATAAAGCTCAGTGAGTCCAATGCCCTGCCCTTTGGAAGTGTACTGGGATCATTCCCTCTGATCACAGCGTTCCTCCTTGTGTTGCTTGTTTCAGCAGCTCCATCCGTCCGTGGTTAAAGTTTTACGTGATCCTGAATTTCAGTATTTTTGCTTTGCATACAGCTGATTGCTTTGTCTCTTGTTGCTACAGAAAAGAGTTGATTCTCCTTGTAGCACTGTTTTAGATTGCTGTTAACTGCTCTCCAGTTTTTCTGGTCTTTTGAACCTCATCACAGGACAAAGGAATATGAATGTTGGCAAGATAGACAATTTGATTGTCCAAGATTTTAAAGATATTTTTAGTAGTTCAGATTTAAATACAATATTTAAACACAAATATTCGTTTTTATTGGGGGTTGCATTTGTATTGACAAAGTATCAGTAAGAAGTATAAAAGCTCATCTTTATATGTAAAGTAAGTAAAGAAGTGGGATTTTAATAGTCTCTTGTCATGAGAAGTAGCTGATTTTTTTTCTTAAAAAGGATAATTCTAATTTTGTTTAAAACACTTCAGTTAGAAAATTTGAAAGAGGGGAAAGTTTGCCTTTTGGTACATAAATGATAACATCCTGCTTTTTGTTATTTGTTTTAGTTTTATTAGCATCTATATATGTACATGAGAGCTGAATTTTTCAGAGCTAGTGGTGCAGGGGTTTTTGTGTGAGTTGAAGTGTCTCTGAAGTATCTCTAGTTTAGGAAGGAAAAACAGGGAGCCCAGATTGGAGGAGTTGTACAACTGGGTTACTGTGCCACATAGAAATGATTTACAGAGGGAGGAGAGTGACAGAGCCTCCTGTGTATGTTTGTGTTTGAAACATACTCTGCCTGTTCAGTAGTGTTGAAGTTAGGAATGTTATCTCCACAGCCAAGGAATCTAGAAACACCAAGGATAGATACTGTCAGAGAAGTTCTGCCATGCTGCTTAATTACTAATTAAATAAATGTTTTAAGAACATTTGAGATTGAAGGCATGGGTGTGTCTTGTGCAGTTGTATTTTCTGAATTTATTCCTGTTTATTTGTTTTGTGGCCCGGGTGATAGAACAAAGCAGATTTGCTAATTGCCTGGATAGGACAAATCTGGGAGTGAATATGAGCATTAGTGTGAAATAGTCTTGGAAAACTGGATTAGTGACTTGAACTATATGGGATGCACTTCAATAAAGAGAAACACAAAACAGTACTTCGAGTAGAAATAGTAAATTTAAATATGAGAAACACTTGGCTGGGCAACAGTTCTGTAAATAAGCAGCTGTATCACAAAATGAACACAGTGGAGTTGTGACAATTCTGTGAAAGCCAGGATCTCACTGGGATTTATGAACAGGATTGTTGCATGTGAGAGGGAAGTTGCTCTGCAGTACTCAGTGTAAGGACTCAGATAATGCAGTGTCTCTCTTCTTGTTACTCTGCTTCCAACAGATTTGGACCAGCTGAGAGTATTTAGGGAAGAGTTGCAATAATGACCTTTAAGGAAGGACTGAAAGAATTGTACTTTTTTAGTCTTTTGCAGAGACGGGGAGACATAATAATAGGCTTCAAATGTGGTAAAGTTTGCAACAGAGAATAATATAATAAACTGTTCTCTCTAGGTGGGATAAGAAATAATAGTCCTGAGGAGCATAAAAAGAGATTTTGATGTCAGGGAAAACTTCCAGCTCCAGGAAAGATTATCTGTCCAGGACAGATAATCACAGGGTTATATATCTGAGGGAAGTAATGGGATATCTATTGCTGAAAGTGCTCTAGAAAAGGTTAAATAACCTCCTTTTAGAGGTGATTGAGGTGTAGTTTTCTGTCCTTGGCCTAGGAGGTAAAATGACTTTTTAACATTAGATCTCTTGTCATTTTTAGATTTTTGTAATATTGCTGGCCATGATTTAAAAGAGTAAAACCACAAAACAGCACAGTGGAGAAAAAATTAGTCATGTAACAGTTGTAAGATTTCGTAAAAAACCCTCTATCAAATATATTCATTAAAGGGTTTTTATAAAGTATTTATTAAAGCCATCTGTAATGTAATATTGAAGGTAACTTTAATAGAGTCTTCATGGTAGATTTAATATCTTTGACTTGCCTTTAGGTGGTTTTAGTGATCCAAAAGAAAGAAACCGAGCTAGAGTCAAAGTCTTTCAGAAGACTTCATTCAAGAGAAAGCTCAGAAGATAAATTCTGATGAGCCAGGGAGTCAGGTGCATTCCAGGCTCTGAAACAGAGTGCACCATGCAGCTTCACCTCTCTATAAAATCGAGATTACAGTTCATATCTGAGACACGTATGTTGAGGGTTAATCACCACTGATAAAGCCTTAAGGTTCCTGAAGGGTTTGTTCTATAAATATATTGTTATTTAAAATCGCTTCGTGTTCCCTGTATTAGGAATAGATTTCAGCCTTTTATGCACATTGCTATGGTATAAATAAACTTGAACAGAAATGTATCCTGTCTATTACATATACTAATTTCATACAAAAATTTCTCCTTTGGGACTCTTTTGGGGTGATTTAAAAATATTTAACTGGAAGAGCTAACCTTGATACAAATGAGTTAAAGCTTTTTAGAGTTAAAAGTACTGAACAATTTGATAGAGCTTTTTGAACTAAATTCAGTTTAATGCCTTATTCAGCATTTTTTCTATTCAAAATCAAGTGCCTATATCTCATGTGACCTTGTTCAAGCATTTCTGATTTTTGAAATTTGACAAAGTTGCCTCAGGGTTAAGAGCAAGTGAAGGGATAGACTTTGTGTCACATATGTCTATGCTCTGGAATTAGGGAAACAAATGTCACATTCGCAGCAATTTAAAGAGAGTGCAGGGGATGTACATAAAATGATGCTTTCAATCTATTATTGAAAATTGTAGTCAATTGTAATTAGACTTCTAGTACATTTTTCCCTCTCACCAGTTATGTGGATTAATGTGTACTTCCACTGCACAGACTATCAGCATTATCTTTGCTATAATTGATGAGAAATTGTGACTGAACCATCAGGAAACAAAGTGTTGCTAACTGACAGGGTTTTGAACCTGGTGTAGTGTTTGCTTATATAAACCTGGAAATCAATAAAGGAAGAATGCAAACACTGTTCACCATATTAGACTGATGTCAGAAAAGGAATTTGTTCCCTTTCTCAAGTACTTTAAGTCATCCAGGGATTTTCCTTCTATGTATCACTGCAGTACAAAGGCTTTTTTTGTAGCCTAATATAAAGGGATCATGGTATCTCATGTAGTAAGGGCATAAAGGCTTAAGTCTTAGGCAGAGGCAGATGCACCTGTTCCCTAAGCTCCACCTGAAGAGTTGGAACTGAATTGAAGTTGTCAGACAGAACTGCCTGGAAAAGGCTGCTTTAACCTGGAGTTTGGAGCAGCAGTTCCTGCAGAGTTGACTGGAGCGGTGTATAGGTGGTGACTGACTAAAGATTTAGAGTAGAAAGGTGTTAACATTTCAGCAGGTGCCATGGTTTGTTTGCTTCTGGTTATTTTCCTACTTCCAATGTAAAAAATAATTGGCACCTTCAAAAATTTTATCTTATTAATAATTTTGAAATTAGCATATATTAATACATGTTTTCTTTCCACCCATTACCTTCTTTCCATTTACTTGTGCTTCCTATGTACATGTCTCTAAAAGTCAGAGTACAACTAGCAGCAAGTTTTACTGGTTAGGGATACATTATTATATTGCTT
This sequence comes from Vidua chalybeata, assembly GCF_026979565.1. Classification (NCBI taxonomy): domain Eukaryota; kingdom Metazoa; phylum Chordata; class Aves; order Passeriformes; family Viduidae; genus Vidua; species Vidua chalybeata. Next base: position 16,424,795 of record NC_071538.1, on the reverse strand, counting down.
TTGTTAGTAACTAATCTGTCTAATTGTCACTTGAAAAGATTTGACAATATTTCTGTGCCTTGCTATGCTGCCAGCACTGTCCTTTGGGGGTTTCCTTAAAAGCTAGACTTCAGGAAAAAGAAAGCTAACTAGATGCTATCAGGTCTTCTCAGTCCTCACTTGTCAACATTTCTGGTTGTGTTTATTTATTTATTTAACCTTGGGAAAATAGGCAAAATGAGAAGCCAGTATAGCTTATGGTTTTTTTTTTTGTTGTTTTTTTTTTTTTTTTTTTTTTTTTTTTTTAACTAGTGTTTTATTTTCAGCAGAATCGTGATGTTTATTGCATCAGTTTTCTGGAAATTCTGCTATATTCAGTGCATTCTAAAAAAAGCAGAAAGACTGACAGTATTCTTGTAGAGGCTGCTATAGTGCAATTACTTTCCATGTGTGTGGATAATTTTAAATGCACCTGTGAGGAAGTGGTTTCTAACAGAATAGTGTGGTTACATAATTTCTCTTAAGTGAGGTCAGGAGAGAGTTTTTCTGGATCATGGGAATTCAGTGATCCTTTGTTAAGAGGATTCCTAAAATACTTCAGATGGAAAAGGTTCTTCACATTTCTGCTATCTGACAGCCAGTGCTGAAAAGGACAATGAGAAACATTCACTCCTTCTATGATGTCCTAGTGCAAATAAAGCTTCCCACACATCCCCCATCTCAAAGTGAAATCTGTCTTTTTCAGATTTCTTGACATGTATTTTGGCGGTCTGAATTGTTGAACCAAAGTGAATTTTGCAAATCCTTGAGAATCCACTATTCTCATAAATGGATTGCTTTTTGGAGTACAGTTTGCTGTCAGGACCATTCAGATTATACAAGTGTACAGGAGCAGATTTGTTGCTGTTAAGATCTTGATATGCAGTCTTTTATTGTTGTTCTGACTGCACCTCAAAAAAAAACAACCCAAAAACAAACCCACAAAACAAACCCTCACCAACAATACAGGTAACAAATTCTTCTAAATATTGATGAATCTCAGTTACATCTCTCATGATCTGAAAATATCTCTGGTTAATTCCAACCCAGAAGCAGTTTTATTGGAAATTCACATGTTACATGAAGGGTTGTTTTTTCCTTTGATCAGAATTCTGAATATAGAGAGAGAATGTTTTGCCTCTGTTTTGGGTTCTGGAGGTAGAAGCAGGCCAGTTACTGTCATTTTATCCAGTGTGAGTCATGTCTCATTGATTTTCCACTTGAGAGGTAACTCTGGTGATCAGACCTTTGTGTTCTGCTTTTAGGGTGATTCTCATAATTGAATTAGTTGCAGTTAGATCAGCTACCCTTTAAAAAAGCTTTTTAGATTGTTGTATGTCTGTATTTACTTGGCCAAAGAAATTCCCTCGAGGAAACCATCCCAGAAAGTCAGGAGATTGTGAGAAATAGGAGAGCTCTGGAGAAGCTTACTGTGTGATATTCTTGGTACCATTTTCAGTTTTGATTCATGTGTCACTACAGCTTTGTTATATGACTTGTACCAAATAATCATGTGGACGTTTCTTCTCATCCTGTCTGTTCTGTCAGCAGGCCTGATTTGCAGACATGGCATGAGCTCCAGTTTAAGTTCTGTTTGCTTCTCTTCTTTAAATGTTCCCTTCTTTGTGTGGGTTGTAGCCTGGCTTCTCTGCTTGGTTCACTCCTGGAACTGCCTTGAAAGGAAAGTTTGCTTTTCTAATACTTAGAAATTAGCTTCTTTTGAAGTGTGAACAACTGTTGCTTTTTTGACCTTCACTGACCATATTTTTCATGATGAAATGTCAAAAAGAGCCCAGGAGTTTGAATCAGTAACAAATAAGAATACAAAAAGTTTGCAGGGATTTTTTTTCCCCCTCAGATGCCTCTCTTTGTGCTTCTGATTCTGTTAGTGAAGACTTGCATCAGCTGGATTTCAGTTAAGCTTTCAATAGAATTTTAACAGACTTATATTAAAGTGAACAGTTAACCAAAATGAAAATAGAGTAAAACACAATGCTGTGACCTCTGCTGTGTGGAAACAGACATGAAAAATGTTTCCACAGCATTCACAATTCAAGAATAATACAAGTTATAGCTGGGCACTGTATATAGATGGAAACAATAACCTGCTGGAATTAGTTCCTGTGCATCAGTTAGAAAACACTTCTATCCTCAGCATGCAAGTTTAGAGTTCCAAGATAAGAGGAGTACCTGTGCTGCTTAGGCTTGCAAAGCATAAGGGAGAGCCTGAGAGAAGGGCTTCACGTTACAGCAAACCTGATCCAGAGACTGGCTGTCACCAAATGCAAAGTCGTGGGCCCTGTTTTCCACTGGCACCTGTCCTTATTTCACCATTACAGTGAGCCTGTCTAGGAAGTTAAACTAGAAAAAAAATAACTCTTTTGTAAGGACTTGTGATTTCCAAATCAGCTCACTGTGAGGTCGGATTGAATACAAAAACAAATGCATGGGAAAAATAGAAATGATGTGCCTGAGTTACAGGGGGGTGGGATTGCTTCTTTTTGTAGATTAAATCACTTAATGGCAAATGGCACCTCACCTGGGAAGTCTTGTTGCAAAATTAAAGAGAGAATGATTGAAGGCTCACCACCAGTCTGTGAATCCACCCTGTTATAAAGGAGTGGGAATGTTGATGGGTGTGGTTTTGATTGCTGTGATAGGAAGGTGGAGGGAAAGTGGTGTCTTGGACAAAACAATAAAGAAGGAAATGCTCTTTTGGGAAGTATCTAAATGGGTAACCTTTGACATAGGCCCCTGGACGTATTTTATTTATACATATTGCCAACGTATTTTTAGTTATGATTCTGTTATCTCACACATGGATTCACATTTTTATTTCCATAGTGGCTGTTGAAATGCACATACATTGCAGAGTTGCTCCTTTCTTATCACTTAGAGCAATAAATAAAAAGAGTTTTAATGTTTTCCTCAATTGAGCAAGGATAATCCAAACTGTATGCATGCAGAACTCAGAAGGGAAACAGTGCCCACCTTAGCTGGCATGTGACTTAAGAGGGGCATTTTAAGTCAAAATAGACAGAGTTTTAGAAGATGATCATTTCAATTTTGATAAATACTGATAGTGATATTTCAATAAAATTATTTTATTGATTGCAGAAAAAGCCCTATCCTCTAGTCTAGTGGTGATATGAATCTAATGACTCTTTATTTCACCACTATCTTGAGTCAGAAGAATCTCAATAAACTGAGCAAATGGGTATTAAAATAGAAACTCATTGTTAGGAATGTGAAGTAATGCATAAGAATAAAAATAAGCTTTTTTTAATGCAAAAAAGCCCAACCCTGACTTGAAATCAGCCATTAGTGCTCAGGAAAGTCTTCTGATAGACATTTCTGTAAAGCCATCAATTTAATTTTCACTAGGTGTCAAATAAAGTAAATAGAGTTGAGTATTAATAGAAAGGGGTCATGACATAAAATATTAACTATTCTGTGGTAAAAATCTATGAGATACATAGGCCATGCTTTGAATATGATTATCCCACACTGATCTGTCTGCTAGACTTAATACAGAAAAGGGCAGTAAGAATAATCAAAATTTGGGATAGCTTCTTTATGCAGAACACCAAGGAGATTAAGCAGATAAAGTAACCATTAATTCTAGGATCCTACAGCAAAGGTATATTCTCAGATACTGTGAAACTTAATTTTTTAATGTATGAGAGTTTTCTGTAGGGTTTTTTTTCCAACTGTTCTCAAGGAAGGAATGTGTTTAATTGCTTCTTGCCCTAGGAGAGATAATATATCACTGAGTTATGAGGGCTTTGTGTGTTCAAGATACAGCAAAGGCTGCGTAGGAGATATATTCTTACTGTATTTATTTTTCTTCTTTTATGGCTACAGCATTGTGCTGTGAGTAATACAGTTGTTCACAGCTGAATAATTTTGTATTTTTTTACAGAAGTTTTAGATGTTCTCCCAGATAACTTGCAATCAGGGTTGGGCTTTTTTTTCCTATAATATTTTTAAAAGGTTAACAAGTTTTATGAATGGTATATAAACTACATTTGTCAAGTTAATCCTCACTTAATATTTCATGTCAGCTCTTCAGAGGTACTAAGGAATAAGCACAGCACTTGTTTTGCTATAGTGCTGTTAAATTCCTTAGAATACTTTGTAAAAACTGTGCCTTAATTTTTTTAGGCCATCGCTGGCAAACTGTAAGTTATTTATTATTAAAAAGAACTATATATAAAGCCTTCTGCCTGATATCTTTACTCTAAAAATGTAAATGTGCAAAAGCAAACCATTATGATTTCTAACTTTGTAACCGCTTTTATTGATGATTTTCAAATTCATACTGTAAAGATTCCAAACTGTATCTCTAGCATATTCAGAAAGCTACTGATCATACTGGTCTTGGTCTTGTAAGACATAAACATTTAGAGTAATCCTGTCTCTGTAGCTGAAGGTTTTGGAGGGATAAAGTAGGAAAGAAGCAATTTTGTATTGTATTTGTGTGTTTGGTATCTAAGCCCATAGTAAATAATATAACCGTTTAGTCTAAGCTTTATCTAATTCCTCCAAATGAGAAGTTTCTAAATGTGTTGTCATTTGATACACTATGTGAGCAATCCTGGCGTGCAGCTCAGAGACAAAGCAGTAAAGAAGAATTTAACTGCAAGTGCAGGTTTTTTACTGCTCTGATGGATTGGCCATTTAGAGAAGTGTCTGAACCCTGGCAATCTGCTCCTGTTTGCTCAGGATAGGTGTGGAAGCTGCATAATTCACACTCTCTGACCCACCTTCTGGCAGCTTCTTCCTGCTTCCTGAATCTGTGATAAAATGTGCTGAAGGTACCTCTTTTTTTTCCTTTTTTTCTTGTGCTTCAAGAAATTCTCTAGTGGCTGAACCTGGAACTTGAACAGCCTTTTAATGTTTCTTCAGTCCTTTAACCTGATGTTACAGGATAATTGCAAGGAATGGTAAAATTAGTGTCTCCTTTTTATTTCTGGAAATAGATACTATTGAGAATTTTAGATACCATAACCAGATATGTACTTTTATATAAAAGGTAAATGTTCTAATTGCTATTCTACTAAAATGTGGTCAGAGTTTGCCCTGAATTATTGAATTAATAACTGATGAAGTATAAAGTCTATTAAATACTACCGTGGTCATGAATCCTATTGTGTTGAGACAAAAGATGAAAGTCAAATCTGTAAAAAACTACTTCTGTTTTTAGAAAACTAAAATGAGAAGAGGCAAAATGCTGTTTAAAGCCTTGAAGTTTCATGTGTTTTATTAGGGTAGATACAACTGCAAACATGCACCTTTATTACTAGAGCTCAGTGTATGTATTTGCAGGATGCATGACGTTACAGTTGCAAAGGCATGCTTTATGCATCATTAATAATACCATGAGGCTTTTTTTTTTCTAACCTTGAGAAAATGTTTCTTAAGGAAAGTCAGAAAAACTGAAGTAGAAGGGGAAGCTCTGGATAAACCACAAAAAATTTATTCTGCCAGTAAAAAAAGACAAAACAGAAAAGTTGAAGGCAGAATGGAGAAAGAGTTAAAATGAAGTTGCTGTGAGAGTTGCATTGGCTATCTAACCTTGCCCTTGCTTTTCTTCCAGGTCTTTATACCCATTTGTAAAAATGAAAATACAGAATTCTCTTTTTACAAAAACATCAGTGGGATAGCCTGAAGGCTAAAAATTTATGGGAGCTCAAGGGAAGACAAGGAAAATACATGGAAGAGAAATTCACTGAAGTCTAGAAAATAGATAGATATCACATATGACTTAGGAGGACTCTGAGCTAAAAATATTTGGAAGCTATAATGGCATTATACACAGCAGCTCTTGCCTAACCATCTGCTTATCGCGGCTGTTGGAGACAAAGTACTGACTGCAGAGACGTGTGGCTTTGCTCTGTGTGAGAAAAGAGGCTTGAAGTTTAATAATGTTGAGCATAATTGATTTGCATTTAAATTTAATGAGGGAGAAGTTTTGAAAGTGAATAGTCAATTAACATGCAAAGGGAATCAAGTGCCTCTGTGCATAGGTGACAGATATGCTCATGTGCTTAGGCAGTAATAAGTACGTCCCTTTTGCTCTGTGAATGTAGTGCAACATCTCAATATCAAGAGAGATCTTTACAAAGCCCTTGATAAAGTATTCATCTGCTGGGACAGGGTAATAGAATCAGAATGAATTTTTCACTTCATAGGCAATCTTTCATTTTATACTTGAATATTGAGCATAGTTTTGGAAATAAATTGTCTCTTGTACTTGCAAGAAGTCGTAAACTGAGTGTTGCAAAACAAAACCCTGAAGAACAATAAATTCAAAGCAGAATATCTGAGTATTCCTTATATCACAAAGTTGAATAAAGGAAGCCAAAAGAAAAGCATGTGTAGGGTAAACTGTAGTTGTATTTCAGCAGTGTGTTGACAGGTTAATGGTAGGTTTAGAGTAACAGTGTAAAGTCTTAGAAATGCTTTGAAATGTATTTTAAATCTATCAAATATGTATATTTAGCACGTTAATAAGATACCTGGAAAAGAAACAGCTGATGAGTAGTGGTGCTATAGGAAAAGTTGTACTCTCCTGGCTTAGTCTTTCAAGGGAATAAATTTGTGACTTTGAAAGATAAGAAAGTGTGAATCAGAGTATACTGAATTTTTACTGTGCAAGGGCTGTATGAACCGCAGAACTTATGAGTAAGCTTGTATCTAGGTGAAAAATGAAAGTGGAGTAAGCCTAAAGGTTCTTTGTCAGTGATCACAGGAAGAGTAAAAGCCTGTAGGAAAAAAACAAGCAACTCCCTGCATTCTTACAGGGCAATTATGTTGGCAGTTAATTAAATTTAATGACAAAGTATTCAAATGAAAAAAAATGTTCATACTGAGAAAATAAGAGTAACAAAAAGGCTGAAATTTTAAATGTAGGCTAGACAGAACTTCCTTTGTATTTCCAGTTGGTACTGTAAGCATAGGCCAGACAGAGCACAGAAATTGTGGGAAATAAAAAGCAGCATATTGTTTATCAGTGAATGTACTGGCCCTCGAAGACCTTCTGAGCACAGCAAGAGAAAAAAGCAGAATGGCAATCAAGTAAAACTAAATTATATGTGATGTGGTCATAGTTCTATTTGAATTACATATATTAGACTAGAAAAGTAAATAGGCTACCAAGGTACTGTTAAATCAAGGAAATTGTGGCTAACTATCCTATCTGGAAGTAGTTAGATATGAACAGTAGCATCTAGAAAAAAGTAATGTACTTGTTGAACTGGGAACAGTCTTACAATAAAGTCAGTGGTTTTTTTTAAATAAAGGCCTCAATTAGCAGTAGATGTGCTGTGATTAAAGGGGAGGGTATGTGGTAGTGTTCATATTACACACTGGTTTGTTTCCTGTGCCTAAAGACAGGACAGCAGCAAAACAGAAAGCAGCTGCTCACTGCCCCTTTAAGAGCTTTTAAAAACCACAGTTCATAATGCACTTAAAACACCTTCAGTACTTGCCAGTGGAAACTCCCAAGTCAAGCAGACTGAAATATGCATAACAGTCTTCTTACTCAGAAAACATAAATACAGCCTGAGCATACAGTGAGAACGTCAGGCTATAGAGGTGTATTGAAACCTCTCTGCTTAACAAGCTCAGTGTCAGCCACAAAGCAGAATTGGGAAAGCATCTAAGAATAAACATTTTCAAGTGCTGATATCTGCAGTTTTGTCAGGATGCCAAGAGAGTTGGGAGAAAATTTCTGTTTGCCTTCAAGTGCTTCTGGGGAGAAAGGCACATTCTTGGTGTAGATGCTGACGTCCAGCTCGCAGAGCAGGAACGTGCTCACAGCTGCTTTGAAAGGCTGCATTGCAAAGCTGTCATGGATGGCTAAATATGGCTGTAGCAGTTGTGTTGTGTATTAGACCAAACTGCAGCATGAGTCAATGAAAATAAACAACATCCTATATGGAAGGCAGAAGGAGGGATGGGTCCTTTTACTGCAGATCACTATTTTGAGAACTGCCAAAATATTGAGGTTCTAGCATAGAGTACAGTACTGAAACATGTCAACAGCTGTAGCACCTCAGACAGTTTCTTTAGAAAATAGATGTTTCTCTGGCTGTTCACCAGAGAAATGACTTGATGTAATACAATTTTATTAATATATCAAAGTCAGTTGTAATCAGCCACATTTAAAAGAGCTGAGGCTCTTAAAAATAACTGCCAATCAAAAAGTGACATAAGGCAAGTCATTTACAATTGGACACAATGATCTTGAAGGTCTTTTCCAGCCTAAATGATTCTGTGATTCTATGGTAACAGGCTACTACTGTGTTTAAATTCAAGTTTAAAGCATACTTGGCTTATAAGCTTGTCCGTTACTTTGCCTAGCCCCTTGCATGTGAGAACTGGTCTGTGTGCTGGTGGTGACTGGTGCTATGATTATACACCCAGCATCAGCTGGTGTGCCAAGGGATGCCTGTAATTCTGGAAGCATGAAAATGCACTGGGTGAGAAGACACAGCATGGTCACAGCACAGCTGTGACAAACTGCATTTTTTTTCTTCATGGATTTTGGGATAGTTCTGCATGCCCTCCCTGCCCCTAGTCTGTCCAGAATAGATTTTCAGCATTTGGAGTGTGATTTAGATCAACTGTTTAGGTGTCCCTCTATTTGTTTACTGTTGGCACTAAGTAATATTTGAATCCTTAGGCCAACTTAGCAACTCCCCTAAATTTAGCTGAGAGTAAACATCTCAGAGCTGTAGAGATCTTGCAGCTTTCACAAAAATTGTAGCCCCCTTTTTAAGGGGGATTTGAGCCCAGTAGCCACCTGCTATACATGGTTTTCAAGCAGTCTAGCCAGTGCATGTATGGATTGGAATTTGCTTCACCATCCTTAAGGTTTGGAGATGGCCAGAGGGAGGAACATGACATTTTTCAGAGCATTGAAGGTGCGTTGGGATGTGAGGCAGAATGGTGCCATGTTTAGGACTACAGAGCCAGCCCATTGCTGATCTGCTTATAGAATAATGTGTATCCCCTAGATGGGTGAAAAAGCTTAGATTGAGGCAAAAACATTATCAGATAGAAAATAAGTGGCTAAAACAGTTTTCATGAATGTAGATAGCTGGAAAAACAGCCTTCTCAGTTTTTGTTTCTTTGGGGAGTGAGGGCGTATTTTATATTTTAAAGAAAAAATTAGAACAAAAGCATTTTAATTCTGAAACAACACGGAAAATGTTTTACAGGAACTGTTGCGTGCCTCACGTGTCCCTTTTCCAAAGTCTGGATTTATGTTTGCCTTAGTATGATGTAGGAGCACTTCAAAGCACGGCCCACGCAGGGCACCTGGTGTTGTGTGTGTGGTGCTGCTCTGAGTTGTGCATCAGCCTTGTGAGGCTCATGGAGCTGATGCTGTAATTTTGCATATAAAAAGCTGTATTAATTGTTGCATTTCAAATGCATGCCCTTGACTGAAAATCATCAGGGATAAAAATGTTCTCGACAGTATTTCATACAATATGCCCTTTACAGTTTACTTCATAAGGTAGGTAGCATGTTTGTAGTCACTGCTCCAAAAGTAAATCAGACAGAGTAGTAATTTCCAGTGTAATGTTGTACAAAAATGAGCAAACTGGTTTATCCTGGGGCTTTTAAGAAAAAGTATAGGAGCATTGATTTTCTCCATCAAGTTGCTTTTCATCTGTAAACTGCTAGCAGGATTATTAAGTACTTGATGAACTCTTAAAATTGCAGCCTACCTATGGGGAAAAGCAATGTCTTTTTATGCTAGATATTTTCTGTATATTGTAATAATAACTTCTTCAGGGAATAAATAATAGTTTTCCTATTTATATAAAACTCTGTTCTGTGTTTAAAAGATTAAATATTATTGGAGTTTTCTCCTAGAGTAACAGTTTGACAAATGGTTACTGTAATTAAGTTAGTGTAATTAATTTTATAATGAGCTTTTCAAGAACTTGTGTGATTTAGTGTATCTCAGAAATGTTAGTCACGTGTTTTGGTAATCCTGCAGAGGAGATACTCCTTGGATAACAGGACACCTAATTAGCAATTGAATTGAAAAAGGCATATTATAATTTACATGAACGTGAAAAAGGCATATTATAATTTAGAGTGGGACTTTCACCTAGGATGATAAAGTGGATTGGGTAGGTGTGGTGATCAGGATATAGAGGGATGGCCAATAAGTGAGGCTAAGCATAATTGTTTTAATTGGGACATGGAAGTTATTTAGATAGTCTGATTTCAATTTTCTTGATAAGTTAATTGTATCAGACAGTAATGACTTTATTGACTAAATATTAGTTAGTAAAGTAGGTGGTTCAGTAAGGGTGTTTGCCTAAAGTCACTGTCTTTATTCAGGACAAGAGCAAATTGTATTAAATGATCATTTTTTGCATTTTTCTGTTAAGACAACATGCTAAAGATGAGCACACCAGGTGGTGCGTTGACGTGTGGAACGTGGTCTCTTGTTCCAAGGGGCTGTGGTATACCACCTCCCAAAGTTCACATCTTCACCTTCTCTTGTGGCCATGTGATCCCATACTTGGGCTGCAGCACATTGTCCTTTAATATGACCCACAGGAAAAATTGATTTATCTGGAGCCATCTGAAAAGAAAAGATGATATTTTCAACTCTGACCTATTTGTAGATTTATTTCAGAGTATAGTCCCACAATAGTTGTGTTGACAGAGTTGTCCCAGGTATTTGAGACAGATAATTGGGATAAGTGCTGTGTGATGTATGTAAGTGAATTGGGACTAGGTAAAAATCACAGATTCTGCCTGTTCCTTCCAGTTATTCCCAGTTCCAGTTTTCCTTATTCACAGTTATGTTCTTTCTGTCTTCTAGCAGTTCCTCAGGATTTCTGTGTGTCTCTTTCTCCAGGCAGCATCCACTCATTTTGCCAATGTAGCTGGTCTCCTTACCTGTGCATTCCCATTTATCATTCCCCTCAGCCTGCCTTCATCACAGCTCCACCAGGATTTTTGTTCTCAGGCAGACTCTTCTCTATGCCAAATCCAAATTTCTTACTCCAAAATATGGAGGAAGAAAACCTTGAAGAAGCAGTCTGATGTGTCTTAAGCAGCAAGAAGGGTTTAAAATAATTTCCATATTTGTGCACAGAAATGAGTAATTATTTTGACTGAGAATTCCAAAGAGAGACAGCAGGGTGGGAATATCAGTCTGAGACAGATGCTTCAATGTATAATTTCAGCACAAACTCTGATTTGGCCAGGATACAAGAAACTGAAAGCAGTTTAAGTGTTTCAGGCTTTAAAGAGAAGAAATTTGATATAGTAGTTGCTTTTCTAGAGTTCTGCTGTAAAGTCTCACTTGTATAATTCATATTTAGGTTTATGTGAAGTAATTTTGCAATCTTATCCTGGAATGTCTGGCTGGAAGAGGGGTGATGCCTATATCACACCCATCCTCCCAGTAAGTTTCTTCATATAGGTAGCCCAGAAAAGTGAGAAATACCAGTGCTGTCAGCAGTTCTGATTGCACTGCTGAGTGGAAGGGGTGCAGAGGAACAGATGTTCATTGCTGGTCATTGTCATACAATTTTCTGCTTCAGCCTTTTTTCGTGGTTTTAGAGAAAGAGTAAGACTGTGTTAGGAGGAGGTAGAGCTTTTGTTTGTTTTCATACATCCTATTGTTTAACTGCCAATTCATTTTCCCTGCCTATTACATTTTTTTTTCCTTCCAGAAAGAAGTAGAAATAGCTTTCCACAAGAAGATTGTTTCTAAAGAATTTTTTTCCTCTTATGTAAGAATAGGTTTGTCTAGCCTAGTGAACCCATCTCTTTTAAGGAAGAAAAATAGCATATTGAATTATCCATTCTGGTTCTTTGCAGTTTTAGTTTTGAGTAAAACTTTTCCCTTGCTAGTTTGCTAGCTTTTAAAACCTGTTGATTTTTTTTTTTTGTATTATTCTATTTTTTTTACTTTCTTTATTTTATCTTACTAGCCTTTTATATATAAGGTTAATACAAGTAGTCCCATTCTGACAGACTATTTTGACCATATGCAGTATAATCCTACTGTGTCAGAGACAGCTGAAATCTCAGACTAACTCCAGTAACACTTATTAATTTTTTTTGCTTTTAAGCTTTTGTTATAGCTTTAAGCTGCTTATTGTTACATATTATTACAAGTAATATCTTCATAATGTCTTTTGGTGGAAGTTATTTCTATAATTTGAAAGTACTGCTTGTTTTGATGTAATGCAGAATCAGAAGAATAAAATGCTGTTTCCAGAAAACTGATTTCTTGCTAATGTAGTTCTGTGAAACTCAGTATGTGTGGGAAGAGATGCTGGCATACTCTAGATGTGATAGACTGCTGAATATAATTTGTTAAATGAAATTCATCCCTAATTTAGTAATACTACTTTGTTAGGAAGTGATGTATTTTCTCTGTGGAGATAATCCAAAGTCTTGATAATCTGGTGTCTGTGCAGATTCTCGTCTTTTCAGTGGTGCTAATTTTTTGTCTCGTGCAAATACTTCTGTAAGGGGTTAGATTTTGTTTGCATAAATAGCTGCTGCTTTCAGTTTTTAAAAATGTACTGTTGTAAGTAAGATTCCATTGCTCTGCAGAGAATTAAAGAACTGCTGTTTCATACCACAGAGATCCACTATTACTTTGGGCAATTATATATGTGTGTCACATTTGCTCTTGGTAATTTTGCCAATAGCAGATATTGTCTCTGAACTAATTTGGGGATTTATTAGAGAGTAAATCTAGTATGCTACTAGAGAGTGCTCCTGCTATCAGATATCCACAAATGCCATATCTGACCACTAGGAAAAATGTGAATCTTTATCACTGCAGTATTATCACTGAGCATATTGATTGTTAGATGAGACTCACAAGAAAGATAACAGATTATTTCTCTTCAATATGAAAATGATTCATTATACTCTAGATCAGATGAACACACTATTCTGTTTTCTAGGGTTGAATTGTTGTGGAAGACTTTAGATATTGCCCATTTTCATCAAATAGTGACATCAAGCCATTTATTGGAGACTTCTCTTGAAAGTTTGTTCTCCCCCAGCCCCAGTACACAATATTTTTTAAAATTTGTTTAATGTTGTATGTACTGTTACTTTATCCATCCTAAGTTCCATATATATAATGGAAGTTCCATATATATAATTCCAGCACAGTTATAGTAGAGGCTGGTTTCAGGTCTGGTGTACACCCAGTATGTTCAGGTATCGACTGCTTCTTTTCACTGTCTCTTTTCTAGCTTAGGGACACGTGGAACATACTTGTAACTGCATCCATGTTTCTGAATTCCTTTAAACCATTGGGCTCGTGCTTGACTCTCAGATAGACATAACCCCGAAAAAAAAAGGGTAATTCTGCCTGTTTAGGAAGGGTTTTCCTCATTCTGCTGTCTTTAACTGTTGGTTTTCATGTCTATGTAAATTTGTTTCCTTTGTTGCTAGAAGTTTTCATGCACATGGTTCAGTGTTCAGTAACTTTACTAAATAGGTTTGTGGTTAAGTTAAATAAAAATTCTAGCATAATGTGAATATGATGATAGGTATTGGTAGAGTCTGCCTAAAGCTGAGTAAGTTTAAGGGTTCTTAAATGCAAAAAAAATGCATACCCAGAAATGCATCCTATATTGTCATCAAGTGCTTGATTGTATGCAAGATGTACAGACAATTTCTGCAAGTAGTTGAACTTCAGTCTCACGCTGAGGATTGTCCATACTGATTAATGTGTGACCATTTCCTGTACAGTTTCAGCAGCAACATTTGCTCACTGGCTTCTTACACAGGTCTTCCCCACAAGAGATGAATTCAGAGTCCCTTACTTATTTCAGAGCTCTATCTGCATTACACTCTATTTAACCTGTAACTTCTTAATTTTTACTGGGTTCTGCAGACCACTGTGTGTTGTTTCTTAGCTGATTATCACTCTTCAAACTTGTAGCCTTTGTTGCAGTATTCCAGTATTCTTTCTTAAATGTTGATGTGGTTCCCTGAAGAAAGGCTTTTAGATCTAAAAGCTTATTTAGTTTCCCTTGCACTCCTTATTGCAGCTCACAAATAGCTTCCCAAAATGAGTGGTGTCCAAAACATTAAATTACTCTTCTATTGAATTTCTCTGCCACAGAATATGTGGTTGTTCTAAGTGAAAAATGTCATTGTAATTGGTTATGCAATGTGAAGGAGTGATAGTTAATTTTCAAGACAGTTTTTCCAAGAAGATTTCTGTGAAAAATTATATAATTGTTTGCTTGTTAAGCCCTTGTGAATGTTGTTTTCTAGGTTTTAAGCGTAATTAAGGTGCTGTCATTTCACTGTATCCTGATTTAAATTTCCTCTTTTTTTTAATTGTTACTCCCTCCTCCATCCCTGCAAACTGATACCAGACAAAAAATTCTAAGTAATACTTTTTTTACCCACCTTGGTTTCTTCTCTGAAGTTATTTACACAGTCTTTTTGCTGTTTCTAAAATGCTTTGGCTGTCCCCAAAGGCAAATGACACAGCAGGGGTTGTGTCATTCCTACTGTGAGTAAAATGGGGTTGTTTGGGCTAAAGAAAATCAGGAGAGATGAGGTGTACAAATCTGACAAAATACTGACATTACTATTCCAGCCATTCCTGAAACAATTTATTCATATATGTTCTTTACTTAGGAGTGGTAATTAAAAATTATGAGAGTAGGCCACCTTCTGATTGGCTCACTGTTAATATTTTGTTTAAATGTTTCCTTTAAATGTTTCTTTTGTTTAAATGTATTTTTACCAAAGTTGCTGAGCTAGTATTTTTATTTGGTATGTTGTTCTTTTGCAAAAATTGGTCAAACTCTGTTGTACTTTTGGTATATCCAGATGCATCAGTTAAAGGGATCTTTACGAAAGGCAACAACATGGATTAAGAGTACCATGCATTTTCAAGTGGTGGTCTTTGCCTTCTTTCATTCTTTGTCTTATTATGATGATAGTTCTCTCCTGTTTGTTAAATTGAGAAATCCCACTGAATAAATGAAACCTGATTTGATTTAGTTATCTACATAATAGAATTTGTGATACTTCATGTAGCATCAGTAGATAAACATCTTCTGTTACTGAACTTCACTGCAATTAGACATAATTAATCTCTTCTCTTATGCAGCTCAATTTGTATTTTGAATTGGCAACTTAATGGTGAATTAATTTTCTGTTCTTACCATATGAAATCTTAACTAGGTTGAAAGTAAAGACAATTTTCAGTAATCTAAATATAAAAACAGTAAAAAATCTAGAATGAAGAATAGAGAGGAACCTGTCAGCTTGTGTTTTAGATCAGCAAGTTTTGAACTGTCAAGATGAAAACAAGGTCACTTGTATGTAGTTAATAGAATATGAAGAAAGTTTCAATTACCACTATTCTTTAGTGGATTATGGTGCCTTTAAGAACATCTATAGTACTAGATGTTCTTTAATTAAATGTGATTGCTGGTGTATTTTTTCAAGCAGTAACTTGGTCATTGGCCCAGATGCCCAAATTGGAGACGACTGAAAGCATTGTGTAACTTCTGGATCTGTAGATGTATTTTGTCTTTCAATATCCAAAATATTTCAGTTCCACTACAAATGAGGTGCTATACATTGTTTTCCTTGGATGAAGAACAGGTTTCATGTGAACTCTAGAAAGCATTTTAGTCCCATTGTATTGATGAAAGTTATTCAGGAATTTGGAACCAATATAATTAGAGGTCTGCTCAGTTAATTAAAATTTAACAGCAGAGTTTTTCACCGTGTATCTAATTATAAAATACAGTGCATTTCATAATTCATTAGTTGTAGTACTACCTTTCACTCCTTGTTTTCTTATGTCTCTTCAAATACCTTCTAAAATTTGAACACTCTAACACGACTTCTGTGAATTCATTTGCTTGCACATTTAGTGTGATACAGTGAATCACTTAGAAACTACCAAGGAAGACATTTTGCATTTGAAACCTAAATTAGCATTTCACATACTTAATTACTTCATAGCACATTGATCTTTCTTTCAGTAGGGCACTTTTAAAATTGATAATTTCTTCTTTAAAAAGCTGTTACTCTTTATATGTCCTGTTGCATTCTTCTTCCTTTTCAGTGTGGTAATTTAAATGTTTTATTGATATCTTTGTCTTTTTCTCAACAGTTTTCAAAATCTGGTTAATGTGATAGCATAAACTAGTGAAGCATTTGGATTACATGATGGATATCAGCAATGGTGATTGATATTATTTGAGTGGTACAGTAAGAGTCTGCTGTATGAAATGCCAGAAGTTTACATTTCTTCTAGTTTTGCAATGGTAAGTTTTTTTACATTTGTACTAAGGAAATAATAACTTTCTTATCATGTCAGGTGTATTTCTTGAGAAAGTATCATATCAGCAAATCAGTAAAGATTTCTCTCTTACTCATGATTTCTAAAGTCTGTTGCATTCAGAAATAATTACTAACCAATGTATACATTTCAATTTGGTTTAAGTTATTTTATTGGTACTGATTTGAAATGTCAGTTACTTGCCCCTAATATGTGCTAGCTTTAATTAGAACAACCTAGGGGAAATGGAATTAGAACAATGTAGGGGAAATGGAATAATGGAATTTGCTTGCTTGTATATTATTTATATTTTCTCTTAAGGCAGAGTGTGTTGGAGAGCTCACACTTAAAGTGGACAGAATGAAAGTTAGTGCTGCAGTTATCTCTTTAGATACATTTTCAGGAATACAAACAGTGCACCTTTCCAGGCATTCATCTGAGGCAGCAGGAATAGCTAAGAAGCAGGAGGGTTGTAGCAGCACAAATAAATCACAGTTTTGAGAACATTTGAAATTTTCACTTTATAATTATCTTTTTTTTTGTTGCACAAAATGACGTGCTGTCATACACAGTTGTGTATGAGCTCTACCACATATACACAAAATTAATGTGCTTTCCTCTACAGTTTTGCCCAGAACTACACCAAGCAATACTGTTAGAATACATTGCTTTCCTTAAGAAATCCTGCTTGCATTGTGAATTCCTAAACACACAATACAGTAAATACTGGTAATTGTTAAAACAGAATTGTATTGCGTGAGAGAGTACTTGTTTTGTCCCATTCTCTTTTCTGTTTTAGGACCATCTGACACTTAAATAGTAGATTTGGGAGAATTTATGAATTTATGTTCCCTTTTTTCCCTTCTTTGCTGAAAATGAAAAATGCCTCTTGAAACAATTTTTTCCATTTGTTATTTTCAGCATTTCTAAGTAATGTGTGAAAGGTTTGAGTCCGTATTTAAAATGTGTAGTTTTCACATCATATGACAGTTGAATGGGTTTTTATAATCTGGAATTTGGGTAGATGAAAAAGGGAAGGTGTGCCATTATGCACAAATGTGAATCCGTTCATTAGCAAGGCTATTATGACAGATGTGTGGTGATACGGGGTTTGACACGTTGAACTTTTAAAGATTAAATGAATAGAAGAGTAAGACTGAACTGAGTTCTCTTAAAAACTCTTTTGAGAGACTGGGCAGGTCAAGTACTCCTACATTTCACCCTGCAATGTGGAATACAGGCACTCTTAAATGGGATGATTCGAATTTATCTTTGAGTCTGACTTGAATCTGATCTGAGCGGTGATCCATCTCAGCAGCTGAGAGGGAAACAGCCTTCCAGTACCTCGGATGAGATTCCTGATAGAGTTAGGCTTTTGTTGTCGTAAGTGATACAGAAGTAGGAGAGGCCCCACCTGGGTATAAGGAAAAATATTTCTGCTTTAAGGACTGGAACAGGTTGCCCAGAGAAGTTGTGGAATATCTGTACTCAGTGTTTTTGAAGACCCAGCTGGATAATGTTCCATGTAACTAAATCTGAATTTAGGCCTCATGTTGATTTGAATGGGAGGTTGGATAGGATTGCCTCCCAAAGGTCTTTCCAGCTGGAATGATTTTATGATTCTGATTCAGAAATTTTCTTTTATTTCAATTTTACTAACAAGAACTGTAAGTATTTTTTAGTCATGTGCTTTATTTTTTTAATTACCTGCTAAATTCGAATTGCAGTTCTTCTTTGTTATTTATGAGAGATTTGTTTTTTCTTTAGGCAACAACTGAGTAAGCAAATGCAATTTTAATGGTTTACTTCTTAGTCTGTGAAACCATGTAACTGGAAACTGTGGGATATTAAAAATGCAGTCTCATACCTTTTACTTGAACAGAAAAATTTAAATAATTATACCAATACATTATAATATATGTACAATACATAAAAATAGTGTATTTTAATAACTAGAGCCTAACTGGGACATTCCAGCCTTACGTAAGGCATAAATATGAGCAACACTCTCACAAGTACTAAAGCCAGAACAACCACAAATACCAAGTCAGCTACTTTGTAGCTGAGATGGAAAAAAATTAGTTCACTAAAGAAATACCACAGAAAGAAGGAGTGTGAATACATTGAATGGGCTTACTCAGTTTTACATTGGTATGTTTGTGACAATACATTCTTCAGATTTGCTCTGTCTCTAGGTGTTTTTTAAATACTTTTTCTGACTGTTTTGTTTACTTTTTTTCTGAAGGTTTCCCAATGAGTGGATCACAATGAACATACTTTAGGGACTTGCCATAGTATGGCTGCTTCTCGATCTACTCGTGTTACAAGATCTACAGTGGGTTTAAATGGTTTGGATGAAAATTTTTGTGGTAGAACATTAAGGAACCGTAGTATTGCTCATCCAGAGGAAGTCTCACCCCATCCTCAAATCCGATCCAGGTCACCAAAGAAGAGGCCAGAGTCTGTGCAAACTCAGAAGGGCAGCAACGGTGGCAGAACTACTGATTTGAAACAGCAGAGTGCTCGGGAGTCATGGGTGAGCCCTAGAAAGAGAGGGCTGTCCACTTCAGAGAAAGATAATGGTGATAAACAAACTGTGGAAAATAGTGAAAAAAAACAAGCAGAACCTGTTTCACCAGTTTTGAAAAGAATTAAACGCTGTCTACGTTCAGAGGCACCCAACAGTTCTGAAGAAGACTTGCCCACTAAGGCAGAGAAGGAGTCATTGGAGCATAAAAGCTTAGTGTCGGACAATGATGCAACCTCCACGGGGACTAAGCGAGCTTGTCGATGTCTTATATTGGATGATTGTGAGAAAAGGGAAGTTAAAAAGGTGAATGTCTGTGCAGAAGGGTTTAATAATTCTGCAGTAGTTGAAGAGGTTGCAGGTTATCAGACTGTCAATGGAGTTGGTGAGAGAGACTCAAATTCTCTTAACTGTGATGACTGTCAGGCTGATGGGAATGCTAAGCAGAACAGTGCTGGTTCCCGTACGCCCAAGGACAAAACAGTAGCAGAAAATGGAAACTCATTTGCCCATTCTTCGTTGCTGCTTAATAGCAGCAAAGAGGACAGTGTTGTAGACCATTATGTGCCTTGCACAAACTCTCAAGAACAGGTAAAGTTAGAGGACCACAAACCAATGAATGACTGCTTGCCTGAGGAGCATGCTAATCAGGCATTTGAGCCAGCTACAGGGTCCTTTTCTGAAATCCAGTCATCTTTGTTAAGGGATTCGGAGGAGGAGGTGGATGTTGTAGGAGATAGCAGTGCCTCTAAGGAACAGTGTGCTGAAAACACCAATAGCAACCTGAATACTCATCATGACAGTGCATCAATCTCAGGTGAACCTGAACCACATTCTTCCGTGCTGAACTGTGTTTCGGCTCAGATGACAAATATGTTGGAACTTCAAGAACACAGATACACATTGAGAACTTCACCACGAAGGGCTGCCCCTGCCAGAAGTAGCCCTACTAAAAATAACTCTCCTTGTAGAGAAAACGGACAGGTTGAGGAAAATAATCTTAGTCCTACTGAAAAGAATGTACCTGTCGGTATTAATAATATCAATGGATCTCCCAAAAAGTCTGAAGAAATCAAACAGAATGAAAAAGAGAGAAATAGTAATACAGGGGATCATGGGAGTGATGGACTAAGAAAGCCACTTTCTGAGTCTAGGCTTGTTGCTGGATTTGTACCATCTGCCAAAGAGAGTGCCAACATCCACACTGCAGAGGAGGATGAGGAAGAGCCTGATGTGTATTACTTTGAATCAGATCATGTGGCATTGAAACACAACAAAGAGTATGTGTAACTATGGTAACCATGAATTCTGCTTTTGTTTCTTACCAAAAATATAATATTATTACAAAAATTATTAAGTATTTAATGTACTTCCACAAAAATTTAAGTGCTTTATAATTTTCATACTCTTCAGTCTTCATTTTTCTTGTTTCTACCTCAAACAAAATTAAACTCTAATATGCAGTATGGTACAGCAATGTGGTTTATACATTTCTAGCAATCAGAATTCTCGAGCCAGAACTTGGTTTTTTTGAGTTTCTTTGGGTATTTGTTTCTTTAAAAATGCATCTGTTATTTATTTTCTCTTAAAAACTAGCTGGAAGGAAAGGAATTAATTAGATTTCAGTCACTTATCAGCATATCCAATGGACACTGCAGATAAAGCTTATACAATTATCATTCTGCTGTACATAAAAATTAAAGTTAGATACTTTTTTAGAGTGTCATGGGAAACAACTCAGCATTATTGTGTTCAGGGAGATGAATTGATCAAATGCAGCAACTTTCTCCAAAGTAAATTATGTCTACATTGCTATTTATATTACTTAACATGTAAATATAGGATGATGATGATGATTATTATGCTCTGAATCGTTTTAATGTTTATCATCTGAATGTCTGTAAGTAGAACTGTGGTAACTATATCTTGTGGTAAATGTGCAAGAGCTTTTGAAACAAAAGGGTGATTCACTGGAGAAAGTTTACATGGAGAAAATTTGTCTTCAGGTAGTAGATCAGGACACAATTTTTTATTTCAATTTTTGTAATGCTGTTTTGACTCCTGTATTTTGCTGTTTAGTAGGTGTTCTGTATTTTGTTGTGTGTTCTGAAAGGCCAAGTGCAGATGATCTTCAGTGTGCTTCGTATGAAGGGCTGAAGCACTGTTGGTAGTTCAGTGTAAATGTAGTAAATGTTCACAGCACAGTCACTGTGAATATGGGGCACAAGGCATAGATGATTGTTTAATCTAGTGTGACTGGATTTTTGATATTAAAATTGCATTGTTTATGTAGTAAAATTTTGTTCAGTATTGGATATGAATAAATAATTTTAATCAGAAATTTTTGAATTCAAGGATGGGTTAGACAAACTGATTTCAGAGTAATGCTCAAATATTTGCAGCTTCAGCCATCAGTCCAAAGTGGACACTTTCCCAGTAGATAGAAAGAAAATTACATATGGGGAAAATGGACTGTTGTCTTTTGACTCTCTTAGGGTGATTTTGGATCTGTATGAAATATGACTTCATCTGATGTTAGTACACAGATTCATTAGTAATGTGGTTTGATGTAGGGGATCATATTTATTATAAATACTATAAAAATAACAATAGTTTTTTCTATTCTTAAACACAGATCTAAATTGTCCTTGGAAATTTCAGGTGTGTGCTCTGGTGTTAGCTTTTAAACATACACAGTCCTGAAGAAATGGGTGGTTGTTGTTCAGATTGGCAGCCTGTTTGTGAGACCTTGTTGGGGAGCTTTTGAAATTGCAAGTAGGACTTGCTAGCTTGCAACTAACTTGTTGCCTGAATGCAGAATTCCAAAAGAACTGGTTTTTGTTTTTATTCTGTCTTATATTTCTACTTACCCAAAGGGAAGCATGTTACTGGGGGGAGGGAGTGTTAACCTTATCTTTTCGTAATTAAAATTTTTTTTGATAGAACTAGAAAACTACATGCCATCCTTTTTTGTTGTTTACATTTATAAGAAAATAAGTCCGGTATATTGATGGTTCTGCATGGTAATAGGATCCTTCTAAAAAACTTAAGTCAATATTTTGACAAACGAGTGCAGTTGTCATTTATCCAGAATTTCATGCTTCAAGAGTAAATCAAGTGCAGTGCACTATATCCTCTCTCCAGTTTCAAAAATAGTAAAGTTCATTAGGGGATATTTTTAATTCATGTGTAACAGTTTTTGAATAGTGTCTTAATTATACCCTTGTTTAATAATTTGGTGCTTACTTTCTGAAGTATTAAACTAAAAAAAAAAAACAAACCAAACTCTGCCAGTGTATCTGAAATGTATTCCCTGATGGGTCAGGTGCAAAGAATCCAGGGCTCCCATGCTATTAATAATAATAATTAATTCAGCTAGAGGTAAAGGATATTCACTTTGCTTGTGGTAGTTCTGGCTAAGCCAAGTGTTCTGGTGTTCTGCATGTCATATCTTCACATGGTACAGTTCTGTTTTTCTGCCCTTCATCAGTTTGGGGTTATTATGGGTGATTGTTTCTCTGGCTGATGTTTCTGTTCTCTTTTAAAAGCCAGTTCAAACATTAGCATCTTGGCTAGGCTGAGGAGGCAGATTTCTCCAGGAAGGCATTAGTATAATTCTTCAGATGTTCCATGGCAGAAAAAAAAATACATTCCTGTGTGTCCTAGAAGCTATTTTATATGGCTGTAAATTTATATTATTTCTTGTTACATTACATAGCTTGGTGACATACGTATTTATACAGTTGGTTTTCACTCTCCAAGAAATTATTGTGACATTGATAAAATATGAATATGCCAAAACCTTTAAGAGCTGTTGATAAGACTTGCTATAAGAAAAAAAAAAACCTAAATGTAAATAGTTGTATTTCTGTATGAATTTTGTTGCTTTTTGAATATTAACATGTTTAAGCAATATTCATATATTAATATTTCTGGGAAAACTAGATGATGTAATAGGAAAATAACTATCACAGATTATGGAATATTATTATTCAGAGAGAAGGCTGAAATGATGGATGTTCCCACAACGTCTTTATTAAAATAGATCTGTCCTACAAAGACAGAGATGAGATCTCTAAGCAGAAATTTTATCACAACATAGACATTTTTGTAGATAATAACAGACTGATGTGGGGGTTGTATAGTTGTGAAGTGTTGTTAATGTTGTCTGTTGCTACACACATAATTGGAATTTTTGTGTATTGTAACTGCTCTCAGAAAAGTATGGTTTAGTGTATATTGGAGAATTTTGCTTCTATGTTCTAGCTCAGAAATGTTTGCATTTTCTCCTGAGATACTTTCATCAAGTCTGAACTTCCTGATTTAAAACTTTCTACACTGCTGAATTTTATATGCTGTGTTTAGTATTTTGCATATGTCTTTCCTCAGGCATTTCTCATATCTCTTTGCTGTATCTTTTTATGCTGTAATTCTATCTCATACTGCAGCAGCTTACTTTAATTTTCTGTCTGGTGCAGCATTTTATTCTCACTACTTTCTGCCTTTGCCCAGTGTTTCATTTTGAGCCCTTTTTTGGTTTTGTTTTTTTCTTCTTCCTCTCTATTTCCTTTGGAGATTTGTAATATTTGGCAGGTATTAGCTTGCACAGAGGCACAATCTGTGTTTGACTCTTAGTCCTGGGTTCTAGATAAAAATGAAATTGAGGAATTGAGGTGTTACATGCATATAATGCATTACAGAATGTATTTCAAGAACTCTATACACTGCAATTGGCCTTACAGTAACCACTTAGACCTGGAGCAAGATCACTGAAATAGAAACCTCAGGTACGAGCAGTTCCCTACAGACATGCAATTGTAACAGTTAGGACCTCCTTCAGTAGATAGGTATTTTCATGTATCGTTATGACTTGATAATACTTAAAATTACAATAGCTGCACTGGCATTTAAAGTGAAGACAGATCAAATGAGGATTTTAATACATCTCTTAAAACCCAGTCTTGTGGATTCTTACCTGCAATGGGTTGTATTGTTGCAGAGATCTTGGAAACACAGACGACCGTACAGGATCATGCAACGATCAGATTTACATATACTTAACAACTGATGATAATACTGTTTATGTCTTTGGATCCACCTTTAATATTATATGAATGTGACAAAGAAAAACATTTTTAGCATTTTCTGTGGCATAGGTTCTGTATTTTACTCAGTCACAAATTTCCTGCCTACAGAGTCAAATTAAAGCAGTTCTGTATAAATGTTCATCTTACTGCACTTGAATAGTTAGAATAGGATTTGATGCACCTTGCCATACCAGTTATTTGAGAATTGCCTTAAACACAGACTTCTTAAAGTGTAACTCTAATGTCCTCTTTCTAAATTGCTAATATTCTAACTTTGCCTGCACCATGTTTTTTCCTTAACTGGAAAATATAAAAATATCCCTGTCTGTCTTCGAATATATTGGCAAATAATAATAGATCAGTTTTATAAATAAAGTCTGTATATTCAGGCTTTATGTGCTTCCAAATGAAAGTAAAATTGATCACACAGTAGGGATTTATTTCAATGTACAGATATGTCTTAACATTCCTTTGTAATTGTGTCATGTAGCTATGAGTAGCTAATAATTAATTTTCCTGAGATGGCAGTTTTAGTCTGTGAGAACTTTGTTTCTGACTTTGTTTCATCTTAAGGAATAAAGGGAATTGGTGTAAATCAAATTACTTTTAACAGTAGCAGTTTTAATCCATACCACTGAGTAATTTGTAGAATATATCACTAATATAAAATAATTGATGAAGTGTACAATTTTAGTGAAGAAAAAGAGAAGTTGATAATTTTAGAAAACCAAGTGTAAATGCCATATGTATTAGATTACAGTGTGATTTAATTCATCCTATGTTCCACAAAATTGGTGTGGCACACAGTGATATTTTTCTTAAATTACCTATTAATATAAAACTAAAACATGAAAAGTCAGTGTTTTTACAGAGAGTAGTTTCTATTGTCTGGTAGATGGGTCTGTGTTCTAAATAACCAAAACCAAGATTGGCTTTAAGTAAAACTATGTAGATGTTGGATGTGGCAGGTAGTTTATCCACAAAATAGAAATACAGTGGAAATCAATTAGAAACTTGTAATATGATTTTCTGGCCAACTTCAGTTTGCTTTTGCAGGTAATTATGTTATTAAAATCTGACAGTATAACAGGCACACAACCACATTTATTTATTAAATCCTTGTATTTTACTACAGCTTAAAACATGAAGTATTTTGAGAAGTTTTTACTGCCAGCATTACTGTTTTATCATGTTCTATAAAATAATTTCTGTCTGTACATTCTTGTCAAAGGAAAAGTTATGTGACAAAATTTTTGCAGGACTAAAGATTAAGGTTTGGTTAAGAATATTGTAATCACAGAATCATATTTTTTTAATTACATAAGCTATTCAGTAAAGACTAGAGCTCTTACTTTGATGATGCCTTGGGCATGTGCTGCATCAGCTTTTTGCTCCCTAGGAATGGGCACACTCTGGGAGCCATTAAATGTCAGGTACATTTGTCACATTCATTTTTCTTGCCTGAACAGAGGCATCTTGCTGTCAGCCACTGCATCATCCCAGTGAGCAGCACTGGCAAACACAGTGCAGTCCTCACTTAAATAGTGCATCCTGTGGAAAGTAAAGCTTGATTTCTTTTGGATTTGTGTCATTTACCCGTTGAATTCCTTCCTGATTTGCCTGCTTTTCTTTTTCTGCCTACATCTATGTAGGCACTTCCAGGAGTTCTCTGTAGCAGCAGTCCACTCCTGGAAGAGAATGTGAACTCTCCAGTGCAGAGATGTTTCCTTGTTGGCTGCCTCGATGTGGTACCTCTGGATGTGTGGGGTGATGGATTGATGGAGGAATGTGACAAGTAACAGTTGAATTCTGCTTGCCTGTCTCTTGTAGTGACAGTAGTTATGTCTCACCTCCTTTCCAAGCTGCCAGCTTTTGGAGAATACACAAGAATTCAGTTAGCCGTTCCAATTTCTTTGGTCACTATGGACCAAAAATCATGGAGTGGAAATATACACAAATATAAAAAAATCCAACCACAAGCAGCAAGAAACCTATTATTCCAATACAAGAAAATGTAGAAAATTGTTTCTCTGCTTGTTCATTTGGAAGTGCTTACCATTTCTAAGGATGCTCATTAGTAAATTCATCTAAACTGGAAAATTAAGGATCAATAAATAATAAAAATGGTTTTGAGGTGTAGGAAATACCACTTGGAAACAAATATCAAATGCCATAGGAATCACAGTCCTGATTAAAAAAAAAACCAAACAAACAAAAAAAAAAAAAAAACAAAACAAAAAAAAAATATACAAGAAAGCCAAGAAAAGATGGGGCAGTAATGTATTGACCCAGCACTGCTGTGTGGAGAGTGAGGCTCTGGCTGTGGTTTTGGCTGCTGACACAAGGACACTTAAAAGCAGAAGCAGTAAACTGTGGTTATACCAGTTATGTCAGTGTAAAGTTGTGTGGTGGAACAAGGAATAAATTAATGCTACCATAGTTGCCTACTTGGTAGGGATCACTAAAATATTAATAAGCATAATGATGCCACCAGGAAGACAAGAAAAATGTGACTGCCATTTGCTTTGAGAGTGGATTATCTTTGTCAGTTTTAACTAACCCAGCTTGAAATTGCTTCATGACTGATTTTAAGTTTTTGGTCTGGTCTTTCATGAAGTTTTAAAAGCATCTCCAGCATGAACTTCAAAACTGACCAGCAGTATCTTAAAAAAAATAGCATAAGTACTACGTATCGTACTAGCTGCTTTCAGTCAGCAGAGAGTCCTAATCAATGCAGTTGTTCCTTTGGCACAACAATACATACATTTGAGAGTTAGAAAGGTCTTGCTTTTTGGTTTTCTTAAGACTTTGTTCTTGGTAGGAATAGCCAGCTGTTTTTTCATTTTTTGTTACTGCACATCTTTATTTTGTTTTGGGTAGCTCAATAGTAAAAATATTGCTGCTGTTTTGTATAGCAATCTTAGAAAGTTTTGTGCTTCCTAAGCCCAGGACCAGCTGTGTTTGTCCACGGTTTATTATAGTGAGCACTAATAAAACTACATATTTTACTAATTTTCTTCCTTATTTCCAACTTTCCTTCCACTTGTTTAGCCAAAACATATTGATGAATAATGTTTTGTATTGCTGTTAGAAATTCAGCCACTCATGATTGTAGATCATATTCTTGTAATCTGGTTCTAATATTCAGATATCTCTGTAACAGATACTTGAGGGGAATATGTTAATTTGTTCCTATAGCAAGAATATACACCTGAATAATTGAGTGTGTGTTGTGTCTTTTTGGGTGAAAACCTGCAGAAACTAATTTAGAGTGAGTTGAAGGAGTTCAATAATCGGTGTTGTCAGCTTTCTCTGCTTGTCTTACCAGAGGATTTCTGTGCAGTTGGGTCAGTTTCAAGGGAACATGGGTCGCTCTTACTTTGTCTCTGGAATAAAGCTCCTCCTGATTGTTTGCTTTCCCCAGCATCTTTCTAGGGAAGACTATCCAAGTGGGCATGCTGGAGGAATCTGTCTGATATTTTCCCTCAGTAAAGGAGTTGAGAGCATTCTCATTAGAGATGGTGAGAGGGAAGGAGAAAAAGTTTGGGATGTGCTATCAGTCTGTGCCATTTGTGAAGAAAACTATTTCAGTCATTATCGTATGTCAGTTCAAGCCTGGAAAATAGAGGAATGACAGGGACCTGTATCTTCTTCCCTGCTGAATGTCACTGTCCTGCAGGCAGATGGTTTAGAGTGCCATCAATATAAAAAAGCTATTTTAAACTGTGTTAACTGGGAGAGGACTGATTGGTGCTGTTTTGTTGACAAGACTGAAACAAGTTCTGTGTTTGTTTAGAGGCACAGAGACCTAATAATTGCTACTAAAAATTCTGAAAAGTTGCTGGAAATGTGGGTATTTGATAAGGGTGCTTTTGTACAGCTAATATTAAATCTTGCTGAGTGTGTTGGACAGCTCTTGATGAGAATGAGATCTCTAGAAATAAGAGTGGGTGTTCTGTTTCTGGGGAAGAGTTAAGAATTTAACAAAGAAGGTGACATCACAAGTTGATAACCAGTAAAATACTATTCAGATGGTTGAAACTCAAAATCTGAAGCTGTTGAAAGGTAAAATTTGAGTGGAAAATGGTTCTTTTGCATCTAGGTAAATAACTGCAGTACGATTTGCTTTTTTGCCTTAGGATTTGTTGGCATTTTTTAAATGTCGTTTAAAATTTGCTTTTTGTGTTAATTCTGTTTTGTTTTAAATAGGTGTGAGGCTGACATTCAGGAATAGTGCTTTGTGTTCCATTCTTTTGAGAGTGGCTCAGTAGACTTGAAGAATCCATATAATGTGTACTTCAGTTGTTTAATGTGTAACACAGAGATGCAGTTTAATTATTTACTTACCTTTAAAATACTTTAGGATGTCTGAAGCGTGAATATTAAATATGCATGGTGAAAGTACAGTAATTGAGAGTATGTGTAAAGAGGTTAAGCCAGAGTAGAAAGCAGTTCACTAAGGAGTTGCAGGAAAGCCTGTAAGTAGATTACCTTGGTCATAGTTTCTAAGCATTAGGTAGTTAAAAATCTACCATATGCTGCTTCCTCCAGGCATAGGTGCTTTTACAAGCCCTGACAGGGGTTGATATATGTATGCTCTTATTGATTATACCCTTAAACTCTTTTCTGTTTCTGAAGGGAGATCAAAGAAGGCCATTCTGCATCAGTCTCTCATGCTTTCTCAATTCTGTTGTGTGCTCTACACGTCCAGCATTGAATCTCAGACTCTTCCAGAGTGCAGTTAGAGATTTTTTAAAATCTTAGTTTTGCATCAGAATAATTTGCAAGAAACTCTGCAGTATCAAAATTACTGTATTGTCATTACTGTGTGGTGACACTGGCAAAGATTTCTGGCCAAGCGTAGGAGCTGGGAGCATTTTCTGTTATTTCTGAACTCAAACAAACTAAGGCCAAACAAAAAAACCACACTTCTTTGAAATGACAGGGTTGTGTTTGATCTGATTCACAGGTTTCTCCAGGGAGCCAATTTCTTTAAAAACAGCTTGTTGGGTAGAAATTCTAAGTTACCCTTTTCCTACATAATTTACAGTCTTTACATTTTAATATCCAATACTTTCTCATCTTAGCATCTAATGAAGGATGCTAATTTTTTTTTAATTGCTGTTAGTAGACCAAAGTCCAGAGTAGTAAATGACCTGGGTTGAGCAGGTTGTAATCTGTACTTTGCTGGAGTGCCAGCAGATGGCAATGAAACAAAGACTTGCTCAAATCCTCCTGATGACTAATAACCAGTTTTGTGTCAGAGCTCTTTGAAATACAAAATAACAAGGTTTATATATATATATATATATATATATATATGTTAGTTGTGTTTTATTATGAGATGTGTACACCCTCATGTAAAACACATCCTACCTGCACAAGAACAATGAGTACTTCTAAATCATGGTACACATTTTTAGTGTCAGAGCCCTTCAGAAATGATGGTAGTGTACATTTTAACATACTGTGAACTGTTTAACTGGAGAAGTGCAGTTAGTTTTGGGAATGGAAATTGATGACCACCAGCTGCACAGCATTTTAGAAGTCAAGAGGATAAATCACTTTTTAATTAGGTATCAAAGTACATATCTTTGCAAGGTACTGAGTGATGTATGGCAAGTACATGCCAAAGTAATTTCAAGTGACTTTAGGTACTGATTTTGAGTTGTTTTTTTTTTTTTTTCTTATTGGTGTGAATGTTATCAACAGCCCCTTTATTTCCCCAGCTAATTTGATTTATCTGCCTAAAAGTTAAAATCTTTGTTTTGTACTATCAGTTGCTCACATCAGTCATTCAGCTAAGGATGTTCCTATCTTCAAGGGAGAGGAAACCTGCAGAAACCATGGAGGGACTCTGTGACTGACAGGCTCTTACTGTAAAAATGAATTATTTATTTAAAAATTCTGAAAGATGTGGCCCCTTTTATAGGTCAGTGCCAAGTTATTTAGTATTAAAAAAAGGTTTGAGACATACGGAGTTGTTAAGGCAGATTGATTCCGTATTCATTAGTGTTTTCTAAAGGTTGCTGTTAGGTCCTGACACAGAGAAACTAAAATCTGTGATGTGACTCTGAGTACTCTGATTTGGAAATGTAAATGCTGTTAGAAGGGAAATAATGGGAGGGGAGAGGCATTTTGAAAGTAGATCTCAGCAAACTGGATCAGAATGGACATCAGTCTCAATAAGGCAATAACTGTGCTATTCTCAAGTTTTGTCACAAGCAAGAGAGGAGGCTGCTGTGTCCCTAATCACTGTAAGAACAAGATTCATGGAAATTAATTGTGTTAGAACTAATTGCTTATGGCATGACTTCCAGAAATCTGGCTCTGCTCTGTGATAATTACTTCATGGGGCAGTCCAAAAGAGTGGAATACTTATCACTGCAAAAGAAAAACTGAGTCAGCAGGAATTTCTGCTGATCAGTGTCAAGCTGTAAGAGGCAGCTTTCCTTTTTGAAATGTCGGTCCCTCAAACGCTATGTTAATCAAGGTTTTCCAGCAGAGATTCTGAAGCTGTTTTGTGCTAGGGGGAATGATTCAAGTGTTCATCCAGAAGATTCCTGGCAATTAATATGATGTAAGAACTTGCAAGAGTGTTTCGATACTGGGATTGTGGAAACAGAATTACATTCTCTGGAGTGAAAGTTTTCCTGCAAAGGAAACTGCTTTGGGTTTTGTATGTGCTAACAAGATAGTATTTAGCACTGAGGAAAGTGTAACTTCACTCAGTGGAAGGGACCTGTCTGTGAGTTTACTCAAGAGTGTTTGGTTTTGGCAAAGGATGTGGGATAATTTTCCTTGGTAATTCCTGACAGGTCTTCCAGAAAAATGATGTAAGTGTAGGTGGATGATGTAGAGGTGGTTGCTCTTTGAGCATCTCATTGAAGAGTGGAGCTGGTTTTGCAGCAGATTCATGAGCTACTTTTTCTTTCAATAAAGACTTTTTCAATTTTGGAGAATTTTAACACAACTGCAGGAGGTAGTTTGGATCAGAATTGTGCTTACTTACAAAGAATCTGGAAAGATAGAGAGTAGAATTGTTAGCCACTTCTAAAAATATTCCTGGAAATTATTCATTCACGTGATCTCTTGCATAATGCAGCAGGAGCATTATGGTAGCATTTGAGGCTAAGAGGCCAGAATTGACAGAGGCTTCAAGAAAGGGCTCAGTGTGTTTGGTTTTTTATGTAGCTTGCTGCTTTTTCAGAGAAATATTTGGCTTTATTACAGTCATACAGGGGGAGAGAGCCTGTACAAACCTGTGGAAATAGTAGTTGTTCAAAACTTAAAAGACATACAGCTCAGAAAACGGTCCTGTGGAAGTTGAAAGGGATGTGCAGTGGTTTGGGGAGAATGCAGTTCTGCAGCAAGTACCAGAATATGGAGTATGCAGACTATGTATTTAATGAACTAGTATTTTCAGGTTTTGTACTTTTTTCCCCAGGCAATGAAAGATCCCAAAATCCCTATTTTTGTGTATTTCAGTACTTCCTATACTCACTTGATAAAACTGCAGCCTTATTCTTAGGCTTCAGAATATATTAAAAACTGAATATGGAAGTTGAAGTAAATAGCTCCAAGTTAATCCGTATCTTAGTAAAGGTATGAAAAAGTGCTGGAAAACCTTTTACTCTGAACAATTGGTTCAAAAACCCCTTTTCTCAAATTACAGTGCTACTCTGTAGCCACAGATCAGTATCATGTGACATGTTTTTTGAATGATCCTGACATTCTTGTATTTTTACTTAATTCCTCGAAGACCACTTCAGTGAGGCCATGTGAATGTTTTAATGAGGGAAGTAACTGAAGTTGAATATTCTTGGATTTGTGTTATTTTTCCCCAAATGTAAATTCATCTCTTTCCATTCCGACTAAATTATTTAAGGCTACCTCATTAAGATGATTTCTTTCTTCCCTTTACACATGTGAATCATCATTAAATTATCACTTCATTTAAATCTCCAACATTTAGTTGCTTTTTACTTCTATGTATTTACATGTTTTAAATTAAATTATTACTTTTTTTCAATTTCATTTAAAAAATCAATTGCTTAAATACAGTTTGAAGAAATGAAGTAAAATGGCTCAAGAATAAAAAGTTAAATACCTGCCTTTTTCTTAGATGCAAATTTGTGCAGCTGCTGAGCCTCTGTTACTGCAGCTCTGTTAACACAAGTTTGGGCACCTGCTGATGGAAACAGGCTTTTTGTTGTCCAGGGTAAATCCTCTCCCCAGGTATCCCTGAGCTCTTCTGTGTTGTTACAGCTGCATCTGTTGGCATCCTGCCTTTTTGATTTCCCTGGAGCCTCCAGGGCTCACACGTGCTGTGGGCAGGCTCTGGGTAAAAGCCTTCATCCACAGCCGCTGGCTCCTGTGTGCCTGGAACAGCTGAGCCGTGCTGCTGGCTCAGGCACTTCTGATGTGTGTCACCACTTTCATAAGTGTTGCTGGAGTTAGTTTTCCACCTGCTGAGGAATAGCCACGTTAATTATCTTGCTTTATGCAGAGTTATTTTGATGAGAAGAAACTGGAGTACTTTCCCAATAGTGAAAATACTCAGTACTGTTCAATATTAATGGCCTAGTAAACAAGCATTTTAGGTCCTGGTTCCATGTAAATCTGAATATATGCAGACAAATATGCATACATACTATATGTATGTAGTAATAAGTTCATAACAGAATCTTGTCTTATTGTTTTTAAGCAAGCTCAGTATTTTAGTTTCAAACTTCAGAAAGTATAGCTATATTTTGTTTGTAAATGTTGCATTTGAGTGTAAAGAAAATTACTTTTTCTCATGGAGAGGCAGCAGTTTAACGTCCAGGTAGAAATTTAAATATTTGAAGGTGCAAAGCCTGTATTTTGCCTTAAGACTGTTTAGTTCCTTCGACTTAAAGCCTTACCCAATTATTAGTGCAGTCAGTTGAAAAACTTGAATTACCTCAGTAACCTCTGGACCTTTTCTGTAGTACACATGGAATTCATTGTGCCAGGCTTGTCTTTGTTTTAGCAACAAGGAAAAGAAAGAAAATTTACTGAAATACTGTAGTAGTGAACAGCTTTTATCTGATTTTAGTAAGTGTATTTTGTGCTGAACTAAATTACATTTATATAATATCAAATGTCAGAAAACATTGGCATGAAAAAAGTTAATAGATAATAATTTGCAAGAACAGGGGCCATGGGTAGCTGTGGAATTTCACAAACTGAAGTGGGCAACTGTAACTTTAATAAAAGGTATTAAATGTAGTTAACTGTTTTTTAAAGGCTGTGTTAAAATATCTTATGGCTTCCTGAGTCTGAGTTATGCAAACCAGTTTGGAATGCACACATTACTGGGTACAGGGGTGACAGTCCCACCAGTGACGTGCGAAGGTGTCTGTTAAATAGGCACTCCAAATTGTCTGTGACTCTGGGCTGGCACGTTTGAGGGAACACTGACATTTTCATTCAGCTTCCGTATTCTTAGGGGAATCTGGTTTGAATTTATTTTGCAAATTACTTATTCCTTGATTTGTTGTTACATTTCAAAAATGATTCTCCTATTCTGCTCTAAGATGGGGCTTCTGCAAGATGCTGTGTTTATAAACCATTCCTGTGCAGCGTTTGGATGGTTGAGGGAAATGTTAAAATTCTGTGGTAGCTCCTTGTATTGGGGTAGAAGGAAGCTTGTGTTGAAGTGAAGAGAAATGAGCTCATTTTGTTTGTGGTATATTTAACTTTGTAAGCAAAGGCTGTTGAGAATATGAATGTAGATTGTCCCTGATACCATATTGTTTCAGCTACTGTAGAATTTACAGGTTTAAAGGAAGCCATTGGAGAGTTAAATATATTTTCCCCTATGAGTTATATAAATTCATATAGTCTTAAAATTCATTTATTTTTACTTTAATTCAGTAAAAATGTTCATGACATGATTCAGATAAGCTATGAAATCCGGTAGGTTCTGGTAGATAACCGTGGCTAGTGTTTAGGTGGGGGGTGTCACTTTTAAAGGCAACTGCAGTGAGATGTTTTCCTTTGTCTCTGTAGTTATCAGAGACTGTTACAGACGATTGCTGTACTGGAGGCTCAACGTACTCAAGCAGTTCAAGACCTTGAAAGTTTAGGCAGACACCAGAGAGAAGCACTGAAAGATCCTATTGGATTTGTGGAAAGACTCCAGAAGAAGGTATTTCTATGGACTTTTCCTAAGTCTTCCTTGGAATTTTTTTTTTAATAACTAGTAATTCAGCCTCTGTAGAAATTGAAGAATAGATATATATACTTGCATTTTAAAAATGAGCTTAAAATCTTTTAACTGCTGAGCAAAAATAGCTCTTTGCTTTTTTACTAGATCTGTAAGACATAGGTCTTCAATGATTTTATCAGATATTCTTCCCTTTCTTTTTTTTGGTATGTAGAAATGTAATTGTTAAATTTCTAATTATAGTGTAGGAATTTTAAGATAACTTGAAGTCTACAGGTGACTGGAAGCATCAAACCAAAAAATTCTAACCTAGAATATTGTCTGATAGAGAAGAATCCATTTCTATAAGGGAACATTTTCTTTTCAAGCTTTAAAAACTCCTGTAGTAACAGGAGTACTGAAAAAATGTTTTCAGCTTGAATCCTGTATTGCTGCAGCATCTATCACTGGCAAACACCATACCTTCTAGAGTGAGAGCAACATGTATTTCAGTGAAGAATGAAGTTAGGTTCTCTTTTCCTAGGTTTGTAGATACCTAGGCCACATGTAAGCCCCTTGGTTTCAGTAGTTGTCTTTCTTTTAAGTTTTGAGATGAGTTAATAGCATGTATGATGTAAGAGTGTTGCATTTGATAGTCATTTTATGGGGACATTCTAATGACAGTTTCAAGTACTCTGGTGTACTTTTGTCCAAAAAGGACCAAAGGAATGATAGTCTTGCAGTTGACCTTTAAATAAAGAGGTGAGCTTTGCAACAGTTTTGTTCTAGGCAGAAGACAGCAAAATGAGTGCAAAATAGGCATGGATTTCTCTGAAGGGAGGAGTTGAGGTATCAGATGATAAAACTCTGAATTTCTCGGGTTCCTGGGTTAAGAAAGGTGCACTTCCTGAGCTAATGGTATGTTTAATAAAGGACAGTCAGAAACAGGTTATTGAGGTGTCAAACACCTGATTCCAGCTGTGAAATGCACACTTTAAAGTTTTATGCTAAATAAGCCATCATTGACCGTGCCGCTGCATATTTTATATGCACTGTTGTGTATAATTCTTGAAAGATCTCACCTTCTCTTTAAAAAAACTGTGCTGCATGGCACTTCAGAAATTCTGGTTTTCCATTCTTCTGTCAAATAAAAAGCAGCATTGGGTTTTGGAGCATTTCAGTATTGGTAGATTTTAGTTTTGATATAAGGTGATTGCATTAAATATTGCTTTTTACTTTTCATTCTTATTTTTTCAGGTTGATATGGGTCTTCCATTTCCTCAGAGAGTTGTTCAGCTCCCTGAGATTGCCTGGGACCAATACACCACTAGCCTTGGAAACTTCGAGAGAGAATTCAAAAACCGAAAACGTAACAGTAGGAGAGTGAAGCTGATTTTTGACAAAGGTAAAAGAAAGTGGGCATATGTTACAGGAAAGAAATGACCAGTGTGGAAGTTCAACAATTCTTCCTTTGTGTTGTTTACAGTAGGTATCCCTGCAAGACCAAAAAGTCCTTTGGATCCCAAGAAGGATGGAGAGTCTATTTCGTACTCTGTCTTGCCTTTAAGTGATGGTCCAGAAGGTTCCACAAACAGTCGTCCACAGGTAGTTGTTCAAAAGGAAAGAAAAAAAATTACAAAATAGTAATGTTTCATTTTTTTCCTCTTTTGAGTATGGAATGTGTCTTAACTATTACTTCAAATGTTCATGTTGGTGATGACATACCATTCCTGTACTCAAATGTTGGAATTAAACTTTGGTCTCGGCAAATTTTGTTTTGAAATCTCATGCTTTGGTTTGGTTTTGGATTAACTTAAGTAGGAAGAGGGTTCAAATCAATTATCCCAGCTATAATTTTTCTAAACATATGTTCCATTTTCTGTCCTGTATTTGAGCAGATGATAAGAGGGCGACTTTGTGATGAGACCAAACCTGAAACTTTTAACCAGCTGTGGACTGTAGAGGAACAGGTAACAGGAAACTCTAATTTTGTAGCTGTGGCAACATACATGAGCATAAAAGCAAATTGTGTGATAATGTTTGTAGGACTTGGGAGATCAGAATCACATGTATTTAGATATTTGATAGCTCATACCTGTACTTAGAAAAGTGTATTTATTCCTTTTTGCTGTTGATTTAGAAAAAACTCGAGCAATTGCTTTTGAAGTATCCACCAGAGGAGGTAGAGTCCCGACGGTGGCAGAAGATTGCAGATGAACTGGGAAATAGAACAGCAAAGCAGGTAACATGTAAAACACTTTGAGAAGTAATCCCTTATCTTCACTTCTATTTTTTTAATATCAGTAAAGAAAATTCAGTGTATTTTCAGCAATCACTTCATCTTAAGAATGTAGCAGCAGGGCCTGCATTTCACCAGTAACAATGGACCTCAAATACAGACTGTTAAATGTGCCCCAAAGCCCGTGGCCAAGTTGCCAAACCTAATTAGATCATTAGGTCTTGACAGCATGAATTTAATTCTATACAGCAAGTGTAGTGCCACCAACTGTGCTCAGACTGAGTTACACTGTAGTGCCCAATTTTCTCCACCTTAGCACTGTAGAATGGGCAGACATGTAAGTAGCACAGACAGAAGAAGGACACAGATGAGGAGACACCAAGTATTTCTGCATCTGACTTGTTGGAATTTTTCCCCTAAGATGACAGAATTTCTCCATTTTGACCAGAAGTAAAAAATGCTGATGTTCTGTGTTTACAGTATTTTAATTTATTTTATTTAATTTCTGTACTTTCAGATAAAAATATAATTAAGTTCTTTAGTATACTGGATTTCCTCACTTCGGATTCTATCTATATTTCTTCACATCTGAAAAAATAGACATGCTTATTTAATAAATGGAAACCTACTTTCTGTGTGCTAACCATGGATAACATATCTGGCATTGCTAAGAATGAGTTTAGCTGCAGCAGGAAGCAAACTACTAAAGTTCTTTCTGTCACAATTTTTGCAAGACTTTCTTTGTATTTTTAAAGAAGGGTAATTTTTTTTCACTGAAAGCTGTCAAAGCATCTGGAAATAGTACAAATGCAGCACTGCAAGATAGGTACCAGTTAGAGTAGCTGTCACAAAGTAGAATCCAGAGGATTTCTTTTCCTGATATTCTGAATCAATGTAGCAACTTTGAAGACCAGTTACATTTCATTTGACATTGAGTTGTTGCATGTTGGTTTTTTCTAGGTTGCGAGTAGAGTGCAGAAATATTTTATTAAACTGACTAAAGCTGGTATTCCAGTTCCAGGAAGAACACCAAATTTATATTTATATTCCAAAAAGGTGAGACAATATTACAGAATCCTGTGTTTCTGTTTGCATTTATGTGGAAGTTGAGTATCAGTAATATTTTTTGAAAATCAGTAATATTTTTAATAGATTAATAAAGTTACTTAATGAAGTAATCATTTTCTTTTGCTAGTAGCAGTATGGAGTGAATTGGATGTTAATTCTGGTTTCACAATGACAGCTCTTGGGAAGGTGAAGTGTTCAGATTGCAGCTGAACAGGCAGGGTAGAATGATGGTCTTGGGGTACTTCTTCCTCATTTGTAAATTTACTATAACTGATCAGGAAGTGACAATGAAAACCCTATTGGAAGAAGATAAGAAGCCCTAAAATTCATACTGTACAGTAATCTTGTCATTAATAAAACCATAGAAAATGATGTATAACTGAGCATGCTGAATTAGCTCAGGCATAGGCTTAAGACTGAAATGTCCATTAAAATACAGTGCTTTTCTGATCCTGGAATGGATGTGAAAAAATATGGTCCCAAAAAAATCTTAATTTACAAAAGCAAAGACTAAATTTCTGTGCAGCTCAGTCACAGATTTTGATTTAAATAATCTTTAAGGTGCTCTTGGGTACTAATAAGGTCCAATAATAGACAATAAATGAGGGCAGTCTCAAGTTGCATGGGGGTTTTATTTATTGGGTTTGGTTTTTTTTTTTTTTATTTACTCAGTATTTACAAAACTTCTTCAAAACCCCTTACAGTGGCATTTTGTGGAGTAACATTACTGGTTTGCATCCAGGTATACATGATGTTTTCTGATAAATAATAGAGTAAACTTCTGTTGATTCCACAAAAAGGCAAACTTACAGATTTAGTTCTTTGCAAGGTTAGAAACAAAAGTTGCTGTCCATGGGTTGATACAAAGATCTACCACAGTTGGTGTGTAATGATTCAAAGTATCACACACCCTTAGTTGTCTCCTGATGTTCTCTGAAGTTACTGCAAACAGTAAGTGCTTGTATTGGAGCCTTTCCAGTTTGCCATCCATCATGGTAATACCATTTTACTCTCACCAGGGTTTTAATCTACTGTTGTGCTCTATAAACAGAGGCAGGGAAGGTGCAGACGTGACTGTCTGCCACTTCGTCTATTGGAAGAGTGCTTTCTGGCAAAAGAACCAAAAAAACACCTGGAAACAGTGATACCTTAAACAGTGTGGAGATTCATCTGTCAGAATTTCAAATTCCATAAACAGTTTGGGTTAATTTTTGTAGTGTAATAATACTGTGTGGCTGATTTCAACAGGTGTTGAAAATTTAGTTCTGAAAATTATAATTGTTTGAGTTCTTGATGTCCCTCTACCACTTAAAATTACCTTGGTCACACCTTTTGTTCTTTCCTGTTAATTTTGTTTGGAAAGACCATCATTACAGAATCTGTGTAATGTTGTCAGGCAGCAGACCTCTGTATTTGATAAACATTGGGAGTACTTAATCAGTCGATGTGGGGCATCTTAAGTGTATTTTTCACTAATTTGAACAGTGATTGCACCATGGACAAACCCAATATAATCAAGAGTGAAACATATTTTCTACAAAATTCTTAACAATCTCACATTGCAAGAGTAATAGTCCCATCATACAGATTTTTCTTAGGTTTCTATCTATAAGATAACCAATACTTGGGTCAGTTTTTGCAGTGTGATTCACATCCTTATTGCCAGGTCATAAGAGTAAGGTCATTCTGCTCTGGTTTGTATTAAGCAGCATCCCTGTGTTATATTTGTATCCTGTGTAAGAAATAAAGGAGATGAAAAAGTGAAACAAATAGAGTATGTGGAGAAATTGAGCTCTCAGTCTGCTAATAGAGCTGTCTGCTTAGGGCACAGATTGACAGCCCCATACCAGGTTGGTTACTCCCAGGTCTCCAGTGGAGGTATAACATGGCAGAAAGGAAATTCAAGGGCTGTTGGAAGCCTGGGTCATGCCTCTCCTAATTTTGATATTGAGTAAGTGTAACTGCAGTGTATCTGCTTTATTGCCAGTAATAGAAGTTTGAAAACTGGATGCTAATACTTAAAGCACATACCTATGGGAAAATAAGAAACATAGATATATTTAATGTAAAGATGTGTGTCAAAAGGGATGCTTCACAAGAAAATACTTGCATTTCTCCACAGGGATTGTTCAGGATGCTTTTTTAAAATGGTTACTGGAGAGGTTAGAAGCTTTTTGAACATATTGTTGAAGTTAACTTTGTATATCTACTCATATGACATGTCTCTTCTAAGTAATAATACTGGAAATTAAGCAGGATGCAGCAGTTTATTTTCCTGTATAACCATTACCTACTGCTGGTGAAAATAAAACTGGATCAGAAACTTAGGACTCTAGTGTTCAGTTCTTCAATTATGGCTTATCATTTTCAATTTAATCCTTATATAATATCATTAGTGCACCTGCTTTTAAGTCTAATCTAGAGATATATTTCCCACAGGGAAAATGATCTTTAACTGTCTGCTTTTAAGTAGTATTTTAGTTCATTCTTCACCAAAGGAAGAGAATTCAAATCCTCAGTTCAGTTTGTAGGTCACAGCACTGTTATGTATGGCAGTGCTGCTGTATAAGCATAGGCACAGTTTTCCTTTCCTGACTCCAGATCTGGTGTTGAATGCAGGTTTTTGTTAACAGAAAATGTAAGTTACTGTGTCAGCTCAGGATGAAATGCCATCTATACATGGATGCATTTTAGAGAGGTTTGAAATCTTAAGGGAAATCATAAAAGCCCCAAAACACAGGTAGAAAAATTCAACACAATAGGTATAGTACATTAGTCTTAGAAGAAATTCTTGTTGTTCTTGCACTGTAGTAGTTCTGCAGATCAGAGGTACCACCTTCCAGTTGTTACTACAGACTTCATCTCTTCCATTAAGACTGAACAGAGCTAATCTCAATTCCTCCTGGTACTTCTGTCTGCAGAGATGCATTCCATCTCAATCACTGGTGTCATCTGTGCCTGTAGTTTTTAAACTGTGCACAGCTGTAAAATAATGCTACATCCCTCTTTAGAGATAAAGGGTTATACTGTAATACTGCAGGTTTGTAATTGATTTAGGAACATTCTGGGATAAAAGCTCTTGCTAAAAAAGGAGAAAGTACAAACTATTGCAAGTATTCCTTTTGCTTTAGCTGTACGAGCAGCTAGGCACTGTGTAAAACAATCCTCACTTTTATGATTGTTAGAAAAAACACTTTTCATGCTTACATTTTTGATTTGCACTGTAGGGGTTTTTTAAGTTGAGGAATGTAAATTTTGACATTAAATGTCAAAATGCTAGTCTGGAAAGCAGCTAAGTAAGGGGCTGAGTCAGTTTCATTCACCCCAAATTCTTCTTTTTGATATTTAATATTCTCCCACTGGGGAATAAGTAATAGGGGCTGAGTGCCTTTAAGTAACCTCTTTTAAAACTGTCATCATTCTACACCTTCAGACAGCAATAAAGTTGAAAGTTTCTAGATGTGAACTAATGGAGTAATTTATTTCATCTAATGTTTTTTATGTTCCTTTTTCATGCAGTGGCAATGAAAACCTTTAGAGAGCAGTTCTTTCTAACTTTTAGAATCCTTTTTTTATTGCAATGAATTGCTTTATCTCTCCTGCACCAGGACAATAGGTCTAGACTTGTTTTTTTTTTTTTTTTCTAAGGCACAAGTATAAGAAGTTGATAAGTGTCAAGCATGGTCCTTTGGTCTCTTGGACCTGTGCAAAACTACTTCCTTGCTTAGTCTCACACACTGTTGGAAGTTTTTTAATAATTTTGCTCTCTTGTCCTCAGTCTTCAAAACTGTAACAGCCTTACTTTCTGTTTTACTCTTGCTGTCAGTCTCACTTGTTTAGATGGTCGGGGTTTTATGGTAAGGGCTCTTTCTTTGCTGCATTCTTACCAAAGTATTGCACTGTCCATTGGATTCCACTTGTTATGGGGGAGAAGAACTGCAGCTGTGGGAGTTATTAATGCAGAGATATAAATATAAGTAATTGGAAACATCATAGATTATTTCATGTGAAAGAACAAATATCAGGCAAAGTTTTATCAATGAGGATTATTTAAATAATAGCCAAGGAATGTTTTTAAAAATATACCATTTTTTCACTGTAGTCATCAAGTAGACGGCAACATCCTTTAAATAAACATCTTTTCAAACCTTCAACTTTCATGACATCTCATGAACCTCCAGTTTATATGGATGAAGATGATGACAGATGCAGTTTTCACAGCCATATGGACACTGCAGCAGAAGAGGAAGTATCGGTATGTCATTTCAATCAGTCAGAGAATGTCTTGCTTGCTGTCACTTCGACCTTGTTTAGTGTTTAATAGATAAGGCATCCTCACCATAAAATATCATCAAGGAAGTATTAAATTGTAATAAGATTCATGAGCCATTTTGAATTATAAAATACGTTGTTAATATAACAGCCTCTGACAGTAAAGAATTTAGACCAAATCAGGAAGGAAGTCTGTAAGTCTAAACAGTTTTATCCTGAAATATCTCAAAGAAGTTCTAGTTGCATATTTTTAGTAAGTGATCTGGCATGAGAGAGGTTTGAAAATCATGTAGATGATATAGTTGAGATTCTGGTTAAAGATGTGTTTTAGAAAGGTTACACAGAGCCCTGGTAAAATTCAAATGCTGTTGACATCACTGTTTTTTTTTATCTTCTACTGGCTGAATTAATTATAAATTTTGTAAAATCCACTTCAAAGTGTGAACTAACAGAGTGAATTGTCAATCAACAAGCATATTTATGTATTCTTAGAGGCAAATTCTAGTAGACATCCTAACCCAGTGAATTGCTACATCATGGAGTGTACTACTTTCCTAAATTATCCCATGCAATAATACAACAAGAATTTAGACATATGTTGTTCCCATTTCCATACAGAATCGTAGAGGGACTATATCCTACTGCTTGGGAGCTGGGCAAGTTTCACAGCTGGTGTGAATCACTGTGGTTTTCCTGTTTTCCTTAGACTGAAGAACCTGACTAGTTAATTCTATTTTTTTTTTTTTGTGAGCCTAGTGACATCTTGTGTGTGAAAACCTTGTTGCATAACACAAGTATTGAGGCCACCCACTATCAGTCCATTCATTTTCTTTACTGACTTTTTACCTGCACTGCATAGTCTTCCTTAATTATTACATTTATTTATCTATTTCCTAGTCCTAAATCCCATCTTTGCTTATTTTCTATGTTCTCTCTGGGATGGTCTTTCAGCTCATCCACAGACATTCCTGATAACTTTGCATATTCCAATAAGAATCTTAAAAGGCCTGGAAAGCAAAATGCATATAAGAAGAGATGCAATGCAGCTGGTTTTTGAGCTACCATACTTTTGTTCTGTATTGGTTTTAAATCCGTATTTTCTAATTGTTCTGAGCAGTTTCCTGAAACATTTTGGTTTTGCCATCATGCCCTAACTCATAATTAATGTGATAATAGCAGTGATAATAGTGGTCACACAGAGACATTTTTTTAATTTGGCATAATCTTTTCTTCCTTCATTAGAGTAACATTTCCAGATAGATACAGTTCTGGCTTTCAGTAAGGTAGAAACACACAGGGGAGCTCAGTTACCCAAAAGATCCCCACAATCAGTGCAAAACAATAGCAATTTGGAAGCAAAAAGGGATTGTAAACTATATTCAAAATGAATGCACAGGATTCTGTTCTAGTGTTAAAAGTCAGATCTCTTAGTGACATTCACTGTCTTGGAGAAAGATACTTTGTGTCATTTAGCAGAAGAAAAGCAGTGTAGCAGGCAAATAAGGTTTTCTTTGATTTCACAGTGAAATTACCACATGCTTTTCCTGTGTAAAGACAAAAAAATTTGTCTGATTATTACCAGTCATAACTATTCCTGAAAAATTATATTTTGATATAAATGAGTTATTTTCAAGTGAAGACCCACTATTCCTAATAGGGTTCATTTACTTTTCAGTTACAATTTCTTAATTTTGTAAGTAGTCTAATTATTCTAGAACACAGCTATTTACTATTCCAGACTGAATTGTCCACACAGGGAGCTATTAAAGCATACTTTATGCAATATACAGTTATTCTGTGAGAGGCAGTTTTTCTCAGAAAAACTTTTGAGATTTGTGTGGAAGGTGAATTCCTGTTTTATATTAAAGAGAATGTAGCTTATCACTACACAACTGAATTGTGTCATTTAACCATAACGTTTCTCACAGTTTGCAATCTAGTCCTTTATATAGGGTCATAATTGCAATTAAATAATTGATAAGGCTTTTCAGAAATGTAGTAAAGCATCTTTCCCTCACTTCCTTTAATAAACTTACTAAATAATACAGAATCTTCAATCTTCACAGATTCATAAAAAGAAATGGAAATTACACATTCAGGCTACATTAGAAGAATTTTAATCACTATCTTGGAGTTGTAGTTGTTTCCCCTCCCTGAAGGTTCCTTCCATTGTAGGATGTGAAAACTGCTCAACATCAGTAAAGACTTGTTATCTTTGAAAACAGGTGACATCTACCAAGTACAGCTGCTACAATAAAATCATTACCTTGAAATCAGCATCTGAACTAGAAGTAGAGCTTCTGTCCTTTCATAGCAGATCCTCAACTTTTGTTGAAGGAAACAGTGTGAGAAAAAACAGAATTGGCATGTCTTTTGAAAAAGAGAGAACCATTTGTTGTACCTCTCTGGCAAAGATGTCTGCACTGGCCTGCAGGGAGATAAAATGCTTCATAATTCATGAAAAAATAGCAGTCTGTTTTTATAAACTGTTAAGAGACAGTAAAGGGATAAAGGGAGTTGGATAACTGTGAGTTCTACTCTTTCAGTCATGGCATGGTGCTGCTCATTGCATTTTATTCTTACCAGTAAAGGTGAGAAGTTAATACTGGATATGGGTGTTTTTAAAAATATTTTTCTCGTATGTTAGAATAATGCCATCATTTTCTTAAACACTATTAATCATACACAGTGATTTATGGAACAAATTTATGTCTTACTAGTTACTGTATTCCTAAGTAAGAATATTTTTCTGGGTTTTTTTTACCTTGAACAGGATGAAGAGAGTATTCCAGTAACATATCGAGAGTTACCTGAATACAAAGAACTGTTAGAGTTTAAAAAATTGAAGAAACAGAAACTGCAGCAGATGCATGCAGAAAGTGGGTTTGTGCAGCACGTGGGATTTAAGGTGAGTGCAAGAGATGTTCTTCTGTTGCTCAGTGGAATGCAGAAGTTTTCCAA
Source organism: Vidua chalybeata (assembly GCF_026979565.1). Taxonomy (NCBI): domain Eukaryota; kingdom Metazoa; phylum Chordata; class Aves; order Passeriformes; family Viduidae; genus Vidua; species Vidua chalybeata. Next base: position 16,380,122 of record NC_071538.1, on the reverse strand, counting down.
GAGAATGTGGTTTGAATTTCCTGAAAAGGTTTCATTGAACATAGCAAGTTTGCTTCCTTAGTTCTTGTTCACTGAGTCTGTTTTCCCTCATTTCCTTTAAGAAAAACAGCCCACGTAATTCAGTCTTTCTGGTAGCTCAGCTTTCACTGAATGCTGATGTTATATGGAAATTAATAAACATTCTGTCTTTTTTTCACAACATTATGAAAATACAGCTTGTATTAGAGCCTTGTTAAATCATGATAGAATTCCATTTGACACTACATTCTGTTTTGACAGTGATTCATTAATGATAATTTTCTGATTATGAATTTGGAGTAATCTTGCCTCCACCTGAGGCCAAGGAAGGGACAGAGATTTTGGATAAGAGCAATAGATGAATAATTTTTTTTTTTTTTTTTTTTTTTGTAGCAGCTTCACAATCTCATCAAGTGATAACTGACAGAAGTTGAAACAAGGACATAAAACAATGTTTATGTAAAATTAAGAAAAAAAAACATTAAGTTAAACTGATGTGTTGTCCAAGCAACAGCCATTAATAGGCAGCATGAAAGAAAGGGCACTCTGGAAATCTTATTTTCTGGTTTGGAAGGGATTTTTGGTTACTGTAACTGTTGGAACAGGTTTTTAAATTTAGTGTTATGGAGATGGATTTTTTTTCTAATACCCATTTACATAAGAATGCACGGGTAGTTCAAGGTTCAGTTCAAATTGACTGTAAAATTAAGCCAGCCTCATCAGTTGATACTGACAGATTTGTTATTAGACCACCAAGGTGCTCCTTATTTTTGTTGGTTTTAGTTGGCATAGTATGTTTGCTGTTTCATTTTGACAGAATTTTTTAAGTAAGTATTTTCTTCCTCCCAAAATTGTAAACTTTAATCAGGCAGACCAGACTTTAACAAACTGCTTTTTCGACATAAAATTATCTTGAGAAGTAAATTGACATTACATAGTGTCAAGCATTTGAAGTTGGAAAGTTTCTTTGCATTTGAGTTTGATTGTATTATATGCATTATAGTAAGCTGAGAAATCAGGTGATTATGGGCTGTTTTCCCTCAGGAAATTCAGTCTGTGGGCTGGACAGACCTCACCTAATAAGCAGCCATTGAGAGCAGTTTTGGTTCTGCACGGCCTTTGGCCTCATTTACTACACATTATTCAACCTGTGCTTTGAATATTGAATTATTGAATCCCTTGTGGGTTTTTCATGGCTTTCACTGCTATATTATCCAAGCAATTTGCAAATACTTATTTTCTTCATTATGAAATGAAAGGCATGGTATTATTTCTGTTTCACAGGGTAGAGGGGAGCTGGAGCACAAAAATTAAGGTCAAGGCTTTCCACTGTCTTGGTTCTCAAGTTTAGATAACTAGAGACACTTTTTCAGTTCTAGCATTTTTCTGAACTTGATATTTTCAAGGAATAGCTCTTGGTATGTTTAGTCCCTCCTCATTATCAGCCCTCACACTTGAAAGCCATCTGTGGACAGGAGGGATGCAGCTGTGGCAGAGCTGTGTGTAAGGTGTTTGTAACCCTGAGTGCCTTGGTGGTGGCAGGAGCAGCTGCTGTGCCAGTGGGTTTCACAGGTGCTGAGACAGAAATTCAGGTTCTGATAGATGGATAGAGGATGAGCTATGGGAGCACAGGCTTGTTTCCCACATTTCATTTTCCTTTTCAGTCCTGTCTCTGCAGCACTCTTCGTAATTTAGATTTTTTAAAAGCTCTCCTTGCCTGCAAGTCCCATTTTCCTGGTTTCTTTTTTTTTAAATCAAATATTTTGCATTTCTGTCCCTCTTCTATACCACTGTGAATTTTTCGTCTAGTCTTTCATGTTTTGTTTTTACTTTGTTTTTTTTTTTTCTCTTCATGCCACACTCTTGCACTTGGGATTAGTTCTTGTTGTCTTGCTTGGTTTTAGTTCCAGACCTCTGTTTCCTTCTCTGAACATGTTATTCCCCTTCCTTCCTGGCCATCTGGCTTTTAGTTCCAGCCCACCCATGATGTGTTACTACATTTCCTGAGTTGGAGGGGGCATCAGTGTGCCCCTTGTGCCCTGATCTGCAGCCCCCAGCAGCCCAACAAGCTCTGCTGCTCTGGTCTTACTGCTTCCCTCTGCCATGGAAAGGCTGACATTCCATGTGGCTGGGCTTGTGTGGAACCTCACGTCCTTGTGCTGTGTCACAGCAGTTCTTAGAGCCACCTGAGGATAAGAGTGTCTGCAGGCAGGGCTGGGCTGCTTTTCTCGAGCAGGGTAATGCCAAGGTGGAGCATCTGAGGAGAGGGAAGCAAGGCCAAAGCTTGATGGATCCTCAGGGCCTCTCCTAGGGAATGAGGACTTCTTTATCCACGAACACCTTGTGGTCTGTGGTGAGGAGAATTCAGATGTGGGGCTGGCAGTAGCACAGGGACACACAGAGGTGCCGTGTGCTGTATTGGTGTGCACTGTTAGCAGGGGAAGTGCTGCCTCCAGCTGCTGCTTTCTCACTGCTCTTGCATCTGCTCCACAGTGTGATAACTGCGGGATTGAACCTATCCAGGGGGTTCGGTGGCACTGCCAAGACTGCCCTCAAGAAATGTCCTTGGATTTCTGTGATTCGTGTTCTGACTGGTGAGCAGCCTGTGCTTCTACTTCCTATTTGTCATTAGATTGAATCTCTCTGCTGCATAATTGCTATGTAGGGTGGAAATCTTTGCTCCAGCACAGGACACATGCCCTGTGTTGAATAAAGTGGGAGATAATTTAGCATCTCTTCGTGGGAGATACATTTTGTAAGCAGATTCTGGATGTATTTTTTTTAAATACAGTGGACAGATAGGTTTGGTACAGTTAAATAGAGGGAAGATTTAGACTTTATGAATGAACTGCTATCCAATTTGATAAGAATCTGCTGATATGATCACTGTTTCTGAAAGTTAAATATAAGGAAAGTATTTGACTTTTAAACTGTTATCTTTTTCTTTCCCTTGCAGTCTGCATGAAACAGAGATTCATAAGGAAGATCACCAGTTAGAACCTATTTACAGAGCAGAGACATTTTTAGACAGAGACTACTGCATGTCCCAGGGCACGAGTTACAATTATCTTGACCCAAACTACTTTCCAGCAAATAGATGACATGGGAAGCAGATCTACCATCTTGGGTTTACTATCCTCTTTGAAAAATAACAATGGCACCATTGTTAATTCTGTGCACATTTTGGAAAGACTCTGCTTTCCTTGAAATGTCACTCACAGCATGACAGCTTCCTGGGTGTACTTGTCAAACTACAGCTTTGAGCTGTCATGGTTCTAGATCACTGAACAGCAGCTGAACATTCCTAGTGTGCAGAAGGTTTCACTGGGAGACTTTTCTTTCACCACATTAGTCACTTTTAGGTGGTGAATCTAAACAAAAGAAACACATACAAAAGGGTGAGCCAGAAATGAGAGCACACATTAAAGACAGAGTAAATTCCAAAGGCTTTGAAGAACTTGGTTATAATGAGATCCAGAGGAGATGAAGTATTTATATAAAAACAGTTTAGTAGCTTGCAGTTTTGTTGTGAAATAGTTTTCAGCACAGTAACTGACTTCTTTAGGCAAGGTTTTAACCAATGACAGTGTTTGCTTCTAGGCTGTACTCTAAAAATACTCACTGTCTCGGCAATGGTTGGCTACGGGCCTTTATTAAATTGGAGCTGCTTAATCATGTTGACCTTCAATTTTTAATTTTTTTTTTTAAACCACAATGAACTCTATTTACCAACAGTGAAGCACTACAGGGGGCAACTGTGGCATTGCTTCCTTAACCAGCTCATGGTGTGTGAATGTTATAAAATTGTCACTCAGATATATTTTTTAAATGTAATGTTATATAAGATGATCATGTGATGTGTACAAAATATGGTGAAAAGTGCCAGTGCTAGTAACTGTGTAAAGTCTCTAATACTCAACATTTACTCCTTTAAAATAAAATACACAGCCTTCTGCCTCTGTATTTGGAGTTGTTAGTGCAACTCATCAAAGAAAACTGCCTAATATAAATCATATATATGGTAATAATTTTTCCTCTTTTGTAGTCTGCACAAGATCCATGAAAGATTGTATTTTTATTACTATTTAAACAGTGATTAAATTTAGCCTGAGCAGTGAGCAAGGGTTCACATGCATTCTTTTATACTGCTGGATTTTGTTGTGCATCATTTAAAACATTTTGTATGTTTCTTCTTATCTGTGTATACAGTATGTTCTTAAATAATGTTCAATTGTCAGGAGAACTGTGAGAAATAAACTATGTGGATACAGTCTGTTTATATATAGAATGCTTGCTGTGACTTCCTTTCTGTGTAGTTCTGACTCTTTAATCCAGATGGAAAGTTTGGACAGGACATTTGGATCGCTCACCCAGCGCCGCCTCTGCCGCTCCCCGCCCGGGGCTCAGCCTGCTCTGGCCCCGGCAGGATTAGCATTCCAGTTCTCTCCTTCCTCACTCAGACTTCTTTGTCAGACCACAGAAAATCCAGATTTTAGTAGCCTTGGTACAGTGTATACCATTGTCTGAGAAGCTTTGTAATTATTGTGACATATTTTACTTAATATATTTTTTATTGAAATGTATAGCTTGTGATTCAGAAACACTTGATTATTTTGTAACTGTAATAGACTTCCAGTTGCTTTGAAGCTAGAATACTCAGAGCAATTAGCTAGAAAACAAACAAATTTGACTTTAAAAGATGGCAATAGGAAGGATAATTGGCTGGCTGCACCTAGTAACTTTAATTTTAAATTGGTCAGTATTTTTGCAGTAACTTTAGGTGTAGCTATTTTTTGCTTCAGAAAAAAGAATGTAGGCATTTAATCTATTTAGAAAGTAATACAGTACAGTTACTAAAACACTGACCAAATATCATATGTAAACAAATCTCACATATCTCATATACTTAGATAAATGTTATAAACCTTAAAAAAAACACAACACAAAACTCACATGATGTATTTTAGTTTTAATTGGAAAAGATACTGCTCTGAGAGGCTTTCTAAGACCATAAAAATATGGTTTCCACTTCATTCATGGTCTTCATAGGAAACTAGAGTTGGTGAAGGTGTATTATCAGGAAGAGGATCTGTGGTAACATTCATTTTCTGTTTATATCCTGAAAAATTATGGGAATAAAATAAGAAAAATAAATTAGAGAATAAATAAATTCAGTCATCAATTTAGGATAGCTTGGAAAGAACAAAAGATCTTGGTATCCTTGGAACAAGGTTGGAAGCCAAAGGATAATTTCAAGTCTGAATCACTCAAGAGTGTCTTGGATAAGTCCTATTTTATTGAATATGTATAAATATTAATGTTTCCCTATGCATGCATATACAGCTATTGCTCCTGCATACATTATGAACGTATGCAAATAGGTATCTAATGCACATAACACCAAATCAAGCATGGGAATTTTTTGGTTTTTTCCACATAAAAGTCAAAAGAAGCAAAAATAAAAATTAAACTGAAGTGTATGGTAAATAATTTTTGTAATTAAAAAACCCCAACAAAATAGCAGCTGATTGTTGCTTTTTTCCCATCCTGCACAAGTATGAGACTCCACACTTTATAACTTCTACTGTAATTAAATCTCATAGAAAATACTCCAGAAAACCCACCCAGATGAATTTGCAGCTTCTTGGTAACTGCAGAGTGTTGTACTTGTAACAAGAAGCGCCTGCAGCAGCAGCTGCTGGAGCGTCAGGGCTGCTGTGGCCAGAGCTGCCCTGGGAGCTGTGTGGTACTGCAGGCACTGCTGCTGCTGCTGCTCAATGGCACTGGCTGGAGCTGGAGAAGCACTTCAGAGCACCAGAGGTAAAATGTAGGCTGTAGAAGGACCCAGGAAAGAAGGAACATCCATGATATGAAGGATAAGAACATATGTAAAACAGACCCTAAAAAATAATTGAATTAGCATCTACAGGGCAAATGCTAAGGAAGAAAAGGAAACAGAAGAATCTGCCCTGGTTGGAAAAAAGGACATATTCTGTAAGCATGCTGATTTGAGCTATATTTTCAAGTCATGTACTGTGCTTTGAAAAGGATTAAACCCACATATACTGTAACAGAAATTATTACTCCTCATTTTTGTACATGTTTTATTGGTATTATGTCTTCATTACAAGAAAGGTAACTTTAAAAATGCAAATCTGCATGAAGTACACCTTTGACAGTACAAGCAATCATGCAACCCACTTTCACTGTAAATTCATCCAGTAGTTCAGTAAGAGGATGCAGTTACTTTACAGCAATGCCAAACAAGCTTTTATTTAGCTGTCAGTAATACCAAAGAAACTCCACAATATTTTAGTTAACGGAAATACGATAGCACTTTTACAGACTTTTTTGCAGATTACAGATAAATGGCTTACTAAAGGTTCAAGCAATATGAATCAAATAATCCCTGACATTTTCCTTTTTTTTTTTTTTTTTTTTTTTTTTTTGGTTTCCCACCCCACCACACCTTCCCAAGTTTTGGGGCAATGCCAGTACAAGACAACAGATGATGATCTGAATTTTGCATTTGAAATACTTCTGAAGTGAAATTTAAAGATGACATGAGATGTTCTGGCTCATAACCAACTTTACATATGGTCTTTAATAGCTATAGCACAACTGCTGTTAATATGGATCATTACTGGATTGCACATTTAACTATACAATACAATAATCATTCTCAGCCCACAAAACTGGGAGGTCAGTTATAAAATCGTAACATTCCCAGCAGAAGACAAGACTGTCTCAAAAATGGTGTCTGCTTCCCAATAATAGGTTGACAGACTTCCACAACATTCAACTGTATCTTCAATGAGTTTTTCTTCTTGCAACTACGTTCTGGGGATGTGTGAAAAGCTTATTTTAACTTATAGCTTGACTAATTCCAGCTCTCCTAGAGCTGCATGTTACAGAGAACAGGTTTCAGGCACTAAAGCCCAAGAACAAGCTAAGTGACGCCACAGAAATTAGTACTGTCAATAAAAAGAAAATAATGGGAAACTTGTATGCAGTAAGCCTAATGTCAGTCTGCTGGACAGTGACTGGGGTGGGTGGAGAGCTCCCTGCTGGCCAGGCACTGTCCCGTTTCCCATGGAATGTGTGTGACCATGAAATACAAAACCAGAGCTGCTGCTCACCTTGCTGCTTTTAACCCATGAAGAGCAAACACCCAAGAAAACAAAATTCAGTTCTCAGAGTGGGGTTAGCATACAGACCACTTTCTGTTGAGTGTACTTTCAGAACTAAGATTTCATCTAGAGCAACACGCCACGTGCACAAATTCCAGATACCTCTCGAAGCAGCTCTGCTTTGACCAGCAAATCATGGCTGTGGGGTGCACGTGGGCAAGGCTGTGTACACATCTTACACACCATTACTGCATTTCTGGTGGAAAAGAAAATGCTGCCTCTTCCTTTTTCAGAAAAGAGTCAATTGTCTTGCAGATTTCCAGGAAAACATCCTCCTGTGTTCCTTCTGCATCAACCTGTGAAGCATGAAAAAAAAAAACCAGTTTTGATTAAGTTACAAAGAATTATCTCAGAATCTAAACAATGCAACAAAAAAAAACTGGTCTAATATAATATAAAATGAAAGTTGTTCTGCTTCATGGTAGAAGCATTCTAATGTAGAGGAGCAGCTTAATAAAGCAGATTTCTCACTTTGTTTCCACAGATTTCTGTAAGAAGGTTCTGCAGGCTCGATTATCTGTAGCAAAGTACATCAGTCAATGAGGGAGCTTTAAGTACTCATGTTTTAAAGTTACACCTTTGATGCAGAACAGTTGCCAAGGGCTCTTTGCCCATCACTCCAACATGGTGAGGTCCTTCTGAAGGGCACAGCACTCTGGGTTTTGGCCACTCCACAGTAACTTAGCAAATCATTGTATTCCAGTGCATTTGTATTTGGAAACTTGGTGAACTGGTTCTGGTTTTATGACATCCTTTGCCCCTATCTTTTATAAAGGCACTGCTTTTGTGGTATAAGAACTCAACTTTCATTGAAACAATTTTTTTCTTGAACACCCCAAAGATGCAGTTTTCTGACCGAGCTATTTTTCATGACTGTACTTCACAAAAACAAGATGAATTTACTTTCCTGTGCTGAAGATGAGAGCTGCATTTCAGCAGAGAGCAACGGTACTTGCAGCCAGTAATACTTGTATGTGTTCCCTGGAAAACGTGAGGCAGAACTGAGCTGTTCTGAGCAATGAGTTTCATGTCCATCCCGTGCTGTGTCACCTGAGGAAGGAGAGCTGCCTGCAGCCCTCACAGCAGTGACAGAAGCAGCTTTCACACTGGCTGTGTATTCCACGTAGATGCTTCTGCTGATTATCCCTTTCCTCAAATGCTTGCTGAGATATTTGGTCTTTACACAAAAGCAAGATTCTTCCTTGCTTCTCCATGCTTAGTCTTTCATGTATGCATGATGTGAAATTTGCACAAGATTAAATAGACAACTTTGTGAAAGGATCTTTTTCTGAACTGCTGCATTTTCAGCTCCAAGTTGCTGACTAGAAAGCCAGACAATTGTAGTGTTTGAAGGGGACATCCCTGCCTATAATACTTTCTGCCATCTCTTTGGTCTGCAGGAGAATTAAAGGAGTTTCATGTTCAAATAAATGTATTTTTAAATAAGCCAAAAAATTCTGCTCATATATGATGTTGTCTTGCAGTGAGCTCCTGTACAGCTGACTGCAGTCCATGTACATCTAAGTCCCTTGGTGCTGAGTCTTGCGTGGGAGTCAGCAGCTGCTCCTTGCAGGGACTGCAGGCACTCTCCAGAGCTTGGGTTTCACTCTTGGTGGCATCCGCAGATGCTGCGAAGTTTGGTCCCCGTTGCATCCTGTGGGAAGTGCTGGCACATCTCACCAGCCTATTCCACAGCCAGAGCTCCAGCACTGGATTCCCAGCCAGGCCAGCCTTTAGGAGCTGTCCTGGCTGGGCCCTGTCCCCTCGGGCCCACTGCAAGGCGTGTGACAGTGTGAGCGGAGCTGCCCTCGGTGCCCTGGCCAGCTCCCAGGCCATGGCTCCCTTGGCCCCCTCACTGCCCTTCATGCTGCTGCTGCTGCTTTTTGCAGAGCTGAGGCAGAGGCAGGCATGTGCTGACACCTTAGAAAGGGCAGTTCTCCCACAAGGGCTGCACATCTTTCAGAAGTGTTTAGAAGTGGGGGTACTTACTAGTAGCAAAGAGAAAACGGGAGTGATGAACCATTCTGAACCAAATGTCTGCCTTCTCCAGTTAAAACAAAACCAGCAACTCCCACCTCAGCTGCTATAGAACACCTTGTTTGGCCTGTCTCAGCTGCCAAGACAACTATTTTCATATGGCTATCCCACAGGAAATATACTGCATGCAGGGTGAAGGCCACAGCCATTTCAAAGCTCTCATCTTAATATGTATTATTATTATTATTATTATCTCTTTACTTCATAAATACTTCTGCACTGTCTAACTGATCTAATCTTATAAGCACAGCTGATTGCCACTGGCTTTTTGGCGACCCCTTTAGAGCTGGGACTGATACTCAGGTCTAGATCTAGGGAGTTGCGATGAAGAATTAGTTCTGTAAGCAAGGAAACTGCCACCCTTTATGATGGGCTGGAATGCTGACTTCCTAACAGTAAAAATAAAATACGGATGGGCCTGACTAATGACAGCCCCAGTGCTTCTTATGCTGGCCTCCTAAACAACAAAGGCCCAATTCATGGAACTAACTTAACGTTGTGGCACAAAACTAACCTAATGTGCCAATAATTCACATCTTGTACTACAGTATTCAACAACGCTCTCAAGCAGCTCCAGAGAAAAAACTGTTTATTTCTCTTCCTCATATTCTAACAAAGCTAATAAATTAGGCCTGTTTTCGAGGCTATTTACGGCTGACTTCTCATAAAACAAGATCCATGTACAGTTTTCCACAGTTTTCAAATGCAGCTATGGCTTCTGGTAACTTCAAATACAGAGAAATTTAATGAGCTCATATGAAAAATTAGTGGAGTAACCATCCCTATAGTACAATGTTGCTCCTTTTGTCATTAAAATCAACCAATTACGTTTTCTGTCAACAAATCTACATTTGTTGTACATTTTGAAATTTAGAGCTCTAAAAATATACTGCCACTGAGAAGAACCTGACTGTGTAGAGAGGATGGCTGAGGACAGACTCTGGAATGAACTCAGTAGTTACAAGCTTCTTACTGAAGGTCAGTCAAGCTTAGCTGTGTTGTCACTAACATTTATGTCTTTGTCACTAGGGTGTGTTAGAAAAATCTCTCTGAGACTGTGCAGCACCTGGTTCTCACAGCAATGGATCAAGCTGTGTAAATCTACTGAAAACACGCTGCCCCGAGACCTATTAATATTAGGCCTGCATTTTCTGCTGTGTTTTATCCATTATCCCCTGCTAATGTTTCTGATGTATCTTTCTAAATCAGTTTCTCATCTAATGGGCCACAAAGCACCAAGGGGGGAATAGAGAATCACTTGTTCCTTCGTGCCCCACATCCTTATCTATCAGGGTTAATGGGTCTCTGAGAACATTTCAAAAGATGGAAATGAACCACATAACTGCTCTCAGTATTACCATTGATTACCCCTTCTGGAAAGGGGGAAGTGGCCCCTCCCCACACGCACTTAGAGTGGCATCAGCAAGGGAAGGCTCACAAGTGGAAGACTGGGAGAGGGTGGATGGTCACGTGCTCTTTCATAATGGTTATGGAAAATGTGACTGCAAGTGATTTCAGAAAGAAATAGTAGAGACACTGAGAAAAAAAAATAATAAAAGGAAAGGAAATAAACACAGAAAAACGAACTCCTGTTGGATTGTGTAGGCTAAACTTTGATAGCATGTGATCTGAAAGAGTCAAAGTTTTTGGGCACCCTTAATCCTCTGCTCTGCCCTGCTCTGCTTATTTCTTATGCTCTTTTCCTCAGACTCTGAATAGGAAACTTGGATGTAAGACACCTACCAGGTGTCTTATGTTAGCTAGGTAGAATCAGGGCTGTCTTGCTTGACTACCAAGGCATTGCTCTTCTCTTTTACTTACTAGCCTCCTACATACTGTCACTTCAAAAAGCTTTAAAGGATGAGTCAGATTTTAAAAACAATCTTTTTTTCCTCCTTCCCTTTCTTCTCAGCTGAGAGAGAGCCATATATTCAAAGGGATTTACATTTAGCCATGTCAAAACACAAGTAGATGTCTACTAAATTTTCAGATGAACTTTTCTGTCCAGCTGCCTTGAAACTCACTGAGAAACAGATTTAAAACCAATACTGTCTACCTGCTTACTACTACTATAATGCATTTTTTAAAAATTTCATTTAATGTCATTTATCTGAAGCACCTGATTCCCACAGAACCACGCAGCTTGCAGGCAGTGTTTTTGAGAGCAGTGCTTTCAGCCCTTGCATTTCCAGTACAAGGTCTTTACTGAAAAGCAGCCACTTGCAACTCCTTAGGTGGGTGTTCTTGAACTGACTACAAAAGAAATTATGGGATATTAAACCAAATCCCCAAAACATGAATTTAAAAAAAAAAAATTGAAAAATTTCTAACTTGTTAGTCACAACTACTTTACCTTTCAGAACACAATTTAGAAACTTAATGCCTCAGCAGAAAAGTGAGGACACTGTTGCCTTTGCCCTTCATTCTTCAGTCAGTTCATCTTCCCTTGCAAATATGTGCACAGTTCTTCATCTCAGCAGGGTGCTGGAAGGATTGCTGTTGTCTATTCCTGTCAGGTTCACAGGTGTTTCATCTGCACCCACAGCCTTCACCCTCTGTCCATGCATGCCTCAAGCCTCCACTGCTGAGCAGAAACACAAAGAGGGAATCTTGGCCAAAGGGAAATTTCCAACGCAGTCCTGGTCTTTTGTCAGCTTCACCAGGTCACTGTTCTTGTTAAGAGGTCAGCAGAATGGAAAAAATGTTCCAGTTCCACATATCATATTAGTTATGAATGCACCTATGCACAACCACTCCAGGATGGGGAAAGTCATAAAATCCTCGAGGATTAAAGTGGGAATTCTGTTACAACCATATACCTTTGTCTCTTCTGTGCAAGTAAAGCAAGGAGAGAATTCCCAATGAGTGCAGAAGAAGCCAGGTCAGAGCTGAGTTTTTCTGTCTGCACTGTCAGGCTCCATCCAAGCATGCATTAAAGCCTGTTCCAAATGGAGTAAAGCATTCCTTACTCTGTGTTCCAGTGCACAGAGTAAGAAAGCTCATTTGACACTCTACTCTCACCACACCTTGATGTGGTGTGACAGACCAGTTCCTCCTCTGCTGAGTGCGCAGCCAACATTTAATTCCTACACCAGACCTTTTCCTGGCCTTCTGCCCAGGACTGAATTTTAAATTTGCATATTTAATCAGCCTGTTTCAGGACTGAAAACCTTTGGAGTAGATAGGACAAGTTAAATACATCCCACTGTTGTCATGTGCTGTTCCCAGTCCGTGGGAAATTTTGGCCCGTCCTAAACTTAGATTTTAAACTGGAGAAATTAAATTACACCAGTATGCCAACTCCAGTTTCTTGTTACACAAGTCTATTTCTGATTTTCTTTTCTGTGGCCAGGTGGAGCTGGGTGCTACAGTCAAGCCCTATAAAACATGATCACTTACACAATTAATACCTAGAATTTAGTGGTCCTCAGCCACACGCTGCAGTAAGCTGGCTAGAAAAGGTTAATGCCAAATCTTTGTGGAAGTTAGCAGGATTTAGACTCCAATATTCCTCTAGAATCTCAACGCCCACTCCTCTGCATGCTTAGGAAAGTGCTTTGCTGCAATCCCAAGGGACATAAAGCTCATGTGGGCCTTTCACTGAAGAGCTGCTTCTGTTGCAAAACCAAACCTAGGCAGGAATCAAAGACTCTTTAATAAAGACTCCTCTTCCTCTCTTAAACAGCTTCTCATCAGATGCTTTGGCCATTGCTTATCCTGGGATCACAGACTGATCTGGGTCTCCAAATAGCACCTTCAGGAAGGCATTGCTTCCCTGAAGCTATTGGATCCCACCAGCTGTGCCTAAGAAAAAGAGTACACTAGCCTCTGATCTGTAGTTACATGGAGGTCCTTGGGTGATTTAAAATAAATCCATGAATACAGATGAGAATTTATTTTAAAGGGTCTTCAAATCAACACTGGTAAATTAACTGGTGGCTTTGTCTGAAATGGATAGGAAACAGACACACTGTTCTTTCAGGAAACAGAGTTATAGAGGCAGCAGCATCTCCATGGCAGCATTAACCTCTTCAGCCAGCATTGGTCAGTGTTGGAGAGTGCCAATCCCACTTAGGAATGAACAAATCCCCAACACTGAAAATATGTGATGTTTTAATGAAAATGGGAAAGAAAAATATTAAACATGTTAGACTGCCTCTAGGTAAAGTTTCAGTCTTCTGTGTGTGTGTATGATATTAGAAATAAAAAAAAAAACCCAAAGACTATTTTAGCCTAGCCTGCACACAAAAAAAAATGCAGTCAGAAGTTATATTTGATATATTTGATCAGAAGTTATTATTGACAGTTTTTCTGCTTTCCACCTGAACTTCCTTTCATCATTCAGAGAACAGCCAGTGGCTGCTAATGTCAATGCTTGGCTGCATTGTGTAAACTAATCCCATGCCCAGGGAATTGCAAACTTCCCCTTGACTCTCTGCTTTCTTCAACACATGTAGCGTAAACATATTCACCACTAACATAGTTTTAAAAGACATTTTCCACAATAATGTTTATGCAGCTGATTTTACAGAGCTTTCATACCCAATGGTTCCACCTGGAAGATGGCTATATGGTAAACACCACATTCACCAGAAGCAAGTTCAGACAATGTTTAGATACTGTTCAAGCAAAGCACAGGTATTTTCTAACATGCAAACATACAATGTCAGCTTTCCCAGAACTGATGGTACGAGTACAAATCACATACCCAGCTCTGACCCACCATTTGGCAGGTTCCTGAAGGAGATAATGAGCTACCAACTTTCAAGAAAGGACTGCATGTTTTACAATTACATAGGGGATGGAGCAGGAACTTGCAGCAGAAGCATTAAGGAAGGGCAAAGAAAGTCCATGTCAAGTGAAATGAGGCAGACCATGACGGCAAAATTTGTGTGAAAGTGTTAACTGCAGTTTCACTCTCTTTGGGGCTGTCACTTCCCTGATGCTTCAAAAAGGGAAACACTGTGGTAGGCACAGCTCCCTGGAATAAGATACTGAGACAGAGAGCTCTGTTTTCCTTGGCATTGTGCTGTGTTGGTGTATTGTGTGCAGTACTGAATTCTTAGTTAGGCGCATCTTTGCAATTTTGGCAAGATAGCTTCTCAAAGAAAAAACAAATAAACCACATAATTCTTTGTAAGCCTAAAGATGAAAAGTAAGCAGGAACTTTTTTCTGACACTTACACTTTGTCTTATGTGCACTTATTGTTAGGGTAAAGAAAGGCCACAAATCAGAACTCTTCCTCTGAGTATATTTTTTCTCATCACTGTGTCATTTACCCTGCCCTCAGGTCAGGATATTGGTGCATAAATTAGCTGCACATTTCTCTTTTGGGAACTCTGCAAAGGAGGAAAGTTTGGGGCAAGTGATTTGCATGTTTGCTACAGCCTCTAGAAAAAAATAAATCCCATAATATTTCCAGAAACTATTATTGGATTCTTTCTCTTTTAAGACAAGACAGAGAAGTAGGACTAGATCTTTAAGGGTCAGTTTGCCATGACAGAGCAGAGAAACAAAGAAAAATCCAATGTAAATGAGTCCACAGATGTGCCAGTTAAGTGTACTGATGGAATTTTTCTTGCTTCTCTTGAAGTATTGATTATAGAATAAAAAGAATGCTTAAAATATCGCATCATGAGCAGCAAAAAGATCTGTCTTGTATGAAGGTCTGTTTTCTTTCAGGATAATCACTGTCAGTTTTGAAAATTTTACTAAAGGGCTTTGGATTAACATAATCTTTCATCCTAATTCTGAAAGCCCTTATATAGTAATAAATCCTAATACTTAAAGAAAAGCTTTCTAGAATTTATTTTTAATAAGAGATTCTATACAGATGAGTTATTGATTCAGGATATGTTCTCTGACTAAGGATAAATCTGTGTTTTTTTCCTTTCAAACTGTACTGTGGAACTCAGAAGTTTTCAGAAGTTGCAAACAAACCAGGGAATTGTAAAATGAGGACAACTGGAAAGTGTGGGAACAGTACATAAATGGTAACATGTCAGTGTTTTCCAAATACTGCTCATATAATTGAAGTAAAAAGCAATAATTTAATTCAAAAGGTCAAGTATTTACCTTGCATAACTGTGTCTTGCTTTCATAGTATGCAATCAGAGGGTTTGATGCTCGGTAGTAGCTTTCAGTTCTGTCCTCAGTGGTTTCAGTGCTCTCAGAGCTCTGACTGCGTATGGTTTCTGCAGAGCAGTCCAGGCAGAGCACGAGCTTTGGTTCTCCAATCTAGAGACAAAAGAAAACAACAAACAGATTTTGTTTGGATAACACCAGGACAGTCACCAAGGCATTTATTAGCGAATAGTATTTGTCCATGGAGAAATGATGCTTATGAGCAAACACCTCTCAGTGTGGCAGCACTAAGGGCTGCCAGCACTGAGGAACAAGGCTGTGCTTGCCTGGGCTCTACACAGAGAAATAACGAGATAGGATCTGATAAAGTCTGTCTGCTTGGACTGAAGAGTGTCAGTTCATTATTTGCTTGATGCAAACTGTACAGGACTTATGCAATACTTGACTCAGTTATATTTGTAGCCTTTTCTTTGTTCAATGTGTGAAAAGGGAGTGGTAAACTTAGCTTAGTATTTCAAGACACAGTAGCAGGAAATGTTTACATAAAAGTGTACCCACTTGAGATGGAAATTAGTAACAACAGACAGGCTCAGGGACACCATCAAATATTCACAGGAATATATCCTGTGAATTACTTTATGTCACACAGTATTTTATGTCCTTGTTTGCAGTGTACCCACACCATTCCTCCCCATGCTGCAAAGGAAGGATGTGATAAATTTCTCTGCATTTTCAAATTGGCAAGTAATTTCCAAATTCTGTGGGAAGCTGGTCATTTAATGCTGTTTGGCTAGTGCCAAACTAGTCATGAGGGAGAGTCTGTCCTTTTCTCTAATAAAAATAAATACAGATTTATTTATTTTTATTCTTATGTCTGGCAAAGATCATAAATAATCATCTCTTTCTACATTTGATCATAGATATTGCAGTACTTTATGGGAAGAAAAGAAATGGCAAGAAAGAGCAAAATGTTCTTTATGGTATTTCAGGAGAGAGGCAAAAGTTCTAAACACAAATCCTCGCATTCTTTCCCTGAAACACTGAAAAATATGTATGTCATTGAGCATAAATCTTGCAATGCACTGTCATGCACCCTGCTCAGGCACGGTACTCTCTGACACAAGATTTTGCATGAGCAAAACCTGCTGGGCTGAGTCCAAAGTGATAAAAATTCCACTGTCTCAAGCAACATAAAGCTGTTACAGGATCAGTGGGGGAAAAAAGTTAATTTTTCCATGCAGTTATGTATTTAATCCTTCAATGACATGCTCAGTCTTTTTCTCATTCCCTTCCGTTTCAACAGGGATCTGGAAAACACTTTTTAGGAAAAAGTGAGAAGTCTTGGAAAAAGATGACTGCTCTTCACACTAGTGACAATTATAAAATCATATTTTTACCATGGCTACTGTAAAGAAAGTCTAAATGACTGATATAAGGAAATTGTCATTGTTATCTTTGTTGACAGCCCTCGAAGGAAGAAATATTCTAAAGGTAAATATTTCATATCAGGCCTTCTGCATTTGATTGAGGATGTCTGGATTGTGTTGACCTTTCTACAAACCTTAATGACTTTCTAAGAGGAGCTGAAGCCAAGGGCTTATGTCAGACACTTCAATGACAGGCTTTTACCTGCCCATTTTTTCCACACAGAAAGCATTAATGCTATTAGCTGTAGCAGCACTGGGTTTGGGGATTAAAAAAGCCAACAAGGCAGTTTTAATATTGCAAGAGACATAGAGAATTAAAAAAAAAGATGTGGGCTTAATCAATGATTTAAACAAATGCCCTTTTTGTATAACTGGATTAGGATGGTGAGAAGTTATTTCCTCCCAGATTTACATGAGGAATTCCATGGTCTGCTCCAAATTATAATAGAATAAATGGGAAATAGTTCCTTTTATGAGTTATACTCATATCATCACCTCACAATGAGGATATGAAGGAGTCTCCTGACTGATAGGATCAGATAATAGTATCTTGCTTGATACACTCAGTCTGATTTGCTTTTGAAAAATGTAGTTTTCTTAGAAGTTTAAGTATTGCTATCTGGAATTCAAACCATTACAGAAACATCTTTCTTCCAAACTAAAACCCACAAAAAGTGAAACTAATGCCCTTATCAGGTATTACAGCAATTTTTGATACTTTTTTTAAATTATTATTTTCCTCACAGAATTTAGCTGAAATAATACATACCAAACAAGTCTAATGTTTTGGGTCTTTACTCTGTCTCACTGGGTACTTCCCGCCTGGTGCTGTGGAGTATATAATTTAAAAATGTTTTTTCACCTTGTAGAAAGACTGAGGAGGGAACAGAGTTTTGTGTTTCTGTAGAATTATGGCTGGGTAAAAATACATCATAGAAGGGAATTGGGTAAAACTGGCTGGAGAATCAGCTGTTTCTACACAGCTCATTCTGTTTATGAGTCAAGCTCTGAAACATAAGCATTATTCTTGATGTCTTCTAAACAGAACAAGTCTCTGTTAACAATTATAAAGCTTTTCACATATCATGTAGATATGTAGCATTATTCATCTGCACTTTGCTGCCATTAATTAGTAAGGCCTGGTGTGCACCTCTTTTCATTCAGTTATAATTTAAGAACTTCTCATCACCCTTTGGAAAAACTGCAAAGCATTATCTCAAAAATGACTCATTGAACAAAACTTCACAGTCTTACTGAGCAGCTCACAGCCAGCCTGTGGAAAGTGGATACAGGGCACAACAGGGGTGACTTAGCACATTCAAAACAGTCACTTAAAAGTCCTTGTCTTTTACTCCAAATGCAGTCCAGGACTATGGAATCTTTTGCTGCTTTCAGGGAACTTAAGGAGCTCTGCTTGAGCATGGGATGCATTAAGACTTATTTGCCTGGAATACCTCAGTGCAGGACACTCCAATCTCTAAGTCCCACTTCATAATATAGAGGAGTGTCCACAGGACACCAGCATGTATGCCTGCCAGAGAAACAGCACTGCTGAAATGGCTCCTCCTTAGACATAAAATGAGAGAAATCTCCAGCATCTTTTTAGTAGTCTACAGCATTTTATTAAAGGGACTAATAAGTCAACATTTCTGTAAATTACTTCTATGGCAAATCCCATTGCTCATTATTTTGTCTGGCTTCTGATGCCTAAATCCTGCTAGGTTTTTATGGTAATCAACTAAATAAATAAAGCAGCTTAAGGCTCAGCGAGAAAACAGGGGATTCATTAAAGTATTATGACCTTATAAACTTGTTTAGGATATTTTTGAGTGTAATATGATGTAACATATACTATTATCCCTAATTCACCACTTTTTTTTTCTCCCAAACCCTGGCAGATTCATTCATAGGCTTAGACAGAGTTATTTCCTGCAGACTGAGAAATGTACGGCTGAGACTCCTCACGAGGTCTTAGCACATACTGAGGAAATCGAGAGCTCTCGGAACTGCCACACAGGCACTTGCAGAACGCTCTTTTTATGGCTGTACCACCTGTTACTCACCACAAAAATTAAATCTGTGTTTGGCTGTTTCAAGTGGCAGCAAGCTTTAGCAGAGCTGGCTTACTGGTAATAAATATTAACTGAGAAGATACATTTATGATCCTACATCAGATAGCGCTTGATCAGATTTTCATGAGAGGTACAGCACTATCCACTAGAACCAGAAAACTGGTTCTAAAATGATGTTTTCCCCTAAATGTGAATTGTTTCTGGTTTACATTATATTTAGATAAAATCAGCCTCTACTTCTCCTTGTATTCTAGATTCTTTATAGGTAAGGGCAACAGCTAGATTTGCTATACTGATGAGGTGCCAAAATTTCAGTGATCAGCAGCACAGCTCTGCTGGATTGGCTTTTTACACATCCCTGCTGCAATCAGCTGAAGAGAGGGACTGAAGCAGCACCAGAATTACAGGAGTTACAACAGCATTACAATTGTATGGTCACCTTGCTCTCAAACTCTTCTGCATCTTTCAGCTCTTGAGGATACCCATCGATCAGGAATCCTTTTGTGTCCCCTAGCTTGGAAACCATGGCTTCCTTCAGTAGCTCCAGAACAATACCCTGCATAGGAAAGAGAGGGAATTAGTTGGTTAATTAATAAGAAAGATTGATACCTTTGTTTTTTGCACTGATTTTAGTCCTACACCCTTGAATATGGCCCTTTTTGGCTGTAAGTGGGTCCTGTGATTGCAGGTGTTTTTCTTGTCCTGCAGGTAGTAGAGCACCCTGCTTTTTATTCTCTCAGGACCAGCTAATGTTGCAATCCATCCAAAATTTCCCAAAGTGCCCTCCAGATAGCTCAGAATATTTCATAGTTTCAAAATGAATGTTAATACCTGTGAAACTCTAGAGTACTGCTGCAGCATTTTCCAATCTGATTGCATTTTGCTATGTCACTGGTATAATTACATTACATGGAAAGTGACCCCATTTGACCAAACACACTGAAGAGCAAAGCAATCAAAATCAAGCCTGAGCACAGCTTTTAGTTTCCCCTGAGCAACATTTCCCAGTATCTTTCATTAACAAACACATCCTCTGACCTAGCTGCACTTGCTGAAGACCCACCAAGAGCTGGGACTGTGGACCTGCCATGTAAAAGTCAGGTCCCGCTGAGAACAACACCCTCTGCCTTCACAATCTCCATTAAGCTGCAGTCCAGCTACTCTGGGATGTCAGCCAGCTCTGCAGGGAACTGCTGCAGGTACTGCAATTTAAAATAGCTGCCAGGAGGATCAGCTCTGAATCTGAAATGTAACGTTATAAAAAAGGACATAAAGTTTCTGTTTCCTGTGCTTACACTTATGTTTTGCAATGCATCTGTCTCACTGTATTTCATGTCTGATTTATTGCCTATGTGAAACATAAAGAAATACTAGCACTGAAAAGGGAAACTAGTGCCACAGATTTGGCAAAGAGGAAATATCTCCCCGAGGTTACAGATTAATTTTACTGAAATGGGAACCATCAGCTCCAGTATCTATTTCCACTGTTTTAGACAATATACCTACCACTGCCTTTGTTTAACCATTAGAATCCCAAATAAAACCATCACTCACGCCAGGCACAGGTTCACCACATTCCATGATGTCTTTGATCAATTTACTTCTCTCCGATAATGATGATAATTCATTTTGGAGAAGGTCACTAGTGGACAGGTGAGTAAATCCGTATCTCTTGGCTAACTGTTCACATTGGCTACCTTTGCCAGAGCCAGGCCCACCTATGTGAGGGAAAAAATGACCAGAATTAGAAAAGAACAAAGATCTTTCAATTCTCAAACTATAGCCACCAAGAAAACGGGAGGAAATTGATGACACTGACTGTTTTTTGCAATTTTATTTTTTTTTGTAGAGACATTATCTACAGTAGAACAAGTCATATACTTCCGATACAACTACAGTGCTGACTCAAAAATGCGTTGAAGTTGAAGGAGTCACAACAGTGTGAAATCTCTCACAGAGGAGAACCTATTCCTAAAACACCATTAGCATGTTAAGGAAAAACATGAAACAGCCTGTGGAAAAGGGTATTTCACTCAGTACTTGTTGAGTTTGACAGCTGCATCAAATCATAGCAAAGTAATGTTCACTGCACGACTGTGAGGGAAATAATAACGAGCTCCCACCTGCACCTGGCCCCATCCTGCCCACAGGAGCTGTGGGAGAGAGCGGCAGGAGGGGAAGGGCACTAACCCATGGGAAGTAGGGACACTGTGGGAATGGGACACTGGCAGGAATGGCTCCTCCAGCCTCCTGCTTCCTTCGGCCAGCGGCGGCCTCCATGTCAGAGCCGCAGGGCTCTGCCTGTGCCGCTCTGCAGCTGCAGGCGCTGCCTGGCCCCGCTCCTCCGTGGGCGGCTGCCTCTCCCTCCGCTCCAAGGCCATGGCATGGAAGGCCACGGCATGGAAGGGCTCTCTCTTCAGGCTCCTGCTGAGGCATTGCAGCCGCCCCCGCCTGGCTGGAGAGAAGGACAGCCCATGGAAGCTGCTGGAAGCCACTTGCCAGGCGTCTCAGTGCGGTGCCTTCAGCGCTGCTGGCGCAGCTGGGGTGAGGCCCTGAGGCGCCATGTCGGTGCCAGGGCGTGGGGCGGGAAAGCCAATTCCTGCTGTGAGTTTGTGGAGGAAACCTCACTGCGTGTAGCAGCAATTTTGCAGCCTTTGATGGATCTGTTCAGAAGATCTACTGCAGCAGGAGGTAATTACAGCCTTGCAGGGAGACAATGCTCCAACTCTTTTCAGTAGGGTTTTTTCAGCAGGTGACCTGTGTTGTTTATCAGCTGCTGGGACTTGCAGGTAGGGCTACACAGCTCTGCTACCTGCATTTAGGAAGCTAGAAAATATGTGGCTTTCCTGTTTCCTTATCTTTCCACAAACAAATATAGGAATAACATGTTCACGATAGAACGAATTTAGCACCGTCTCTTACCTCACTTGAACTTTCTTCTAACTTTTGCATTCAATCTAAGAAATAATTGCTCTGAGCATATAATTTTCAGAGAAATTACAGTACTGTAGCTGAGACTAAAAAATGGGTCATAAAGGAATAGCATCAAAGGAAGGGGGTTGTGTTCTGTGAGGTGCAGTCTTTTTCTTCAGCTTCACAAGGAGAATAACCAGACTGTGGTGTGAGAATCACACCTGTGCTACAATTTTTCTAGAACTATCTTTGTTTCAGGCTTATCTTCTGGCCAATGTGGGTTGCACGTTGTTTTTCTATTGCCATACTAGGAAGAACATCATTGTTTTGTAAAAACACTAGTTGAAAGAAAACAAGGAAAAAATAGGACTGGCTATACGAAATTACAGGCAAATTACTAGTAATGAATCCCTTAAACATCAGAGTGGCAATTAATAGTATTTCTGGCCTGTTTTGGGTTTTTTTAGATCTGCATATTTGTTTACACATTTTGTCTCCTGGCCTTGAATATGCTAACAGTGCAGTAATTTAATCCTATTTATCTGGTGTATATATACAGTATTAAAAAAACCCAGCTATAAAGATTATTGTATTTTTTTTCTTATATAGCCGTTTCTCTTCTGAATGCAGAGCCCAATGAGAAATTTCATAATTTCTCCTCATATACAGAATTAACTAGATCTCTTTTTAGAAATTACAATACAAGGATATTTTTTTGTTTTTTAGCAGGTAAATATTCAGAAAATCTGATGTGCTTCTAATACCTTTTTGTGTTAGTATTTTAGAAGAGAACACTGTCAGAATGGTACAATATGCAGGGCATACACCATGAATGAGTGTTCCTCCAAAACATTAATTTAAAAGACCATTTTTTAATAGAAGAGTTAAAACAAAGCAGAGATTAACATGCTGAGCTCTTTAAAGAGTAAAAAACATATTTGATTATGTCCTAAAAATGGAATTTTTTATGGCTACTGTTATTCATTTAGATTCATCTGATGAGTAGCAGAGCATCCTACTGCTTGACAAATGCATACAACCCACTTTATCAAGTCTTGTGCTTTCTTATCCATCAATGAGACCACAGTTCTTGCTTGGTGTGATCTGAGTAGACACTGAATTCCCCAAGAAGTTCAGCATTGAGGGCTGAGCACAACTCGGCCTTTACCCCACTATTAATTTACGTGTCTGAAATGAAAGTATTATCTTGTCTCCCTCTGAAGTTCCTTAATGTGACTGAAATAGAGCTATTCAGGTGGGAAAAGATGTGAAAGTGCATTTTCTTACTAATTAGGTGTTGCCTTCTTGCTCAGAGTATATACTTAAAAGACTGCTACATAAGCAGCTTTAACAGCAAATTAATACTGCAGCCATGAAGCTCATGGTGAATTTGTAGTGTTACAAAAATTGTACCTGTTCTTTTAACTTTCCTAAATCTATTCATTTTTCTAAAGTAAAAAAAATTATGTCAATAAAGTTTATCTGGAATAACAGCTGCATATGAAACATGACAAAGGCTAGCAAAAAGATTTTTTTCAGTTAAGATTCACTGCAACTTGTTACACTGTTTTTCATATGGAAAATACTTGGGGCATTGAAAAAAGTAATCAAGTTTTCCCAATGGCTCAATTGTTAGTAGAAAAATATACCCCCACTTTTGTTGTGAAGGCGTAAGATTCTTTATGAACACTGTTATTTTTTCTGTATGCTGTCATCTTGTGATCTGCCTACATATACTTGGAAAAAAAAAGTGTAGGTTCATGATAACTTGTTACCCAGATTAATCATGTTGTCTTCTGATTTCTATATATGACATGAAGAAAAAAAGCTAAAGCCTAGAAAACATCTAGAGGAATTATGAGTGTGATGTGACCTGTAGGACAATACAGGACTACCAGCAGTTCTTCAATGTTAGCATGCTTTTGTATTTTCCTAGTATTGCTCAGTGCAGTGGACCTTGCTTTAAAACTCATTTGCTAACTTAATAAAAATCCAAAAATTGCAGGTAAAGAAATTAAGAACATTGTATTAATCAGTGAGGTTATTCTTGGAAACAGAACTCTTTGAGTGTCCCTTTGTGCTTTTTGATACAAATGGTAAGCAGTTTCTTACCTAGTATTAACACAGAGTACTAACACAGAAATTAAATGCAGTTCTCTGTATTGCTTTTCTGCAGACAAGGCCAGACTAAAAGGTCTATGCAATCCCTTGGAGCAGTATTCCCTTCCATTATGTTGATTCATCAGCCTGTGAGAGAGGATCTCCTGGTAAATAACTTTCTGGCAGCACTGCTGGCTTAGGTGGTTGCTTTTCCCCATTTAATTATTGACTGCAGAAATGCTTCACAGAGAGTCCTTCAAGGAGAGAAGAGTGTCTCAGTGAGTGGGATAATGACCACTTGCCCAAGCAGCACTTCTGGGTGTTCAGCCCTGGATCAAAGGTCTCGGCTCTCCTCCCTCCTGCCCGAACATCCCCCAGAGTGGGAAGGCCGCTGAGGAGCCTGGGCATGTGACTCAAATGTACAGCTCTGACCTAGAGCACAACATCACCAGCAGATGAATTAAAGATGACAGAGGGAGCTGGGACTGCTGCTGCAAGTGAGCAGGGCCAGGAACAAGCAATATGAGCAGTGCATGGACCAGCTTTACTGTCAGAAATACTGGTAGAGCAAAAGTGTCAGACAGACTGAGATGCCTCTATTTTAAATCTTACAAGTTTATCATATACCAAAATATCATGAGCATTTATATAAAATGCCAGCAGTAGGATTTACAAGACAGTCCCACTATTTATTTTAAAATGTTTCAATTTCAAGACCTTGTTATCATAATGAGCATCATCCCTGTATCAGGGAGAAGTGCCTGCAGGGGAAACCCAGCTGCACAAGGGAGCCTCAGAAGTCTGAATTGAAACCAAAATAACCCCAGTCAGTGTATCCCTAAATTCAAGCAAAAATTTTGGATGACTTGATCAATTTTACCATTGTTACTTGGATTATATAGACAAGTAAAAATAAGCCTTTTGAAGGCTTCTCAATAGCACCTCATCTGTTGTTCACAATTATTTTAGTCTAAGTGAAACCATGCAGGAATTGTACTATTATTTAACAACAACAACAAAAAGAAAAAAAAAGCCCTCAACACTTCCTTTGTATTTATTTTTTCTGAGAAATTATTTTCGTTAGAAAAAAACGTGTTGTGCATATTGGCAGAGTGATGCAATATCCTGGGACATCACTGAGTTTTCATCCTTCTTAAAGAAAATGTGACGTTTATTTCACGGGAAATCAGCCTTGCACAGCATTCACAGTTAGCTTGGACTGACAGGGGGTTTAATTATCAGTACTGCTCATACAACTGCAATACAGCTATTGTAGCATAATTTACTCATCTGATTAAACTTTATACTCAAAGCAAGCCTAAATTAATGATAAATTGAATTAGGCTATGTCATTCAAGGTCTGACATACTTGGGACAAATAAAGAGTTTGAGTTTTATGATATATATACCATTGAATTTTGGTGTGTGTGCAAGAAGCTCCTGTCTGCAGCAGATAACGTCTACTTCTAGGTGTAAATGGTGAGAATATCTTCAGTGTCAACTAAAAAGCTGGTCTTTTTTACATTGAGCTTAAGCAATTACCAGCGTTAGATCATCAGCAAGAATATAACAAAGATTCTGTAGAGGAAAGTGGTTACATTAGCTAAGCTTTAAACACCTCATTTACAAGTCAGCAGGGAGTTTGTTTCTGATCCAAAGTGCAGAAAGATTTCTGAAACCTTCAGTTTTACTTTCAGCCTCAACTGAAGCCAAATGTTTTCTGAAGCTCCTGCAGAGGCCAGGGAGGGGTAATGCTCCCAGAAACGGTGTTATGTATGACAGTCCTGTGGATGCAATATGGAACATTGCAGTAGTTAAGAATTAGAAGATCATTCATTGTGGTTAAAACTGATGACATAGTTTTTTTTGTTTGGTTTTTTTTTTTGTTTGTCTTTTAATAACTGGCAATAGTTACTTAAGTTTTGAATATTTATTAGAGCATCACCCAATTTTATCTTTTGCTTCTTTTTTTTTTTTTTTTTTTCTTGAATTTTACTTCGCTGGCCAAATTTATCTTTGTTTTTCCTCTTTTATTATCCTGCTGTTATCTCCTATATTTTTACTTGCTGGTATTCTTTCTCTGCTTTACAATATGGATAGAACACTGACATTGTTGCTTAATTAATCCAACTAGACTGTTACTCCAATTAATTCCTACATTAGCTCTAATGTAAACTTTTGCTAATTAGATTCTTTCTTTTTCTTTCCCTTTTTGGAAAATTTTCAAGGGTAATTAGTGGGAGAGGGAACTGCCTGTTTCTTTCCCTTTGTCATAAACAGTATCTCTGTTTGTCAGGTATGGCAGATGGTGCATTCATTTTGATTCATTTGTAAACTTCTTCCAATGTACATCTTTAAAATTCTAGCTTTAAAACACCTTTATGAGCATCTTATTATTTCCTCATGAAATAATACACGCCTATGAAATGAGTCAACATCCTTAATGACACCTGAGCCCAAGTTTTTTCCTTCCACCATCCTACAGCAGCCTGCTCTAACCCAACTTCTCTGCTCCCTCTCTAGTCAAGGTATCACGGGCTGAACATCTCCAGCACTGCTCACTGCAGCAGAGCACTTTAACCACTGACATTTGGGGCCTTTTTTACTTCTTCCCATCCCCAAGAGTTTTGTTCTGCGCCTGCGGATTTCTTCATCTTTTTCTTTCACTCTTGTACCATTCACAATGATCAGATTTCAGCTCTTGACTGGCATTTCCTGCCTGCACAAGTTGTGTGCATGTGGGTAGTGTGTATAAAGCTAAAGCTGGAGTGCTTGTGGATCAACAGGTGATCCCTGCAGATTTACCTGCCTGAAAAGGACACGGGGCAAAAGAGCTTGTGGCCACTCCAGCTTAGCTGCTGCAAGAAATCTGTCTCTGGGAATATCTTTACTTTCACTACCTAAGTGGAATAAAGTCAAGATTTTGCAGACAAATGAGCAACCACGGGGGTCTCATTTTGTTCAAAAAACCCCAACAAACCCACAAAAAACCTCTCACTCTTCTCATAAGACTTTAAGAAACTTTTTTAGGGGATGCAAGGACGGGGGGCTCGAGATGGAGGTACTTGGGGAAAAGCATAAATCATTCTAGATAATTTTTTGAAAATCAACCCATGTTTGGGACTCAGTAAAACTTTTCATAATAACCTTTTTAACAAAGAAAACTGTGGTTTGATTAAGGCACAATTTATCTCTGCTAGCATTTACTAGAAAATCAGAGCGGGAATAACTAGGAAAAAGGTGTGATTTCAATTTAAGCTGCAAGATGTCTACTAGATGTCCTATAAAATTATCAATGAAAATTTAAAATCACTCCTTGTAAAATAAAAAGATTCCTAGAGGCAAATTAAAAATATGCCTTTCCCATGGACAATTTCAGAGGCAAAATTCCTTCAGTATGTTCTCTTTTTTTCTTACAAATCTGTTTGTACAAACGCAAATGGGTTTTTTTCATAAGATATGCAAGATAGAGGATTAAAATTCTTCACTGTAGTGAACAGCAGGAAGGTGTACTTCAGTAAGCACAGATTACAGTTTGCTTAAAGACTAAAACTTAGGTTTTATGCACCCTTCCCTTAAGAAAAGTCTCCAGTGAACTCTTCAGTAACCTCATTTTACTTCTTCAAACACATAAAAATTGAGTTGCAATAAATGGTGTCAACTTGTATTTTGCTTAAGAGAGCATGAGATAAAATTGCAACATGAGAACACTCTTTTAATAGAATCTTTTAGTTTGCAAGGAACTTCTTGGAGGAATCATTTTTTCAAACAACTGTATTACACTGGGATCAGCTACAGCAGGTTGATCTCAACTCTGTCAGGCTGGGGTTTGAATATCTGTAAGCATGGAGACCCTACCGTTTCTTGGCAAGTTGAAACTTCCATTGACTAATTATTAATTTCAGAAGTTCTTTTTATTTTTTTTCCCCAGGAAAAACAATGCACAAATTGATTTAGTTTTATGTAAAATCCCCCATGTTCTGGTATCTATCCTTAGGTCCTTGGAAATGTGTGTTCCTGCTCTGGATTGAAAAGCAGTTCTAAAAACTGCTCAATACAAAAGTAATTATTCTTTCTAAGTAATTAGTACCAAGCGTTAAGATCTTCTGGTTATAATTTGTTTTAAAAGACTGCTCCAAGTTTATGCTAATTATATTACTCACTATACATTATATCACTCACTATCCTATTATATCACTCTTGTGATAAAGGGCATTAACATGGTGCTTTTCCTCTGTGGATTTCCAAAAGCAATATAAAGTAAACCCTGAACCTGCAGAGCTTCAGTGCTAAGGATCATGCCTGGTGAGCAGCCTGTTGGCTTTTAACACAATGCTGAACACATGCAGAATTGAAACCTGTATTTAACAGAAGCTGCCTCACAAATAAGGAAGGGAAGAGACCTGATATTTTTCAGCCAAATCTTAAACTTCTGAATTACAATTCAGTTTAGTAAAATTTTAATTAGTGCTGGTGAGGCAGCTTTGGTGTGGGAGGTCACACAACTCAAATGTAACTGCAAAAGAACTAAGGTTATTTTGAACATGTTCACAATCCGAGGAGCTGCCTGCTCTGAGCTTTACACAACTATTGATAGTATGGTTAGACCCAAGTTAATTACATGTTATTAAATCCTACCTCTCTTTCAAGAGACTAAACCAACATTGTAGAATAAATATTCTCAGCCAATCTATTTTGCTAGATAAATAAATAACATAATCAAAGCTAAATTACATGGGAATATTCAAATGTAGCAGTTAAATTAGGAATCCTACTTACCAACAACAAAAATGATGTTTGACTTCCTTAGATCTTCTGAAAAATCTAAAATGAAAATAAAAATTCTTTAGTGACAAGAGCTACTAATTTTAATGCCAGCTACTTACCACACTAAATTGTGTAACACTCATGCAAGGGGATCTGATTTTACTAGATTTACTTTCTGCTAAAAAAAATATATATACTTTCTCCATTCCAAAAGCAGGTATTATCTGTAAGCCTGTTAATCTCTCCATTTCATAGTTGTCATTGCAGATAAGATAAAGACATTTTACCTGAAAATAGACCTTGCAATACACATCAGTTCTTTAAAAAAAGAAAGGAAAAAAGAGAGAAGCAGATTCATTTTGACGTAATAATGTGATGTAATTCCTCCTTAGCCACTGCAGTTTCTACTGCACGTATTATTACATTATAATTGCTATAGAATCTTGTCCCCCTTCCATTTACATTTTATACTCTCTGAAATGTAGTTCTAAATTCCTCTGGGTCTCAAATTCAGCAAAATAATAACTATTTTAGCTGAAATCCAGGCAATACACTCACCAAAACTACAGTATGTATTACAGTTTTGTCTTTCACTGAAAGTGTATCTTTTGAAAAAGCAATTCCTTCTGGTCTGAGTCCCAGTCATTGCACTGATTATACCAGTACAGAAGGTGATCTTGCACCATGTGAGCCTGCTGAAATTTTATTACATCTTTGAGTTAATCACTTACAAGACACGTATCTGATTTTGTTAATCACATACAAGACACCTCATACAATTTTGGGATTTATTTTGTGGTGTGTAGATGACTTATTACAAAAAAATCATTAGCCATGAAAAGTTTTGTTTTATCCATTCATTCCTCTTAGACTCTTAGCACCTTGTGCTTTCCAAGATGTCTTTCATAACTGCAATTTCTGAAAACACTATGAGATTTGATGCTTTGATGCTGAAAATAATAATAATTTTCTAATAATTTTGGATCCATTGGCCAAAAGAGTATAGAAATGTCTTTTACAAACTTTAAATTTCATTCAAAAGAATTCACATGATAAAAATCCCTTGAGGCATAAAGTTCACAATATTAATCACCTGAATTCACTTTACTTTCTAAGTAACT
Source organism: Vidua chalybeata (assembly GCF_026979565.1). NCBI lineage: Eukaryota > Metazoa > Chordata > Aves > Passeriformes > Viduidae > Vidua > Vidua chalybeata. Next base: position 16,350,392 of record NC_071538.1, on the reverse strand, counting down.
ATTTAAATAACAGGAAATCAAAGGTTTCAAAATTAAATGGCAATTGACACTGAAAAGGAAACTCACCTCCTGTGCTCTCATAACCAGAAAAACTTGACTGATCCTCCTCCTGTTAATTAAGCAATTGACAAATTGAAATGGATATTCTACATAGTTTGCATTTCTTCTTATATCTGCTTATCTGTATATCTTAATATGTATCTCTCTAAGCTCTCAGTTTTAATCTATGTTGAGATATGCTTTACAGTGTCACAGAAATGCTGTTAGTGCTGTTGCAGTTGCTAGAACACAAGCACAGAGAACCCAAGATATCTTGAGATGATTCACTGTCCCATATAATGAGTAGAGTTCCTCAGGATTGGGAATGGAGACTGGTGTTGTTTAACATCTTTGCTGGTGACATGAACAGTGGGACCAAGTGCACCCGCAGCAAGTTTGCCGATGACACCAAGCTGTGCTCAAGGAAAGGGATGCCATCCAGAGGGACCTGGACAAACTTGAGAGGTGGGGCCATGTGACCCTAACGAAGGTCAGGGCCAATACAAGACACTGCTCCTGCATCAGGGCAATCCCAAGCACAGTTACAGGCTGGGGGGAAGGATGGATCCAGTGCAGTCCTGGGAAAAAGGGCTTGGAGTCATTGGTGGATGAGAAGCTCCACATGATCCATCAATGTGCATTTGCAGCCCAGAAAGCCAACTGTGTCCAGGGCTGCATCAAAGGCAGTGTGGGCAGCAGGCTGAGGGAGAGATTCCACCTCTCTGCCCTGCCCTCGTGAGACCCCACCTGGAGCGCTGCACCCGGCTCTGGGGCCCCAGCACAAGGACAGGGACCTGCTGGAGTGAGTCCAGAGGAGCCCACAAAAATGCTCAGAGGGCTGGAACACCTCTCCTAGGAAGACAGGCTGAGAGTTGGGGTTGTTCAGCCTGGAGAGGTCTCTGCAGAGACCTTACAGCAGCCTTCAAGGACCTGAAAGGGGCCTGCAAGAGACCTGGAGAGGGACTATTTCCAAGGACAAAGAGTGACAAGGGGGAATGGCTTTAAACTGAAAGAGAATAGATTTAGACTAGATCTTGGGAAGAAATTCTTCATTGTGAGGATAGAGAGGCACTGCAGCATGTTTCCCAGAGATGTTATAGATGACCCGTCCCTGGAAGAGTTCAAGGCCAGGCTGGATGGGGCTTTTAGCAACCTGTTCTAGTGGAAGATATCCCTGCCTGCTGGGGGTTTGGGGCAAAATGATCTTTAAGGTCCCTCCCAACCCAGGCCATTCTCTGCTGTAATACTGGTTTTGTGAGGAACAGCTCTCCAGTGTCCACAACCCCCACATGATATATAAACAAGCAATGTGCATCCTGAATTTCTTCTGAAGTCACTATGGTATGATCAGCTGTTCATAGTGAGAAAGCAATATTGGAGAAACTTCTAAAAGTGAGCTATAACATAAAGATGATATTGGTCTTTGATCTCAAATATGTTTACCTTCTGAACCTTTACCTTTAACAAGCTACAAGTTGTTAAAAAGGCTGTTGAACTACAAGGAGGGACTACACCAGGGAAATGGGACATGTAGCATGTCTTTTCTCCTGAGATTTAGCCACTAAAAATTATTTTGTCACTTACTGTATATTACAATCAATGAGAAATTACAAATACTGGCCAGCAAGACTGTCAGAATGGGAATTCTTTATTGTTCTGATAAATGAGAATTATACATATGCTGGACATAGTCTAGGTTATGAGGTGTCAATATACTCACACCAACAATGCTTTAGCCTGGTCTGTAAAATATCAATAATAGCATTGACAGTAACACATCCTCATGTGATAGTATTTCATCATCAGTGCCTAACAGCAGCATGAAACATGTTATGTGAGTCATCTCAGTAGCATATGGCTCTCAAGCCATAGCTTCTGGCAGCACAGCTCTCAGAAATAGCCACCTTTAAATGTGTAGAGCTGCAGGAGTAGATGAAGTGACATGAACTGCAAGGTGATTGGAATGGGTAAACTGCTGCCCACTGTAATTTGCAGGGCTCATGCACTACCCTTGCAGGTTTCTCCTTGTGTTCCCATCATCACTGAAACTGAAGTACTCTTCATTAAGCTGAAGTACCATTACATAGGTTACACAAATTATTTTCATTTTTTGATTCACAGTAATTCTCAGCCTATTACACTGCAGCAGAAGAATTGCCATCTTAAAAAAAGAAAGCTGTCATTTTCAAATAAGAGATTATTCTCTTTCCTACATTTCAAGTGACAATATTTACCCTATGTCCATTATTTCTGGATGTAATTAGACAATAAAATAATTGACCCTGCAAAGCATATATTGCATACAAAAGGTTTCATTTTAGATTCTGCTTCTTATAATGCCTTTGAAAGTTTCCAGATCAAAATCCTTTTAGGCACTAAGTTTAGAGTAAAATTCCTTTAAAAATCAGGATCAGAATTCCAAGCTTACAATCAAATTAAAGAACTGAAAGCAACATTACTTCTTTCAAGTTTTGCTTTTGTTCTCCCCTATGATTGCAGAAACTGCCTCCAACCAGTTTTTGTGCTGGTCTGGCTGAGGAGCTAGATGTGCTGTTTGGTTTGAGGTCCCTTGCAAAGAGTGACAGTCTGGCACGCTGTTTAATGCTGTCCCCCGGTGTTTGCATTTGACAACACCCATTTCTGATTGAGCCTTTCTAGCAAGTAGGTCTCTAAACTGTGAATGGCTTGACCTGTATCAGGCTGAACACACTGCTCTGCCTCCTTACCAGAGTGCTTTGGAAAATAACTGCGGGATTTAGCAAGTGATCACATCAGGCACAGTCCCTCCAGTTAGATAGCAAATGGTATTTGACACCACACTGCCATCAGCAATACAGTGATTTAGCAGCAGTCTCTGTATTCTCAGTATAGCTGTTTCCATGTTCTTGAAAGCAAAGGGAGGAAGATTACATCTTGTAATGAGCTCCGAAGAAAGATGGGTAGTCTGTAATTTCAAATGACTTTACAGTCAAGTTATATCTCAAAATATTATCTGGAAACATACTCATCAGTGGAGCACAGCTGTCTGTGAAACTATTTAAACAATATCAAGAGTACGTTAAAATAATTGCTAAATAGAGAAGTTTGCTCCCTGTAAAGAATCACTTATTTGACATTTGTCTTTAGAGTTGGAAAACACAGGCTTTTGACTGCCATTTTACTTGTCACTTATGTTGTAATTAGTAAATATCTGACTGGTAGTAGATACTTCATTGGTTAATGACTTCTCAGTTACTGTCATTGCTAGGTTGTCAGGTAAGTCCACAGAATCATAGAATGATGTGGGTTGGAAGATCTAGTTTCAACCCACTTTATTTCTGTAGTAACAAACTATGACAGTAAGTCTCAGCAAATAATAATGGAACAGTAGAGAGTTCTTCAGAAGTTTCAATTTTGCTGCTAATGAATCAGTACTCTTAAGGCATATCAATAAAATAGATTTAATTTTTTAATCTAATGAAGGGACATTTTCTTCATTAGGACTTAGTGACAGCTCTTGTGAGTGTCAGTTACCTGATTAAATAAGAAAGCTTTCCTGTTACCCATTAATAACCTCTGCTCCAGTCCTTGCATGTTTTAGTTGGGGTTTTGTTTGTTTTTATTTTTTACATGGAAAAGAAAAAGAGTTCTCCCTTATCACCTCATTGTTGTTTGAAAGCTTCTAGAAAAGAGTGGTGAAAAGTGCCTGATACATTTTATTCAGATTTCTAACAGATATAACCAGAGTTCCTCCTCCAAATGTACCAAAGATGGTAAATAATCACAGATAAAGGAGAAAAGAGGCAGTAGAATGAGACTGAATTTAAAGTACAGCATGACTGCTGCTTAAAATTATGCTCAATTTTCAAGCTTGAATTTGAGAATGTAAATATTCCAAGGAATGTTTCAGACACAAATTATTTAAACAAATAAAAATTACATGTTTCTTTACTAGTTTTATGCAAGGGCAGTGCTCCCTGGGAATGGATTTTATGAGCCATACCATTAAATTTGATTTACACTTCAAATCAATTTTTGAGCCTGAGCTGCTTTCTGCAAGCTGAGTGTTAAAGTATGCCTCTGGAAAGCGGAAGTGGCTGTGCTCTGACCTCCTCTGCTCCAGAACTAATAAATAAGGTAAGACACAGTAGGAATACCCTCACACTTCAAGGTTTTTCTTTTTCCCTTGAAAGACAAATTTTCTTATATACCTCATACTGCTCAGCAGAGTGGAGTTATTTGTGTTAAAAAGGACTAAAGAAATTAAGATGGGGATACAGAGCTAATGTTTTTTGGAGGAAATTTTTGTTTGTTCAGAATGCATACAACTGCAAAAACATCAGTGTTCATAATAGTATCTACAAAATTCTGACAGATGAGATCACTGTGATTCCCGTTTAATTCCGGGTTTCTTGCAAAGACAAAACTCTGTGCCATTATCTCTAGTGAGGACAGGCTGAGGGAGCTGGGCATGGTCAGCCTTGAGAAGAGAAGACTGAGAAGGGACCTAATCAGTATCAGTCGGTACCTGAAGGGAGGTGTCAGAGGATGGACCAGGCTCTGCTCAGTGGTGCTGAGCAGTGGGACAAGAGGCAACAGGCAGAAACTGATGCACAGAAGCTCCACCTAAACAAGAGGAAGAACTTGACTGTGCAGGTGACCAAGCACTGGCACAGATTGCCCAGTGAGGTTCTGGAGTCTCCCTCACTGGAGATATTCAAGGGCCATCCTGTGCCATGGGCTGTGGCATGACCCTCCTTGAGCAGGGAGATTGGACCAGATGACTCACTGCAGTCCCTCTTCCCACCTTCCCCATTCTGTCATTCTGTGATTATTCTTTTAAAACAAAACTTACTATCAGTTCTAAATATAATAATAATAATAAATTATACCTATTACTTAGCTATTAACCCATTTTTAACAGTCACAAGCCAAGATCAAATTATCTAGCTTTTAAATTTGCTTGGGTTTTTTTTCAGATTTTGTATTCGTGTTCTTCAAGAACATCAAGAAGAATATCTGTAGGTAGTTTAGAGAGGAAAAAGCCACAGTCTGTGTACTGTAGTCTGGGGGGATTTGGTTTTTGTTAACTTCTGTACGTATTTATAATGACAAAAATGCATATGATTACTAAGCATGAAAGTGAAAGCAAAATCTATTTAGTTTCATATTGGTTTCCAGACACTGGAAAAAATTTCAAAGAAATTACCTCTCAAGGTGTGCAACCAGAACACCCCTCCCATGAGGGTAGCAGAAGTTTGCATCATCACAGCACTGTAAGAGTGTTCTGGTAAACTAAACACCTCATTTGCAATTTTAATATTAATTTGATTTAAAAGGCTGAACTAGAGGGGTCAGCATTATATGTAACTCGAAGAAGAACTGGAGCTTGATTTTTAAATATATTTGTGGTTTAAAGACATTAGAGACATTCAGTAACTGTATTATCGATACATTGTTTCTATCTATCACTGACCTTAAAATAGTTCTATGACATATAGTATTCAGTTAATTTTCAGTTAGGTCTCTATTTATAGAAAGCTTTTGCCTACAAAATTCTTTCTGGAAGTTATTGCTATTTTTCCTTTGTTATTCTTGTTTTCTGTAAATCACCATCACTCCTTAAATTATTCTTCTCTATCAGGAGCATTTATGCTGTTTGGTACAAATTCTCCCAGGGACAATTTTTTTCTTTTTTTTTTACATCAAGCCACTGCAGCAGAGAAGTGAAGCAGGACACCTCCCTGTGTACGTGAACTGCAAAACAGTTGCTGTGGCTCAACTCCTATTTTAGACAGCTGACAACAATCCTAATGAATCCCTCACATCAGACACCTCAGCACTATGTGCAGAACCTCTCTGTCCTGACATCTGCCTTCTGAGACGTGAAATTCAGTTGTTTGGGGTTTTGTTGTTAATGGTTTGGTTTGGGTTTTTTTTAAATGTATGTGCATTTTGTGGGTTTTTTGGGTTTTTTAAACTTTAGATAAGAAAGGCTTTTCTGCAGGCCAGTCTCAACTCAGTTTTCAAAAAGAAAAAGATCTTGGCATGGAGAAGGACAAGAATAGAGTGTTGCAAAAAAGCCTCCAAACTCAGTGTGTGATCTCTGATCCTATAATTTGCTGCTATTCAGAAAAAAATTGACAGTTGTACTCAAATTTTGCCTCTCAAAGGCCTTCTCTGCTTAACATTTGATAAGCACATTCAAGGTTTACTAAAACATGTATTTATCTATTATTAGGCAGTTTTATATCTTTCAACTTTTGCACTATTTCTAAAGGACTTCTGTGTTAAGAAGGAATTGACTATCTGAAGAAACAGTCCACTGATTTGAGATGCACTGCTGTGAAGGAGTTCTAAAACTAGGCCACTTTTCACTCTTTACGACTGGTATTTAAGCCCAAAATGACTAACATTGACTGCACAATCCTGGGATACATAAGGAGTAAAAAAAAACAAATAGGAAACATATGGCTTTCTGAAAATACATTGGGGACTTTTTTTTTATTTTACAGTGTACCCAGAGAAACAGCTTTTCTGCTTTGATACAATACAAATAAGTGATTTTAAGAGCAGTTTTTTATCCCATAGATTAAAACAGCATCTTTGCAATCACTGCAGTTTTATATGTGTATGTAAAAATATATAGGATGTACTTTGAGAGTGATCAAGAAATATAAAAGAAATAAAAAGGCGCTTCCTTCTGCAGTATTTTGAGATATAGGAATTGTTACAACGAATGTTTTCAAGAAAGGGTTTGGTAGCTGTCTTTAGGGATGTTGGGCTATTGAACAGAACCAATCCACAGCCCTGAGTAAGGCCTCTAAATCTAGGAGGCAGAGCAGGCTTAAAATACACCTTCACATTTCTCTATCAACTTTTGTTAGAAGAGGAAAAGTTCTGCTGTGGATCCTATTTGCATCAGCTGTGTGGGATAACTGATATTCCCCAAGAATTATGCAAGTTCTCTGGACTGTAAAGGTAGAGCTCATAAATTTAGCTGTGAAGTTATATTTTGTTCATGAAGGCATAAAGCCTCACTCTGCCAGGGGAAGGGCAAGCTGGCGTGAGGAAAGAAGGTGCAGTATCCTACTGCTACTGCCTACAGCAATGATGGGGAGGTACTGTAAATTGTAATGCTTTTACTACAGACACTTCCACAAGCCACAGAGAAGGACTTCATAATTTACTGCAGAATTATTCAGTGAGGCATAAATGCAGCATAAATTGAAGAATAATGTTGTCACTGCTGTTTAAATCTCCAGTAACTCACTTGAGCTCACCATCATTTTAACGGAATCCTTGTGCCCTGTACTGCCCATCAGAGCTGCAGTCAGCAACTTTGGGTTCAAAATTAGGAAAGAATTGGAATGCAAAGACTTCTACTAACCTTGGCAGTTTAATGTCCCCTAATATAAGTATCACCAGAAAGTAAGTTCAAATAACATCTGTGAAAGAAGAAGCAAACAACTGCTTCTGGCATTTCCCAGAAAAAAGTGCAGGTTGACTCTTAGGTTATTTTTTGCCCATTTTGCCATGGTTTGCATGTGGGAAAATAAAGCAGGAGACTTTCCAACACATGCCTTTATTATAGTGTACAATGGTGATTTTGAAAGAGAAAAAAATTCTTTGCGTTTACAAAATTGTTTTGAAGCACCAAAATACACATGGTTTGAGCTTATTCAGGAAACATTTTGTAAGGCAAACTGTAGTACTTTGTTTCTAGAACTGTTTTTTTTTTAAAGCATTTAATAGGATAGTTTCCATGGCAACGTGAACTGAACAGATTGTTCACTGACTTCAGTACATTTCTATTAAACATCTTTTCTCTGTAGTTAGGCCTGCCTTTCCAGCTCTTTCATGTCTTTGGATGCTTATTCATTTTGCCTTTTTGCAGATATCCTTAAACAAGATTGGACTCCACCTTTAATAAAAACAAGTGTTGAGAGAACAGAGTTTTACAACCATTCTCTGAGTATCCTCTCATTTTCTTTTCTATCCCTTACTCCTGTTTTAATCAGTTTCCCTGTATAACCAGAATCTGTAATTCAAATTAATACAACTTTCTATCAGCAAAAGAGAAATGGACACTGCAGAAATGTTCAGCATTAAAAGCTCAAATGGCTTCTGGATACTCTTGGTCATTTTACTAAGACCTGTAATGTTTAATGCTGCACAGCATGTATGAATAAAACTGCTTTTACACCAGAAGTTCCTTATGTTCTCAAGTAAAAAGAAAGCACATGATTAATATATGACATTCTAATCTGACTCCTTGAAGAATTTAATTAATGTTTATCTGATTTTAAAAGGTACCTTTAGAAGTCTGAATGAAAATTTCTCCTGCTAATGAAGGTGTGCAGTTTGCTCTCTGTAGTATTGTAATGCTAACCCCAAAGTATGTGTCCAAAGGGTTAAATAAATTACTTGGACTGAATCATCAGAGTAGGGAAAAGGGAGTCAAAGCAAAGTGACAGCTGATAGGAAACACAGCAAATGGAGGAAAATGGTTTAAAATGGAGGTCTTTGGTTTAATCCACAGAGCTTTAGTTAAATGAGGCTTTCACTTTGCTCATGCCCATCAGTTTTATTAATATTTGTGTTCTGCCTCTGCATTGAAAAGACTCTCAGGAACTTCTCATTATGTCTCTTGAATATTTAAGTTTCAAGCTATGCTAATCAGTCAGGCTGGAAATATTGTTATAGTCTTGGTAGCAATGGAGTCTGTTTTGCATCAGTTCGCTAAAAGCTTTCCTCCTGCTCTCCTAAAGCCTGGATTCCTCAGTGCTTTGGACAGGAAACTACACCAAGCTGTAAAATGAATTGTAACTGCATGGCAAAAACTTCTAATTGAGAGCCTGTTTCCTCTTGTTAGAATGAGTAAGTGCCTTTCAGGGCTTTTTTCCTCCACTTGATTTTGGTTTTACTTGTGAATTTTTCAAGTGAGCTGTCACATTTCTATTTATAAAACATTCTGAACTTGCAGCAAAGATTGGGTTATTCAATTTTTTTCATTGAGTTGATTGCTTGTCATTGCTGAACAGAAAACCTTTTTTTTTCTTTTTTTTTTTTTTAATCTTCCTTTCCTATGTCTTTGATACATTTAGGGGAGGGGGCAAAAAAAAAAGGCAATCTCTTCTTTGCAGATACTATTGCATTTATCTAATTGCATCAGTAAATGCAGTATGACACTGCAAGGCCATGGAAATCTCTCAATTATGAACTGGTAACTCTCTGAAAGGCACAAAAATGTGTTTCCATGTTTGGTAGATGTGAGGGTGGTGAGGTCCTGGGACAGGTTGTCCACAGAAACTGTGGGTGTCTCATCTCTGGAAGCATTCAAGGCCAGTCTCTGAGTCAGTCTCAGTGGAAGGTGTTCCTGCCCATGGCAGGGAAGCTGGAACTAAATGATCTTTAACATCCCTTCCAATCCAAACCATTCTATGAAATTTGTGACCTCCTTTTCCAAATATTACTAGAGGCTAAACACATTTTTGAGGATTTTACTTGAAGTTGAACTGATTTTCACATTTCCCAAATTCTAAAGTTCTGTAAGCACTAGTACAGGAGTGTATCCATTCTCCAGTTGCCTGACAGTGTGTTTTAATTTCTTCTTTAATTACTTTAAATATTACTCAGGCTGGTTAAGGTTCTCCTGAAAGGCTTGTTTTCATGAGAAAATAATTGGATGCTCTTTTCTTCTGGAACTCTTTGATAGGATTCACTGATGCCAATTCTTCAGTACTCCCTTTTGGCCTGAATGCACTTGAAATAAGCCAAATGGTAGGTTTCTAATTAAAAATCCAATTGTTAAAAATAAAAACTTTCTGATCTCTAGAAACAAGTGGGCATTATACTGATAGTCTCTCTGGCAAAGTTGAATGACAATTTCTGGGAAATTGAATGACAAGTATAAATGAACACAGTGAGCATTAAAAACCTTTATCACACTCAAGAGTATTCCAGCAGCAAAGAAAAATCCTTATTAAACCAGACACTAGTCATGACAGCAACTTCTGCAAATTGAGAATACTCTTTAAAGTTGTAGCACTCAGAAATGCCTGGCCCAAAATATATTCCTGAAGCCTTAATATGGGTTAAAAAACCTGAAATTAACTACATTACTTTGTTTTTATGTTATCCAATCAAGTCATGAGTAGTGTAATCATTATTCCAGTAAAGGCTGTAGAGATTGCTAAGACATGAAACCTTAGCTGCTTCTTCCATAAGGCATTTTCAATGAGAGGTACTATCTGCTTCATTTATTTATTTATTTTTATTTTTCAGAAAAAAATTATTTCTAAGTAATTCTAAAGAAATATATTATTCCTTTTATAATACAGGTTTTCACAGATCTGAGACAAAACCAGAAAAATAGTTTTAATGATTTAGAGAAAAGACTAGGATTTTTAATGTTTTTTTTTAAAAAATGGGTCTTTCCCTCCTGCCTTTCAGTGCTGTAGGGACTTAGTGATTTCAAGTGTTCTAGTTCTTGAAGTATTCATGCATAGCCAGTAGAAAACAATCATCTTACTTTTAATTTAGTTACATAAATTTAATTGAATGATCATTTATAAAATGTACAATTCAAAGCTCAAGCTTTCTCTGAGTTGTTTTTAATTCAATTTCCCTGCATACTCTTCCAGAAAAGCCAGATCTTAATTTGTAACTAGTGTTGCTTTGCACTGTTTTAGCAAAAGGTATCAGGTGTTTCTGGGAGCACTTGGCCCTCCTACATGAGCAAAGGACTCCATCAGTGGCTGGAACCACACCTTGCTCCTGCCTACCAGTAGGAGACATTATTCTGGAAGAAGTAATGTACATCTGAGGAACTCAGATGCTTTTCTGGCTTAGTTTACACTGGAGATTTTCCTGGCTCATTCCAAGAAGGAGAAAATGCAAAAGTATCTGTGTAAGTCCATTGCCAGCTGTGGCTTTGTCTTCTGTGTGACCCCCAACTCCTTTTGTTCAGTGACTACCGAGATGTTCCCCTAAAATTCAGCCATTTTTAGCAGCTCAGCTGTGTAAGGTTGCTTGGAAACCAGCCTCCTTATCCCCCATGTTCTCATGACAGATTTCCTATGCAATAACATCACTGCATGACACATTTGTATCCAGACACACATTCTTTTTCCACTTGAGATTCTCTGAGTAAAGGTTGTTGATGCTTCACACAATTCGTAAACAGCATGTGGTAAATCACTGGAGTATTAAATCACTGCCACAGTCAAAATGAGCTCAAGTTTTGAAAGTGAGCAGTTCCTCACTCCTGAATTTAGTTATTGATCTTTCCTTCCTGAGAGTAATTCCTCATTTTGTTTTTCAGACCAGGCAGTTAGGTGGTATTATGACTTCATGGTAATCTCCACTCCCTTTTTTGCTTCTGTATATAACACTTGCTTCCATAATTTCAAATTAGTTGCAATTGCTTTCTCCTTTATATTAACTTTATATTTGTACAAGGCATCTCATATAAACTGTGTGTGCATTTATTTATTAGTAATATAAATTTTTTTTTTAAATGTTGCAAAAAAGTATCAAATGCCAACTTGCAGTTGAAGTGAGTTGGTGTCAGCCACTTCATATTTATATAGCTGTCCTTGACTGATGGGGTTTTATCACTGTTTTAGCTTCATTTCTCCTTCTTTGTTTGTTAACAGTATTGCACTCTTGCCAGACTGGTGATGTGTTAGTTTAGCAAAATAATGAGAAAAGTTAACTGCCACATCTGGCAGAAGAAATATTTGCCATTGACAAAGACAAGAAGGTCCCATCATAGCCTTGTTCAATCTCATGTGAGAATCACATGCATTCAAAACTGCAGTGCTTTTATGGATGGTGTAATGTATTATCAATGAACTATATAGTTTGAAATTATTACAATATCAGTATAATTTTCATGTTTCTGTTCATTTTATTTTATTTTGTAACTATAAAACTTGTGGTTATTATGTAAATATTATGAACCAAGACTATAATTTCTTTAGTGTATGTACTCTTCCAAAAGAACCTATTTTAAATGTCATTAAAATGCAAAATTTAACATCAAAATAGCCAAATATAAATATAGATTCTGCTTTATAGGCCTAAATAATAAAGTATAGTACAGACAAAGATAATGGGAAATTTAGAAGTTTCCTGGGCAGAGAATGTTTTAAGAAGAGTTTATGAAAGAATGGGATTTAAAGGGGATGTGAAGACAGAGGCAAGCTGCCTCCTTGAAAAACAGCCAAGCTGAAATAACTGAGCCAAAAAGAACGGTAAAGGGATCTAAAAATCAAAATAAATGAATGGAGCTAGAACATTTAACATTTTGCAGGTGAGGATAAATTATTGCATTGTTAAAGAAAACCAATGAATGATCCAATCATAATGAAAATTCAGTTTTGGTGGCCCTCATTTTGTCACTAGCTTTAAAATGTCAAAAGAAAAGATATCTTTTTCAAGTAATGAGAAAAGAGGTGAGAACATTTGCAACTGCATTTTGTTGAATGACAACAGAAACACAAATTAACATTCTGTGCCAAGCTGCTTACAAATCTAGAGAGATGTTTGTGGTACTCATGAAAAAAATACAGTCATGCAAAAGTGGAAGACAGGAAGCAAAACATACAAAACCACCACCCTTAAGTATGGTGGTGTGATAGACAGATGGCTTTTTTTTTTTTCTTTGACTCTAAGTAATTCTTTTAATGCTTATCCACAGCACAGTAACAAGCACACAACCCTTATCCTCAGTGCAGCCCCCAAATCTCAGGAACCTGCCATGTTTCAGTTTGTGCCCACTGCCTCTTGTCCAGTCACTGGGCACCAGAAAATGCCTGGATCCATTTTCTCTGCATCCTCCCTTCAGACTTCTGTACACTCTGATGAGGTGCCCCTGAGCCTTCTCTTTTCCAGACTGAACACTCAGGTCTCTCAGCCTTTCCTTGTAAGAGAGATGGCCCAATCCCTTAATTATCTTAGTGGTCCTTTGCTGGATTTTTTAAAGTATCTCCATATGATGTATTACTAAATCCAGAACTGAACAGTATTCCAGATATAACCTTACCAGTGTGGATGTGAAAATTATAGGGGGAAGATATATAAAACCTTTTTTTCCTTCCTCTCTCTGGCATTCTTCCTATATACAAGGAAAGCTCTTATAAACATTTTATTTTCAGATGTGGATTGAACTGGATCAGTAGAAAGGCTAGTTTCACCATACTGTAAGGCTTTGTTGTTTTTTGTTCTTAAAAACATTTTTTCATAGGGAGAATGATTGATTTGTCTGTAGTTTTATTTCACACTTCTTATAATATCATACTGCACTTTTGAAAAGTTTTACTTCTTAAATATACAACAGACTTATAGTGCATTTTAGCAATTCTATTTGTCACATTTGCCAACATTTTAAAATTTATGGAGGAAACTCAGTAATGCACAGTAATGGAAGATACAGGCTCTTAATACTACAATAATATTTATTCATTTTTCCTAACCAGAAAGCAACATCTGTGTATCATGAATTTACTTATGTTGCACTTAAGAACCCATTTGCCCTGTCCTTAAAGTGCCATCACATTGTTTAGGTAAATTTTATAGCACAGTATGTACATAAAGTAGAAAACTGTCTGGAGTGAAGCCATATATATAGAAAATTACCTGGTCTTCAAAGTCAAATTCTGTATAAACAGCATCTCCAGAATCCATAATCAGACTGCAATCAAGTTCATTTGGCCCTAAAATAGGAAAGAAAATTAGAATTCAGAAATTGATTGAAAACTTTTCACTTCATGTGGTGGAACACTATAATATTTCCAATTGTCTATATCTGTGCAAAAACTGTGATCCAATGAACCAACCATTCAGGTTTGCTGGAGTGCCCAGGTGAAAGCAATCGTCTCCATTTCCATCCTCTTCTACCTTTCCCAAGGAGACTGTGAGGCTTTGCCCTTCTCCTTGTCACCTTCCTGTGGCAGCACCAGGAAGAATACAGTCTCTTGCACTTGGGATGACAAAATTCATGTGTTGAGAAGCCTTGACCTGTCTGAGCTTTACAGTTTAGCTTCAGCTGAACTGCTGAAGGTGCAGGACAACAGAAACTGAGCTTGATATTTCAAGAACTCATGTAGGGGAGGAGTCATTGCTAAACCACAGTGGGAAGATAAACCACCAATAATGTTTCTATATAAGCATATGAAAGCTATAACATGGTCATCATATTCTGGCACTGTCACCCCATTCAGATGATCTCAATCCTGGGCAATAAAGAAGGAAATGGTCTCCTGGGTCCTCCAGACGATGCAGCCCTAAACCAAATACTGCACATGTTCTAAACACCTTAAAATATCAGTAGGCATGAGACTACAGAAATCGCTTTCACAGCATTAGTAAAATGAGAATAACAAAAATATTGTAATGATACACAAAAACCTAAAACTTATAACCAGCTGGCCACAGATGAGTCCAACCACTCACTTCATGAGGGGAGCAACAGGTATCACCAGGGCAAGTATAAGCCATGTTTTGTTTTGTCTCCTCATGTCCTCAGTGAAACAAGATCACTAATGAAGAAAATAACCCCCTCCTTCCTGGGTTACAGGTGTCTCTGCCTGGTATGATGTTCCTGCAAGCACTGGCACTGAGGGTACATAGTTTTAAGCCTATTGCTGAACTGGAGTTGTTTTCTCACCATTAGAGTTGTTTGTATGGGTGGCTTGCTGTAACAAGCACTATCAATAACAGATTTTGCAGTTTAATTTGTGCCAGATGCATTTATATATTATCTGGGTTTGTTTGCTTTAGAAGTTTGCATAGTAATAATCTATGTGGGTGGTGAAGTAAATATCCCTGACAGAGCAAACAGAGGAGAGAAGTTGGATGTCATGATGACCAAAAACTGTAACTACATGGTACAAATGATGATTCCAGAGTGTCTTAGTTCGCAATCCTTATCACAATTACTGCCAAATTAATCTTCAATTTAACTTTCTGGAATACATAAGAGATACCAGGGAAAGACCTGCATCTACCATCTGATAGTGTTTTTGTTTTGGTTCCTCACTCCCCTGCCCCCACCCCCAATGCTCATGTATAGTTTTTCAGATTGCTATTAAAAAATTACAGAAAGGAATTATATTCCTAGTATGGCAGTGTCACATGTATACATGCAGCATGTTCTCTGGTATGTACACTTTATGGTCTTTTGAAAATACCTTTCTCTCAAAAATATATGCAAGGAAATAGATTTCCAGCTGCTGAAAGAATCTTAATTTTTTGATTTATCTTACACAGCTGACATTTCATTCTTAATACCATGTCATTGTTGATAATATAATTTAACTAAGTCTCAGTTGTCACTGGCACTGGCCTACTCTGACACATCAATCACTTCTAAAGGCACTTGTTGGCACTTTATTAAAGGCACTTGATTAACTGTCACTTAACTACCAAGAGCAGTACATATTCTTAGCTAGAAACATTAGTATGAAATATAGTGCTGCAAACTTAAATGTAAAGGTCAGGCTGAAAATGAATACTCATGCATAATGTATCTTAAGTGATAAAAGCCATAATGGTTATACAATTTTAATATGGTCAAGCATCTTAAAGCCTTTTCTTTTTTCCTTGAACGAGAATACCAGTGTCCTTGGAAAAGCATCGCTTCTTCCTAGGGTATATTCAAGAAAAATTGAAAATCAGTCTTTTCTTTCATGGTTTAATGAAAACTAACAAACTCCATAACCATCTATCACTGAACAGTGCTCAGACTTCTTTACCCTTCTCAAATTGCCTAAAGACAAACCCATGAGAAATGAATTGAAGCAAACGGCTACTCCCAAGACAAGATAAAGTAATTAAGGGACATATCAGAGTTCTTGCACTATCCCTGGTGCAGCATGAGTAGTTTGCTATGCTCCAGCTCAGTTTGTTGTTGGAGGGAGCATATTTTGCTAATGTTGGACTAAATCTTCCTAAAACAGGTCTTGCAGGGGAGAACAATGAGCTCATTAACTATGGCTTGTAGGCAGGCAGCAGAGGCACACCAGGGAGCCCCTTGGCAAGGTACTGGTAGTTGGGAATCCTGCTCTAGGCAGAGCTCCAGACAAGGCTAAGGCCAAAAGGAGAGCCTTGGAAAGTGCATAATTCAAAACTTGGCTCAGGTCTCCTAAAGGCAAGTTTAAATCAGCAACATTTTACATAAAACCTGTGGCAATGTTTATCTATCAAAGGTGAAATGCACAATGCTGTCTTAAGGAAAGGAGGAGGACCGGTTAAAGTGTTTGGAAGCAAACATGCCCTGCTACTTTCAATGAGACTGCACACTGCACATCTCATGTCTGACAACAAAACAGTCGATCATAAATAAGTTTTATTGCCTTTTCTGAGTAAGTTGCATTGTTTTTCTTTTGCTAAGTTGGTGCCGTGAGAACTAGGCTATAAAAACAATTCATACTTGTCTATTAGGAGGAAAGGCTAATAGTCTGATTTGTCTTAATTCCTTCAAAAGGGTGTCCCATTCCACCAAATAATCTCTTGGCTCAAATAAGCTCTTGGTTAACTTGGAGCCTTCCTGTGCTTATATGAACCTTTAGGAAGTGATCTGAGTAACTTTATCAATTGCAAAAGAGGAAACTCAAGTTAAAAATTTAAGAAAGCCCATGAAAGTTCTACTGCCATGGAGAAATAACTTGCTAGCACCTGATCTGAAAAGGTACCCTTAGGGCTTAAAATATGTTTCCTTGATTGCATGAATAAGGTTAAGGCAAGGGAAACCTGGTCACTTTCATGTGCCCTGCGTTTTCCTTAGAGGAAAAAAGAGAGGATTTTATTAGGTGCAGTACTATGCAATTAAAAAATAAAGCAGTTGAAAGTTTTTATTCAATCCCCATTAACTGAGTCATCAGGTCTCTGGGGAGGAACAGGCCGAAATACAAAAAACCAGAGAGCTAGAATGCAATCCTTTTTTTTTTTTTTGCCATGTTTTGTATCTTGCCACTGAAGGCATCTTTCATAAAAAATTATCTTGTGAGGAATCCAAGAGGATCCAGTGACACAGCACAGAGCAACAAGGTTAATTAAAGGTGGCTGCAGTTGTACACAGATGTACTGAGAGGTGCTACCCCTGCCAAGTCTGACAGTCAGGGACAGTGACACCCCTGCACCAGAGGGGTGCACGGCTGTGCTCAGTCACTTCCTTCACCATGAGGCTGTATTTTATGTTTTATGCTGTATTCTACATAATGCTTTTTGCTCCTAAGCTGGATTGCACAATATTGATCATGGAAAGCTGAGAGAGTGTGGCTGTTACAGGCAGGTGTGTAATTCCTACCATAGAGATGCACCCCAAAGCCCAGGGGATCATGGCTGTAAAGTCTCTGGTCCTATAAAGCATTTCAGTGTTTTAAGCCTGGGTTCATGGCACTTTCTCTGAAAATGTGTTCATCCTTAAGTTGTCACGAATGCAAATGTCAAGCATTGCTTTTTCATAGTTCACAAAATTCATTTATACAATGAAAATAGACTGTACTGATCTGTCTAAATTTATGTGCACTTGACTTCACTTTCCATCACAAGGTAGCTATGACCCATCATGCAAATTAATGAAGTCTGCTCCTTGGACCATTTGTGTTTAGCAAATCAACTAATGAATTTCCAATCTTTGCTTACATACATTACCTATTTTGAATCCTGCTAGCAATTCTATTCAATATGGTTCATTGGCTCAAATATGCCCATACTCATATTTTAACAATGATAGTATTGACACAGTTCAGCACTAGCTGTCATAAAAGCAATCTAAGCCTATCCCGTGAAACATACTGCTTCTCTTAATAACATGTTTAAACTCAATAAAATAAAAATGTCTTTTTATGTTATGGAACGTGCTCTGAAGCACCATCTAATAACTCAGTTAATACCTGTTGCATATAAGCATTTGGGCAAGACAAATGCTTAGAAGATAAATTTCAAGTGGAATATTATAGAAATAATTTGTTGAAGCACTGATTAGTATTAGAATGATTACATTTTAATTTTCTTCTCTGTAAGATGCTTCTAATACAAATTTTATTGCAACCTTACGCTGTTGAGTTTCATGACAGGTTGTTGCTCTTGACAACGGTCTTAATATGTTGTAGAAGGCAACAATGAGAAAATTGTATTCTCATCTATAAACATTTTAGTTGTTTTCTTTTGGTACATATTGTTATAAAGTTGATTACAACTGGATTTTACAGGTTTAACATGAATTAGATTGATGTGGAGGCATGAAAATATTAGAAATACTATGTTTATGTTAGCTACATGGAACTACAATATATTGCAATATAACTAATAAGATTAGAAGACAAGAAGTGAGATCAAGACATGCTGGAATTGCAACCTCTAGAAATTAAACACCTGATCTCATAGAAACCCTCATAGAACTCTCAAATCTCATTATTATCAGTGCTCAAAGTAGGCACTAATTAGGTGATTGTGGCATGGCATCTGCTCATGGCTATCCAATTATTTTGGTGAGGGATTTATTAAATAGATCAGACTTTCAAGGAACTGACTGGAACTCATCCAGAATCACAAACAGTTTGTGCAAATTGCTTAGCTCTTGTCAAGCTGTTTGTCAGAGCTTGCACCTTTATGACACTTCTTTCCTCTTCCTCCTGTCCAGAATTTAAATCAGGGAATCCAGAGGCAGTTAGCAACACAATGTTGTACAGTGGGAATGCCATTTTAGGTTTGGGATCAACCTCTTGCCTCTATGAATAAGGCTAAGCACAAAAGAAATAAGTGTGCCACCTAACATAGAAAGAAATTCATCTTTATTCTTGTGCCTCTTATCTCAAGGGTAACCACTAGAATCCTGTGAATCACTCAAATTTTTAGCTGATGCACTTGTTATAATTCTCATCATCCTCCCCAATCCCAACTCCCCTTGCATTCACTGCCCTCGCCCTCCCCACCTTGGTACTTCATCTTTATCTCATTTAGAACATTATCTAAAATTTCTTTTTGTGTGCTGGTTCAGAAGACATTTATGACATCATCTATATATGTAACCCTGCTAGCTAATTTGAAAAACAGCCAGGGGTGCCATTGTAAAAGAAGTGAAGTTACCAAGGAACATTCCTCTGCTGTCCTCAAGCAAAACATTTCTGACAGATGTTACAGATTTTCAGTGCTTTGATTTTTAACTTCAATTCTTTTGCAGTCCTTTGTCTCTCAAAGGCTTTACTCTGAAGATATTCAAGTCTCAGTAAGCAAAAATAATAAATAAACAAATAAATAAAATCCCCAAACACTTGACTTATATTCACACACCAATTATTAGGGAGGAAGTATAATCATTAATATCACAAGACTGATTTTCTGGTGAACACCAAGGTATCACTGGAACTGAAACAGCTGACAACTGAAATTGAAAACTTATATGATTTTTATATTAATAGTATAGCTTAGTGGACTTGCCACAGTATTTCAAGGTTAACTTGTAGATAAACAAGTTGTTGGATAAGCTATATGAAGTTTCCAAATATAAAGAGATTTTTTTTTTGTCCCTGATTGTGCAAATGCTTGATGTTGGTCAAGACTGCTACAGTACCTAACATCCAAGTTGAAGAATATGAAAGAGGTATCCCAATGTCAAATGCAGTACAATAAATATGGTTCTTTAAATCTTAGATTAACTCACCTGCTGCAGTCTCTTTGTTTGCAAATAGTTTATTGTCAACTGCTGAACTTATGTCAGAGAACACTTCTTCTTCATCTCTGTCTGCGTCAAACTAAAAAAAAGAAAAAAAGTTGGCAATCAGGCACTGCTTACCGCTTGTCTGAACATCAACATGTACTGTGACTTCTCACCCCAAGCCTTCCTGACAGGAACCCTTCTATTTTAATGTGTGCAGTCCATTGCTTTAGGTATGAGTAATTTAAATTTTGACTTTAATTTTGTAAAGTTTTTTCTAGGCTCAGTCTGACAGGTTTCTTTTTATGGCCAAGTGACTATGGCATGGGAGAAGTTCTGCTACAGTGACATGCTTGACAGTGGGTTTCTGATTTTCCTTATTGTATTTATCAATTTCTATTTATTTAGATCATCACATATTCAGATAGATGAGCCTACTATAAATATCAATATATGGAGTTTTCTGATTGGTTCTAGAAATGGAGTTTGAGGGTCTGACCTGAAGACCACTCAGACATTCATCCTGCAGCACTCACCATCTGTCTGGGCAGACATTTATCTAATCTTCAGAAATTCTTCTGCCATTTAGTGTTTTTCATAACTCAAAGCATTTAAAAAAAAAAACAAAAGCAGAAATTTGTTTGTGTTTACCTATTAGAGGGATTATAGTTTAACTTGTGTCAAAACCAAGGCTTGTGGAAGAACAGGTCTTAAATAAAGCTATTAATATAACAGCTGTTAATAAAATAAAACTTTTGGGCAATTTATTATCAATACACAAGGAGCAGCTTTGGAATGTCCTTGTTGACAGGAAAAGAGTGCTCCTAACGTGTGCTAGGTAAGACATATATCATCTTTGTGGGTATGGGTATATGTATGCATAAAACCCAGTAAATTGTAATCAGGTTGTGTCTGATCATTATTGTGTTGGTCACACCACACTTGAAGAGATGACAGTCTTGCTTTCTCATTAATAGCATTCTTCTGAATAATCCCGTTCACCATGAAAAAACACATGGTCAATCTCAAAATGTTCTAAAGGTTCCAAGAATTTGAAACACCAACTTTCCTATTCAAAGAACACCAGCTGTGCTTCAGCATTCTGAGAAGTCTGGGCTTTGTAATGAAAGCTTATATTGTCATCCAAAGAAAACCAATTATTTGCAGCTTGCACATAGATTCCATTTTCCCCTCACAAAATGAGAATTTTAATACCCCGAGCCACAGGAAGGTAAGGTAGCTTCCATGGTAAAATTATTTTTGAAAGAAACTAAGTAACCTTGTGAGTTCTGTACTTCACTGAAATGTGAAATAATTTAAAATTAAATCCTTCGGTAATTAGTGGAGGCTTGAATAAAAGATAAACGGTGCTCAAACAACCCTAGTCACACAGAACAAAAAGCAGTAAAACCTGTATTTTTAGCAGAACCTGTCTAAACCCATAGGTTGCTTTCTTTACTAAAAACAAATCCCTACTTGCTTCAATACATAGCTCTTTGCAACTGAGTCATCTAGGGGTACCTTAATGGATGTCTCAGTTTAATTATAGTCAAGGCTTATGTTTTATCGAAGTGTAACTTTATTAAACATGAACTGTATTGTTGTCTGCATTGAGATACTCTTTACCAGTGATGCAGGAAGAAGCAAAGTGTTCCTTCCCTGTGTGGCCAAAGGGGTTTGAGGTCTGACCTTACTTTATGGCATTTCCCTCCATGAGGCACTAATGGTGTTTTTGTTCTATGCTGTCTCAGTTTTGTTGGGGCAGGAAAAGATTAGAGAGGACCTCAGTGGACAAGAACACCCCATTTCTTTAGGAAACCAATCAAAATCTCTGAAAGGTTTCACAAACCTTCCTAGAGTACATTTGGGGGTTGTACTTGGTTTTATTATTTCTTTAAGTAAATGATGACTGGCTTAATGATGAATTCTCTGGAAAATTTATCTCATTTTCACATGAGCATTGTTGAATTGCAGAGTTTGTTACTGGCATGGTGTTATATAAAAATGATGGAAAATATTTTCTAGATCTTCTGTATTGTAAATAATTGCCTTAGGAAATGCAGGTAGTTGTTGCTGCTTGCAGAGAGAAAATGATTATTGTTTCTAAATAAGCACCCAACAAATCCCAGCCAACAGAAGGAACTCCACAGAAAAATTGTCTGATTTATTGAAAATAGCAAATCTCACTGGTCCATGATGATAAATGGAGGTTTGGTAATACCATGTGTTGAGTTAAAGAAAAAAGTGCAGAATTTTTTCCTCACATCTGTCAGGAGACAAACATCAAGGAAGCTACAGTTAATTAGAATTTTGGCTGAGGGTGTCATTCAGCCTGGTACTGCCCCTTAGGGACTGTTTCACCTCCAATTAAACTGCTGGTTTTTGCAGGTGGTTTATCTAAAACATTCCCAAAATAGAGGGAGATGCCACTAGCCTTTCAAACTGGAGTACAGGAGAGCTAGTAAGAAATCTGATTGCAGCAGACTTGCAGGGAATTCTTGTTTGTGCAACTTGAAATAAAGTTAGAAATGGAAAAGCATAAAAAAACCACAAGCAAACTTGTAGTTAAATAACATTTACAACAGTAGATGAAAATGTCCTCTATTTTAGGATATGATAGATGTCAATGAAAAGAAAATAATCCATGTCCAAATTAAACATAACATTGTGGTGTTTGGCACAGGGGTGAAAGCTGCTGAATGCTCGATGCAGTGTCAGTATCCACAGCTGATAAATTGGAGGGGCTTCCAGACAGGCTATAACAATGATCTTTTTCTTGTACCTTTCCATGGGAAAGAAAAATTTTAGAACTTATTATATACAGAAGACAAAATTATAAGATGCAAGAATGAAGAGCATGTGAGACAAATTCAGAACGGAAGCAAACAGCAAAATTTATTCTGACATCACTATCTTTACTGCTTAATTTATCACAATTTGCAGTGGATTCCCCATTAATTGAAAATTTTAGATTATTCCTAAAAAGAAAAATATTAATAAAATTAAAAAAATATCTAATTCAGTCTTCAGTATTGCTCTACATAGCCAGAAATGTCACTTCAGGCTTCCTAATCCATTAACCAGGTCCATGGAAGTGAAACACAATCGTTGTTTAGGAAGTGGAAAAATTACCCATATATTATCACCTGCAGTAAAGAACAATTTCTTCTTAAATTAAAAAAAAAAAAAAAAAAAAAAAAAAAAAAAAAAAAAAAAAAAAAGAACATGGCTTCTTGTATCATGGTTTTCCCACACTTTTATGAGATCTTTAGTTTAGAAGCCAGATTGCACCACTGTCCCTTAAGTGTTGGTATTTTTGGTTGAAAAGTTGACAATCCTAGTAAAATAAGGAGATTCATAAGACTGAGCAAGTTATAATGATTTTCAGCAGCTACAAATGCCACGAGAACACACTGTTATTATTCATCCTGATTTAGGCAGGGATTTGCTCCTGAAGGATTGAAAACAAATAAGAACTGGTTCTATTTTACCCTTGGTAATACTAAAAGGTGAAGTGAGACACACTGTTGAGGGATGGGTGCTGCTTTACCATTTTTGGACACCCACACAGAAATCCCTTCATTACTGTTGTTTCATGCCGAGTTTGCTTCTCTTAATAATTACAATTATTAACTTGTGCAGTTACTTCTAGAGAGAGTAGAAAAATCAAAAGAAAAACACCAGCAACATGGGAAAACAGCAAAGAAATATGTGAGGGAAAATATATAAGGTAGTATAATAACCATTGGGATGGGGGGTGAGAAAAATTAGTTGAAGACTTGTATAAGAAAACCAATAAGCAGAGGCACTGAAATGAAGCTGGAATGTGCAGACTGGGAGTTCAGGGAACTATTATAATACTATAAATAGTATAATATATTATATAATAAATAGAATAATATAATACTATTATAAAGTATTTTTTGTGAGCCACTTAAACAAAACAAAACTTTCAAAACATCACAAAATGGCAGGATGAGGACATAGGGGAGAGATATTTCTCTCTAATCCATCCTCTATTTCTAATATTTTCATTCTTTTCCATCAAATACTCCAAAATCTCAGTTTAATTTTTCTATTCTAGTTTACCACATACACAAAAAAACCTACAACTGAAATTACACTAGAGCTCACCAATGATTTTCAAAACATTATGCAATTAGCAGAGGTCACAAATTGCTATCAGACAGAAATTTAGAACAAAACTGAACCGGAGATATTAACACCATTATTACAATCCTAAGAAATACTCTGGGTTATCTAAAATAAGCCTCTTGTTTACCACAGGAGTTCCAAAGAGGATTCATAAATAATTGCAGAGTCCTCATACATCTATCATTAGTTTCTCAAGTTCCACTTGTATCTAAGGATCTAGTGCTGTCAGTGCTACTTGTAAACAAGCATGGGGGTAAATGTTCTCCAGCCCTGAGTGGAGCTGACAGTTCTGCAGTAACTGCTGGTAGCTTTTCTGTATCCCAAACTCATATACTCAAAACAGTGCAATTCAAAGCCACTAATTTTGTAATTTTTTCTATTTTTCTATTCACAAACCCCTTTCTGCTAACTCAGCAGTCCATAAACAATGAGATTACTACAAAACACAGGCTTGTGGGTTTTTTTTTGTTCTTAAAGTGATTGTCTCTTATTTCATGCTAAATTCAACAACTTAGTGCCATGGCACACAAGTGTGGAGGTGTTGTGGCAGTTTCCCTCCCTTCACAGTAAAACTGCAAAGCCAGCTTCCATACTTGGAATATTGAACAGAGCAACAGCAAGGAAATGGTAACTCTCACCTGAAGAAACAACAGTAGCTGAAGTAATAGCCTGTCTTTGTACATTTATGTGGAGTAATAGCTTTTGATAGGTAGACAGAGGGAAAACTTCTGTCTTTTATGCTGTGATCATTTAAACAACAGCCTGACTTACAGCAGTTTTCAGCTGATAATAATGAGCACCTCGGGCAGTGTGGTGGCAAGAGATGATGGGAAAGTCACGGTGCAATTACAGGCCCCTGTAGAGCAGAAAGCAGACAAACTGAAGGAGAGTTGGATGTGATTGGGGATGAGGGGAGAAATCAATAATTTGGTGGCAAGGTAACAGAAAATTAATGGACTTGAGAGGATGAAGCAATTGCTTGTTTAATAGGGAAGCTGATGGTGCCACAGAGTGGGTTTGGAGTATATACATTTTTCATAACACTAAGATGCAAAGTCTTTCTGCCTGTGCACATATTCAAGAGCACTGGTTGTTTTTTTTTTTTTTTTTTTTTCCCAATAAGGATATTCATCAGGAAGGCTGGTGACTATTATGTGGAAAGCAAATGTATTGCTCTTTTATTAGCACAATCATTTTTGCATCATGTTCTCCATACCTTAGAGGGACTCTGAGCTTCCAGTAGGCATCCTCCACCATATTTGTATCTCTAACTCTGTTAACCTAAAGTCAGTTTAACATAGTAAGTAACAAACAATTCAAAATATTTCAGCCGTTTCTCTATACTACCATGACCCCTACCATAAATATTCTATTTATCTTGGAAATCGTCAGGTATCAGAACCAAATTAGGCAGCATATACATTATTTCACATAGCATTTAAAAGGACCTGATTTGCATGTGTTTGTTCTGGGTTATCTGACTTTTCAGATAAGTTACTTCTAGCAGGAACTTTTCAAGCTATAAATACAGCCAGCATCTCTGCAAATAAACTCTGTGTGCATATTCACTTTGGAAATCATTGAAACCTTGCATCCTGACACGTATTACATCTGTTCAGCAGCTTCTATAGCAAAGTCAGCTATGTTAATTATTTTTGAAGATTAATTGAAATCAAAGAAATGCTTTAGTATATGAACATAGAGAGATCTTTTCTACCTTGGAAGTAAAAACACTTTTCCTTATTTTAAAAAATATACATTCCACTGTTGGAGTTATTTTCACTATGCATTTACTTTTTAAAGGAAATTGCTTTTAAGGAGGCAAATGGCATTACAAAGAAACAGAACAGTGGTGTTGAGCATCCAGACAGATCACTTCTGAAGAGCTTGAATGGAAAACTTAATTATGGTCTGAGTTAGGAGATGCTCCATGAATTAATTTTTACTCTGTTCCTGTAAAACCCAGGAAAACATTCAGCCTGAGGGAGAAATCATCTTACTCTATACCTCCACTGGGTCTAGAATAAATGGTTTGATTTTTTACTTTAATGCACCTAACCCCAAAGGAAGGGGAAAGACATTACTGATTACAGAGAGTCAGGTATGACTCGAAGCTGTCCAAATCCTCACACAGCTTTAACAGCCCTCTGTGCCTTAGCTGGCCTTTCTTATTTACCAGAGCTCAGTGATGCTGCAACAATGAATCATTAATGTAAAATTCAGTATTTTGAAATGTAGACAAAGGGCAGAGAGGTACAAACAAGTGGCATGAAGCTCAGTCAATAAAAGCTGTAATTGTCACTTTGCTTTATACAGCTCAGGGACATTACAAAAAGATCTAGAATTACCCAGCTCTTCCCAAAATGCCTTTGGTTTTTCTTTCCACAATAATAATGCTTGTTTTCCAGTAGTTTTTCTTTCAACTTTATTTATGAAGGCTTCTATGAGGCTTGGATGTGCCCTTGTTCCTCAGGTTGAAATCTTTGGAAATAAACCAGTTAAGGATCAGTTTCTACAGCACAATTCCCTTATTTCTTCCAGTGCCCCATGAGATGAATACTGGAATATTCACATTCCCAGAGCACCCAGTTCAGTGAAACAGCTCTGATCACCAATATGTTCAAGTAAGTGAACCTCAATACCCTTTTTTTTTTTTGCTAATTTTGACTGCAACAGCACTTCTCAGGCAGAATGAGCCCTATAACTAAATAACATTAACCAGTATGTTTGTGTGCAGAGAGACTTTTTCTGATTAAAGTTTTTTTTAAAAATATACATTTCCCTCTGCCTATAGAACTCCTGTGTCACTCTTTCGTTTAAAACAAAACCAAATAATTTTCTAGCATCAGCTCCCACAGCATGTACAAATCACAGACAGGCACCCTGAATAAATATACAGGACACTGACTTCCCCAAAAGGTCCAATGAACAACAACTGTTAATTCAAATAAGAAAACAAAAAAAAAATTAAAAAATCAGAAATAAAAGGCATTTCTTCCTATAAATACTATTTTCTTCTATTGACAGTTTGCAATTAATTTCAAAGGAAAACACTGATGCTGCTGCCAAATATAGCCAAATATTTCCCTTTCAAGATCAATACCATTTCTCCTGTTGGTTATTTTGGAAGAGATTTTGAAAGCAAAGTACTAAAATATTGTTGTCTGGTATTTTACTATTAGATGGCTTCATAAAAATTATTACCAAAATTACAATTTTTGCCTATGTATAATCACAATTTTCTAAGGAAGAATGCTATCATCTGAAACCTAACAAAAATGTGTCCTGAGTTAATTTCAGCTGCAAATTCAGCCAGTTATTCAAGCACGAGGACTAATGACTCAGCTGCAAGAACAAGTATAGGGTAAACCATAGGCTTAAACATTGGATGATGTGGGTGTTTCATATGCAAAATCTGCACTTAAGTCAAGAAATAATGTGACATTTTTAGTCATCTAGGACCCTAGCAACACAAATAATTTCATCTGCAATAGTTGTAGCTTTTTAAAATGGAATTTCATACTGTAAGAACTGGAATGTTTGAAAATTTTTGGCTTTTCTATATTTTCCTTGGAAGACAAAAAAAAAATTATTTCCCAGTTACACAGTTCCTGTGTATTTAACTAAATTCTGACCCAGGATAAGCAGCATTTTCACTGGTGGTCTCTATATTAATAAACTTCATAAATGATATTGGAATCCTTGATAATAAGCCCTCCCTTGGTCTTCTTGAGCTAAAAAGTACTAAATTTTCATGAAATACATGATTTATCTCTAGAAGTAGGACTCGGATCAAACAGGATAATATTCAGCAGATGTCAGTCTGCATTCAGGATGGCTCATAAAGCCAACTTCCAATTGTACTGCTGCAGGAAGGATATCAGCTTGTTTCCTGCAGCAAGAAGTGAGCTACTGCTATTTTAACTTCTGTACCAGAAAGTTCTGGTTTGACATCTAAATTATTGGAGCATGTTGTTTCAGAGCAAAAAGGAGACTACTTGATTTATAAATGAAAGCTGGCAAGCTAAGGAGACACTGACAGAAACGATTGCTTTAGTCATCCCAGAATATGACATTCTTGCATCTAGCATGTATTTTTTGGAAACAAATGTAGGACAAAATCCCACATGATTATGTAGGCTGAAAGCATTTTTTAAATATCATAAAACACGTGGATGAAGTGGAACTGATTGACATAATTTATTTAACTTTTTTAAAGCTTTTGACAATATTTCTTCCCAGAGGCTATTAAATGAAATATAATTTTAGGGAAGCCCTAACTAATAAAATTAATTATTATAAAAAGCATGATAAATGTCCAAGAAACTTCTTGGCACAGAGAATGGCCAATGTATTGGTCAGAAAACTGGAAAGCACAAATCAGAAAAATCACTATGAAAATTAAATCTGAGAAGGGATAGGGATGTGGAAAGCAATGTGTGCAATGTGACAATAATGTGTGTTGCAGGAGAATGATGAAAAAAAAAGACCCAAGAAAGATCAAAATTAAGCCTCTGTAAGCTTTCTTTTATTACAATTTCACAACTTTCCCTCTAGCTGTTTGTTTGAGCTAAGTGCTTTAAAGAATGCCTGAAACTCCAACACGTGGGGTCTAATACATTGTATTAATATTCATACATTGTATTAGTATTAATACATTGTTAAAGTATAAATAATTTATTGCAAAAGCAAGCTATCAACCTAAATTGAGTATTCATATGACATTATCTATAAAAACAGCTATAACTGACTTTTCCTTCAATATATGCAGAAAATTAGAGCTTTTGATATTCTAAACCAGAATCCACCACTTCACATTTACGGAACAGTAATCATTTAATGACTGGGCGTTTTCTCTGTATTAATATAATTTTGGCTACTGCTCTCCATCACGGCAGCTCCTTCACCACTACTCTGTTTTTCTGTTGGATGAGACATGTGGTGCTGTTCCTCACACTGAGGTTCTTTGGCTGTTTTCAATGTGACCTGGTAAAAGAAGTATCTGTGAAGCTTCCACCTTTCCATTTGCTGCCTAGTGCTAGTATGGGTGGTTCTGACTGTTTCAACCCTTGATTGCTTTGGCAGAGTAAGCTCAATCTTGCAGCTGCATAGTGATATTAATTTCTGCTGGGACCCCAGCAAAACATGGACAACGAATAACAAAATTAAATGCATTCTAAGTGTTTGTCTTTGTAATTGAAACCAGCTAAAAGTAAACAGAAGATCTGTGACTGTCAACCTTCCCCAGTGCTGTAGTAATGATTGGGACTCAAACAGTGACTAGAAATAGTAGCTATTTAGAAAATTTAGCAACCATATGTTGTTTTTAATTTACCTTAAGATAACGAATGTGTGATTTATGTCTGCCTTTATTATTAAAATTTTACTACTTATAAAAATATTACTAAAACCATTCATGTGATCCAGAGTGAATGACATAGGCACTGGATCCTGGCACAAACAGACCTTGGAAAACAGCAACTTAGTCTTTTATGTTAATATATTCAGCAAATGTAAGAAGTTCTAAAAGCAATTTGTAGGGATAGAACAAGTTTATTATTAAGATTTTTGATGTTTAGTTTTGATTACTTGGATATCTTTAAGCCTTTATTTATGAAGGCTTAAAGATATCTTCCACTGCACTTTCTTTCTGTTTACATTTCTAATTAAATAGAAGACATTAAAGAACATGAAGGTTTGTTTACTTTTGCAGTGAAACTACTTAAAGTGGAAAAAATGACAGTGTGAATACATCCCAATTTTTTTGCATATGAAAGGCATTAGGGGGATTTTATGTACCTTTTCTCCCATGTGGTTTAAGCTGTAGTGAGATAGAAAACTAAATATTTTGAATATTCCTTTCTCTTTCTATAAGTTTTTTTGCTTTAATTTTTAATACAATTACCTGGATAATCTGACAGTAAAACTATGTTTTAACAGAAAAATTGTTAAATGGGTTCCCACCGAAAATCTCCTAATTAGTAATCATTAATACAATTCCAATTCTCTCCTTTTGCATATCCTAAATCTTATTAGCTCTTGTAACTCTTACAGAGTATTATATCAATGGTAAATTGTTTTTTTCACTCTAAGGGTTACCATCTTTTCCAATAGGTATGATAAATGTTAAGCAGGAAGTATCAATACTCATTCTATCTCATTCTAAATTATCTTGTGATAATTTATAGAACCAACAACAAGATTTGCAGAGTTTTCAAGACAGTTCAGATATGCTAATTCTTAAAACTAGTTTTCTAAAACTTTAGTTCAAACGACGACTATGTTTCATACAGCCATTATTGCTACAAAGGAAAGAAAATTTCCTATAGTTTGTACTATAGTGTTCTAGTTCCCAGAAGCTTTTGGAAGTTAGTGTCCAAACTTCCAGAGAACTGTCATCTCTTATTTGATTCTATTCGTTTTGAGAGTAGTCTCCACTAAAAAAAGAAGAAAAATAATTTGGAGGCAGATCCAAATTATTTGTAAAGCTTACTCTCTATTAAAATTATGCCATGGGAGATGGGGAATTGACTAAATACAAGTACTTCATAAACAAAAGATCTTGCAGACCCTTCTACACTGACCAGAATAGCCTTCATTTCTTTAAAAGCCCTTCAGTGGATCTGAGAAGGTTGCTGGCCTCTTCCTCCCTCCAGTGTGGAAATCAGGAGTCTGCAGAGAGCCCATTAGCTGCTGGCTCTGCAAGCACTTGCTGTTGCATGCCAGTTAATTTAGCTCAACACTCTTCTGCCTCGTGTAATGAGACCCTTGGTACTTCCCTGTATTGCATTTCCAGTAGGTTCCCTGCACACCCTCCTCTCAGAGCAGCACAACTCCTGTGCACACAGAAACAGGCATTGGAGAAGGGTGAGACACTCTTTATGTGCTTGTTCTCATCCATACTCCAGTGAAGAAATGCTCACAAGCTTCTCTTTCTGCTTAAGGCTTTTTTATTTTTCCTTTTTCATCCTCGAGCCAAATTGTGTACTCAAAAAAGGTTAGATTTAGGCCTTGTTTCATATGGCAAATATGAGTTATCTTCTAGTAAATCTTTTTCCAAGGCACTTTAAAAAAAAAAAATCAGCAAAGGTCCCCATGCTTGTGCAATTCATGAGGAAAAAGGGAATTTTGCAGTTTTGTTTTCTCAATGTAAAAAGATCAACTGTAACCTTTAACCCTAAAGAATACCTATTTATAAGGTATGTTATCAGATTGGGGTTATAACAAACTGTTGTGCAGCCTTAACAAGAAGCTATGAAATAAATTCTTTCAAAAGTTCCCACTGACAGGAGTGGTTGTTAAGCTCAGCGCTTCAGCAGAGGCATCTTTTCAAGAAACACTGACATGATTTCTGTCGCCAAGTGCTGACCTAACCTATGAAAGAATACCCAAATTTGTTTAACTTATTCTCTATTACACTCACCCTACTAAATTTACTGATTTTTCTGAGGAGTGGTCTCCTGGCTAGAGTTCAAGGATATAATGAATAGTCCTTAAAACCAAACTCATTTCAGAATTCACATGGCTCCTGGCCCTCTTTCTAAAGATCAAGAGATATGAAGGAACATGAAATGCATAAATGAAGAAAACCCTCTATTCACAGTACTGGAACTGAGCTCATTTGTGTCTTGCACCCCATGAACAGGGTCAGAGATTAAAGCTAAAGTACCCACAAAACCTGTAATGGCCATTACAGCAGACTGAGGTGACATAGAGCCTGACAGAGAGCAGAGAGAATGTTCTTGCAAAAGAAACAGATATTACCTGCCTTGGGGTTATGTGAACCTCTTTTATGTAGAATCCATATGGTGAAATTCTTGCAGTAAGGTGCAGATAAAAAGAGGATTACTGGGTATTTTTTTCCAGTGTCTTAGGGACCAACACATTTAATAAGCAACTTGACTAAGAGCTGTATTGCCCACATTCTAGGTTCCTTTTTAGTAAGGACTCTGCATTTACAGAGAAGTCTGTTCTTTTCAGTAAAGCAGACCAAAAAAAGCCCAGAAAGCAGGACATGGCAGGAAACTAGGAAAGTATATTTTCAAATTGGCATCTTGCAGTGGTAAGAGAGGGAGATGACCTTGGCATTAGAAAAACTATAGTGTTACCAAAATAGAATGGATGGTATAATACAAGAAAAGACAAGACCTGGCATGCTATACAGAGCAGAGAATTTGGAACTACTGGTATTGAAAACTTGAATGTGGAGCTTCAACTTGACATTCTGATTAAAGACAGGAGGAGAAATTCAGTAGAGTACGTAATGAAAAAATATTAAGATCTGCCTAAATAAAATGCAGTTTGAGCAATTTTATTTTTAACAAAACTGATCAAGAGGTAGCATATTTATCAACAATCCTAGATATAAATAACTGATTGTAGCAAATTACAGTGAAAAGATGCTACATTTTGTGCATTAATTCTTAATTTCTTTTACCGTGACTGGTATGACTGGCTGTTGGCACAAAAAGGGAAGAACAGTTGAGAATGGGGACAACAGTTCTTCCTTCACAGAAAATGACAATAATTTTGACTTCAATGTTATAGTTATGTCTTGTGAAGCTTCTTTTCCTGCTTTATTATTTAAGTAGATTACTGAATTGCAGTATGTGATATGGTGACAACAAAGTAAACAGATAGTTGTATTCACTATCCATTGATGAAACAAACTGCAGTACTATGTAAGAGGGAAAGATACAAACGTTAACCCTCGAAGTAGGAAAGATGATAACTGAGCTGAAGGATACAGAAGCATATATAGTTATAGCAAAGACAAACCACACAGGATTCACAAGAGAATCTCTGCCAAGAATTTTAGGTTATGTCTACATGGTAAAAAAGTGATGCTGTGCAAAGATGTTTTTACTAATACTAAATGATGTACCACAGTTATAAGAAACACAAAATAGCCATATTAGTTGTTTTCTGATGTGTAAGTATCAGTGAAGTAAAGAGCAAGGATATATTACTTCAGTGAAGTGCTGAGTTGACACAATACTGGTGTTTTCCTAATTAGGAAGCACTTCATACAGTTCTTCAAAGCACTGCTTGGTAGATATTCTTTAGCTGGATTAGAAAATTTAAAAGTCTTCCAAACAGCTATCAGAAATGCTCAAAAGGATACTCTGCAATGGGGAAAATGCCCTAGGGGAAGGCTGTAGTTCTCACTTCAGTGCTGTCTAGTGCAGTGTGTACCCTGAGTCACACAATGGATGAGTAACTTTTCAGCTTTCTCAGTTTTCCACTAACACTGTAGCTGCATCTAACCCTGTTAAGCCTAAATAAGACTCCAGAATATCAGAGTAAGCCCATAATGTTAAGAGGATCAGACTTTCTGCTGACAGTTTTGACACTTAAATGGCTTCAGGTATCATTACAATACCTGAGCATTCAGAAATCTGAATATGTGTATCTTTATGACACATTAAAAAATAAGAACATTTTAGGCCTCCCCTCTCTTTCAGGGTACATCTACAGGAAAGAAGGAACAGGAGCAAATGCTCAAATAATCCCAGAATGGTACTAGATTGGATTACTAGAGGCCAGTTCACTCAGTCTCACTTTGCCCTTTGAATTAAAGGTGAGAATAGTATAGCAGAAACAACGTTCAGTTGCCACTTTCATAAGGAAATAGAAATAGCTAACAACACCTAATGATAGCAACTTAGATGCTATAAGCAGTGATAGATTCAGAAAAGAAGGATGTTAAACACTGAGACTGTAGAGCACAAGCTGTCAGATGTAGTAACATTTTTATAGGACTGTGAGAGCTGAAAGACCATCTTGATTCTACTGAAGTAGCAACTTTCATGAGTTAATACGCAAATTTTCTCCCCAAATGACAACAAAGTGCTTTTTCCATAAAATCATGAAGTCACCAACTATGAACGCTTCACCAGTGAGAAGATCCACTGGTGGCAATTAGAGCTGGAAATCACTAATGAAACCTTGGGAAAGAAATTGGTTTTTTACAGCAATACAGGGCTGAAATGCAGTTCTTCAGTTGGATGTTCACAAAATCAGCTGTGGTTCAGGGCAGGAAAATTTGCTTATGGATGATAAATATTCCTGATTCAATACGAAAGGTCTTCCCAGGGAAGAGATATTTTCTACAATGTAGTTTCTTAATAAATCTCATCTAAATAAGAAAAATTAATCTTCTTTAAGCATCACTTTAACTACAAGAACGAAATTAGAAGCTGCTATTCACCCAAAGGACACAGCTTAATTACCTTAAGATGAACTGTTTAAAATAACTTGAAGAATATTTAGGACATGTTATTTTAAACATCTCCTACAGTTCATTCCTTTGCATGATAACTTGGCTTAATTACTTATCTCAGTTTTAGTTTCGGATCTGTAAAAAAACGGTCTGTTAATTTTAAACATGTTTCAGCTTTCACAGTGCCAGAAATTGATAAAATCTGGGATAGTATGACTGTCAAAACCAGCATTCCCTCTCTCTTTCTGGAGTTCCTAAATCAGCTTGGGCCATGCATTCATCGCTGCCTAATTCTATAGCCAGACTGGTCAAAGTTTCTTTCTTTTTTTTCAAAGTTGTCTGCTTCATTCAAGTCACTGGATGTACAAAAAGCAGGGCAGGTTTCAAAAAGCTTGTTCCTGTTTAAATTATCATACGTCCAGAGTTAGAAGAGAACGTAGTGTTGCACTGATACTGTTCACCTCAGCAAAGAATTTCTATCCTCAAGGTTTCTCTGCATGCTTCAATGTACACAGATGGCAAGTTTCCATCCTTGGTCATTCCCTGGCAGGCATTGGTATTTCTGATAGACTTGTTGACATAAAGCATAAAATGGGAGACTGAAAATATTTTGAAACTTGGACGTGTTTATGGTGCACATGCTTCTATATATGCACAAGTTACTCATCTATCATTCCCATATAAAATGTGCATATATTTACAAACAGTTTGTTTACACTCATTTCTAGATAAAATTCATTTATGGACCTTCTTTGTATGTTCTTCAAAATCTCACAAAACAGTAACACATAAATAGTGTTGAGATGCAGTGTAAAACCTAGCAGTGATTAGAACATGTGTAAGCTTTCTCTAGTTCAGCAGTTTTACAGGAAACAGTACCAGATTCTTGCTCTTAGCCCAGTTTTTCTGCAGAAGGGCTATCAAATATAGGAGAGACACAGAAAACTTTAATTTTCAGTGATTTTGACTACAAAGTTCTGGTTACTTGTTTTAGGCTTCAACTTACCTTTCACTGCTTTGAATCACCAAAAAATGAAAATGTGATAGTCATTATTTCCCATCCCACCTCTAAATTTTCCCCTACATAAATTTAAAAATTATTATATAACCATATACATTCAGGAGCCAGGTAAAGATTTACCATACAGTAAAACAGAGGAGGACTCCTGAATATCAGCCAAAACCTCTGGTCTCAAGGGTCCCACAAACAGCTGCCTACATTCCTTGTTTGATTTGAAAAGGTCGTAAAACATTGAAGGGTTGCTCCAGACTGTCTGGGCTCCTCTTTGCATGTCCACTTGGTCATGCCCAAGAAGCCAGAAGTACTTTGAAGAACCTACATAGTAGTCATGTTAAAAACACATCAAAAGTGTTCCTAAAAGACTGTGCTTATGGCTGCTGTATTTTTAAAACTACTGAGAGGCATTTGAAAATATTTTGGCGGCATTGGGCCAATTAATAGGAAATCTCCGCTCAGTATCCTCTAGAAAACAAAGAAGGTTCAAATCCCCATCTCTGACCCGTGGGGAGAAAGGCCATGCTCAGACACCAATGAGGCTACATTTGAGGGAAACCATTCCTGCCAAGTCTGTATCACTTTGCAGCCGAGGACGCAAGATCCAGGCATCAGATGGCACGTAAATGAGATTCTGAGCCTGCAGCAGGGAGGTGAGAGCACGCGGGGGAGGTGGTGGCTAACAGTCCCTATTCCTAGCATCACGTCAGGGAAGGAGGAGTGGGATTTTTCAAATTTTCTTTTGAACGATTGTTTAATGCAAAAACTGAATGGATGAGCACAAATATTGACACCAAGAAAACAAAGGCATCTACTCATCCTGTGCTCTGCCAAACCAGATGCATGTTCCTCCACTGAGGAGAGGATTCTCTGAGCTGGATTCTGGTTTGGGAGACATGCCTGGCAAAGGCTGCCATTAGGACATGGAAAGCAGGGTGAGAGTTCCTATGAAGCCTTTCGTAAGAGTTTGCTATCAGCGAGATTTGGGTAGACCTTGGGAGCTGCTCAACAGACTGCAGGACCCACATTTCTCTAGGGACGGGCTCAAAATTAAAGGAAGAATGAGTAAGTGCAAGTCTTTTGGAATCAGTATTCAGAAGCAAACAAATAAAAAGCCCAAACCAGCACCTCAAGTTGGACAGCTGTATGATAACAGTGAAACTTTAGAAATAAACTATATCTTCAGCAGCATTTTGATAAGTCACAGCCTTTAGATAAAGCTCATGTCAATGTGCAAGTTCTATAACAAAACTCCTTTTTTAAGCAAAACAAGAGAAAAAATTTATATAACACAGCTCCATGGGGAATTTTTCTGTGACAGTTGCCAGCCATTAGGCTTGTTTGATGCTTATGAGGGCAGACAGCAACTTCCCTCACCCGCAACTGTTTAACTTCTAAATCTGTGCTCGAAATCCATTTCCAGCTTCAGCTACTTTTTCTGGGTTCTCTTTACTTCTCTGACTAATCTGAATGTCATTTTAATGTTTTTATAAGCATGGTAAATTCCCTAAAAGGACAAGTGGAACAATGAGGATATCAGAGAAATCCACATTTCATGGATGCCACGGGATGCTGTCTTGTTCTGGCTGTTTAAATAAGGACCAGAGTCTTCTTTTAATGTTTAGTATTTTTGTCTCACTACAGCCAGTCTTTTATTTTTTCCCCTTAAATGCACACAGACTTATTAATGTATCAAGGTTGACATTGCAGCTCTAAGATTATGTAGATTCACTGTCAATAAGGCAGTCTGGACCAAATCCTGCCTCCAGTCAGAGAAACTTCTACTGCTACAACGATGAGCTCTGTAAACTTTTTCTGTCTAGACCAAGGGATATGTTCTACAAAGAACAGCTAAGCTCTCTGAGAGCGGCTTTAATAACTGTTGACCAAAAGATTTTTGTAATCCAGTGATCTCCTCTCCAAGAACTACACCATTATCTACAGTGGAATTCAGTCCACATAAACTGGAGATTTGGAAATCTGTGTCCAGAACTGAAGTTCTCTGCTAAACATTAGAGTACTTGAGGTCACCTATGTATCTACATGTTCTCCCTCTTACAACTTAATCAAACTAATATCTCCCTACCACCACCAGTGGTTTTGTGTGGAGCTATTGTCTAGGTAAACAATATATAATGTTTTAATATTTATTAAAAGTTCTCAAAACAGTAAATGGAAGCATATGCATATATTTGCATACTCCCTGTCCAATATTGTGTTATTATAGTCTTAATACTTTCTGAATTTAAATTTGAGTTAAGTCAGGTTCTGACTTGTTAGATTACTGACAGATTGTTAAAATTAATTTTAAACACAGACTGTGTGTTCATGAAAATATCACATATTTACTTCTGTTAATTATAATGAACTTTACATATCATTATTCCAAAGAGGGAGTTTTTCAGAAAGGACAGAGTTGTACTTCCCTATTTCTTAGAAGTACCGTAGGTGAGGGCCTCACTTCTTTCCTTAAAATCAGAAACCAGGATCAGACTGTGAGAGCAGGTACACCAGGCAGAGACTGAGTACATAAAGCATACAGAGCACCAAACAAGTACATCCTGGGTACTGTAGCAAATTATCACAGATCATGTGAAAAAAAAGGTGAAGGGGAAGACTTACACCTAAGGAACCTAACCAATAAAAGCTGAAATGAAGAACTGGCTCTTAATTCTATTAACCAAAGTATGTTAAAAGCAGTATGAAATAACTGTTGAAGCATGAAAATTAATCTTCTATGGGAATTTAGATTTTTATTTCTTGCTCATAAAGTGTCTATCAGTAGATTATAATTTTTTTATATATATATATATATATATATATATATATATATATATATATAATGCCTGCTTATTAATAATATTTAGTTATATTTCAGTGAATTTTTCTTTTCTCTTTTGGTCTGTTATTGATGAAGAACAACATATTTATTAAGCAGATGTATAAAATATGAGTTGTGATTCTAAAATTATAGCACTCTGTAAGACAAATGATCCTGTTTCTCTCCCCTGAGTAGAATCATGGTGCTGGCTAGAAGTGTCTGAGATTTACAGCTTTAAATATCAGTGACAAGGTGCAGGTAGGGATTGAAAAAAAATGTAAATCTCTTTATTTCCTTCTAGTCAATGTTGACCTTGTCTGACCTTGCCTCAAGGATTCACTCCTCTGGGAATTAGGCAACTGTAATTCTATTTTATGCTGTTCTAGTTCTTACACTGCTCTCATCTGCATAGTATTTCAGTGTCTTCCAGGTTCAGCATTATTAGCAGTCGGATGAATGCTATTTTCTTTCTTTCTTCCTCCTTCTCTAGGGAAATAGCATGAATAAGTGCAATATTTTCTGTATATGCTGCTTCCTTTGTGCTGTAATAATTTAATCTTCATATGCCATGTTGTCACTTCCCATCTTAACATTTGCTTTCTTCAAAAAGAAAATAGGATATCTAAGGTGAATATTGCAATTTAAATTACCCTCAGGACTCTCAAGAAACAGAGTTAAAAAGTAGATGAAACCTCCATAAGAACAAAATCTTCTGTTTTACAGGGCTCATCACAGAGATGCAATTCTATCCAGATGCCCCACATGCTTAATGCACAAAGGCACATATTTCCTGAAGAGATAAAAACACATTCCATAAGAGCACTAGTAAAGGCTATAGGAGCATCACAAAATACACACTTCCTCAACAATAAAGAAAAGCTTGCGAGAATCTTAGTCTTCTCATCCTTGAGAACAGAGTTAATCAAAATCCTTAACCTGGAACACATACTCTCTAGAGAAGCTAATGTAATAATTTCCTGGGATTTTCATCTTGAAATTCAGAAAGAAGCTGAAGTACATCATTAAGGCTATTAATATTAATTGATGACTTTGCAATTAAGGATGCTTTAACCTGTCATGAGTCTGACCAGCACACAGAATTAGTCACAGTTGCTGTGAGGAGCAGATACCAATGTGAACTACTTAGAGTATCAAAGGAAAAGAAACAGGCCATCTGTGCTCTCATACCACATGTGGTACCAAGTTCTGTATGTTATTACAACCAGACACAGTCTGTAACTTAGATCACGCCAATAATTCAACTGTTGTCAACTGCTCAATGAATTAGTTGACTTCATTAATCACTTAAGTAGGCATGCTATTAACTTTAAACTAAATTAGACTGTCTTAAAGCAAAAGGTACAAGAAGCCAAATAAAGCCACAACAATTAAGGTTTCAGAGATATACACTAAAGGACTTACTGTGATAATCAGCCCTTTTTCCTGGAAATATTTAACCAGTGGGATTGCATTCTGCTTGAAATTCATTAGTCTTCTTTGAGTGGCTTTCAGGTTATCATCAGGTCTCCCTTGCTGCTCCGCACGCTTCAGTAACCTTTCTTTTAGCCTTTGACTGGAACATGCCAGAAACACCACCAAATCTGGGGTACAGATCTGTGTAAAGAGTAATTCAAGAAGTCTGATCAAGTTGATTATTCAGCACTACAGGACTCAGCAATTCCATTATTATGCGAGGCTCAGATATGTTACATTTGCGTAAGTTGGAACTTGATGTAGTCATTAATTTTCTGTTGGTTTTTTTACGGGAAGTTTGTAGGCTTAAGGAGGGGCTTGTTGATCTTATGTGAAAGTTAGTCCATTTGTTTCATCTGATATGTAAGGAAAAAGTGTAATGAAAAAATTTTACTTCACAGCAAAAACCTTCTCTAGGCTATGTTCATCATTTGCATTACTAGAAGGCTCCCCTACCTAAAATTTTTTTGAAAGAGCAAAATATACATATCTCATACTCTGCAGGAAAATGGATGCATGGCTTACATCTGGAAACTCTTTAAGTAAGGTGGTATTTAAAATCCAGCAGCCACTGTGAAGCTAACTGATGGTTAGGACCAGGTGGGACAGCCAGAAGGGTTTTCATTTCCCCTATCCTTTTCAGTCTGTGTGGTGAGCACTGGTACGTGTCACACCCATCCCCGCACTATGGTTCAGGAAGTAAAGCCTTGTAGCAATGAGATGAAAAATTTTTGAACTCTAGCTCTTTCCCAGTTAAATCTTCTTTATAAGATGCTATCAAACATTTAAAGAAGAGATATCTCTGGTACCTGATGTGGGGAAAGCAGTGATAGACCCACTTTCTTAGGAATATGGCTAAATGTTCACAGGCAATCTTTGGAGGTCACTACTACGTAGTACATATGGTGAATAAACCAGAAGCCACAGAATCTCTACAGATCTTTTAAATACTTCCAGGGATGGTGACTCAACCATTTCCCTGTTCCAGTGCTTGACAATCCTTTCCATAAAGCAATTTTTCCTAATATTCAATCTAAGCCTCCCCTGGTGCAACCTGAGACTGTTTCCTCTCACCCAAAAGTCACTCAGACACCTGAACTTGCAGGATTTTTACAATGTGGCTATAAATGTATATAAACTTTATTCATAACATCTGATTTTGTTATTTCCTCCATGTGGTTGTTGCAAAGAAATCTAGCTCTCCTTAAAGTTTTCACTAGCTTAGTGCTGTCTTTTAAAACATACTAGAATTCTCTGTAAGAAGCATTTAAGATGAAAACAAACAGGTCAAGTTTTTATCTGATTACAGATCAGAAAGGATTTATTTGTTCTCGCATACAAGCACAAAGTAATTTCTGCTGTTTTTACTTACCTGAACAAAAAAGTTCATACTTTAACTAAAAAAACAGTGGCGTCCTGTTCTTGAAATTATATAATCTAGTTACAATGCAAATGATGGTGGATGCTCAAGAATGTTAAACAGACATTTTTATCATTATGTTTTCTATCTACAGAAAATTTTTGTCTTTCTTCAGCTTGATGTTATATAAATTTGAAAGGCAAATTTGAGTGATATACCAGTATCACTGAAACATCTACATGTATTCTAACTACTACGGTGTAAATAATAACTGATTTATATCTTTATGTTAATTATATAGTTGTTATAATATGTTGTTATTGAGGGCCAGAACAAACCAATTAATATTCTGAATGCTCTCTCTGTCAGGTCTCTCTATCCAAGGGTGTTAAATTGCATCAAAACAACCATATTTCTAGCCTGAATAGTCAGAACCTGCTATGTGGACAATCTGAAAAATTAAATTTAAAAAAAATCCCATCTAAGCTGGGTTTCTGTCATTTGAGAGAATACAGCATGAAGTATGGTCTGACCTTTTTTATTGTCAGGCTGAGTACAAGAAGTTTCTTAGGAAGTCAAAAGAAACCAATATCACTTCTCCAGCCTGAGGTGGTGGTCATTAGCCTTTACAAATGAGGTCGCTGACAGAGTAGTATATGGATATGAGGAAGCAGAAAGAGGTGAAAAAGCAGAGCCATATTCACACAGTAGAGGACAGTCTGAAAAGCAGCACTAGCAAGAAATATTGTGGCCTCTTTATCATTACAGAAAATTAAATAGGATTTTAAAAAAAATTGAATTATTTTTTACACACATTGTAGATGATTGGAGACATGAGCACACAAACTACAAAGATAATAGTTCTGGTAATTATTTATGAGTATCTATTAGATTTTGAAAGAATTAACCTTATAACCTGTTTTTTTTTCAAATAACTTCCAGTGGGAAAGAAGCTCTCTCCTACTTCTATCACACGTACCTCAACATCAACAAAACCAGAGTAACTTTCCCTTCCCTTTTCAGACTATTGTAAACAGACAGAGTTAATCTGCCTGTTCATGAAATGAATTAACTATGAAAGCTAATTTTACTACCACATACTAGCTTTAAGGCACATAATTATTCACATGAAATACTATGAAAGTACGTTTCTGTGTTAGACTTCCATGCAATATGGACATTATTAAAAGTAGCTCGGTTAAATTAAGGTTGCTTCAATAGTAATAGAAAAATAATGAGAAATTTAGGAATTCAAAAAGCATACAGTACTAAAAAAACCCAAATTATGACACAGATAGATTCTGAAAGAAAATGCTACAGATTTCAAAGCCTGTTAGTCATGGAACACTGTCTGATGAAAGGGAATGGCTGATGTACCTTGCAGCAGACTGAGCACAGAGACATCTCAAGGCCCAGCTGATTGAAGCTTCCTAACATACATTACACAGGGATTCAGAAATTACAACTAACAATCAGGGATCTACTAAAGTGTAGGACAAAAGGAGTTTATACAAGTGAGTAGTTTTATTTAGTACTTCCATTTCTGTGTATCCTTATAATAGTGGCAGGAAGATGGTAAGAAATCTTCAAATGTTCCAAGCCATAGCTGGCCTCACTTTCAATGCTCAGCATTTCAGGGCAGCACCTACTCGGGCTCTGAAGTCATACCAGACCTCCTCAAGCACAGGGCTGGAGCTTTTGTGCACCACAAGGCTTCACATACAGCATCAAATCTTACAGAGAGTACCTAAGATAAAGAGACCACTCATGAAATTATCAGCCCTGAAGGAAGAGGGTCTCCTTCTGTCTCACACAAACATGAGAGTGCAGCTTACCACAATCAATCTCAGTTCTCTAAAGAAACTGTGGCTGGGTAAGTGCAGCCTCACAGGGAGGGGAGGATCCAAGAGCCACCATGGTTCCATCAGGTGTGCAAGTTCTCATCTGCTTTTACTTCCCACAAACTGCACTGGCTGCAATAGTCACTTACTGCTTAAGAAAATGGGAAAACACACCCTGGGCATCTGGGCTTAATTTCTTTCTTTTTTTTTTTTTAATTGTAAAATGAGGATAATAAGAAGGTATGACTTGGAAAATTCATTAATTAGGTTTCATTATCTCCTTTTGCTTTTGAAAACTGAAAATTCTCTACAGAATCTGAGTACTGTTCTCATTTTTTTTTTTACAACAGCATTAATACAAAAGACACTCTCAGAATCACAGGTACTAAGACTATTTTTTTCTGACACTGCGTTTTTTAATCTGAAATACACTTCACTCACAGAAATAAAATGTCAATGAAAACAATGCTTTAAAGTTCTCAGTTCAAGAAACCTAGTTTCAAATGAAGTATTGTCTGAAAGATTTTCTGAAGTGTAAAAAAAAAAGTAATTCAAGCATATTTGAGATAGGAAGTCAAAACAGAATCTCATTACATGATGTCACTATGAATTAATTCCACTTTTGCCTGCAGAATACACATCTTTATTATCAGGAAGTAGTTGAAAACCATTTAAGAAACACAAGGTGCCCAAAAGGGTAACATCTGTCCTGTATGCATAGGCATACAGACCTATTAGCACTTAATATTATTATTTCTCCTACATGCATTTGCAACCTTCAGGATACACCCTTGAAATGCTATTGATATTTCCCTCCTGTTTTCA
This sequence comes from Vidua chalybeata, assembly GCF_026979565.1. Classification (NCBI taxonomy): domain Eukaryota; kingdom Metazoa; phylum Chordata; class Aves; order Passeriformes; family Viduidae; genus Vidua; species Vidua chalybeata. Next base: position 16,306,996 of record NC_071538.1, on the reverse strand, counting down.
TGAACCACTTTGCTTCCACTTACCTCAACTGTATCTGCCTGCAAGACATGCTTATAAATACTTCTAGCTGCAATGTAACAGAGTAGAGTGAATATATATATCTGGATTTACTTCTCTAGAAACATATCTATTCTCCTATGTAAATATGAATGTAAATTGCTTTTTTTTCTAACAAAGGAGAAGGGTTTTTATGACTCACTTGAAAATAAACCCTGTTTTCAAACTCACAACTAAGTGTAGTTGAGTTTTATGGCTAGGGAATAAGTTTTGTTCTGGGACTCGGCTCATAGAAAAGTTGTACAGAACCAATGCAGACAGAAGAGCTAGATTCCTTCATGCTGATTTCCCCCAGTACATACATCCTGTGCTCAAAGCAGAGGGTTTTATTCATGTCCAGCAATGCATGTGAGGTAGGACTGTGGGGCTCAGGAAAGGGAATTTGACTACTTCCTAACTGGTACTCAGCCAAAGGGAGAATCTTTGCCTATGGGAACAGACAGGTTTCTGGTTATTCATTTTAAATGAGATGAAGAGCATATGGCATCAACTCAGAATAAAACTGGTGGGTACATCCTCTCATTTTTTAGAATTATATTTACTAGTAAGTAAATCCTACTCTCTTTGGGTCTGAATCTCCTTCCTAAACTGGAACCAGAAGTAAATTGAGAGTAATTCCATGCAAGTTGATGGTGTTATTGACATTAAGCAGTATAAGTGGAAAGATGCTCTCTTTTCTCTGGGGATATTTTCTACATCTCCTCTTGTTAGTGAGAATAGTGTGGTTGTTTGCTAGAAATTAGATGATTACACTCTCTCTCATTATTCCTCGTTAGGCAAAAGATGAAAATGCTCTGTTTTTTAATTCCTGGTATGTTCTACTAGATACTCCTGAGAAAACTGAAAGCTCATGAACAACTGCCATTAATTTAACAGTGCATTTTATTCTTGTTGGTAAAGGTTACTAGCAAGCTGGTTTATGTCCTTTGTATGTGTGCTCGCCCTTGTAATTACTTATTTGCTTTTTATAGCTCCATCTTTGTTGGGTTATTAGACTGTTTGCATAGTTTTTTCTTGGTTTAGAAATGCAAAATGATGAATCATGTTGTCAAATAAGGAATCCTGCTGATAGAATCTGTTTCTGGTAGCTTCTTTTGAACCATATTCATACTGCCCAGAAAATAAATTTCCAGCAAATTGCCTAGAGTATGTAATTAGGCAGCCTGGTATCTCTGGGAACAGTGATTCCGCTTTTCACCTGTGCTGGGCAGCTAACTAATAAAAATCCCTATCGGTTAACACAAATGCTAGCGATACGAAGAAAGGACTGAGCAGACCTCTGCTTCAGAACTGCTCAGCAGGCACCTCCATCCACTCTGAATTCAGAGCATCAGGTCCTGTCCTGAGGACCAGCAATGGATGAGCTCTCCTTTGTCTACTCTGACTGGCAGAGAAGAGCCCTTGCCCAGAAAATCTGGAAACCTGAGGCCTAGGTTGTTTACCCAGCAGAAAATTGAGCCACTGCTTGTCTTTCTCTGGAGAGTGCTCCAGGTTCCAGGGGAGAAGAGGAGAATGGTAAGACCATTCCACAGGTCTCCCAGTCAGGCTTGGCTTAAAGAGAGCAATGTAAAATTCACAGGGAAAAGACAGTGAACAAAGGAACCACAGCAAAGCACACTGCTCATGTGGTAATCCTCCCACAGATCTCCTCCCACAGATCCTCCTCACTCCTCACACAGATCTCTGGATACATATTCCGTAGGGGATTGTACCTGGATCAGTGAAGTAGAGACCAGGGAGAATGGAGATAGAAGCTTAGGGGGAGAGGGAATAAAGAAGACACATTTGCCATGATACAGGAAAAATATCTTTACCAGAACAAAAACCAGGTCCTTTCCCCTTAAGAAGCTTCGCAACAAGGTTGCATCCACCTCCCTGGCTGCTCTGGAGGCCACAGTCTTGGCCAGGAACAGCAGGTTTTCTGTGAGAAGCTCTTTGCAGAGCTGGAGCTTGGCAGTCAGACCCTCAGGCAGCTGCCACACACACCTGTGTCAAACCTGGAGAGCACTGCAGGCATCGCTTCTGCCTGGAGGTCTAAGATTCAGCCTTGGAGGAAGAGGAACAGGACTGCTCTCCTCAGCCTCTGGAAGTACCCAGGCATTTCTCACCACCCTATATTGTGCCACCGACACAGTTAGTTCTACCTTATCACAATTATTCTCGTATTAATTTTTCTAAGGAATATACCTGAGAGTTAAAAATTAATTCAAATTACAGCCAAGATAAGTAGTTATTCATTGGAGGTATACACATATAGGTCTTAGGAATATTCCTAAGAGCATTTTAAACATTTTAAACAAAGAATCGGATAAAATTTATTGCCTCTGTTTATGATTTAAATTAATATTTTACTCAAATATAGTCTTGTCACCCAGGCCATATAGGACAATTTTTTTTTTTAATTTCTACAAAAATAGTTTTCCTCTTTTATCAAGCAATTGAATTACATTAATGGATGAACATCCATTGATTCTAATACCTGTCCTACATTTATTTCACTATTAAAAAAATTACAGTGAGTATATTCTAAGCAATCTACATCTGTACTTACTCTATTAATACTAACAAAGAACGAAGTTACACATGAATGACTGGAAGTGGTGGAAAAAAACAAACCAAAGCAGTAATTGAAATTAACTGTAAAATACAGTTAATTGTTTCTCCCAGGAAGGATAAAAACCATGTGAGAGATTATACAGAAAGTCAAACTACAGTTTCTTCACAAGCCATTGGAGTTCAATACACCAGTCAGAGGCATTTTATTGCAGCATTGCAGGACAGGAAGATATTTAACATGCTTCAGCATGCTGGGACTGCAGGTGACTCACTGAATTTCAAGATGACAGGTTAATGGTAAATAAACCATTTTCTCCTTGGCATTTTCAAATGTGTCCTTGAAACCTAAACACCTTTGTGTTATTTGCACTCAGCAGAGATCAGGGATACCTATGAAATTTGTGGTTTAGGACAGCTTTATGCCTAAGCTCAAACTGAAAGTCTAAATAGATCAGTATTAAATCTGCACTGCTATGCAGAAGGAGTTGAAACTGAGAAAAATATAGAAATTATCATATATTTACGAGGAATATATAAAATGGAAGTCCTGCTTGATTTTAAGACATTAAAAGTTATGTTTTCATTTTTTCCCTACAACTATGACTGCTTGGAAATTCATAGTTTTGTTAAAAGTACCCCTATCAAAAGTATTGGCAGTATTGACTCTGCTCTCTGGAAATAAGAAATGAGAGGGTCAGGACTTGGCAACAATCCCAGACTTCCAATAAGACAAATTTACTTATTAAACTCAGTTTTCAAAGAGGAAAATACGGGACTTACTTCAACTTGGTTAAAAAGTTCAAAGAAAACTGAGATAAACCCAAAGAATACTGCAGTGCTCATGGCTGAGCTCTTCCAGGTTGCAGGAAGGCTGCAAGGAGTTGCTCAGCTTTAAGAAATGAAGCTGGTGTAAGTGACCAGAATGGCCAATGTGCTGCTGGCTGGTGAGCACTGCTGAAACTCTGAAAACATCACTGATGCCATCTTAAAGACTTCTTTGCTGCTCAAAAAGAACAAGAACAGTGTTATTAACAAAACTCAATAGAAAAGAAGGGGAGAAAAGCTTAAATTCAAATATAAAATTCCTGTGATGTGTAAAGTGCTTTCTAATGCACTTATTCCATATTGACATTACTGCATGGAAGCAGTGTTTGTTACTTCTGATTTCTAGATCTGAGCAGAAAGAGAAATACTGTGTGTGCTGCAAATGATACATTGCTTTATTTTAGGCACTTTAGTCACTGAGATGCAACGTGTTTTAATACAATTCTGCCTAGCAACATGTTGAGAACTTACTGTCCACATGAGAGTCTGGCAACATAATAAGGAAGAAATCATCATCTTTTAGCTATACCTATGTATGGGAATGTTAGCATAAGTTGGTTTGCTTAGACTAGTTTACTAAAAATAACATTTTTCCCAGAGAAAAGTTCAGCTTCTGGATTAGTCAAAGGGATAAAAATGTGCTGGTAGTACCAAGAGCAATTGAAGTGAAGTTTAAGAAGCAGTTGTTATCATGATGTACTTCTATAACAGAATGTTATGCAGGACAGGTACTGTACCTACAGCTCAGACATACATGTATCCATTTGATTTTTCCACAAGATGAAGAGGTTATGAAAGCCCAGTGTCAAGGTTTAGTAACAGCTCTGTGAGCCATAAGACTGAAGGAAATCATTTAGCATAAATTATTTGTTACATTAAAGATGACTGCAAACACTGCACAGTTAGATTTTACGTGTGCTTTCAAGAGAAACCAGGCACTTCAGTTGTCCTTTTCCTTTTCTGCTACCTCCCACAATTCATTTTTGGTATTACTATCTATATTCTTGGAGTTTGTGTTTGTGCAAACAATGGTAAAGAATTCATATGTGTCACATAAATTTTTCTGCTGTTTTCGGATACATAAGCATTTGAGACATAATGGTCTCAAAGGGACCATGTGTAGGAATAAATATTTGCTGACGACAAAGCTAGTGATAGCAACAAGAATTAATTCTTGTTCAAAACTTCTTATCAACAGATCTCAGTGTTCTACAGGGAATGTCTTTGTAAGAATGTGGCACAAGTGCAATTTGCATTTTGTGGGATTTCACCGTTTTCTTCAAAGGATGTTCCATTGCTTAGTAGATCTAATCAAAATTGTCTTACTATTTAATCAAAACTTTCTTTGCTGAAATTTCAACTAATTATTTCTCACTTTGTCACTTTTGGCTAATGAGAGCAATCCTCTTCTTCTACACAGTGCTAGAAGGAAAGCTGTAACATTTCTCAGCTGTGGAAAATCCTCTACTATCTCTAATTGCAGACCTAGACAAATTATCACAACAGTTAATTACTGAATTCACCACAACTCAATTGCACTTCCTATTGAGGAACTTCTGAGTGCCTGGAAAATGTTTGCATGCTTCATGTAAATAACCTGACATGCCATGGGTGACTGTGAGCCAGTGAAGGATGATCAGTACCATGACTGCTGATAGTCCCTTTTCCTTAACACAAAATCTTCCTACCAAAGTGTATAGCATCAGGGCTTACTACACAGAGAATTTTAAAGAAACAAGTATATTTTATTTCTTTAAAATATAAATACAAGGTAAAGCACTGAATATATCTCACTGGATATGGTGATATAGGACTGCATGTTGAAATATCTATAGCTCTTGCAGGTTTATTTCCATGGCCTCAGATATGTTCATATTACAGCTCAGCTGCAAAGAAAGATGGAAATGGGGGAGTCTGAACAGACAGCCTATGCTCCTACGAAAAGCCTGGAATTCCTTCTTTCCTGTACTGTTTTAGAGCAGGTAAGACTGAAAGGTGTCCCTATATGAAGTGCTCCTGGACTTCTTAAAAGACTTTGTGGTTTATCTTTCAGGTAGAATCAGACCTTGAGGAGTTTGATTTACAAATCCCAATTGACTGAGAATGAAGGAACTCTCTGTGAATATAATCAAGTGTTATTTAACTGAGTTTTCTTCCCTTAATCTGAGCCTAGGATAACTTAATTCCTGTCACTTCCTCCAATTTCATATCCCCCATTCTTTTATCAAAAACAACATCAGCATAAAATTATACCACCAAGAAATGCTCTTAACACTATCACACTAGACAAAAAAAAATGACACAAGGAAATGATCATTAAGTCTGCATTTCTGCTGTTTAACTTTTAAAATAGTCAATCTTCCCTTTTGTTAGCTATAAGGAGATAGAGCTGGCAGTCACTGCTATTTCCTGTAATAACTATTTTGTCTGTTTCCTTTAATTTCCTCAATTCAGTTTTCTAAATTTTGCCCAGAATAATACCTTATAAAGCACATTAATAAAATGCCTCATTAGCTGCTTTGTTTTGTTACTTCTGCCTTGGTAATCTGGCTAAGAATTCTAAGTACAGAAACAGCAGTAGACCAGCAATTGTGAAAGACTTTGAAACATTCTGCATGTAGGCACTCTAAGAATTTAGCTCTGAAACTGCAACCTCTTCTTGTGACCATAGCTGTTATGTTAGCAGCACTTGATCAGATGACATCAGTTGTTTGTTTTTCCACTGAATTCAAGTATTTTTAGATGACTTTAAAATACACACGTGGAAACAACCTGTCAGTAATACTCAGGAATACAGTTCCAGCTGACTAAACCTTGGAATTGTAGTTTAGAGTAACTACAAGGACCTTATTTTCTTAAAAAAAGCACGCTTTCTGGTTTACAAAAATTTGCAAAGCATGGGTAGTTTTAACTTTTTTTTTAATTCATCTTTTCAATGCCCTGTAATAAACTTGACACTAAAAGCACTATGAAGACATGCATTAAGTATGTTTCTCTTAATGGAGATAATGGTGAACTAATAGATATGGAAAGATAATATTTTTCCACTTTCTAAATCACTAAGATACAGAAAATATTCACTGTTAGATTTCATGTGTTTTTCTTCTTCATCTTGAGAGGACTTTCACTACGAGACAAGAGGCTTGAATTCTTAGTTATATTATCACAATGTCTTTTTACAAAATAGTCTGTCTTCAGACAATAGGACATGATATAACATAAATCTTTTGTCAACCTGTAATTATGTACTTGCAAAGATTTAAAGAGCAATGCTCTTTCTTGCAATCTGACCGATTATTTCAACAAGCTTAACTGTTGTAGAGGTGTGTAAGTTATTTGAAGAATAAAAACAATCTCTTACTTGGTCCTCAAAGGAGATTGCCTGGGCAACATCTCTGGGAAATCCATCAATCACTATCCCCTCTTCATCAGGGATCTGCATCAATCTCTGCTTTATCTCAGTTATGGTTGTTTCCTTTCACAGAAAAAATAAGTTAGTTACTTAATATCATAAAGGAAGTTTTCTTGGTGGTGCACATTACTACAAGATGTAGAAACCCTTGAAAGTAAATATGAACATAGGAAACACTGTACCTGAGGGGCCAGTTCTCCAGTAGTAATTATTTTGGCAATTAAGCTCCATTTTCTATTGCTGCTTGTGCTGTGGATTTTCTTCCTTAACAATTCACCAACTGATATGTAGTTAAATCCATAACGTTCTGCTATTTTCAAACTCTGTGTCCCTTTACCACTTCCTGGGCCACCTAGTGTGAATCATAAGCAAAACATTAAATTAACCTTTCATCAGAAGTACCCAATCACAGGTGAAATCTTTGCTATTGGCACCAATTTTCCAAGCATTAACAGAGTAAATCTCACAGTGGCATGACCTGTTACCAACCATGTGTCTCATCTACTGGATCATAAACATAACAGTTTGTAAAATGAAATTTTTAAAAATAATACAAATCCACTTGTGAAATAAAAAGAAATCCTCTTTGAGTTTGACCTCATTCTCAAGACATTCCTGGAATGCAGTTTTTCTTGATCCACAATAGAAGAGCAGACAAATGAACTATTCCCTTCTTAAACTCTGTGAATCCAGAGATAGAGCCAGATAGTCTGAAGTGTGTTCTTGTCAGAAAGAATCATACTTGGTTAGATAAGCCAATTAAATCAATGAACTAGTAATGAAATGGAACTAATAAAATCTGCTCCTATATATGCTTACAAGAGCTTCTGAGGTTTCCTTATTTTAAATTACAAAAAAAACCAAACCAAACCAACCAACCAAAAAAAAAAAAAAAACCAACCCCAAAAAAAACCCCAAGAACAAAACAAAAAACCAACCAAACAAAAAAAAAATCATCTGAGATGTTTCCATAGTGATTTGGTATAAGGACTCTTATTGAACCATGCAATACCAGCTTTTGGTATTGATGCTTGAAACATCTGACAGAGAAGAAATTAGATTCAGCTTGCTAGACAACTTGAAGAATAAAGAGACCCTTCAATATATACAGTCCGGTCTGAATGGGTATCAAAATCACTGAAAACAGCTACGTTACATAGCAGGGAAAGCTGCAGGGAAGGTGAGCTGGACAGCAGCAGCAAGAATGCATGTAAAACAATCAGAACATTTCTGAACTAAAAGGACATGTTATGATGTGATGAGCAGAGAATCTGGAATCCCATATTTAAAACCAAGAAGTTGTTTTCATAAAAATAAATGTTTATGTGTAGAAAAATGTATGCTACTGAAGAGTATAACAAAGAAAACCCAAGCCAAATGTTTTGATAATAATTACCAATCCTAAGTAGCTATAGTTTTGGGGGATTCTTTGTGAGAATGCTGAATTCTATTTCAACAGAAAAAGAATCAAGATTTATTAAAAATACACATTTTTATGAATTTAAAAAATACAACAGTGCAATGAAAGTAAATCTGAATACACTGAGCTTCTTGTTAGTAATCATGTAACTCTTTTTATATGATCTGTATTATTCCCATAAATAGCCTTTAAGCATTTTTATAACCAATAGAGTTCTGGCTGCAGGATAAGCTTTACACTGTGTGTACACGTGTGCTTAGGGCACTCCGTAAGCAGGCTCCAAGCTGCACCCCAATATCACTGTCACAGAGCTTGCAGTGTCACCAGCACTGGAGCTCTCTGTGCCCCAGTGCTGTGATGCTGATGCTGCACCTGCCTTTGGAACAAAGACCAGGAGCCATTTCAAGAGAGTGCACAGAGAATTGTGCCTATTGTTATCATGTTCCCATACCCCGCCCACAGTTTAATTATGCCCCTGGGGAAAAAAAAATGTTTTTATCATTATGCAATTAGTTTAAATAATGTTTCTACAAGCATTTATCTGTAACATCCAACTAGACAACACAGCTACAGATGTTTGCAAAACACACAAGTAAAAAAATGAAAGAAAAACTGTATCTTATACAGTAAGATCACATCTGCAAAATCTTTTTCTCTCATTCAGTTCACTTGGTGTTTTTGTTGTAAAAAGACATAAGTTTCTCTCTTCTTTCAGAAGACTGCATTAGGTTCTAAAGCTATTCTTCCATTTCAGTAATTCCAGGTGATCTAGATGGGCTTAGTTTTCAGCTTGGACTCTCTTTTTCACAGGCAGCCTAGCTACCTCTTTGTTAGAATAAAGAATGTTCCCCTTCTGTAGGTACACAAGCATCTGATACAGCAGGAATCATCTTCTCCACTGAAGTGGCTATAAAACACTTCTGCTCCAGTTCCCCCTGCTCCCTTTCATGCTCAGCCTTCCCCATGACAAATGCATTTCACCGAACCTTACAAGTTTGAAACAGACATGTTGCACCCAGCAACAATAAAAATGCAAAACATAGGTAATGTGCAGAAAATTTTAAAAATTGGAAAAAAGGAAAATAGTGCTCATGTTCCAACACAGATACAAAAGGTGGCAGAAAACCACAACTGGTACCTAATAAAACATCAGTGTGTAATAATATAAAATAGCTGAAAAAAACGTGTTTGAAACAAGTAGATAGACTTCACACTTCTGTTAGGGAGAGCCTTGCTTTGCCAGTAAAGAGAAACCAAAAAACAAAACAAAACAAAACAAAAAAAGTGTAGCTCAGCACTCCCATTCTTTCAATCTGAACTGCAATCAGAAAATCGCTAATAAAGTGTTTGGTTTAATATTCATAAACTTCCAACACATTTTGTTTTTATCAATCCAAACACATCCCAAACACATAATCCAAATCAATCCAAACACATAATATCAATATGGTATTATCTACTTACAATATAAGGGGAAACATTCAGGTAACAAACTAAGGGGAAAGTGATAGGACAAAATTACTTCCCACACTAGATCGTAATTTATCGTGCTATGTACATAATTTATCGTACTATTTATCGTACTATTCCTGACTCTTTGATAAATCACACAGACAAACAGTTCACAAGAAAGAAAAATCAAATTCCTTTTGTCTTTTATTCTTTTTACTTATTCTGAGATAGGTTACTCAAGGAAAGTATGCTTATTTTATAAATTTCTAGAAGATGTCTAGACTAGGGAAAGCTTGTTGCATCTAAAATTATGCTTTCTAACAGGTTTCAAGTCAAGATTTGTGTGCCCAAAAAGTGTCATTAAAGCAGTTGTTTTAATCTAATTTTGTTCATTATTTCAATTTTGCATATATTGTTGTAAATTCAGAATTAATTCAACTAATAATAAAATTTCTGAAAATACTTCTGACTTTAAAATCTAACTGTGGACTAGATTTAACAAATCAATAGGCAGCTGCCTGCTGACAGCACTATATTTCATCTAGCCCTTAAACTTTGATCTCAAAAGGAAGGTGTATTCTTTTAAGATTAAGTAATATATTTAAGAAAGTGCAGCTTAAAAACATACTCAGCTAAGGTGCTAATGACACCAGATAATTAATATTTTAGGATGTCTAAATTCAAGCTATATTAACAGTATAAATTTGTTTCTTAAAAGTATATTAGGAAGCACATTTTTAAACACAATCTCATTTACTAGTGTTATAATGCCTTAGAAACTTAATTTTTGCATTGATTCAGATGAGTGCCCTCCTGGCTGGTTCCATCTGATTTTTCTAAAATTCAGTCATATGCTCACTATGTAACTTTATAGCTTTGTCTTTCAACAGAGGTTTCTTCTGCAAACCCATAAAAAGAACAAAACCCCCACTTTTATAAGCGAGTTCTCTTTAGCCCTGGAGCTACCTGGTTCATTGTAAGGATGACAGATTTCATAAAGCAAAGAAGTTGTAAAAACCTTTATGGAAGCATTAAAAAGATCTTGGGCTAATGCATTAATAAAGAAAAGTTCACCGAATATGTGAAGCAGAAGACAGGTCTTTAACTTCATTTCTGTCCCTAACAGTGACTGGGACCTGCACCACCTGACCAAGGCAGAATGATTAGTTATCTCTAATTAGACAAAAATACATTACTTCACTGAATTTTTTTTTTGTTGGCATTATATGCAAACTGAAAATATGCAACACATTTTTTTGTGTGCAATATCTCTTGAAATGAACAGTATACTTTTTTTTTTTCCTCTTTTATTCAGTTACTCTTTCCAACATACGTTTTTATGTGCTTTCTCAATAGAAAGTTGAATTTGGGAGAAATTGTCTTGATACTGTATGAAAATGGACAATAGCCGCTAAGCTACATGGAGTATTGTACTTCTATCAGATCACACTGTAATAGATTCAGAGAAACTCAGTGGGAATATAAACCTGAAATAGCCTTTGTGGAATGTTTACAATGTTCCCTATATAAATGGGAGAAAAGAAAAGCTCTGTAAAATCCGTGGTCTGTTCACTGCATGCTGGTGTTCAAGGATTTCACTTCAAATACACCCGCACTCAGTTCCAGAAGTGAAAGCCAATCTCTCTTAATCTCACTTAAATCAAACCTTCATTCATCACTCTACTGCAATTGAGCTACATAGATTTCAATGCATTAAGAGCCTTCTGTGGTCACTGAAAAGGAGCCAGTTATTCTCCTTTATGAAAAGGGTAGCTAATTAATTAAGATGAAAAAAAGGTATGTGTTATTTCTCCATCTAATTGCAATCTTCACATTTCAGCAATACATAGAGAGATTTGCATGTTGAAATCTGTAATCCTGGAACAAAAGATTAAGAAAATTCAAATGCCTTGAGCAATTGCTTTGGCATACCACAGATACTTTAAAAAATGCCTGGTCTTCTGTTTTCAATCTATTCCAATATCTCGTTTCTGAGAGCTGCTGGATGCAGAGCCTGGAGTACATGCTGTTCCTAGAGTTTCCACTCTGTAGTACAGAGAAGACATTTCTGTTCCTTTTTATTATACTACATATATTCTCTGTTATAGAAGCAGTATCTCTCTTTAATATGAATAAAGCTTTATACTCTAAAAACGTAATTCTCCATCACCGGGCACCTGTCCTGTAACTCTTTAAGCCATCCAGAGAATCAGATAATTAGGCCTGGTGGTAACATTTCTAAAGACAACTACCTCGTTGATAAGGAAACTGATGCAAAGAATTTAAATTCAAGAATAGAAAAAAATATTGATTTACACTTAACTTGCAGCTATTTTTTAATAACCTATGCTTGTCTGAGGCTGGAAAGTATGAGCTGCTTAGAAAGAACACTAAACTGCTCACAAGAGAGAACTTTGGGAGAGAGCACAATTAACTAATGTGAACTGAGCGCTCACTCTCTGTGAAGTTGGAACAGGATTCATTTACCAAATGGACCTGAGGATTAATTTACCAATGCAATGAACTAGTGACCATGTATTCTCACTCTGACTGGACATACCAATCATTTGACAAGGGTCTAAGTATAGAAGGCAACAGTTCTCTATCACCTTTTTGAGCTGGCTTACACAATAGATTAAAATACCCCATTTTTGTGATCAGCTTTGAGTACATCTGAGTGTTTTAGTTCAATCCCAAGCATGCTTTGGAAGAGCACTTTGATTCACATGGTGCTGCTGCTTTGAAATGCATGAACCAGGTTTAGATAAGATGAAATCAAACTGGCAGATGTGTTCATAAGCAAATCACGAGCTCTCCAGCTGCTAAGAGGCATCCAGTTTACAGAACACGAGTGCAGGTGTTTGCTGCAACCCCTAAAATTCTTACGGTTGGAATGCCATGTCCAGCACTAACAATTTCACACTCTTAATTGGCCTACACCACTTGCTATGGCAGATGGAAAAAATGTATTTAAATTCATATAGACATTCAACGTATTTGCAGTACAAATCAAAGGCAAAGCAGCAGTCATAAAATCTTGTCAAAATGACTGCCTTCATACCTATGACAAGGATAATTTTTGGTCGAGGTCTTGCAGGGTCAAACACATCGTACTCCTCAATTAGCTCAGCAGTTTCAGAAAGGTCGGTATCACTTTCTATGGAAAACTGTTGGATCGGAGGCAGTCGGTCGTAGCGTCGGTAGGGGAAGTTAGAGTTATCAGGCATCACTGTGAAATAGTAAGATAAACTGGGAATTGTGGAAAAAGGCAGAAAACTCAAAATCTGTTCGGTATGCAGATTTAAATAAGTATCATACATAAAGTAGAAATATCTCATTATTTTACATTGTGTTTGCTGTTGCTATACCGAATATTTTTGCCTGTTTTTAAAGGATTTATTAAATCACAGCCACCCAGAGTCAGTTTTCTCTGGTGCTTCTTTTCAAGCACATCAGGTTTTCTATGAACATCTGCCCATAGCACCCAGAGTTCAGCAGGGGCCTCTGAGAAGAAAGGCTTTATATAGTGCAGATAACCTCTACTATTAAGCAGGATTCTTTTAGTGGTACGTGTTGTACGCAGAGATAGAGACAGTGTTCTTGCTGATTATCTTCATGAAATGTTGGATGGCAAGGAAAAATAACTATGGCAACTGAAAGACAAGCTAATAACTCTTTGTTAACATTACAAATAAAATAATTACAGGTATTGGTATGACATCTGCTTAGATTTTATGAGATGTACCTTTTTCTAAGAGTTTATAATTTATATTTTATTTAGTAAATTAGCATACAGTTCCAATGTAAACTAGAAAAATATGTAATGTAACTGCACTGAAGTCGGTGTGTATGTCATCCATAAGGACCAACTGAAAACACAAGCCAAGTTCACTGTGTCATATCTGCCCCATCTTTATAAATGTTTTAGGTAGGGTACAAGAAATCCCTCCACTGATGCGCTAAACATTTACTCAGCAAACATGCATCATCTGGCTGGAAAGTGATCACAATTTCTTCTCCTGCCTAGCATCCATTATGGCAGGAGAAAAACAAGTGCCAAAAAGCAAGGAAACAGAATTCTTGACTCTTTTGCCTACAGATAATCAGAATGAGGCATAATCAGCGATAGAAGTATGTATAGAATAACTCAGTAGTGGATGTAAAACCACACACAGTTGAAGAAATAGAATAATTTTAAAATTTAATACATTACCATTCCTGAAAAAAGACCTCCGGGATTGTCCTCCATTGAGTGGAGGCAGGGTCTTCTTTTCTGGGCTGACAAAAGTGTCCCATTTCACTTTTTCTGGCCCTCCAAGCTCTTTTACTTTCTGCAAACAGCTTTCCAAATATTCAATTGGGTCATCGGGTTTGTAACACATTAATCCATTCAACAGACTCTGAAATGTAAGATCAGAAATACAGACTATAATGATAGATGCCTGGGAAAAACAAGCACCTTTACTTTGTCTTTTATTTTGTGCACAGAAACATCACATCCCTTGATATTCAGACTCTCTATTGCAATTCAATGCGTAAAAGTGAGGCCTGCAAAAAATCAAATTATTTTGGTTGGCCAATGTTATAAAAATTACTTGGAAGGGAAGCTCATGGATATGTCTTTATCGTTGTCTGTTTGCACTGAAATAAAAGCCAAAAATACCAAAAAATCCCTCTACATTTTTCTTAGAACTGTCACTGGCATATATATCCAGAGCAATGTGCAAGCTAGAGAGCCCCAAAATTTACATATCCTTTGTAGTCTTTGACATCAATAAAATGTATCTTTTCCTTAAAGACCACTGCATTCACAAGTATCTTATCCATATTCTTGTCAATGCTTACACGAGCTATGAAAAGAGGATTTTAAAAAATCATAAGAAATACTCAAATATCATCTGGATCAGTATTGGGGGAAAAAAATCCACAAGTCCAAAATTCATAGGTGCTTTCTGATTTAATTGATCATACATGCCAAGACATTAAAAAAATCCCCTTTCTACAGTATTAATTCTTTACTCATCGTACTCATGAGCATTGTGGGGGGTGTGAAAGAAAGACTGCCAGGCCCTCTTCTGACACATTTCCTTGACAAAGTGATACATAAGTCATCATCTCACCTCTCCACCAGACTGCTGCATCCAACCTTCCCTTAACAATACATGTCTTTCAGGATGATTTCTGTTCTTTTTGCTTTTCCTAATTTTTGTGTGAATAAATTTGAGGGTCATAGTTGGTATTAATAGTAAACATAAATAGCTCCAATTCAGGATTTGATCAGTTGTTATCTACAGTTTATACAGTAATTGGTATTTATACACATTTGAGCTTATAAAATAGGATATAATTTCAATGTATCTGTTCCCTTACTATAGTACTTAACTGATCACAGCAACTAACAGTGTATTTTTGCAGAAGATATGCACCAATTTTTTAAAATCACTAGCTCAAGCTTTGAGCCTCAACAGAAAACCAGTTTTGTCTGCATCTGTTGTTAAACCATTCACATTCTGTGTAATTAAAACATTAGCATTCGCCGTGTCCTGCAATTTTCAAATATATAGAAAAACGTCTAGCTTCAGCACAGGCAAGGGAAAATACATATGTGTGTATGTTATATACAGATGACAGGATCCGGGAGGGGAAAAAATCCACATTGCACAGAGAAGTAATTAGCAGCCATTAGCAGCCGCTAACTTGTGGGAAGCTAAACAAAACCTCACTAAACATTTGCGGCTTTTTTGTTCCCCTCGCCCGACGAAAGATGCCCCTCGCCCGCATTCCTCGGCGCTCCTTTGCCCTGCGGACACCCAAGTTCGCTCCCCGCCGGCGGCGGAGGGCGGGCGGCCGCGGCGGCCGCAGCGGGCGGAGGGGCGCGGCCGCGGGGGCTCCGCAGGGGGCGGCGGGCAGCGCTGCCCCGGCCCCGCGCCGCCAGCGCCCACCCGGCCCGGGCTGGCGGCCGGCGCTCCGCGGCGCCGCTCCCCGCGCAAGCTACGCGAGCCGCAGCCTCCGGCTGCTCCGTCCTTCCAGCCACCTTCAGCCGCGGGGTCCCAGCGCGGAGCATCCCCCGACGGGGCGGAAAACGCCTCCCCCCCTGCGCCTCGCCTACCTCGAAAAGCTGCGGGATCTCCCTGCGGGCCAGATACTCCTTCGCCTCGCCGGCGCTCATTCCGCCAGCCGGGGCCGGGGGCGCCGGCGGGGCGGGTGGGCAGCCCGAGCCCCGCGCTCGGCTCGGCGCGGCGGTGCAATGCGGGAGCCTCGGCGAGGCTTCCGCGGGCGGGCGGGCGGAGGGAGGCAGGAGGGAGGCAGCCGCCCGCCTCCCCGTGCCCGCTGCTCGGAGGGAGCGAGAGAGAGCACGTTTTCCCCCGGCGGGGAGCGAGAGCGTGCGCAGGCTGCCGGGGAAAGTTTCGGGGGGTGCCTGCGGTGAGGCGCCGAGCGGAGGCGGTGAGGGGCTGTGCCTGGCGCCGAGCCGCGGGCAGGCTGCCCCGGCAGCGAGCGGACCGGCTCCCCCGGCTGCGCGGGGAGCGGCGGCGGGAAGGGCTGGGCACCGGTGTAGCGCAGAGGTGCTGGGAGACTCCCGGTGTAACGCGGTCTCTGCCCTTGGCACGGTGTTCGGGCGTCTTAAGGAGCGAGACGTTTCATACACTTTGGGCTGGCAAAAAGCCACGAACTACGATCAGTCATGAGCATCTGTAATCAGCGAGTCACAGGAAGAGATCTGAAATGATCTCTGGTCTAGCCTTCTGCTCAAGGCAAGGGCAGCTCTTGAGGTCAGACCAGGTTGCCCAGGTTTTTATTCAGTCTCATCTTGCAAAACCTTCCAAGGGTGACAACTGTAGAGCCTTTCTGGTCAACCCATGCTTGTCTGGCCTCAACGTGAAGAAGGGTTTTCTCCTCTTCAGTTATCACCTCCCATGTCTCATTTTGTTCCTTGCCCACCATTGTGAAGAGCCCGGCTCCATTTTCATTATGGTCTCCTGTCCTTGGAGAACTGCTACTGTGTACCTTCTAAGCCTGCCACAAGGCTGAACAAGCCCAGCTCCTTCTGCTCATCTTCAAAAACAAGATGCTCTCCATCCCTTAACCATCTTTGTGGCTGTCCACTCAACTCAGAATCACAGAATATATTGAGTCCAGCTTGTAAGTGAATGGCCCATACAGGGATCAAATTCACTCCAGTTTGTTAACATCTCTCTTCTACTGGGGAGCCTGGGTGCATTATTCTAGATGTTCTCTGGGAAGTGTTAAGTAGGGGGTAGCTTCTGTGATAACTCTGTGGCACACTGGAAGTCAGAGTAGAGTGTTTTGGTTGCTGAAGTGTTCTATATCAAGTCTGATTTTCCAATTAGTTTTTAACTGTATTATATTTTCTAACAGAATATCCTTGTAGTTGCACTGAGGCACACCCTAACACAAATAGGTTACATAACTGCAAGCTTATAAACAACACTGAATGCTTTCTGTATGTACATCCCTATTTTTCAGAGAAATAGGAAAATGGATAGGTCTTCTCAGGTGTCCCTTAAGAAGCTTCTCCCCATTGTATATGATTTGTGGATCAACATGAGTTTGACAAGCTTCTCCCTCTCAGCTGCAGCCATATTCCTTGTGTTGCTGTTTCTGTAGTTGAACTGCCCTCATTTTCCTCAACCCAGCCTCCAGCTTTTTATGCAGCTTTTAATTTTCTTTTCTCCCAGAGAAGCTTCCAGTCTTTGTTCATTCCATGAACTGTTAAATTCTGCACAGAAGGCAGTCCCATGATCTTCTAAAGACAAATTAGACTGTTTGGTTTTCCAAGTCATCCAAATATTCCCAGCAACTACCATGTAAAGGGCAGCAACTAACATCCTTTCACAGCAACTGACTGATGGATGGCTCATAGAATCATAGAATGGTTTGGGTTGGAAGGGGCCTTAGAGATTATCTAGTTCTGACCCCCTGCCATGGACAGGGATGCCACTCAAAAGATCAGGCTGCTCAGGGCCCCATCCAATCTGGCCTAGGACACTTAGGGGATTGGGGCACACACAACTCCCTGGGCAAACGTGCTTCAGTACAAAGCTACAGGAAAACCACAGCTGAAGTGCCTCTACAGTTTGGCTTAAGAGCCTTTCCAGCTCCAGTTTCTATTGGTGTCTACTTAGAGAAGCTGGAGTCACTGAATTGACACCATGTGTTCACGTAAGACTTTGGTCTTCACTGAAGAGTTTAATCAGCATTCTGCAGTTTTTCTCATCCTCCCATAAAATCTGGATGTGGCTTTAACCCTACTTTCTTCTGCTAAAATTTTAATCCATCCAAATGTAAATTCATTGAAAAGCACAGTGTCTTAATTTTTATTGAGTAAAATGAGTAGGCTCCAATGTCCTAATAAAAAGATATGAGACATAATTGCTTTTAAATTACCTTAAATGAAGGTCCACAAAAGGAAGATGGAATTAAATTAAATAGATATTTTCTTAAAATAAGGTCTTTGCTAAGGAGGGCTAATAGAAGATGGCATTCTATTTAGGAACACGGAGCTGTGGTTTTGGCATTTTGTGGGTGTATTTTTTTTTATTTGTTTCTTGATACAAAAACATATTCATCTGTATTATCATTGTCTTGGATAAATTCCATTTATAGGCTTTCAGAATATATATTTTTATATACTCAACATTTATGGGTAAATTAGTATCTCATCCACTGTCCTGGTCTGGGAAGAGAAAAATATTTCCTTTCATATGCTTTCTATAGCATCTTTCTCAGGAATGTGAAATATGTTTGTGTAAAGTCTTGTCCTAGTTGTTTCTGTTTTTGTTTTTGCTTTTACTGTAGGCTTCCAGGCATTTTGCTCAGTTAGATAATGCTAACAGAAAATAAAATAACAGAAATAACTGTCCTGCTATAAAATTATGCATTATTATTATGCATATCTTCATTATTGTTCAAAATGTTGTTTTGTTGCACAAAATCAAATTCTGTGTTGCAGAAATTACCACCTCGGAACAAATACAGCCATTTAGGAAATCTGTCAGACTGAAGGTGTGAAATGTATCTGGAAAGAATATTTTTGGATCTAATAATACAGTACCTCCTTCTAGAAGCAATGTTTGATGCGTTTGCTGTCAGAAGAATCCCCTTATTGAAGCAGGGTCGCAGGTGGAAGCTTCTCAAAGGCTCTGAAGAACATTGGCAGTGAAGGATTAAGCAGAGATGAGCCAAAGGGGCACAAAAAGCTGGGCTATTTGTTGTGCAGCTAACATAAAGGGAGCTGTTCGAAGGTGAGCTCTTTGTTGGGTAAGTGTCTGATCAAGAGTGCAGGTGGGAGTGAAGTGGTCTTACTGCCTTAGGAAATAACACAGGATGTAATAATGCTCAAAGGAATGGGAGTTCATCTGAGCTCTGGGCACTGCCCATTCCTGAAGGTGCAGAGGAGCTCTTTAGGGTACTGGGTGAGGCAGAAGGATCACTTTGGTTATTTCCTACCTTTTCTGGAGGGCAAGAAGACACAATAGAAGGAACAAAATTTTGCTATCAAAATGATAACATTTCTGAAAATTCTGCTAGAAAACTTCTTATGGGTCCTATACTGTTGGGCAGATTCCATTCTCATTCTTCTTGTTTCCTCCAGAAGCTACATGAAGCTGCACTAAGATGAATCAGTGTTTTCAGGGATCAGCTGGGATATGGTGTTCTGGGCCTTCTATTCTTCTTGGTTAAACCAATTACACAACACCCATAGCCTTCAGTCAAACCATAATTAGGTTCTGTGTTTTCAAAAATCACTTCAGAATACTCCAGTATTTTATAAACTTTTTTTTTTTTTTGTCTAGTGCCTGTTCAAGCACTAGTGGCTGGATCTGTCACACAAGTTGCTGCTCTGCTAGACATCTTTATTAAATCAGAACCAACATCCTTGGATTAATGTGCTTATACAGGCTGATATGCAGACAGCTTGAATTTGTAGATTCTGTAAGTAAACCAATTATGTGCAGCCTTTTTAATAGAACGTGCTGAATTATATGCTTCTGATCCAGAAATGGTAACCATTTTAATGTAAATTTGGAACTTACTTGCAGCCCCATATTGCATTTAGTGTGGTATAAATTAATCCAAGATTGCTAAAATGATATTTTCATTTTTATGAGAAATCCCTTTCTGAACCCTTTTGCTACAGCATTAACTGTTTTTTTTTTTTAATCTGATGTTTCCCCCACCTTTCTTTTCTACTCTGATGCACCATTTTTTTCTTTTCTACTCTGATAGACCTTTTTCTCCTTTCTACTGGTACCTGAACATGAACATGTTACTTAAGTGAATTATATCACAAATTGAAAAGTAGTGAAAAATCAACAAAGAAAAACCTGACTTCTGCATTTAGATTTTGGTAAATCCCAGAATTAACATTTTATGTGAATTTTGAAGACACCAAGATGAATAGAACATTGGGGGGAAGAAAGATGATCGTGCCACTTAAAGGTTTGAGGATGCATATTTCAATCTGCTGAGAAAAAAACCTTTTAAAGAAATGTTATGATCAAGTCCCTATTTGTTATGATAAACTAAATAGCTGTACTTTTTATTTTCTAGTTATAGTATAATCATTCTTGTGACCCTTTCTTGAACTGTCCAATTTATCTATATGCATCTTGAGTGGGATGTAGAGGGATCAAACAGGACGTTGTTCTGCTCTTCCAGCCTGCCTGTGACACCCTCAGTGCCCTCATTCTGTTGTTTTCCCACTGACAGACTGAATTTATGCCCTGCTGTGGTGTTGCAACAGGGCTCACCCTGAGCTGGGTACCTGGCAGATGCCCAGCAGCTCTGCTTTCCCCTGTTATCTCTCCCAGGCTCCTCTGCTGGAGCATCAACACCTGCACTTTATTATTTGAGGTATGACTTCCTACATTTGCTTGCACCCAGTTTACCAAGAAATCAGTGTGCTCAGTGCCAGTGAGCTGTCCCCTCGGGGAGATCCCACTGCCTCAGTCTTTGTTCCCTGCCACTGGTACCAGTGATTTTCTTTGGTTTTGGTAATCACTGCAAATATACAGCACATGGCCAAAACAGAGTTCCTATGGGACCAAAACAGAAACTTACTTAGTATTTCCCATTCACATTTCACTTTTGAGGCCAGTCAATTAACCATTAAATATATATACATATCAATTTTGATTCACTCAGGTTTCTTAAAGAAAATATCTTGCAGCAGTAAGTAAATAGCATCAGATCAGCACTTTTTTTCTTCATCAGCCAAAAAAAACCTTCTTGAACAAGTGTTTGTGCATACATCTGAGATGAAGTTTATTTCAGAAACTGGCATTATCAGGCATTAATTAAATTTCACATAAGCTATATTCCAGTATGTTCTTACCAGTTTTGTTTTTTCACTAAGTCTCATGTTAGATGGCCAGGGCTATAATTCCCTGTGCCACCACCCTTAGAAAGTAGTGGTCTAGCATATTCCCAGAATGTATTTCAAGAGTTCTTAGAGTCCCTTTCCAGTTTTCCCTTTCCCGTCCTTTCCAGCTGTTTTAAAACTCTGATACAACTTATCCAAATAAGCAGTTATTTTTAGTGACTACTATTTATAAAACTTACTTGACTACAGTTCTAATGGAGAATGTTTCATTATCATGCTATGGTATAATTACATCATCTGATCATTTATATACAGAACTGAAATATGTAGTGAAGTCTTTCAATTGCTTCTGATAAATCTATGAAAGCATATTGCACAAATGTTGTAAGGATTGTTTTCTTTCTTTATTCAGAAAAGCTGCTCTTTTAAATGCTGTGGCACCCCTCTAACCATTGGGGTTTATGTCATTTTGTTTCCCTGCTCATTTTTTAGCGGTTCTTAAATTTCTCACATATTTCTTGCAGCTTCTAGTATTTGCAATAGAAGTTTTTTTTATTCTTATGTACCTTTATTTTCAAGGCAAATTGCTGCTTTTTTTCTGATTCATTAACATTTATTAAAGAATCCCCAATTATAATGCATATTTTTGTATTTAAGTTTTTATCCTTGATTTGGCTTATAATAATTAGATAGTATGAGGATACTGTACATCATTATGTAACTTACTAAATTCAAGTTTATATACCTCAGAAAGCCCTTAAATCTCTGAGAGATGAAAAGCAAGAGGTCCTGTAGAGGTTTTCCTTGTCTCTAAGACTAGGTTCACTACTGGGGAGAACACAGATTGAGCAGTTACACAGACCTCCTGTCTGATCCATTACAGCCTCTTGATGCTTTTTGCTTTTATTTTATGTCAGTTAAACTGACTCTCTCCCTCTCCCCACAGTGTTATGAGAATTGCTCTTCAGGAGGATTATTTTATAAATAAAATTACCATTTTTCAGTAACTGATTAATAAATACTCCAAATCAGTGGATACTGATTTTTCAAAAACTTACAAGTGTGGTGTGGTTTTTGTCTGTCCAATAAAGTCCTAAGGATACAACCACAGATTTTAAGGTTCTAATCTATGCATTGTCCCCTGTTAATAATTTCTGTTCATCTAGTTTATTCTTTATGAGCTAAGGGAATTTGTGTAGCTGTAGGAAAAAAAAATACAAAAAAAACCACAGCAAAATTCAGTCAAAAAAAAACAGGCTTGAACTGAATAATGACTTGTGGGTGGTGGTTGTGGGAATAGAAAAGAATTCAAGCACAGCTACAGACCTCATCTTGGGAACACCCTGGAGCTCAAGATTGTTAGACAGTACAAGTTCCTGTTACTTGGCATTTGGGTTTTATTTCATTGGTTAAATGGACCAGTGCTGTAGGACATTATTTCTATAACTTGTTATTCAGTCATACAGTGAAAATCTTCCCTACTTGAAAATCATCTTTCACAAAGTACAGCTCTTGAAAAGATAAGCATCTTGACTAATTTTTTTTTTAACAGAAAGCTAAATGAATTGCAAGTAATACCAACTTCCTGTATGAAGGGCTTAGAAAAGTCACATAATGATTTCAGGAATTGCTCACACTGAGAAAACTTCAACATTTTTTGATGCTTATATCTTTACAGTGGCTCAAAACATTGTGATGTCAAGTCAAAGGGAAAAAAGTATAATTTAGTTTGATATAATTTGTTCTTACCTAGGGTCAAGAAGGATTCCTGGAAGGGTCATTTTCTTGTATGAAAGGCATTTATAAGTGCAGATTTTTTTTTTTTTCCCACTGGTCCTCAAAAATGAGGACCATTAATTTTGGTCAGGTACATGATTGGTACATGTATTCCAAACAATAAAATAAATCTTAAGGAAAAAAAGGAACTTGTTTCATGACATGGCAATTTTTTATAATTAGGATTCACAATGGAATAATGTTGGCATCTTCTGTTTTCAAAAGTAGCCATAACTGTAGTATTCTGGTAAAAAAAAGTAGAGTTTCCTATTTTCATATTCAGTGTGTATCCAGTATTCAGCACAGAGCAGTAGCTGTCAAAATGTTGGTCAGTCACTGGTGTTTACTTCTCCTTGTTAGTTTTTCTAGAGCTAAAGCTCTCTTTGTATTTTATATTCCATAATAAAGTGAGGAATGATTGTCCAAACCCTCTTTTCTAGACACAGAAAGGCTGTAATTTTGGCAGGTATTGGCTCACAACTCTGAATTCTACTGTAAGGAACACATTTTGGGTGGGGGGGAGGATTTTAATTTTGCCTAAGTCATTTTTTAATGATCTAATTTTCTTGAACTCATCTCTTTAACTTCTTGTTCTTGCATTGCAATGAATAGAATGGACTATATAGAGATTAAAATATGCACATTATGTAATAATTAGATACAAATCAGAACATAGAATGTAGGCAAGATAAAGAAATTGCACCTGAAGATACAATGGGCTAAGTTGAGAGACGTGAGAGAAACTGGCAAATGTTTTAACCATAGAAATATTTTAATGTTAATTTGAAATTCATCTTGTCTTTCTGCTGACATACAAGAACATTGCCTGAATTTAGTCACCAACTTCAGTGAATGCTTTCTTGACAGTATAACAAATGAGAATTGGATCAAACACCTGTTTCCCATAGAAGCTGACACCCTGCCAGATGGCTTATTAGCAAAGATAACTGTTGATGGAACTATCACATGAGGGTTGAACTTGAACTCAGGTTCAGCATGGCATGGGGTGAAAACTTTTGGCTAAATGGAAGAAAAGATTTTAGGTTAGTATTTGATAGAACTTAATACTATGTAGTTTATAACACTGGAAATTACTAATTATCTTCAGCACTTGTTGAATCACCAAGACCTTTGTTTTTCTTGTCATGCTACTCAATAAAATGAAATAGTTGTTGAACTGCAGGGCTGCACAGGACCCTTGGCTCTGCCTTACAAATACCTTGTAAGAGATTAGGCAATTGTGTTCTGGAAAGCAAATCCACCTTGGCTGGATGTTGGAGTCATGACACAAGGCAGGGTTCAGGAGAAGTTAATTAAGGATTGCTGCTTTCAGAACTGACAGAGCTCTGCTCCTATGTGAGTTCCTTAGCAGCAGAGGCAGGTTACTATAAAATGACATGTATAAAATGTACAAGTGAGAAACTCAGTGGCTGTGGTTTTCTAATTTATTAAAAAATGTTCAGGAATTAAAAAAAAAAAAACAACTATTTTAACTCTTGTGTATTTGACAAAGTGGTCATTGGCTTACAGCTGAGTTGGTATTATTTGGACAAGATTTGAATATTCAAAGAACCCTTAAATTACTCCTTTCTTTATGATATACAGCTAAATCACCCCTAAAGCAGTTTTGTAAATAGTTTTTTTGAATTACCCTGTAGTGTAGCTGACATTTTTCTATATACATTGATTGAAAATTATTGATTTCTGTCTTTCTACTGGAACCTTACTCTATCAGCCTCTGGGCTAGGAAAAAGTGAAACATGATCTGCAAAGGTAGAATGTACAGCTTCCCTAGCTGACTTCTTTTATTGAAATATGAGCAATTTCTGGAAAAAATATCCTGGTTTTACCATTCAATATTACCAACACACACACAGACATACTTCCCTTCCAAAATAAATTTTTGATTTATGAACATATGAGGATCTCCTATGAGAGAGAAGATATATTTTGTCTCTAGAATTCACAGGCGATAAATAGCATAATGAATGAAGAATAATTTATTTCACAAAAGGATTTGAAAACAAATATGGCAATTTTAGACCATCATAACTAGACACGGAATTACTGAAGAAAATGGAAAAGATAGTTCATGCTCTTCTGGTTCCTAGATAAGGATATAAAGAAGGCAAAATATGTTCAGTCTCCTATGTGACAAAAATTGATCCATGGAAAAGAATTTTATTAAAAATGCTTCTTACAAAATGGTAATATACAGCAATTTAAAAAAATTAAACTGTTTTCCTAATCTTGTGGAAATATGCAGGCAAACAGAATCAGATGAAAGCAAAAATGAATACAAATTAGCAACACTCCAAATTTTTGAATAGTGTTTGAAGTATCCAGGTTTGAGATGACATGAAATAAACACTGACTACCTTCAGATCTTTCTGTAAGAGGTGCTGTATAGCTAAAAAGCAGTAATTATTTTTACATTTAACAATGTCAAATGATTACCATCTTTATTCTAAAGCTAAGTAGCAAGGGAAGTTATGTACCCTTGAGCTCATATAACAATTTTGATGTAATTATTCTGAACAGAATAGCCTTAATTTGTTCTGTTTCTGAAACTTAGATCTGGAATCCGTACATTTTTGTACCTGGTAAAGAGATGTATTATTGTTTTTTGAGATATATATTTAATATGCACATGCAGCTAAAAAGCAAGGTTTTTTTTAGCATTTACATAATATTATAATGAGAGAAGCTTTGTTTAAGGAAATCCTTGATTACTAAGAGAGTTCAAGTGCAAGAAGGTGATTTTTGCTGAGACAATACTTTTGCAAATGCATCCATTAAAGCACTGATTAATTGAAATTGATTGACTGATGGGTGTCTTTTCTCCACGTAAAAATCAATCACCTTGAATGAACATGTAAATTCAAATGCCTACCTTAAAATGTTAAAGGTCATTAAAGTAAATGTAGCTTTTACATTTTCATGTAATAATAGATATTTAGCAGCAAAAACAACCAGTTCTGGTCACAGGACAGATACATAGAAATGACAGGCACATATTAATGTATTGGTAATTCCAATTATCACTAGGTCTTTTTCTTGATGTTCTCTTTCAGTTAGAAAAATCTCATCAGGATACACTCCATAGCACAAAAATAAAAGACAGGTAAAAACGAGGGACTTGAATTCTTAAGTTGGTGAGTTGCAAAACAATATAGAAAAACTTTCACAGATTTCACAACAATGCATTCTTGTGTGGGCAGTTCTTCTCAGTTTGCACAATATCCTCATTAACTTAGGCCACACAATTTGGCTTTTAAGAAAGGAAGTATTTGGTGGGTTGACAAGTCACTGATTTACTTTCTTGCTGAATATGTTGTTTTTTTGCAGACTTTCTGCTTAGTAATAGTTCATTTAATTTTTAAAGTAAAATTCCACCTTGCACTAAAAGCCAGCATTGTCATGGTGAAAAGGCCTTTTACCAACCTGTGCAGAAAGAAATTTCAAAAAGACTTCATTTTTATAAATCATAGCAAAATCTGTCTGCCAAGCACTATGATTTCAATTTATGAAGTCATTCTGGCAACTGTACTTGGGAAGAGTTTCTGGTAAATGAGCTCACAGAAACAGATACTTTTAATTCCAAGAGCATGGAGTTAGAACTTGTAGTTTGTTGAAGGATACTCCATGCTTAGTTCAGCATGAGCACTTTCCACCTGATCCACAGCAGCTATTACACAATCCTGGTAAATGAAGCTGAAGAGAGAATGATCTCTCTGCTTTACACACTTTGAGTAGACTGGGAAATTATTAAGGTTTGCTGATCCACTGTTGAGCACCTGCTCTAAAAAGTACAAGTAAGGTTTTGTCTAAAAATTTGTTGGCCTGCTTCAATCTGCTCTTCCCCAAAACTCCCGGATAAACATCAACAACAACAGCAACATATATTTACATTATAAAATATTAGGTTATTTCTTTGATTGAGAATATTTCTTTAAATTCCTTAACAGCCTAATTTTGGATTTGTGTTAAATTTTGCTTCTCAAGTCACTCTTCCACTAATCAGGTTTAATGACCCATCACACATTGATCTGCATAACCTTTCCTGGCAATACACTGGATTCAGTTTTAGTCACTGTACAAATGTTCAACGTTAATCAATGTTATTGTACTTGGAGTATGAGTAACCTTTTATAAAGTTGACTCAAGGCTCACTGTAGATCTTATTTCTAATAAGATTTTCATAATATTAACTTTTTCCAGGTAAAGCTGATGTGAATTCAGCCTCTTTTTTCAAATGTTTTGTTTGTTTTCTCATATAGCTGATGAGTAGTTCTCAATGGAATACAAAACCCATTGCTTGCAAATGAAGACAGTTACTTGAAAGACAAAAGGTTATATTCAGATTGCAGGCTGAAGACTAGTTTGAGTACACACAATAGCTTTAAGTATTGATTTGGGAGCTAAAACGAGTCTATCAGCAACACTGCCCTTAATTTGAGATAATTTAACCAGCAGAGCTGAGGCCACTTCAGCTCAATCCCTACAGGGAGGACCTTCCTGAGACACTCAGGTACTTGGTGTGTTCAGCACACAGGAGAGATTTATCATACAGATGTCACAAGTGGCAGTGGGATACAAGTGATGGCGTCTTAACGATTCTAAAACACACAATGTTCTATCCACTGCTTGAAGTCAAAGGTAAAACTGGGTCTAAATTTAGCTGTATTTAGAGCAATTTAAGATTCTTATCTTGTTCCTAATTAAGAAGCCCATGAATTTTCTATTTGAGAATGATCCCTTTTGAAAATACCAATGAAAAAATACAATGGGGAGGGTAATTTAAAATAAGGTTTTAAAAAAATAATACATTGGGGAATTTACTGCTATCTTTTCCCCAACTTTGCTCTTTTAATAATGATTTGAGAAAATATTTTCATCTTTTTCTATTGAGAAAAATACTGGTGCACAAAGACTAAATGTGACCTAATAAACTATCTCAATAAGTTGCCACTGTTTTTCCATGTTTTCTTTTCTCATATTTTACCTTTTTTTAACCAACAGAATAAACTGTTGGAATGATTGGTAACTTCATGTCTTCTGAAGATGAAATACTGGTTTATTACACATTTCAACAGTATGGAAATTCGATGCCTGGTAATATTTACATCATTAATGACAGAACAGAACTGATGACAAGGTAGATGGTTAATTCATTAAGAACAAATGTCAACTGAATTTCATTGTAGGCTTCAAGGTTTTTGCCTGTGTTCTATTTTGACCTCAGAAGGCCTGTAAAACATTATGTCTTTAATCCCACTTTGTAAATAACACTAACAAATACTGTCTAGTTTGATTCCAATGTAGAGTTAAGCCACTTGATGCTATGGTTGAACAGAAATGTATGGCCTACTGTGTTTAGGCAGAGGAGAAAGAGAATCTATTGACAAACACCCTTGAATACAACTGTTTCAGCTCAGTAAAATTAGAAACAAGGCTTCTTTCAAATAATTTTCCTTTGGAAGTTCTGTATCTATTACTCTCACTGTATTAATTTTGCCTATTTTATATCAGTATTAATTTGCTACTGTAAATCTTTTCAAAGTACAAACATTCTGTAGTCAAGCCAGACTTCCATTAACAGAAGGAGAAAAAACCCAAATGAGTGAGATCAATCAATAATTTAATTACTGTTGCCATTTTATCAGCTGAGATAGCACACTACAGTAGACTTGTTTTGGCATTTTTAAAATCTATTGTATTGATAGTCAAAAGGAAGAAAGCAATAAATCTGCATTTTTAAGTGGGACAGTAAAGTCGAGCTATTATTGATGATTCCTTAAGATCACTCTTGTTGACTTATATCATTGCAAGAGCTTCTTTTAATTTTAATTTTGGAAGCATAATAAATACAGCCAAAGATAGATATTTTTTTTTCTCTTGCACAGTAGACAACTATCAGACAGTACATGCAAGCCTAGAACAAACAGGAAAGCAGACACAGAACAGTGATCAAGAGTATAGAAGAAGGAAGAGATGCACTATGATTCAAATAGGTAATACAATCAAGGTTAATACCAACAAAATTATGGATATTTAATTGGTATTTTTGATGACAATTCATGACAATTCACATTTAATTGGTATTTTTGATGACCATTTCATGATTAGAAAGTGTCAGGGGAACTCTAGTATCATAAATCCCTGATTTAGGAGCTTATGGGGTTACATTTGGGATTTCTGCTCCTCCTCAGTGGAAGGCAAGGCTTGTTTGCTCCATGCTGGACAGAAGCTGACAGATGGTTCATAAAGAGCAATTTCAAGAGGGTATAGATTAGAGGATTAGGGCCTGAGCAACCTGCTGGAGGAGAAAGAATCTGGAAGGGCACCAAGATGCGCACCAATGTGAGTACCAGCTGCAGTTACAGCAGCTTTTTAAATAATTGTTTTAATGAAAAATCATTTTGGGATACACATTTGATGTCTATTCTAATTACACACCATGAAGTACAAGACACATTGTGGCAAAGGTCAAGCAAAAGACACTCAGAGCAATATGAAAAGTACTGTTACTAGCATGGAAACAGAGCAGAATGAAGAAACAGAAGCAGACAGCATAGAGCTTTACTTCTAGACAAAAAAATCCTGTACATGGAAGTATGTACTGAGAGCTGCCTAAGGGAATAAAGATGAAAAAAAATGAGGACAAAGCTGTTGGTACTGTCTTACTGGAGAAAAAAAAGAGACGTGATACCACCTCCAGGAGTAACGCCTGAAGCACTGGCACACTCATACGTGTCTGATGAATACTAAAGCTCAGAAAGATTGAGCCTGTAAAGAAATAAAAACCAGAATGAGAAGGAGAATTAGATCCATTAGAAAACACACTCAAACAGGCTAAGGAAATTCAGAAGGCCAACAAGAGACAGACCTAAGAAGGTGATGCACTGTATTACACAGAATATTAATCAGAGGGAATAATGGCCACTCTTTTGGAATATTCCAAAGAGCCTGTGCAACTGAGCTTGCCTTAACTCAGTGCTGCCTCTGCCCTGGGATGGAAAGGCAACAACAAGACCTCAACACCTACAATCAAAGAAAGAGCAGCCCCTGCAGTGTGGCTGTGGCTGATCCAAACACTGCTCACACACTGCGGATGACACCAGGGGACACAAGAACTGGGAGTCTGCAGCTACATTTCTGCATCAGGAGCCAGCTGAACCTTGGCAGTGATTGCAAACCCAACTACATGTAACCATGAGAAATACAAGTGATCTTTCATGTAAGGAAAATTTGCTATGGTTCTTAACCTGTGTTTATATCATTTCAATGCCACATGAGGGTTTTTTCCACTTTTTCAGTTTATTTTCTTAAGTAGCAAATCATACAAAGTGACCTTTAAAGAATGCTATTAAAACTATAAGGTCTAGCATTCCAGAGAATGAAAAAGTTACAGTCACCTCTGATACAAATTTTAGGAGGTTCAGGAGCTTGTAAGCAAACAGGATGATTTTAAATTTTATTAATAGAAAAGATATTCATTACTTCTCATGTCAAAAATGTTTCTTGGTAAGCCAAAAGTCACCTTTTGGCCATATTTGACAAAATTTTTCACATGGTACAAACATCAGGACTTATGTCTGGTTCAAAGATGCATCATCAGGATACAGCTGCTGACATTATTTCTGTGTGAAAAGGTGCATGTTACCAAAGGATGAGTATTTGTAATAAATGCAAAGAGCAAGGAAGTCAGCTTAACTGAAAGAAGTTCAGTCACAGGCTCAGACCTTCTGTCACATGTTTTCTGGTCAATTCCACATGGGAGCAGAAAGGTAATGAGGTGCTATCTGAGTCAAGACACATGAAATCAACTCATCAGTTTACCAAACTGCATGAATACATGCTTGGAGAGATCCTTGCCTATCCTTTAGAATCACTGACAGATCTTGACCACATCTGAGAATGATCAAGAGACCTAAGTGGAAGCATCTGAAGGGGCAAGAAAAAAAGCTTCATTTAGCTTTCTGGAAGAAGAAGATAAACAGTGCAGCTTACAAGTAGGCACCAAGGGACATTGACAATTATAGCACTTCTCAGTAGGTTCACAATAGGCTCACAGAGGAGAAGGGTTCAGGCACAACAGGAGCTGGTGGCTATGGTATTCTGAAAGAAGTAAGTACCATCTAATAACAGGTGATTATTTTTGTCAAGGAAACCAGTGATGCTTTAAAACAGCAAACGTGATGCTGTTGAAATTCCAACATCAACACATGGAAATGTGCTCCTGTCTGAGAAAGTCATTACTGGTGACAAGTACATGGAGCAGGAAATAGCTTCCATGGTTCAGGGCAGATTCTGCATCTTTACTAATGGAAGGCATCAGACAATTGAACAAAGCAGTGACGAGATAGGGGAAATAAAAGTGGTTCAATACATCGAAATAAAAATCTGATGATGCCATCAGCTCTGAGGGATGTATGCACTACAGGCAAAGCTATAGCAAGGCTTCATGAGGGAAAAAAAAAATAAATCTACCTTTAGATCCCACTCCCTCCCTTGCCAAAGCGATCCCTCTCCCGACCCGTCCTCTCCACTCTCCCAGGCAGCCCTGTGGCCACCAAGAGCTGATGACACTCTGCACACAGCTCGCCATGCCCTCCTCTCTCAGAGCCCAGGATTTCAAGGAATTCTTGGAAGGCGGCTGAGAGGAACGGCTGCCTTTATACCCGCAGGAGCCAACCGAGCCAAAGGCGAGATGCGCGGCCGCTGTTTTCTAGCACCAGCTCACGACGGAGCCGCGGTGAACTCGCGTGCCCAAGGCACCGGCCACATCGGCTGCCGCTGCCGCCTCTGCTCTGCCAACCGGGCGGGAGCAGAGCCGGGAGCCCGAGAGAGCTCAGTGCGTGACCAAGGCCCGGCGCGCTCACGGCAGCGGTGCCGCTCCCGAGGCGCCGGGCCGGCGGTACCGGGCAGGGCACGGCCCCGGGCCGGCGGCGCTCCCGCCCCGCGGAACTTGCGCACAGGCCGCCGCCGCCCCCCTTCCGGCAGCCGCGGCGGCCGGGCCCGCGCAGGAGGCGGGGTGAGATGGCGGCTGCCGTGCCCGGCGCCTCCCGGGCCCGCGCCGCCGCCGCGCTGCTGCTGCTGCTGGGCTGCTGCGGCGCAGCGCTGCCCGGCGGCCTCCAGGTACGGGGCTGGGGGAGCCGCGGCGGGGCCTGAGAGCGGGCGGGCGGGCGGGGCCTGGGGTTCGGTGCTGCCGGCGTCCTCATCGCCTCCCCTCCGCGGGCAGGGAGCGCGCCCGTGGGCTGCCGCGGAGCTGTCCGGAGGCGCTGGCGGCACGTGGGAGAGGCCCTATCGCTACGACGGGCACCGGCCCTGAGCCGCGCTCCCCAGCGCTGCCTCCCGGCGGGCGGAGCCTCCCGGCGCTGCCCTGTGGGCGGAACCGCGGCGCTCTGTGTGCCGACAGCGCCGGTGCCTTGTTCAAACTGCTGAAAGTTACAAACCCCCAGACTTTTCATTCTCTTGCGGGTTTCTGAAATTCAGTTTCTCCTTGGCCACGCACTGTAAATTGCGGTGGGTGTCCGATGCTCCGTGCCGGACCCGGCGGGCCGAGTTCGGGGTGCCCGGCCCGGTGCCCAGCCCGCTGGTGCGAGGCGCTGGCACACGGCAGGTGCCAGTGGGTTTCTCAGGTGGGAGTAATTTCATGTTTCAGCAGTTAGCTTAGTGCACCGTGCCCACGCTACATCTGGAGTGTTTGCTTTTGAATTGTGCGTTATTAACTAGTTGTTATGCTTGAAATTAATTACAACTAGGACCAAACAACCCCCGCACCCTGAACAGTAGAAATATTCTTACAATCTCTGGATGACTAATTAAACTGCAAGTTGTTTGCTGCTTCAAGTATAACACTATTTCTGTTACCGTGTGTTTTGTGTAAGATCACAAGCAACATCCCAGAACTCCTCAGAGTTAATAGAGTCTGATTTAAGAGTCAGCAGATTTGGACTGTTGCCCCATGACAGACTTATTCCCTTACCTCTTTGAAGTCTTAACCCCTTGTTGTGTCCTGATTTATGCTCTCTGTTAAGGAGAAAGGGCCCTCTTGTCTCCAAAGGGAAGTGGGAACTATGGAGAACACCGATTATACAGAAGGTTGCTGTCATAGATCCTGATTTTGGAAGATAAATGTAGCTACCTTGGATTTAAAGTGGGTTCAAATTGCAGATTCTCTTACCTGCTTTTCAAAATTGAATTGAAAATTGAATCCAAGCCTCTTTTCTCATTAAGGTTGAAACTGTAGGTCAATAAATCACATTATTTTGTTCTTGGAGTGTCCTTTGGAGTAGAAGTCTGTGGGCTTCTGATTTTAACTAAGGTGCAAGTGACTAATAGTCCTTCTTTGTTCTGTAGCAAGTTTCAGGGGAAAATTTGGAGCAGTTAATTCACATGAAATGTGCAAATGTTAAGAAAAACACCTCTTTTCTAGCTTTTCTAAGGTCTGTTCAGTATTAATGTGTGGTAAACATGGGCACTGAATGCATTTGTGGAAATAACAAAACTATGAATGGTCATTTCTTTCTTATTGCTGAAAAATCTAAACTTTTTTTCACCTTTCAGGATCAAGCAGAGCAGTTTTTTAGAAGTGGACATACAAATAACTGGGCAGTTTTGGTAAGCATGGTCCAGGTTGTTTTCCTCCAGTAATGTTGACAGTTTTTCATCAGGAGCTGCAATTGCAACAGTCATTCAAGAGTCATGCTCATTTGAAAGAAATTGAAAGATAAACATTTGGAAATTAATAAATTTGAAATCATACCTGCAAATTTATTACACTAAATAAAATTATCTTTTCAATATGACCGAATTTCAGGCACTCAATGTATCTAGCTATATGGCAGGATTCATAAAACAAAAGTTCTGAAAGCATTAATATAGTTAAATTAGCATACTGGATATTGAAAAAAAAGGTGTAATTCTGATACCAGGGAAGTCTAGTCTCTTTGAGCAGAAAGGTAGAATTTATATCTCATTTTTGTTCTTATTCAATCTGTTAACTTGTGATAACAGACTGGGAATAAAATCAGTTGAGGCAACATAGTGTTTAGATCAACTGTTCATATCCTTTCTTTTTTCTTTGCCATGTAACTTTTATTAGCTTTGAATCATGCTGCACAATTGGTTCTTAATCACAATTCAGGTCTTAATGACTAATTTGTTTCAGAGCACTATTGTAATTATTCAGGAGCAGCTGTTTGTTTTCCAGATACTAAAACTGAACAATATAAATGGAAAGTTAACAGTAACTAATTGAAGGAATAATTTCTATATTCCACAATGTACAAATTTGAAACTATTAAAACATAACATACTATTTTAATACTATTAACAAATAGATGCTTTTATTTGTACCCATAAAAACACACAAAGAAGGTGGAAAATTAGGTCCAAGGACCTATACTTTCTGTGCTGAACAGATTTTCTGCTGGTTTTATTTTCTCAGTGGTTCATCGCTGAGTTTTGTAACAGTTGCTACTAATTTTTTAAGCAGTAAACCAGGGAGGGGTTTACTGCTGTCAGGCACTTCAAACCTGGGATCAAACTGCAATCCCACCTCATCAATAGCTTGAATGAATGTGCTGCAGTGTGGATAATTATTTTAAAGCTTAGACACACTTTCCACTGTGTTCTAAGGGAGGTCCTGGAGGCAGGGGGCAGGTGAAAGTACCTGGAAATGTCTCAGCTAAATTGGACACAGTTTGTTTTCAGAGCATTAAGTCTTGCTGAAAGGCAAATATCCTCATGGACTGATTCCTGTGGGGTTTTTTGGAATTCCTAACTGACAGGGTGATAGATACACAAGGAGATCCTTTCAGACTGGATTTTATTATTAAGCTACAACTCAGTTCTTATTATGAAAAGACTAGAGTAAGAGATGCTATGTAGTGTAACTTACAGCTCTACATTTAGAGCTGGAAAACTAAAAAGCTATCTAAATGCTTTTTCCTGCATCTCTCATTTTGTGGTTTTAAAGACACCTCTTCTAGAAGCTTTTGGAATGTCTGAATCAGAACCTGATTGAGGGAGTGTGTAAATAAAGGGAATGGCTGAGCCCTGACCCCTTGCCTGTTAGAACAGTAGAAATTAAACTCTGAGAATTCAGATTCATTTCTATTTGAGCTCTCTATGGTTAGAGCTCACTTTGCTCTTACTTTGACTCCATAAGTGCAAATGTCCTCAGTGCATTTCCCCCTGTGTGTGGCTTCTGCATGAATTAATTCACTTGTGCCTTTGTGGAAGAATGCTCCCAAAATGGGATTGCTATTGAGATGAGAACTTTTCCTTTGATCTCTCTTCCATTTGATAGGGAGAAAGCAAATGAAAAAATTTAGCTTATCCACTTGCTGTTGCTGGATTATTCCCTAAAGTGCCACTTTCTATATTTAGTAAGGGTTTATGACAATTTTATCTTGAGTCAGTGTGCTAGGAGCTTTTTTTTCAAACTTTTATTTTCAGAAGTTTTTGCTTTGGGGCAGCTAAGATTTACAGAACTTATATCATGAGTTTCTTGGTGTTACTATATTCTTTCTGAGTTGTTACTATTTTTTTAAATATTCCTGTAATCATGTTCTTCTGATGCAATGTGTCAGGCCAGTTTGTAGCTTTACACTATTTAATATGCTTTTTTTTTTCATTTCAAGGTCTGTACATCTCGATTCTGGTTTAATTATCGTCATGTGGCAAATACTCTTTCAGTGTACAGAAGTGTCAAGAGGCTGGGCATTCCTGATAGGTGAGGGAATCTTGGTGAATCCAGTTCTTGCTACTAAAGTTCTCATGCTATCTGAATCAATATGGAAATACATTTTTCTTCCCAGTTTAACTGGATAAAAGTAAAAAGGAAGAATGCAAACACATCAGTGTGGTGAAAAGTGCAGCAATGTTGTTCCAAAGGAAAAACAACAAAGTTGTATAATAAAATTTCCATTTGGAACAGGCTAATTAGATCTAGCCACTAAAATGTACCACTTAGCAAATTGGTGAAAGTGTAATTTGAAAACTGCTAAATGCACTCAACAATGACTGTACTACTGTAAGAGATGAGTCTTGCTGTACTTCAGTTTTCCTTTTACTGTGGAGATGTTGGTAACTGTGACTGTACTAAGATGTAAGACTTCCACATCTGTAACTATATTGAGTTTTTAAAGGCTCTCAATTATAGGAGCAACTCTTACATATTGACAGTTGCCTTGAAAAAACCCATTTTGCATGATTTTATCTGAGAAACCAATTTTTTGTCTGTACAAGTTTTTTCTCTAGTGATAGCTCAAGGGTTAGAACAGTATCTCTTATTTAACAATGGGAATGGGAAGGTTCTGAAGTATCTTTTCTTTGTGCTCCTACTGGAAGTTCTAGGAGTGTTGGCACAGTTCCTTCCAGCTGTTTCAGAATGTAATTTACTTCTGTCAGAACTGTGGAAGTGAATTTAAGGCACCAGCATCCTTTGTGTAATAACCTATATGTACCATAGGCTCCTATAGAATTCCTTGTGGTGCTGGTTTTTAGTGGCAGTTTAGAGGACTGGTAGTTTCTCCAGCATGTCTGCCTAAAGAAGTGTGGCCTGCTTCATCACTGCAAAATGCATATTCTGGTGGATTGAATTAGTATGGCATATTTTTGTCCAAGTCCAAAACTGCACACTTGGAGTCCCCAGTTAACTCCCACTCAACTAGGAATGCACTGACAGTAACATCCTGTTCCCTGTGTTTACTATATTAAAAAAAAGAAAAAAAGGAGTGGCTTTCTGGTTTTTGAAAGAGTGGATTTTGAAACTCAATTTTTAGATGCATTTTTAGGGTTATAAATCCAAGGGAACACACTGCAGAATCCACTGCTGTGGGCTGAAAGGCAGAGAAAGATGCCTTTTGTTCTTGCAGGTGTCATTCAAGAGCAGCTGTCCTCTCTCCTGTGCAGCCTTTGAAGCACCGGTGCCCTCAGCACTGCCTCAGAAATTCTGTCACTAGTCCTGCCCTTACCTGAGAACTTTCATCTTCTTTGCATCCATCTGTCTTCACCATTAAAGTCAAAATAGGCGCGAGTTTTAGAGATACGGCAAGAACTACGGCGTGACTGAGATTTCTGTGTTCAGTAGCAAGATCCATTGCTTATCCATATCCAAAGATCTGCAATTAATCTCAAAAAGCTAGGAAAGCTTTAGACTACAGTCAACAATGCTCTCCAAGACATTGGAGAAGACCTAGAGAGAGAGAGAGAGCCTGTTTATTTAGCATTTACAACAATTTTTATGTGGATTTGAGTGTGTTTCCTTCTTAGGCAAACTAACTTTATCTGTTTTTCTTTCTTTGCTGCAAGACTTCTTTCAAAATACTGACAAGACAAAAAAAAAAAACAAAAACAACCAAAAATTCCCAAGACTACTCAAAATGACATCTAAAAAAATAAACATTTATCATGATTCTTGGAGTTGGTTGTTTTTAGTGCCCTTTAAAAATCTCTGAATTTTTTTATGAGGAGCTCTGGATTCTTAGGTCCAGGCAAGCTTGTATACTAAAGCTGCTGGTGTTAAATACGCTCATGCTCATCTTTGGCCTGACTTACTCCTGTGGATAAATGGCAGCCAGCTGCATTGCTGTGTGTGACATCTTCATGATACTGAGGATGCTCATAAGGAAATAAGGTATAACTATGCAAAGTTTCACTTGCAATTCCAGGAATATTTTTAATGATCCAAACTATTGTTTTAATTGTTGAAGAGTGTTGTTCTAATTTCTGTTTGACTGTTATGTGAGAGCAGAATGTCTGAAATATTTTTTTTCTTGTTTTTCACAGTCACATTGTCTTGATGCTGGCAGATGATATGGCATGTAATCCCAGAAATCCCAAACCTGCTACTGTGTTTAGTCATAAAAACATGGAGCTAAATGTCTATGGAGATGATGTGGAAGTGGATTACAGAAGCTATGAGGTAACTGTGCTTTAATTAAAACACTGAGTCTTTATTTTTTAGTGTTAGTTTAAAGGTTTATGCAGCATCTGTGAAGTCTGAGGAAGTCTTTATGTTCATATTACTGGTTTTGGGCTGGGCTTTTATTATCAGCTGATGAGTCTAAAATACACACCCTTCCCCTCCTTGATATTTGAGTTTGTATTTGAAGTTCATTATACTAGAATCATGTTTAGTGTATCTATTTTAAATAATGGAATAGAATCACATTACTGCAATTTCTCTGGAAATGACTGCTCAGTGTCTCATCTTGGCAACACAAAAATTACTGTGAAAATTTTGGTGTGCAAGTGAATTGTTTATTAGGTAGATGTACTTCAATTACTAATCTTAAGCTTATGCTCCTAAAATAAAACAAAAGCCATAACTTAATCACAAAGCAATTACTGCAAAGCAATTACTGTATAAAAATCTGCATTCTGTCACCTTTCTTTTCATGCAACACTCCTTCATACCAGGCAGTGTCTTTACCAGTTGGGACAAAATTGCCCATCAGTTTCTTGGTTCAATAGTGCTGTAGAATTGGTGCTAAAGGTTTATTGGATTGTATTTAAGTATATAGTATATCTTTTATTTCTCCGAAGCTTTATAAAAAGAAGTGAAGACACTGGAGTAGAGCCACGTTCTTTTTGTCATGTTTTTTCCTGGGTGTGGATTTGTTGCTGGCATTTGAGCTGTGCACGTGTACTTAAAAAGGAAGTGGTGTTTTATAGGATGTCTTGCAGTCACCACTCAGATGGATCTTATCTGATCACTCAGACTTATGTAACTGAATTGATCTTGTTTTTTCTTCCCTGAGTTGCAGAGGGGATTTGAACTTTTGCTTTTCCATGGTAACACACACTAATGTTGGAGCATTTTGTGAGTACGGGAGCAGCTTTGGCACAATACTGACAGGGGTTAGATCAATGTAAATGATTTAAAAATTATAATGGTGGTAGATTTATTGGATATAATAAAGCAACAGGCTGATGTTAATGGAGTAAAGTAAAAGGTACCACATGATTCTTAACCTGAAGTGAAAGCTTACACAGAAAATGTTTATGCAGTTTATACCACGCTTCCTATGTCTGGTTAGATACACTGCATATTTTAGTGTTCCATTATTTAATTTCTGTAACCCAACCTATAGCTGCTCAATATTTTTACCTTTAGAAAATTATTTCCTGCTTCTATTCATAGGTTACTGTGGAAAATTTCTTGCGTGTTTTAACGGGAAGAATCCCACCAAGCACACCACGATCTAAACGTCTTCTTTCTGATGACAGAAGCAATATTTTAATATATATGACAGGTAATTGCATGTTTCTGTGTACAATTTATTGATGTTTGCTCAGTTGGATGGGTTTGTTGAAAGCATCTGTAATCCAAATGCACAAAAGGATCAACCAAAAGATTTTTTTCTGGTTTTAGCATGTCATTCTAATTAAGAAAAAATGCCTGTAAAGCAGTACTAAGCCAGTATAGTTTCCAGTTGAAATGTGTATTGTTTTTACTGTACCAATATTTTGTTTTGTTGAACTGTCTCTGTAGAAAGAGAATTGTGTTTACCTTATTTTAGAAAAATGATCAACAAGGCTGTATATCTTCCTTTAACCTACATCCTTGCCTAACTTCTGATTTTTGTTTCAGGCCATGGTGGAAATGGTTTCCTAAAATTTCAGGATTCCGAAGAAATCACAAATGTAGAACTTGCTGATGCCTTTGAACAAATGTGGCAGAAAAGGAGGTGAGAAATAAGCATTATGTAGATGTTGAATATTGAATATCCTGAACATACTCTTAAGTGTGTCTTACTGGTAGGCCTTGCTTGCCTGCAGCAGTGATACTGTTGGTTGTCCATAAAACTGTGTGATAGTTTGCATTCAGAAAGCAGAGTGTTAGTTTTTCCTTGCAGCTTCCTGCAGTTAGAGCTGCTCAAAGGTATTGCTTTGGGCAAACTCACATTCTAAAACCGATCAGGGTGAGCTCCTGTTCCTTAGGTTCTGAGCAGCTGCCCTGGTAACTAAAAATCAAAGTATGTATATGGTGTTTGAGTAGAAATGGGTAAGGAGGCTGTTTTATTTCTTTCAGGTACAATGAATTGTTGTTTATTATTGATACTTGTCAAGGAGCATCCATGTATGAACGATTTTATTCACCCAATATAATGGCCTTGGCTAGCAGCCAAGTAGGAGAAGATTCTTTATCAGTAAGTAGATTTATGTGATCCTGAGGACAGTTTTCAGAATGCCTGAATTAAAAGCACAATTCCTGCTGACTTTTGACTAAAGAGTTCCCTTATTCTAATTGCTGAATGTATAAGGTATTTTGTGGGGGGTTGACAAAACTTGTAAGTGTACTGTTCCTGCTTGTTTTTGTGTGCTGTCCCAAAGAACCAGGCTAATGATGGATTTCTGTGTTTGCTGGCCAGTTTGTGCATTGCCTAGGGATAGCAAGGAATCTTATGGGAAGACTGCTGAGAGATGGGTGTGAGGAATATTCAATCTAGGACTTACTATACTTGATATAAAACAAAACAAAGGCTAACTTTCACCTGCTGTAATTGTATCGCAGCTGAATTACAGAAGGAGCCATAGGAGAGATCCCAGCCAGACCAAAAGCATCTGGTCAGGATTACCTGAGGCCATGCACTGCTGTAAGATACACTGGCTCTCCCAGCCCTGTTTTCAAAGTCCACAGATCCATGCTGGACCATTAAGAAGGGGTTCCCTGCCTTTTGGGAAACATAGATATTACCAGGATACAGTTTATAGATAAACTGCATTATTCAGCCTATCAGCAGTAGATTCCTTCACAGCTAGCCACTTTCTTTGCATAATTTCCCTAAGAACAAAAAAAAAATTATGCTTAACTTTTGCAATATACTGTTACATTCTGTTCCTTCTCCTGAATGCTGAGTTCTCTCCTGCAAATGTCCAATAACTGCTGTGTGTTGTTTTTAAAGCATCAGCCTGACCTGGGGATTGGTGTTCATCTCATGGACAGATACACTTTCTATGTGTTAGAGTTCTTGGAAGAAATCCATCCAGCCAGTCAGACAAATATGAATGACCTAGTAAGTAGAATACTCAACATTCATGAATATGCTAATAACTTTAATAGTTCCAAAACTAATTTATTTTGTCTGTAGGGTTCTTCAAATGCTTTTTATGCTCCTGCTGTTTCTCTCGGAAGCAGTTTTGGAAGGAGGTTTTTTTTTTTTTTTGCCATTGTTAAATGTAGTTGTGTAACACTTCAAGGATTGTCCTCATTTGAAAGTGCTTTGCTGGCTCCAGAAAAAAATAATCAAAATTAGCCAGATTTTGTATTTTTGCTGAAAAAAAAAATCATTAAATATTCATCTCAATAGAATGAAGCATTTGCATGTGAAATACTTCAGCAGGAAGCTTCTAAAACCAGGATAGCAGACGCTTTGCATTTGTGGAAAAGCAGGCATTGATGTTGTTTTGCAAAGGTGGTTAAACAGTTAAAATTCTAACAGTGCAATCACAAATGCCTGCAAAAACTAATTTATGTGTATATCTACTTAGATTCCAGAGCAAGATAGGTACAAATCCATCAGTGTTTGGACTTAACTGTAGCTGAGGCAAACATTATTGTAGATATAGTATGAAGCAGAAGGAAGAAAAGAAGCCAACCAGGTAACATATGACAAAATTTATGAAAATACCTCTCTAGCAGTGAGATGTATACACTGGTGAGATGACATAAAAAGTAACCATATTTTATTTGCTCTATTAACCCTTTATACCTTTTCCAATGCTGGTTTCTTTGTAGTCATGGCTTATACTTTGGTACTTTGTAGCTGTAAATCCTGCTGGGCCACATCAGTATTCTAAGAGCCATCACTTAACAAAACCCATTGTCACAGATTCATTTCTCTAAAAGGAGCAGCTGCTCAGAAGTTTTATGCCACCCTCTGTCTACAGAGGATAGTGTTAGCCTGACTGCTACATGTGTGCTAGAATTCTCTCTAAACAACCCACACTTCGCAGATTTTATGTTGATACAGAATTGATTCAGTGGCTAAGACTCAAGGTTCTTTTACTTAGTTCTATGGGAATGAAATTCTGTCCTCTAATTTAATACCTTCTAATTATGGGATACAGGTAAGTTTAAAATTAATCTTGATAAAGAAAAATATGCAAGTTCTTTATTGATTAAGTATCTTTGACTAACCTATTCATTCAAATTTCACTGTAAACCAGAAAATTAATTTGTGTTAATAATAAAAGGTAATAAAAAGGAACAGTGCTTTCTGCTGTGTAAGACACTGTCTGGAAAGTATAGGTGGGCTGGCCAAGAGGATGTTAATCTGATTATTGTGAAAAGTGTAGAAATTTGTTAGCTGGCCAAGTACTTTTTGAGCTCTTCAGAGAAGATTCCTAATTGTGCTTTTGCTTATATGCCAAATATTCAGGAAGAGCTGAGAGAAGTTATCCATACTGGTAAATTCCTTACATCATGGAAGTCATCTTATCATACATTGATCTGCTGATTGATGCTGGGGGAGTGGAAGAGAAGGGACACAAATATATCGTGATTTGTGATAATCTATGCAAGGCCAGGTTGGATGGGACTTCGAGGCTAGGTCTTGTGAGAGGTGTCCCTGCCCTTGGCAGCAAAGAGGAACTAGATGATCTTTAAGGTCTCTTCCAACCCAGACCATTGTGTGATCAGGTACTGAGTCGTAATCTGCACACATTTCAACAAATGTGACCACTTGACTTTGAGCGGTGCTTTTCAAGGCTTCATCTAAGAGTTCCAAAATGACATATGGTTACTCCATGGTAAAGATATAAACGTGTTTTTTTTTTTTGCCAGCAGTTGCAGGAGGTACTCTGGCACTGGAGGTACTCTATCCAGCTCTCCAACTCTTGATTTTTTTAATTTAAGTTAATGCTTTCCAAGTTCAGGGTAACTTACATTGCTCACTACCTAGCTTTATAATGAAATGATCTTCAGTTGTTTGATCTTCCAATGTCTTCTCTTTTTGAAGTACTGTGTATTTGTTACACTGCTTCTATCCCTCTTTACTCTTACCTCTTTACTTTTCTCTAACCACTCTTGAAACAGCTTCTCTTCACATCCACCTATGATTTGGATATTGCATTCCTGCAAAGAATGATACATCATTTTTCATAATCCACTCCACCTACTCCCCACCTGCTCCATCTGTGTTGCTAAGGGATAGCATAAAGCTGTGCAAACAACTGACTATAGGTTTGATTCCCTGAAAATAAAGAATACATTGAAATGTTGTACATTTGAACTTTTAAAATAAGATACAAATAAATTTCTAAATGTTGCGTCATTTGTCATAAAATAGCTAAATTGTTGTTAGAAAAGTTTAGATAACAAAGTTGGGAGAGTTCTTTAGCTCTGTTTGAAAAAAAAATTTAAAATTTTGGAAAAATTAATATAGGAAAAAACGTGCTTAACTTAGCCAGTGTTTGCCTTTTCCTTTTTTTTGTCAGAAGACCTTGGTTATTAGTGTTAGTCTGCTGTGGTATAATTGAAGTCTTTTCTCCGAGTGGTAGTGGATGAGTAGGTTTTTAACACTGAAGTCTTCTTCTCACTGCCACTTTGTATTTTTGTTCAAATTCATACCAATATGTTGTGGCAGTAAACTGTTGTGGGACAGGTTAGAATTAGTTGGGTGCAGTATCAGTTTCCCACTTTGAGTGCTGATGCAGTTTTTCAGGACATTCATACTCTCTAAACCTTGGCAAGAGACTTACTTGTATAACTGCAGCACAAATTTATGCTTCAAATAGTGGGATTAAAACAAATGCTTAGTTTTTATAGTTTAGTTCAGAGACTTAGTTTTTATGTTTGTGTCCTTAATTGGAGCAAAACTGGAGAAAATTGATAGTGTTTTGGTGAAAATGAAAACTGTTGAGAGTTTATATGTGCATTAACAAATGGCTTTTGTATGCAAAGAATGATGCTGATCAGTCTAGTTCATTTTCACCACAGGGAGGATAACAAGGGTTTGATTTGCCCCATCTTTTCTTTAGCAGCTGTGTGATAGCAGCCAGCAAGAGAGTTGGGAATCATTAGAATAAATGTATATGTGTGCTTGTATGCTTCAGGTAAAGATGAAAGTGAGCTGAGGTGTCCCTGGAC
This sequence comes from Vidua chalybeata, assembly GCF_026979565.1. Lineage (NCBI taxonomy): Eukaryota > Metazoa > Chordata > Aves > Passeriformes > Viduidae > Vidua > Vidua chalybeata. The sequence goes on along the minus strand of NC_071538.1, from coordinate 16,263,045 downwards.
AAGCAGCCTAATGCCATATTCTTACAGGCTTAGGCTAAAAAGGGATAAAAGAGAAACTGCAATAGAGCAGAAGGGAGGAATGGGGAGGTAAAATCTGTCCTCTGTGATGAAAAGCCAGATAGATTGTTTCCTCTCTGGGAAACTTTTTGTAATGCAGGGCTCTGTTGTCCAAAGAGAATGAGCAACAAAAGCCTGTGCATTTTGTATCAGGCTGAGCACAGTATTTTTGCTGGGAAGTATGACCTGAAACTCACTGATTTTTGTCAGTCATAATCTGGGATAATTCAAGTTGTATTTGCACTGAGCTGATTAGGACCTGTGGTTTTGTCATAAGGATGCAACCTTGTAAGAGCTGACCCATGATGTAATTTAGGTGTATTAGCTCTAGTTCCTGGGGTTGATGGACCTGTTTGTGAAAATCACTTGGAAAATAAGATTAAGAAAGGTGAGCGCTCATGTGAAGAGTGGCATTCTTAGTCCTGCATGTTAAATCTCTTGTGTAAAATGTTCTGCGTGGCTGGAATGTGAAAGACTCACATAACCTGCACTGTTACCAGGTGATCTGTGTTGTGGCAAGTGTGGTAGGACTTGTGCAAAATGGCTTTGTGTCCAACATGCATTTGTATTGCCTTCAGTGTCTGCTGGGTACATAACAAACCTATTACTTAATAGACATCCTGTCTTGTCAGGTGTTCTAAGTGCTGCAACAAATCTGTCACTGTTTCTTCTGCTTTTGTTAGTGCTGCTTTTGTCTTTCAGGTGTTGCAGCATGTGTGGGATATAGGGGATCTGATACGTAGACAAAATACATGGATAAAATAAATAATGTTTGTAGGTGTCACAGATGTTTGTGAACTTACTGTAAATAAAGCACTTTTGGTATTGGAAGATCCTATGCATTAATTTGTAGCTATAAATTAGAAACAAGACTTGGATTTTTTTTTTTCCGATCAAAATGTAAATTTTTGCTTCTTTATGAAGCCTTCAACATAGGTACTTATCAAAGCTTGTTTAATTTTGCATGCCTCCCTTTGGTAAATATGAAGAATTTATGCCCACTTGTGACTTCTGGAAGGTTATAACAGCATTGCTGCATCTATATTCAGCAATATATTTGTGCATTTATCAGTTAGATATAATTGATGGTTGGCTTTCGCAGTAGCATTTTTAAACTCCAGTGGCATTATTGTAAGGAAAAAGGTTTTCAGAAATGCTTAATCAAGATGTTTATGCATTTTAATGCCTTTTTTCGACCAATTTTTTTCAGCTATGGAGCTTGTACTGAAATAATTGCAAGTTATATGTGTTATTTATCTTTCTTTTTAACAGTTGTTTCCTTTTGGAAGGTGTATGTAGAGGCTGTTGAATGACGGACAGGATGTGATTGTCCACCTTGGTTTCCAGTTTCAGGTCTGTCCAAAAAGCTTGTGTGTTTCCACCCCTGGGCACCGAACCGACCTGTTCCAGCGAGACCCTCAGAATGTTCTGATCACAGACTTCTTTGGCAGTGTCAGGAAGGTGGAGATCACCGCAGCGGCGCTTTCCTTGGACCGGGACGTGGTTGGATTGGAAAGCAAGTAAGTGGTCATTATTTAGACCTGGTTTGTATAGCTTTGTGCCACAAAAACCAAGCAGTTGTTTAACTGCCAAGGAACTGACTTCCTGTCATTTCTTACAAGGAATCAGGGAGTTAATATGGACCTTCCACCATCATGAAGTTGCCAGCTGCAACCTTTGTTTAAAAGTGCTCACTCTTTTCCTGACCCTTGTAAATAAATGCTGCTTAGACCAAGGTGTGGATATCAACAACAACAGAAGTAGTTTAGAATTTTCTTTCTTCCTTAATGTTTCTTCTTTAGTGGTCAAATATTTTGTTACTGCAATTCCTGCTTGTGGTAGTCCCCACCCTGCCCCAGATAAGCTCTAAGTATAAGCCATCAGGTTAGGTATTTGGTAACAATTAGCTTTTTAATAAATGCTTTGTTTCAGTTTTCTGAATTCTCTGGTGTTTGACGTTATTCTGTCCTGGGAATTCTGAATTCCTGAGATACAGTGATTCATTTGATTAAAATTACTGGTGCAAGTTCATTGATTGAAGTCGTAACAGGGCTTCCATTACTTTGTGGATGAAGAAAGAAGTATAAACGTTGTATTTTTGGGATTCTGTTGCCACCTATTGGGAAGAAGTAAAGGAAGATGTGCTTGTTCTGTAGGGTTTATTTAGCAATGTACTTCCATTTCTGTTATGTCTTTTGTGCTTGATGATACTGCCCTGTAGGAGGGAGAAACAAAGGATTGAAATATTGTGCTATATCAGGGACTATATACCTTTCAACACATAAGTTTATGTAAATTCTTGTCTGCCTTGTTGTTTACTGTTGATCAAGCCAGTGGAATAGCAGTTTTATTTATTTTAAAGGTAACAGTAACTCTGGTCCTTGTCATTATAAATATCATGAGAGGTTTAGTGTATTTCATATTTTACTTTCATGCTGTATATCTGGATCATATGCATTAGTACATACCATATAAATCTTAAGCTAGCTTTGTAATTCCTTAGTATAGAACAGTACTTAGTGGCATTAAATTGTTTTTTTCACTGAAGAATAAAAAAAAGCCACAGTACCTAGTGGCATTAAATTGTTTTTTTTTTTTTTTTTTTTTTTATTTACTCTTGGCAAGTAACAGACATTTGACATTGCTAGTCAAAAACCATGATGAAAACTTACCTATGTGGGTTTCTAATTTGTGGACAATTGAAAGGAGAAATATATTTTGAAGGACTTTACCATTCTGAAACAGGAAATGACTGGCTGGACTTTTCAGCTTTTTTTGTGTGTGTTAGTTTGGTGTCAGTAATGGAGAGATTTTTGGTGCCTGATGATACTGCACTGCCCACATGGAAGCATGTTGAGAAATGGGCACTCGTGCACAGAGAGGAATATTATCCTTGTGAAATATTTTGATATTTAATGAAAGCTGTATTACATTATCATGGCAATCCACTTAAGTGTGTGAAATTGGAAGGGGTGGAGACATGTTGGTTTAATGTCTGGTTTAATAGTTCTCCTTTATACAATTTTCTAAAAAAGTACTTAACTTCTCAGTGGCTTGTTGCCATTTGGAAAGAGTTTATAGACAATATGTTTTTAAAGGAGGAGAAAGTATGGAATTGGTTAAAAAAGTACTGAAAAATTGTAGTATAGCTCTAACAGACAATGATGTGGAGTGCTTAATAAATTCCTTAAGCAGAATTCTAAGGTCAGTACCTCTTGGTATGACAGCTCTGTTTAGCTACAACAAATATAAGAATTACAGTTTGAAGTGAATTTATTAAATGAAAATATTAATGCCTTTTAAAAAAGCAGTTTTGGAGCATCTGATCTACAAGAACTAGTTACTCTGTTTTTTTAAAAGAATGTTATGAACATTACACACACCTATTTCTGAGGTTGTTGAGAAGGTAGAACAAAAATTACATGATTTTTGAATAGGTGCTACCACTGATTGTCTCAAAATAATGTAAGAATGACTCTTGAATGAAAGAATGAGAGTTTATTCTGAACCCTCTCAGTGTCAGTTAAACCATTCAGTGCCTTTTGGGAATGCAATGGCTGTTGACACTCTGAGGTAAAACAGCTGGGGAGGGATGGGGCTATCACAGCCTGGGTTATTCTTTTTTGTTTCACTGGGAGAGAACTTAACAAAAAAAAAGTGAAACAATTCTTACAAAATAGTTATGACTAAGCTTGTTTATGTCAAACATTGTTTTAAAAGCCCTGAGAAGCAGAAAAAAGTAATAGAGAATTGAACCTGGGCCCTTAAGAGTTTGTAAGATTTATTGACCAAGAGGTATCTGATAGATCACAAGTATCTGCTACTAGTACATCAAAATTTATATTACTTTGGTTACTGAGTGTGAAGATGTTATTGGTTTTATATTTGATGAAGTCTCGAGGCTTCATTCCTTTATGAATAATGTCCCGTGTTTTATTCTTCCCTCAGTGTTAGCTTGATACCTTTTTTCTTCTCCTTCTACATACTGATGGCAGTAGAATGCTACACAATGTTTGTGTTGCAGACCATAACCAGACGATGAAATCCCGGCCTCAGCTCTGACACAGTCTTAAGTAGTCTGCATTAGATCGATTTGTTTGTTTTAAAGCTGCAGGTGTCACAGGTGCAGATAAGGACATTAAAAGCCAGATGAACAAAAGAGGTAAACCACTGATTACACAGATTAGGGGTAAAGAAGGTGCTGTCATGTGAGGCATGAACATGTAGCAGGATTGTACTGCTGGCAGACTGTTCAAGTTCTCATCTTGCCCACTGCTGTGACTTTGCCAAATCTTTTCAATAGAAGTTTGTTCTTTTGTTACACAATTGCTTAGCAATTACTTGGTTGTACAGATCCGCTCCCAAGCCCAGCGTGAGCCATAGCTGTGCAACCAGATCAGAACTGGCAGCTTCACGTGGAGCTCGTGCCGTGGCATTTGATGAGTGAGGCCTTTGAAGTTTCCTCTGGCTTGGGCTGAGGCTCATACAGAGAACAACTACTAATTAACCAAGAGAAGAGGCTTTCTTTCTACCCACGTAGTGCTAGGTGAATATTTGCAAGTAAAAGCTTTAAAAAATAAAGAGAAGGTTCCTCTGCTGGTTCCTTTCCTCATAGCTGTTTCAGTCTAAGCTGTGTTCACTTCAAAGGGCTTGTTCTGCAGCTGCCTCAGTCCTGACAGGATCTGTAGCTGCCAATTTTAGCAGAAAATCTGACAGTCTAAGGGTTCTGAGGCTTCAGATGGTTATGTTTTGTCTAAATCCCCATGCTAGTGCAGAAAGTCAACCTTAAGGAGTAAGAAGAAATCCTGTTTCTTTGGAGGAAGGGCCTTACAGGTTTTAGAACATCTAATAAATTAGGACTGTGTCTTTTAAACTTGGATTGTAATTCTGCAGCCAGTTGGAACACTTTCTCCTTTTCAGTTCTTGTCATGAGGAAAAGACCTGTATCAGCAGAAAGTGTTGGTAAAAATTGGGATGAATATTTCCCTTAAGGGTAGTAAAGAGTGAATTAAAGACAGCATCATATAAAACCATCCTAATTTCATTGCTTTTGAGAATTAGGCTTTGTATTTAATGCTTCTGTTATGAAGGATTGTGATTCTTCACTACTGGCAGTGACTGTTTTCCTAAAAATAAACAAATTGGTCACTTGTATTAGGAGGGATGCTTGTAACAGGCTAATTATGAGTAATTGGTTCATTTGCAGAATATTACTAGCTAATGTTCTCTCAATCTATTTTGTGTGTGTGTGTGTGTTGGTGTCTCTTTCCTGTCTTTTCTTCTTTTCCACCAGCTATTTTCAAATTATGTGCTTAATAATTAAAGCTGCTATTGTGTGGTCCTGAAGCCTTGGGGAATCAACTTTATGAACCAATAGGTAAATTTGTTTATTTTGCAAGTAGATGCTGCTCATCTCAGTGGGTGTCCGGGTTTGTTCCGAGATCCCCGTTCAGCCTGTACCCGGTGCCATAAATCTGTAGTTTTTCACGTTTCATAAGTGACGTTTAGGACTAATCGTGCCAGCTCACGTTACCGGGCAGGTTCCCGGGTCCTGGCGCGGTCCCGCGGGGCGGGCAGCGCCGGGCGGACCCGCGGCCGCTCCGGACAGCGCCGGCAGGTGGCGCCATCGCGCCGGAGCGGGAGCGCGGCGGGCGGGGCTGGGACAGGGACCGGGACCGGGACAGTGACCGGGGCTGGGACAGTGACTGTAACCGTGACAGGGACCGGGACCGGGGCTGGGACAGTGACCGGGGCTGGGACAGTGACCAGAACCGTGACAGGGACCGGGGCTGGGACAGGGACCGGGGCTAGGACAGTGACTGGGGCTGGGACAGTGACCAGAACCGTGACAGGGACCGGGGCCGGGGCTGGGACCGTAACGGGACCGGGACAGTGACTGTAACTGGACCGGGGCTGGGACAGGGACTGTGACCATGACCAGGACTGGGACCGGGACCGATGGGCCCCGCCGTGCCTGCCCCACGCCCCGCTCTGGGATCCCTTCGGAATCAGGCGGGCGTGGAAAAGGGGAGTTCAACTTGGTCCTTGTTCCGTGGAAATTCAACAGGATAATGGGAGGTTTTTTATCTTATTTTCCACTTTTCCTACTGGGCGACAACGTGACAGAGATGTAACGTGTTTCAGATTTAGAGTAACTTAAAAATAGAAAAAAACTCAGAATTTAGCAGGTCTCTATGCATCAGAATTGAATTGCCAGTGGGATTAAGAAGCTATTCTAGGTCCACAAACACCTTCAGATGGGTTTCATAATTTTTCCCTTGAAGAGCACTAATCAGATACACACATACTGTATTTTCCTATAATGTCTTACAGATTTATTCTGTTTTAGTGGTAACTTTGGATTTTGTAATCCACGTGCTTTTTAATAGCCTACAAGTAATTAAAGAAGATGGGTGAGCCAATACTTGCTGTTAAATACTATGGCTGGATTTCCTAAAGTATTTTGTAAATATATTCAGGGTTTCTTTGCTTGCATAAACATAGGTCAATATATACATAGACGTATATATACACACACTGTAGTGTAAAAGAACTTTTCAATGTAATACAAGTGAAATTAGTATGAAGACTATAGAATGAAAATTACATAGGAGGGCACAATCTCACTAGTATAATGTTGGTATAAAATAAATAAGGATGACTGACAATATTGAAAGGAACTGCAGGTATAAATTGTATTGGGAAGTTTTAAAATACACTAAAGTTCTATGCTTGGTAATGACAGTCCCTGTTTAGTAAGGTATTTTAAAAAGCGGCATTGAACAATTTATTTTTTGTTCCTTTGAAAGGATTTTTGACCATGCATTTTGACAGATTTTGGAGGTTTTTTGGTAATAAAACAAAAGGGCTTGCTTCAAAACTATAGCTCTTGACTCAGATTTTCTTTGGTGATTTTTCTTCCTCCAAATTTTTGTTCTGTGTGTGATCCTGCATTTTTTCTGTGAGAAACTTTCAATTGTTGTTCTTCTATTATTTCACATTTTCAGTACAACATTGATTTGTTGAACCCATATATAGTCAGTTATTTCTATATATAATTTTAATAGGCAAAGAAACCTCTTGGTCTGTAGAGGTACCATAAAGCACATGCAAGTCAATGGTAGTATTTTATTGGATTCAGCTTTTAAATCAAGTTCAGTACCTTTACATTCTTCACAAGTGACTTGGATATGCCAGTTGACGTGGGCACATATAGTGTTAGGCAGTCTAAAATTGTTGCATGGCATATTTATGGGAGATCTTAAGTACATCTAGTAGATTTTAACATCATCTAGACAGCTTGAGAATATCTAGATATCAGGGGATATTTCACATAGGGTTTTAATTTTGTTTTCCTTTATCCGTTCCTTTTTATATCTTTCCTATATAAAATTCTTATTTTGTTTCATTATTTCTTCTTCATCTCTTTTCCCTCTGTGATCTTTACCTGCTATTATTTTTGCAGTTGAGCAGGCTGCTTTATAATTGCAGTCTCCTGAAGTGCTTGTTATTCTTTCTAGTGCTATTTATGTGGAGGTCCTGGCTTGATCTTCTTGCTTTGCTGCCCAGGTGCTAAATAAAAATTAATGTCTGTTCCTAGCAGTATTTCTGTAGCTGTGTGCTCTACATTGCTGCTGAAGAAGACCATGAAAACAGCTGTAGTATTTGGCATAAGTCTGACCAGGAAATATTTTCATGTAATTTTGGCATGTTTTCAGCACTGTGAGATAACATGGGAATTTCAATAAAACTGAATTACTGTTATTTGCTTCCTGTCAGAAGTACCGGAGCTGCCGTTGATGTTTCTGAGGATACCCTTCTTGTGTGATTTCTAGCAAAGTGAAAAAACAGGGGTGAAGAGAAGCAGACATCTAGAAGCAGTGACTGTGGAACTCTTAGGTCTTTGGAATTTAGAGGCCAAGCTCACATTAACATTTGTTATGCCCTAGAAGTGAATCTGTGCACATAAGTATTAAATTCCCAAGGCTCAAGCAGCATTACTGCTTTTTAAAAATATGGTGTTAAGACATACGCAAATGCTTTTAGTCTTTGCTGGTTTTCATATTGTCAAAAAGCTTACCCTTGATTTTTTTGGGCACCTGAGGGATGACCTTCTGGATGGTCAGAAATTCCTGCCTCTGAAAATTCATGTCTTGCCCAAAGCTGTGGAGGTGAAGGGGCTGTGGAGGGAAGTGCCTTCACGACGTATTTATATAACAATGGACCATAAAGTGATCTCAGTCTACACCTTCCAGCCCTCTCAATGGGAGGGACCTCTCTCAAGTCAGGTGGTTGCTGGACCAAAGCTCTCATCATAGAGCTATTACATTTATTACTGAAATGCAAGTCCCTGAAGCCCTGTTCTTGGTTTTGGTGAGCTGCACGATGGTCTGGAAGACTAGATGTGTCCCTGCTTGTGTCTGAAAGCTGTACTACACTCAGAGAAGTTATGCTGCTCAGTGGGCATACTGAGAGACCTAGTTCTTTAGCAAAGAAGTGAAATGTAAGTTGTGAAAGAAGAGCTGAACTCCAAAAAAAAAAAGCATTGCATTATTGCCAGGCATGTCTTTTCCATCTGGCTAGGTGTTTGAATAGACCAGTGCAAATTTCTGATATCAGGGGAGCAAGAAAGTCACAGTTGCATCAATGGATGGAAAGAAAACTAGAGGTGATTATAGAAGGTGATTCTGATCACATAAGGCACTGGATTTACAGATGGCTTGCTGAGCACTGTTTAGTATTACTTTATAAAATGAGATTGTTTTATGAGTTTGGTCAAGAGTATCAGAAATCTATAGAAACAGATGCTGAGTACATCTACAGGAGTTCCCAAGCTACTGTTAAGATTATTTTATAAAATTTGTAGGATGGCAAAATATTAACTCTGTGGTGAGATTGATCTTTCAGGAAAAGATAGTAATACTGTAAACAAAGATTTTATTGCAAAATGGGATTTATTCAGCATTTTTACAGGTAGAAGTCTGATTGCATGAAGGGTTTGTTATTGGTAAATAGCAGGAGAAACAAACAAGAAGTAATGAAGCACAATAAAGTCTTTTGTATCCCCTGAAGGGGAGCAAGAAAAGAAAGGAAGACAGCAGGATACATAGGGAGCTGGAGGAATACCTGTTCAGGGTTTGGATATGTTGTGTCTTTTGAATCCTAGTAAACTTAATTCATTTGGCTCCAGTTTACTATTTGGAGATTCCTGGGATGGCAACTGTGGATGTTCAGCTTTTACAGAATGGTGACAGCCAACCTCTGCTCTGCCAGTTACATCGGGCACAAGTTTATATCATATTGAAAAAGAACTGAAAAGGTTGAAGCCCCCTCAGTCATCTGTCTAGAGATCAGAGCTAATTTGGAACATAAAGTCAGGCAGGATTTCTCTTTCAGAAAATGAACTGGGAGTTGCTGCTCTGTGTGTGTGAAGATGTGTTCATATTCTGAAATGTAGCGCCAGCATTTACTGCAAACTTAAATGACTTTTTTTTTATGTAACCAAAAAATATGTGTGTTTCTTAGAGATGCAGGAATCATTCAAATCAGTGGACTTCCAAAATATATAGATTGAAATCACGAGATTGTTTAGGGAATTCACCTTTCACTTTGTACATACAACATTAAATTAGCAAGGGCACTGCATTATTTGAACAGCATTTTGGTGATAGGCAGGAATGAGAATTTAGAAGCAAGTTTGGAGAGGGAGAATGTGTCTTCTTCCCACCCCAGCCAAGTGTTGAGACAAGAATAGTTCAATCCAGTAGTTCCCAAGAGAAGGCAAGACCACAATGGAGGCTAGAATCTCCTTTCCTGTAGGGAAGGGAAGAATATTTGTTGAGCATTGGTATTCAAAGTTGCTTTAGCATAAATTCCTTGAATTATATGATAGCCATTTTAAATTTCTCTTTCTACTGGTTAAAAAAAGTTGCTGAAGTGTAGCTGATGTACTAGTTTACTCCTCTACTAAAGGAATGGTTTATCAGAAACTGAAACAATTAAAAATGTTGCACCTTCCTCCTGCCTTCTGTTGCTGGATTTTTAATTTTACAGTGGTATTTCTCTGTAATTCTCTGTGTAATTGCTGTGTGAAAAACATACAAAAAATCAATTCTGGAGGGACCAGATGCAGAGGAAGAGACTGAATAATACTGGTATATTGGTATAATTTTAGACACTGATTGAAGGATAAGGAAAAGCTCTGCTAATCTTTCAGATTAATCTTCAACAGATGATAATCTTTAAATTGATGTTATGCTTTCACTCTTTCTGTGTTTTGTATCTCAGTATTTTAAAAATGTTCATTAGACTGTTGGGTTTTTAGCAGTCAGTGATAAATGACAAATGCTTGGATTCATACAGCTTCAAAATGTGTGGAAGGTACTTGGTAGAAGTGGGTTACCTCTTGTACTTATTCTAAAAAAGGTTTGAATTCATATTTAACATCAGCAATCTGAGTACCCTCGTCGAGGTAACCATTACTGAAAGTGGGTTTGCTGTCCTGGGACACTGAATGTTCTTAAGCCAAAGCTGGGTGCATTTATCCTGCTTAGGAAAGGCAGAGTGGCTGTCAGAGCAGGCCACTAACTGCATCTCCAGACGCCGTGGCTGTGCCCGGTTCTGCTCGCCCTTGCACTGCGCTGTCACGGCAGATCTGCTGCCCTCGCTGGGAGGGGAAGGGGGTTCACTGCAAGGAGAGAGCAGATGCTCTGAGGGCTCCTCTCTGAGGGCTCTGGGGCAGAGCTGGGCTGTGGCTGGGCTGTCCTGCTGGCAGAGCTGGGCTGTGGCTGGGCTGTCCTGCTGGCAGAGCTGGGCTGTGGCTGGGCTGTCCTGCTGGCAGAGCTGGGCTGTGGCTGGGCTGTCCTGCTGGCAGAGCTGGGCTGTGGCTGCGTTGTCCTGCTGACTGGCACTGCTTGCTGTGCAGTTTGCTCAGAGCCCACCTGGGCTCTCAGAGGGACAGGAGGCTGCTGGGTGCCCGTATGTTCTCCCCGTGGCTGCCTTCCTGGAGCTGCAGTCCAGGGCCACTGTTCTGCTGGCAGAAGCTTTCCAAAACTGGGGCCAAATCTGGCTTGCAGATTATCCATCTGAATTTCCTCCCAAGCAGCAGAGTGCTGCAGAAGGATAGGAATGGTTAGATCTTCTATACCATCAGAAAGTGTACCTAAGTGTAAACTGTGTGAAAGGAGTAGATATGAGTATGTTTTTCCTCTTGTTCCACAGTAGTTATTTAAACTTGACAGATGGGTTAATGCATATACTATTATAGTTGTATTAAATAATTTGAGTGAGCTAAAAACCAGAAAGGCTTACTTGTATTCCTAGATGATCCCTGATCCTGTGTAATCTGCAAGTGATACAAGTTACCATAGACATGCTCTAAAATTTCAGTAGTATTTTTGTGTTTAAAATAGTAGGACAAAAGTTACACCTCTGAATAGTTAATAATTTATAACTCTTTTTAGTTTGGGAGAATACAGTGAACCCTGTAGTTGCTCCTAGGTTTATCTCAATTTAACTGTAACATAATATTTAAGCTTCATGGTTCCCCACTGGCTAGTACTTTTTTTTTCTGTTGGTTACTTAAGAGTCTGAACCATGACTTCCTGCTAGAATAAAATAGGAATGAAGACTTCTTGCTGTAGGTCTAAATTTTAACTGGGGAATTGGAGCAGAACAGCCACTAAGTGAAACTGCTCTAAATCTCAGCCATAGAGGACATAACCTCTGTTTCTTCCTCAGCTGTCAAATAGAGTGCCCTAGTTCCTTTTTCCTTTGTGTGTGGTTTTCCTCTGATACAGTTTTTACTAACAGGTACTTTATAACAAAATATTCTGAGCTGACTTCTATCCTATTAGATGCTTATGGATGTCTCCATAAAAATATATGGCATATCTGTAAAATGGATAAATCTGCACTCTGCTGTAATGTTTTAAAACTGGAAACTGTGTGCACACAAAAAATCTGGTTAGATAGAAAATTGTCCTTAAATCAGAATATTTCTAGGTGGTTTGCAAATCTAATGGCACTACTGAAAAATATTAGGCTCTTTATTAATCTGTGGGTTTTTAATGTAATTTAGGAAGAACAAGAGAAAATATTAGCTAGCTGTGGCAGGAAGAATTCTCATGCCATAGATTCAAAGATGGCTTACATCAGTGTCACTCTAAATGTTTTACAGTAATAATCGTTGTATTGATGTGATGTGTCTGTTCAGTTACTAACGAGCAGCTGTGTAATGAAAACAGCTTCTCCAGTTGTCATTCTTGGGGATGCTTCCAGCAACACTGGAAGCTGTGGAAAGATCGTGGATGAGGACATATTTCCAGTTGGTAGTGGAGTATGGGAGAAAAAAATGTAGTTTTTATATGTAGCTGTACATACTCTGCAAACAGAGGGATTCCATTCTGGTCTCAAAATTCTTATTTTATTGCACTATTGAGGTTTTGTGCAAACATAATTATTTCTTTAACACTATGGGAGAGTATGCGTGAGCCAGTTCATAATTCTGTGCTGTATTATGACTGTTCTTAATTCAGATAAATATAAATATAAAGCATTTTAAATTACAGCGCAGTTCTTAAAAGATTATCATTATCATTGCATTGAATTTTGTGTACATTTATGTGAGTTTTATGGATGAAAATAATGGATGCAAGAGATGTCTTAGAATAATAGTGATTCGTAGTATTTATTTATGGTAGTACATCATCAAGGAGGTACTTAGTTGAGTTTTTAGATAGCCTAGGTAATTGTTTCTAACTGATTTCTAACTGTTTCTTCCTGCTTTCTCCGGATGTGAAATGAAGTCCTTTACAAGATACATTGAGACTAGAAAGAAAAAGTGGGGGAAGGGGAAGCTCATTTTACATCTTGGTGATTATATCGTAAAATGCAGCTAAGGAAGAGACCTAATTGTTGTGTGACTGTTGCCTGTATCTTGCTGTGAGCATAAGAGAAAGCTGTAGAAATTGTGGCTGATACAAATATCATTGGAAAGGAGATCCCACCTACTGAGGAAATCCAACCATCTTTAATGTGCCAAATGAATATGCAACCTGCACATGGTAACAAACTGAAGTCTCAGTAAAACTAGGGCAATGCAAATTGAAACAGGGAATAATTAATGTATTAATGCCTTTTATACCTACTGTGCTCATCTAGTAATCAGATTATTTTGTTAAATGTAATTAGAATTGTAAAAAGAATAATTATGTAATAAAGCTAACTTCACCAGAAATTTGAATAAAAACAAAATTGCTGAAATGAAGTGAAGCAAATTGTAGATTATTTATTTTCACCTGTCCTTGTAAAATAGAAGTGTAATTTTTAGGTATGCTTCTTATATACTGAAATGAAAAAAAGCTAATAGGAGAGGAGGGAATCAGGAAATCAATATAATCAGAAATAAGAGCAATATGCATGTTAGTCATCTACTCAAACAAATAAAATAGTGTGCCTGTGATTGTAAAACTTGAAATTAAGGCAAATTTCCATAACCACAATAAAAGACAAAAAGATGAATTATTACTCTTGAGGCAAATAGATATGAAATGCAACCCATTCCCAGAGAAAGTAATACAAAATAATTTTTGGAGTTGAATTCTATGAAACAGTAATTTTCTTAGGTTGTAAAGCCTTTTTCTTTTTTGCTTATGTTTTTGATACTGCTTAAGAAAATGACACCATTAAAGGCAATTAATTTTAGCAAGGGTTATTTCAATAGCCCACTCTGCTGAATTGTATCAAACTGTCTCCAGCACAGCCCTGCCTGTAAACATTACAAGTCAGGGGCCAGGTTCAGGTAATTATCTTGGAGTAAAACTTTAGTCCAGTAATGCTACTTTTGCACCTCGTTTAGTGAGTGAAGTAGTTCATCTCTTTGTTGCCAAAAGTTTGGTGTGGATTTATTTTTTTGAATGTTCAGTCCTGTATGTTCATTCAATTTTGTGTCATTTAATCAGCTCAGTCTGATTGAATGGCTGTGTGTGTTACTTTTGGTGAGTAAGGTGGTAAGTTCTCCTGAGAGGTTATTCCTGTCTGGAGCAGAAAAAGATAACCTTGTCCTGTAGAAAATATCAAGAGTGCATCTCCTTTGCAGTAATACAAGGGAAAGCAAACCTTTAAGACTAAATTTACATTGAAAAATTTAGCCCTAAACTTAAATATTCTTGGAAAAATAGATTTAAACTAGAATCTTAGGGAAGAGTGTTTGGAAATGGCTCAAACCTTTGCATATACGTCATCTGTTTGTTGGCATATGCAGTTTGTTTCCTGTAGGTTGCAGATCAACTTGGTAACAGACTGTGTGCTGATCTTAAGAAATACTGGATTAAAGTGACCAGAAGTATTTTTTACTGTGATAGGAAGATTTGGATTGATGGTAATCTATAGTGGAAATGCAGTAAATAACACAGTTCTCATTTAGTTTAGTTGTGTCCTGTTCAGTCTGTGTGAAACAGCAATGATTACTTTTCTTTCACAAAGTTTCCACTCAAGGTCTTCTGTTCCTCAAGCATTGATATTTTTAAAAATTGGCTTTATCTTTAATCTGCATAATATGCAGATTAAAAGGAAGAAAGAAATGTACTCAGACATTTAAAAACAAACAAACCAACCCCCTAAAAACTCTCACTTTAATTGCTAGTTTTCAGAATTTAGCAAAATTTACCACGTTTTCATTTTCTCTTGTGAAATACCAGGATTCTCATCTGGTACAGTATCCAGCACCTTAGTCAAAGAACTATTGTTATAGAGCAGATAAGATTAAAAAAAAGTCATTGGGTTTGATGAAAACCTGCATGAACATTGAGGGGAAAAAAGCCAAAGTTACCATAGCAACCACCAGTGCTTTAGAAAATAGCTGAGTAAAAAGAGCAGAAATGTAACAGAAAATATGAGGGCCATTTCATAAAGCATTAAAAATAAAAACGAAATTTAAAGCAAATATGATTACTGCTCAGCTTTTATCGTAGAAATCCCTGATAAGCAGCAGCTTGTCTTTATTTAAAAACAGGACCACTGTTGATAAAGTTTTAGTGTTTAGTCCCCATTAGACCCTATTAAGGAGATACTTTTGTGAATTTGGTTAAAAATTATTGAAAGTTTTATGAGTTGTTGTTTGTTGGGGTTTTTTCCTTACCTTTTTTTTTTTCCTCTGCAAATGGTTTTCTGAGCAACTGCAGTCTTAATCTGCACAGAAGAGTGGGCTCTGAAAATGTCCTTTACAGTACAAACATGACCAAAAGTCCTACTAATAAATGTGGTCCCACAGTGACACTACTGTGAGTTCTTCATGATCACATAGCACTGCCCGTCAGGACAGGAGTAGCAAAGGCAGCTTTAAAATTCATGGACAAAAATTTCAGGAAACAGCTACATTGATAAGTTTAGGGGTGTGAGCTGCCCATTCATAGCAACTTTACTTAAAATAACAGGTACAGTCTGTCACCTGTGCCTTTGTATCTGAACCTATATTCTGATCTCAGTGATTAACTTAAGGCTGAGCTTTCATACTTTCTTTGGTGTTTTGTCTTTTTGAATGGAGTCAGCATTCTGCAGTGCACTGGTATTGGGTAAGAAGTCTGGTGTTTTGCCTATATATTGCTTCATAGTTGTGCAGGGTTAGATTTTATGTGGGTGAGCATCAAATGTTCATGGGATAAAATGGCAAGCATCTTTTCTTTCCCAATTACTATGTAGCTGTTGTCTTAAATTTGATCCTAGTCCTCATACAACAAACTGGCCCATGTTGGAACCTTAACCAAATAAGAAAACTATGAAATAAATCACTTTAATATTCTGTCCTGATAAAGTGCTTCATATGAGTATTGAAACAATCTAAAAGTCTGAGTATGAAAAGGAAAACAACAAACATTTTATCCTTTCTTTATAATACAGTCTGATTCAATTCTTGCCTTCTCTTCAAAGGACTGTGTTATTGCTGTTGTCTGACTGCTGCTTGGCTGCAGCACAGTTATCCTGTCCCATTGTTAGAAGATGATTCTGTGTAGTAGGAGATGGTACTTAACTGTCCTAGACAGAGCTGTAGCCTGGGGCTTTGCGTGCATGTCAGAGCAGTTCTTAGTGGCATCTGTTTCTTTTGGAAAAAAAAAGCATTGTTTCTGAGCAAACAGATTTTGATTATTTTATAAAACACTGCGAAACAAAAGTATTTTCCTCTCCTCTGGTCTCGTGTGGAAGTTTATAGAAGGGTAAAAGACTTGGATCATTCCCCAAAGTCTTGTGCATCCAAATAAAACATTTGTGATGAGTTCCATATTGTAAAGTGGGTACAGTGTTTTTTTTCTCCTCTGTTGCTGTCAGAGTTACAAATGCATGTCTGTATGGAAGAGAGAACTGAAACTGACTAAGCTGAAATATTGAAATTAGGGATTTTGTAAGAAAGAAAGGTGCTGTGTATTTCTGTAAATGCTTAAGGTCCTTTCTCTGCAAAATTCACATGGAAGATCTAGAGGCACTTTGGCACTGATCTCTTGTTTAGTTTCCTCACCTAAAAACGTTCTGTAGTGCCTTTATAGCATGACTTCTGCTCCAGATCAAATGCAACAGACTGCTTACTCCAGTGTGTGAGTTCTTCCCTAGGAATAACTAGGAAAAGGATGCATTCCGGACAAGATCAGCTTAGTGTTTTAATACAAGCCTTACTTGGCATATTTAATGAATTCTTGTCTATTATCAGGTTGGGGTTTGACCTGACAAACTTTTCCAGTGTGGCTGGACTTCATGGAGTAGTTTTGTGCTGGGGCAGTGGATTATAAAGCAGCCAGGTAATGAGCACAGACTGTGGTGGAGCATCCTGGAGCCAGGACAGAGGCAGTGGCGGTGCTTGTTCTGCTGCAGCTGGGCTATGTCACAAGTGGTTGCTGCTGCCTCATGAGCCCTCCTCATTCCTGCAGGCAGAGCTCTTTGCACTGTGTCCCTGCCTCTGCCAGGGGTTTGATTCAAAAGTCCTGCAGAAATCTTCCAAATCTCAGTGTGTGGCCTTGTTACCACCTGACAATCTGTTCAGACTCTGGAGTTTATGTATGGTATGCTCTGACAAGGTACTGTCGACATGTACTTTGAATTTGAAACTCATAAACACTACTTCATGTAACAGTTTTCTGTGACATCTCTGTTAAGTTCCTGCAGAACTTAATACAAGCAGAATAGGTATTGTTGTGTTTCATTTGTTGTGCTATGTTTTTACAGATGTGTGGAAACTTAGCAGTGCAGTGCTATTAGTGGGCTGTGGTAGTGCTGTTAGTGGTGTATCAGTGGGTTGTGTAGTGCTAATATTTTGTGTGAAAATGCTGTCTGTCACTAACGTCATGAAGTAGGAACACAACTGACTGACCTCTGACTATTTTGGTAGATGAAACTAAACCCCACTAGGTGGTGCAAGTAAATAAACCACCTTGCAAAATACTTCTCTCCAGATGAATGAACTTGGGGAAAGGGTGTCTTTCACCAAATTAAAATATATTATTTGATTGTTTACTTGGGTTTTTTTCATTTGTGATTTTGTACAGTAGTTATTAAAATTTAATATTTAATGCTGTCTTAGCCTGGTGTTTTTCACATAACAGTCTTCCTACAAGCTAACCGAGGCATTTCCAGGCTTAGCATCTACTTAGAGTATTCCCTCTCAGGATATTTCTTGCAATTTATCCTATGTTTCCCTTTGAGTTTGCTTACCTTTATAGCTCTACTGTGTACATACAGTCAAAACTGTTTGTTCAAAGAAAAGATTTCAAACATTAAGTTACAGTAAGGTACTGTCAATTTACAGTGGAGTGAATAAGGTTCCAGTAGAAAATAATTTTGACATATCATGTATGTGGTTAGTCTGTAAGGGTTAATGTGTATGTCAAAGAGATCAGTAGTTCTAATATGTTTTATTTAGAAATAAACAAACAGAAAACCACAAGATGAAACTCCACACAGACCTTTCAATATTCTCCACTCTCCACTGAAAACACCTCTTGTGCAGTGGTGGTTTTACTGAAGATGCAGTGGCCCATACATGGTCAACATATTTTTATAGCCATAAGATCAGTAGCAAAAGTTTTTTAATATCAAGAAACCGCACATTCTTGTGGTAAGTGGAAAACCCCAGGAATTTCTACCTGTGGAGAGCCATCAGCACTCTCATGTTCTTGTCAGTAATCGTGTTTTAGCAGAGTTTGTATGGCTTCCCTGTAGACCACAGGCTGCCAGCTCTTGCCAGAAGAGCTGTGGTGCTGAGCAGAGGCTGCCTGTGCCGAAGGGCGGGTGCTGCAGTCAGTGGGTGCTGCAGTCAGTGGGTGCTGCAGTCAGTGGGTGCTGCAGTCAGTGGGTGCTGCAGTCAGTGGTGCTGCAGTCAGTGGGTGCTGCTCCTGCTCTGCCATCAGCCCTGCAGAGCTGTGCCTTCCCTGCTGCCACCTGCCCTCGGTGTCCCTGTGCCAGCCCGTGAGCACAGCACAGCGCTAAATGCGGCATCATCGCCTCGCAGTGCAGGACTCTGTCATGAGACACAACTGCAGTCACGGAGCAGCTCTCTAGTGAAAGTTCAGTGTATTTCTGTGCAGTGTATTTACTGAAATGGAAATTTTTCATTTCAGAGTGACTTAGGTATTCATCAGCTGGGATGGGTGTGTTTGCCGAATTCTTCCCAATGTTGACAAATGCAGGGTTTTGGGTTGGTGTTTTGGTTGGGGGTTTTTGTGGGTTTTTTTGCTGGGTTTCTTATTCTAGGAAATAAGACATTAAAGTATAAAAAGCTTATGCCCATGAAATCTCAGTTGGCCAGCAGCTATAAAGAATATACGCACTAACAACAGTTAACACATACTCTGAGTTTTGCAGTAAGATTCTGTTGTACTGTTTAGCCTGTACAGAGTACACATAGAAAAATTGCAGCAGAGATATTAGTCTTAAAATGCAGAAAGAAAATATTTTTTTCCTTGGGCAGAGGACCAGCCTACTCAACTGCCATCATGCACTTTTGGCCATTACTAACTCCAAACCCAGAGTTGAACTGTATGGTGATGCAAGTAGAAGGGCCTCATGGTATGTCTATTAAAATACTTTGATATTCCTGCTGTACAAAAATCCAGTACCAATGGTTTTGGTTACTTATATTGTAGTAGTGTATGGGAGTGCCACTTATGAGTGAAGATCCACTGTAGCTGAGCAATGAACATCTGCATATGCACACATTACACCATGGTGTTCTCATTCAAAGTACTCAACAGTTTTGGTGACAGGTACATCGAACATTCAAATATGAAAATATGAGAGAAAATGGGTGATTTAAAAAGGAAGTTTGTTTTCCATTAAACATGTAAAACATGAAGTTAAAAGGTGCAAGACAGAATGTAAACTCTTTACTAGATTTCATATATTTGATAATGTGGCACGTAAAATTCTTTAGAATGAAACCTTTCGGCTCTTGCCTGCTTTGCGCTTCTCTTAATTTGGAGGTTTTTTTCTTAAACTTATTACTTTGTAATTGGAGTTGTTCCATTGTTTCTCTGACTGTTACTTATTCCATCTGAAGGTGTCAGAAGAGAAATCTGACTTCATTATCTCTGCTAAATGAAGTAATTTTTACCTTAGTTTCAAGTTGCCTTTTATGCATACATGTCTATACACACAGCAACACACACATGCACATATATTTGTTTGGGATTGTGAAAGACCTTGCAAAAGCATTGGAGAGTTTGTTCTTCTACATAAGATGCACTGAGAGGCTGAAATTCTAAAAACTGAGTGACAGATTGGCATTGTGATCTTTTCTGCTTTACACAGCCTCTTGGTGCTGGTATCTACTGATAATATATATTTAACATTCAGATTTAATGATACAATGTTCTGTAGATTATAAATGTTTGCAGAAAATGACTTATAAATAATGGAAGAACTTACCATAAGAATGAGATAAAGACTGAGATTAGGTTAAAAATACTAGGCCTCCAATCTTAGTTGAAGTTACACATAATTTTTGTGTAAACCCTTGCATTTGTTTAAAAAGAAACATCATGGAACAATCCTCTGACAAAAGAGTGAACTTGCTATTTTTTTCTTTTATTTTACTTTTAATTTCACTTTTATTTTTGAAAGTAAAGCCAGGTGAACCCCTTTGTTGTATTTACTCCACTGTTGTAAGGCAGTCTTAGAAAGTTATGACCAGCTTAAGTTCGGGCCTGAGTGAATACTGAATGTTTAATTTTAAAAGTTTTAAGTCGCATTTTCAAAAATAACTATTTAATACTAGTCTTTGTTAGACATTTTTGTTAGTGTAATAGTTCTACTAACATATTTTTACTGTCAGCTGGGTCCAACCCATATAGGTGTTGTTGAAAAATGTACTAATTAATTTTTTAGGAACTTATATTTCATAGAAGTAGCTTTTGCTTTATTGGATTATAAAGAAGGTCTTTGATGATTGCTTAAACATTGCTTGGCATTTACCATGCTGCAGAATTGATATGTAAATAAAAGCAAACTTTGTAAATAAGCTTTTCCCTACTAAAATGGTTTTATCTCTTTACTCTTACAGTAAGACAAATAAGTCTGTACAGAGAATTTAAGGTAACTGAGAAGAAAGAAAGGGGAGGGACATGCCTGTAACCCACAGAGCTGTTTGTGCTCCTGCTCTAGCCTTGTCCCTGGGAGACTGCAGAGAGGAAGGGTGCTGATAGCCTGTGGCACGCTCCGAGCTACGGCATCTGTCCCTTCCCAGCAAGAGGGGTGAGGTAACCAGAAATGTGGACTTGGCAGGTGTCTGAGATGCCAGATTTTGTGTCACGTATTTGGATTAGAAGCCACCTGTGAATATTGGAAGTTTGGCTTCTCCAGCCTATTGCTTGGCTTTGCAGCTAGGAGTAACTTGCAAATCCAGATATATGTCTTGTGTAGGTATAGCTGACAGATACTGGAATTAGTACAGCATTGAACTGAACACAAGGACATAAAGTCCCTCTTTCTGTCCCTCAGGCCTCAGGCCTAGTGGCTTGCCTGGATAGGCAGGGGAGTTCCCAAGTTTCTGTGCCTGTTGGGAGGCTGGCAAGTGGCATGTCATGTGCTTGACCCAGGATAAGTATGATTTGCTGCTTCTCTTTTGTTCCTGGGACTACTTAAATTGTACTTAAAGGCTATAAAGTTTGTCAAGTCACTGAACTTCATATAGAACAGTCTGGTTAGTATACAGTGGTATACTGTGGTGGACAGTCCTTTTTGGTTCTAATACTGTGAAATAAGTGAGGACAGAAAGGCAGACCATAAAACACTGATATGAAGAAAAAGGATGACTGCTTTAAGGGATCAAACATTAATAGATTCTTTGTTCAACATCAGCAGATTCAGTAACCTGCAGTACCTTGGCCTCAGAGAATATAATGTCTAAGTGTTTGTATTTGAACTGGAGGTTTCATCTGCCATTAACAAGAACAAACAAACCAGAATGCAGACAAAAGTAGTGCACAAGTCATCTATAAATAAAAGAGAATCATGGTCCCAGAGATGATAAAAAGACTGATAAAAAGCTTAAGAACTACATACATTCTATGCAGCTTTCTATGAAGCAAAGCCCTTCTAAAGTGGTTAGCAATATATTGTTACATAGGTACGTACATTGACAAGAGAATAAAGCATTTATTGCTGGCTGACTGGAGTGCTACTCAATTCTGTCTGCTGTGGCCACTCTTAGGACCCTTAGAGTTGGCTACAGTGAAGAACAGCACTGGTGAAAAACAGATGATTAAATTTTGTAGTATAGTGTTCTGCAATTCTTCGTGTATCTTGGTTGTCTACATTATGGAAATGTGTTACTGATCATGTTGTAGCAAAAAAAAGATCAAAAGCAACATCTAGTATTCAGGAGAGACGTTATTGCACAGTAAACCATTTCTCAAAAGCCCAGAACTGTAATTTTTATGATTAATTTTCTGAGCACCTAGGGTATAGCATGTTTCAAGAAAATCTGGGTCTATTACTGGTACCAGTGTGTATGCTCCTTTATACACTTGTAGATAGAAGTACACTTGGTGCCTTCCCTTGTAACATCCTATCCATAGGAGGAGGCAGGAGGATCAGCAGCCCTGCTGTAAAGGATCTGGAGGTGGTGATGGGCACCAGTGCCACCTCCATCAGTAAGACAAGCTGCCTTTTGAGCTCCATGAGGAGGAGTCTGATCAGCAGATTGAGCAATACTGTTATCACTTCTCTTTGATGCTGCTGAGGATCTCCCTGAAACTGTGTCTGGCATTTGGCCTTCCCCTTCAATAAAGATTTTGAGAGAGGTTGCCAAGATGGTCAGGGCTGAGGGCACACATCCTGTGAGAGAGCTGGTTGACAGATTTGGGCTTGCTTGCCCTTAAAAGGCAGAAATGTAATAGGAGGCTGCAGCTGTTTGGAATGCAGTCACAGAGGTGGTTAAGGTAAACTCTTCTTGTGGTAGCAAGAGGCACTGGCTGTAGGTTGTGGCTTGGGAGGTTCAGGTTGTGCATGAGGAGAAATGTTTGCAAAGAAGGGTGAGTTAGCACAGAGGGGTTGTGGAGGTTGTGAAGATTCAGGTGGGCAAAGCCGTGGCTGCCCTGATCTCGTGTTGGGAGGCTGAACCAGATGGTCTCTGAAAGTACCTTTGAAATAAGACTTCTGTAATTCTATGTGGTTATCTCCCTTGATGGACTGGAGTAAAGGGTCAATAAAGCAAAATGGGAAGCTTGAAATGAAGGGGGTAAGGTAAAAGGTCTGAGGATGGTTTTGGGCAGACAACAGGCAGAGAACACTGCCATTTTGACAGACTCATGTACTGAACTAAGCATTCTCATGAGAAATTATAGCTGGATAGTACATTACGTGACTGATAAACAGAAAAAATAGAAATATATACTGTAGGTGTAGAAATATTGGGACTTAAAATATGTGTATTATGTATGGGTTTTTTTGGAGGCGCTTGTTGAAAAGTGTAACAATACAAACCAATACAGATACACTGTTTAGTTTGAATATGTGCAGAAAGGAGCAGTAGTACTAAATACAAAATCAACTTGGCTATAAAGACTAATTGTGGCCACTAAATAATGGAACTGCTACCTTGGCACATTCCCAGGTTAATTCTTTGATTTAATAACATCTTCCTACTCACTTTCCTGACTTGCAGTGTACTGGCAGGTGGTGTTGAATTGGTCTACATAAAGATCAGGCACTGTGGATAAACTTTCAGTTGTGAAAAATGAGCAAGTGTGCTTTATCCAGCTGAAAGTATAATTCCAACATGTACTGGTAGCAGTATTTAAACTGGATGTGTGATGTGGTGGCATGGGAGGATTTAGACTTTGTTCTTTGAGATTCGCGTGAAATTCAGTCATAGGTTTCCAGATACAGAGCGATAATGAATAACCTGTATGGTTTTTAACCATTCTTGGAAACATTTCCCCTGCAGTTAGGAGGGAGTGGATTCAAGGGGCAGATTTGCAGCCTTGGTTCTTAAGGCAAATGCATGCATGCTTCAAACTGGATCAAATGTTTGCTCAGTGAGTTGGGCAGTGTTCTGTTTTGACTGGTTTGACACATCAGTAGAAGCTCCTCTGATATTGCTGGACTTGTCTTTATAAACATGCCCCAAGTTTGTGAAATTTGACACTTGTACTCTTTTATTTTTCCTCCACAAAACCTGCCGGGTGTGAGAATGAATTAGCATTAAGCCATGAGCACCTACTTTTAGCTGTGGACTCAAATGGTGATTTTCAATGATAGAAGAGAGACTTAGTGAGTCTTTTTATCTCCAAATTTTGATTAGCATTTGTGCTTCAGCAGCATCATCGTGTGGAAGTTTTAAATTAATTCAAAAGAGATTTTCTAATTTACCTAAAATGTGGAATAGTTGAGATAACAAAATGAAGCCCTATAGGTCATGTGGTTTCCAGTAGCAGGAAAGTCAGTTCTGCTTACTTAAGCTAATATTCTTTTTAATTCCTTCCCTCTGTCTTGCCTCAGAATAAAAATAGGAGCAGGCAGAACAGAGAATCCCTTCAGCAACATTTTTTGACAAAAGTCATTCGCTAGAAAAGAGGAGAGAGACAATACTGGTCAGCCTGTGTTAAAACACACTATAGATTTCTGTTACCTCTTTTTAGGATCTTAGGATGGCTAAGAATATGTGGCTTGACAAAGGTTAATCACCTGAAATTCTTCACATAAGAAATTGTGTGGATCAGAGAAAGACAGAGGAAACATTTGTTGCAGTCAGTTTTTATTCAGTTTATGAACTCAGTGTGTCTAGCAGACTCTGGGAACACCAGCAGACCTTTTTGTGATCAGGTCCAAGAGAAAGTGCTGTGCATTCACAGACTTCTTATATTTTTTAAACTCCAGGAATAAGTCTGTGTGACTAGTTTGGGTCAAAATCTTTCACATTTATTTGAAAAGAAATGAGCAGATTACAGAAAGTATTTTGCATTTCTGAACTGGAAGATGTTTTGCTGCTTTATTCCACAGGAATATCTCTCTGTAAAGGCCAGCAAGCTGAAGTGGTTAATTTTACTTCACAATGCAAGTCAGTAGCGTCCTTCTTCAAAAAATTGTAAAACTGATTTTGTCTAACACTGATTTGGTTTTTCATCACATCAAAGATATTTTTGCTGTCAAGTTATTTTTTTCCTTTATCTCCATATTCTATTGTTCATTTTTGTGCAATCTTCCTTTGAAGCTGTCTTTGATAGTCTGCTGTCTGCAAGCATTACTGAGTGAAAGTCACAGCATTTGTGGAAGAGAATCTTGGCTGTACCTGTGAAATGCCTGTCCATTTCCACCACAGTTCCCTCCTCTCCTCATCTTTGGATGTGCAGCAGTGTTTTTCCCATCCAAAGGTGCTCAGACTGCCCAGCAGTGAAGGGCAAAGATGAGTGTAAGTGCTATGAGACCGCCCTGCGAGGTCCCCCAAGGAGCTCCCCTCCAGCTGCCCAGCGTTCCAAAGCCCAGGACTAGGGTAGTGAAGGAAGTTGTTTGCATTTTAGGTCTTTAGAGGGAAACATCCACACTCACCTGAGCAAAGGTTGCAGCAACGAAATGTACATGGAGTTTTGACCCTTTAACTAAGGAAACTGTGCCAGGAAGGAGATGTTGTGAGGAAGTTCCCTGGAATGATGATGCTCTCAAGTATTTGCTTCTCTTCTTTGTGACTGTCTGTGTGGTAAACATTCATGTAGACAAATCTGGCATTCTCTTACAAAGATGAAAAAAGCATTGATGAGCACACTCTTGAGAGAAGAGCAGAATTAAGCATGATCTCAGCTTTTCAAGCACTGGTATTTTCCATGTATCTTAGTGCTTCTGCTGTTTAAACATACCCAATTCTTAAATACGTATGAAGTTCGGATTTAACAGATAGATCAAGTGCCTGGCATCAATCCAAGGTCTAATTCTTAATCTTCTGTACTATGGATATGGTAGATAAATTTCTCAATGGCCAATTTTAAAAACTAGTCACTCAAACCCGACATAGCCCATTTCAGCCTCTCTTTAATAGGAAAGCTAATAACTTTTTCTGATGTGCTGCATAAAGCTCTGGTATTTTGTTTTCTTTTTATTGCCAGATGCAAGTGTGTTCATGTATTTACAGTCAATAAAGCTATCAGTCCTATACACAGGTTTAGATTAATAATTTCAGCCTTTCAGTCTTGGGTATCAGGTTTAGGCACTGCAGTGTTACTTGCATCCCTCAGGCTTGTGCTGACTGTCCAAGTAGTTGCAATGTTTCTGCTTGGAGCTACTTCTACAAGTGGGACATCCCATTCCAGCATTTTCATTCACATTATTCAGAAGTCATGTCTCAAACAAGCCAGGCAGCACTTAGTAGTACAAATTGTCTGTGTCTACAGAAAAGAAAGATGATGATCCCCAAACCCCTTCTTCTCATGAATTTTTCTCTCTGATAGCCCTTTGTACCACGTTCATACTCTGACTTCCAGTTTGGATAGCTTCCAAGAGAGTTGGTTCATTATTAGGACATAGCATCAAAGAACAAGAGTTTCAAAAGAGATGCAGTATTACCTGTACGTGGGTCATAGGTGTGAACTTCTGTGTCCTTTCTGAGCCATCAAATCTAGAGAACATACAAGAAGGAAGAAATTCTAGCTTTAGTCCTGCTGCCTGTTATAATGAGTGAATGTGTATATTAACTCTGAGAGCCAGGTTTTTATGTTACCTAGACTTTTCTGTCTCTTAAATGTCTTAACAGCCCATTTCTGCCACAAGCAAACCAGTTTGTGATCATGTTGTACTTTTCCCCCCTCTGTATTTTTGTAATACTTGCAGAGTATAAAATACATCTCTGCCCTAAAGCCACTGCAGCTATTCTGTGTAGAAGACCATGGGCTGGGTTAACACTTGTGGAAGAGTGTGCCACCTCCTCATGCTCAGAATTTATTTTTCTTTAGCACACATTGACTGTCTCCCTTAAGAGAGAGCATGCAAATGTAAATAACAAATAAGATATTTCATGAAATATCTTGACACTTTTTACTGGATTTAGATTCACTTTCCACAGTTTCTGTTTCATGCTCACTTTACTTCATCTAAGAGCAGTCGCAGTGGCAGTATAAAAATAGCTTTTAAATTGAATTTTTCAAGATCCTCCTCTTCTGCTATCTCTTACTGCTTCCCACTTCTCTTCTGATTTTACAATTCTTTCTACTCTTCTCCCTGAAAATCAAGATCTCCTTATGCTTTGCATTACCAACTGTCAGGCATGATGCTGTATATGCTGATATGCCACTGTGTTAGCTTGCTTTGCCACTGTTGGCAGCACTCTGCTGTCATGCTCAATTGAGACAGAAAGGACTGTTTCTTACTGAAAAATTAATTCATGAAAAACTACCTTTGTTTCTGTAATATAATTTGTTCTGAAAGAAATTAAACATACAAAGAAAACTGTATTACAACAAATTAGTCCTTAATTTTATAAAGGTTTAAGTGTCAAATATGAATGAACTAAACACAGTGAGGCCAACTAATTTAGTGAAATTACAGCCTCAAATTGCCACATGTGATTTGAGCACAAATTCCATCAGCTGAGATGTTTTTGTATTTGGATTTTTTTCCTAACATAACTGGTTTTGAAAAAAAGGGAATGCGTCCCCAGGCATCTGGAAATTATCTCCAGAAGGAGTAACCAATTTGCTTGTGTCCCTCTGTAAAAGGGAGAGACAAGGTCAGAAGAATTGTATTGGAGATGATCTTTATCCTGATGTGTCGTCCTCCACCCTGCAAAAGAGGAGGAAGTAGAACATCCTCTTCTGTGTTGACCTGTTTCTCCCCCCTAGGCCTTTCTATCCCTTATGCTTTTATAAAGAGGACTGCCTTTTACAGGTCATTCTGCCAGTCTAGGAGTGCTGGTGTGCTGCTATTCCTAGGGCTAAAATGCAGGAGCAGTTTTGCAGCAGGTTTCTTTCTTCTGGGTACAGACTGCCCTGATGGGCTTTCTTTGATCCATGGCAAAAGTGACCAAGGTGACCAAGATGACTTCCTCAAAGACAGGGTGAGGCTGCAGCTGTGCTTGTGAGCCAGGCTCAAGTCCTTTCCTGCAGTCACATCAGTGTCACTGTCAGTGTGGCCCCTGTTACCGTGTGGCTCACCCCAGCTGGAGAATGTCTGTGCTGGTTCAAGGCTTAGCACCTGCCTGGAGCAGCCAGCTGGGGATGCAGCCCCTGCTTTGGGGAAGAGAATTCAGCCATTTGTGAGCTGTATCGTGGGGTTTGATCTTACTGGCCCTGAGCTGTCTCTGTTCTTACAGAAATGACTGGTTAAAACACACCCTTTGTTCCCACTTGCAGGGGATTTTAGGCTTATCTGCAGGAGAGAAGAATCAAAAGTCTTTTGTAGACTTGACAGTTAGTACATCACTAAACACATATACATAAAGTTCTTGGCATTACAGCAAAAAATTGGAGAAAACAGTTCTGAACTTCTCTTCCAAAACACCTGTGTATGTGTGTGTGTGTAAACATTTTAGAGTGTGGGTATGTAAATGTAAATGTTTATTTAAAAATATTAGAATGTCCACCTACTAATCTATATCTTATAATTCATTTACATATAAAATGTAGTGTAGTTCAAGTGACTTGGTCTTTTTTCAGAAAGTAAATTAGAAAAAAAAAAAAAAAATGTCTCTCTTGATGTTGAAAGGCCCCTATCAGTGTAATTTCAATTTAAAACTAATTGCTTCAAAATAAATGTTTATACTGCTCTCCCCTTCCTCTTTTTTTTTTTTTTTTAGTTAAGCCTTCCTAAGGCTTAAAATTATCATGATAATTTTTCTTTATCTTTTTTAATCCTTTGTAATTTGAAGGAAAGGTTTTTTTTCTTGCAGTTGACAGGAGTGTGTTTGACAATGCAAGGGAATTGATTCTGGCTGATTCAGGCTAGACAGAAAAGCTGCCAAATGTACAAGGTCCTTGACACAACAGACAGACAAGCCCTTTTTTTTTTGTTTTTCATTTCTCCTAAAATTCATTTATAGTAATTTTAGCTGTTACTTTCAGCTTCAAGTGTTTAATTTTGGGACTTGAGATACTATTTTTTTAAAATTATTCCCCCAGATTTGCAATGTCCCTGTAAAAACTGTAGAGATAAGCATTCAATATATTGATGAATATTGTGTTGTGTGTACAGTTGTTTAATATCTAAAACTGTGGCTAAAAACTGGGCTTAGGTAGCTGGTATCCATAAACCAAGGTGTTGTGTCAGCTAAGAGGCTCTCAGCAGAACAGAAGTCATCTCCAGTTCACACTGACTGTGTTGTGTTTGCCAATCAGGACCAATGACAGAAAGCAGGGAGGAAGTGAAAGGAAAGATTCTTTCTGCACTCTATGGTGGAGTTGCTGAGCCCCCTCTAAGCTCTGGCTGGACTGCAACAGCAGTGTATTTCATGTTAAAAGTATGAATTCATCATTGTCACAGTAATCCAAAAACTAAAAACCATATCGGTAAATGAGCTCTAGCTGTAGACCAGCTTCAGCAGTTCAGAGCCTGCTTATTTAATTTTTCTTAAGCACATTAAATGGTTCTAGGCAGGCTGTCACTATGATCTTTGAAATATTGCTGTGTTTCTTTTGTTCTCTGCTTTTAAATTTCTTATACAGTAAGACTTTCATACTTTCATACTCTGAATATCCAGAAATTACAAATTTCTGGATATTCGGACTCTTATTTGAGCTTAAAGCCTTTCAAACCACAGCAAAAGTTCAGTACTGGAAAAGGGAAGAGATGTGCACTTTGTCCTCTCCTTTTCCACAGCCTGTTGACTCCCAGTGCAGACACTAAGCCTGGAGATTCTGACTCTTACCTGGGAGCTGGTCTGCAGGTCAATTAACCCAGCAAGGATGCATCCTTTTTGATTAGAGTAGGTATAAGGTTTAAGCCTGAAAAATAATGTCTTGGCCACAGTTTTTGTCTGAAAATAATTCTACATTAGCTTTAGAGAAGTGCCTTGTTTTTGTCAGGATCTTTTTCCTCCCCTCACTTCTTGTTATAGTGCTCAAATTCCTATATTCAGAACTCTTCAGAAAAATAGAGGAATGGCTGATGAAAAACTTGAGTGATACTTTGAAAATGTAGCACATGCTGTGCAGTTCCAGTAGATGAAAGCAGCATGGTTGAAGGATTTAAAACATGCTTTCATATTAATCTACTATCGTGTAAATATTCTAAGACATTGCTTATGGATTCCAATTTTTCATCTGCAGCCACAGTTTATTCAAAGTTTAAAGGCTTATGATGTATATTCTTTGTGAAGCATTCACTCTATATTTTTTTTTCACACTAGAGTTTTTTGGCTTTTTGGTAACCAGGACTACACACTGCTGTGCTGGCAAATGCATGAATATTTGTGGTGTTGAACTTCTACCACATCTCAATACGGCTGTGCGCTTGCAGCAAAAATGGGAAACGGTGAACAATCCCTCCTGCCTTTTGAGATGGTCATATTTGAATTATGTTGGCAGGATTGAGTGAAGAAGCTTGTATTGGTAACAGTGCTGAATCTGCTCTGTAAATGCATAAGACTTTTCTTCCATGGCGATTTCAATCCAGCTTTCACCAGTCCTTGTTCACCTAAAACAAAATTTAAAGGTTTTCTTAGGTTTCTGCTGCTAAATTTGTGCTTTATGTCAGGCGAAAAAACGCACAGTGT
Source organism: Vidua chalybeata (assembly GCF_026979565.1). Taxonomy (NCBI): domain Eukaryota; kingdom Metazoa; phylum Chordata; class Aves; order Passeriformes; family Viduidae; genus Vidua; species Vidua chalybeata. The sequence continues at coordinate 16,232,813 of NC_071538.1, read as the reverse complement.
TATGAACATTTCTGTTGACTATAAATTTGTTCTTTCACTCAACTTTATAAGAAATACATTCCATTATTGTCATAAAATACCCTTTTTCTTCATCCTTAAGCAAAACAGTATCCTGAAACACTTAATTTCATTAATTTAATTTGGTAAGCATTGTACTAACTTTGACTAACATGAGCTTACTTTCTTCCTAGGTTTCCAGAGGAGGAGTTGGCAACAGAGCCACTAAAATATGCTGAACAACTTCCTGTAGCTCAGATTATACACCAGGTAAGTCTTTCTATTTTAAAAATTCCTTTGAAAATAAAGAACATCTGTAATACTTAAACTGCTTTTCTAGGTCACACAGAATTAATGTCCTGGTGCTGAAAGTATGTGTAAACAAGATACTCTTGTTCAGGTGACAATTATAAAATTATAAAAGTCTCATTCTGAACATGGCAATGAAAAGATGCTTGCTGTACGACATGGTTAACACTTCAGAGCTACTTGTTAAAATTGTTGTGTGTCTGCTGATAGAAAAGAAAAAATCCATTAATTTCTCTGAATTTGCATCTTGACCTAAATCATATTCGCCTTCCTGAAAAAGCAGCCAAAGTATGGAGTCATTATTGTGGCATAGTTGTCATGATGAGTTGAGCAGGGAAAACAATCTCTCCTCCTAATACAATTCTGAATTAGCACCATTTTTATTTCTAACTATAGCAGTGTCCTCATACTTTCTGCTTTGAACAGGGTTTTTTTTGTTTTGCACAATTAAAAAAAAGTTTCTATTTTTCCTAGATTGTGCCTTCTAACTTTGTCTTTATTTAAATGCAATACTCTGCTATTGATTTAAGTAAATAAATGAGGGATGATGTGGACACAGAAGCTGGACTTAAAGTTTTTATTGTAACATGTCTCGCCCAATTCATGGCAAGGAGGAAGAAGAGATCTTTTCTGTGCAGAAGATTTTATATTCCCTTCTTGCTCTTTCCTCAGAGTTCAAGGCCTGGTTTTCAGTCCATCCTGCTGGGTAGATCAGGTGCCCAATCTGCATTCAGGTGTCTCCTCATTCTTTGCTGTCAGCCCCAGAGGGCTCTGCCTGTTGTGTGGAAAAGCTTATGGCCGAATAGCATACACACCAACAGATGTGAGTCTTGCATCAGGGATAAGTAACTATAGTTTTCTTAAGTCAGGACTAAACAGTTCACATTACTGTTTTCCTAATGGTATCTTGGCCATAGGGAATCTTCCAGGTAATCAAGTATGCTCTGAAAAATCTGAAATTTAGGGAAAATAATGACACTTCATGTTGGGAGACAAAATGGTGCAGTCCATTCACTGCCTTGAGATAAGGAAAACTTCCAGACTGAAAACTGGGACTTGGTACTGGTCAGAGTAGCACTAAGCCAGATAGGCAATGTTAGATAAAGCTGTGGTCTCAGACTCAGCTGTTCGTAAATGCTTCCAGATCAACAGGAGCAAATAAAAGTCTACTAAGACCCTTAATAGAATTTTGTAAACATCATTTTGTGTATTAATTATTATCGTAGATCTTCCCAAATACCTTTGTCAATAAGTGTTTTAAAGCATTGAGTCTCATGCTGCAGGCAGTGCTGGTTTTACCTTAAAGGAAACATAAGCTTTATTTTAAAACCTTAAAGTGTACAAGCCTTTCCTGCAAGTTGTAAACACAAGGGATTTAAAAACTTTTGGCTGAAATCTGCACCTTCGGGAAGAATTTCTGATGTGTTCAGAACATGGAAGACTGGAAATCAGGACCAGTTTGTATGTCAGGAACTCCCTGGTGTTGTCAGAGCTTCAAATGACCCAACAGCCTGCAAATGTCACATTTAAAATTCTGTCTTCATGCCTGACTCTCAGCATAAATGAATTAAACAGCAGAGCAGGCAGCCAGTCAATATGTTCTTAAGAGTGAGAGTGAGCAATGAAACAGTTTGGGGGTTGTTTGGAATCAGTAAATAGAAAGTGCATGGAATGGCTCACCTAGAGGAAAATCTCAAATAGGAAACAGAATTAACCTTTAAAATAGTCAAGCAGACCAAATGTCATAGCAGTATTTTTACAGCATTAGGTGGATAATAACCACAGAGTGTTCATTTGGCCACTATGTGTTACACTGCAATAGAATATTGTGCTGAGGAAAGGCAAAAAGCTGGGTTTGTGTGCTCTTATCTGTTTGCTAAACTTGCCAGTAGTACAGAGCTGGGGTCTGCACAAGGCAGCAGAACAGACCCAACAAAACTGCAAATGTCTTGGATGCAGAGAAGGCAATAAAAGGACCATTGTTTAGCTGTGGTGGCAGGGAGTTTGGCACCATGCCCTGGCTGAGCCTGCGACCAGCTGAGCATCACTGCACCAGCTTTGTGCTGAATTAGCTCTGCAGAGAACCCCGGGTACCCTTCTGAGGGACCTGGCACAACTGGGACAAGATGTGCAGGGGCCTTGTTTATATGAAAAAGGATTTTTTTTCTCTCTAAGAAAAAAGAAGAAAATTATGAGAAACTAAAAAGTGACAAGAGTAAAAACAGTGAATAGTATTTGAGATGTTAAGATGCTGTATCCAAATGGATACATACATACTCTAGACATACGTAACAGCATCAGTGCTGTGTACTTGTAGCATAAATATACATTGAAATATCACAGTGGTGGACAGGCATCCTAAATTAGTATAATGTATAAAGTACATTTTAATTACACTTTTTAGCCGGCATAGCCACTAGTACTATCCAGCTCTAAAATTGGATAAATTTATTCTCCTGAACACTACTAAAATACTCCTTGTGCTTTTAACTGAAATAAAAAGCCTCTAGTGCTTGGTGAAGGAATGCAGTCATTAATATAAACTTGTAAAAGTTGAACTTTCAGAGTATTGCCCACATGAGACAACCTTTTTAATGAGATTCTCTCTGTACAGCCATGCATACAATGCTGCTACATACAGTGAGTTTATGCTACTTAAAAAAACCCCCCCAAACCAAAACCCAAACCAGAAAGAGGAGAAAAAGGAGCGATTACTTTAATTCTGCCCTTGTCTTTAGTCAAAACAGGTCTGGTGGAAGAACAGGGCAAACTGCATTCGAGAAGATTGTTTCCATTTATCATAAATGGTATTCATTGCTGGCCTTGCAGTTCAGCAAGTCATTTTAATAAAAGTACCTTACTTCAGTGCCAGTGCTTGTGCTTGGAATGTCATTGTGTGTTAACATATTTGGCCTAATCAGGATTTAGGATATTGAAGAGACATAAACTGTTATAGGTATCTTACTGATGGAAGAATGTTTTATTGATGAAAGGCACATTCCAGCAGATAAACACCAGATCTCCTGATGGTGTTATAATTGAAAACAAAATGAAACAGCAAATTCAGACCACGATCAACTTGCATACTTATTTTAGTCCATTTCAAACCATTAAGCAGATAAATGAACATGCTGTTAAACCAGGGTGGTATTTCAGGAAAGTGACTTGCAGCCTGTAGTGGAAATTGCACAATTTACTTGAAATCTGACATGGTTTATAGTTGAAGATTTACTTAAAAATAAGGAGTTCCTTAGGTATTTTTTCATGGGGGGAATGTTACATGTAATATCCAATTAAATTAGATTGAGTTTCCTTTTGGAGATAAAAGTTGGTTTGGTTTGTAGAAGTTTTAACCTGTGCTTTTCTGTTGCCTCTCAATGAGAAGGCTCGGTGGAAAATGCCTTCAGTAATTTCAGGAGCTGGCTGGGAAGCTGTGCTGACCCATGGAGGAGCTGCTCTGAGGGTGTTGGCTGCAGTCACCATGGGGAAATTAAACAGGAAATTTATGAAAGATGATGGGTGGGGGGGTCTCCAGAGTTAAAAATGTACAGCTTGATGACCATCAAAGGATCCTGCAGGGTTGCAGTTCTGCAGTAATTCTTGCAGGAAGGCCTTTGTTTCCTTCATTTCTGTACTTCTGTAACAAGTTTGCAGCCATGACCCAACCCACCCTTCTCCCAGATAAAATCCTTTTGCTCTGAAGATCAATTTTTTGTTCATTCTCAGGGCCTCATTCTCATGTTGTAGAGGGTTGTTCGTTTATTGCATTTGTTGATGTTATTCTGGTTTCATGCTGATTTAATTGACAGAGGTTTTCTTTAGCAGCATTTGCCAGAAATTGTTGAAACAGTATTAAGAAAATAGAGCACACTATGTTGTATAGATTTTTTTGGAAGTATCTTTTTATTATCTATAACACAACAATTTTAGCTCTCAGACTTAAAATACTTTCACAAACATTAAAGTGGTTTTATGTGGCTTACAATCTGTGTGAAACGTTCAATATGAAAAATAACTCATCATATGGTGATGCAGTCTTGAAAACATGACTTTAAAACTCAGGGATCACACCAGTGCCTTGCCCATTGCCTTGTAGCTGCCCTTTGGTAGTTTATACAGTTCAGGGGTCCCCTCAGCCCCACTCTGCTTCTGTCCTGATGGTGGAGTCTTTGTTCCTATAAATGTTTTATAAAGCCATTAGTGTTCAGAACTTTGGTTAAGTATGCAAGGTGTTTAACAGCACAACAGTAACCCAGATTTTTATTTTTATTTTTATTTTTATTTTTATTTTTGATGCAGACAGTAGGTTTTGTTTATGAATATTAATTTATTAGAAAATTTAAAGTACTTTGATAAGTGATACTTGCATTTTACTGTGTCTTTACAGGCTAAGAGGTTCAAAAACAACTTGTAATACTTAGATGTCTCGGGTTTGATGTGCAAAGTTTTAGACACAGCTATTTATACATTCTTTGAAAATCCATTCATGTAGCTGTATTTGAAAATAACTTTGAAGCATAGCTTGCTTTTTAGAACTCTGGTCATGATATTCAGCTGGATGATGTCAAAGATAAAATACAGCCTTTCACCAAAAGGTCCAGGTTCTGCTGCACCTGCTAGCACAAACACAGGTCTGCTCAGGCAGGGATGCTTTTCTTTGTCAAAAATGGATTTTGTCAGGATGATTGAAAATTGAATTTTTCATACCAAATATTAAAAAGTACACTGACTTCAGAGTCCAGTTTTATTTTATTTTAAAATACATCACTTGGCTTCCCTCCAAAAAGCCTTGTGGCATGTCAGCCTGCCCTGGGACACCTGCCTGGTCAGGGTCTATCACTGCAGTGCTGAGCAACGTGCTGAAGACACGCGTTGTCCCCTTACCATGGCCACTTCTTGTGGCCATTTAGGAGTGTCTGGAGAACAGCAGCCTGTCCTGCCTGTGCTCTCATCTCTCTGGTTCAGAGTACAGGTGAGAAAAGCTGTTTCTGATGCATGTCATGGAAATATGTTGACATGCTCTTCCTTACCAGCTCACCTGAAGTGGTTTTTGGGGCTCAGGCATTCTGTGCAGAGCTAAACCCAGATGTGCTGTACCCCTTCTGCTGAACCAGCCTTTCTTCATCTAGGGCACTTGGCATGTATGGGAGTCAGAAATCAATGTGTCTGCTATGTTTGGGGTTTTTTCCATTTCTTTTCTGCATTAAACATACGTTTGTGAATTGTTTAACCTAGAGGTGATTTGGCTACATTTTATACCTATAATGGAAGTTGTCTCAAGTGGAATCATGACTGGGTGTCATCCAGCATGTAAGAACTTGCTTTCTCCCTAAATTGTAAACAGTATATAGATTTAATTTCTCTTACTGCTGCCTAAGTTAGAGATTATTTAAATCTTTTGAGCTTTCTTTAAATTGAATGCTACCTAGTAGAAAACTTGGTGCTCAAAAGGAGCAAAAGAAAAACCAAATATGTCATAGAGCAGCAGAGGTATTCCTGCCAACGCCTTGTGCTACTTAGTGCATATAGATGCTTTGAAGTTCACTCCCTAAGATTTCTTCTAAGTTTGATTCAAAAAGTTGAGTAGCAGAATCTTGCTATGTGTGTGAGTCGTGTAATGTATTAAGAATGGCACAGTCCCCTGTTTCTCTGACTCACTGCAAGAAATCACCAAACACAGTCTTGACTTGGTTATAGATGGTACAGATCTTCTACTGGCAAACCATTAAACCAGAGATTTTTCAGGCTCTTTTTCATCTAGTGAACTACTGCAGAGACAGGAATGGCCCTCAAATGTAATCCAGTAGTCAACACAAACAGTAAGGTTGTCTCCTTTTCTTCTTCAGAAATTACATAGCTCATTAGCCACATGAAACTCCATAATATTCCTGAAATACAGCATATCTGAGTGCAGCATAAAGTATTTTTTGTAAAACAAAGACAAAATAATTTTTAAAATTTGCTGTTGTTTTTTTCATCAGTTTTTTCCCATCACAGAATACCATGATGTGGAGTTAGCATAAATTAGTGATCATGTGTTTTTACTGACAAGACACTGCTGCTTCTGTTTTGTTATGTTTTTCATCTGGCCATGATCTTTCCTCTCGGAAGCAGAGATGTAGTAAAACAGTCTCTTCTCTTCCATCTTCCCATTAAAGGACTCTTGTGGGTGATCACTCTCTGCCTATCCAGGACCATTATTTTACTGTTTCTCAACCACAGGGGAAGTTTTGCTGGTTTATCTCTTTGTTGTTGAAATACTACATGGAATCTCTTCTTAGTCTTCAAGACAGAATAAAGATAAGTATCTTAGAATTATTTTTCTTTCAAATGCTGCCTCCCAAATCTTAAAAATTTAGCAGCAATTATGGGGACCTTCGTTTCTGTAGTTCTGGAGTGCCAGAGTATTAATGCATGGGGATCACTTCCTTTGCCTGTACACAGCACTGCTCAGAAGAGCCAGAAAAGAACCATGAGTGCTTTTTGTTGCTGACCAAGCATTACAGGGGAACTGAATGTAGTATTAGATTTTTCCAATTATAGCTGAATACAATGGATTGAATAACTAAATGCACTGGAAGGTATCTTGCATGAGGAACCTGAACAGTCAGTTGTGTGGTTCTTGTTTTTAACTGCTTCATACTAGAAATACCATGTTGAACATTTTCTTTAAGCCAAGAAGGGGGAATTTTACCTGTTTCAGCATCCCAGAGACATTTGAGATTGTGTTTGGTAGCTTCTTCTTGCCAGAACTGTTGCATGCATGCTCCACCTATTCTTCTCTGTTTATGCATTAAAACATGCAGCTTTACATCCTTCCTTGCATTTTTAAAAAATGAAACCTAAGTGTATTTTAAAGAATGACTTGGTTTTCCTCTTACACACTATTAAGAACAGTTCATTGAGCACTTATCAATATGTTCTGTTTGATGTGCATGTACATTATGAGCTCTGGGCATCAGTAGAATCCAGTGTCTGCTGTCACATCTTGGAATGTGACTTTATCCCCTCTTCAAAGAAACGGCTCCCAGCAGGGTGACAGTAACCCCCAGCCTGTGCTCTCCCTCAAAACCAGTCTCCTCCTCGGGGAGATGCAGTAGCAGGCGTGGATGCAACTGATGCAGTGTTTTCAAAATTACTGTTTTAGGCTTTTAGGCTGTCCAGATCCTGCAGTTTGGACAATGAAGTTTAACTCTGATCTGTCAGTTTTCGGAGGTCATGTTTCTTTTCTCTTTCCCACCCTGTGAAACCCTGACATGTACAGATTGGCATTTTATCTCCATTCTTTTTTGGCACAGGATGGGAGATCAGTTTGACAGACAGCTTGGAGCAATTTAAGGGGCTGCCCCTCAAGTGGCCACACTTCACTCTCACCAGTCCTGGTAGAGTCTTGTGCTCATTAAGCACAGCAATGGTGCAAAGTACTGCTTGAAAAAAAAGGACATTTTTCATCCTGGCTGGGTATGTGACTACAGAATTTCTAAAGCCAACTAGGATAAGTAGTATCAGCTAAAACTGATAAAGTGTACTTTTATTCCTGCAAGTTTTTGTTTATATTTCTCATGAGCAGATGAGAGTAAAAATAGCTGTTACTGTGGAAAGTTAAAGTGGAAATAAATTTGAGGCTTTTGTGCATATCATGGGAGTGCACAGTTTGCCCTTGAGAATACTGCTAATATGAGGCTTTATATGTGACTGTAGCCTCATCCATTTTGTGGATTATGAGACATCAGTTTCATACCCACCAGCATATAGAATTGTCAGATGTACTATTAAAAAATATATGAAAAGATACCCTGGCTCTATAGTACCTATAATTGTTAGAGGTGCTGCACTGGATTTGCAGCTTCTTTAAGAGGTAATTCCTGTAACTGTTTCTTTTTAATAAGCACTATTTAAGATGTAAAATGAAGGAAGATGTTCAGGAAATTACTGTAACATGGCAGGCTTTATAGAGTGCTGTAGATCTCTAGGGTTTACTCATCTGAACTTCAAATAACTGCATTTCAAGGGTCGGTAGTAACGGTATGGCCATGGACTCAAAAAATTATTCCTTATATTCAAAAAATTGATTTGCTTCTTTTCAGCTGAAGCAGCCATGTGTTTGAAGATCCTGTGTGCACAAACCTTTCAATATGCACTATTGATGTTTCTGTGTCTTTGTTTTGGCATGGAACTGATTGTGCCATGATCCCCTTTTGTTGTTCTACATGACCTGCTCACAACTGTGATTTCAAGGGATGGTTACTGTTTCTATTGTGCTTTATCTGTGCTTAGAGCTTTACAGAAACAGACAGGTTCAAAAATGCTTACAGCTTGAAGTAAACTTCACATAGCAGGTTGGCAAAAAGCAAACCAAGGTTAACAGCGAGAGGTTCTGATTTGCAGACTAGGGCTGTAAAGGACCATTATGTTAATCTCTTCTGACTTTCTGCACAAAGCACACAGATACTTTCTTTATATTCTCCCTTCTTTGTGGCTGTATTGACATCAGGAAGGATAAGTAGAAAAGGGTTTGAGCAGAGGCTGGGAGATGGTTATTCAAAACATCATAATTATGGGGGGAGTAAAATCGAGGAGGACAATTAGGGCATGTAAGAACATATTTGTGATTACAGCAAATATTCACAGTCCTGCAGCTGGTACTGAAGAACCCACATGTACAGGCCCCATGGGTCTCAGCTACTGACATAATGTGAACTGTTGCACCCTGCTCTAGGTAAATTATCAATAGCTGTCTCACTTTGTTTGGGGCAGATCATATTAGAACTGCTGCTGTCACTACAAATGTAAGGAGGCTATTTTTAAGTGAGTTCTGTGCTTTGAGACTCTTTGCTCTCCTTTGTGGTCATAAGAAGCTTGGCTAATGTCAGCTTTTTTCCTAAAATTATCTCTTCAGCCATTTTCACTCTCAACATTTTAGTCCTCTCTTAAGCATATAATTCACTTTTTTCATCATTCCTTGGTTCCATGATATTCTTATATGATATATTGGTCTGCATTCATTCACATTTGTTATTTATAAGTCAAAATTATTAGATATTCTGAGTCATTTTGGATTTGTCTGCACTGGGTCCCATTTACTTGCTGTTCCTTCAAATATTGGAAAAGTGAATGCTATTTAGGGCAGTGAGGTGAGTTGTCTCCAGTGGGGATAACCGAATAGGTTTTTCAGTACATAATGATATGTAAATAATATACCTCTGCCTCTCATGGGAATAGACTAAAAATCTGCACAAGCTGTCTGTGACCTTAATAGGTTTGTAGGCACCAGAATAGAGCCCCGGCTTTTGCTGAAGCGAAGTATGTGATGTGCAAATACTTCAGGTGTGTTTCAGGCCTGAGCAGTGCTGTGGAATAACTGTGAATTGAGGATGTGGTCCACACAGCTTAGTGTGTATGGCATTGTATCCCAGCAATACAATACAGCTGATGCACAAGCAGTAACACAAGCAGTAGGTTTTAATAGTAATGACCATTAATAAAACAGATGATGCTGAAAACATGCTAATTCATTATGTTGCAAGGGTGTCTTCATGTATAAGGTGAGGCTGCAAAATACAGTGAGAGGTAAGCTTCTCCATTTGCCTGTTTTTATGTTTATGATGTTTTATATGTAAAAGTACCTTCTAAAAATTTTTCTTCTTTTTAGTTTATTTTATTACAGGTTCTAGAGCAATTCAGGAAACAGATGCTGCATTTTAAAAAGCTTTGATTTAGGGAGGCTTTCTGTGCAAGAGAATGCATCCTTCCTAAAACTTCATTTTACTTAAATTAACTTGTATTTCCACTGAGGATGGCTTATATTAAGCACAAAGGGAGGCTTAGCAGTTTAGACTTCCATCAAATAAACTGCATAACTAAAAAGAGAAGATGCCAAGCCTCACATACTTGTACTTGAAAGAATTGTGTTCTCTCTCGTGGGAACTCGAGATTAGAGAAATTATAAAGGCTTTGCATAAAAACAGGGAGTTAGAATTAATTTTTGCTTAAGCGGGGAAGTGTCAAAAGCCTATTATGGTAATTTTTCAATTTTGTCTTAACTGTTCACACATTTTAAAATAGTTGTACAACTGAGTGGAGGCATAATTGATGTGTTGTGGTTTCTTTTTCCTTTCCTTGGGCCATCATAAAACACAGCTTAGGTGCACTTAGGCATGGAAGAAGTAGGTGTGCTAATTAAGTAGATGAAAATTTTCATATCATAGTGAGAAAATTTACCTAATGGATTGGAATAGTACTCTAAGAATGGTTCCCCTATTCTTAATTACATCCAAGTACCAGATATCAATATTACATGAAGACAATTAAGCCACAAAAACCTTACTGAGAAGGCATAATTCCTAGCAGTAGAATTACAGGGTTGTAGAGACTATAATGTTTATTATTATTATTGTTATTATTGTGAACAGTAGCACTGTAAGTCTACATTTAAAAGAAATTACTTTATTCATTGTCTTTTAATGTATAGTAAAAGCTGAAGATATTGTGGAATGAAGAGCTACTGCTACATTTATTTTTTAAATCTTTCTTAAATTAAAAAAATATAAATCTTGTATATATCAGAACAACCAATAAACTGCTACGGTGTAATAATTCAAAATTTATTGTTGACCTAGAATAAGTTTTAGGACTTCCCTAGGTAACAGAAGACTGATTTATCAAATCCTTTTAATGGTAAATTAAATCTCTTTTTCTTTTGTTAAATACAGTATTAACAGGAATATTGTTCCAGAGTTACTTTCATTTTGGTGATCAGCTTTGCTGTTCCATAGGAGGAGTCTTTGGTGGACCAGGCTTTGCACTTGGGATGAGATTTACTGGCAAATGTAAAGTAAGCATTGCTCCATATTGGGCACTGGTTAGTAAGACATTGGTTTTTATATGCAGAGAAAGGGCCTCTTTCCAAGCTTGCAGCTGATTTTTCTGCAGAAGCTTGTTTGGGCTATGAAAATGCTGCCTTTGGCATCCCCAAATTACACCCAACTTGTTTGGCCAGATTTTTTCTGGCTTTGTCTGCAGTAGAAACTGGTGAAAGGACAGAGATTTGCTGTATTGCAGGAGTGAGGCACATTCTGCTTCAGCACTTCCCTGTGCTGAAAGTCAAAACTCACTTCCAGTGTCTCTGCACATGAACCTTAGAGGGGTCTGATTGTTCCTTGGCCCTTCTCTCCCCAAAGCTGTGTTTGGGAATTACCTGACTAAAAGCCCAGTGTTGGTCATGCAGTTTTGGTGAGATGAGGCTGGAGAGGAGGCTCAGCAGCCACTGTGGCTGTTAACCAAGATCGCTGGTTTCTGATATTGGTTTCTGGTATTTGTGTCCCTGGAATAATATGGCAGGAATAACACAGCCGAGTGTGAGCAGGGATGTGTGTTGGGTGGAGGAAAGGAGAGGATGCTGTAAGATCTTTAGGCAAAGAGAAATATATTTAGTCTTTATGTATGTATATAGTCTTTATTCTTATTGTATTGCTTGATGTTGCAATAATGTAGTATTGGTGTGTGTATAAGCACATGTGTAATTTGAGTGTAAGACTAAATTTTTGACCCAGTTTGTGTTACCTGTCACTAAATATATGCTGGACCTTCCTGTATCAAACACATTACTGAAGTATTTTATAGTACATTGTCCAAGATGCAAGATTTAATTCCATTTTCTGGTGTCTGTTCAGTGTTGTGCAACATTTTCATTTCTCACATAACCTTGTACAGTACTTATTAATAATTACTTTTTAATTGTTTACACATGAAAGCTTCCCTGATAGACAGTGTTTATTTAAATGGTATTCCAGTGAGTAGTAAAATTAGCAGTAGGAGTTTTGTTCGATTTTTTTCTTCTATCCATTGTATTTCTTCTGAGCTTATGTAGCATAAAAAGTAAGTGTTACCAATAAGCTCACATTGATAAGGAAAAATATAAATGTTATCAATCTTGATATATTTTGTGGTGCTCTGACAGCAAATACCTTTCTGAATACTTTTCCTCAGGGGAAGGCACTGTTATCTGCACATTTATCCCACTTAACCATGTAATCCTAGGTGTTATTGGTGATTTTTTTGTGTTAAGTTAATTATGTTTTGTTTACTCTTCGGTAGCATGCTGTGAGGAGCACAGAAATGTAACTCACGAGCTCTTGACAGGACTGATGAATGGCCACAGACAGAGATATTGGCAGGCTGCTCTCTAGTGCTCTGTCTAAAATTGTTTTCCTAAATAACTCAGAAGGTTGAAATTTGATGAAATCATTTCCATTTGAAGAATGAATGGAAGGGGTAAATGAATGAGGACTCTGGTAATGGAACAGTTGTGTTTATACCGTTGGACAGTCAAGACAGCATCCTGCATCGTGGTTCCTGTGCAAATTCTGCATGGGGCTGTGATTGAGCCTTGTGCAAGTGATTCCTTCTGTAATGGTGGGCGTTCCTGTGAATTAGCCAGTGATTTCGTTCTTTTCAGAGGTGCTTAACATGAAAGCCCATCTACAAATGCATGGCTGACAAATGGGTGATGAGTGGTGTTTAGAGGGGACTGAATGACAGGACAATAGAGCAGTAACCTGTGGTTAGTGTAGATGGAGGCAGGAAAGGAGCAACTGGTTTGATCCTAGATAAATCATGTGTGGTTTCATCCTTTTTAAAGACCCGTTTGGAAGCTGTTGATTCTGTACCTGTTACATGTGGTGGTCCGCGAGGGTGTTGGGAGGGTGTGTCTTCAGCTTCACTCATGCATTCTTCGGGAAGATGCTCTTTGTGAGCCCCACATAGTATTTGACTGATGAGCTGTGTCATGCAAGTGTCACATGGGAACAATGATTATTTATCATACCATAAATCTGCTATTCTTTCTTAATGCCTACAAAAGCTCTGTGGAGGAATGGATCTGCTCTCTGAGACTTCTTGTCCTTTGACATACCATGTGTAGCAGAAATGGCTTTTTTGTGGAGGTGTAATTATGTGCAGCCATTAAAGAAGTGCCTGTATGACTGCCGTGTCCATGTTTTATGATTTGTTTTTTTACAGCAGCTAGGGTACCCAAAAGTATTGGGTTGATATTTCAGAAGAGATCTTTCTCCTTTTCTCATAAGTGAGTACATACAGCATAAACTCGGGTAAGAACACTTGTTTGGCTTATGAGTGCAAAACTACTGAATACAGAATCACCTTTAAAAGCTGGGTGGTGGTGGGGATTGGTCTGTCACCAGCTGTTACTCACTGGTTTCTCACTGAAAATGAAAATGTATTGCAGTAAAAGTACAGCCATACCTGCTCTTGCTCATATAACTGTGAAGGCATCTTTTGCCTCAGCCCTGCTTCTCCTTCCATTCATTTTGTCATGCCTGCCTCTTCAGTGTAATGCTGTTTCATGTTTGCAAGCTGGAGCTAGAAAATGTGGAGCTTTACTGTATATGCATATAATGCAGCACAGAGCTTAGGGTAATGGAGAACATTTTAAATTATAGCTGTAGAAATTTGAGAAATGGTCATTAAAAACTGTGTGTATAAGGATTTCAAATGTAGCTGTTGAAATATTTGATTAGATCTTGTACTCAGTGTGGCATACTCGGTATGAGAACTAATGCTGTCTAACATCTGTTGCTAATACAGCCTGTCACCTGGCAGTAAATGAATAGATACTTACGGGACGTGCAGAAACAAAAGTGTGATTGGAACCATCACTACTACTTAAATAATTAACTACTTAAAATAATAATTTATTAACATCATGGTTTCTCTATATAAACAGAAAAAAAACTTTGAATGTAAATACTCAGAATGATACTTCATCATGGAAGTTCTAAGCATACAATTAATATTATAAGATTAGGAGTAAAACCTTCCTTAGAAAAATTGATTTAAAAGCATTTGAGTGGACTCACCTTGTGGTTCAGAGAGATGCTAAGGGAAATCCAAGTCAGAGTTCCTAGGAGGAAGTAGGAGGGCTGTGCTCCTCAGAAAGGCTGGGCTGGATGAGGCTGGTACTTGGAATAATGATCCCAGATGAAACAGGTGGGAGCCCATGAGTGCATGTGCTCCCATGTGGGGGCCTTGGCTCTGCAGAGCTGAGAGGTTGTCTCTGTCTGATCCCACTGGCAGTGCAGTGTTGCATGTGTGTGAACAAGAGCTGCACAGAACACGACTGAAATAATCTTTTCCCAGGGGAAGATGAGCAGTGCATGCTCTTGGAAAAGCAGTGCTCTGACGTGGCTACAGACCTCGCATTAGAGATGGAAATGAGGCAGACAGGCCACTTCACTTGTTTCTTGGCACAGACCGCCCGACTCTTTCCTGTCCCTTGCATGGCCACCTGACCCTTCCTCCTCAGACCACGGCCAGCAGACTCTTCCTCCTACAAGCCAACCCACTCTTTGTAACACCCATCCTTGTTGGACATAGCTGTGACCTGTTCAGGGCTGTTACAGTGCAACTCATCAGCGGCGAGGTTGCTTGCAATCCATTCTCCTATACTCCGAGAATAGCTTGGCCCTATTTACACCACTGTATTTTTGTGAATACAAAATATTCTTGTCCCTCTAGCAGCCTTCACCTCTTTTGTTCTCTGCTGTCTCTGTCTGCTTAACCCGGAGTTTCAATGGCAGTGGCTTGCTTTTATATCTGATGATTTTTGGAGGTTTCTCTCTGCTGAGGTCTGCCTCACCATTGTGGGTTTTTGTCATTTTCTGACTCCCTCCATTGTAAGGACCTCAAGGAGTTTATCTTTCCATTTGTGGTGTGACACTGAGCACTGAATTCTTGCCTTTAGTCTTGTTTTTGCTAATAATCCTCCTCTTGTTTAAATTAATTAAATAGAAATGTATTAAAAAAGGAACATGCTTTTCTAAGTAGTGGTAACTGAGTTTTGAATACCAAGTCTACTTAATTAAGCTGCTCATCTGGTATTTTTGCATGCTTCAGTTGGTGTGAACCTTTGTGTTTGCAAATGTAATTCATATATTTGCTGTTGACTTAGGTGGCCTTTTGTGGAAAATCATGATCACAGCTTCATATACGGGTATGAATTTGATTAAAATATAAAAAACTATTTGCTTAGCATACCTTAAATAGAGGCAGTTGCACTTTTTTTTTTTTTTCTAAATACAACCTAATCTGCCTTTTCTCATCTCCTCTCTAAAGCATTTGTGAATTCCAGTGTGTAACTCAGTGTCAGCAGAGCAGGTGAGAGCTCGGCCCCATGCCAGGCTGTTGAGGACAGGTAGGAATGGTCTGTGTGTGTTCTTTCTGGGTATAGCAAATCACACACCTGAGTTTGGAGTCCCCTGGTGCAATCCCTGTTGTGTTTGCAGGGTGGGCATCACTCAGCTGAGCACTGACTTGTCTGGGAATTCAACTGTCCTGGCTCCCAGGTGCTGGCAAGGCTCACTTTGATTAGAAGTTGAATATTATGTATTGTATCACAGGTTGGAAGATTAGTGAGTAATTGTTAAACCACTAAAAGCACTTTACAGTGCTCTGAAATACTAAGAGATAAATCTGAAAGTAGGCAGTAATAAGTAGAAGCTCATTTTAAAAAAAGCCCTTCTAGATTATGAATTCAAGAAGGAAATTAAAAAGTAAAGCTATCATAACAATATTGTTCCATTACAATGATTATACAAAGTAAATGTTAAAATGCAGTTGTTGGTATTGATGTTAATTTAGTTTAGCTGCTGTTTTTTTCCCATACCTTTGTGAGTTTTAGTTGCTGATGAATGAACTTCCTTCATTATTTTATTAGTATTGGAGATATCAGTAGTCATGGCACTGTGGTTAATAAATACAAACCAGAAGATTAGACAAAATACTTTAAATTGTTTTGCAGATTAACAGGCACTGTTCATGCTGGAGTTCTCTTATGACTTTAATCTTGCTGTGGGCACAGAAAGGATTAAACTATTACTTGGTGGCTGGAGTTATTTGATTTTCCCCACTCCCCTGTGAGGACCCCAAAATCCAAACTGTACCCAAAAAAATTGAAGTGCAGACTTCCACTGAAAGCTTTGAGGACATACTTTATGCTGTGATTTGCTTGTGATACTTAAAAATTCATTCTGAAAATAAACTTTGTTGTATGCTTTATTATAAGAATTGAAAGAATTACCCAGTTTGAAATTCCAAATTGCAAGTAAACCTGAGTTGTTGGAGTGCCTCTAGGAAATACATAGTGTTTTCTTGGCAGAATGCACTGTGTAGCAGAACTTAGCTTTTCCAAGGAATCTCCTTCAGTTTGAGATCAGTTTTCTGAGATGAGAAGCCAGTGGATTGTTCCAGTTTTGGATTTGAGGTTCACCTTAAATTTCAAAGACCTGTTTTGAGACATGGATTTTTTTTCAGGTTTCTATACTGGTCTTTACAACAGAGCCTCACATAAAATTTGGTACCTTGAGGAACAAGAAAGAAAACCTTTGGTATGCAGTGGAAGAAAAAGAAACATTCATTTAAAGGGAAAATGACCAAGAAGGAAATTTGGAAATTCACCCCCCAAATACATGAAATTCACCCCAGTGAGTGCAAGCACTGCACAGACAAGTGTGTTTCACTTCCCTGCGAGTGCTTGCTGGCCCCCAGGACTAGGGGAGGTGGAGAAGCCCACAGAGGATGTGCACACCTCTCCTGGCTGTAGCTGCTGCTGTCTGCCAGGCAGCCCCAGAACCCTGGAATGTTTTATACCACGTGTGCTGCAATAAATAGGCCAAAACTGGGTCTAGGACACTCAGTGCTGAAACTGCAGTGAGAATTAAGCCGGGATTAATTTGAAATCCAATAGCTGCCACTTTAATGGACTCCCTGGCACCCAGTGCTTCTGATGTGTTATTTTTGTGCAGTTGCACAGGGATATTTTGCACTCCTGCTACAAACACACACCATCTGTCTCAAGTTGGGGAGAATATCCCCTGCAACAAGGATGATGTGCACATTCATTTCTAAGCATTTGCACTCTTTCTTAAAGCCCTCTTTGGAAAAAGGTACTGGAGGAGATTGAAGAATTTGTCTATCCCTGTTTCATTTGGTAATTACTTAATTCCTGTCTGCTCAGCGTTATGTGCTGCAACTATGCAGATGTGGGTTGTGAGTTTAACCCAAAGCTTACTGTACCAATATTTTTGGGCTTATTGAGAACATTAAGACATTCTTCTGTTGGAAGAATGTTGGATATTATAATCCAACACTCTTTGGTGTGGAAAACACTTGAATTTATCCTTGTAGATAAGTTTTAGACAGTGTTGGCCATGTGAAATGTTAATATGTGACGTTTTAAATCTTATTTCTGTTGTAACATTTTAAAATTAAACCATTCTTCCTCTAATTAACACTTCAGCCTTTTAAAATTATTCTTTTTCATAAAGCTCATTTTAATTGGAGTAACATGTATTGCATGTTTTATGAAACACCTTCATTGAAAGTCTTGGATACTTTCCATTCAGGTCCCTATAGACCCATCCAGTTTGAAAATGCACTGTTTTATCCTTTCCTTAATTACAGGACTTGGAGCAACTCTCTGTTAACTGTTTTTAAGTTCCACAGGATAATGAGTCTACCAGAACTAGAGAGTGTACAGCAAAAAACAGGTTCACAGGAGGAAGCTTGCTGTTGCTTAGCTACCTGCCTTTTTAATTTGGAATCTCCAGCAATTCCATAATGACTAGTCCTTAAGCTGCTAAATATATTTGTTCATGACAGATTGTACCATTCTGAACGTGCATTTCACCTGTGCATTACTGCTATTATTGTAGGAATAAAGGGTGTTTGGAATGGCATTTTGTTGTGTGAATCACAATACCTAAATATGTCAGTTACAGAAGCAGTTCCTACTGGTGGCTACTACAATGAAATTCAGAAAAACTTGAGCAAAAAGTTCCCTCTGCTCCTCCAGAGCAGTCCCAAATATGAACAAGTTTTGTGTAATCTGTAGGTAGTGCAACCAGTCTGTAGTACACATTCTCACATCAAACATAATAGTGATAGCTAATAAATTGCAGATCAAAATACTGTGACACTTAACATGGTTTTGGTCCATTTAGCATTTTCTCGCAAGTGAGAAAATGCCTGACGTGTAAAAATTGCCTGAATTTCATAGAAATCTGCTGAAATAAGACTCTGAACTAGGCAATAGTCATAGGAGAACTACTGAATTTTTTTTTTCTGGAATCTGTGAAAAAAATTACTTACATTAATGCTATATGACAATTCTAAAATTGATATAAAGAGATAGTTTTTCTAGGCTTGTGGCCACAGAACTGGTATAAGCATAGAAAGAAATTCTGGCTTTTCTAAACCTTTTTCCAGTACGTGCATCTAAAAAGGATTTTCATTTGCTGTTAAAGTGAATTCTTTCTTACTATAATAGTCTTTCCCATCAGGAGAAATCTCTGTGACTCTTCCCCTTTTGCCTACACAAAAGAGCCACAGCAGTTTCTGCAGCAGCATGTGTTTCTGGGAGGGCATCCATCCCATCCCATCCCGTACCCCACACCCCATATCCCATATCCCACACCCCATATCCCACACCCCATATCCCATATCCCATATCCCATATCCCATCCCTGGACAGCTCGGGGTGGTGGCTGCTCGGGCAGTGCCCGCTGGCTCCAGGTGTCCCTGCCAGCCCATGTGACAAGCACAGCTGGCTGGCACAGGTTATGGGAGCAGTGGCTCCATGTCCCATGCAGATGGGGCCATGCACTGGTGCTAAAAGCAGCGTTTTGTAAAGGAACTCCAGCACTCTTTGCTGCTGAACTGATGTGCCCACCTAGGCAGAGTTTTGTTATTGAAGCTTTCTGTGTTGTATTTGTTAGGATTTTAGAAAGATGAACTTGTTAGCTTGACAACTAATTATATTTTTAATTTAGTGGTGAACTCTCTTGGGAATCTATGAGCAAGTTAATTTAAACGAAATTGGGTATTTCAGCTCTTGCAGGTATACTTTGTGGATTTAAATGTGAATCTGTATAATCCCATTTTAGATATTCATAAGGTTTTGATGTCCTCATGGAAAATACTGGCCTATTTCAGTATGATTTTGTGCTCAATTAACCATTTAGAGATACTGAGTTACAGATATTCAACAGAGTTGATTATTTTTGCCCTTTTCTTGTGGTGTAATATTTATGTGTATATTTCAGTTTCTGGGTCTGTAAATCTTTCTTATTAGGATAATTTATTTTTAAGATTACCGAATATGTAGCTCTTGTACAGCCTCTTATAATTTTCGTCATGCCTTCATGGTTTTAATCCTTTACATTTTAACATTGCATCCCCTGACTTTAAACTGACTATATATATATGTCCTTGATTTCCCAGTGAAGAGCCACTGCTGCACTGGCCTCTCTTCCCTTGCACAAGTCCATGGAGACTTCAGTACAAGACATGACAAAATGTAAAACCACACTCATAGATCACCTTATAAATATTTATTCATATAAATTCTTTAAAGAAATTAAATTACGTGTTCTATACAAAATAGGAAAGAGAGGCTTTTAGTGTCACTGGCTGCAAATTGAAGTCATTTGTCTTGAAGGGTCAGGTGCCACTTTATGGTAAGATACTTGTCTGAGATCCAAGAAGGGAAAGATTGATAGTACAAAGAGATTGATGGAACAGGCACTGCAATATGCATACGAAGTTACAGGTTAATTAGGAAGATTTAAACAAGAAAGTCCCTTTGTGTGGAGAAGTGTCATGTGCTGTTATTCTCAGAAGCGAGGTGTGCTGGCAGCCTTTTGAACAGGCAGAGTTGGTTTTCAGAGATGTTTATGTGGAGATGTGCAGTTGTGAATATCAGCGAGGTGGCAGATCACCAACAGCACACGCTGCAGCTGACGAGTGCTGCTCAGGGAGTTCAGCGCTTGCATACAGAGACACCTGCTCTGCTCACATCTTTGGTTTTGTTGTGCTTGATGTAAATTATAATGCTGGTTTTGTGATTCCTGTATCAGAGTAAAATCATTAATATTTCAGACTGCCAAGTTCTTTGGGTGTCTCAGGTGATGTGACTATTTGTTCTACTTTTTAATTGCAGGCACAGCAGAAATTCCAACACTTACAGAAAAATCCTAAAGCTAAGAATGTGTGGTTTATAACGTGGGACCTGAGCAATCAACAAACATTGTTTTTGTGTTGATAGGAAAGCTGTTTTGAAAGAACAGAAGCTGCAAACTGTTTCTTTTTTCATTAAAGTTCACCAGCCTCCCTGGTACATTTAGCAGAGAACAACAAGCTTCTCTGTGTGGATTGATGCTGAAATTAAAACAGCAACATCTTTTGTAATAGTTATTCATTTGGCAGAAAGAGAATTTTAGATTTGACTTAAATGCAACAAAACCAAAATGGTCTGTGCCCCTTGTGTCTCATTCTGCACAAGGACAAAATGGTGCAAATCTTTCAGTAAGGCAGGAATAAAAATCTCAGCAAACGCTTCAGTATTTATTATTGTAATAGTAAATCATCCCTGTCTGCCTGGAAGGACTGTAAAACATACCTGCTGAGGGCAAGAGCAGGCACGGGCCTGAGGGACTGTTATATTTCTAAATTTGTTATATTTCTAAATACTATCATTCTGGTATTTTTGTCATGATAGTCTTAACTAAAATTTTGCATTCATGTAGTCACCTTATTTTTAGCCCCAGAGACAGATCTTGGGGTACACAGTAGCTCTTGCCTTCTACAATCCATTTCTCTATTCTCTGACTGTGGAGTATCTGAATTTTTGGTTTAGTAAGGGAAGAAAGAAGACAGGCAAGTTTTACCTTGTCTAGCTGCTACGTGTGAGACAGAAAAAACCTTCAATTGCAGTGTATGGTTTTTTACTGAAGATGAAAAATTTATTGAAGGGGGACAGAAGTTTGAATTGCAGAATATATTTATACATTAGAGAAAGGCACTTAGACTCAAATGAGGCCTCTGGGAAATGTGATTGACACTAAAAACAGTCCTATTTTGTTTTATGATATTGCTGTAATGATGAGTCTTCACTTGTTATGTGGTCAGATACCTGTTTATTCACATAATTCTGAGTACAAAAGCAGCTGTAGAAAACAGGTAGTGGAAAAACAACACTCTCTTTTCTCTTTCACATTTGCACTTGTAGGAGCTGTTTCTCATACTTACAGAATTCTTCTCTTGTATTAACATGAGACCAAATACAAGAAAATCTGTCCAAACAAATGAGTTGGAACACTTCCCACGATAGCAATACACACAGGCAAAATGGTGTCTCAGGCACAGTCCAGTGGCCTTTGTGTGGTACCTACCCTCCCTGCTTGAGTGGCTACTTGCCTCCCTTTAGGCTCCCCATCACTTCACAAAGATGCTTCTACTTCAGGAAGAAATACAACTTACTGGTATTTTGTTCTCCTGCAAGGATTATTTTTTTACACTTGATAAACACATTGCACTGCATATTGTGAGAACTAAGTACATTTTTTTTTCCTTTCTGTTTTTTCTTTTTTTTCAGAAACCAAAGCAAAAGGATTGGCATCCTCCTGGAGGATTTATTTTAGGACTCTGGGCATTGATCATCATGGTTTTCTTCAAAACATATGGAATCAAGCACATGAAACATGTCTTCTGAACTGGAGCAAACAAGAGATTTGCATTGGCTGCTACTTCGGGTTCATGGGTATCTCCTGAGTTCTCTGCATGTGGATTATGGTTGTGGTGAAACACTGTGTTGATATCTTGCTTCTAAAGGTTCTTTTGAAGCCATCTCTTCTGCCCGTTCTTCTATAAAGATTCTAAAAAAATGGTTTTAATGTTACTGTTATTTCATTTTGTCTTGATTTAAACATACTTTAATGCTTTTCTGA
The DNA here is from genome assembly GCF_026979565.1 of Vidua chalybeata. NCBI lineage: Eukaryota > Metazoa > Chordata > Aves > Passeriformes > Viduidae > Vidua > Vidua chalybeata. The sequence goes on along the minus strand of NC_071538.1, from coordinate 16,210,707 downwards.
GCACTTTTTCTTTTTGGTTAAACTTAAAAAAGGGCAGAACCTAAACTCAGTAGCAGGATTTCTGTGGTTGCTTCTGGATTGTAAATGGGCAAATTCTTTCCACCATACTTTGAAGTAGATCTTAGAAGAAGTCATCTCTTACTAAAGAACTGGACATTGTGGAGAACTTTATTTAAGATGTCATTCTGTCAGTAAAAACTTAACCCACTTTGCAGACTTTGTAATGGCATATTGAAAGCTTTCTTCACAAAAATAAAAATACTCTGGAATATATTGATTTCTTTTTTCTTATTATTTTTTCTTCCCTGTTAATAAAACCCTTAGATCAGTCCTTTCACCTTAGGCAGTTTTGAGTCTAGAATTCTATGAGTTGGTGAAAGTAAAATGAAAATTATGACCTTGCTGAATCTACTTAAAAAGAAGGCCAAAAAACTTGATTTCACCATGTTCATTAGAAACCCTTCATAGGTGTTGTATTTTCACTGCATACAATATGAACTTGGATGCTTTCAGAATTTTCAGTGCACTGGATTTTGCACCGAAGAAAATAGACTCTGGCATCAGGATGAAGAACATTATAAATTGTACCATTGTATTCTGTAGTTTCTGAGCCCTTAGAAAATGTGCTTTGTTGCCTGTGTTTTGTAGATTCTGGTTTGGCATATTGATTTGTTCTTCCTGGACATTTACTGATGAATGTATGCTAGAAGGGTTTTTTCTGTATAATATAATGATATTTGTGAAGAGAAAAGCAAATGTGTGCATGTGTAGAAACACATCAGTCAGTGAGTAGAAGCTTTTGCCCTGTGCTTTTGGAACTTGTTCTCTCCCTTAACCAAAATAAAGCTTACCTGATGCAGTCACGGTGTAAGTACTTTACACATATCTCTGAAATTATTAGGAATTATCTATAATCACACATAATATCAGAGTCGGTATATTTTTCTTAGAATATGGTTCTGAGCATTTCCTGTTGCACAGCACATAAAAATCTGAGTGCATAAACATTTTTGTCCTTTTTTTTTCTCTTCCAGCTTGATTGTGGCATCCCAGGTGAGAGGAGGTGATTGTTCAGAGCTGTGAGCCTGGGAGGGCTTGATTTTTTATCTCCAAGGATTTTCTAGGCTTGGAGATGTTGAAGGTACAAAACGATCCATTATGGAAGGTAAACATTTGCCTACTCCACCTCTTCGTGGCACTTCTTGGTGAAGAACTGCAATTGTTTTCAGTAGCAGGGGCTTAAGGCCCAGCAATAGGGATTAAACCTAAAGCACTCCTACAGTCCCTATAGTTCTGTAAACTGATATTATGGGGTAGGTAATACTGGACATGTCTTCCCAGTGTGCTGATCAGAAGCTTTTATGTAACTGGTGCACAGATCCTCCCTGCCAACAACAATGCAACTTCATGGGAAAGAGAAACACTCTGTACAATGGGTCTGAGTAGCATTCCTGGTGCTGGATGTCTGGGTCTATTCAAAGTATGCTGGGTTTGGGGGTTGTTTTTTTGGATAATGTCCTTCAAAAGCAATGACTTCATATCCAAAATCTGATACAATCTGACTTTTCATAAAATCAGAAAACATTTTTTTTCTCACTGAGCAATTTCTAATACAACAGTCAAGTGAAATCTGCTGTGTACAGACCATGTAGAAATTAATAGACCCAGTATAGAAATGAATCCTATAGAATTTCTTAGAGGATTTGCTTAGCTTTCCTTTCCTAATCCAACTCCTTTTCAATTGTAGTAAATATTTTAATCAAATATTTATTTTATAGGTAAGTTTTGCCTCACTTTAAAAAGTGTACAAAGTCGACAGAGCTTTGTGCCTTGCTTCATTTGCTGTAACACTTACTTGGACTCCGCAGGCCTTACTCAATTTTTCCTTCTTTCAGCCACCTTTTGCAGGAGGTGATAGAAACATCTACAGAACTCAGCCGAATTTTGCCAATAGCAGTAGATACCAAAGATTCTGTCTTTTTAAAAGCTTATCTGCTTAGGGAAAAGGAGGCAATTAGGTGGGTTATTAAAATGCAATTTATGAATAGAGGCACTCAGTAAGTATGCATGTGAAGGTGATTAAATTGAAGTGAGAACAACAGTTTGACTGGAATGCAGCAAACTCTGCTTCAGGCATTTTTAACATTTTTGTATGCACAGAAGTGAGGAGTTGAAATGGATCATTCTGAGACACCATAAAGTTGCCTATGCTACACCTATGAGACAGTATTTTCTATGCTGTGATAGCTTTTATTCCTTGAACAGTTACAGTCTGAAAGCAAGTACAGGAATGTCACAGAATTGTCTGTAAATGTATGTTGTACATTTATTTTTTATTTAAAGTTAGTAACCTTTTCATTGTCCCAGGGAGGCCTTCAAGCTGTTTGGAATGTGGCCTCTGGGAGCCAGCCATGTCACCCTCAGTCACAAACCATTTGTGTTCTGCAGGCCAAGTGTGCTTTGCAGTAGAGATGCTTCCTCCAAGGTGCACAGATGATCGTTCTAATGGAATCCAGAAGACAAGCCAGATGGCAGCAGTTTCCTGATGCTTCTTTGCATGGGAACCTTTTGAGCAGAATCGAATTTCAGCATTTAGTGACTCTGCATGGATAGGTCTGTGAACTAAGCATGCCCATGCCTGCAGAGCTCAGTGAATTCATGTCTGCACCCTGTGGAACTGCATTGACAGGTCCTGCAATGGGCTTATAACATATTGTTTAGAACACTCATGGATGATAAAAATAGATATTGATAATTTCAGGTTTTCAGCTCTCTTTCAGGATCACATCTTAAAATGCACTTTTATTATTGAATGAAGAACAAGTAGGTCTCAGTAGGGTTGTGCTCACATCCAGGTGCTCTCCTGTCCTCTGGAGTGCCTGTGACCAGGCCCAAAGGCTGACACAATGTGTTACTAAGCTGTGCTTCTGTTACAGACTGAAAAGTGAGGTTCCTACAAAAAAGGAGTGGAGAAAGAAACCTGAGCAGGGGGGAGACAATCAGTGTTTCTTGGTCTATGCCAGCTGAATATTTTCATGTTTGATGACTGCTCTGATGAAATGCTGTTCTCTTGGCATAAGCAAATACCAGAACCTGTTCACAGGTATCCTTACTAACATCATTAGTGATGCTGTGTCTCTTCTAGAGAGTGAAGGTTTTTTTTCTTTCAGTTGGTTTTTCCTCCTGAAAGCTGGTATCTGTTATTGATTACAGAAAAGCAAATGTAGTCTGGGTCTAATTCTCTTGCTGAGTGCCTGCACACTGTGCCCGTTTCAGTCTCTTGTTTCAGGAGTCAGGGATTTTTATTCTCAGCTACCACATCCACAGAAGTAAATGGAACTTGTGGTCCAATCTGCCTTTAGAGGGGGCATCATTGCATGCTGGAACAGGGCTGAGTTACACTAAATCAGTGATTTGCAAAGGGAGTAAGGCCAGGTTCAGCTGTGAATTTATCCTGGGTGGAGAGGATTTGTGCAGTGATAAGTACAGATTGCACTGTACTCCTGTGAGAGGGACTGGAAGGACCAGCTGATACAGGGCAGAAGTCTGCAGCCCTGGCAATCCTGATACTGACAGCATGTCACTAAGGGTTTTTTTGATGTTAAAGAACTGCTGCATTCTCTTCTCTGATGGGTGCTTAGAGGGAAGGAATAAAAAGGAAGTTTCTGATCTGAAAGCTTCCCTAATTATCCATTCAGTATGGCTTGAGGAAGTGAGATGCTCCTAGTTTCTGGTAAATAGTGAAGATTTCATCCATCTTTGCATTGTGAAGTCAAAAGCTTTTATGTGGTCAGGATTATTCAGACTTGATAAAAATAGATGCAGTGGAAGGCAATCCACAAAGTGAGAATGGTGCATTTCAGAGAGTCTGTGGTATTTGGAGAGAAGACAACCTTTGTATATGGTGCAGTGTGGGAAGAGGGTTGGGACAAGAAAGATCACTGTCCTTATGTACAGATCTTCAGCTCTGTCTGTGTTACAGAGCTGTGTGTGACCTGGTAGAATTTTATCATGCTTCCAGACTAATTAACCTTTGGATTGAGACAAGCATAAAATATTTCACCCAAGAGACTAATTTATCCATAAAGTTATGAACTGCAGAAAAAAGCAGTGTATATAATGAAAGTGTCTTCTCAACCATGTGAAGATCAAACTCAAGCAGCAGCTGACAGAGAGGAAAGCTGGGGCTCAGTACCAATAGCTGACCTGCAGAAGTCTCTTCAGTATTCCACAAATAAATCACATATGCCACAACCATCACTGTAGCACTTCTGTACCATAATGAGCAAATAGTTTTTTGCATTTCATAAGTGGTGAAAGGCAAATTTAAAAAATTGAGGAAGTTTCTCATGGAAGATTATATGACTCTAATTTATTTCTGCTCTCCCTTTCTGTGAACTTTTTAAAAGAAAAAGCTTTCAGGAAATGTATCTTGAAAGTGTCTGTGTTTTGTAATGAAAACTTGCATAGGCTGCATAACAGTCTGAAATCAGCATTTCTTAGATCTCATTTCACTTGCAAGTTCTTTAAGACTGAGTTACTTTTTCTCCCCTAATGAGGATTTCTGCCTGATTTAGTGATTATGTTTAAGGTTTGCATTCAATGATGTATATCTATTAATGTTTGATTGTGCCATGTCTTGTTCCCCGTGCAGATTATAGATTTAACTTTTTTCCTTTCTTTCCTTTCAGGTCTGTGTGAGAGTAACATTGAAGCTTTGGCCAATACTGAGCCAGTTTGGCTGCTTTGGCCAACAGGCTTAATAGAAATGCAAATTGTATTGGCCTAAATGATTTTGGTGATGTTGTTTACCACAATCCCTTGAACAAAAGAAGCCCCATAAGAAGCAAACTGTTTGGACAGTGTAACAGCAATTGTCACACTGCTGTTGACATGGCTTTGGTGACAGCTCAGCAGAGACCAGGCCACCAGGCTGTGGTTTATCTGGGAGATTCATGGTGTGTCATACTAGTCCCTGTGACAAAATTGACTAATCTGAAATAGCAGATTTCCTTTCTTGACCTGACTTACTGGAATAATGCTCTTATATTAAATGTCTGACTAGGCCCACTGGCTCTGCATGTATCGAGTATTTTAAACTGAGGCTCTGTCCCTTATATCCAGCTCCAGTATAACTGTACTTATTTCCTTTGCCAAATGCTTTGACATTTACTAGAAAAGAGCATCACTAAACATTAGATTATGTTTGATTTTCATTAATTTACTTATTCTGTACTAGTTTTCCTGTCCAGGTTAAGTTTGTAGCTGAAAATATTGTGGCTCAAATGGTGATGATTTTAGGGTCCCCTTACCTCCCTCGGTCTTTATAATGCCCATGGAATGGCAAACAGGATCAATGAGGTCATCAGTGTATCATTGCAATGTATGTTTGTATTTTGAGCAGTTATTTTACACACCCTTCTCTGGACTGGTCCCTGTATTTATATATTTTTTATATATATAGAAGGCTTTCTGCACTTGCTGTTGTTGCTGGTTTCTTTAATCTGCTCCTTCTCTACAGCATCATTTGCAGTGGAGGGATGAGGAAGAGCTTTTCAGTGTTTCATGTAATGCACATCTACACATGTACAGCCACAGTAAAAAAATAATAATGGTGTTGTGGGAATGTTCCAATTTTCTCCAACATAAATGGGCAGTCCCCACTATCAGTAACCACTTTCAATTTTGGCCTTGTGTGCAGCAAGGATGCACTGGGGAAGCATATCCTCATAGGCTATAAATCTGTTCACTTTTTTTGCATTTGTGTTAAAACATAAGCCTAACCTAAGATCTTACCTTAAATGAGGCCACACCAAATGGTTCCCTTCAGAATTTCCTTTGTTTTGCTAGTAACTCTCACCATGCTCTATGTTTGGATCATAATAGGTTCCAACCTGACAGCCAAAGTTAAGTCAGCAAAGTCCTAAAACTTTATACCTTGCTACATATGAATGACTCCATTTCTCTTCCTTGTACTTCAGGAAGGAGCTAGAGTCCTAAAAGTTACTCATGATGTCTTAACACCTGTCTGGGTTGTGTAAAGAAACTGGCAGACTTAAGTAGCATTAGAGAGATGTCCTAAAGAAGACAACCCTGTTCTCAGAAATTAAATTACTAAGATGACTTTCTGTGTCTGGTAAAAAGGGTCCAGTCTTGCTCTCCATCTGTGCTGGATGTTTTGGCATTGCTTTCAGTAAAATGAGAATGCAGTTCCTGTGTTAGATCTCATGGTGGGCCTGGCCCATGGAGAGTATGGCAAGGCTGGAACTACTGTACAAGGTGATGTTCATTGGATACATTTTTTAATATTTTTTATCTATTTATTTAAATGCAATCTAGCTCCTGTGTCCTGCATCTAGAAATGGCCTATGGTAGATACCAAGGGAATAGCACAGAAAAATAGAGAAAAATATACTGTGACATTTGTCCTGTGGAATTCTGCTTGTATCCTTAAGATGATGCTGTATCCTCTTAGCTTTATTTTCCTATGTTCAGATAGGTTCCATAGGGTGAGGATCTTTCTTTTTTTTTTTTTTTTTTTCTCTCTCTGTTAACTGTAACTTCTTTTGAAGTCTTTTGCACCTAGTTGTGGAATTCCAAGCGGATCCATCACTTGGATCTCTTTGTCCCCTTGCTTCAGAGAACCTTGAAGATCACTAAATAGATTTGCAAGGCTGGGAAGGCTGGGTTTTGCTTACAAAAGCTGCATTACATCTTAGCCAATCTATCTTCTTTACAACTCCTGATTTTGTTCTCACAGGTTTCTGTCTGTTTATCTGGATTGCTGGGGTTGTCTGTAGTTTTCCTGTCTGTTCTGTTTTCCTGACAACTCCTGGTCAAAGCACTCCATAGCAGACAGGGACACCGTGTGTTGGTTGTGTCTGTGCAGCTTTGGTGTGGCAGGACAAAGGGATGTGTCCCTTCCTCCTGGCAGTGCTGTGTAGCCATGTGCTCTCCACTGGCACCCCTGGAGGGGCTCAGCACCCAGGGGATGCTGGTTCAGGGCCTGGTTCCACTCTGCCTTTGCTGTGGAGTCTGTTCCACAGCTGGCCCAGGTGAAATCACCAGCTTCTGCTGTGATGCTGAATCTCCATCCACATGGTGGTCAAAGGGCATCATTTGACATTTCATGTTTTGGTGTAATTTTCAGTGTGAAAAACATTTAACAGTCTAGTGGTTTTAAGTATTTAGCATAAGCAGTGCCATTTGACAGTCATTTTATAAAAGTCTTTGAATTTTATATTTTTCTGCTTCAGCACAGAGAAATTTCACACCACCTTAGGCATTTGCCCTTTCATATTTCCTAGGGTTTTTTAAGAGAATATTTCCTAGTTTTTTATTAAACAAGATTGTCCTTAATTTTTTTTTTCTTTCTCCTTACAAAATCATGTGCTTCTTATATGCATGGTGTGCCTTTGCAGCAGGCAGCTGGAAACTCAGTGATCAGTATGAACTGGTAGTCCAGGGAAGACAGAAGTATTGGTATCTGTAAGGTTTCTGTACTTCCTTTTGTTTTGCAGTACCTTTTGCTGCCTTAAAAGTACTCTTTGATTGTTTAACTGCTTATTATTTTTTAATCCCTAAGCCATGTTTTAAATTGAATTAGAAATTGTGTCTCTTTGCATCAGATTAAATAATTAACTTTCATTACAGAAATTATTATCAGCATTTTTGAACAGTTTTTGTGGCACTTATTATCAACTTAGAGAATGCTGCAAAGGAATCTATGCAAGACAGCCATTGCTATTGAGCCAGGACATTCCTCTCTGTCAGCTACAGCCTGAGTTTGATCTTCATATTCCAAGGGAATAAAGCTAGATGACACAAGGAACATTTTATTCCTCGCTGTTTAGATTCCTCTCACCCCATTCCGTAATGCTTTTCCAGCTATTTTTATCTTACTGTTTCCTTGCAACCTTAGAGGTATTTTGGGTAAAAATCACTTAGTGTTCTTTGAAGTCTGCCTGGAAAATGCAGCAGGACAAGTCCCAGGGAAGCAGCTCCAGAAGGATTTTATTAGTTTACTGCCCTGTGTGAATGGACATGGCAGTACCACTGTGTATTCTGCTGGATCGAGCCAGTCAGCAGCCCCCAGTCTCTCCCAAATCTTGTTCCAAGGCTGTAACTTGGTCTTAATTTCTTAACCTCCTCTTTCCTCAGTTTCCTTATGAAGAATAAAGTGTTAACTTTCTGAGGTCTGTAGCACTTTGGGTGGAAGCTTTCTCCATGTGCATCACAGTTTTGCTTTGTACCATGGTGCTATCACCATTGAGCCAACAGAACACAAAGCAGCTGTGGAACTTTTTTGTTCTTAGTTGCAGAGATGTTTTCTTTATCATTCTCAGTTCCAGTTGCACATATCATGGTGTAAGAGCTACGGTTCTTCAAGATGAAAAATATCTCCTGACAAAGGCAAGTGTAAAAGCCTAAAGGTATGCAAGGAGTTCAGAACTAAACTAACATAGATCTTGAAATTGCTGGTATCTGTAAACACTGTTTTGCAACAGCTTTTAATAAGTGAAATGATATGCTGCAGATCATGAATTAATCAAATTATAGTGAAGAGTGTGAGATGACAGCATAAAGCAGAGAATGGCAGCAATACCTAATTTGTACTACTTATCCCTAGGCTGTCAGCATTTTCTGTCATAAATCTGTTTGGTTTGTAACTAGGCCATAAAACCTTACATCAGGCTGAAATGCAGCAGGATTCTGTAGTTCAAATTTGTGCATTTATAGAGAAATCCATCAGTGATTTGTTAATTAAAATTGCAGTGCTTTAACAGTTTCTTACATTTCTTTTGCACTCTTATAACTTGTGCTTTTTGGACTCAGTTTATATTCCATATAAATCTGTGTGATCTATTTAAAACTTGCTGTCTCCTTGGCTTCATCATATTCCTTTTTATATATACAGGTGTGACTTAGAAAATACTCCTTCATAATTTTTGTAATTAGATGGGGGACCTTGCTGAAACTTCACAGGAGGTTGATGAGACTGAAGTGAGTTTGGGTTTGTTTTATTTAAAATATGTGTATGACGGTAGCAAGAACACGGAGTTATTAAGAGCGACTGAATAAGGAATGAGTTACAGTGCTTAGCTTGGCTCTCTGAGGAGATTTAGTGTCCTTACAGTTTATTCCATGTTTCTTCATATTCTTAATGCTTCCCAATATCTACTTGACATTGAGCAGTCTTGCAGACAGGGAACAAGCCTGTGGAACACAATGGGGTCTGGCAAGTCTCTGTGTCTAGAGAATAGTAGACGTGGACCAGTGTACTCTATCTTTAAATGATCTGATTTTAACAGTAACATAGCTAAACATATAGCATACACATCCTGCAGCTCTTGACTGATGGAAAAACTAAGAGCTCTAGTTTAAAATGACAAGATCTTTTTATTATTGTATCAGTAATAAAACAAGGACAGAAGCATCAGAGGACCTCCTGTGATCTGTACCATGTCTTGCAGTCACATTAGAAATGATCTGTAAATCAGTTTGACAGATTTCATCAATTGAAGCAATATATTCTGGATACACACCCCAGTACACATGTTGAAAGGGATGTTCAAACTGCCATTAGTTCAAAACCCATTCTGTTTTTTATAGAATGCAGTGAAATCAAGTGGAAGGAATAAAACACCATCAGTGAAAGAAGGAGAGGTAAACACCAGCTGTCAAGAGAAAGGTAACATGCACTTGGCATTCAGTTTGTAAGCTGAGTGGTGTGTACCAGGAAGAACACCAAAATAAAGCTTTTAAGGCAAAATACATTATAGATTCTTACTTTTTGATAGTGGGCAAGGCTGCAGCAGGACAGTGGCTCTTGGAGACTTGCACTTCAGGTCCAGGCAGTGTTACAGAGGTGACAACAGTTTGCCCCTGCCAGGACAGTTCACTTTGTCCCCAGAAAATCAGGGTATCTGTGGGGCAGCTGCAGCTATTGCTATCCAGTTTTGGAAAGAGGAAGACCATGGGTTATAAGGGGGTTTAAATGAGAGTGTTTGGTCCCAGTTCTGTATCTCGCCTCTGAGGTTCAGCTTCGTGGATTTAGATGTTTAAAGGTAGTATCTTTGTTCTAGCTTTTGCACTTGTCTAATGAGAGACACCTTTCATCACCTGAGATATGTTTCATGCAATAGTTACTGATCGCTTCAAAAAAATTTGAGATTTGATACTTGTGAAGCAAAAAGGAAAGTAATACTGTAACTGAAATCTTCTTTATTCACAAGCCACATGTAACCCAGTAATTCCCACTGTGAGGCTCCGTACACAGCATGAGCGTTGTCCTTCCCCTTTGTCTTTCAGGGACTCACCACGCACATACAGGTACTTCATGGAAAAAAATAAAAACAGAGTTTAACTTTGCTCCTTTCAGGAGGACAATTTTATACTCATGGAATGCTTTTCACATCCCAACTTCAGTGTGATCCAGAATCTCTGAGATCAGTGATGATCTTGGGACAGTGGAAGGCAGAGATTTTTGCAGGTGCACTGCTGTGATCTTTCTGGCTACTATGACTGGTATTGTAGTACTGGTAGTTTACCTTCTTCATTCCAGAAATTTGGTCACATTGTGCTGAGCAGCTGTGGCCTGGTTTGCAGTCTGTTGCCTCAGGAGGGTTGCTGGCAGCCTCTTGCGGGAATACCAGAGGCAAAACAGAACACAACCCCTCCAGCCTTAGCTTGTCTTCACTGAGAGGCTGCTGCCATGGCCAGTGGGGGGTTTGGCTTTTTTTGTATAAATTTTGTTTGCCCTCCTTCCTCCCACCCCTATTTAAAAAACAGCAGCTCGATAGCACAGCAGCAAATGCACATTAATATCAAACAGAATTTTCACTACCGTTTTCATATTAACATAAGATGTTAGAATGTAAAGTGAGCTGGATCTGCACATGGGACCACTCTTGCTGTTAAAGGCTTTAGGCTGGAACAGAGCCCAAAATTCTTAGAAGAAATCCAACATTTCTCGATCAAATATTAATTACATGCCATATAGAATTATATATTTCAAACAAGTTTTAGAAATAAAAAGCTAGGCCTTTCAAACCATCAGCAGTATTCATTTTGGATTTAAAAGATTATGAAAGATAAACAACCACATAACTGTGAATTAGAAAAATACTGGCCTAGGTTGCATAAAAACCTTCATTAAATAAATACGGAAAATTCTCACTATGAAAATTCAGTGGCATCGTACTTAAAAAAGCCATAATGAATAATCTGTCCCTTAATGACACTCGGGTTGTGTTTCACGAATCACGAACACACACAGGACGTCAGATGGCCCCAAAAGGTGATAGACTGGGTTGATACAGTTCAACAGCAAGTACTCGGGTGTGTGCTGCTCCTCCATGCCAACTTCCTGACTGCTGCTGCGGGTGCCAGCTGCACACCCTGTGCCCTTCTCCTCCAGGCTGCCGTGCTGGCCCACAGGCTCCAAAGGTGCTGCGGGAGGTGACCGTGGCTGGGCTTGTGCGTCCGTCCTCAGGCCAGCGGCCTCACCTCGGGGTGGGTCCCAGCGAGCGGCTCTGGTTTCCAGTCGGGCTGGAAGAAGCGGATGTCGAATGTCCGTGCCCAGTTCTCGAAGACGCGTTTCTCGGTGATGAAGCGGTGGTGGCTGCCCTTGCGGCCCCGCTCGTGGGAAAGGTACATTGTGCACTCGTCTGGACCCAGAGGTTCATAGTAGTGATAAGGTACTGAAAGATGATTAGGATCCCTGTGGAAAAAAAGAAAATAGATGGAAGCCCAAGACGTTCTTTCTCATTGATTGAAAAGATGCTATCTTTAATGAACTGATGGACTCAAATCCACTTTTTGTCCCAGTTAAATTATGTAGCTGGTTTTCTTTCTTGCATATCTAATACATCAGAATGGGGCAAAGGTTGCTTTTTCTTTTGCTCTCCTTTAATCCTCTTCCTCCCAGTTAAATGAAGGACAGCAGTAGCTCAGAAACAAGGGAGAGTGCTGCAGGGCTGTGTTACTGCTACAAAATTTGAAGTAAACTGCTTAAAAGAGATTTAAATCTAGATTGTGATTTGTTAAAGGTCTTGCAGAGGTATTTACTGAACTGGGGAAGAAAGAAGATGATAGACAGAGGTAGTTATCTGTGTCACATCAGCTCAGCTGAACGTTCCCAGCATGCTGCGCCAGGTTCCGAGAACACAACTTCAGTGAGTGTCTGTATGCCAGGTCAGTGGTACAGGCTGCTGTTGCTGGAATTTTAATCAAATGTCTGATGCACAAATGAGTTCTTTATTTTACAACAGCAGCTTTCATGTATCTAAGCTAAAAATTAAAGCAGTTCACCCATAGTATCCATCTGACCTTGTGAACCCGTTCACATTTCCCAGCGGGAGATGAGCGACTCGTGGTGACACACTGGATATGCCAAACACCAATTAGATACTTAGGATAAAGTTCATTTTAGCAGTTCTGACCTCAATGCTTCCATGTAACATTCTGTAAATGGCACATCTGTATTATAATAAGCCAGAGCAATTCATTCTCCTTTTGATTTAATCTCTACATTAACCTGCATCCATTATGGTTTTTTACTTTGGGCATGGGCATTTTGGGCTGACAGGAACTCACACACTCTCTGTGTCATAAATACTAAGAGAGCAAGCTGTCCCAGACAGAATTACCCAATTGTATCTCTCTCTCCCTGATTGCTACCAGCTCTTTTGCTGTGGCAGAAAATTTCCCAATATCAGCATTTAGTGAAGCCTTGGAGCTGCTCTGTGTTACAGCCTGAGCTGAACAGGACCCTAGCACAGAGCAAGAAATCTGATACAGATTCAGGGCTGTCAGCTCTAATATACAGTTGATTATTTTCATTTTGAAGAGCTAATATTTAAGGTCACTTTCAATTGAATGCATCCACAATCTGTCAGTAGTCTGTGCTGGTCATTATTTTTACTGTGTAATTCTGTCACCTATGCAATTTTCTAATTTTTCTTATTTTGCCATTATCCATATTGTATATGCAGAGGTAATGTATGATATTGCTGCTGCTTTCCATTTGTGCCTTAGATTAACGTTTTAATTCGATCAGTCTGGCTTCCTTGTAACACAACATGGTGATCAATCTTACAAGACCAGAACAACAATAAAATTACATTTCTAGAATAAGATGGATTCTAAACTTATTAAATATATTCTCACTGGAATACATAAGAGTGAAACAAAATCCTTCATCACCTCACCTACATAAAATGTATTTGTAATCTAAAGCTGCCCTTCATGTAGAAATTTATTATTTCTAAACTACAACTATTAGAACTCAATCTTCAATTAATTGTTCACTTTTTTGATACATTGGACCTCTTATTGTCACTTAAATGAATCACTTGTATGGTTACTATAAATCGAATAGGATACATTTTCATGTGATGTGTTTTTGTTAAGAACTACTAAACAAATAGGCCTCTGCCTCTCATTCAGACTGCTCTTCCTTCTTGCACTAAACCTGGCTTTTATTCCTGGGTCCTCAACTGTATTGCTTGGTATAAATTTACTGCTTTAAAGTTAGGATTAGTAAAGTTGAAATCATATCTCCAACAGACTTGGGAAAAATGCAGAGCCTGTGAGGCTGCAGGTCCCTCCAGGCAAGGTATTTTTGAAGCCAGGGATTCTGCATTCCATGGAAGGCTCTGAACTGACACCAGTGTGTCCTAAGTGGATGCCCTTAGCTCCTGCCAGGCTGCAGCAGCACACTGCATCCTGTGCACCATGCCACCAGAAACAGCCCAGAAGCACCTGGTGCACAGGGCCTGGCAGGTGAGAGAGGCAGGAGCTCAGTGCAGGCAGCCTGTGGGGCTCAGGCCCTGTGTGCAGCTCTGCTGGCTGAACTGGGGGTGAAATCAGGGCAGGAATGGGGGCTGGTGGCTACAGACCTATCTAAGACTACTCTGCAGCTGACTGAGGTTTTATGGCTAAACTCCAAAAGCTGTCTTTTACATTTGGAATTCTGAAGGGTATTTACATATGAAGGACCTTCTCATTTTATGGGAGTTCTGGATTCCCCCAGATTGCATGCTAGTAAGCTTTGGATTTTAATTCTGGCTTGAGTACACCATAACCCAAATTAACTGTGCTGTGTTATCTTCTAACTCTGCAATTAGCTTGTGTCACCAGCAAATGAAATGCATGAGTAATTTCTATAAGGAAATTGCTTGCCACCTCATTTATTAACATTAAAACAGATGCTGTTTTATCACTGACTGATACTGGACATTAATCAGTATTTTGTCAGACTCTGCATGCATATTAATAGCACAGCTGGGAGGAATCTTGGGAAGTTCCTCTGTAAAATATCCTGTGCTTCCTGCCTGACCACCTGCCAGGACAGCACCCGTGAAAGTGCTTGTACCCCTGTCAGTCAGCTACTGTTTGCCACCTGAGTGCACATTTTCCCACAGATGGTATCCACCTACAGCAAAAGCTGGAGGAACAGCACAAAAGAAAAAAGGCAGGGAAACCAGGTCACCCCATACCACATTCTGGTCAGCCTCTTTCCTTAGAAATGAAGAGCTATAATAAATCAACCCTCTAAAACTATACTCACACACTTTGTAAAATAATTCATATTTTGATGTGTGAATAAAGCATCATTTATATGTTGAATGATGGGCAAGGTACTGTGTCAGGACCATGAAGATTTCTAGATAATCTTTTGCCTACTATTCCCAGGATCTCCTTTCCCTGACCTCCATAATTAGTCCTGTTTTCTAAGCCATGTATGCATTTTGTTATTAAGCTAATGAGGTGAGGCATATGGACCAAATAGCTCACATACAGCTTACAGTTTCTCATAAGCTCCAGGAAATGTAACCAGCAACAACTGCTGCTTTGCATTTGATTCAAAGGAACTGAAAGTGGAGAGAGAGAGAGAAGTAAGAAAACACTAAAGTATTTCAAATACCAATTTTCAGTTGAATTATCATGGAAAATGACCTGGCAGCCAAATGAGGATTCTTATAGGAAAATTATCTGGTTCAATAACTGGAACAAAAATCATTCATATTAGTTAAAATAAGGCTCAGAATTAAGTTTTAAGTTTCTGGGTGTTCCAGAAGGCCCATGAAGAGGAGAAGAGTTAAAGAGGGCTCATCTCACTAACCCCTTGAGTTTTCCTTGTGTACAGGAGTACCCTGAGACCTGCAGGGAGCCAGCCTTTCTGTCCCTGCTTGCCCATAATGCCATGGACAGGG
The DNA here is from genome assembly GCF_026979565.1 of Vidua chalybeata. Taxonomy (NCBI): domain Eukaryota; kingdom Metazoa; phylum Chordata; class Aves; order Passeriformes; family Viduidae; genus Vidua; species Vidua chalybeata. The sequence goes on along the minus strand of NC_071538.1, from coordinate 16,195,489 downwards.
GCTGGAATTCCTACACACTCACTAAGGCTTGTCTTGTCCTTCCCAGCCCTGCTGCTGAGCACCCACAGAGGGAAGCAGCAGCACTGCAGTGCCTTCAGGAATTGTTGTGGTATCTGGACACCACTGTCAGGCTGCTGCAGAAGGGAGGCAAGAGGAGAAGCCAGCATGTCCCAGTTCAGGAGTGAGTGCTGTGCATGCAGGGCTGCCAGAGGGAGTTCTGAGAGGGAAGTGCTTCCCATCTGGGAAAGGCTTGGATCCCTGGGCACTGGAAAAAGTACAGCAAGACAGCTTGTCTGTCTTGGGATAAAAGAGTGAGAGGTGTGCACACTTTACAAAAATGTTTGTAATGTCCATGGAAGCACAAGCTTTCATCTTATTACACAATGTACAAGACAGCATGAGAGCAATATCAAGCCATTAACCCTTACTACAGCATAAATCTGTAACAAGCAAAGGGGTTTGAAATTACTGTAATGACTGTAAAGAACTAGAAATTTATAATAATTAGGACACCAAGTCCAGCTCAGCTATGAAACTCAGTGTCCAGTGAAAGTAAATAGAAATGAATCTAAAACACCTTGTTGCTAGTAATAGTGACAAATCCTTTAGTCTGTGCTCCAGACTCCTTCACTAGACTATTTTTCCTGCATGGGTGCAAAGCAGTTTGGTTAATGATCTTAAGCTAATAATTTGTAGCAGAATCAACAGCATGAGATTCCTGGTACCTTTGAGGTGTCCTTCATGTTACAGATGTGACACTAATTTAGTTCCATGGCAGTGATCACTACCCTCATTACTTATTCCACAAATTAATACTTAAAAATGAATAGGTATCTATCTGCTGAAGTTATAAATTTGGTGATATTAGTTATGAACAGAAATAAGATTTTTGGGGTTTTTTTCAATTTTAATGATTCTTTAGTTGCGCAGCAAGTAGGATTCCCACACTATCCAGCACACACACATTTTAGTTGTTTTGCTGGGACTTTTTGTTTTGATATTTTTTATTTTAATGGTAGATTCTTATTCTATCTGACTGAAAACCAGGAAATATGTCTTACAATTACAGAATATTTCTGTCTGCTATTCTGTTCTGTTGTCTTAGTCCTTTGAAAGAAAGCGCTGTTTTAATTTCTTAATGAGTGGCTGAAGAGCCAGCTAAGAAGGTTAACTCTATTTATGGCACGAAACTCCTGTCACAGATCTTCATGGACAGCTTCTTCCAGGCATGGCAACTACAGTTTTCCCCTTCATCACCTGGAGAATCAAGCTGAAGTAAAGACATTTCATATGACTGATTAAGAAATGACCTTTTCCCTTTTTACAACCAGGTGTGTGTATCTTTATGTTAAGATTTTTTTTATGCAGGCTGTAAGAACAATTACATCTTTCACTGGTAGGACTGATCTACAGCCTTTCTTGGGTCATAATTTAAGTCCATTTGATTTGAGTGCATTGATTCTATGAAAGCCTTCCATATGCTCTCAGTGACATTTTTAGTCTCTCTCAAAACAGTTTGTTTGGGTTTAGCTGGCTTAATATGTATGTAAACTATTCTTTGTCTGAAAAGTCAGGATTACAAATTATTTTGCAGTGAAATGCTGTCTTCTGTATTTTTAGATCATCATTTTAAGAATTACTTCCATGTGCCATAGGAGTACAGCCACTTGTGGAGTAAGACAGACCAGCCACTTACAGAAACTGGAGTAGCATGTGTTGCCAAATGAGATGACAGAGGAACGAGATACTGCGCTGTGGAAAGTATTTGTGTTGTCTGGCATATCTGATCTAGTTTGCTATTTTCCTTGGAGAATTCATGATGAAGTCGGCAGTACATCACAGCATTTATCATCAGTATTTTGTTATAATTTGTAGAAATTCTCACAAAATGGAGTTTAGTGTTGACATTTTATGCTGTGATTTCTTTGGGGATTTCTACAAAGTGCCCAAGAAAAATGCAGACTCCTGAACGATCCTTGTAAGTGCTCAGAGGAAAGTCAAAGCAGCCCCATTCTTTGAGACTAACCCAGCACTGCAGCCTTGCCCTCCCTGCCCCTGAAAGGCATCTGGAATTACCCAGTGAACCAGACTTGAGACAGATCACTACATTTGCAATAGAAAATTTAAGCAAGTACTTCTTGGTGAGAGGGGTTTGTGAGCAGGTGATGAAACGTTGCACTGAGGCCTCGTTCCAGACTGGCTCCAGCTCTTCCCAGGTCACCCAGCAGGACAAATGGGATCAGCAGTGGCTCTGGGCAGGAACCACTCAGTACTGGGCTATTGCTGGGTGGGCAGGTGAGACGTCAGCATCAAGGTTGCTGTTGTAATACACATTTGTCTGTATCCATACGGGTATCTTGTGGCTAATGTAATTTTGGTCTAGCACTAGAAGTTCTGAAGACTCTCCCTGTGTCACTGATCCACAGTGGGAAAAGCTTAACCAGGCCCTGGGATCTGGGTCCTGGCCATGGCTGGAGGCAGAATGGGGTTGGAAAAGGTGCACAGGCTGTTCTTTGTACAGCAGCTTCCACTGACACACCTTGAGCTGCCTCTGCCTCCTGTGACCCGCCCCTGCCACGCCCAAGACAGGCGATCACAGGACTCATTCTCTGCGTCCAAATTCATGGAGAGGGGTTCTGTGGGCACTAGTTAGGAAGCTGCAAATTGGCATTCATGTGACAGAAGTACAATAATGTTAATTTGAGTTGCACAGAAAGTTCAGTTTAGAAACTAGTCACTGTGAGAACACTGTTCCTCTATTAATTTGGGGGAACTTGAAAAACAAATTAAAAGTAATGTTTTCCAGTACTTCTTTCTTCAGATTAATTTCATGCCAATTATTGCATTACTTTTAGCTGATAAATATTCAGAGACTGAAAGAAAGCAACAAGATGGATTAATTCTCCATCAGTACAAACAAAATTTAAAAGTATTTTATATAAAATAATTAAATGCTGTTTGTTGTTTTCAGAATGAGATCATGGGACATCTTAATTAATTGCTTTAAGAGGACTGAAGACTTGTTGCAGAGGAAAAAGATTAAAAGATTCAGATATTTATCTGTAACATAACTTTGTTAGCTAATAATGGTTCCAAAATAAATCCTACCTGCAGAAATCCGGTGGCACCATGCCATAAACATTTATCTTGTCACAGAGCTCTAATGCGATAGTCATTGTGAACCAGCCCGTGCTAAGCCAAGTGTTGGATATCTTCCTGAAAGCAAAAACATAATTAAGTTTCTAAGCTGGCAAATAATTCTTGAGATTTATTTATTTATTTATCCATTGATTATGAAGCAATTTCTCGGCATTTTCTTCATTCTTGTAAAAGGCTTTGAAAACTGGGCAACCAAGACTACTCTGTTCGTCCATCTTTTAATGATTTTTCTGGTGCCTCCTGTCACTGGAGTAATCTGGGCAGAAACTTTCTCACTGTATTTAATTTTAGGCACAGCAACATTAATATTTAGCTGACCTTTTGACCTGGTTTCTAGAAGCTCCCAGCCCCTCACTGTGACTGCTGGTAGGAAACTGTTTAGTCAGTTACATCTATGAGTGTGCCGCAGCCAGCCTGGGAAATCTTCATCCTAGGAAGCACCCCAGGTGCCATCCCTGCCCGAGGGGAGCCTGACAGTGGGAATGACAGCTGGCAGGGAGCCCTTAAGGCAGCACCTCTCCTGCCTTCACTGCAGGCTGGGACGTGGCTTTAAAAGCTCAACTGATCCCAGTATTAATTAGGCAAGGTAGGAGATACCACCCTGTAACTCCTCACAGATGTAAGGGATTTACAAGTTGTGTTTAAATTTTGCTGTATCACAGGTTCTTATCTGCAAAGGTTCACTCAGAGGTCTCCTTTCAAATGCTATTAAAGAGTAAGACAGAATTGTCCCTAATGGCTCCTCACCCAGCTAGGAAAGTCCCACAGGAAGAAGTTCAAGCCCAAAGAGTCCTCAGATCCCTGCTGACAGCCTGTCACAGAGACAGGCTCTTCCTTCATCTCCTACTAAAGCTGAGGCACCAGGGGAGCAAGTGCAGGCTCTGGGAAGGCCTGGGCACTCTACCTGAATGTATTAATGTAGGAGCTATGTTAATCCCATTCCTCCACACCTGTATCTGCCAGACACCTGTGAAACTTTGTCACAGCCCCCCCAAAAAGCACAGCAGAAAACAGGAGGTTCTCTTCAGAGAAGTCACCAGGGAATCCCAGGTCCCGGCCCAGATTCCAAGGCCATCTTTTACAGTTTACCCAGTGATAGCGGGATGTGGAACAGTCCTGGAAGCAGGGACCTGAGGCCACAAAAGCCACTGCAAGCAAGTGCCAGCAATCACTAACATCTAATTCAGCTGACAGGAGCCACCAGGCAGCTTCCCAAGCTAATGCTAAACAAGCTGGTTCCAAGTAGGTCACCTACAGGGCAGTAGGAGGAGATGTTTTGAGCACTGTCAGATTGAGGAATGCCTTGTACCAAGGTTTCCCATTTCCTCAGGGAATCAGACTACTACAAGGGAAAAAAAAAAGTGGTGGTATCTGTGCCAGCTGCTTAAAAGACACTTCTAAACTTAAGGGCATTCTTTGACTAAATATGCCTGGAGGATGCTGAGGAGCCTAGGTAATTTGTCCTGCCCTTAGTGGATCACCTGGTAATGTATAAACTCCCGAAATACACATTTTTACTGCTCCTGACACACAGACTTTCAAGCTAAGCTAGCATTTGGAGAATGACATGTTATAAGCATCTCATTATTTCCAATTATGGGGCCTTATTTATTTTCTGACTATGCACTGAAGCTTAGGGGTAGTGGTGCAGTTTGTCACAAGCTCATAGCTGGGTCATAAGCTCAGTGGAGGCCTTCAGGCACAGCAACAATAAAAACCAGTGAGAATTTTTGGCTCAAAATTATTAGGAAAGAGAATGGTAGGGAAAAGCCTAAAAATTTTGCTTCTCCGCCACCTGAGAGTTTCTGAGCTCTGAATCATTAGATAATTCAGGAGCATGTTCAGGCTATGAGTGCTTTGGAGCTTGCACAAGTCCACTGTTCAGGTGCCCAACACTTACATTCCAAAACCAAGGGAGCAATTGCAGCCAGGCATGACCAAAGCTTTGCACAGTCAGAACACCCAGCTCGGCTCTCTGCTGGGTTAGCTTTCTTTCTGCTTACACACACTTAGGCTGTCATTTAGTGTTTTCCAAAAACAGGAGAAAAACTGAATAGAACTAAACTGGCTTAGAAGCTGAATAATCAAATAAAGATTCAAAAATTCACTCAAGTACCACTCTGCCCTCTTTAAATACCATGTCTATAGGACAGCAACACAGAACAGGGTTAGAGTGTCTTGCATTTCATAAAAGATCTGAGCAAGAGTCCAACAAAAGAATACTGTTTTTATACCTAATCAGCAGTAATGAGAGAATATGAAGAACTGTCATGTGCTTATTAGGGGAAATTATCAGATATTCTTTTATATGATGAACTAACACACTGTGCTGATAATTCTGTAGTGCACACTAAATTACAATTAAAGGCCTTTCTGCTCCACCAGAATCTCATTTATAATCTCTTTGGAAATACTCTTCCTGCAGTTATTTCATTTATGCTGCTTTTATCTAATTACTATAATATTGGTTCTGAATTGTATTTTCTTAATGTACCCTTATTCAATTATAAAGTTATTTTCAAGTACGGTTACTTTATAATGCCAAATATATTGCTCTGCAGCCTTTGTCCTTCACCATGCTATTTAACTGGCAATGTTTTCTGAAGGTTTTTGTTAATTTCAAAATAATTTTTTTTCCAAAAAACACAATACATCCAATTACCTTTCTTCTCATCATTTTCAAGATGGAAATGAATAGTCTGATTCTTGCAACCTTGCAATCATGTTTCTCTCCCTCCTTTGTTTTTTGTAGGCACCAATGTCAAAAGCTCAGCGGAACCCCCCAGTGAACAGCAGCAGTCTGGGCTATACAATGTTCTGCTCCTGCCCCCACAGGTACCTGAAGTTTTTCCCTTACAAATTATTTCCTACCCATGTTTCTTTTCATTTTCCGTTTTTTTTCTGTGCAGCTTAGTCATTTATTTTCATCTCCTGTTTTAATCTTCTTAGCCCTTCAAGTATACTGTCTGTGCCCTCTAAAGGAGTGGTTCATTCAGAGCAGAGCCTGCAGTTTATTAAAATCAACAGGGCCTGTTCCTCAGGCTGACTTTTGCTGGCATCTGAGTGCCCTTGATTCACACTGGGAGTTCAGGGTGCCCATGACTGAGTTCACTATAAACTTGTTACAATGTCATTAATGGCTCAAATGCCTTGAGAATATTTCAGGACGTGAGCCTGGTGCCTGTGCAGAAAAATAAATGCTTTCATCACGCTCACTACAGGCCTCTGGCTCTGGATGGGTGATGCAGAACCAGAAAGAGCAGCTTGCCTGAAATTGCACAGCATGTGTCAAAAAAGAACAGGATCCTGGCAATGTCAGGGAAGGAAGGGGACCCTGGCTCCCCATGGCAGAACTGAAGCTCTGAGAGTGAAGCAGGAAGGGAAACTGTTCCTCAGAACTGGGGACAGCACGTGATCCTGTCCTGGATAACTAAAAGCATAGTCCAGGAAAGGAGGTGGCAGTGTGCATTCCTTGTGTCCAGGGCCTCCCCCTGGGGCTCGTGGTGGCCAGCTTACAGTGCAATTTGTTGACTTTCATGCCTTTGTGAATACTGAGCACACAGTAACCCTCTGCACATTTCTTGAAGGGCTCAAGTGCTTAATTCACCTTCTCACTTTGCTTTCTTCTGGAAAAGACAAACATATCACAACTGGCAGGGTATCTCCCCTTGTTATCCTTCCTTCTTGTTCTGACAGAGACCCAAATACACTAGGAGGATGAAGAGGAGAACCTTTAATGTTACAAAACTGACCAAGTTACTCTGTGCTCTGGTTTGTGCCTGAGTCAGCCATGAACTCAGATCCGCTATAACTGAACAGAGCTCTGCAAGCAAACCATGTGGGGCATAACAAAGGCAGCAAATGCCAAGCAAACATTGCCTTCAGCTAAGAGGATACGACAGTTTCCTCTAACATTGGTTCTGCCTTTGTCATGTAGCCCAGAAAATGAAATCTGTGCTCGAGTCCACAACAGGATTGTTCCCTGTTCAAGCTTTGGTGTGTATGTTTTGTATTTGTAAGGTAGCACATCTGACTGTGAGTTACTGCACAATAAACCTACGTCTTCATTTGTGTCTAAGTGGGGACGCTGTGCCATTTGTACAGCAGCATATTTAATAAGTAAAAACCCAGAACTTCATTAAAAATAAATGTCTTTCATGCTGGGAAGTCTTTCATTTGAATGCCCATTTTCAAACATTATATGTGGAAAATATTCAAGTACTGCAGTGGGTCACTTACTACAAATTTGATTTGAAGATCAACCTACAAGTCTCATAAACAGTCTCATAAAGATGTAACTATCATAATAACTTTCCATTTTTCAGTTGCAAATGTAAGATGAACTGTTCTGAAGCACCTAATGTATGACTAATGTTTATTTGTTTTACAAGAAGCTTTACAGCTGCAATGTTCCAAAAATGCTTAAATTCAATAAACAGCTATTATAATTCAGTGAATGGTGGCATTTCCTCTATAAGAAAACATAACCTATCCATTCTAATTTTTCAGAGTCAGTGAAAAAAACTTTAATGTATATTACCCCAAAGTGAGATTTAAACAGTTCCTGCCTCCTCGACTCTATAAACATTACATCCAGACTCTGGTATTCTAGACTGATGAGGCAGTACTCCATACAAATCATTCTGATGCGTATTTTTTACTTATGTTACCAGCGATGTTATTTGGCATGTCATGCCACATTACAACTCATGAGGCAGAGGATTTAATGGGTAGGATTGTCCCTCTGAGCAGATCTGAAATTGGTATATATATAAACTGCATTATTTTACTACTCTGTGACATCCCTTAGGTGCATCCATGTAAGTTCTCACCTGTCTTTTCCAGTCTCCCGTTTAAAAAGGTCATCAAATTGAAGCATCTTGTGGCGAGAAATCATATACACTTTTAACTGAGGCAGTATCTGGTTCATCAGCTGCAGGTTATTGTACACCAAGCCTTTGCCATCTCTCCTCATGTAGCTGCTCGGGCCCCAGAAGATGAACACAGCACCGTGGCTCATATTTAAGAGTTCGTTGCGATTTCGTAGAATCCTCTGAATGCTGGAGTGTGCAATGACTCGCAGGCTCGTTTTGTTCCCGACGTCTTTTCCGTAGCCGCGGGTGGGCGCGTCGTTCATGCGTATGACGCACTCGCTCTCATCAATTCTGTGCCCTTGCCTGCTCCCCAGGAGGTGCCCGGAGCTGGTGACCAGCGCACAGCTCGTGCAGTGCATCTTCAGTGGCTGCAAAGACACACACACTGCACAGTCAGCTGCAGACATCTCCCCTTTCTCTACACAGCTGTGTTTTACACGTTCATGGCATATTTCACAGCAAAAACCCCAGAGCAATGTGCAGAAATCTCTCCCAGCAGTCTGCCCAAATAGCTGGGGACCCATTACCTGTACATTTCTGGGGGGAAGATGGTGTAGATGTACAGCCCTTAGAGTTCCTTCTGTGAAGCTAAGCCCATTGTGTAAATCCTCCTTTCCACTGCTGCTTCATAAACAGAAATCACAACAGCTTCTCTTCCCAACTACTTGGGACTTGCTATAGCAGCTATAATTACAGTATTTTTTATTCTTCTGCTTTCTTTCTTTTCCCCAGGAAATAATAACTCCTAAGTCTTCATAAGTTCATGTGTGAATAGCTGTTCAACCCTGGGGTCAGGACATTTTGCTACGGGAAGAGATCGATACCCTGGCCCAATCCTTCCATGCTATTTGCAAGTTGTGCCACAACCACTGCGGTGCTCTCATACCTCCTTTATGGTTCAACAGACAGAGCTGGTCAGTAATATCTGTGTGTATTTTACATGACAGTGAGTTAGTGCACTGAACTTTTGCTACCTTGTCAGGTCATGTTTGAAAGTTACAAAGTAAAATGGAATGGGAGGTGCCTGTTCAATGAGTGCTGACCTAATGGAAGCAGAAGAGTAAAACAAGCTTCATGAAAATGCAAATGCATGATAAATCATGTTACTGAAATATGCCACCACCACAGGTATCAGTTATAGAGGGGTATGTCACTATCTAATGCTCAGCATGAGAACTAAAAGGAGCAAGGGTTAACAGTATTCCCAAAGTGCTACTTTCTAACAAGAATACAATAGACTGGCAGGTAAATAAAGACTGTTTGAGGGTGTGCCTTGGTAGCCCTCCAGGAAATAGTATCTTGCATTTGGTGTGTATCTTAGTGTCTTTGAAAAACAACAAACAATGACAACAAAGCGAACAACAATGCCTACCCACCCCCTGAAAAAAACCCAAACCAGCCCAACAAAAAAAACCCCATCAGATAAACCCCTGGCACAGAGACTGAAATGCAGTTGCTTGATCATTCTGATCTACACATATACAGGAATCCAATGACTACATCAGTCTGCAGTGAGGCACAGCTTAAAACTCTAAAGCTGAAAAGGATTCATGATGTAGGTTTGACACAATCTCAGGCCCCTGTTTGAAAATGCTTTGGCCCTGAGTACTTGATGGGAGTGTTTTACTGTAGTGACTTCGTTTAAATTTTGAAGGCATTAAGTGGTTAGAGTTACAGTCTGAGATTCTTTTTTCTGGTGAGACTAGTTCATGAATGCTTAATGCTTTTTAATTAAAGAAAAAAATAAGAAGAAGTATACAATCTGCACAGTGATTCAACCAGTAAGCCTTGTATCTCCATCTTCCCCAATAAACAAAGTCCCTTTCACATCTGTGGACTATAATCCAGAGCTAATGGTATGGGTGAAAATGTTCCTGCCTTTGTGAGCCAAGGTTCCTAATGCAGAATTTACACGCATTTTCCTTTAAGCTTTCATCTGCCACTTTGATGAATTACCTAGTGAAAGGCTCTAAGGTGAACTAGCTGCTCCACCACCATGCTTGGAAAAGCAAGACAAGGTGCTAATGAGGTTAAAGGAAATGTAGTCAGCACCAATGTTAACTCACACAGGTTTGAATATCCACATAGCAAGGCATTTTCACCTAAACAATCTCTGCTGGTTTCTGTCCTACTGAGCTACAGCTTCCTTGCTTCTTTTAAAAAAGCCTGCCACAGAATAAATCAATTGTTAGGAAACAAGGGCAGCCATCAGCAGAGCTGTGGGAACTTGGGGAGGGGTCTGAGGCTACCTAATGAACATTAGCACCCCCCAGAACATCTGTCCCAGATCTTATTTGAAACATGTTCCTTCTGGGAAAAAGTCTTTAGACTGAAACAGTCAGGTATTGCCTAGCCATTTCCTGAATGATGCATGGGGGCTGAGCCCTTGTAGCTGCTCTAGGCAAGTAATTTTCAGTTGCCTCACTCAGATTCTTTCAGCTGAAGTCTACAAAACTCGCACCTAAAAATTATCAGAGGAATTCAGAGGGAACAGCCACAACATTCTCACACCAGCTGTTTATAATGCTTTGACAACAGTGAAAGCAAGGGGGGGAAAAACGCCATTGGCTGTAATGTCATCTCACTGGGAGGCAGCAGCAGCACCAGAAATGTCATCTACTTAAGCAATAATAATGGAAGCACAAGGCAGTTCTTTGGGATTGATGACCAGCTGGAAAAAGTTGATGGCCTGAGAATAACCAGGGGCCATTAAGCCAGAAGAACATTAACTCCACAGAAAACGCTGTTGCAGTAATTATTACAGTGATATTTTGGGAAAAAAAGCAAAGTGAAAAGAAAGCAAACCCCATGACATATGAGTTATATTTCAGAAGCCTTGCTTCAAAAGGGATAGGGTGAGAGGTAGGCGAGTTTTATAGCATTTTGTTAATTACTTTGAAGTGTAACATATCATGCATGTAAAAGCTGCTGACATTGAATTGTACCCACTGTTAATAAGCAGCCACAGTTCACATGTACCTGAACTCGATGGACAGCACCTTTGTGACAGGGCAGAGCACATGGCTACTGCTACAACACAGGTCAGGCACTTGGACAGCACATGAGCCAAGTACTGTCCAAAGAAATTGCCCAAATCACCTCTCAGTTCCAGTCATGGAGAGAGAGAGAACAGAGGTTCCAGTACAACAAGTTCACAGTGTACAGCCCCAGAAGATGGCAAACCAGCTGGTGTTTTTCAAAGATAGATGGGCTATCCCAAGGGAATGAAGGCAGCAGGGGAACTCTGTCGTGGGATAAACCCCATAACAACACCTTTGTGCCCATGAGTAAGTGCAGCTTGGCACAGCTACAAGGCCAAACTGACTCTTGGCAACTCCCACTTCCAGAGATTAGCCCAGAAGTGCTGCTGCTCTATTTGGTTAATGCCTGATTTGGTTAATGAAACAAAAAACAATGCCACAGTTGTTTCTGTATTTTCCAATTTGAGGTAATTTGCTCTGTTATTGACTTTAAAATCTACATTGTCCAATGATCGAAAAATGTTATTTTCAGACACTTTAATGCTCAAGTGCTCAAGAAGAATAAATTTAAAAATGTTGTTCCTGAAACAAAATATGTTATTCTCAGATATATATTTTTTTGTGATGAAATCAAATAAATTTTTTTGCTTATAGATGTCTCTTGATTTTAAAGCCAAGATTTAGATAAGAAGACAGCTTTGTCCAGTAAAATCATGAACACTGTAAAACACACTTTTTCTTATACTGAGTACTTAATGACCTACTTTCAAGACCCCTGGGTTCAGATCACTCCATTATCAGTAGAGTAAAAATTTCTGTTCTATAAATAAAAGCCAGAGTATTTTATCTTGGCAATGATGATCTGGCCACAGCAACAACAACAAAACCCAATCAAGCCAAACAAGCAAACCCACCTCCCCCAAAAAACCCCATACCAAAACAAGAAGAAACAACCTGCAGTGAGAAGAGCTCACTATTGAGTTCAGCAGAAAAAGATCACCTGCCAGTTCATGAACACCAGCATTCTTCACAGACACATCTGGAAATATCACAGATGACTTCAAAGTGTATTGGGAGACAAGAGATAACATGAAAGGTTAAAGAATATCCAAATTCGTTTTGGATGGATGACCTTTAACTAAGCACTTGAGACAAAGTGCAAAATGTTTCTCTTGCACTGCAACACCTCTGTTGTTGGCCTGTGCTTGTCTCGTGCCAGAGCTGGGATGAGAGGCTGCAGAGCTGCTCCTCTCTGTAGTAACCAGCTACTGAACTGCATTACTGAACCAACAGCTTCTCTGCAACAGCTCCCAAACTGACTGCACAAGAAAAAGCAGCGATACAAATAAGACTGATGTACAGGAAAGCAAATCTGTTCCCATGTTCAAATGAATTAATTCAGTTGAATTCAGTATGTTAATGGTTTAAAAAGTACACGTAAACCCTGTAAGTCTTACTGGTTCAGGAGAAAGCAACCTTTTTCCACAGCAGCCTTGCTTTCTCTTTTTGTTACAAAGCAGGTGATTTCTTTGGAAGGAGTTTCATGTCTCCCCCATCTGGTGCCCATTGTGCCTGGCCTAAGCACAACAGCTTGTGACACTCACTGTATGTATGTTACCTCAATATTTGCTTTTTATGTTCCTTGCCTTGTGCACAGAACTTAATCAACATTTCCTACGTGATGCTAATGAACCCTGAGTTCACACCATGTTCAATGCAATTTATTACTTATGGCTTGTTCTTGATTGCTGCGTCATCAGCCACCAGCAAAACCACTAAATAATTAAGGCTTTGACAGTGATACAATATTTTGTCCTGGCAGCTTCATTTTTTTTTTTTTTTAACTTTCTTGTAGCTTTGAGCAGGTCTTAGGTTTCTCACAAGCTGCTGGCTTGGAACCACTGCTCTACCAGGCTGGCTGCTCCTTCCCAGTGCTCCTCTCCCAGAGGCTTGGAGGACAATCCCCCTGTCACAGCTATATCTCAACCTCTGCAGGAGCTCCAGCCATGCACAGCCCATTGCTGGCACATCACAAACAGCTGAATGCTTCAGCTCTGGTGAGCCCCTGTCATCCTGCACTGCCCCAAGTTTAAAGCTGCTCATGCCATTATGTCCATCCCTCATGACATGTAATGTTTCTATCAGTGTGCTTCCTTCTTCACTATTTTCCCTAAAAGACTGAAAACTGTAAGGCCAAATCTGCTTTTCTTTGAGAGATTCCCAACAACCTCCTTAAAGCAGAATAGAAACCCTGAGGCTTCACATTGCCAAGTAACTTGTGTTGCGTAAGCCAATGCAGCAAGCTGTGGGGCTCAAGCTGTCTCATTACTGAAGCACAGCTGTGCACTTCAGAAGTGATTTTCACAATGCAAGGACTCTGGGAGACATGATCCTATGAAAATAATGCAGGTTCCCTGATTATTTTTGGTGTAATATATTGATAGAACAGTACTTTCATAATACTATGAAAGGAATGAAAAGTTAAAGACCAACCAACCAACAAACAAACACCAAGACAAAACAAAAACAAATAAATAAAACCAAACCAAACAAACAAGCAAACAAAAAACCCAACAAAATAAACCCAACCACATACAAGCTGAAAGAGTTTACTATTTTTCAAGTCCCATCTATGAAATGATGGTATCAAGACAGTCTTCTCTGAACAATAGAAATCATTCAGATGCATATTGGAATATTGTAGGTAACACTTCTGTGTATAAAAAGCTGGAGCAAAAAACCCAAATTGAAACACCAAAAGCATGAGAAGAGTTTTCAAGTTGAATTTGCTGAGGTAAATGCCCTTTTAAAGTCTCTGTGAGTTTTGATTTTGTGGTGCCAAGTTTAGATCTAAAAGACTGTTTTGCTTTGACCATGACATTTTCACATGTGTATGCATACAGGGAGTAGCTTAATTTCTACACTCTGCATGCCAGCTCAGACTTTCCCCTCAAGTTTCAAAAAGTTTGATTCTTTAGGCCTTATGCTAGATAAAAGCACCTTATGCAGGTAAAGAGTGGTGTCAAAGAGGGGAAAAAAATTCTTTGAGCAAATAGATTTATAATTATCGTGGAAGTACACTTTTGGAACATTAGAGAATTTACCATGAAAACAAACTGCATTATCCACTGAACTAAAAGCACTGATTGCCTTCAAAACTATATCCCAGTGACTGATATCACACAAGTAAACAGAAAGGGTTAGGAGATACCACTTGCCCAACATTGTTAATCCTTATGCAAATCTGAATAACAAGCATTTGCAGTGAAACTTTGCAAATTCAAAAAAAAGGTCTGGCAAGTCTGCTCATAGAGATAAATGCATGTCTGTTTAAAAAGATAAAAGATAAAACAATTGAATTTCTTATTACATCTCTTTGTTTCTTGGGCTGTGGAGCTTGAATATGCAAATATTGTGGAAACAGTAGCATTGTCATTTCCCATTGATTCCTCTGAGATAGTTATATAACTGGACTCTGCCTTCAGGTACTGGATAAGACAGTGAAATAGCCAAACTCCAGCACATGCATACCTCACACTAGGGATCACAGCACCTTATGTTGTATTCTGCCAAGGAATCTTTTTTTTTTTTTTTTTTTTTTGGCCATGATACCCTACTGAGAGGCATCTGCAAAACCTGTAGGAAAATAAAATAATCCTATTTTGAAACGGTCCTTAGATCTAATTAAATTTCAGAACATGCAGCTAAATTATGAAGAGGGAAAAAACCCAACAAATGCACTCCACAAAGCTTTCACTGGAGCAATTTCCTTAGAAAAAGTCCCGTTAAGCACATTAGTCAATGAAGAGTCTTCTGCTTGTGTGAAGTGTTTTCCGGCACATTAACTCGTTTTCAGGGGACTGCCTGCTAGTCAAAGCTTCCATTAGATTAATTAAAATATGGCTTCTCTCACTGGAAAGAAAAGGCATGAGTTTGGTTACAGGACATTGACCACCTATAGAAACGGAGCCCTTTCTAGTTACATAAAATACATGAGCAGGAGCAGCAGCACAGAAGATGAACAACAGGGTAACTTTTGGTGTATGGGGCACATTTCTATTCTTATTTTAGAAGCATGATTACCAGGCACTGATGTTTTCCCCTAAGCCACCTGAAGTGAATATAAGGTGCAACCTTGCAAATTGTCAGCACATATAAAGCTAAGATTTAGAGAGTAGTTTCCATCCTGAAACCTATAAATGTGTCCCATGAGGAAGATTAGTATCAATCATAGGCTTATTGGAGAGGGAGATATGATACAATGATAACCTCAAGCTATCAACTAGAGTAATGGTCTCAGAAGAAAAAGCAATCAGAGAAAGAAAAGAATATCCTCAGTGAATGGCAGAACTGGAAAATCAGGCAAGAATGTATCATGTTGATGAACATGAACTGTTATACAAGAGAGAGTATCATATGAACAATACACAGGCTCTAAAGAAATTGTTATTGCCTAATGTTTATCTTAAAAGGAGTGCAAATAGGCATCCATATTACATCCAATTGTTTTACTTTTGTTCTGCAGTTAAAGTACTTGCACTATAATGAAATAGAGCCACAGGCATGGTGTCTTAACTATGCAAATTGTTATCACTGAAGTGTCAGAAAAACAGAAATTACAACGATCTTTGGGAAAAGTATTGGACAGTTTGGATTTTTGCTTCAGAATGTTTTCACATCACCTTCTCTGCTTTGCTTTGGTATGTTTCGGCAGTTCTTTCCAGTTTAAAGACTTCATGTGAGTATGCCCTCATATGCTCTCTCTGCAACTGTCATGGCTATGCAAGATATTTTTTGAGCTTCAAGCTTCACAGGGTCCCTTTTTTTACCTAACCCAGCTTTAAAACCAGGCATCACTGATCTTTAAAGTTTGTGCCGAATTTTTCAAATTCAAGCACTTTTTTTTTTCTGTGGCACTATCTGGCTGATCTCAACTCTTATTACGAGGCAATAATGTGATGGGCATTGCAAGGACAAAGGAAGCTTTTCCAATGGTATCTAGTTTTAACAGAACTTAGCACAGCATGCAGAGCCCCTAGAACAGGCCAGATAAAATATGAGACCAAATCTCTAATTAGAAAGTTACTGACCCCACAGAGAATTTTTCTAAAATATATTTTTTCTTGGATTTTTCTACCTGGTTGGAGTAGAGGGAAATAAAAAATAATGCTCCTTATTCCTTTGAAAGGCCTTTGTTCAAAAATTTTATTCAAATGTCTTTCCTTCAAAATCTGTCAAAAATGTTCAACCTCGTGGTCTTTTGATTCTCATGTGGTAGCTCCATGTAATCTTTATCATCCTGTTTTATGTAAACCAGGCTGTTCTATATCCTCTTACTTCTGTCCCTCTGACTTAACAGCACATCAGAAACTAGAGAACAAAATTAAAGAAAGGTTTAAACCCTTCCCCCCCACCCCCCCAGAAGATACTGAATCGGAATTTAAAATGTTTTTCTGAGGATGAATCAGATTCTATAATGGTGGTACACAAAGCTGTACCACCTCCACAGCAGGATCCCAAGGCAGCCTCCATAGTTACTGGCATACTGACACCAAAGACAGATGCTGGAAACAGGTACTGGTAGCTGAAGTGGCCAAAATATCCACTTAACTTAGGAGAGACAGGTTGCAGAAATACACTGCAAATTTCTCCCATGCACATATGTAGAAAAGAAAAAGAGAGAGCGTTTTGTGCTGAAGTATTTGTATACTTAGTTTTGGACAAAAACCAGATGCAAAGAAAACATCTTGAAGACAGACATATAAACATTTGTATATCTGCAACTATGTATCACTACAATTTTTACTGATTTTGGACAACAACTACCTGTGAAAAATAAACGCTTTAATTCAGGGGTCAGCTCTTTCAGTTTGGGGGTTTTGTTAAATGGTCTTGAGCATTCAAAATATGTCTCCCCAGTTGTTCACTATTACCACAGTCCTGATCAGGAGACAAAAATAAACACATTTATTCAATCAGGATGTTTGCATTGAATCTATTTGTCTGCATGCAGGTTAATATGAAATTAAACACATTGTAGATGGAAAAATTTAGCACTGAAATGAACCTGCCAGTGAGGGTTAATTAGACAATCAAGGACAAGAGCTGGCACTCCGTCTGCCAACATGGCATTGCTGCTCCAAAGAGCTACATGTTCTGTGGGGGTGAAAAGCATGGAACTGGAATCTCTGGAGGAACCACTGAAAAAGGCTGGCTGGAGAGAAAGGAAAGTCTCTCTCAGAGGAAGGTACCCTGAGCTGCAGGGCAAATGAGAAGAGGGAGCCCTTAAAAAACTGAGCCAGGGAAGAGCTGATAGCAAGTCAGCTAATTACAGGGCAAGAGCAGGGGCTGACCTTGCTAGAAGTGAAGTCTGTTTCAGATCTGTGCATTTCACAGATGTTTAGGGCACTGGCTTGTGGCTGTGGCACACAAATGCTTTTATTTATGCTTTACCTCAAGCATGATTCCCAAGCACTTATTTAACACTCTTCAGTAATATTCCTTGCTGAAAGATATAACTGATCTGAAACTGGCAAAATGACGGAACTTAAAATCACAGCTACATAATGCATCTGGTCAAGGAATCTGAAGTGTAGGAAGGTGTGCCAGAGAGAATGCAAGAGGTAGGTTTAAAACAGACACTACAGAGATCAAGGAAAAAGGAATCACCTTTTAGTGAGCAGCAGCAGAAACAAAACCTTCCTGGCAAAGAGGTGAAATGTGGAGTCCCAGAGTCACAGGGGATTTCTGAGTGCTTTATACACTTCATCTACTTTTTATTTTACATTATTAGTCCTAAATTGTACTCCTTGCATGTGATGTGTGTGTCATTCAAGTGCATTTTACCTGGAAGTGGCATTGAACAATTCCTGCTCAGTTCTTCCTGGGTTGGGGGTGGAGTGTACCTTACTGGATCACTCCCTGGATCCATTTCACAATCAGAACAAGGCAAAGAGAAGTCAAAAGAAGGCAGGAACAAAAAGAAAAGATAGGTGGATGCACAGCACTGCTGTCTTTAGTAATACTGAATGCACATAAAATTCAGCCCAAATCGCTATGATAGGATGGGTAACACTGGTAGTGGTGATGGAAGAAATGACAAGGAGAACATGGTAGCAAAACCAAGAAGTTCTACATTGCAGATACTTTTACGAAGTACCTCTCAATCTTTAATTGTTTAAAAATCACCATTACTGATGCCTTGACATCTAACTGATAACCTGTCAGCAGGAAGTTTTATGTTCTATAATCAATGTTTGCTTTTAGGGCTCTGTACCACACCTGGCTGCAGCCCAGGATTCTTCTTTCATGTGAATGAACTTCTGTCAGTTTCTTCAAAGCAATAGGCATATTCTAAAGCAGTTTTTCTGCACTGGACATGAAAGTTCATCTTTCCAGCTTTACTGCCCCAAACAATGCTCACCCATCTGAACAGCACATTTTTACAAACTCAGACCTTCTCTGGAGCCACAATTTCCATTGTCGGGACAGAGGGCAGGATATTGTCTTCTTGTAAGGAAGAAACACTGGCGTGTCAAGAGTTTTTTGTATGGGAATCTGCTGCCCACATGCCCACAGTCCTGGTGCTTCCCACTCCTGGCACACCCTTGGAGTTGTGCCGCCCTTGCTGTGCAGGCCGTGTGCAGGTGAGGGTCCCAGCCCCAGCCCGAGCTCCCTCAGCAGGGCTCTGGGCAGGCCCCGAGCCTGTGCTGGCACCGCCGAGCCCTCAGAACCCACTGGAGGCCCCTGCAGCCCCCGGCCCTGACACTGATCTCACCCGGCTGGCACGCAGGGACAAACAGGGCTGGCACACTGTGACCAACACATCTGCACGGGACAGGGCACACCGGGGACAATCTGCCAGGAGATGGCACAAGAGCATAATCCTGGCTCAGTCACAGGCACCGGGAGCCCAGGAGAGCCCAAAGCGCTGACGAGGGACAGCCGCTGAGGACAGCTGGCAGCCTGACATCCTAAAAGCCAGAGTGGACAACGTGGGAACTTCACCTTGGGCAGGGCAGTGCCTGCACTGTGTCAGCCCTGCCTATTTCCCAGATTTGCACAACCGAGGAGAAAAACAGCATCCTCCCAGGAGAAGGGCCAGCTCCTGCCAGCACAGCACAGCACAGCCGGGAGGAGCCTCTGTCCTGGAAACCCACATTTGAAGAAATGCAGCCAAACTCCACTGATGTGTCAGCACTTAATTACAGCTGGAGTGAGGTTCAAATCTTTCCCTTTCTGTCGTGTGTTCTGCTTCCAGAAACACACACTCAGGGAAAAAAAAAACAACAGTGCAGGATTTCTACCCCTCAAAAATAATAATCACACTATAGCCCTACTATTATAATTAAACAGAAATTAATTACATTTTAGAGAAGGGGACAGGTTCTGAAGGCTTAGCTGGTTTCTTTTTAATTACTGTGTAATATTGTGAACACAGCAAAAATCTTCTTTTTAACATGCTAAATGTGCTGGGGGTTATGTTTGCTTTAACAGGCTGCAAAGGATGCTACATTTGCATTTAATTAAAAAATAAGTTATTAAAACAGTTTATTTTGGTTCAATGTACATTTATTTAGCATGTGGATGGTTTCAAATCAGAAATAAGATTTTTTTTTTCTAATTAGGTGTCAACAGACACCTGGGAGAGCAAATAAAACCAATGTATTTTCAAAAGAAAGCTTGTTAATGCAAAACCATTGGCCTGTCACAACTAGATTGTTTTTGAACATTCACCTTTTCCAAAGGAATCAATCTCTATCCCAAAAGCTAAACAGTATGTTACCTTTGTGACAGGAACAAAATAACACAAGCCCAGAAACAGGAGCACATGCAGAATCCCCACACCGAGTGTGAGCTACCCTCCAGCCCGCAGTGATCTGAAGGAACAACTCCAGTGGGTGGATGGCATCGTCCCTTCCAGCTGTGGAAGGGCACTGATGGCTCTGGGAATGCAGGCTGGGTCTGCCAAACCTGGCACAGCATTTGGGAGAAAGAAATTCTAATTTTCAGCTCCTGAGTAGCCTTACATGGGAATCAGGCAAAGATTTTGGCAGATGCAAAAAAAACAAATGTAGGCATCCAGTTCACTTGAAATTCAAATGAGGAAACAGCAAAGCTCATTTATGTGCTTTCAGGGTTAGTCAGCAGCTAAGCAAAGATTTTTTTTTAACTGAAACTTTACATTTAGGTTTAGGAATAGAGCTTTAACTGGGTTAAATCCTGCTTTACACACCAAAGCTCTTCACAGGATCTATCTCTGGGTTCCTGTATTAAATAAAAGTCTTAGGGAACCATTTCTTCATAGCCACATATCTGATTCATCACTCCTTGGAAGGCCACAATACATCTGTCATGGAACCCTACTAATTACTAGTAAATCACCAAAGTTGGAAGTGTCAGAAGCATATCCAAAAAGAGTTAAAGTGAAAAGTCGAATATTCAAAGAGCTCTGGGATGAAATTGTGTCACTTTACAGATGAACCTGTAATCTATGTGAAAATAAATGATGTATAATGATTACAAAATTTGAAATCAAGTCTTCACATGGGGACAGTTCAATAAGGTTAGGTGATTATAGGACTATGCAGCAGCATCAATTATGGAGCCAGAAAGAGTTTCATGTCCCTCAGAGGCTACAAAAACTCTGCGTTGCTTTATTCACCAACATCAGAGGGCATTCCCTTTCATCAAATAGTCTGGGGAGGTCTCGTCTGGAGGGAAAAAAAATAAATAATGGAAGGCATAAGCCCAAGAAATGACTGGCGATGATCCTAACTTATCATCCAAGCTACCATTTGCTCTGCCAATTGATGGGAAATGAAGTGTGATCAATTCCAGTCCACTATCCGTTGTTCCCACTGACTGACCTGCCAACTCTTTGACTGAATAATTAGCTAAGATATCAATATCTGCCATTTTGCACAATGCTCACAGACAAAACCCTTAAGTTTTCAGAAAATGGACAATCACCACATTATCTGTAACTACATTTTCTTTCACATTTATGACTAAGCCAAAATATGGAATAAAAACGTAACAGTACATAAGAAGTATTAGAATCCAGGAGCATGAAATCTAGAGGTCAGTGTAACCCCTGAAGTAATACAACACACATTTTTAATCTTACAGATGAATAATAAGCCATATCAAAAGGGATTAGATCTGTGCTCCTCATTTACAATAGTTCACTATAAGTAGCAACCTATTTTCCACTCTCACTACCAGGGCAAGAAGCGCTAACTCAGGTGCTGGGTGGTGACTGACAGCAACACTGACATTTTAATAGCAGCTACTGTTTAACAGCACTATCACCATCTCGTGCTTCTTAAATAAAGATTTAATCTACTTTTGATGCAGCAGAGCTCTGCAGACCTGGCAATCTGCTGTTAGGGCACGTGGAAAGGTTTCTTTACTCCCATCACCCAGTCCCACACCGGGTGTGTAACAAGCTGTTCCAAAGCCATAAATTAGGCTCGGCAAGACACTGCCTGACATGATACTTTACATTACAGTCCCAAGCCTGAAGTGCTAGCAAACAGGGACACTGCACTTACTGTTCTATTTCAGACATAAATGGTGTTAACTGCAAACACAAATCAGTTATTCAGTGCAAAAATGATACATGACTTGTAAATTGGACCCTTTATAAGTATTTTGGCATTTCTAACTTTAGTTCACACACATGGATGTAATTCCCAAGTATCCAGATGTCATAGCCGTATCTAAAGACACCACTTCTCCCAAAACCATTATTTTGAGGCTTTGAGGGTGCTCACCACTTTTCCCCCTAATTCTCATATCTATTCCCCTCCTATATACCAATGAAGAGCAAAGCCAGAAAGGGAAATGTACAGACTGAAATTGCAAATGCATCACCTAAAATGAAGGAAAGGGCTAGTGGCTTACAAGGCAGGAATGAAGAAACCATGTGAAAAGGAAAATCACAGAATCACAAAATCAGTTAGGCTGGGAAAGACCCTATCTTACTCCAACTCATGGATGACTAATTTCTTTCCATGCTATGTTGTAACAAATCCTAGCCTTTGCTACTTAAGAATAGCAAAGTCTCAATAAATAAATGCGCTGCTTAGGGCTCGCTTTAATGTGCATAAACAGAAGACATTTTGGTTTGACAGGTAGTGGTATCTCAACCCAAAGAGAGCAGATTCATCTTTCCTTCTGGCTGACAGCAGGTTAAGAGCATAATACCTTAACTTGGTATCAACAAAAGGCTTCCTCTGCACCTTGTCCTAGGTCTTTGTTTTTCAACTGGCAGAAAATCTCATACCAGTGCCATCCTAGTGCTGGCAGTTTGTCTGACTGATTGCCACCCTGAATTGCTTCAACAGTGACCACCTATGAAGTACAGGCCATGCAAGTGCTGTGCAGACAACTCTTACTGGGGAAATGTACAGATGTAGTTACTATTTGCTGATTAATATAGTCTTAGCAACCTGGTTCTGTGCATTTCACATGTCAAAACACCTCCCTTGTATGTTCTGAATGATGCCTTTTAATTCTATTTGAAGACCCATTATCCAACATTATCTCACAATATTGAACAATGTGTTCATCCCTCCTGAATACAAGACTGGAATGACCAACTCCAAGCCCACAGGCAGATAAAATGTTAACAGTCAGTCTTCATCAGAAATAACTGCATTCTTCCTGTATTACTCATGACAGTTGGCCACCCTCTTTTCTTTTCATGAAAAAAGCAACATCCAACAACAAAACAAAATCCACCGCAAAAAAAACTCACCAAAAAAACCCCAACCCAAAAAAAAAAAAAAAAAAAAAAAAAAAAAAAAAATCTGTGTTTTTTTTACAGGGCTTAGCTCTGGTGAGTATTAATTAAGTAAGCACTGTGAATATCACAGCAAAAAAAATGCCTCCTTTCTCCCTACTAGCAAGACTAGCAGCAGGTGGGATACAAAATATAAAATATTCTACTCTTTCCAAATTAGCCCAAAGCACAAATATACCAGTATTCTCTTTGTTCTTCTCACCCAGAGCAAATCCTACATGAAGTTTGAGAAAGACAGATGTCATTTGAGCAAATTAGCTCCAGGAATCAAATAGCTTATCCAAGAAGAGGTAGGATATCTAGACTTTCACATTTGTGGAATTGGTTAGTAGGCATCAGTGATAATGACAACATGATGGACTGACAAGACTTTATTTTCCTCCAAGACTGGAAAATTCTGATTCCGCTTGGCAATAAATGTGAATTATTTACAGCGTAAAGATTTGGTAGCTACCATGCAGTCTGCTGCACATGGGTGTATGTAATCCTTTATACCATAATTGTGCACTATACATGTATGGATAAAATGAACAGAACTGCAAGCAGAATATTTCTATCTTGAAAAATATTTCCCACATTAACCATTCATCTCAATACCATGCCTCTTCTTATCTGATTGTTTTACTGAGTATTGGCAGGGTTTTTTATTCAGCTAAAACTCACTGAAGGAAGGAAAATATGCAGCTGTTTAGCAGGTCAGGTCAAAATGCATAAAGAAGCCTCAGGACTGCCTAACATGCCAACACACCCTACAAAATAACATTTACTAAACAGATTTTCACAAGTAGCAATTTCTATTTAGTAAAGTGGTAAATGCTGTCTTGCAATATCTGAAAGAATTAAACCTTCTCTGTGAAAATTAGCCATCCAGCATCACAGGAGGTTCCCCTTTATCCAGCATCAGTTAAATTTTGCTGTCTTCTAGGAAGGAGATTAAATTTCTCCTTTAAAACTCTGTTTCCAACTGTCTAATGCACTTTGGCAGGCTTTCAAAAGCAGGCTGGCACCAATGAATTCTCTTTCCAATCCAGGCCACTTCCTTTGCACCCAGCTTCTCTACTCACTATTTTTTTCTGTGTTTTTTCCTTTATTTCATGATTGCTTAGTCCCCAGTACATAGTTTTTTCCTAGGCTAAAATTTCTACATTGTGCAGATGCCATTGCAGTCATACAACTATAAATGAAGTAAATTTGTGGTGAATTAAGCGTTTGAAACATCCTGAAATTCTGAAATATGAAGGAAGCAGATTAAAAACTGACAACATGAATGTGAATTTTAAGATGTAATAGAAATCATCTGGGCTTTCTATAATGGCTTAAATAATTTTTTCTATAAATGACAGCACTTCTGGACCTTAGCAGACAACCTTCCTTCTAGCAACTACATAAGGTTTTTCTTGACTCAGGCATCACCAGCTGAAAAGAATTGCTGCACATTATAGTCTTTGATGATTTCTGTAGTATCTTTGATGATTGAAGATCTGTTTACTCTTCTTACCATACTGCCAATTATACAATTTTTAAATATATTTCATAATATTTTGTGGTTTTCTTGTATCTCCAGCACATGGGGTGACAGAATTAGAGAAGAACATGTTTCTCAGGAAGACAGAGATATGGTATTGAGGGAATGCATGAAGAATGGTCACATATGCCTACTTCAGACTTCTCTAGTTATCACAACTGAGATATTTCTGTTTAAACTACTCTTTATCCAGGAGTTTTTAAGTAGTCCTAACTGTGAAATGTGCCATATTCTCCTTTTTAACCCTCTTAGTGTGAAGATTCCTGCCACACTTTTGGAGAACAGTGCTCTGCCATGAATTAAGCTCAGCATTCCCTCTGCCTTAGTTTAATATATCCTTCTCCCCAGAATCAGATCTGCAGCAAACCCTGAGAATATCTTGTACACCCAAAGCTTCTGCAGGGAGACATGACTTCAGCATCACAGCAATTCCTCTCTGCTTGCCCACCCTGCTGCTGGCTCCATCCTTGAACTCCAGGACATGGCACTTATGTTTTGGGAAATACAGTCTTACTCCATCCCTCTCAAACAGATTCACTGGAGCCTCTATTTGCTTTACTCTTCCCACTTTGGCAAAAGACTATTGTGCTGCTTCCCCTTCTGGGGAACTGGCCACTAATGAGTCACCTGGCACATGTCCTGGTAACAACAGTATGGTCATTTGGACCATTTTTGTCCTCTCTGTTCTTGCCTTCCTCCTCAGGAAAACCCAGCAACACTTCAATTCATTCTTGCAGGCAAAATTTCCTCCTCCCGGGAGAGAAAATGTATCTGTTTCAGTCTCTTAGTCCAGTTCTTGGCACTCAAGTACAACTCAGAGTGACAATGTGAAGGGAAATGTTTTTAAAACAAATTTTGAGTGAGATTGTAACTGTCTGATTGAAACACTTGGCAAAATCCTTTATGCCAAAGGAGAGATGTTACAAGCTGCCTTAAAAATTGATGAGGAATTAATGAGTTACCTTCTTAGACCTGGCAGGACTGATTTGCATCACAAAGTCACCATTGTCTGCTGGCATCTTGAAGGTATTGTCAGGGAAAAAGCCAAGGACTGAGCAGGTAGGGATGCAGATGTCATTTACTCCTAGGCTTTAGCTGTAGAGGTAGCCCAAACTATTGCTCCCTGCCGCTTTCTTACCCCCACAAAAAAGCCTGTGATCTGTCCCAAGGGATGCCTTCAGATTATGTTAACACAGTGAGCAGAGGGCAGGCTTGAGCCCCGGCCTCAGGCTGGCAAGCTCCCTGATTCCATGCAGCACAGAGGTACATCCAGGCTGTTGTTCCCCAAGCACTGCTGGACAGTCCCTCTAGGATGAGATCCTGGTGTTCTCCAGCTCAAATCCTAAACTATGTTGAACCATGATCAAGAGCTGCTGGAGCAAAGATATGCCACGAGCAGACACCATGGATTTCATCTACATAACTCCACTTTGGCATGAAAAACAGCGTCTTCTAAAAAGCTCTTCCCTGGTGAGCAGAAAATATATAATATTTTAATTTATTACTAACAGGCCCATTATTACACCGACACTGACGCCATTTAAAGAACTTTCAAACCCCAAAGGGTTTCAAGCAATTCCCAGTAAATTTCCATGTCTAGATATGTCAATAAATTCAGCCTCTTAAGCAGCAAGAATAATCCACCATGGGAATTACAAAGCATTTACCATATGGATGCAAATAAATTTGACTAACAAAAATATCAGTTTAAATACAAAAAGCCAAATACTATTTGTATTTATCAGTATTAAGTATAATTTCACCCATTTTCTTTGTTTTGTACCAGAGAAACTGCAAAAAGGTGATTCCTTCACAGCCAGTAATCCTGCTGAGCTTCACCTTTTACCCTGCTTTCTTCATGAAATTCGTTCCAGCTGCCGAGTGTGACAGGTATGCAGCAATATATGCTTGGTGATGAGCACTTGTGACAGCATTTAGGCTGACCCAGTTTTCAAGGCAGTTCATATATCTTAGTGGAAAAAAAACCCATATCAGTGAAAAGGATAGGAATGCTATTAACACAATTTTGTCTCTACTGACCCCTCCCAAAGAGAGAGAACCTTCCTCGGTAGTCAGCCTTTCCCATTCTTAGGCACTTTTTATTCTAGAGACATGTCATTGTTACAGCAAAACAAGTATATTATGTTGGGAAAAAGCAATCTTAGCAGAGATTCAGCTATACAGTAAAGAAAGTACTTTTTACTAGGCAAGTCGCATCACCCCTCAATCATGCCAAATTCTGCCAGATTTACATTACAAATCATTCTATATTACTGTCTCCTCTAAAACAACTGTGTCTGGCTGTGATCACATCTTTTCTCCTCTCTCAGCATCTACCTGGCTCCTTAGCATAGGTCTGGGGTCTGATGTCCTCCCATCACCATCAACGCTAGCACACAAGAAATTATTCCCATTATTGACATCCCACAGAAGGCAACAACCTCCACTGCCATTTGGATGAGGCATTCCCCTCAAAAGCTCTAGAATTTCCAACTGTTTAGTCTTTCTTTGTGGCAAACAAACTACAACCAGTCCTTCCACTGACCAACTACAAAATCAGGCTGACCAATAATGCTTTGAAAGCTTCCTATATCCACTTCTCTGCTTAGCTGCCACAAGAGAACAGCCTTGCCTGATTACTACTAAATAGGAACTTCATCTTACTATTTGAAGTTCTGCTTAAGTGGTTTTTTACAAGAATAATGGTAGTTTCTTGCTTTTGAGCCAATTAATTTTCTGGTCAAAACCAGAAAAGAAAATTTTAAAAAATCCCTCCTCTCCCTCTCTTCCACATCAGATTCATTTAATAAAATGGCTGTATCTCTTACAGCCTATTTTTTTTCTTCATATCTCTTAGAGCCTAGCTCAGTATTTGGATGCCAAGTGCTTTCTCTCCTACATTGTAGAGCGTAATTAGGATTTGAAACTCTCTGCCAGTTGGCCACTTGGTTGATGAGAAGTAAGGCAGAAAATGCATTTTAAGTTCAATACTCCCTTCCATTACTTAATGCAGAAATAAGCCAAAGAGTGAATAAGGGGAAGAGATGGTGAACAGAGAGTGCACAACATGCTTGCCTGATGGCTCAAGAAGCTCATCAATGCCCCGAGGGCTTTCAGGAGCTCTCTGTGAAATGGTCCTTGGATAAGATGTAGACAGAGCAGTGGCTGAACCCAGCTCTTCCCGGCATTTAGCTCACACTCCCCCTTGCTCGGATCTCTGTGCCTACAGGCACAGCTTCAACCAGAAGTACAAAGCAGTTTGACCCCTACATGAGTTTGCAGTTTAAAGATTAGGGTTGCATCCTTGAGAAAGAATTGTAAATCACTTCTGACCACGGAAGAAGGAAGGGTTTGCCTCCTGCATTGTAGACAAGCACACTAACCACAGGCTACCCTCCACGGCAGAGTAGAGGACCTTCTTGCTTAACTGAGAGCTTGGAACATTTTTGCAAAGTTTACCTTGATCAGCAATTTTTGAAAAAAGGGCAGAGGAACTTATTTCAGGACCAGCATTAGGACAGTGTGTTTCCTCAGAGCTATGAGTAAGCATAAAGATAGATATTTAAGACAACCCCTCCCTCATTGTTTTCTATTATGTCTTGGTTTGTATTTAAGGTTTTTGTTTTTTTTTTTCCCCCAGATAACTGTATTCTGTTTTACACCTATGCTAATGTACATATATTTACTGAATACTACATAAACTAAACAGATTTGGCATTTTATTTGGCAGTTACACCTCTAAGGCTTAGACAGTATCAGTTTAAATACTTCAAATATATTACTATTTTACCCACTTTCACAGAGCTTTCTGAATGTTATAAGAGGAGATGTTATTTCCTGCCATACAAGTCCAATGCAAGGATGACTCTACTTATGTATATATTATGTAATATGCTTTTGTCTTCCTTTCAAGCATCTTTATCTCCATCATTAATTTTGTACCATGCCAATGTTTATCTCCTGTAAGAATATGAAACACTTCAGTCCCTTCACACTAACAGGGAAGCATAAATACTGCACCTTTCTTCCTGAAGAGAGATTTCAATGTATTCTTTACAGATAGGTGCCCACCTTATTGCCACAAACAACATCTGAGAGGCATCAAAATTGCAGTAATACTTAGGCTGCTAATGTGAATCACAAACTCTTTTTCAGCACATGTGAACTGGGATCTTACTGCCCTAAACAGCGATACATAAATATAGTTATTTGACATAATGCAATTTCAGAGCAAAATCACATCAGTGCATTGACCTAATACCAGGTTCTGTATGACAGTCTCATATTCTTGGCTGATTACTTAGAAAATGCAGCCTAAACCGCCCTGAGCAAGTAAAAAATATCTAAACTATAGAAAATAGGATTAATAACCTTTTTGGACAGATGCACTCTGAGATTCTAATTCTGCTTCAATTCCTGTTTAGCAGAAGTTCATTAAACTCCTACATCATGAGTCTGACCTAGAAAAGTAAATAAGTACTCTGTTATTCCCTTTAGAGCCCTGAGTTACTAATAAGGAATTATAAATCTCCAGTCACTTTGTCAAGCAGCCAAATACATCCCAAGTGAAACACAACTGCAAAGTTCATAAAAATGAGACCAACTGAAATGCAAGACTACAAATGTTTTGCTTTATAGACCATGAACTAATACCACATTGTTTCCGCTTTTGTAAACTACAAATATGAACAAGTAGGAACGCAGTAAATGCAACTAACTTCACCCATCTAACTCAAGTCTTCACTGGGCCTTGTTTGTCTCCTCCTTGAGCAACCAGTTACTGCACTCACATAGGACTGTTCAGCATAGATGTTTCAGCTTTTACGAAGACAGATTGGTAGTTTAGATGTGAAGAGACTAAGGAGAAAATAATCATAAAAAATTCCCACATTCCTCAGCCAAAGTGACCACGCAAGCCAGAAATGGGTCTGTAATGGATCATAGTTCCCTGGATCAACTTCCAGCTCTAAACCCCACAGAGTATCATGGGCATTGCTCCAGCAAAATTATAAGCAGATACATTACTAGAAATTTATGAATAATCACATTGAAGCAAAGCCACAGCCTTTCTGTGCTAAGGGAGAAACCTGGGCTCTGCTGGAAGACCTGGCTCACTGATAAAAGCCTTCTTGGCTTCAGTGGGCCTAGGACTTCCCCATTTATTCTAAATGTTTCCTGAAAATCTGCCTTGGATTTGTTGATTCATCTGTTGGATGACCTCAGTTACACAATCCAGGCTATGTTAAATATAGTAGCTTGAATTGCCATTACCTACAGCAATTAAGCCTATAATTAGATCCCCTTCAATGTCTTTTTGACTTGCAAATGCATCTCTCTGACCTTCCTGATGCTGTTTTACATTTGACCCTAGCATTTCTTTGGTTGCTTTCCTAATACAATAGCTCCAAAATTGACTTTGAACTATCTGGCCAAAAAGCTGAGCCCTGGTTTTAATAGTACAGTGAGAATTATTTCTAATCACGTTTCCTCTCTAACTACAAAAGACTTAAGGTTCATTTACAAATCATCCTACTGCTGTTTATCTCACTGCTTTTGCAGCTGTCCATCAGCCCACAGCTTTGCAGAACATTCTGTATGCTGCTGAAACTCCAAAATTTGCAACTGCACACATTGGTTTTGGTAAGAATTTGGCTATACTGGTAAGACTGGTAAGCTCGACCTTTCACCTTGCAAGGTTCACTCCATTGGTCATGAGGAAACCCTCCCAATGAGACCATAAACCCCTAAAGGCCTGTCTGCTCTCGGAGATGAAGATGGTATGTCTTGGTTCACAACAGTCATGTTCTGGCCATGACTAAACCTTCCCAAGTCAAATACTGCACATTTGGCTGCTGCCTTCTGAGGGCAGAATGGTCTGTACAATGTACATTCTGTGTGTACACCACAGAACAGCTTGGGACTCCGTGGTATGAAAATAAGTTATAACATGGCTTCACAATTTGAATTATACCTGATGTATTTGTCATGCTGATTTTTAATTCTCTATTCACCTCTAAAGCCGAGATGGCACCAATAATTACATAGCTGGAACACTGTACCTGTATAAAAATGTGAATAAATTGCTAAATTAAGATTGCCTCCAAGAAACTGTTGCTTAGACTCATTAGCAATATAATAGTGCAGTAATTGAAATGCATGCAAGAAGCTGTTTATTCAACTGGCCAAGAAAACTGACAGTTACTAAAGGCAATCTTAGTCTATACAAAGAGAGGGTTAATTAAAAATATGCAAATCATTCATGTTCTTGTGTTTCAAACTAGGAAGTACCTAGTGTCCCATTCAAATAGGTAATGAGAAGACAATGGATCCTCTGGAAGATCACAATGAGATGTGAAATACATTGTACAAAAGGTGTTAAGAAATCATGTGTTGAATTACAATATACCAGGAAAACAGAAATTAAAATCTTGTGTACTCGGTCCAATCTGCGTGCCTTTTAGCATCCCACAGGGAAAATAAACATGTTTTGTAACTACTGACACCTTCACATCAAATTCAGAGACCAAGTCACTGAGGGGGTTTTCCAGCCTCACATGTTTCAAAGACAGTGTGTCACAGGCTTTCAAGCTCTGACAGAAAAAGACAGACCAGGCTTTGGGCTATGACAGAAACAACGTTGGACTGTTATGTAGTTAAAACAAGCTAAAATTCCACCAATTTTTCAGTACACTGAAGAGTAATGCTAGAAACTGGACAGTCTGTGACTACTTCAGGCAATTTAATATCTTCCATCTTTTATTTTCCTTTTCTCTCTATTCCATAAAATGCCAATAAATCCTCTTTTTCTTTAATCTAAGCTTAATTGGGTTTATGGCTGTTATCTGGGGAAATTACTTTTTCACATTCCTGAGGGAAACAGAACAATGTCCTCAGGAGAGCTGAACACAACAGCCAGCCTGGTGGTCAAGGTCAGGGGAAAAAACTGTTATCTTCTTTTAAGGAATTGCCTCAAAGGGGTCAGTCATGTCATTATGAACAGAGAAAGGGCTAAATGACTTGAGGATACAATGCACCATCAGGGACCTAGATACACATAATAGACTACTGGTACTGAGAGGTAGGATTATACACAAACATGTTAGGAATAAGATGGATATCTTAAAAAAACACTTCAAAAGCAATGTGTCCAATGAAATACAGTGCCCGTGCAGAAGTCATATCATTTAATTATAAAAGTGCAATTAAAGTGGTACAATTGTCCTAAGGTGGAAGGACACTTAGAGGTACAAAGGTGTTTGTTTCATGATAAGCAAGTCTTAGAAAGCAAGAATAAAGGACATCTCTGGGATAAGGTATCTTGACAGTATACATCTATGCCCATGGCAGAAGACAACTATTTCCATTAGGGATGTGAACATAATGGAATGAAAAGTGCACATAGACCAGTCCCAACAAAAGAGAGCACGTTTTGACAGAAAAGGGCAAAATGGGGTTCTTGATTAAAAAAGCATTTGAAAAAAGCAGTTGTCTTTTGTTTGTACATCAAAGGCACGCCATCAAGAACACAAAGGGAACTCTGCATGTCAGTGATGTCCTCCTCAGGGTTTGCACAAACAGGCTTTCCATTAATAGTTCTCCATATTGTGTAATTATAGCAAACAGAAATACACCCACCTCCACAAGGTGCTTTCAATGGAGTTATCACTTTGCAACACTGAGCCTAGCATTTTCATTATTTTTGCTGCATTGTATCACTGTGCTGCTTTGAATATTTATTCAAAGCATTTGTGTTCCAAATATTTCCATTTTCAGAATACAATTTAATGTATAGACAGAGCAGCAGACTGTCTGCTTCCTGACAGGGCTGCTAAGAACCAAAATGTTTACAAGGCAAAGATGTCTGAGAAGCAAAGCAACAGACCTCTGCAGGACAGCTGCTCAGAGAGGAGTATCTGTTGGAAAAACTGAAATGGCTCACACTGACAGAACCATCCTACCTGCTAACCACACACTCTGAAATACCAACACAACTCATGAGTACAACCAAAGCTATTTTTATTGTGAAAATACTATACCTTCTCCTACTGGGGGTAGATGCAGATACAGTACAGATAAATTCCAACCAACCAACCTACCTGAAACATTTTGCTGTGGCACCAACTCCATTCCATGAGGTTTTTCTCCTCTTAGCTGTGGTGTGCTGGGATGAACATACATAATGTCTTGCTTTGCCTGGATCTCTTCACCAATTCTGTATGGCATGGAAACTCATGACAGAGTTTGTGTTGTTTGTCCCTGGCATTGAGCACTGTTACTTCCAGCTGCATTCTTTGGCAATGCCTCCTGCAATCATAATTTGCACCCACATTCTACTAAATCCTCATCCAGGATTATGTTGCTCCTGTGGGACAACTGTACAAGGGATTCAAAACAATACTTCAATATTCATAATTCTTCTGTGGCTGCTTTGTGAGAGGGCTTGGAAGGGAAAAAACAGCCCTGAAACAAACTGCTTTATGAATTATTCTGATGCAAATTCTTACTCTAAAGCACTTCTCTTGTGCTAGAAGAAATGAATATAAACAACTGAGAATATATTTTTATATTTGGATTTACAGGGGTCATTATAAAAAAGTGATTAACTCCAACAAACCTCCACACAAATACTGATTTAGAGAGTTAGGTGAGAATCACAGTAGTGATGGACAGCCAACCAATATATTCACCTAACATAGAGTCACAGTCCAAAAATGTTAAATTCCATTATTCTTATTTCATGATGTGGATTTTAAAATATTTTCACCTAGATCTTTAAAACAGATAGACACTGAAATCTGTTAGAAATAAATGCAAATTTTCATCAAACTACTTCTGAAGAACTGACCCTCTGGATTTCTCAGTGTATTATCATCACAGTTAATGTATTCACACAGGAAGGGAATTGGCCTAGTCACACAATCTATCAGCTGAGTTTTTCTGCACCCTCCTCAGTGAAGAAAATAATCTCATATTAGAATTTTGTACATTTTCAAACTGTTTCAAGGATTAATATCATTCTGTGCAGCTTGATCCCTTCCCATATTGATGGCTAATATGGCGATATCACTGTAAAATCAGTGAAACTCATGAAATACTGAATTATATTTAAACTAGCAGGTGCTGATCATACCACGCTGTCGTGGCACCCGTGTGCCAGTGAGGCCCAGCGACCTGTCACACATTAGTACAGTGATGCCATGATGGCAGGGCTAGACCAAACCACACTAACCAAGTGGCATCATTTACTATTTTACTAGTCTAAAGTATAAGACAGTGGACTATGATCTTTCTCCTATATAATTTCTCCAATTTATGGCAGCTTGTGTCTGTCCACCTAACATAGATTTAATTGCCAGCAACCCTCCTTTACTTCTGAAAACAACTTGAGATCAGTCTTTCAAAAAAGTCACTACATAATTCATTTTGGAGGATTTTTTTTTTCCATCTCTTCCTAATGCAGTTTTAAATTTACATGTTCAGTAACACAAGCAACACTTCAGCTCTAAGAGCCAGAACCAATCTTGACCCTCATTTTATCTTAGCTGGAGATAATTATTTGATACTAATGCAGAGTGCCAAAGACATTCTGGAAATTCACTGAGTTATTATTAGACAGATTTTGGATCAAGTAATTCAGTATAATACTGCCTCAGTTTATTTTGTAGTATTCTTGCTTGCTTGCAGATGAAAGCCACAAACCTTGACTGTAGTTTCAAATCAACCCATAGACTTCAGGACCAATCCCATAATCTGATATATGTGAGTAATCACATCAATTGGTTTGTACAAATCCTTCTCCAATAGAAGGTTTCCCTGAACCACGTTGAGTGCATTTACTACACACCAAATGCATGAACAGTATATTCCACATAGGGTATTGTATGTATGCAGCAAGCAGTCACTGTTTTTTTGTGCAGGTGGCACATGAGCACGTGTCAGGCTATGCCAAGCAATACCTTGAAATTCAGTTGTATCTCTGTGGATGACTGGTTAATTTTACGGAGTCTAGACAGAAGTTTGAAAATTAACATGCATAAATTTGAATCAATCATTCCCTGCATTTAGCAGTCACTGCACTACTGATATCTATGGAAAAATGACCAGAGCTGTCTGGAATATCAATAAGAAACTCCCCAGACTGTCAGCAAATTCTGAAGTATTTACATAATCACAATTCTAATGTTTGCAAGGATGTAGGCTCTCTCTAATGAGGCAACCATGCCCTCAGCAGCTATTAGCATTAAGTAATGGTCAGGCACGGTACAAAATCTCCACGGTTCAGCCTTGGTACATAGAGCACAGTGTTATGTGTCACATGAGCAAAGACCAGCTAGATTTTCACTAATCAGTTCTGAGAGAGCCAGAGGCTCAGTGATTGTTTCATCAACTCAGGTTTATTCCAAGTACAGCTCATCAGATTACACGTCTGACAGATGCTGAAGTACCTCAGTGTTGCACAGCTGATGAACAGTGTCACAACAGCAAACCCAAATGAGGCTGAATCTTTCTTTCAAAACTTACTTTACATATTAAGCTTGCTCCTTCAGAACATACTTCAAGAATTAGATGTATCATCCTGAAATTCTTTAATATTCATATGCAACTAAAATACATACTCTAAAAACTCCTTCTCTCACTGTGTGCCTGAAGTGATACCTCTACAGATGCTGAAGCAGTATGAGAAATATGGCCTTTTGTGTTCTTAATGGATCACAACCAAATACAAAGACACAAGATGGCTGATCTGAGAAAGTAACAGGCATATAAACATTAACTGAAAAAGGCACCTGATATAGGAGGTAATCCCCACAGTAGATGTTTCACATGCATCAGACAGTTGCTTTGATATCAGTGCTCTAAAGAAGTATGTCAACCTTCCTCTGCAGCCTAGTAAGCAGTTAATAATCTCATCTAGTATATTTTTATACACTGTAGAACATTTTATTCTATCTACTACACCCAGCCTAATCAGGAGTGGCACATACAGGCATGCCTCCTCACACTCATACTGAGAACCTCTGTTCTACTACCAAAAGAAACCCCTCTGGGTTACAGGAGTTCAGAACCTTCAGGACATTCTGCAATACTGAAGGAACCTTTCACGGCAGTGGCACAAATAATCAGCATTGACATTTGTAGGTAGTTCCGTTACTTATTTTATCTTCTGATACTTTAAGTTTCTTTTTCACTTTTTCCCCCTGGTGTTTGATACAGTTACATCACTTAAATTAGCATGTAACTGTATCAATATGAGACAATCAGTACCTACAATACTTTTATCACAAAAATGTCTCCGAGTTCAGACACAAGTATACTGTAACAGTCACCTGTTACTTTATGTTTTACCTTGCAACTTCTTGCCTTACCTACTGTCTTTCACCTGACTTAGCCCTCAAATTCTTTAGGTCTGGCAATTGATCTATTTATTACATTACATTCAGTCTATTACATGTTTATAGACTTCCCAGCACATTGAGGCTTGGTTCCCCACTTGTGCCTTAAAATAAATACACAATAACAGAAAAAGTTCTCTACTGCAATTCCCTAGGGACTCTTCCCCACCAACATCCCAGTGCTCATTCTTTCCAGTTCTCTGGCCAAAGTAGTGCTAATTTGTTCCACTCACAGCAATCTACTCCAACTACAGAAAGGGCAGTTCAACCCAGCTTGAACCATGTGACCAAATGTAATAAATAGAATTTAACCATCCTTGAAAAAAAAAAAAAAATCACTCTATAATCTGGACTTTGAAGGATTTGTGGAGTGTATGCTGATTTACACAAAGTATCAATTGATCTCTGTTCCAAAAGACACTGTCCTTTATTCTGACCCTTCTCAAAAACACTTTCCCCATAATTACACAAAACCTCATGCATTTTCATATATTAAGGTACAATATGGAACTGAAAATGGGGGTGGGGGTTCAACTTTTGCATGTGCCATTCACCTAAGAGCTGGACTTGATGATCATTTTGGGTTCCTTCCAACTCAATGTTCTGTGATCTGAAAATAAAGATTAAATATTTGACTAAACATTCCCTCCCCCTGCCCCCCACCCCCCGCCATCAAAGGGTTTATGAAGCATCAGAAAGCCAGAGTCAGTTAGGTATTAAATAGGCATTAAATCAATTCTGAAGTCCCTTTTCCTAAAGTAATCCATACTGAACAAAAAAAAAAAAAAACTTGAATAAAATCTTCACCCTAGTAAATAATTCATGATAAACACAATCTTTGGAATTTGAACACATAATTAAATGCTGTCATCATTAAACATTTATCAAGTTGAAAATATGGAACACTTGAAAACACCCAATTTGTTAGTACAGAGAAATGTGACTTGCCCTGATTATTCACTGAACCCCTGACATACTGTAACATTGGAACTTGAATTACTGCATCAGATGCTTGCTCATAACAGAACATTACAGACTACAAAATAAGTTTTGGGTTTTCAGGAGTTTATTTTCATTTAAGAATCTGAAATTATACAGTGAAGGCACTAGGAGTCAAGGAGAACTGTTTGGAAGGAGCTAGGTGAGTCCTGGCCTGAAATATTTACAGATGTAGGTAAATATTCATTTACATATATTTAATGGTCAAACTTAAAATATTGTAACAGGACTGTAAAAGGCAACAAATGATTTGCGCAATGAATACCAGTTCTTAATGGCAAATCTTTCCCTCTCAAACTAATACCCCACCAGAGTCATTGCTAACCAATTCCTCTTGAAGAAAAACAAAATACTGATGATGGTCACAATTTGAACACAGATTCTTTTCACAGAAAATACTTCAAAAACACTTCTGTTTTGAAAATTGTTAATTTAGAAAAACAAGCAAAACCTAAGCTTCCTGGAAACTGCTTTTCCTCTCAATATCAGGCTTACTTGGTTTTCCTAAAGTGCTTTTTGTTAAAGAAAAATTACAAATATAAAAATATGCCATTGTCATGGTTTGACACTGGCGCAATGCCAGCGCCCCCATGAAAATGCACCTTCCCCAAATAAATGCTGTGAGATGTTATCAGGAACAGAGCAGAGCAGGCCCAAGCTTAATAACAAAGGGAAAAAAAAACTTTATTAAACTACTACTACTACAGAAAACACGTAAACTAAATCCAGGGTGAAGACCTTTTAAAACACCCCTCCTCCTCCCAGTTCCTAAAACACCCACCATGAAACATCACCCAGGATTCCTGATCAAATTACCACCCTTCAGATAATCAATACTCAAGCTATCAAGGGAGAGAGAAGTCTCTCTTGCACCACAGACCCCCCAGGAAACACAGCTGCCACCTCCTGTGTTTCCATGTCACACATGGCAACCGCCTGGAGAAAATCTGCCAGTGTGACACTCTCCTCTCCATGTCACAGTGCTCTCACCACCGTGCATGGACAGACTGCTCATAGGGCTCCTTTAAGGATGCTTTGCCACGGACCCAAAGATACAACAGTTCAGCTTCTCATCTTGGGACTACAGTCCCCCCCATTTTCCCCTGGGGCCAAGGGTCCAAGAACAGAGATCATCTTCTTCCCGAAGACAGAGGGCATCACCATTCCCTCCTCAGCTTTCCTCTGTTCTTGCCATTCCTGTGCTGGTGGTTGCTGAAGCAGGTCTCTTGGGTCACCACTGCATCCCCCTAAAATGCAGTCTCTATTGCAGGAGATTTTGGTTCAGTCCATGGCTAACAAGAAAAGTCCAGCCAAAAGCTGCTCCATCATCTCCTCCCACCTAAATATTTCTTCTTCTAACATCTCAGGTCCCGGACTGTCTCTCTTCCACTACAAATCAAGGAGGAGTGATATTTTACAAAGCCCTCATTTCCTGGAAAGGGTTAAAAGTTCAGACTCCCTGGACGGCTGATATCTCGGTCCAGCATCCCGTCTCCCACGCTGGGCATCATCCCCCCCCTTTCTCCTTCTCCTCTGCCAGCACATTTCCAGGTGCCGCCAGGCTCTCTGTCACTTTCCCTCTGTGGGGGGGAACAAAGGCATCTCCGCTTCTCTCCACCCTTCCGTCCACAGGAGCTGGCTCGGTTCCAGACCCTCAGCCCCTCAGCCTACCTGGACAAGGCCGTGTGGCTTCCCCTCCCCCACCCAGCCCATGGCTGGGCAGGGGAGAGTCTGCACTCTCTGACAACCAAAACCAAAGAGACAGCTCCCCTGGGAGTTCTTGCTTTTAACCCCCTGTGTTCTCAGAGGCGTGTCCATACTTTCAGTGGTCACTCCAGGTGCCAATATCCAAACCTGACCACTGATTGGTTTGACCCAGCTTCCTGGAAAAAAATTCACTTCCATGTCAAACCACGACAGCCATAGGAAATATAAAATCTGGTTTTGAGATATCAAGAATTTAAAACAAAAAAGACCACAGAAAACCCCTTGAAAAATTTTAAAATGTTTTTGCTTTCTGGTAGGTCATCCCTAGGAGAAGCCAGATATACTGATATCAAAGTAAGTTTTAAGGCTGGTCCCTTTCTATACAGAACAGTATGGGAGAATTATAAAAGAAACTCATCCTCTCACTATTATTATAACATGGCAAACACAAAGTGCATGAACCATATGCAACACATTCAGATCAATTCCACTCACTAAAAAACAACTGAAAAAACACTCCTGCCATGAACTTATTTGACATTAAATCAGTAATTAAAATAAATTTATTTTCACTTGGGATTCTCCTTTATCTTAGAGCAAAATAAATTAATAAATCCTATCTGTTTTCATGTTTATGCTTTCTTTGATCTTCAAAACACAGGGAAATCTACTGCGTATTAAAGTAATTTTGTACACTCAATATCATTAATTTCTTCACAAACTAGAGTCACCAAACCTCAGCCTCATTTTAGGACAACACACAGCAATGCTCAAAGGGAGCACCTCTCTCCCATAGGCTATTTATGAATGTCCATTAAAAAATGGTAGAAGTTCAGGCTATTAATTTATCCATTAAATAGCTAAAATAATTAGTTATAATTTGTTATATTCTGGACTATCCCTGACACTTCATTAGGATCTTAGAAGGCAAATTTTGTTCTCTAAGCAATTACCTACAAAGGAAAAACAAATGTTTATAGTTGTCAAAACATACCTACAACTGTAGTCAAACAAGCTATCCATAAAAGCTTCTGATAAAAACCAAGAATATTTACAGCTGACTGTAAATATTAACTGACCATATAGGTTCACTTTAAATAAGTAACTAATATGAAAATTTGGGCACATGGCATCAAAGTTAACTTTATTTGAATTAGAGTGTAGTTTGTAATTAACAATAGATTTGTTCGATGCTTAAATTTAAATCCCCTCTTTTTTAGGATTAAGTCTTTCTATGACAAAATAAATGCACCTGCAGGAACACAATTTAAAGATAGACCTGTGTAATTAAATAGGATTGAGAAATTCTGCCCAGCTCCAGGCTGGATGCCTGACTAGATTTACTCCAGGGAAGCCTGGCTTTTTTGAGCTCAGAGTTTCGGGTAATTTGACCGTGGTCACGGAGGAGCTACAGTCCTCCAAATCTCCATCTGTGCCTGGACAGGAAAGCTGTCCCCAGTAGTTGGAATACAGATGTGATGTCTAGCATTAACCAGAGCTATGGGGCTCAAACTTAATTCCTGTTTAAAGACATGGAAGTCTTAGATGGAATCAAGCTGAGGTATTGATTCTTATTACATGTAACAGGCAAAACAATCATCATAAGCCCTGATTAGTGTCATAAGCCTGCAGTGTGTACTTAGCACAAAGATACAACTGAAGTCTGGGAAAACTGAAAGGCAGAAGTAAAACAAAACATGAAATAAGATTACCTAAACAAGCAGGAAGTACAAAGTAGAAAGCAAAAAAAGAAGACAAGGCTAAAGGCACGAAAATGTTAAATTTCATGAAGAGGAGTGTTTATGGAGTAGACAAAATCCAGAAGTCTCAAAGAGAGTACTAGAAAATATAATGGATACTGACATGAGATAATTTTTAAAGAGAATTTCTTCAATAAGTGGGAACACAATTCATGGTCCTCTAAACATACCTCCTCAGAAAGGATCAGAAAAAAAAGCATTCATCAGCTTTCTTCCTGACATCAAAACCTGGTTAAAAAAGGACAGTGATCAAACGCTCATTCCACCTACCAGAAAACCAAATCAGGTAACATAGCACAAGGTGCTCACAGGAGGAAAACCACCCGAAGGAGGGGCTGGAGAATGAACTCCACACAGGATGAACTCCACTGAGGACAAGCCCCAAACAGGATGAACTCCACACAGCACAAACCCCAAACAGGATGAACCCCACACAGCACAAACCCCAAACAGGATGAGAACCCCACACAGGATGACTACAGGGTGAACTGCAGACAGCACCTGGCAGGATGAAAAGCACAGAGGTCTGTGGCTGCTGCTGCTCTGACTTTCAAACTACTGCTTCAGGGAGGAAAATTTCTATCACAGTCTTCTACAACACAAAACCAGCAGTAGGTAAATGAGCTATTAGAGGTAATGAAACTACACTTGTTGATTAAAAAGTGCTTGAATTACACTGTTCCCTAGATCTGTGCAAAAAACCAGACCCTGTATCACACTTCTAGCTTAAAACAGAAGAACTATGTTAACACAGAGAACTATGTTAACAAGAACTATGTTAATTAACACAGAGACACACCAACTCTTCAGACACACAAAACACCAATGAAATCCTGCAGAGAACACAAAAGAACATGGAAAAGGACTTTTCTTACACCCGAAGTGAAACACCTGACTTACAGAGGAAAGCATATGAACTGTGTTCCAGCCTCAAGCAGGCAGTAGGAATCATTTGACCAATATTGCAGAAGTGTTCAGAAGACTGAATGATACTACATTGTGTTCAGAACAGTTGAACTTAAACTGGAATCTTAAAAATAATTTTTAAAAAGCCCATAGAATTTTACTCCAAAAAGAATGAAAGCTACAACATTCAAAATACTTTTTTATTATTTCAAAAAGCTAGAGTTTGTGCTAATCAATATATAGGATGGGAGACAGGTGTTTAATCAGTTCAGCTTAAAAGCTGCAAGTAGATGGTGTATGAACAAGTCAAGTTTCTAATTCAAGTGTTAAGATTTACAACAGAAGTTCCTCTGTATTTCAGTTTTTTATCATACTCCAGTAACCAAAATAGTTTCCAGAGAGCAGGTTAAAATAATCTATTATATGATCTCAATACATATATATATATATATATATGTATGTATATATATATACACACACACATAGATGGACTTGGCAGTGCTGGGTTAAGTGGGACTTGATAATCTTAGAGGAATTTTCCAGCCTAAATTATTCTGTGATTCCATCACCCTGCATATATCTCTCCAGTATAAATGAAGAGTACAATTGTATAATTCTATCACAGGTACCAGCCCGTTACAGCTCAAGCTAGAGCAATTCAGTCCTTTAGCATCCTTTGGTTTTAGGACTGCAGATCTACAGTACAACCCCTCATGTCCATCACATACATTACTACACAAAACACTGATACAACTACTACTACTACACCAGCTCAACAGCCTATATGCTAGCAGGACTGTGGCTTTCAACTCTACAGAACTGGAAGTTCTTGGGAAACGAAGCAAAAGGAAATGTATCTCCCAGCTTGCTTGAGACAAGAGACTGTATGTCTGAAAGTAAAGAATATTTTTCCCCTCAATAACAATAGAATGACAGAATATATTTCAGTGTTTATTACTTAAGATGCCCCACAGAAATCAGTGATGAATTTCGTACTGACTCCAGGACATCAGAATCTAATGCAAGACATTTTCATTTAATAAATTCTGATCAAGTACAAGATCAAAGTTCTGTCTACATACTTGGAATGCCTAATGTGCGTTCACCACACC
The DNA here is from genome assembly GCF_026979565.1 of Vidua chalybeata. Classification (NCBI taxonomy): domain Eukaryota; kingdom Metazoa; phylum Chordata; class Aves; order Passeriformes; family Viduidae; genus Vidua; species Vidua chalybeata. The sequence continues at coordinate 16,153,264 of NC_071538.1, read as the reverse complement.
AGGCTACCTGACATTCAGGATGAAAACCAAGATAACCCTAAGGAAGTACTAGTCATTAGCATTCCAAAAGACATAGCCAAAGATGCACTACTGAAGGATGTGTTTGAGTGGATAGTTTGGAAAAGCACTGAATTTCAAAGAACACCCTCCCAGGACATGGAAAAAAAAGGCCAGAATATTGGCAATAAACACTCAGCAGCTCTAAATAACCAAAACATTATAGTAAGTGAGCACAATGAATAGTCATGTATCTATTTCTCACTGATTTCCATGGGATTCAGTGTACCATTTCTGATAAATTATATTGCACAGCTAGTAAAATACATACAAAAATCACATGAATATTAATGGCCATTTCTCTTTTTTAACTCATAATGCCATAAATAGTACTTTGTATTTTATATTGATTTTAGAGCACTTATATTATGTCCTATTAGAATCAATTAGGAGTGAAAATACAATTACTGAAAATAATTTGCATTAAGGTAAATATGATTGACCTATTAGCCTTTTTCCATGTTTTCAACAAAACAGCTTGAGAACCAAATTTAAGTTGAAATTTACATTTAAGAATAGCACAAAGGAATAAGAGACTTGTGACATCCAGAAGCACAGGATGGACCTACAAACAAGGAGAAAATTGCTCAGGTGAATGACAAACACATGGAGAATTCATCTGGTGACTATTTTCTTACCACTTCTTCTTGTCTGTCCCCTATCAAACTTAATTTTTTTATCTAAATCAAACACTGAAACCATCAGCAATTTTCTACCAAAACCTGGAATTTAGATTCTATAGCATATGCTTAATCTTCTAACACAAGTTCAGACAATTATATCAAAATATCAAATAAATGAAATTTGGTCAAATTTAAAGGCTTGAATAAAATAATAACACTACTTAATAAACATGTCTATGAAGACTTGATAGATTCTGTAATTGCCAAGAATAACAAAACACACTTGAGAATAATCATAAACAAAACCAAAGTTGCTAGCTTGTCTCATTCAGGGTGATAAAAAACCAAGAAAAAGAATATTGACAGAAAGGTAAATTATAAACAGTAAAATATACCAACACACTATTTTGTAGTTCTGTCACAAACATACTAATGTAAATACTAAGTTTTTTTTTCACGCAGGACATGAGTATATTAACTTCAGAATCAAAGACCCTCCTCCTTGTCTTCCAAAACATTAATACTGAATGAAAATAAGGGTATTTTTACTGCAAAAGAAACATTTTCCTTACAATTCTTAAAAACTTAATCATATCTCTTCTACCTCCTGCTTTTTTAAAGCACACAAGTGCTATGGGGTGTTTTTTATAAACTAATGAGATTAGAGACTTACGTTATCACTATCTACTAGTGAAAGAGAAAATGTGTCTCGCTGGACTTTAGAGCAGAAGCTTGCAAGTATTATATATCTTAACAGTGTATTTCATTTGAATGCACAGCAACAGACTGCACTGAGGTGAGAAAATAACACACAGGAAAAGTACTTAAAAAAAAATCACACCGAGATGATATATGAAGTACAGTTGGGATTTTTTAAAAGTACTGTTCTCTAACGCAGGATTTAACCTTTACCGAAAGAAGACCAAGGAGCGAGTTTCTCTGACTTACAATAAATGTTACACTATGTTCCACTTTATGTATCTTAAAATTAACTTGAGGTAAACACAGCTACAATGTAACTAACAGCTGATTTATATTGTCATCACTGGGTTTCAAAGCACAAACCATTCCTTTTGTTAAACCAAATCCACCATATATCACAATTCCACTACAGGTGAATTACAAATCCCATCTGTATCCCACTCCATCCACTCACTCACTTTTACTGCAAATAATAAGATGGACCATTCTGAAGGACAAATCTGGACTGGCACAACTGACGAATCTTTCCACAAGCTTTATCTATGAGAGAATATTGAATCTGGTGTTTCCTTGCTCATATCTTCAAAAGTGATTTCACTGTGTCTCGGACTCTCAGCAGAGTTTGTTACTTAGTTTTAGATACCTAAGAAGTAAGTATGTAGAATAGGATAGTATCTCTTTAAACAGTATATAAATGTAACATAGTATAGTTTTAATAAAGCTATCCTTCAGCCTTCTGATCTGGAGCCAGACATCATCATTTCTTCCCGTCGGGGGTCACCTGATTTCCGATAGGGATGGCATGGAGCTGCTCTAACTCTCAATAAGGAACAAGAGAAACAGTCCAGTTCCAGAAATACTTTGCTATTTTAATTTCTCTTTCAGTCTCAACTACAGGACAAAACCCGAAGTCATTTACAATGTAGTAATATTTACAAATAGGATTTATATTTAAAATAGTAAATCTCCCCCCAAAAGCATACAAAAGTGTACAAAAGCACTGTAGTTTTGTACTTATAAACAGTTTCTGTACCCATATCTCCTGTTTCAAGTCATGTGACACATCCTTCAATCTCATCAGCCAAATGTTATTTTGTTTGTTTTCCTAGGCTTTTTAATACACACAAGAGCTTTTCTCCACTTCCTCAGATTTAGAAAAACATATTTAAAAGGCATTTAGGACTCACATTAACATCTAACCAGCAGCAAAAGATGTCACTTTATTTTATCCCTTTTAGCTCACTGATTATAAAGTTCTATTAATTGAAAGACAGCACCAGTTCACAAAAATAGATCAAGAAGAAGGCTCAGTGGTTTATTTCTTGTAAGGCAAGAAGCCCTGGCCTTACAGGGAACTGCTGGGACTTGAGCTCAGTGCTAGTTTAGAGAAGGAGAAGGCAAAGATTCAGTGTCCCTCACCACAGAATTGTTAAGGTTGGAAAAGACCCGTAAGGGTCCAGCCATTAACCCAGCACTGTCACCCTCAGCTGTGAATCATGTCCCTGAGCACCACATTCACGTGTGTTTTGAACACTTCCAGGGATGGTGACTCCACCACTTCCCCAGGCAGTTTGTTCCAATGCTTTCAGCATTACCTGGAAGAAGAGACCAACTGTTACCTGTCTGCAACCTTCTTTCAGAAGCAGTAGTGTCCACCGAGCCTCCTTTTCTCCAGAATAAACAACTCAGCTCCCTCAGCCTCCTTAGGCTGCAGCCTCACACTCCTTTTCCTAACCTGTACGAACCTGACTGAGTTGGCCTGACCCTTGCCCTTCCTGTCTTCAAATTTTATTGATCTATAGACTGCAACAGCTCACAGCAGAATCAGAAAATATCTATGTACCAACATGGGAGAGGTGATCAGCAGGTGATGCTCAACATCCTGCAGTCTGTACCCGCAGCACTGGCAGCCTCTGCTAATAACAATTGATTGGGTTGCAATCCTTCTTCCACTGATTTCCAGGGGAGAATTCCACAGAGTTTTAGCAGAAGCAAGGCTGGGTTCTTTGAATGATGATATTTCATTCATAGCATTTCCTGACCTTGTGTGTCTCTTGCCAGCGCTGCAAAGAGCATGTCTGGCCCCAGTTACCCAGCGTTGTGCTTTTGCTCTCCCAAGAAATACAAAGGGGAAAAAAGTTACAAGAATGTCTGTCAAAATAAGAGTGTTAGGAGATACACAACAAGAAGTGATGGATTATAATAAAGAAAAAAAAAGTTATTTGAGTCTGCTTTGCCTGACAGAGTCTCAACATCACTTGATGGATGATTTGCCAGGGTTCACCATTTGTGAGTCATGTATCCACCCTAAGCTACAGCACTGTGGAATATGTGTATCTCAGTGTCTAATCAGAATGGCCTGGTCTGAACACCCTCACTCTGAAAAGGGTGCACAGCTGCTTTTATTGCAGTTTTGTTATCCTTGATAACATGATTCACTGCTTGCAGTTCTCTTCTCAAACCTTCCTAGTTTAAATGAGAAGAATAGAACTGTCTTATCTTTATTTTTACCCTTTGGAAGGGAAGAGAAAAATATTTATTCCCAATCCATAGAAAGCAAAGAAAACTGAGGTCATTTAATCTTTAGCTGCATAATGTTAAGCCTGAAAGAAGACCTCAATTTTTTTCAAAGGTCATACTTCATAAATCCTGTATTTCTGTACCCAGTTGCTCATATCTCACTACTGCTATACATAAAATAATTGAAACCTTTTGTATCTGCACTCTTGTATTTATAATTTCCACACTTGTTCTTTAGACTTTGCAAATTTTAGGTAAAGAAAACTGAGGACTATCTAAAGACCAAGACCTTAAAGTCTACAGAATTTAAAGAGACCCACTGTTCTAATTTACTAGATCAGACACAGTCACAACCCAAGTGATTCTGCCACAACTCAGTGTCCAAGGAAAATCTGGATCTGCATTCCTGGAGAGGTTAAGGACTCAGCTGGCAGCCTAAACACTACTTCTACCTTTGTGCTCAAAGATTGTCTTAACAGGTATATGGCAGGATTCTTTCCCCCTCTTCCCAAACTACTCTTGTTTCACAGGAATGTGTGACAGGCTTCATACTCCAAAACTATCAGTCAGTTACTGGCTACATTTATATTCAAATATCTTTTAAACTATCCTATTTGTTGGTCATTTTCTGGAGTTAAGAATGGATTTTATTTTTGCTTTAAACCAAAATAAGATGGGACTATTTGAATATGCAAAAAGAACTCTGAAATGTGTTATCATGATTCTTTTCCCCATCAATGAAATTCACATGTTTTATTTTTAAACATAATATATTTTTGATAAAATGTCATATAATAAATACCAAATGCATGATACAGTACCATAAAAAATACACACCAAATATTTCAAGGCATAATAAATTAATGTAAAATAAGTAGTTGGTGCCAGGATGATGAATAGACTGTTTCCCTAAGGACCTCAGGGTGCCTATTTAATGCTGTTCAGTGCCTGTGTACACATGCCCCATTGAAGTTTATTAGAGCCCAAAACACTGTGATGTGCAGCCCAGCTGTTCACATCAACTCTTATGCCTAAAGAGTTAACCTGCCCTAAGCCACTGGAGTTGTTGCAAAGTGTAACACCAAGTGTATGTGGCTCAATATGCTCTAAAAATCAAGGCATTACTTTAAGTGCCCGAGTGCTAATTTAGAATGAGATCTCAGTGTGTCAGACATAGCTGACAACACTTTGACTGGACCTGAAAACCAGAACCTGAAGTGTGGTCTACAAAAGCCTTGTTCAGCCACCCCCCAAATCTGCATTTAAGGAACTGCTGTTTCTGTGTGTCTGACAGGTAAATCTGGCAACTTTGCAGGCCATCCAACACTGCCTGCAATGAAGGTGCAGGAGTCACACAGCTCCATAAAACACATCAGGAAGTTCTTTGGAAATCTCCAAAGAGTTGTGAGCTCCAACTCAAAAGATGTGCTTTAACAGCTCCTGGAGAAGGAGCTCAAATGCTCTACACACCATTTCCAAGATCTGCAACTGAAACCCACAATTTGTGTTCTCTTTGGTTACCTGTTACCAGGGCTGAACCATCCCCCACCATGGCCCTGTAAAAGCAGAAGGGCTGGACTGGAAGCACACTTTAGTGTTTTTCTGATGGGTGGCTCTGCACAGCAGAGCAGGTATCCCAAATCCACTTTAGGTGCATCACTCTCCCAATCCACTGTATAGAAGAACTTCAGTGCTACCTAGAATGAGGTCTGAAATTTAACCTCCAAGCCATGAATGAAAATCAGGTATCTCACAGTGATTGCTTGTGTGCCTGTTCCAAGGCTGAGTCCCCTCAGTTTTCAACACTCCAGAGCTTCCCAAACTCATACATTAAATTTCTCTTCGGACACTCAAGATCAAAACTATGGTTTGAATGTCTTTGTTCCACTATCCTCCTATGTCATAAGGAATTCATACTCCTGTACTTTATGGCAGGAGTCTCCATGTAATGCTTCTAATGGTACTTGGAGGTCCTCAAAGCAAGGTGATACGTAGGCAGAAAGCATTATTATTTAAGGATTTGAGGGAAAGAATCTCTTGTTTCAGAAAAATGGGAAGGTTATGTGTCCATAAAATGCAAAAACAGCCATTTGAAACTATACTTAAAGGAGTAGGTAAAAAAATTGTATTTGTTGGGGGCTTCTTTTCCTGTTACTAAAAAAAAAATACAGCCTGATTAGAAAAGTACAATTTAGGCACCTAATCACACTCAAAAGTTTCTTTGCAGTATATTTTACCTACTGCTTCAACATACAATCTGTATCATTTCATTGATGAATATTTGCACAAATTGCACTGGTTGGCTATTATCATATAATCATTAAAAAATTCCTCTTCACAAATTTTACCAAGAACAATACTAATTAAGTGGTATAAACATTCACAGTGAAACACAACCCTTTGATGCCTATAGCACAATATTATGGCTCCTTACAACCAGTTTTGTACCTTTTTAGGGCTAAAATGTTAATGTCAATCTTTCACAATGAATTTAACTTTGCCTCCCAGCTTCACCTTATTTTTCATACAGTCTTGTTTCAAGTGTTGTCATGTCTAAATATCCTGCCATTATAGCACATTTCTTCTTTTGTGACTTAATGTAATTTGTAAGGAAAATGTAAGAATAATTACTGATGTAACAATAAAGCATGGACATACTGTAGATAATTCTGGATTTTTAACTAGGAAATGTAGGTTCACAAAATTATCCTCTGTCCTCCTTTCAATGAGCTGTCACCCTGTGCATATCTTACTTTCATGAATTTAATATTTTGAACACTGCCAACTTTCTCTTCATATTTCACAATCATAAACATAAAGCAAATGTGATGCTGCTAAATAGAAATATGTATGTCTAAACCAGCTTCCCGTTTTATTTATTGCTCTGTGCAAAAACGTGAAAGCATAAATACTAGGAGTTGATTTGTTTTAATTTCTTTGCACTTAGCCATGGCCTCAGCCTAAAGAAGGAATCTAACCAGTCTGACAGTTAAAGATGAACAGTCCTGCCATACCAACAGGCTTGACAAAGGAGCTTAACTTAATCCTTAAGGCAGTATAAGATGTCTTATGTGTATTACTGCATAGGAGCACAACTTTAATAAACACAGTGTAATGTAAGTTTCAGTAGTTTTACTGATGTCAAGTATGGGATATGAAGCAAAAAATAATTTGACAGATCTATTTGTTTTGCAAGGGTAACTATTTTTTAGAGATTACTTCCATTTTGAATTTCAGTCTCAGTGCTTTGCAAGGACTGGTATACAAAAAAGCATTAAAAAAAAAGAGACAAGCAGATGCAACCTCATCATTCACAATCATGAGGGACTCAATTTCAGCTAAACTGGCTCACACACTGCTCTGTTATAGCTGGTTTTACCTCTGACCTCAGTCACAAGGTTTTCATCCACTTGCTGTGAGCAATGCACTCAATTTTAAGAAGTTTTGAGAACTTAAATAACTGTTAGGTCCTTGGACTTAGTATGACATGGATGAGATCACCTCCTGCACCTTCAAAAAGAATTAATCTTTTTTTATTTGCTATAGACCATGAAAATTAACCAACATACCTGAAATTTCAAATGTTAGGACATTCATTTTCATGTTAAAACAATTTTTTTTCACATTATGCACTATAAATATGCTATGTCATCTTTATAACATGCTGAAAAATACACCTAGAAAGTGGCATAATTAAAAAATACCATTTCTGAGAAATATTAATAAATTGATGCATCATATCATCAATCAGTTTATTCTATATGTGTCTGTCTGAGAGCACTGGTAGAAGCACAGTGGCTCAGTCTCTGTTTAGCACACACTCTGCCTCCAGGTGCTCCTAGTGCAGCAGCCTCACTGTGCTCCTCAGCAGTATGAAACCTCAAAGACAGCTCTGCAGGTCCTGTGAGGTGTCTCAGTCTCAGTTGGAGCTGCAGATACACGCTGTTGCAGTGTATTTGGGTGGCTGTGTATGGGATACTTTGCTCCTCCATGCTGGCAGCACTGAGAGCCACCCACACCTTCTACTGAGGCCCAGGATGCTGCACAGCCAGCGTCTCATGAGAGCAGGAACATGATCCCTGCACTGACAGGTGGGTAACAAGCTGTGCCAGTTTCAAATCAGCACAGCTGGGACTGAAAGGTGATTCTAAAGCCTCATTTCACTTTCCATCCCAAAATGTCCACAGGCGTAATTAAAGATACCCTGAAAGCTGTTTTGTATTACATAAACTGCTACAGATCAAAAGGGTTCACTGTGCTGGAAGAAATCAGACACATTAACACCAAAGATACCCTCCTGGCCCTGATATCCCTCCTCCACATGTACCAGCTGCACAAAGTACCTCAATTACACCCTTAAACCATCAGGGACACATCAACACTACCCCGAGGAAGAATATTCAGCATATCTGTAACTAGGTTCATTGCTCCTTTGCACTGCTACTGAGACATAAAGCAGATACAGCAAAAGTGGAAAATACAGCTCTAGTTTTGATTCTACTTGTAAAAACCAGAGCTTATGGCTATTCATAAAAATTAAATCAAAATTAAGTCAATTAATATGATAATTATACATGGAAAGAGTAACATTAAGGCTCAAAGGCAAACCAGTCTCTTGTTAGTGAAGACATTACTAAATATCCTATCAGCAACAATTCTTCACTGACCAAAATTAAGATACAATTGTCAATATTTCCAAAGCAATATAAATGGTAACACTATCAGAAAAGCCAAATGAAAACACAAACATTACAAATTAAATAACCTGTGCATAGAGAAATAGCCAGGTTACAAGCAAAAAAACCACATAGCTTCATGCTCAAACATGATTTTGTAAAACAAAGAAATTAAAATCTTTTCTTAAGCAAGTATCTGCCCATTGAAAACAGCTGATTTTGTTGTAAGTCATGACTCAAATGACTAAATCATGCTCTGTGAAGCAAATTTAGTGTCTCATTTCAAACTTTGAAAACCTGATCCACAACATCATCCATCATATTAAGCTGCAGTACAAGAAAGAAACCTGTGAAAAACAGTCTTTTTTTTTTTTTTTTTTTTTTGTTAAGTGTACTAAACATGTGACAAACTAATGGCCAAAATTTAAGTGACAGAAGTACTCTAAGTTATATTCTCCAGTCATGTAAGGCAAAAAATTCCTGGCAGAGGCTGAAAATGCTCCTCTGGAGCAGAGTTAGGAAGCCATTAGGACATGGACCAGCAGTTTTTTTTCTGGGAGATGCAGGCAAATACTGACCATGCTGCACAGAGCCAACCACAGAGCAGCGCTGGCCAGGAGTCGACTGCAGCACTCACAGAAGCTCCACGTGAAAGCTCCATAGCCACACCACATATGCTGAGCCCAGGACAATAAACCCTGCCTTTCAGTCAAGCTTATTAGTTCTGGCTTAGCAACAGGCAAACTGCAGTGGCTCTGCTGCCAGAGCAGAGCCTGTGCATCCCCAACCAGCTCAAAGGGAGGGCAGAGTGTGCTCCTGTCTGCTGGCAAAATCCCATCCTGACATATGCTTAGACATCATGTCAGCTGGCACTGGGAAAACCCTCACTGAAGGGCTGGGTATTATGTACAGTCCCATTCATGGCCAAGGAACTTCTCATGGATAATGTGAGCAATATTATAACAAAGTGTCTCATTCTTCCTAAGGCTCATGAATCACTATTAAAAACAGAAAGAAATCTGGAGTGGTGCTACAAAGAGAATAGTAAGTAGGTGAACAAATGGAAATAGCAGTGACTTCGTTATAGGCAATTTTATGTAAAATGTGTTTGAGATAGTTATCAATAATATCAACAATGACCATTTTATGGAATATAAACTCTAAAAAAGAAATTACCTAAATAAAACATGAATTTTTTTTTTTTTTTTTTTACAGGAGTTCACCTGCAATTATCCCAGCACAGGCAGATGAGCTGAGCAAGGACAGGCAGTGCTAACTCTGCATTGCTTGAGCAGCTGCATTCAGAACACTGGCTGTATTTTGAGGTTTTATGTTTCTATTTTAGAGTCAACCAATACACTGAGATGTGTAAAACTAACCCTTTTACAGTAGCATTAGGACTAAAATGGAGAGCAATCAAATTTAGGAGCACATGTGACATTATTTTAATCTCCATGGATGAAATGAGGCCAAGTGTCAGAAGGACTGACCCAAAGAGGCCACACTGAAAGCTGCAGGAAAGCAAGGAAGGGATAGCACAGGTTGTACAACAGCACATACTCCCTGTGAGCCTCTGAGCTCTGCACTAAGACTGGGGATAAAGCTGGGAAAGCACTGCTTCATGTATTTGGCCAAAAGCTTTCTCATAAGGACCATGGACAAGTCCCAGAAACCACATTTTCTGAACACGTCTGCTGTGGCCAATGGTTCAGTCTCTTCAAATACAAGGTGTACGTAATTTGGATGGCTAAAGTTAAAGAATGGCTAGAATACCAAATGCAATTTCAGTCCTTGGCACTGCACTTGAGAACTGTCCAGATGTGTTGTTGGCTTGTCTTTACCACTATTCCCCAGGCACTCCAAAAGCCTTGGCCTCCAAATGCTACAGAAAGCGCAGTGCAGAGCCAGCCCAGCTCCAGGAGAAATGAGGCTTCCAAAGACCAGGATTTACTTGCTTGGATACAGCGTGACTATTCTGGTTTCAAACTAACAAGGTTGTCTCAAACTACACCAGGCAGACTTACTGACCCAGCCTCTGCCAGCCTTGGAATCCCTGCAGCATTTCATCAGCCCACAGCCACGTGCTACCTTCCTGTCTGCTGTGTCAACTGTGGTTGTTTAAAATATACTCTTAGATTATTACACCCCTCACTTTATTAACTTTGGGGTGTACTACACATGAAATACAGAAGAGCTGAAGCAGAAAACGTATCCTAGGACAAGAGGGAATGGCTTTGAACTGAAAGAGAATGGGTGTTGACTGGATACTAGAAGAAAATTCTTCACTATGAGCATGGTGAGGCCCTGGCACAGGCTGCCCAGAGAAGCTGTGGTTACCCCATCCCTGGAAGTGTTCAAGGCCAGGTGCTCCAAGGCTTGGAACAACCTGGTCTAGTGGGAAGTGTCCCTGCCCATTGCAGGGTGAGGAGTTAAATAAAATAATCTTTAAGGTCCCTTCCAAGCCAAACCACAGCAGGGTTCTAGGATTCTGTAGTTATGTGCTGTTTTGTACAAGCCACAAGCGTAAAGTTCATTGAAATGGAACAAAAGTGTCTATCCACAGGGAACAGTAATGCAAGCAAGAAAGTTCAGAAGAGAATGAGCCTGGCTGTAACTCATGTCACTGCCTGCAAAACACAGCCTGGTATCTCAAACTGGGAGAAAAGGTTTTAACTTCATGCAGGCAAACTGGTAAGCAGGCCATACATGGTGGTGAATGCGGTCTCTAGAACCCTGTCTCAGCCAGCCATTTCTTAAACACGAGTTCCTTTAACTTTCCTGTGCACAAGGCTTGGTACAGATGCACATTTGCACAAATTTGCACTGTGGAATTTTTCTTTTCTTTAGAGCTAGCTCTTAGACTGACACTCTGCTGTTATTATATCTACTTTTATGACCTGCTATAGCTGTGGGCAAGATATATTTTAACAGTACAAAATTTACAGAGTATTTTTCTTCTGCAATATTAACATCATGCCAATACCTGAGGACGCTAATAACACACTAAATTCAAAATATATTATTTGCTAAACAAAAATGCATATTCCAAATATACTGAATGCTTACTGAGAAACATTTTCCTCTTCCAGGTTATTTCTAACTAAGCTATCCATTCGGTAATGGAAATTTTTTACAGCTGCCATGAATTCCTAACATCTTGTATTCAACAAGAAACACATTTATATATTCTTGTTCTGTGTTACTTACAGCAGTCCATATTATTAAATCTGAATTAAGAAAACCTGATCTGTGCTGCCTGTATACCATATAAACCCATTACTGTTCCCTTATCTTGGACAACAAACACTTTGTACTACACTGTCGTTGTGAAAAAATACTCTACTGATCTATTAAATGTATCTGTTTTCCCTCTCTGTGTTTTAAAATAGCCCAATCTTATTCTGAAGTTCTCTCACAAGCTTTTAGTAAGGATTCAGTATTCACTATTGCATGTAATAAACACACTGTGCTCTCTTCCTTCCTGTGTCACTCTGAACACAGCCCAGACACAAAGTGTTACCAGATATGCCCAACCTCAGTTCGAATGTGCTGGTTTCTCTATAGCAATGTGCAGGTGTTCTCAGTGCCCAGCTCTGTCTTTCATATGGACTATCAAGGGACACCTCAGAGCTCCACTTCCCTGTCTATATCTTGCACTTCTGTTGCAAACAGACACTCTGAAGGCAGAAGTTTCAGCCTTGACTGGTTCCCTCTCTGCCTCTGTGACTCCTATTTTTAACTGCATTTGTCTATTTTTGGATTGACAATAGAGAACAATTAACAGCAGTTTTTGAACTGAAAATACTTGCTTTTCCAGCTGACAGCAAACTTTAGTAACCTGGTCTTAGCACATCAGGTTTTAACTCTTAGGGAAAGAGTGATGACTAATGGAGATTGTGTAGGGATGAGGTAAAACAGAGTGAGGTTAAATACCATGATGCTTCACCTCACCTTCAAAGTAGCTTTTGTGCTGTCACATCTGCTTATATCAGCACCAAATGACTGCTGATTTAATCATAATTGCCCTAATTAGAAGTTCAATTAATGCACTGAGTTCTGGGTATCAGTGCCACCTCAGCATCAAGGACGTGCACACAGCGCGTTACTGAGCAATACAGGTTACAGTCGTAAGGAAGGTCACTGGGAAAAGGAAACTACCTGCAATCTACTGCTTTGAGGATATCACATAGTTAGGATGACACTCAATATCCACTTATGCCCCAGGACAAGCAGAAAGGGAGAATTTAAGGAACTCTATTGAGAGATATCCATCAGCTGTGAGCAAAAATTACATTTCCTGTCATTGAAAATCTCATTTAGTTCAGACTTGCTTCCACCAAGGATTAAGAACCTTCAAAAGAATGCTTTGTCTTCGCAGGAAGATGAAAATAGCCTAGAATGCTCACAGTGAAAGATCATGTGAAAAAGAAGTGCACAATATAGCAACTTTAAATGGTTATCAAATATAATATATATCAACACATACTAAAAATACAAATGTGGTCATTGAAATTAATGCTGAAAGTGAAGAGAAAAAAAATTGCAGGGTTTTGCATGAGAGCTGAACAAATTTCACCAGTAGACAAAGTATCACCAATTCCCTGCCTGAAAGTATTTTGCAAATCCATTGAATTAAGAATTTTGCATGTTCACAAAAGAAGACAGGTAAGTAGATGAGGGAAACAGACAGCACCCACATATTAAAATATTATGTGTATGATATTCATAAAACCAAAAAGAGAGCATTTACTCATTCTTCACCTTTCACAAATCAGGATAATTTGTGAAAAATTCATCTAATCCAGAATCAGTAAAAAAAAAAGAAGTGCAAAAATGAACATCTTCATGCTTCTCCAGTTTTTATTCTACAAACAAACAAACAAACAAACAAACAAACAAAAGAAAAAAAGAAAAAAAGAAAAAAAAACCCAAAAAATTCACCAAACAAACACTCTTCCTTGGTCAGTTGCAAAAATAAGATAATATATCATGAGCAATATATGGTATAATGTATTTCAGTGAGATGTGACTTTTCTAAAATGTGAGAAAATTAAAACACAATTCTGCATCAACTGTCAAACTTGACTACCTACTATTTATGTTTTTACTGAAATAAACCATCAATATCTTGTGAAACAGTCTCTGAAATAATCTTTTTGCTTCAGTTTCTATGAAAGAATAAGGCTATATCACATAATGTCACAAATTACATAGGGCAAGATCTTCACCCGGTATAAACTCCAAAACCTTCTCTTATTTTCAGTATTACAACAATGATTGTCTCTCCTTTGTCTTCCCAATCACCAGGAAATGATCAGAACATGGCTAGTTTGTGCTTGGGTAGGTTTTTATCCATCACACTACATTAATGAACATTTACAACATCATGCACTAGATGCATACCAAGCATCTTTTCGTTTTCAGGGACATTTCAATATTGAATAGTACCTGTGCTCTTTTGAGATGATTTTTTAAGCAACAGATGCTGACCTCTGCCTGGACTCACTACCCCTGCTATTTAGATTTCATCTTTAACAGCACTTGTTTTAGAAAGAATTAGGCAATAGTGTTAACTGTAAAATATGACTTGCTTATTATCCTAGCTAACATTTCTCTCTCAAGCACACACTGAAGTCAGAATTCTACAAAAGATGTGTCCAACTACAGAACACAGCCTTTTTCATAAAATAAATGTATAAACTGCACAGCACCTGATACCTACATGTAAATATTTGAAAATATTTCAAGATATTCTAAGTAGAAGCAGTGCTATGCTAGAACTACTGGTGCCTTGCAGAGATGCCAAGCAACCTGGAAAATGGGAAAATACCATAATTTGCTGTCATTGCTGTGGGCTCTGTATTGCCCTGTGTGAGCAGCTAGTACACACAGAAACTACAAAAAATTTTAGACAAGGATCACCAAAATTAATGTAAGCCTGAAAAAGCACACTACTGCAGTAGCTCAAAAGTAAGAAATTGTAAAGCATAGGACAGTCATTATTTAAAAGCTGTGTAAATCTGGAAAAACAATTGTCTCTGCTCCCTGTCTGTGGATATTCAGTTACATTCCCTGACTGTCAGGGTTTTGTTTTGTTTTGTTTTGTTTTTAAGATGGCAACTTTATAAGGATTTACATAAACCTACAGCTTATCAGAGGTAGATAGCTATGGTACCTAAAAATACAAAAAGCCAGGAAGCCAAGAGAGCACTGAGCAAAGGGCGTTTTGGCCTCCCACCTTGCCTAGGTCTCTGACACGGGGAAGTGTCCCCAACAAGGTTATTCTAGAATAAAGTCTCCCCCTTGTGGATCTCTCACATAATAAAAGCTCCATCAAATCCTTAATTGTATAATAAAGTTTGTGTTCCTTCCTCTGCAGGTGAGAATTTCAGGGGCAAATAGGAATGTGTAATGAAATCATGGTACGTGGTTTACTTAACTTTAGGCTTGAACCCACCTCAGGCAAGACAAGCTGTTTTGCTGCAAGATACATTATGATTCTGTGATAAATTCATTTAAAAAAACACTAAAACCTTCAAAAGAATTTGATTCTTTATCATCTCTATGTTTCATTATGAAGGCTCGTTTAGTGAAGGCCCCCAAATCTAACCAGCCCCAAACTGTCAATGGTTTAGTGAGGTAAAAATTAAAATTCCACACTCATTTGACTTAATAATTACTAAAAATAATATAAAACATGGCAAGATTCCAACCTGATTTTAAGTGCACAAAGTGCACTATCCCCAAAAAAATAGTTTCACCCAAGACCAACTTTTTGCAACTCAGAAATTAAGGAGCTATAGCAGCACTATTTGCAGAATGACTCTTCCTCAAACACTTCATTAACTACACTATTCTCTGATCTGCATTAATTTAGAGGGATCATCAAGATTTCTTTGCATATGATAATTCACATTATCATAAATTAAGAAATCATTGTGATCACTTAAATTATCAAGTTGATCTCAATTTGCTTTTAAGGTATTTGAAAGTGTTTATAATAAATCATACATTTTGACTGCAGGATTGATTTTAATTTTTTTTATTTTCTAAGAAACAAAATCCTTGATGTCTTGAAATATTATTCAATTACATACGTGACAAACTCATATTTTATTTGCAGCACCAACTATTGAGTCAATACTGGGTAAAAAGCCTTTTAACTATCCAGAGACATGTTCTCACATTCATTTCAGAATCGTAATATAATGGTTAAATATTTATTTCTTGCAAGTTCTGGAATAGTGCTAGGTTTCCTACTTTCATTAACATTCTCTTATTTGTATGCAGTAATCGCTTTAAAAATATTAGCATTGTAATTTCTTGCTAGCACTATGATAAATCAACAGAAAGGCTTATCCCCATGCCTCCCACAGAAGAGCATAATTCTGCTTCCCTCAATGCCAGTGACAAAACCTCTTTAATTTCAGGATGACACCCACAGAATTCATGAAAGATGTCACTTTGACAGTGTAGGACTCTTGTCTTTTCTAACTGCAGAGCAGATGCAGTAGCTAAGCAGTGCTACACTCAAAGTGCCTCTGTAGGAACCAACAGCTCCTTGAAGTAGAAGCCACCACTACTTCCCTTTGTTTCGGCCCTTGATCTCTCAATAACAACTATCAGCAAACCATATTTTCTGTTCAAAATGTGAGATTTTTTTAGGATAAAACATCTGGCTATTTGGAACAAAAAGAGATACTATTTATTAATTTCAAACATCCATCAACAATGTCTGTTAACTGATGTTACTCTGGGACATGCAGAGGTGAAATGACAAGAATCCACTTGCATCTCTGAATCCACAGCATTTCTGGGTTTTTTTTTGTTCCAAGAATTCAGCTCAACAAAAATTAAGTATGCAGTGCTAAACCATGAAAGGCTACTAAAGCTAAGTACAGGGGTTCTGATCTCTGATGCTTGACTCATGCAAAAATGGGCTTGCAGAAACTATGAAGGCAAAGACTAGAAACTCCTGCAAAAAAACCTCTTCAACCTAGTAAAAAAAAAGACATGTTTTACTGTATTCTCAGAGACTGCCTGCTTATCTTGACAGTATGGATGAAGAACTACAATTCTTACTGAATATAAAATAAAAGGAGAAAAATAATTGGTAATTATAATATTGCAGGCTATATTTCAAAATCATTGTTACTTAGTACTAAGTGCCCAGATATTCTGGCAAGTAGTCTCCAAACATGATCATCCGGCACTACTAAATGAGCTGTACTGCTAGTAGTGACAGATATTTGTAATACATGATATTTCACAATGAGGACAATTGTTAAATTTTGTCCCTGAAGAGAAACATCTTTCCTACCACATACTTACACAGCTCATGTGTCAATACTCGCATTGTGATTATGGATTACTAACTTCAGCACCTGGCATACAGCTTCTACATATATGTGCATACATCTCATTAAATGCACAGAATGGGTACAACACCATGAACATGAAAGGAGATTTTCCTGTTAAAGCAAATTATGGGATCCAAAAACAAGCACAAGAATGATCCAGAGATTCAGTCTACTGTTACCTGTCATTCATGCATGAACACATACCAAGGATGATTTTTGTATAATGGTCATTCAACCTAACAGATAATTCCAAGATTCTATATGGGAAATTAAGGAAGCCATACTGTGAAAAATCTACCATTCATTGTCATTTCACACCATCACCTCTGTGCTATCAAAAGAACATGTACCACTGCTGAACTCATTCCTGCCTCACCTTTGCAAGCCTGTTGCCCTCAAACAACAGATACTTCTCATCTCCTTCCAGACCTCCCCATCTCTTCAAATATCATGTCCTTTTCACAGCTACAGAATTTTACCTCTCTCTCTTCCTGCAGATCTCTTTGCATTCCTTAAAACTTCCCCAGTTCCTCCATTTCACTTGCTATTCAAGCTGTCTTCTCTGCAGTTTCCCATGTCCCACCCAAACCACATGTCTCACCATTCCTCAGTTCTTGCTCTCTCCCTATTCTCTTGCCATCACCAATCCTGCATCCTTCTTTTTCCAAACCACAAATTTCTATGATTTTTTGCATTCTCCATTTTTTATTATGGGTGAAATCTATGTATTCTGGAATTGTAAACCCATGACAAATACATGGACTACCAAATTAAATTACAAAAATAAATACATTATTAAGAAACAAAGCCCCTTTCTCCCTAGTCTCCTTATGGTAATGCAGTGTCCTCACTGCTCTGTATACCACAGTGGCACAGCTCTCTGCATCATCTCGTGTGCGTTAAATTCAGACAAAGCAAGCAGGGAACACAGCAGGGATAGCACAATGTTCTTTCTGACCCGCAGAAGTTAGGTGGAAAAGTTATTAAACCTTGAGGAGATTATTACTGTGAGGCATGAACTGGGTGAAATGAAATTCAGAAACAGAGTATCTATGGGGTTTGGGCCATATTACAATATATTTAAAAAAACAAAGGATCATCTTTCTCCAAAACACAAGGAAGCATTAAAATTACCCTGGAAAATAATAAAACAGTGATTTTAAGTATGGCCTCTTAATGGGGGGCGTTTGTAAGTCTGGAGAAACCAATGTGAGGTATTATCAGAATCTGAAGGCTACTCACACATGCATCCCAAGAAGCCCACAGATGACTTTTCAATTACTTCTGGATATAAAAACCATGTGCATATCTACACCTATCACTACAGTTATGTTCAAGAAGAACAAAAGAATTACAAGAGTACACATCAGACAGTAGGAAGCCCATGGCCAAACTTGCTTTTTCTATAGACATTACATCTGAGAATTTCCAGGAGAACCATGTAAGAAAGCAAATAAAGCCTACAAGGCACCATCATGTGCTATTTTTCTGTGCTAAGAGCCCCACAGATAACTCTTGCATAGAAAGTTATGCCAGAAGGAACAATAAAAATCTCTGTATATCAAAGTCACTAGTCTTCACACAGTACCTCTAAACTGAGCCCAGTAACTTGTCTGGCAATGTCTCTTTCAGAAGGTTGTCAGCTTGGATGTGAAAACATAAGAAAGTTGTGAATCCTCATTTCTCTTGCTTATTTTTTAAAGTAAATTTTTACTGCAAGATGTGTGTGCACTAAACAATATCTAGGGTTTTGGAAGAGGAAGACCTTGAAATTTCCAGGTGAAAGCAAACACCAAACAAAAGCAAACACCAAACAAAAAGCAGAGGAATCTGCCTTCTAAGAAAACTACTGAAGCTTGAGTATCTCTTTGGCATGGATGTGCCACCTCGCTCACTTTATGTCACTACATCTGTCCTGTGAGCCATCAAAGCTTAGTCTGCCTATCTCTGGTAAACAAGTATTACATTACAGCCTGGTAATTCCTCTGTCAAGGGGAGGGACATCATTTTGTTCACCATTAAAGAAGTGCCCCAAATTTCTAGAATGAAAACTATGGGTGACAACTTCTGCTTCCCAGAAGGAGGATGAAAAGGTCATTTGTTCAAGAAACTTTTTTTTTTTCCTATGACAAAATGAGCTAAGAATAAACACCTACCTATTGACTTTGCCCTCCAGTAAATAAACCTCATTCTTTAACCCTTACTAATATCATCATAAACATACATTTGTACTGCACCTACAGCATACAACATTAGAAACGCTTCACCCTACCCCCGGCATCCCCCTTTCTACTGTGCAAGGGAGGAGAAGCAGGACTGCACTAATACCCAACCGCGGGCTGGAGCCCGGCTCCTGACCCCAGTAATTCCTGCTCTTGGGCCGGGCGCGACGGCACCCGGAGGCCGCTTAAGCCAACCCCGAGAGCGAGGCAGGCAGGGTACGCCGAGCGCGCCGAGGGGAACCGAGCATCGCACGGGGGCAGGAGGGAGAGCTCGGCAGGTTCGGGGTCGGTGCCCTCCGAGGGAGGCCGGGGCAGCGCGGGGTCCCGGGAGGGAGGGGCGGCTCACCTTGTGCTCCAGGACGCTGATGTAGCCCTCCAAGAGGCCGGCCCCGACGGGCAGAGCCGGGTGGCGCTGGCCGCGTTCCGGCGGGCGGCTGGGCACCGCCGCCACCTGCTGCTGCTGCCGCCGCCGCGGCTCCGGGTGGCCCCCGCCGATGCCGATGCCGCCGTACATGAGCAACAAGCTGGTGCACATGGTGGTGAGCGCCAGGCAGACGGCCAGCCCGTGGCGCTGCGGGGGGCAGAGAGAGAGCCGGCTCAGCGGGCTCCCCCCGCCGCGGGGCCCCGCCGCTTCCCCGCCGGCGCACCCGCAAGTTTCACCCGCCAGACACCCGGCAGAAGTGCGAGGAGAGAACTGGAGAAGCCCCTCCGTGCTCCTCCTGCCCCCTCGCCATCCCGCTCCCGTGCCTCCCTCCTTCTCCCCCAGCTCTGCTTCCTCGCTTCTTCTCCCCTCCGTGCGCCGGGCTACCCGGCGCCTCTCATTCCCGTGCCGCCGTCCCCCTTTGGGCATCTCATTCGTGCATTTGAACGAGTGTTGGGGACCGTAGCGCTTCCCCCCGCCCAGATACCTCCAGCCTCGTCCTTTAAGCAGATCGGTTTTCTGTACGCTCCTCAAAACGCACACACACACAAAACCCCCAAACCACGAGCAACACGAATAAAAGAAAGCAGGCGGAAAGTTCTTGGCCGCCGCCACCAAGGTTTGGTCGCCTTCGCGCGATCCCGGAGAGCCGCGGGGATGGAGCCCGGTGAAGGCTGGAGCGTGTGCAGGGTGCCCGGGGCAGCTCCGCTCCGCGCCGCTCCCCTGCTCTCCTCCCCGCCGCCGGAGCCGGGATGAGCCGTGCCAACAATGCACTTACCATCAGGGTCTTCATTTTGTGCGCCTCCCGGCCGCCAGTCCTCCCGCTCCCCGCTAGGCTCGGCATGGCGGGGAAGCCGCAGACATGGCTCGGCCAGGGAAGCGCCGCCGTGGCGGGGATTAGGGGGGAATTACACTCGGCCGGACCCTCGGAGCCTGCCAGAGCCGGGTCCTCGGCTGCCCCGCCTGCCTCCGCCTCCGCCTCCGCCTCCTGCTGCCGGCGCAGCGGCTTCTTCAGGGCAGGTGGAAGTTAACTTCTGCCTCCCGCTCGGGCGCTGCTCCGCCGGCGAGCCCGCGGCGCGGGGGGGCGGCAGCGGCGGGATCGCCGCGGGCACCGGGCGGGCACCGGGCGGGCGGCGCCTCTCCGGCCCCGAGTGAGCAGGAGCAGGAGCAAGAGCTCCTTCCCTCCCTCTCTCCCTCCCTCTCTCCCTCTCTCCCTCCCTCCCTCCCTCCCTCCCTCTCTCTGCCCAGGCCTCTGTCCTGCTTGTGGTATCAGGGCACGACCTTCACGTTACATTTTTTGTATTTTTCCCTAGCGGAAAATTTCTCGTTCTCCCACCGCTACTTGGGTTTCCTGGAGCTGGCAGCGATCAGGCAATACTTTAAATTCACGTTAGTAAAAAACTCGACGCCCTCAACTCCTTGTGCGGCGCTGACAATGCCCCCTCGCACAATCTTGCCTAAGCTCTAACAACCGGTTTCAAACCCTTTTGACAGAAGCTTTCTTCGTCTTATAAATCAAATCTCACAGACTTGCTCCCCTTGCCATCTCTCTGGTTTCTGAAGGCGGACATTTTCCCACTCTCACAAGCAGCCTTCTAAAGTTTTTTATTCTTTCTTTGTGTTAATAGTGTACAACTGAGTTGTGAAAACTTTATCAGACCTCAGATTACATATACCTTTTGCTGTGGGAATTCCACATTTATAAATGTGCCCCTTCTACACAAGCCATATTTAGGGTTGATCTCTTACGAAGTTATTAGACTGACAACATTAGAAAAAATGTATCCCCTAATCACGAAGTTATTTCACTTGAAACTACTCATCGAAATAGTAGCTCTAATATATGGCTTCACATCTAACCTACAGCTATGTAGTATTAAAAAAATACATTAGGGAGAAAACTATCAGCAGGGTAACTCAACCATGGTCACAATAGCACGTTTCTCAAGGCTGGAATTATCATTGAAATCAATTTTTTATCTTTGTTAATTCATTGGAGGACTAACAGTGAAACAAATGCCATCTCTAGCATGGGCACGGCATGCTGCAATTAGTGCCTTTTAAGAAAGGGAAAAGAAACATGAAGGTGTGGTTCACTACCACCAGATAACGCAGTAAACACGCTTTATCATTCCACAGAATACGCCAGTTACACACACACTTGCTGTTTATGCAGTTTGTAAGGTTGGTTTCAACAGAAACCAACAGAAACCAGTTGTTCAGACAAACAGAGCAATGTAAGAAGAATCTTATCAGGTCTTGGTAATTCTTTATTATGTGGTTGCACTTGACACTCAAATTAGTGAAACAAAGGGCCAACTTGATGAATCATTGAAAGCAAATTATCTCTGGCTCTCCAAGGCTTCTTATAAGAGACTACAGAAGGCAGCTCATGCATTTTACAGTGCTGTTTCTCAACTACCAGCAAGCAGGTTGCTGGTGACTGACCTTTCTGAGTCTTTCATATATATTTTGCCGTGCCAAAGTGAAGCATCATTTTTATGATTTAGGCTCCTGGCTGTATGTTAGACATCTGTTACACAGTATGTCTGACCAAATTCATTAAACTTATGGGTTTTGGTAGAATAGGCTGATTTAAAAATCTACTGATAAAGGAGACAAACTAAATTTTCTAATTTAATGCTTGACTTGAATAATGTCCAGCTTTCTGCTTGTCAAATATTTAATTAGATTGCCATTTTGGTCATAGACCGTATTCTTGGCAGTCAAATGCTCACTGAAACAAATACAGTAGTGTAATGTAAATCCTACGGAGGTTTTTGTCTAAGCACAGGAACTTTAAAAACCATCTGGAAAACAGCCCAGCTATTTAATTTAATTTTAAATTCCTATGAACTAATAGTTCTAGCTATCTGGAGGTTTGGGGTTTTTAACACTATTGGAATCTGCATACATGTAGATATGAATCTGTATACCCAATAGCTCTATTTGCAAGAAGAGCATAGGCTGCACTTAAGAGCATTTAATCAACTTGGAAATGAGTCAATACAGAAAACTTCTTAAAGTCCATTTGACTTTCTGCTTCAACCAATTTATTTTCTATGTGCAAGGGATAATGAACGATCCATATTTCTATTCCTCCTCAGAGCTGGGGGTAAAGACAGATTAAAACATAAACAGCTGTTTTCCCTAGCCCAAAAAAAAGAAAAAGTGGCAGAGTGGTAGTAGGGCTTTTGAACCAAATCTGACTGAGGAGAGCTTTTCATCTGCATGGAATGGTCTGGGTTGCCTCCTCTTGAAACTTACCCTTCCCATTTTCATCTTTCTTGTAGCTACAGGCTGACAAAATAGCCATATGGAATAAAAATCTGCTTGTGGCAGCTTCAGGAGGACCCAAGATGCTAATGACAACATAAAAATCCATGCAGAGTGAGAAATCTGTGAAAGAAGTAGTGGTGCAAAGAGAGATGAACCTCGCAAAACTGACAGTGGACTTGGAGCAACAGAGCTCTTTCACTGATTCCTAAATAAAATTACTCAAACATCAACTTCCCCTGAGATGTCTGGATGTATGAAATAGCTACTTTTTAATAATGCATTTTAGCCCAGTTTGTCTTTCAGAAATTTCCTTAGATAGATATAAAATAAACCTTTCGATCTACGGCTGATTGCTCATGAAGTTCATGAGATTATATAGCATAATTTACACCTTAGTATAATGCACAATTATAAACATACTTTCCACATTATAGTTGGCCTGCAATGAGTACTTGAGTGGAGGAGCCTCTATGCCAGTGTACATCAGCAACTGGTAGCCAAAACATTCAGTGGAATTTGGGATGAGGGCAATGGTTTCTGTTGATGATCCAGATGTTGTGTTCCCTAAGCGCATCATCTACTGGCTGTGTGATCTTGCTGGGCCTGTCTCCTTTCCACCAGGACCAGAGGCAGGCTGTTTGCACATGCAGTCAGTACACAGAATGCCTCTAAACTGGAAGCTGCAGTTACCCTTCAGCCTTGTCACCTCCTCAGAACAAAAGCCCAGACAGTCTTAAATGTTTAATTGTTTTGTGACTTATTGATGGCAGTGTGGCTCCTTAGCTGGAAAAAAAAAATCATTTTTTAGTGAACTGATTTAGATCTGTGCCTAATTTTGAAGGGAATAAGAAAAAGGAAGTTTTTGTTTATCTACTACCTTTCACAAAAGAGTGAGAAGAAAAGAGATCTGGTGTGATACAAGTAGTTAAACTCTAGGTGAGTTCTGCATGTCACTCTGCAGGAGTGCTGAAAGCGCTTAAATACATTCCCATCACACTACGTGTATGAAGGCGTTTTTCAGAAAAATATTGGTGATAGAAGTGCTTAAAATAGATTGAAAGGGCGAGGTTAACTGTATCGGGACCACTTTGATATCCTTATGCCTTTGAAATGCAGAATGAGTTATTAAGATTTGATAGGTGGGAATCACGAGAAAATATTTGTTAAATACTTAAAATTAATCTAAAAGCGACTCCTGGTAAGTGGCATCATTTTGTCATTTCCATTATATTCTTGGTCTGTGAAGCCCTGGATCTGTCTCCTCAGGAGCTGGGCCTCCTGGCTGTACTGAAATAAACTCCTACAGCCATTTTTTCTGTCTCTGCTTGCTGGGGCAAGGAGCTCACTTGGAAGTGTAAAGCTCCCACTTCTGCAGCCCCATGAGGCTGGAGCTTAAACCATGATCACTAGCATAGAACAGAACAGTGCTTGTCCTGGGCCTGCAGCCAGTGACATTTGGGAGGATGGCTGGAAGTGCCATATTTCAGAGGAAAGAAGGAGGCTTTTTTTGACTGACTACCTAGAAAAGCAAGACTAAAGGTGCTAAGGAGGTTGGAATATGATGAGAGTTTGTGTGGATTAACGGACAGCAGGGCAGTCAAAAGTATATATAAAAAGAAATACATCACACTGATATCACCTCCATGTGTTGTTTTATTATTTATGTATATATGAAATTTTAACCTCTTTCTCCCAAGAGAAAGGGCTGCATTTTTGCCTTGAAACACAACCAATGGAAAACATTCAGCAGCCAGCAAAGTAATGAGCCTACACTATAGATTTTTCAAACTGCCCAGTGATTCATGAAATGTTTCTCAAAACTTGAAATATGCATTGAGAATTGGTCAAAAAAAGGTAGAAACAATATTATAGATCAGTCAATACTGCCTCTCCTTTATGAAAGCAGGCTGCCTTTGAACTTCTGACAGAAGCAAACAGTGATAGACGCATAAAGAAATGAAATATTGCACGGAAATAGAAGTGCAAATGAAAACAGGAGGGGGAAATGGTGAGATAAGATCTGCTGAATCTGCTGGTTTTTCCTTCTTATTTCTTAGCTTCCTCCCCAATCTAAATAAATGTATTCGATGTTTCAGAAGAAATGTCTAGCTCAACTGAACTGACTCATCTGCTTTAAAACCAGACATGAAACACTGTGCTTCATTCTAATTACTTTTTTGGAGAAGTTAATCAAGACATATCCTGGCATATACAGTGTACTCAAAATTCCTCATCTAAAGTCAGAAAATTTGAAGATTAAGAAATTAGCATAGGAGGCTTGAGATGGAGTTAACCCAATACCAGTTGTGGAAGCAAAACAGGCACGAGCGGGAGCTCCTCCATGGCCTTTTGTTTTACCACTCACTACCAAAACAAGAGAAGGAAGGCATATATCTTGTCTATAAACAGAGCACAGATTTAACACATGGACTAAAGCAACTGAGGACATCATTACTATGATTTTGTGAGAGATTGGATAAATTTAAATGTATCTTTACATTTAAATACATACAATGGGGTATCTTTGCTGTAATAGAGGAGATCTTAAGATGATCCTGAATGGCTTGGTTTTCAGTCTCTGTATGTTTGTTCCTTTGGAGAGAAAAACTACACCAACGGAAGTCAAAGTGTTAAACACAACAGAATTTCTAAA
This sequence comes from Vidua chalybeata, assembly GCF_026979565.1. Lineage (NCBI taxonomy): Eukaryota > Metazoa > Chordata > Aves > Passeriformes > Viduidae > Vidua > Vidua chalybeata. Next base: position 16,127,751 of record NC_071538.1, on the reverse strand, counting down.
CTTTAAAAAAAACTCACAAGGCAAATATCAGACACAAAGCATCAGAGCAAAAAAGGAAGCAAAGAAGGATAAGTGCTCGTTATGGATTGGTTTGCAGTTCTTTATGTATTATTAGAAAGTCGATAGAAAACTCTCCTGCTATTTCTAACACAAACACAAACATTGCATATGATGACAGGCTGAGGAAAAACTGTGGCAACCAGGGGATCCACTGGCAGCCAACTGAAAAGGCACAATCATAGAATCAAGTAAAGTCCTTCGGTGACCAAGCTATACAGATCTTATGTTGGTAATAGCTACTGTTCTTATCTACACATTTTGAGGAATCATCTTTACTATTCACATAGTATATCACTATATATGCATATGTGTTAATTCAGTGACCACGTTTATGTAGTTTTCTTGATTAATTGCAATTGGACATGGAATCTAAATGTACAAGAGAGTACAGAGCAGCTATAAAATTATTTCCTGTGTCCAAATCAGGTCCTGCAAACCACCCTAGACAACTCTTCTAGCCAGGATAAATGAGTATTGTAGGAACTAGCCTGAAACAGTGGGAGAGTTTCTTTCCTGCAATAGACACCTAACTGGATGCTTGAAACCAGCTGCTGAAACAGATGGATTGTTTTCCTTTACGATGTGCTGTGTCCTTGTTTAAACATTTCTGCCATATTATTGATATTTGTCACTCTTAAACAAATACAGAAAACAAGTCTTCTCTGTTCCATACAGGATAGATATCTTGGGTGTCTAGTGGCATCCTCAAATCATGGATTAGAGCAAATCCATGGCTACATACACTCATTTTTCTTTCTAACACTTCAGGGCAGAGGACCAAGTTCAGCTCAGCTGCAGAGCTGGACAAGATTTCCTGCAGCAGCTGTACCCTTCTTTCTTTGAATTGCTAATAATACATGTTATCACATTCCCTAGCCTTTGTCATCCCCACCTGCCTCATCGTTTTTATTCAAGTGACAGGACTTCAAAAAATCATGTACTTTTCCCAGTCATGTCCTATATTTTATTCAAGGTGATGATTATATGTCTATCCTCTCCCATAAACTACAAGGCCAGGAACATACTAACTGGAGTTTTGCCCCAGTACTTTTACTGCCATCTGATTGTTTCCTTGGTGGGAATTGCATTTGGCCTCAAACACTCATATTTATCTATTCATTTCATTTTTCCTTTTTGTTTATGGTTTATTTTAGTTTAGATGGGATTAATTTGATGTCTTTTCCTTTACCATAGTTTTGCATGGTATCTAATTTTATTTGTTACCAAAAGCCCCCAAATTCCATAAGGTTTGTTCAGTTCTGCATGTGCTTGGTACTTGAAACGTGAAGCTGAGAGCATGTGCTGTTTCTATCCTGACTTCAAATAAATGAGGCCTTAGGCCATTTATGGTTTAGACCATCAATTCAGATGTCAAAGGAACAGGTGGCAACGTGACACAAGCTGTTCTTGCTCATTGTTGAGCTTCCTCTGCTCAGTCTCCTACTGCTTCATCTCTGTCACAGTCCCGAGTCACTCTCCAGCAATGGTTCCTCCACTTAGGCGGGTTCAGTTTCTGTCCATTGATAAATGAGAGCTTCTCTGCTTCTAAGCAATATCTGTCTGGAAAACATGGAGCTTGGAATGTGAAAGCATGTCTCTTCTGGCACATTAACTCAGGCACAGAACCACATCACTGACTAAAGCCTTCTGGGATGAAGTTGGCTCACATCACCCAGTCTGGAGCCTGTGCAGAGGAGCTCGGGTCCATCTGCACATCAGCTCCAACTCACGAGCAGTCTGCTGCGTTGAAGGACTGTGGGATGTGGTTCAAGAACTTGCAAGCAGGAAAGAAGAACCAAAGCAGAAAAGTGAATAAATGGACATGATATATTAGTATGAAATAATGTAATACTTGTTCTGTGTATGTTCAGTCACTGCTTTTGGAGATTTTTTTGGTATATATTTTAATATCCTGCTAGTAAGCAAACATTGACAGTGTTTCTTCCTAAGTGAGGAGAGAAGAAATTATGTACTAGTGTTGTCTGTATAGCTGGCTCAATCATTTTAATCAAACTGATTTCATAAATTTCTTTGGATCCTCAAAATTTTTTTCCTAAGCACTGTTCATATTCAAGAGTTGTCTACACACTAACTAGTCCTCACAAAATCTATGTGGCTTCATCCCTATTTCCAGAAGACAGTTGTGTAGTGAAGGTAAGGAATGTTGCCCACTCAACTCTAAGCTGTCACCTTGTAACTGTGAATATTCAGTGCCTTGGGTATTGAAATCCACAAAGCCTAAAGATGGGCACTGAAAATTAGAAGGCTGTTTTGGAAACTTGAACCTTCTTGACTTCTCAAACCCAAGAATTCTTATTTCTCAGCATCACCTGAGAATTGCTGCATTAGCAACCTCTCCCATCTCGGCTTGAAAGAAGTTTCAAACAGAATGGGGTGGGAAGTGACCTCACACAAATACTGGCTTAGAACATTACTTGACTCTGATTCTGCACTTTTCTAGCTACCATAAGTTATGAAGCCCCACAGTCTTTCCTGAATTACCATTAGCAGTTACCCAAAGCTGATGAGACACACGGGAGACTAATGCGCCTTGGAAAAAAAACCTGTTTTCCACGCTCTGACCAGAAGACAAAGACAGGCTATGCACAGACTCATTTCATGAGAAGCTGAGCCAGCTTCTATTAGCAAATGTTTTAGGCATATGGTCCAACTCTGGTTTGCAGTTTCCTTTCCTCAGCCCTTTTTGCTTTGTATTGCCTCTCCAGACAGCAAGGCACAAAGGACCTACAAGAAACCATGCAGACCTGAACCAGAAACCATGAACCAGGAGCCATGATCACTGCAGTGCTTTCAAATTACCTGTACTAATTGTTTCAGCACATTACACCTACAAGTAAGACCAACAGAAACCGTTCTCAAATCCCCCCATCCTCATCTTCAACTAAAACCACTTGTGCTCTTTTCTTTCCCTTTTTTTTAAACTTTTCTTTGTCCAGCCATTGAGCAGCTGGACTAGGTCCTCCCTGGCTACTCTTCCCCACCATCTGCTCCACCACGGATGTACCAAATCCATTCCATACAGAGCTCCATGATGTAATTGGCTAATGATTGGTGTGCTTGGCAAGCTGCTTTTCAACAGAGCACCGGGTGATTGCTAGCACAGCTCCTTGTCTGTAGCTGTATCATTACAGGATGTCTTTCTGATTAATTAGAAATGCAGTACTGTAAGTTTTAGTTTCACAGTCTGGATATTATTAACTAACATTCAGAAGAAAGACTGCTCTCTTCACAGCTTTACATATTTGAAGGGTGAGAGAGGAAGGAGAAGGGTGGAGGAGGGTGGAAAGAGTATATGCAGCAAATACAGAAATAGTGCAAGGTGGGAAGCACTTTGAAGGGTGTGTCAGGGATAAACAATGTCTTAGCATCACAGACAGTCCAGAAGTCAGTCAAAACATTATGAAAATCGTAAGTTTGATCTGCACAGTTTCAGTCACACAAACAGAAAAGAAATCTGTGGGGTCTAAAGCTGTCCATGGCTGCTGACATTTCAAGCCAGCTAATCAGGATTTAGAAGATGAAGATGGTACACAGAAGGTATGGTATGCAATGGATGCTCCCTGATCATACCCAGTGTAAGTGAAATAACATTTCTGAATCTTAATAAAGAAGTGGTGTAAAGGGAAATAACATCTTTGCTTCCCTCTGCCTGGAGCACAAGATCCATGAAAAGGGAGGCTATTTATTCAAATTTGTGTGATTAAAATATATTCCTAAACTCAAACCTAAGTATTTCTCTATAAAGATGTTACTGCTCAGCATGCTGGGCTGTCTTGAAAATACAGCTCTGGACCTAAGCTGGATCATTGCCTTATCTTTTATCTCACCCAAAGCTGCTTAGTCTTTGTGTACACGTGGCCTGACCTATCACTATTATAGTCTATTGCTATTGAATTGTTCATAAATCTTGTAATCATTAGACAAGGTTAGCCTTCACATTTCAAAAGGGGAACTTTTTTTTTTTTTTTTTGCCAGCCAAAGTTGGCTGTTTTTTTCATCTTTGTAACACTACATTATGCAAAGCAGGTGCTGACCAGCAGATACTTCCGTGACTGCAGGGTGCTGATTCTGGCAACATTGAAACAGACTGAAACATATAGCAATATAGGTTACATTGATCCATTTTATTCCTAAATGCAGGTATTAACAAATTGGCAAAGTTATTGGCCAATTGACTCAAAGTATAAGCACTGAAATAATTCATCCTGAACAATGCGTGGTTTTATTTTATGTTTAGTACAGTAGGCTCACCTGCACGAATTTGCTGTGCTTGTTTAATATCCTCTTTAAGATGAAAAATGATGCCAGTTCTGTGGTAATAGCATCTTTTGACGCTGAGAAAGCATTTCACTGGATTGAATGACAGTTTCTCTTTACTATGATGGAAATTTAAAAATTTGCTGTAAATGTATTGCATCAGTTACACTGTTCTGAGCAAGGATGCATACTAATGTCACAATACTATCTCAATTTTGACTTTCGAGGGAGACTAGTCAAGGGTGCCCATTTTCAGTGCTTTTTTGCTAATAGAAGCAAACCAGTCTTCAAAATATTGGGGAGATTGGGTGGTGACTCTAAACTAGATTGCATTAGAGCTTAGAGCTTGAATTTGCAGAACTGGCCTTAAAGTGGTGTTGCATTTTGTTATACATTAATAACCCTCTGGAGACTCTAAAACAGAGTCTGCAGGGAACTATGGTTTCTAAACTACTTCCAAAATATGCAGTAGATTAGGATTCAGCTAAAGAGTTTGGAACTGAAGTCATGATAACTGTGGAACTGCTCTGAGTCCCTCACTAACAGTGAAACTTAAAACTCACAAGTCTGAGGACCTTCACAATGGCCTGCATGGGGTGCAGTGGGGCTTCAAATGAAAAAACACTTCAGACTTGGATTTTCACATGACATTAGGAAGGAAGAATTCTTTAGAAGCATTATGGACTGCTCTCCCATGCTGTGATCACTGGGGGAATGTAAGGAAAAGTGGCTCTTCCCCTTGCAGTAAGACATATCACCATGAAGATAAAGGACAAATCCTTATGAATTCTCAAAAGGCTAGACAACTTCTTCATTACATTTTCTTCAGTGTTCTGAAAGAGTCAGAAGTACACCAGAAGTATTAGGATGAATAAGCCTTTGTCTCTACAAACAGAAAGAAAACACTTTCAGTCAAAGCAGGCTTCCTGCTTTCTCACATTCATATAAGAACCCTCTTCTGTGATATTTTAGACTTTTTTTGTACTGCTTTCCTGCATCAATAATGCCGAGAGAGACCATCCTACCCCACAGGTACTCTCCAGTGCACATCAGTGCACCTTACTTGAGTCTTTCCCCACCCCTAGTTACTGCTTCTGTTCTCTCATGCACCAGATGAGCCTGGAACTTCTTGCAGACAGACACTGGCAGAGATCCTTCCACTGCCAGCTCACTTAGAGCCATAACCTGTAACCCCCTACCAGTCTCAGTGCTAGAGATTTGGGAAGCTAGAATTGGTCCCTATGGCAACAGGGAAATCTGCAAAGTCCAGGTGAAAGGCTGAGAGGTACCTATGAAACTCACTAAGCAGCTGGTTCCCATTTATCACAGGCTTCTGCAATTAAGTCTAATCAGATCAGCATTCCCACTATGGAAAATATTGTTGGTAACACTGCATGGCCAACTAAATAAGTTTCTCGGGTGGAATGCAATGATTATTGTAGTACACAGGAGAACCAGGTAAGGTGACAGGACATTGATTGGGCTCTGAAATCAGCATTGTGTAACTGCCATTTGTTCTTGCTCACCTTTGCCTTTCAGTAATGTGGTAAATGAGGAATCCTGAAGGAAAACTAATCTAAAATGGTTAAATACTAATCTTCTATTCTCATACCATAAAGAATGGTGCAACTGAAGGCACTTTTTGAAAATCATTTACTCTTATTCTCCTCTGAAGTTATTTGTATTAATGTCTTTGTTACAGGCTCAAATACATGGTCATCTAAATTAAATATACATCAAGTGAAACATTCAGGAATAAGGCCCTCTAGTTACAAAAACTGAGATTTCTGTAAGTACTTAGAAGTTAAACACAAAATCAGTAAATAAAATTCAACAAATGTAAATTGAAAGGCAAAATGAACTCATTCTGATGAGTTAATATAATTCCCTTATGGAATGCTGGTTTCCGTACTATAATTAATTTTAAACACTAAACCAGTATGTCTGGGTTTTGATAATTATAAAAATGCATTCACCCGTGTCCTTGAAAATTATTAATATTTATCATAAGATGTATCCTGTAGACATTAAGAATCAAGGGAGACAGTGTTTTCAGCAAATTCTTAAACAGCTTTACTAAAACAATAATGGAGTTTTAAATACTTGAGTCCAAACCAGAGAGACATATAGGGCTAAATCCTCAAGCCTCCTTCCTAACATCTACCTCATAAATCACTCAGGCAGAACTTGCACTGAATCTCAAAATCAAACATTTCAGGACTAACTATCCCGTGTGTTCACTTCATTCCTGTTCCACTCCAGGGAGCCAAGAGTATCAAGTGTTCTAAAGGGATGAGGCCATAATGATCTTATAAAAAGATTATGGAAGACCCTATAGTTCTCCTTCCTTTCAGGGACAGCTTTAGTGATAAGGAAACTGCATCATGACACTATTGAGTAACTTCTCTGACATTTCAGCAACACTGATTATCTGTATTTCTGTTCATGGATATTTTTAAGCCTCTCAGCACATTTGGACCTAAAGCTTCACACTTGTAGGGACTCAAACTCATCATCAGTAGCAATAAGATGCTTCCCTTAAGTCAGCAGGAGTCAGTGGGGGGTTTGCTTGCATAGAAGCTGCTGGATCAGATGCCTGCAATCTAGTTACATGTTGGCTTACGGGTTATGATAAACCTGAAAAGCAGAAACTGGAACCAAATATGAGTTTGGCATTTTGCCGTTTCAAATAAATTAGGTTCCAATTTAGTTTCTTTTCTGTTTAAAAAAAAAACAACCAAAAACCCAAAAAAACCAGCCCCACATATCTCACTAATTACTGAAATGAAAGTTGACCAGAATGTGCTTTCCTTCAAAATATACCCCAATCCAAAGTCAGGAAATAGCAATTTCATGGAACAGATGATTCTAACATACACACTAACGTATGTGTGTATATCTGTCTATGTATACATATATGAGTATAGGTATCAAAACTTCCTTGGTTGATAGGTTAGCTCTTAAATTTTAGATAATTTGTTTGAGAGAGAAAGCAGAAACTTACCCACAATAGCAGCAAGGATTACAATAGCAAAGATCAATAAAACCTACTGTACCCTTCCAAAATTATAGGCAAATATCACTTTACATTTTCAGAATTGGTGGGAAACAACTGTCATCTTCACAGATTAGGAAAGGGAGCTGACTGTTGGTTGGAATGTTAGGAAATCTTTACAACATTTTGTGGCTAATTTCTGCAACAGACTGAAGGAGCTGGGTTTTCAGAAGATACCCTGAGTTTTTCTTTTTTCATTTTGCTGAAGCTGAGCAGCTGAGCTCTGTTTGTGATGGGGACTGTGAAAACACAGAGGACCAGAGGAGACAGACATAGATAAGAAAAGGCATGTTTTCCATATCCTATCTCTACTCAATAACTAAAGGAGGCAGGAGCACAGCCATGTCAGTATAGGCAGATGTGCATCACTCTCTCTGCACTGATGATGCAGCAACCTGTGCTCCCACAAAGCAAATTAACTTACTGCTCTTTCATGTACCAATGGACAGACTCCAACCAGCAAGTTAGATAACGTGCTAAATACAGACTGACAAAAGAAACAATGAGATTTACACTAATCCAGAAGTATTGAAGCTACACAGCATAACCACTGTGGTGCAAAACAAATGGAATGTTTTAAGGAATGTCTCCCTTGATTCTTAATGTCTACAGGATATTTCTTATGATGTTTTAAGGATAAGAAGTTCTTACCTCTGAAAGTGGAGTTGTAACTGGTTTGCCCTCTCTCTTTCACATTCCTAATTTTGTTCACCTTGCTGACCACCAAGAAAGGAATGAAAAGAGTTGGAGTGTGTGATTGTAGGGTGCTATTTTTTATGTCAGCACTCTTCATTATTGAGTTGGCTGTTTATGCTGCTGGTGTGTAATGTTGTGAAGCAGATGAGCTGGTAAAGTATGAAGGGTATTCTATAACCTTTGCTGTACTTTGAATTACCGTACAGTAACTTAAAATTCAGAAAGGCTGCTCTGAGCAAAATCAAAATACAATAAGATAAACTCCATTAGGAACTGATGCACTAGGGTTGTTGTTGGAGGATGGCAAAATGGTCTAATTAATAGCTATTGCATTAAACTCATGCTGCAATTGCACTAATGACACTGATAATATTGATGACATTGAAGATAGGGTTTAGTTTAGAATGGAAATGAGCAGAGTATTCATCTTGAACTGCATATTGCTGTAGGCAGTGGAAGGCCTCAGAGCTTCTTTGTTTTGTTGTTCCGCTGTTCAGCTGTTTTTCTTTGATAGTGCAGCTTCAAGCTATTAATATATATATTTACTCAGGACAGAGCTTGCTCATTTCACTGAAGCCCCACAGCTGACATTTGGCTGTACTGAAGAATAAGCATTTATTGGATTTCATTCCTGCTGTTTGGTTTTTCAGGGACAGCTACATGTAGGTGGATAGTTATCTAAGGGGTTCCCTCAACTTCTTTATAATTATTATAAAACATTTCTCTCCCTTCTTTGGCTTGTGAAAGCTGTTGGCAGCAGGAATGCCAGCTCCTGCATCCTGAGATAAGGTTTCAGTATTTGGTCTCCATTCAGACTCCTGTTGATATGTTCTTTCTTTCCCTTTACTGATGTATCTGTTCGGCTTATGTTATTGTTCAGAAATAAACACATCACAGTCTTCCAGTAACCAAGCTGATTTCTGTAGGTAGATGGGCTCTTCATCAAATGTCAGGGTCAGTAAAGCTCCTGCCCACTCAGATATTAATGCCCACTGTCTCACAAACACCATTTATTAATATGAAATGTCAAATCCCAGAACTGAAACAAAAATGACTGAATAGGACCAAAACCTAGCAAGCAATCCAGAGCTTGGAATATATCTAGGGAATTCATCACAATAACTGACACCCAAAACCACTTTGATTCCTAATGGGTCATGCCATACAACTAAGATCAAGACAGCCCTGTGATCAAAAGAAAATAATCAGATTTGCATATACTGGATAAAAACCTTTTCTGTACCATTGAATTTGCTGACAAAATTATTCTTGCCAAAGAAAGATTAATTTCCTTGCCTTTATCCAGACTTCATTCACCTGTCATGTAAACTTCAAGGCTGCAATTGCTGTCACAGGTGGTACAGAGTTGCAACCAAGCATCCTAGGAGTTTACTCAGGTAAAAAACCTCTCAAATACCTTGTTGGACAAGTTTATCACACAAAGAGTGTGCCAGGCCTCCAGATACACTGTACAAAACAGCTAGAGCATCCATTTAGCCAGACATGTGCAGACTCAGCTAATTAAAGGATAGTCCTCTGGTGAAGAACTGGTGTAAAGGCTCTGAACTTCTCACTTCAGAACAACAAGAAATTGGTATCCATTTTAAATACCTCCCTGACTTCAGGAATGGTCTCTTGTGATAGGGAACAGCCTTTCTGCTCCCTCAGTGGCAGTAAAATGCTGGGTCATTTGGTATTGAAACTTCTCTGAGTGAGTCTTATCTGTTGCCTCAGGGGCATACTTATTACTTGCTTTGTTTATGTTTTAATTTACTTTCCCTAAAGATAACACTTCAAAGCAGCAATTAATATTCTTGTAACCTCTTTACTGGTTCATCTTAATATCTGTTCATACATTTACAAAGAGAAACTACACAAGGAAGGCAGCAAATATAGGAAGTATTGTAGAGGCCTCAATATATTCCCAGCCTTTACCATTAATTTCTATGTTTAGTATTAAGAATAGTTGTAGGTTTTGGTTATTCTAGATTAGGAATTTGTATGATGGCTTAAGCAAGTTATCAGCTTGGTCTTGATCTACATCCCAAAAATCTCTTAGTCTAGAGCTGTTGATAGCACAGCTGATTGCTCCATTTCACCAGTTATAATGTGCCACAGAGCCAGAAAATTCTCCTTTTCCAGGACCTTTCTCTGCTGTACTCTGGATTTTGTAACAAAAACTTTTCCGTGCACTTCCCAAGCTTGTCCAACCATTGGCACAGATCAAAAACAGTTATGACAGTAGCTGAGAACACACTAGACAGTAGAAGCAGAAGCACTGACAACTTTCCTTTCCAAAAACATGATTTCCATGGTTGTCTTGGTTTGTAAGGTCCAGTCCCAAATTACTGTGTAGAGGAGAGCATCTCTAGCCCAGATTCTCAGCAAATGTCAATCTACCTACAGCCATCAACTCCAGAGCAGCTGCCAAAGCAAGCCTTAGAGCTGATTCTGCTATCTGCTTTCCCCAGAATAAAGAAAGGTTATTTTTCATTAGCATTTCTGTCAGTACCTTGCCTCACTGTGTGTAGTCTTACACTGATACATTAATATGTGGTCATTTGTTCATGACTTGGATTAGGAATTGCTGGCAGGTATTCAGTCTGGATTCACCCATTTCTACAGAGGAAAAGTTATCAGCTTTGCTTTTCCATTAGATTTATAGGATTACAGCTGAAATCAGACCTGGATCCAGGGAGTTTTATCTCTGATCAATAGGCAAAGAACAGGGGTAATATTGTTCATGTAATATGGACACAATATCTCCATAGGATATTGGAATAGCATTCAAACAAGGAATTACAAATCTAGTTTGCTGGGAGATACCATTTACTAACTGAATTTCTGTTCAGTTCTTCAGTTTAACTAAACTGGGGATAAGTCCTTTCACCTGCCCTATATAAATGAGAATGATATTTTACTTGGTACAGGATTTACAGAATAGTATCTTATACTAAGATGAAGTTTATGAAAGCCAAAGAAGTATTTAACAGATAATGTTAGACCTTTAAGGACCTGTGTTCTCCCTTAAGATCTGTGCAGAAGAGGTGCTGAACTTTGGCCTCCTGCTCTGACTGAAATAACCTTCAGACTCGCCAAAGCTTCCTCTTATGTGGGAATCAACAGAAGGGAAATATTCTTGCATTTTTAAGTTAAGAAAGCTTCATTACACTAATTTTGTTAATTGGTTACTAAACAGCTTACCCTAAAGCTTCATTTCAAGTCTACATCTGCTCTCATTTTTTACCATATCTTAGTATTTTATACAGTATTTATTTTCTTTTTCCTTTTTTTTAAGTGGCTATCCTGTACCTAAGGCTATTTTGCTGTACATGCTCCTGCCTCACTGCTTTTTACCTTTCTGTGAACTACAGAATGTTTGTTTGCAAAATAAGCTTCATGGGTCCTTTACTGCATTCAAGAGCATTTTCCCCCCTTTCTTCTGCTACCCCATGCAGGGTGTCCATTCTGTCTGGCCAAAGTAAACACAGCAAAGCCAAGGCTGCCAGATAGCAATTCCTATTTTGTTTGACCTTGCTGGGACAAGTGGTGATCTGTGTTATCTACATATTAAAAGCATCCTTCAGAGTAAAAAACTGGCCATTAGAAAGCAAGGATGAGTAAGAATGCATAAAAGTTGTTCCCAAATCAAATGCTTTCTAGAACTACATCAGCTTTAATGAGAAATGGCAGCTCACAGCACTACACACATCTTTTTATACTGTCAAACATAAATGCACAGGAATGTATAGGACATGATTGGCAAGTGCAACCACCAGATCTGCCAAAAAATTTGTGCACCTTGCCAAATAAATGCCAGTCAGACTGGGCAGTACAGACACTGACTCTGGCCCTGGCACCTTTGAGCAGTAAACCTCTGCCCTGCTAATAAATGGTAAAACACAATTGCATTTTGGTTTACCAGCATATGGTCAGAACAGCATTATCTCAGTCCTTGAAAAGAAGAATCACTCTTCTTTTCCTCCCCTTTCTTCTCCATTTTTTTTCTAATTTTTTTTAGAAAAATAATTTCATGTTCCCCTCCCCATGCAGCCAGTAGTATGTTCTGTTACCAGTCATGAGTGATGTTCTGAGCACTAGAGTGCACAACCTGTTTTAATGAGTTCTGGCAGAACATCAGACTCATTCCCCCACCCCCTGTCTAATTACAACCTGCCATTTGTATGACTCTGGTTCAGGCTCTATCAGCAGATCTATTGGATACACCTATTTCTAGGGATTTATAAATAAGCAATAATAATGAGCTTAAAAATGACTGAAGAATGGCATGCAGCTGCAATATTTTCGTATCCTTTCTACACTGTTGACCCCATTGACTTAGGATGTTTTTGAGGTCTATGTAAAGAGCAAAGTTTCCTGCAATTAACATATGCTGTCAATTAATTCACTTTTGGTACTTGAAGTAAAGTTGTGAAACTCTTTGGTGACAAAACAATTTGCAAAGTTTCACCCATCGTTCAGAGCTCATCCTGAAAGGACAAATACACATATTTTACTTGCTGCAATTTAGCAGACATGTTTATATCTAAAGGATGACCGATATGCCTAAGAGTCAAGCCTGATGAAAGCCTTCAGCAGACCTCGATCACCACTAACAGGCTGAAGCTACTTTTGGCTCCTAAATATTGATAAATTAAGTTTAAAACAAAGCATTTGAAAATTACTTTCAGTTTTACTCATGTGCCAACCATGATTTTTTCTGGACTGAGATCTTGGCAGATAGATATAGGATATATATCTAAGAATTTTTAATGTGGACCAGCTAGGGACATAAATTGCTACAGAAAAATGCCATTCTGATGATTAAGGACAGGTCTTCACCATCCTTTTCTAATTCTTCTGAACTGAACAAGAATTTTGCTGAAATAAAATCTGCTTATGACCCAATCTACATGGTGCCCAAGTTGCTTTTGAAAATTTTAAGGCTTTATGGATAGAACTACATACACAGACACACATATGTGTGTACAAAAAAAATGCTGGTTTGATTTTCTAAGCTGTCAGTCACTCTCTAACAACCGTAGACTGTAATCCAGGACAAAATCAAAACATACCTTCCCTGCCTGCAGAGATGGGTCATAAAGGTTTTAGGGTTATAAAGCCATCAGCTTACACACTAATCAGATCTTAAAATATTTGTTGTCTATTTAATAGGATTGACTTAGGGTCCACTCAAGAGATTTGGAAAATAAAGGTATCAATCTTCACAGTTGTTACCTTGCTTCAATACAGGAATGAGTCATTTACTTTGCTTATTCCTGTAGTAGGACACAGTTCAAATTTCCTAAAAATCAATCTCAACTTCACCTGGTTACTAAGCAGTCAACTGCAGTACTCTTTTATTAGCCCACTTTCTTGATAATTCTGTGGCCTGAGCCCAAATCTGGGGCTCCCATCAGGCCCCAGGAAGAAAATGAAAGGTGACTGAGCAAGTAAAACATGTAAGAGCAAATGCAGATCTGCAATTCCGACCACCCACTGATGTCTGGCTTGTCTGGGTGGTCCAAGTATAACTGCAGTGCAAAGAAAATTAAATGAAATATTTCATTTAAATACTACACCTGAGAGTTCCTTACTGTTATACCAAGAGTACACAATAAAGACAGTACTTGCTCTTTTTTCTTTCTACATAGTTACCAATAGAGCAAAATTGATAATCTGAAGAGGAGCTTTATAGGAGGTCACAATTTTTTTTTATTATTGCAAGTCCACTTCACTCCATGCAACTATTTAATATGCTTTTTGATTTATTTCTGTATTGCATTTTCAAATCTCTGCTTTGTTCTCTGAACACTGCATGCCATGGCTCATGGTCTGACTTTGTGCCCAGTATCTCCTGCTTTCATCTACAGAGCTTTTTCTGGCTCTGTTATCTGGAACACGTTCCTCAAGGCTGGTTAAAGAGTGGATGATGGGGTATTACTTCCCTTATCCAACACACATGGATCTTCCCATAAGACAATGCACAGGCAGTATCTGTGCTGGTTTTCAGTCTTCCTTTGCTTTTGTAAATCAAGAATGTAATCTAGTTAATAGGTTTCCCCTTGTATGCCTATTTACATTTCTACACTTAATATATTCCATAAATTAAAAGGTTGAAGGGGCATATTTCAAGTTCAAACTCTGGCTACAGTTTTACAAGTGAAGGCTGCAATAGCTGTAAAATCCCAATTTCCAGAAGCGCTACATGTGTTAATTTTGCAGACAAGGGTATAATGGTAAACACAGATGTAATAAGAAATATTATCAAATCATTCTAAATTAAAAGTAGTTTTAATTTAGTAGTTCCATTTACCATTAGTAGTTCCATTTACCTGCATCAACCTATGACTGCATCAGTATCTGATGACATATACCTCTGCATCCTATGTTTCACCTTTTTTGCTGCCTGTCTTTCATGGATCCCTAGCACAAATAAAAACTTTACTCTTTAAACCACTCAGTCATTAACTGCTACATCTACAGTACCAACAAATTCCAGGTTTTATTAGCTGGCACTGCTATGTCCTGTTTTCTGCAGACAGAACTGGCATTGTTTGATTAAAGGGACTGCAGGTACTAAAAAGGTGGTGTATTGAGGAGGACATTCAGAATCTGTTCATTTTGTCCAACTTTCATTTTGTCCAACTTTATTTTATTTTTTAAGTTTCATTACACTTAGCAGAAGTCACTTGCTGCTCCTAGAGAAGTAGGATGCATAGTGGCCATAGTCAATGATGATTTTTTAACTGTAATTTATAGGTTATTTCATTTCATTCAATCTTCAGGTATTTCTTCTCTCAATAACCTGAACTAGCATATAATGTTAGGTTTCCCATAGACCTGGGATTTGCTGCAAGTCTTCATGACTTTAAACATAACTTTTACCTGGCACTCACTTTTCCTGTGTAGAAAGCAGAAATAACAGTAGCAATTTAATGGCTGTGAGACATTCCAGAACTGTTGAGAGGTGGCCACAGAAGAATTCAGGTAAAATCTGTAACACTCATGGAGTGATCCAGTGAGGGTTATAGTAACACTTCGAGCTGGCCAAACATTTTTGGATGGCCTGTGTGAATTAATGACCAGCCTTAGTTCTCCATTTGGTTTTCTGGTTGCTGTTCCTTTTAGAAACAGTGTGAAAAATGCAAAGAGAGTTCAGTTTCCCTGTTTGACAGTTGCCAAAGGAGTAATTCTTCATACAACTTTTACTTGCATCCTATTACATTGTCATGTCAAAAAAAACAGTGATAACTAAAATGAGCTCCAGTGTGGTTTTGGAGTATCTCTCTCCTAACCTCTGGATACAGGTAATAATTTCTAGGGTTGGTCATAGTTCCTGAATATATATAGAAGGCTGTATAAGGCCTGAATATAGCTCCTTTGTATTTGCAAGGTGGCAAAATAATGGAGTTTAAATCTGAAAATTAAGGTATACAAGAGAAAATTTCATGAGTCATAAAAGTAAAGATTCTAGACAAAGAGTGTTCAACATGGATCTAACCTTCATGACTGCAATTTTTCATACTATGAGATGCTTCAAAAGAGTAGGGATGCTCCCTGGTAGTGCCCATTAATCCTTTGGAGTATGCTAAAGAATGGATTCCTAGAGGGGTAGATACTGAAGTTCAAGGATGCTGAGACTCCTGAAAAGCATCAGAATACAATATAATCCTGCTGATAAAGGAAGGAAAATGCCAAGCAGCCAGTACAGCTTTGCAAATGTCTACTCAAATAATGGAGGGCAGCAAGAATGTTCTGGAAATTGAAAGAATTATATATAAATGAACAGAGTTGGACAAAGATAAGAACAAATGAATGTGCACTGAGGTAATTTTAGTTAAAGAAGAAACAGTGAATAAAAGAATATTTGAAGATATCAAAAAGAAAAAATACACTAATGAGAAATTAGACCAGGTAATAAATGATCAGGAGGATTATCTTACTAATGATTCAAAACACAGCTGAGCTGCCCACACTGTGGGTTTGGGCTTTTTTTTTTTTTTTTTTTTTTTTTTTTTTTTTTTTTTTTTTTTTTTTCTTTTTCTTTTTTTTTTCCAAGTTTGGTCTGTAAAAAAGAGAAATAAGGAAAGGTGGTTTGGATAGTTAAGAAGTAAAGAAAACCTGTTATTTCTCTATGCCTGGCTCAGGAGCCCAAAGTTTTACCACCCTTCCCTAGAACAGACCCACCTGGAGACAGGCATGGTTTCCCCAGATCTCTACCTTCACTTCAGGGAAAGTTTGCTGAACCCAAGAAGTTTCAATGAACTGTTGTTATCAATGAAACCTGACTTCAGTGTATTTATTTCTACAGTTAGCTAGACTAACATTTGCAAGAGGGATCCTGAGGCTGGCTGAGCTATAAAATAAAGAGTTTGTATCAAGTGAGTCCTCTCTGACTCAGTTTATATTGCTTTAATTCTAAGAGGTGGGAACAGAACTGTGCATGGAGATACATGACTATAGGGAGCTAGATAAGACCTTAAGAGGAGTTTGCTTTATTCTGAGACAGAGTAGGTAATAGTCAGCCTATTTCCTTTTTCCCAAATCCTCTGCAATATCTTGCAAAACTAGTAGAGGCAGCCTGCTCCAAACTCTTTTTTTTTATAAATCAAAAGGATTTCCTAACATCAGAACAACAACATGTGTTTCAAAGAGATCAATTTCTTTATTTTTATTGTCAGTAGAAACATGGAAATAAAACCCCTGTATCATTGTATTTTTCAGACAACATTTCTTGCAGGTGATTATTATATTCAGCTGCTTCTTTAGCAATCAATTCTATCAGCCTTTCATTTCTAAAGCTTGTGTTCTTGCTGGCATTCTCTCAGCTTTCTCCAAACTGTCCACATGCTTAAGTGTGAGATTGCAAGTGGAGTACAATGGTCCTGGAGAGCCCCAGCAGTACTAAATATCATGGCATAATTAGATCACACTCCTGTTCCACACTTCAGAGTAGCATTTGCTTTCTTTTTTATCCAGCATCACATTTGTGGAGTGATTCCTATCCAGTTTCTGGCCAGATAATTATCTGCAGTGATTTTGCACAGCTAATCAATTCACAGTGTGTTGGTGTTTCTATCTAGAGATCTGCCTCTATTGGATGTCACCTTACTGATTTCAGAATGTTTATCCAACATTTGGCAATATTTTTTCATCACCATTTTCAGTTTTAATCTCCCCCTTACAGACCCTCCCAACCTTTTGGTCTCATCTACATTGAATTTCTTTTTTTATCCTCTGTTTCACAATCTCAATTAATAGCAAAATGCTTATAAAACCAGACACAGCAAAGATCATTCTGGGATTGCACTTATTTTGTCTTTAGAGTTTGATGTATCAACAGACTTTACAAATTACTCACACAATCTTATTAAAAAAGTATTGAAATTATTTCAGATGTCATCACTGTTTTAGCAACAGCAAGCAAAAATTGCCACAAAGAGGGGGCTAGAATGCTTTAACAGTGATAATTTAAAGGAAGTAGAAAATAAATATTTCATATATTTCATATATCAGCATATAATTTCATACTAAATTTGCCAGTTTTATATTTTAGTCAAAGAGTAATCATACAAAAAACCCTCTTAAATGTAAGAAACATGAGTAAAAATATTAAGAATTAAATCCTTCCTCCAAAAATCCAAGTCACGCTTTGTTATGCACTGCAATTCCATAGAAAGGACACACTGGAAAGTCTAAAGAGAGAGCCAAGCACGGTAAATTAAACCTTCCTGTGAAGATCTGAAGAAGCCAAAACAGTAACTGGCTCTGTGTTGGGAAATATTGTATCACAGCCCAATGAGGTGATAATCCCCTGGCTTTGGTGACACTGCACATGGAATTCTGTACACAGCTTTTGGCACTCTAATACTGAAAAGGTGCTGGTGAACTAACCACAATTCAGAAAAAACCTGAGAGGGTGTATGTAGATTAGAGAGGATGCTTTTGAAGAAGGATTAAAAGAACTGTTAACATTTGCTAAAGAAAGGCTATAGGGAGTATTATAACATCTACAAACATCTACATTTGACAAGGAAAAAGTGATTTTTTTCAGTTATAAAATGGGTTGCAATAATGAATTACAAAATTAAGGCAAAAATCCAAACATAACCAGAATTAGAAGGAGCTTCCTAAGTCTGTGGCCAATGCATGTGTTTACTGTAAATGAAAGAAACTCTCTCTTTCATCAGTAGGAGAACTTGCTTGAGAAACCCAGTGAAAGTCAGGAAATGGATGTCATCTTCATGAACTTTCTGAGCACATGGTAGAGTATCATCTCACTTCCATCTAACTTTCCATCTCACTTAACGTTGTCAAAAACTAGACTCCAGATTCAGTTTGGAGTATTGAGTTTGAAAAATGGGATCTCCCAGTAAACCCTTCCAGAAGGCAGTGAAAGATGATGAAAGTCAGGTAAAACTGCTGTTAAAGATACTTCTCAGACTTAATGAATAATCATTGCTCACTACTGTTAAGAAGCAAATGGAATTTTAGTTGTGTTCTTGTCTGAGCAGCTGAGCAGCAAGAGAACGAAAAAAGGAGTGTCCTGGTCACATGGATGACACAATTAGATTGGATTCAGTTAGATTACTAGGAATCACAGAAAGATGCAACTTGAATTAAAAAGCATTCTACCAAATAAATGAGAAATGGAACATTAAATCTATGCATTATATCCCTTTCCTCCTCCTGTGAGTGATCCTGCCTTGTGAGATGGAGGTCAACTGGGGCAAGCCATGTATCTTGAGATCTGTTATAGCTTTAATTACTGCACCTAAGAGTGTCAGGTAAACCAAAAAGGGGACAAGGACCAAGGAACTGATAATCTAAATAGATTACAAGGGTTAACATGAGCCCCAGCAAAGCAGCCCCAATAGAGAGAGATGGGCCCCAGGTGATACAAGGCCATTCTGCCACAGGGATTTTCAGAAGCGAGAGAATGGGCCCCACATGAGAATGCAAAGATTTGGTAACACTTGTATTTTAGTCTGGGTAACGGGGTGCAGCCTCTTGGGCCACTCTCACCAAGAGTAAAACATTGACAGGTATTCATTGCCTTCAAGATTTGGCCTTAGGTGAAAAAGCAATGATTTCAGTACTTGATGCAGGACTTAAACAGGACTCAGAGAATGTCTAAAATTGGTTAAACAAGAGAAAAGCCCTAGTCCTTCGACTAATGCACATAAATCCTCTTTTTCTATGAAAGAAGTCACTTCTTGGTATTTCCATTGTTTCTACCACAATGTGGTTTTTTTCAAAAACACTGTTCATATCTGGTTTCAACACCTAAATCAGCCTATGAAAAGGTGTATGTTTAATTGCAGTCCATATATATCTATTGAGTTAAAAAAAAAAAAAACAACTATCCTGTGATTTATTTTTAAATAACTAGCTTCAGTTATACTTCTGTAGAAGCTCATGCAATTTATTGACAGACATTTTCCCAAAAAATTTAAACAGAGAGATATTAGGTACATGACTGCTTCTGTACTTCAACAACCACCATTGATAGAGAAAATAGTGGAAAAAACTAGACATAAAGAATGGATTTTTTTTTGTTTTGCCAGACAGATCAGCATTACCTTAGACATTATTATTAATATTCATATTGTGCCCCAGGATACTCACAAAAGCACCAAGAAAATTTAAAAAGGATTTTAGCAAAGTCTTTTAATCTGTTTCAGAGATTTTATCAAGTTATATAAAATTGACAATGTCAAAATCCAGAGATTGCTGCCTGTCTCTGATGAAGTTATCAAAATCTGATGAAAGAAAGCTGTGTTACAATTGTTAGTCAGGAAGCCTGGCCAGGTTTGCTTCCATACTTGCTGGTGAAACAAAAGTTACAACTTGTAGAGAACAATTGAATATTTCCATGTGTTATTCCAGTAATAGCTTTCCCTGTCTCTTGCTTCCAGCTACCAGCAACGCTCGCCTCCTAAAATCTGACAAACGGACTGCGTTCAAAGTTGGCTAATTGGCACCTCAGTAGTGTGGACGTGACTTCTGTCTCTTCAAGCTCTGACAGTTCATCTGCTCTCAATGGTAACTTCCACAGAAAGCCCAGACTACTTTTTATCATCCATTGCTATACAGTCACAAGCACTTGCTGTCACAATTGTCAATATACCTGAAACAAAACTATTGTAAAAACAGTTTCTATGCAGTCTTGAAGAATTTGAGCTGGTTCAAAAAAGCCTCATGAAGATATAGTATGTCAAAACAGCTTCTAAGATATTCTCAAAGCCTATAAAGAAGATAAAATTGAACCTGATTTTGGAAAGTGTAGGATTAGGAATGCCAGAAGTATGCAGTAATTTAAATTTAGTTTGGATTCTTAAAATACATACATTTCTGCAAAAAATGTAAGATATGGAGGTGCCACAATTGATTAACCCATTTGATAATAATTTTTCTCTTAAAATACGTGATAAATATTGTCAATAACTGATAGTTTACACTGTTTTAAAATAAGTCAAATGTTCACTCCCCTGACTGCTTTCAGATTGGAATTTATAATGGCAAATCAGCAGACAGCACACTCACCTGGACTATGCCTGTTGCACATGACAGGGAGTCCTCACTAACATTTGGGAAAAAACATATTCATAGTCTTTACAGCCTAATAAACACTGAAAAATCCACCCCAGTCAGCTTGATTCTCTCACTATAACTTCAGCTAAGCAGTGTACTGGGAGAGTACCTGGTTTAAACAGATAAGTGAGCAATGCCTTTAGTGTAAGGGCTTCGTTTGAGTGCCTGCAGTTTGTTATTTGTTTACCCAGGCTTAAAGCAAGGTGATGCAGTAGGAATCACACAGACAACGTCTGGACTTCAGGTAGTCTGATCAGTAATGAACTAATGACATGAGACCATGGATATGTATGTCTTCAGGACCAGCATCTTTGTGTTGGTTAACACCATTGAAATTAATAGACTTGAAGTACCAAAGTGGAAATATGAACAAGTATTTTCTTCTTGTAGCTTAAATGGTTTTTTTTAGTAAATTTCAGATACCAGCTTGGGAAATTTGGAGTGTTCAGAAAATGGATAAAATCCCTTCCTTTTTTAAATATAAGTTTTACAACCATCTTAAGTGTTTTGTAAATTAGACACAGCAGACTTCTCGAAATTTTGGAAGAAAAGAGGGGACAAACATGGCCAGACACTCCCTAATGTATGTCAACAATGAGCTCCCATTCAGAGATTTTTCCATAAAAACACTTTTACCCAAATGATTTGCTATGGCAAGTCATTGCTGACTATATTAACAATTCCAGTAACCATTAACATATGTGAAGTCTTTTTCATATGACTCATCACTATCAATAAAGCTCAAAAATGAAACAGAGAATAAGCAAGATTGAATTGATTTGTAACTCATAGGTCAGTCAGAAAAACATTTTTAAAAACAGATTGTTAAACAGTTGAATTTGTCATGGTCTCAAACTAAAAAACCTTCACCTCATTCTAAAAAGCATCAGTAAAATGAAAAAAAAAATTGGTTTGTAAGAAATATCTTGGCAAGCAGTGATTAAGTAAAATAACCTTACTTTATTAAGTCTTCATTATTTCAAGGCAGCAACTTCTACTCTATGTTCCCCCACCTCTGAGTGCAAGACTAGTCAAAAACAAATTGATGCAAGGATGTGAGAGAAAGGGCACAGCAGTATTTCCTCCCACTTCTCTGAGTTGGCTTGCAGTACTCTAAATGTGACGTAATACATGGCAAGGCAAACCTCTTTTTATCACATCTTGCACACCCAGAGGAAACTAAGACTAAAGAAGAGACCCACTTCCCTCTCAGGAATCCAAAGCAGTGGTGATCAAAATGCCACGTGAGGCAGGGCAGGATGCCTGGGTGTTTGTGAGTGTGTTTGAATCACATGCTTGAGGAGTATTGCAAGAGCTGGCAAAAGCTGCTGAGGATTATCATAAACCTTGTGCATCTGTGCTGGTTAAGCTCTGAAAGGCTCTGGTGTTGCAGACAGTCCTGTGGGTATTTGTATGTGTGTGTACATGGGCAATGACTCCTTCCAGAAATCACTGCCATATATTACACCAGTTTCTAGGAATTGCCCACTCTTTTATGACATGGGTACATATTTATACCTGCAATGCTAGGATTTAAAATAAAGGTGCATGAAAGTACTGGGTCAGATTATAATTTGCACTAAGGTAACTGTATCTGCTTTTGGCCATGTTATGAGGCTGTAAATAGGGAGCAAATTTCAACAGATCTTTTTAAACACTCCTCTCCATTGCTCAACAGGTGGCAGACACTTCATGTAATCATAAGAATCAGGGCCCACCAAAAAACAGCACAACATAAATTCAAATGGCTAATAACTACAGTTTCAATGCATTTCAGCAACCATATGGAGATAAATTCATAATGTAATTAAAACAGTTCAGAAATTCAGAAAGTGAAACACTGTATTTGCAGTTTCATTCACAGCCAGATTAAATGGTGTTATTTTGCTCATCTCATAGAAAATTTTATTCATATTTTTTGAGGAAGTGTCTACATAAGCATCTTTTTTGTATAGTTCATGAAAATAACAGAAGTAAGACCATTTATTAACTGGAACCTGACAGTGTGTACACATGTGGTCTTATTTGCATAATTCAATTTAACTTCTGTGGAACCACAGACATGAGCAAGCACCTCACGTCTTTAAAAGTTCATAAGATCAACCTGTGTCTGTTTTTCTCCTTCAGTATTGTTAAATTTGGTCCAGTGTAACCACACGTGAGTACTGGGCTGCAAAAGCATAAATTAAGGGTTGATGATCCTTCACATACTGGTTTATACTGTAAAATAATATTTGCTAAATAAAAATTGAAGAAAGAATGACCTTAGGCTTGGTATTTCCATTACATTGAAAAATCTAGCAAAGAAGAAACAAATCCATTTTACAAAGAAAGCAAGAATATGAACAGTTAAATACCACTGTATTGACTTGGCAAGGTAATGGAAAAAGCAGTGCTTTTGTTTGTAGAAGTTACTATTCCGCAAGTAATTTTCACTATTTTAGCTATTATTTTTCTATTTATTCTCTAGAATTTAGATGAGAAAAATTAGCATTTTTATTCCTTTACATTGTCCTAAAAAATCAAACATATGTGTCTCCTGCAATGGAGATACACACAATATCCAGGACTTCTATTTTCCATTTTTTATTTAACTAATACTGTCCTAGAAACTTTTTAGCTTTGGGTTAAAAATTGCATCTCAATGACTTTACAGAATGTCAAAAACTGTTAGGTTAATAAAGCAGATTTTTAGCTGCTTGCCTTTATTCTCCTGTGCATAGCTCCAACTACCCCTATTTTCCTTCATTTGATCGTAAGACTAGCAATAAAACTTCACTTCACCTTAATAAAATAGAATCAAAGCATATCATTTAATATATTTCTATTTTATTTTAAATAGACACTGATTACTGATCTGAAAACATATCATTCTATACTGTTGTACCTTTCAGCCTCATTTTTCCATTTATATCCATTGTTGACTGTGATGGAATTATACTGGCAAAACAATATGATCCCAGCCTTGAGAAGGTGTCTCTCTGCTAGGTCAAACAATTTGCCATAATGAAAATTGCAAAAAGAAAATAAGTGCATTCACTAAACAGTCAAGAACATTGGCCTTTCTTCTCCATGCCTCATGATAACAGATTGGCCTTGCCAAGTTCCATCACAAAAACATTTTCATCTGTAGAAGATATTATAATTCTTGTTTTGAGTGATTGCTTTTAGATGACACACAGCAATAAATATGAACTTTATTTTATTTAGTGACCAGCGCTTCTGAAAGACTGCAAGCCGACTAGAGCAGCAGAATATTGAATACATAAAACTGCTGTTAAAGAAGGTTAAGGCTGTGTCATAAACCATCTAAAATGTTATTATTATTTCAAGCTCAAGCTGATATGCTGGTGTACTGTTGGGAGAAAAGAAAAGAATACAATAGCAGGAGTAAAAGCAGAGTCAGTCAGAAAAAGTCCCAGTAATAATGACTTTGGGATTACTCCAATACAAAAAAGGGCAGATCCACTGTGGGTTACAGTCAACATCAGTGATACCATATCAAAGTCATTCTACTCCAAAGCCACAGGAAATTTTCTTTCCAGCTAATGGTCTAGAAGATGCAAGGATTGGCCTTGTCTGCAATTAATACAATGTGAACAAGAGGCATCATTTGGGAAGTGAAAGTTAAACTATATTTCTTCCATATTTTCTGTTTCCACTACTACTTTTTACATCTGGAATGTAGTTGATGGTGTTCATGCAGAACAGACAGCAAAAAGGTCCTGTTTACTGCACAGATACTTCAGTTGGATGAACAAGCACAAGTTGTTATAGAATTTACCATCCAAATAACAACACCTTTGTACACATTCACTCCTCTCCCACTCCCACACAGCATCCTGGGGAGTGGGAACCTTTTTGAGGTTCTTTGGCTCTTTAAGCCTTAAAAATGGTGTTGGGCATCCATCAGTGCCATAGAACCATGTTCCCAGATCACTGCTATGTGTACTTTTATTTGCCCCCATAAAAGTAGGCTCAACTCTGCCTTTCAGTACTGACTTCAGCACTGTCTGTTAAGAAAAAACCATTTACCTCTTCCAGAAAGTTGAGGAGCAGCCTCATACTTTCACAGAGCTTAGCCAGAATACAGCCTAGCCCTGCCATTACTTTTAGCACATTTTAGAGATCATGATATATTCCAAGTTCCCATGCAGCACTCAAGCCCCAGTGACACAGCACTCTGTTCCTCCCCTTGGGAAGCACTTTGCCTCATTCAGTTTATGGACAGTCCTAACTCTTTCAGTGAAATTTCACCTATGAACTTGAGCCTTAAACAATTTGAACTTTACTCACGTATGAAATAAAGCAGTGTAAAAGCCTTGCCATACTTTTCAGATTATGCTGCAGACTATTCCCCCAGCCTCACAGGCCTACCCACAGCTCCTCTAGGGTGTCAGGAATTGCCTAAGGCACATGGGCAGGTTTTAGGCTGCACAGGCAGCCAGGAGGAGTTTCAGCATTTGCAGCCTCCTCTTGATAACACTGCTGAGTTGAATTGATGATTTCTGCACAATCGTGTTGTTATAGCCATAATGGTTGGTGGGTAAAAGAGAGAAGATGATAATACTTTTAACAACTCTAATGAAAAATGTAAATGGGAATTATTTCTAGCCTGTGTGAATTACAAGCTCTATTTATTGACTAAGTGCTATGGCTTGCAGAATGGCTTGTGATTTACTTGTGAATTGTACATCTGGTTAAAACATCTGAAATTCACAATCTGATAATCAGCTGACTCTGATACTGTTGGATTTTAAATTAAGAATGTTTTTCTTCTACCCAGTGCCCCAAGGAGCTAAAACCAGGGTAAAATTAATTACATCTTTTCTACTACCTATTTGCTTATATTAACATTAATCCCATCATAATTTTTTTCCCCAAAATACTAGCTGGTTTGTTTTTTCTCTCAGCCTTTGTACCTCCTTGAATTTTATAACGCAGGGATCCTGGAAAGCAAAGCCTGTTCTGAAGCTGTAAAGCTGACAATTACAGTAGAAATTTGCTACATCTACCTTGCTCAAAAAGAACCCCTCCACAAGAGAACAGACCATCTGAATGGCATCTTCAACACCTTGGCATATCTAGTATAACTGCAGTCTGGTGCCAGGCACTGAAAGAATTAATTACCACACTAGCTCAGCACTGGAAACATGATGATAACAAGCAGATAAATGTCATGTACCTAGAGAAGGTGTGGTAACAACTTCTTTGATAATGATGTAGATATGAAGTGCAATTTAGAAGTAGGAATCAGAAGGTTTTTCTTTGCCTTCCTCTATGGAAAGTCTACCTCCACACTGAAAATAACGAGCTGATTTTCTTTGTGAACTCTTTTCTTTCTGTTTGTGTCTTCAATGTATGCTCTACAATAGGGGAAGGAATTTGGATGGTAAAAATGTTTCTCTTTAAAAGTATTTAAATAAATATCTATTTTTATCTAAAAATCTAAAAATCTAAAAATCAATCGTACTCCACATCATATTATTTTTATTATAATGTGTGAGGGACAAGATAGGAGATATTGCATATACTGATAGGAAATGCTGCAATTTTAGGTTAATCACTGAAAAAAAATTACAGCTTGGTAATGAGGTTAAGAATGAAAATGCGGTCTATAAAAAAACCTTATGTGATATACATTTCAAATGCAGTTTTAATCAACCCCTTATGGAGGAGGATGAAATCTAAGTAATAAAAATGACACACCGCCTATGAAAGTTTTAAGGTGAGATGAAGTTATATCCTAAAATGAGGCTGGATAACCTCACAAATAGTTATTGGGTATCATGTATCAGCTTTCCCAGGAAACTGAAAACTGATTGGGGCTGACAATGGCTGTTTCCAGCAATTTCCAGGACAGCTTCTCCATGCTTGTCAGCAACAAAAACTAATGCAAGTGTTAGTATAGGTGTCTTAAAGCTGTTTTTAGTGTTATTTTAAAAAAGCACACTGTGACTAGATATCACAAACAAACCAGATAGATGACAGTGTCTTACAAAAAAAAAAAAAAAAGAAGAAGATTCCTACTGGTTTTTACTTATTTTTAAAATACAACTTCATTATCAGGTCTAAATGCAACACTTCATATCAAGAAGTCCCTCTCATACAAATAAGAAGTAAACCATAGCATACTTATTAACATGTCTAGAAATGCCAAGTAATGAAGCAAGGGGCATTGGAAAGGTTGTTTTATTACCACAACTATAGCTAACACTAGGCTTCTTTTACAACAAAGAAAAAGCCCAACAACTTTAACATGACAAAAGATAAATCAGTGCTCTCGAAAAGCTATTAAGCCATAAGTGTTAATTTCCCTTAGTTAAATCTTTGCTCCATCACCTTGTTATATATGAATCATTTCATAAAAGTGAAAAAATGGTGCTTTAGAAATATTAAAATCATAGTTTTATGTCTTCTTGAATAGGTCAGGTTCTTAAACTATCAGTAAAGGGTATCTAAATGCAGCTAACTTTATAAAAGCTAAAAAAAAGATGACAAAGTGCAGTGGAGAGAATCTGTGAAAAATCAAAAATACAGACATATCTCAGGTCTCATTGACTTTTAGAAACACTTTGAACAACAGCTGTAGCCACTGGGGTGCTGTAATGACATAGCCCATTATAAAAAGTAACACTAAGTAAATGTAGGAGTGGAAATTTAACAATTGGACGTTTAATGGCTGCAATTATGGCAAAAGAATAATGAACCTATTAGACAGAAGAACTGGCAATTACTCTAAGGCTTATTGCAATACAGCTGTGAAAAAAGTAATACAGAAGCATGCTTAAAAATGGTTATTAAGGGGGGATAATGCATTCTGTTTACCTTGACAGAAGCAATTTTTCTTCTGAAATGAAATGGAGCTTTTTGGCTATCAGACACGGGAGCTCAGATGTGATGGATCCTGCTATTTAAAGGTAATGTATTTTCAGATGTGCTTTTCTAGGTATAAATGATGTCTATACAAGACTATAACAGCTAGATATATCAGTCAACAAACAGACAGAGGAAGATGTTTAAGAACATACACAAATGAAAAATAAATAGCATGCAAAAATTTAAGGTACCCTCTAAGCAGTCTAAGTAGCTACTCTTCATGAATGGAACTATTAAGTAGTAGTTGTCTCTTATCAAGACAGATTAGGTGCCAGACCCATTAGGGACCTTACAAAATTCCCACATTGGGATTCAGATATAATTTATTTGGCTTGCTTAATTTTCAGCTGTATACATCCAAGTGAGGGTGTAAGAGAATGGAAAGAAGTAAACAGGGGTCCAGGTGAAACAAGGAAGGCTTGTTCAATTGTCTCGTATGGAAGTGAAATGTTTGATTAAAGCAGTATATCATTTTTAAAAGTAGTTTCCTTTAGATAGCCAGAGGCAACAATTAAGGGAAGTTGGTGAAAGTTTTGGTACAAGATACAGGATGTGTTGTTCGTCCACATATTTAGTGATCTGACAGAAATTCAGAGGACAGCCATTTCAACCTTGCCCAGGCCAATGATTTAACTGGTGACTGTGTTAAGCATTGTGGAAGTAAAATGTTTCACACCAGGTCATGGAATTGTTTCTAAAACACATATCCTAAGTTCAACTAATAATCAGTATGTGTTGATCAGCTTTCTACTTCATTTAGTGTGTCATGACAGATTTATTAAACACACCAGCTCTCAGCTGTTCCCACAGAAGAGCTCAAAATATAAATATGGATTTAACTTGGAATGGCAGAGAGGGTAACCAAAGAAAGGGCCTCAGGGCTCTTATTGTATCATTTGGTGCAGATGGTTAGAAAGAAACCAAGACTTGACTTTAAAAGGCAAAGCAAACAGGATCAACTGATTGAGGAATAGAGTCTTAAAAGACACAAATCATAATGCCTTATGAATGCCTTTTTAAGGCCAGGAACAAAAGAATCAAAACGTTATGCACTAACAAAATTCTTGTCAAGGTCTTTGCTAAGCTTGCTAAGATCATGGAAATGAATATGCACAAAAAATGGGTTAAATCTTGGCTTAAACAGCACAACAATTAGCAATCTGTGTGTATTTGGTTCAGGTTCTGGGACTAACTTTGCCTGTTTTATGTAGCTGTGGCTGCTCAAAGCAGTTGAAAAACTGCTATAAGGGACCATAAAAATATTGCTCTAAATTATTCAGTAGGTGATTTAGGCCCAAGGCCAGTGTGTGAACATGGGTATGGAAAAGCGGCTTTGAGCTTTGGCTCAGCTTCCTAGCATTGAAATTAATTTTAAGAATGAAAGGGTGAGTTGAAGATTGACCTACAGACTTAAAAAGGTGTCTGTCTAAAAGCAACATGAAATGAAAATCAAGCTATTCTTAATGTGTACCAAATGTCCCTCTTGCACTGCGATACTTTTGTTACAAGCTTTGGTTACTCCATGGAAGTGGTTCCATATACACATATTCCCTGCATACTTTTCTCAGGAAGTGTCAGTTGCAGAAAGTAAGTCCCCAGATCACTGAGAGCAGAAGGCTCTTCAAGCTCAGGAGCGGGAGCCATATAGGCTATGCAGAAACATATTCTAGAGATAGCAGAGGAGACCACTAAGGAGCTCTAAGATAAACATAACCCTGTATTTCTTGTCCAGAGTCAGAACTCATTTACTTCTGAAATGCAGGCTGTTTACTTATTCCTAAAATACATAAATATCTATATTTATAGATGACTTGTGAATGATAAAGTGAGAAAATACAGTATGATAATTCCTCTGAAAGAGAAACTACATTGACCTAGAAGTGTACCCTGAAGTTAGTGACACTCATACCATCACTTCTAAAGCATGCCTGCCAGACAAAATGTCATGATGCTATAAATTATGTCTCTTTCCCCACATACACTTCTTCCTTGTTTCCTTCATCTTCCCTGAGATACTGCTTAGAGGTTTCAGACCATACTTACACTAGCAGTGTATTGCATCAGCATGCAAATTATAGTTACATCCTGCAGTGTGCGAGTGGCTGTTTTCTCAGTGCCTCAAACATGAGACTTCTCCTTAGATTGCAATGTATCAGTGGCATCTCTGGCTGGGAAGGTGATGTTTTCACACATCCAACCCAAGCATGACTAAGAATGGAACTTTAAAAGCATAGCCTGCTTGATTAGTGTTGATCTGCACATCAGAAACTAGTAAATAGAAAATACAAGAAGGTGAATATGAAGAAAAGTGGAAAAAAACATACCATGAAAAAGTGCCATTAAAGCAGGATGCTATCCTCAGTTGTCATCTGCTGAGAATATATTTGTTCACCAAGCAATAAATAAACATATCCTCAGGTTCCCTGCTTTGAAATGATGCTACAGAAAACCACATTGCTATTACAATTGAGTTTAGGCTATCATTTGGTTTATGGCAGAGATGGCAATAGTTAACTATCTCTGGGAGGAATGATTCATTCAGAAGGAGGAACAGTATTTTGAAGACCTCCCTACAAACTTTTCAGCTTCCCAGACATGATGCATATTACACAAGACTAGAGAAGAATAGACACTGTCTTTGAAGAAGCATTAACATGCAGTGCCATCTCTTAAATGTTTTAATTGCTGGTATTCAGCATTTGTATGAGTCAGACAGTATGTTTATATCAATTTTCTCTTTCTTGCTAACTTCCTTTTTCCTCAGAAATTGCTGAGAGGAGTTTCTGCTTTTTTCTTTACAAGCTGTACATATTCATCTGGGTGCCCCTCTGCTCATTATCCTTCAGAGAGAAAGCCCTTGCTCTTACACCTTCTGAAACTTCTTACAATATGTGTGCTTTTTCTAGCATGATTGTCTTTCAAACAGTACAGAAAGTCACCGTTAAAATATATAAGGACTATAGCAATGGATAAAGCAAGACTGGGTAATTTTTAATCTTCTTGAATGTGCTAATATAATTGATTCCTGAATTCTAAAAATTGTCATTCGGGTAGTCAATACACTAGGGACAGACACTCAGGATTATCCTATAAAACTTCTCTTTTCTTTTTTTCTTTTTCTTTCTTTTTTTTTTTTTTTTTTTAATTCTCCTGCTACAGCAAACCTTTTTAAATGAGCTGTAGGTTTTCCTGGTTCATTTAGCTCCATCTGTCTGCTCCAAATATGGTCTCATTACGTGGTAGACTGTCTACAAGTATCTTCTTTCTACAGAAAACTTTTAAATCAAATGTTACCAGAGTACGAGAGCTTGCTAACCAAGGATTTGCCCTGTTTTCCCAGGAGGTTCTTCTCAAAGAAACATTCTATTTTCAAAAAAAGTCCAGAAGGAATTCCACTTACTGTGTTGGAGCAACTGTGCAGTGAAATAAAGGACTGCTGTGTGAACCAGTGCAATCCAAGGCTGGCACAGCACCACACAGACACCCCAGCTCGGGTCTGGAAGCAGGACAGTGTTGGTCAAATGGTTGTGACCACCCCAAGAACCCCTGCTGTGACAATAAGGGGGTGTTTTGGATCCAAGCTGCTTTGTGTACACCTATGTAGGTGTTGCTAAGCTGGAAGACAGAAACTCTACAATGCAAGATACATCTGTCAAGATGGCTAAAAATACATCCAAAGGTGTGTCTGTGAAGAGCACAGTGGGTAGTGAAGAAAGGCTTTAAATGGGCTGAGCAGAATATCCACAATACTCTTGCCATTAGCTACTGAGTAAGATTAGTGGGAAACATCAGCTTGAATGGCACTGACTGTGTGACAGACTCAGGTTTGGTCCATCAGAAGTTAAGCATTTCCTGTCACCAGAATACAGCACCAAGTTCCTAATTGAATTAAATTATAAACCTCTGAATTCTCACTACTTTGGGGAAATAAAGATGAATAATTAGCTCACATATTTTTAATGATTGTCTGTATTTTTTTTTCAGACAGTAAAAGGGAATTCTATGCATGGCTGCATTTTTTGAGAGTGCAACTAGACTGTATTATTTATAAGACAAGGGCGTTACTTGCTTAGATTTCATCTATGCTTTAGAACTGGACTGGCATCTGCACAGCTAGTACCAAAATGTTATTGTTTAAAAGAAAAAACAAATCATGCCTCCTAAAGTTTCACAAACTTAAAGTATGTCTACAAACATCACAAAATGTTTGGAAAGTTTGGGTAAACTCAAATTTCATGAGAATTGTTTGTCCCTAATTTGCATGCATGAGTCATGTAATTGCCAATGAGTAATGAAATAGGGAAGCAGGTGGTAATGTCTGCACACTGAATTATGAGTGCAGTTCTGAGGCAGGATGCTTTTCAGTCTGTAGAAGAGTTACTGAAAAATGTGACAGACCAGGTTCTTTTAGTTACTGGACAAACAGAAAAGATCTGAAAAAGCTGTTTAACAGGCCAGCTAGAAAGCTACATCAGAAAGTCTGTTTTAAAAGAAGAAAGATGATTTGTCAGATAAGAGATATGAAAGGCTCAAAAAATTCAAAGGATTCTGAGGGGTCCTATTATAATCTAGCTCATCCAAAGATAAGAGAATAAGGAAGATTAGAGAGATATATTCACAATGAGTGAAAAAAAAAAGTCATACCCTTTTTATTCTGCCCAATAGCTTCATTAAAAACAACAAACTACCTTGTTATAAAACTGAGATCCACTGTCTGCGTTCTTCCACTCTAGGACAGCCTGTTGTATTGCATGACATTTGCATATTCCCGTCAAATTTAGGCTGCTTGCACATCTTTCTAAGCAGCATAATAACACAAAAAGTAATGCACTAATATTCAGTAATACACCATCCTTTTGACTGAAGACAAGAAATAGAAACAAAAGCAGGTATATAATCTTCAAAAATACTGTTTTGGAAACTGATTATATAACTATATTGTATTTCTGAAATGTTTCTCACCAGTGTTTTGTATGTGCTACTTTTTTGACTGCTAAAAAAAAAAAAAAAAAAAAAAAAAAAGAGGCTAATGATATGGAAGCACAGCTTCTCCAGTTCAGCTCAGGATCAGTTCAGAAATTAACAGCACCATAAGAACTAGACATGGATAGACATGACAGTTGTAAATCATGGGAAAGCATTGCACAGTATTTACAGTGCAAAAGTCTTCACCTGTCATAAACTAAGCAATCCTGTAGGCTGGTTGACAGGCACACCATATTTCAGAATACAATGGAAATAATTAAAGCTCTCTTTATTGCTGGGTCACTAAAGTAGAATAATGAAATTCAGCAGAAGGATTGCTAACTGTGGAAAGCATTCAGGAGTGCTCTGCCATTGAGATCAGTATTTCTGACTTGTCCATTTTGAAAGATGATAGCTGTGTACTGAAAGCTAAGGGCAAATGTTTTGTCATTGGCTTGGTGCATTACAAGCTCCATTTAGAACTAAACCATCCGTACAGTGACAGGAGAGAGAAACCATGTAAACCACTACAAACTTGAGAGTCATTGTGGGATCTCAGCTGTGTATGTCTCATCCTCAATGAAAGAGAGTTTCCAAGCAGTAAAGGCTTTGAATGGACTTCAGAAAGTAACCTGCACAGGAAAGAAGTGAAATTCTCCCATGGTTTGCTCTGAAAGCTGCAGTTTGTAACCTAAACACTGAGTTTGAGGAGCTGTCTGAAAAGTGAGATCCATTTTACTGCAACTAGGAAGTAGAACTAGCTGGAAGAAGAAAAGGCAGGAGGGATCTCTTTGGACCAAGGTTGCTAAGCAGAATGAGAATCAAAGGTGAAGCAAGATTGATCAAAAAGAATTTTCTTGTCTTCAGATTTTCAGTGCTCTAAAGTCTTTGAGAAAAAAAAATGTCCCTAGGATTAAGAAATGCTTTGCCAAACATGGATTATGATTATTACCTCAGTACCAACCCAGGAACATACTGAAGTTGCTAGGCTTTCTGGTTCTATCACATCTTCCAGTGCATCAGCAGATCAGGGCAAAGCAAATTAATTGTCTTGTACTTTGCTTTATGTATTCTTACATCTCTTAATGAACAGTTTAACAAAACCAATTTATAGCCAACACAGAACAGCTTAACAGATTCTAGCATTTGTGAAATGTGAAGTAGATTTATGTGCTCACAGAATCCAGAGCATATTTCTAGATCTAAAAGTCTGACCAACAAAATAATCTGGATGAAATGAGAATTCTTACAAACCACCAAATTACTAACCATCAGTGTTCAAGAATCTGCTCTGCATTTCTTATATTTCTGATTCTTAATGGACAGACTTCTGTGACCAATGTGCATGAGGAGAAACTATTATAACTGTGTCTGCAGGAAGAAGGGCACTTGGCAAATAAAACATTCCTTTAGACAAGGCAGTTGCAAAATTGCATATGGGTCTATAGCCCTTTGCTCTTCACTTCTGCTTAGAAATAGCTCTCTTTGGCTAAATTAATTTCTTAATGATTATCAATTATGATACTTGTTGCTGGTTTCTGTTATATTCTGCAGATTTCCAGTTTAGTGCCACTGAGATGTACACTTCCTGACCTTCAATACATTAAGCTAATGTATTACCACATTAAAGTAATCAGATGACCACAGCACTTCCCACCATCTGCAATTTACTTTTACAGCAATGAGTGCAGAAGCCATCATGTTTGTGTTGTCCACTCTAATAACAATCTCCTTGCTATGTAGCTTTTAGTTCATTATTATAATGCACACTTTCCAAAGGGGAAAAAAAAATGCTGGTGGCTATAAGAAAATTTTACTTGCTGAATACAAAAGCAAGGTCAGGTTTTGTGAAAAATGTGAATTTGACACATTAGGGAGAGGTATATCCTTTATTATAAAGTGAACACAGTAAGGACAAACAGCCCAGCTTTGGGTGTGCAAGGCCAAGTGAGGGATTTTTTCCCCCTCAAAAATTGTAATAGCTGTTATATAATATATAATATATATAATATATATTACTTTTTCCTGAAAACCTTGCCTTATCTGTATTCTTAGACCATAATAACAACAGCCATTTTTCCCTTTATGTGTTTACAAAACTGAAACCTTGAGGTTTCTCAAAATTATTTTTAATTTTTCTCTATGTTGTAATGTTTATTCACCTTTATACCTTAAACAATGCCTGCACAGAGACATGAGTGTGCAGTACTGAAATTGCATCACAAGTATTTGATAGAGAAAAAGAAGTTTCTCTTGTTAGAACTAGCAGAAGGAGTTAAATTAGAATGCAATAATTATAAGAATTGGAAGCTTTGTATTTTTCCAGAAGAATGTATAATGTTACACAGCAGATTATATCCTAAAGAGAGCTTGCTGCATGTCAGCAGCAAAACAGAATCAAATTCTAGCTCCAAGAGGCATCTGGACTTGATCATGGAGGTGATGGAGCAATGCAAACAGAAAATGCATAATAAATCTGTATATGTTTTAAAACTTATAAACTTATCTTACAAGCTGGTTACATGATATATTCTCTCTGAAAATATTATAGATAAACTTGTGCCAGCTACAGTCCATCAATTTTATGAAATGGTATTTAATGAATGCAGCAGATTCCCACAGCATGAGTACAGAACCATCATGAATAATGGACATAATAAAAGAAATACACCTCCAAGCACAGAACAAGCTACTGACTACATCATCACTTAAAAAAGAATAAAAAGAAGAAAGAGTGACTTAAAGAGTTATCTGCAAATATCATTCTGTAAACAAATTTGAATATAAAAGCCATACAGAGTTTTTATCCTTCAAATTTGTATAAAGGATTTGTCATCTCTGAAATGACAATCCATTCAAAGCACAAAGGCAAGCGTGCTGAAGGTACCAGTTTGATTTACCAAAAATACCAGGAAATAGGGCAGAATGCAGCTGAGCATAAATTCCTATGAAAAGTTATCCTCAAGTGAGTGATCACCAGGGAGCAAAATACTCGTGCCTCCACTTCATAGAGATATCAAGGAACAATAGTGCACTTATCACTAATCAGTATCATTGCCACTGTACTCCAGAAAATTGTATTTACAGAAGCTTATTGCTTCCTTTATTTTACTGTCCCCAAATATAAGACAGATTAAAAATGGCCCTAAACTTCCCCTGAGCAGAAATAAAAATACACAAAAAATTCCCAAATCACTTGTCTCCCCATTCAGACAACAGTTTGAAATCTAAAAGGAAATGCATTTCCCTGTGTTTTCCCAGTGCACTGCCTGCCACATTCAGGCCAGTATCACGTATTGAAAGATCAGCTAGGCGACAGTGTGATCACCTGACAGAGGTGGCACAGACAGCCCTAGAGCCTGCATTTCCTACCCAGCTCAGGGTGTCTGCCTTGGGCACAGCTCGGGCTGAGCCTGAGAACAGGAGGGCTGAGGCTGCACCTGCCAGCCCTGAGCCCTCCTGGTTCCTCTGCCTCTTTGAGCATCTCTGCCGCCCACGCAGCTCCTCCTGAGAGGGGAATGTGAACTCACAGCAAGGAGGAGGGAGAAGCAAACACCCCAAACAAGAGTACAGCCTCCAAAACACTTTACAGACAGGGGAGAGGTATTTTCCACAGCAGAGACTGGGTGAGAGCAACCCTGAAGCAAAGCCCTTCCTACATGTTAGCTGGGTAGCCTCACCTGAGGGTCAATGTAAATAACCACCAAGGGGGGCAGGTGAAAGGAATCTGGGTTTATCTCCTCCCTTCTCTGAACAAGAGCTATGCTTCAGTGAGAACCTGCCCTCTGGAAGTTCTCCCCTTCTGCATTATAACATTATAAATAGCAAATCTTGTTATGTACGAAATGCTCAACAAGCCAGTGAAGACTGAAGCTGAAAAATGCTGGATCTAACTGTACTTCTTAATGATCATTAGTAAAAACCTGGCAAAAGCAGAAAAGGCACACGTAGGGTCCCACGACTGGTATGAAATTTAAAAATCCAGAATCCAGAATTTTATACAGCGTGCTTACACCTCAGTTAATGAGTCTTTTGACTCAAGTGTGCTGCTTAGTGCCAAAAGAACACCTGCTCTGGATAACATAGTGTTACCTCCACTACAGATAGAAAAGTTTTCAGCTGGCTATAGACATAGTAAGGGAAGAGAAACTGATTTTATTTATCTGAAAGCTAATGTCTCCTATGCACAGAAATATCGAGGAGAAGGTATGAACTTCTACCAGATGATAGAAGACAGAACAGGAAAAAACTGCCAGAGAAGTGAAAGAAATATCAAAAGCAAAGTACTAAGTGAGTGGTGTGGATGTTAATTTGAACACAGAAATGTTGTTTAGATTTTAGGATGACTAAGATGTGTTTTAAGGGATCTCAGAATTAATCAGAGGCTTACTCATGCAAAGCAGTGGTATGCATGGGACCCTGTATCAGCAACTGTGCTTTTCACTGTTTCTTTTTTAATGTTTCAGGAAGCCAATTTAAAAACCACAATTATAAGCAATCTGGTTATGTCACTGCGTTTCCTGGATGGTAAATCAGTAAAATGAGGCTTGGACTTTGTATAATTGTGCCCATAGATGTCTCCCTGAGGAACTGAAATATACATGGAAAAAGATACATGGGGTTTGGGTTGGGTTCATTTGGAATGAAAAAGCACAACCCTACTGCAAAGCATATTTGTGACACTGGGAAAAAAATAAATGTTGTTGTTGCCATCTGGCTCTTTCAAAAGGATCCCTTCACAGATCTGTCTCTGCCTATTTATACCATATCCATTGTCATCATATCTGACCATCCTGTGAGACAGCACTCTGGGCGAGAAGCATGTAGGATGATATTCTGAAAATTATGGAGATGGTTCTCAGTGCAAATCAGCACAGAAAGATTGATGAATGAAATATGTAGTTTACACCAATTGAGAATCTGCCCTCATGAATTAATCACCTGTTCTTAAAACATTTTAGAAATACTCTTGTCATGGCTGTTCTGACTGTGCTCATCCTGCCTCAGAGACTGGGGATAAGGGAAAATGTTTTTTTGCTTTCATCTTCTGAGGAGCATTTCAATGTTCATGGACCCTCTCTAAGTATATTCACACACAAATAGACCTTATATCAGGAAATTTATGCCTTCACCTCTGAAATTCTCTGTAAGGAGTAAGGCTAAGAGGATCATGGAAGGGCACTGAAGAGAGAAAGACTAAAGATAACTTAAATACAACTACTAAAAGCTAACAGTGAGGTAGGCAGGCAGTCCTTGTTATTCCATGTGCAATATTCAGGAGCACAAACAGAATATTGTGCCCTTCCCCCTTACAGAGCCAACTCTCCCTTTTTTTAAGGCAGTAATTGCCTAACAGGTCCTACCAAAACTCATTTTCTGATTAAAAGCATTGTGGGCATCCACTCAAGGAACATGAATAATACCATGTGATTAGACATCCATTTCGACATTAAATACTCACTAAAAAGTCCATTAGGAAGCCAAAGAAATATCAATATCTTAACAACAAAGGCGCTAATAAAATATATTTACCTGATTTGTGGGAGGGACCTGGTTTCAAGAAGTACAAGTGGCCATATTCAGCCAATGAACTGCTCCTTTCCTAATTTCATATCCCATCCAAATGATAAAAACTTTTCAAAATATTTGACCAGCCAAGACAAAAATCCTAAATGAAGTCCACAGAGTTCCTTTGTACAGCAGAAGAAATGCTGTCAACTTCACATGATTGTAACTAGTGTTCTACCAGTCTTTGTAAACTGCCATTGACATACACAAAAAAACCCAAATCTGACAAAATCTTTAAAACTAAAAATGGGTTCAGAAATTCTGTTTTCTTACCAAAACCAGTCTAGCATAAGGCAGGGGGCACAGACAGCTGCAGTACTTACATACTTCTCCAGAACCCCCCTAAATGGGGGAAAGGGAATCTCCTATCTTTTAACTGTTCAATGATTTCTGAAAGCTTCAAACTGGTTTTCCATCCAATATCACAGACCTAGCACTACTGTTCCTTAGGTACCTTATAAAAATTGCTAGGTGTTCAGATATGAAGGAGCATCAGCATCCATCCCACACAGGTGGCTTAATCCTGCTCCTATTTAGTTCACCTGAGAGAAACAGGGGCCACTTCTGTGCTGCTTTAAGTTTCCACAACATGCCCTAATCCCTGCTCACTGCTGGCCCAGTACCAGCACCAGTGCTTTTGGCAAAACATGGCTGTGGAAGCCTTTCAAAGATACAGGAGCTTGCTCTGGGATGAAGGACTGGTGGGAATGCAAACGTCTGAATTTTGGTATCTCACTGAACCCTTCCTGGACTCCTCCTCACAGCAGATGATCTGATTCCAATGCACTACTTAGGTAAAAAGGTATGAAATTTTAATCAAAATCAGTCCTACGATTTTCTTATAGTGGCAAATCCACTTAACCATATTTGAAGTAGGAAGAATTCCTAATTAATTCACCAGGATTTTCACACTAACCACAGCTGCCAATAAAAACCAAACCAAAACAACCCAGTACAGGGAGTAGGAAATATAGTGACAGCTTTTACAGGTGATCACCAGGTTAATGTTAAAATATTCGCAGGAGCTACTCTTGCAAAGGCTGTGAAATGTGAATATTTATCTGAGCCTGAATACATACTACACATCCTGTCTCTAGTATATTCATTTTTCCTCAGCATTTTGCTATGAATAACTTCTCCAGAGAGGCCTGGTAGTTGATTCTTTCACTACATTTCAGCCACCTCTTACAACAGTTTCTACTTTTCACTCTTTAGGGACCACTTTTATATCTTTTTTCTAATCACATCTAGCTCCTTTGCTGGAAGTTGATTTTTCTTTCACATTTTTTCTTCAAGAAAAAATATTTTCCCAACTACAACCTTTTGTTCCTTTCTCTTCAAGTCACAGAATTATCATTCTGTAGCTCCCTCTAAAAAAACCCTTCTATTTTATATAATTACTCATAGATCAAAATAGCAAAAAAAAAAGTCTTTCCTACTGCAGTTTTTTTAGAGTGTTTCTGATAACTATATAATGAGAAAAGGCTTTGGGCTTTGCCTGTATCCTAGCTGGATATTACTTGTATTTAGATCTTGACAAACCGGAGTTTGAAATTAATTTTCATTAATATTTATTATAAAAAGAGGACACATTTGAAATTACAATACTTAGATTCTGTTAAGGTGTAATCGACCAGCTTTCAGACAGAAGAACAGAGGCTCAGAAAGAAATTACCTGAGATCCCTGTAGGACTCAACATTCAGTCCAGATCATCCATTTGTCTTCAATGGAGCAATGCTGATGTACTCCCACACACAATCTGGCCTTGTTCTCTGTAGTACTATTGCACCCAATACTTCTTTTTAACAGATTTTCCTTTGTCTGAGTCAAAGATTTTTTTTTTTTCTCCATTTCTGATGCATCTCCTGGAAAAGCATAATAATTCCTGGGAACTCTTCTAGAGATGAATGTGCTGAAATTTCACCGTGTAGGGGCAAAATATTATATTACATAATATTGAATTTTAGTCCTATAGCAGAAATTTTCATCTGGGGATATTAGAGCCCTCAAAATGTAATATTCCAACTTCTGTATTCAAGCATCAAGTATTTACCTGTCAAATAAATGCACTTTCAGCTGGACAACTTAGGAACTCCAGTCATATCTGAAGCTCATCAAACAATTCTCAGTTTTTTTTTTCCCTTGATTTCTTGGGTAAGTATTTCAAGCTAGACTGCACATATGCATGAGCAGCAGTCCTAAAGCAAAGCTGTGCGTGCATCCCACATGTCCAGATAAAACATCATCTCAGGTTTATTGTCCAGCATTCTGCAGTTACAGATGTGGATGACACACAAACTCCAGAAGATCCTTTCATGCATGTGTCTGTGGGGAGCCTTCATTAACAGCAGAGCTGAACCCCTAAAGCCATCACTGGAGGTTTTTGCACGGCATCCTCCTGGCCCTTTGCCAAGGGCCATCTCCATGGCCTCTTACAGCCCTGGCACTGAGGCGTTATTTACCTCGTCTGGGTTCACAACAGCACCAGTGCTTGCATGAGAACATATTTTCTGACATTGCCTATTCTTCATTAACTTTTAAGCATTTAACTAATTAGATTTCACTTTGTGAAATGGGCACTAAGTAGGATGGCTTTTATCCTGGCTCCTACTCAGTGAAAAATTATGGGATTGTGAGCAGCAAATGTTAATCGACTATACGGCAGTAGCTGAGTTCTGCTGCTGCCCTTCTCTTCCCGCTGCCCTTTTCGAGACTGAAGGCTGCCATTATTGTTTCATTCCTCTGACCTCTTATAAGGGCACAACAGAAAGGTCAGGCTGCTCTTTTCTTTCCTCTCCTCCCCATTAGCTGGCAATCCAGACTTCTCCAAATCTCTTCCCATAGTTTTCCACTACACAATGTCTCCCTGCATACTTTGCCTCTGTCCTTACTTCTGATTTATTTTTCTAGTACTAACACATAAAATACAGGCACCTCCAGTTCTCCAGGTATCAAGACAACCTCTTAAAAAACACATGACTGACACCTGTTTGATCATACAATCAAACAGGAACAAGAAAGACACTTAAAATATGATAAAACCCTCCAAGGGTTTCACTGCTGCCTCCCCTCAGCCCATTTGTGTCTGTGACCAAAGGGGAAGCCAGCAATCTGCCTCATAATTGGTCCTGAAAATTAGCAAAGGTGTCCACTGGAATAGTAAATCACTGCCTCCATCTTCCCACTCACTTTTGTGTAAGCCTAATGTCCCAATGCAAACAAAGCTCATGTGATCACAGACACGCTGCTTGTTTGCATGCCTGTCTACTTCCATTAAGTAACTTTGGATTTCACTGGGTAATTTAAAACTAATTTCACAGAAAAACAAAGGTCTCAAATATAGGCATGGGTTTCATGGAGCTCAACAGCCAGATAATAGGAGAGGGTCCCTACTAGAACTTTAAATGAAGGAAAGGCAGGAGCAGTTTAAATTGTCTCTTTTTGTTCAGTTTGCTCAGAGGGAGGAAGCAGAAACAGTGAGTGGGTACACATTTATTAACTGGACCAGAAGTCTACACATAACTTTAAACCAGCCAAAGTATGTTTTCTTTGGACCACCAGACAGGAAAAAGCGTGGTAGAGAATATGTGAAGGAGTTCTGAAGCCACCTTAACTTCAGTTATCACAGTAGAAAATCTCTCTGGAAATATACACAAGAGAGGCAGGAGAGGCATAGGTGCAGTGTGGAAAAAGAGGACATAAGGATATCACAGTGTATGAAGGTTTTTAAGGGACATGGGGAATGTGGAGCAAAATCAATGGAGAAATGCAGACTATTAAGGACAAATCCATTGCTAACCAGACTCCACTTCTCCCAGAGCTAGTAATAGGGCTATGCCTTATGTCCCTTCACTGACAATAAACAGTGCAACCATATCAGACAGAGCTTCTTCTAAGGATTCATGCAGATTTTCTAGCTTTCTAGATCAAAGAAAAAGCTTCAAATGAATCTGGGAGACAATGGCATGAATGGCCTTATGGGGTAACAAGAAACTTCAGCTCTTATTGATACCAGTGAAATGAGATCAATAAATGCAGTCACATAACCTCCAAAAGCTCAGGCAAGCCTAGCTAATTCATTATAAATGAATGTAGCAGCACTTGCTCTGTTCAGGTGTCAACATTTTTAAATTGAGATAATATACTGGCAAAAAATTTTACTGTGTTATCCTCCCAAATAGCCTTACTAGAGTATTTATGCTGTTCCCTGAAATTGTAGAGTTTCCAGAGAGCCCCTGGCCAGGCCAAATACAGGCATTTGTAAAACTGTCCATAGAAATCTCTGCACAAGGAATCAGGCTGATCCTGAATAGCAAAGGCACTGTCTTTATTAATTCAAACATTTTTTTATTAAGAGATTTTAGTACTCTCATTAACATTAACAGCAGAAGAGCAATACCTTGTTAAGAGGAAATACAGTAGTGGAAGGAAGAATGCTCCAGAGAGGAAGGTTTTCATGAGGCTTAAAGATCTTTGGCATAAGATACAAATGAGAGAGAGACTTCTGTGTCTCAGAAAAGTTACCTCTCTGCCCACAGGAGAAATATGTCTGACTCTGAGTCAATTAAATATGCCCCCAGGCTTGATTCCTATAGCCAACAAGTTGGATGTTAACGATTCCTTATACATTACAAATTATGAATGTACTAATTTTTCATAACTTGGATGTAAGTAGCTCTGCTTTGTAAAATCCAAAGCAAACATCATATATGGGTTTCCCAACATCTGAATACAACTGACAAATTTGTTCAACAGAAATAAGTAAATTTGGAATAAAATTCAGGAAAAATGATAGATTTCTTACTTGTTAATTTCCCACTTCACATGCATTATCAAACAAAACATTACTGAGTTAAATTATGCAAGTAAATTTGAAATACCAAAGTTAAAAGACAAGCCTAATGTATCTTTAATCTTCTTTTTGTTCCCAGAAGTTTTAAACTTTTCATACTGAGAAAAAAAAGTAAACCAAACAGCTAGTATAAGGGGGCCTGATGACATCTGATCTACTGCCTGTTGTGGCCCATCAAACATGACTCTAGGCACACTTAAAGGCAGGGCATGGGAGGAATAAAAATGATTCTTTCATGTATTCATAGCTAATAGCTTTTATCAAGTTAGCATGTAGACTGATGAAGGGAAGAGTTGAAATACTTGGTGACTTGTCACACTGGATCCTTTAACTGTTTGAAATAGTAGATTATTTTTAGACAGTTGCTGCTGTTCAATTATGCATTTTTGTTTTGTGATGCATATAATCAGTCACCATATTCACAAACTCAAGATTTCCCAGTGGGACAAGTTTTAAAGATAGGACTTCTATTGCTTTCTCGCCTTATCAAAATGGCAGCAAGCAACAAATATCTTTCAAATAGCACTTTCAGCAACAAATATATCAGGAAATATCCTGAGATAGCAATCCTGTGTTCCAGACAGAAAACTGTTTTGGGGGCTATCAAATTCCAGACCAAAAGGGTAATGCATGTGTCAAAAGAAATTATGCAAAATAATGAACCTTAGGTTCTATTGTTGACACATTGTCAACATTACGAACCATTTTGGTGACCAAAACAGGAACAAAAACCTTTAACCAGGGCTACAAGCTCTCCTCCCATGTAGGAAAAGAACCTGTTCCCAGTCAGAAGGAATGGGCAGAGCTGCAGTTGTCCTTTGTGGTACCTGCATATCCCAGCCCGTGCCAGCCCATCAGCACCAGCTGCAGACGCAGCAATGGTCACACACCTCCTCTGGGAAACAACTGTGCCTGCACGCACCTGCTCTGGCTCCACACAAACCCTTTCCATTTTTTATTAAATGAAAAGGAGACATGTACAGGAAGTCCACCTAGATTTTCCCCATATATCCCACCAGGAGCTTAGATTATTTTGATATATTAAAACCAGAATTACATTAAGTCACTGAGACACTGAAACATAATTCTTGATCTGGAGATGCACAGTGATGGAGACCCAGGCAGTTTGGGAATGTGAGTGCAAATCATGAGCTCTTAGCTCGCTGGATGCAGTCAAAGCAGTATCTAAGATTTCAAGCCTTACAAAATTTAAGGCAAAAGAACACCAAAATGCAGCTCCAAGCTTTTTCTGGTACATTCCACTCTATTAATATTGTGTGAGGATATTCCCACAGGACGAGGAGCATGTCAAAGATGGCTATTTTTGCTTATGCATCATTGCCCAGAGGAGAGGGATATCAACACAGTTTTTACATTTCAAATCTTTGTTTTGCTTAACATCAAAGTTATTTCTAGAGCCCCCTTGTGAGAATCAAGATGTCATTATTCTGTGTACTGAATGGGGAGTTGGTGAACAACCCGATTCTGGCCTGAAGATTTTTCCCTTCCCAGACAAGATGTATATAGCCAACTTAAACAATAACATTTCATACAATTCTCTTTGATTAGAAATGTGCTCAGAAAACAGTCCATTAAATCTGAATGAAAGGTCAAGTTTCCATTTGTGTAATTACGTTTTTTTCAAGAGAGATCAGAGAGAACCGTGGCAACATATTGTGGATTAGTATCTGCCACCATATGGCACTTCAAAATGACAAACAGAAACAATGCACATACTTCGTTAAAGAAGCAAATTGTAACCCATTTTAAAAACTGTTTTACAAAATCAACCCTTGGTATTAAAGACTAGGAACCTGGGGACATTCTCTTCTATTGCTGTTCAGATACAGAAATATACAAGACCAAGTCCTGGGAAATTATTTTCAAACTTCTGATTCTTTTCATTTGTACTAGCTAAGAAATCTTTATAGTATCTCTATGCCTAAGGAAACATTTGAGTTGATTAAATA
Organism: Vidua chalybeata; assembly: GCF_026979565.1. Classification (NCBI taxonomy): domain Eukaryota; kingdom Metazoa; phylum Chordata; class Aves; order Passeriformes; family Viduidae; genus Vidua; species Vidua chalybeata. The sequence continues at coordinate 16,082,830 of NC_071538.1, read as the reverse complement.
CATGCTTAAAAGGCAAAGTAAAGATACCCAAGTACAAAGGTTTTGTAGTTAGCCGTATTAAAATAACAGTGGGAAAAAATCCATGAAATTCAAATGGGATAAAGTTTTTGTATCAGGACTGCTGACAGAAAACAAAACAAGTTGTTCCTCCTCCTCCTCACTGCTTCCCCTTCCTACAAATTATGAGATAGGCTTAAAAATTAAGAATACAAAAGGAAAAAAAATATATTTTTACTTCCTTCTCCTTTTGAACCGCTGAAATATACACAGGTCTGTTCCGAGGTTTTGTTGCACGATGAACTGTGGGTTTTGGGGGGGGGGGGGTTGGGGTTGTTTGGTTGGTTTTTTCTTTCTACAGAGCGTTCTCAAAAGGACCGGGTCTTCTGGGGAGAAAACCCGACTCAACAAAACCGCGCACAATGTGGCACGGGCGAGCTCCGAGCCCGGCACACCGGGCAGCGCCCCGGCTCCGGCCGCCCTGCGGGGCGGGCAGGGCCGGGCAGGCCCGGGCAGCGCCCCCGGCACCACCGGCACCCCCTGCCCGGCCCTGCCCCGCCCAGGACAGCTCTCCCGGGGCAACGGGGCGGCCCCGGGCCGGCAGCCGCTCACGCCGAACTGGGTGCAGGTGCTGGAAGGGCTCCCCAGAGCAGCCTCTGCCACCCCCGGGGCGGCAGCGCACTCACCGCAGCCCCCGGGCAGCGCCACAAGGGCGGGTCTGTCTGTCTGTCTGTCCTGCTGCCAGGGACCCCCTGCCCCTCCTGCAGCGCCGGGCAGCGCCACAAGGGCGGGTCTGTCTGTCTGTCTGTCTGTCTGTCCTGCTGCCAGGGACCCCCTGCCCCTCCTGCAGCGCCGGGCAGCGCCACAAGGGTCTGTCTGTCTGTCTGTCTGTCCTGCTGCCAGGGACCCCCTGCCCCTCCTGCAGCCCCGGGCAGCGCCACAAGGGTCTGTCTGTCTGTCTGTCTGTCTGTCCTGCTGCCAGGGACCCCCTGCCCCTCCTGCAGCCCCGGGCAGCGCGGGGTCCCTCGCTGTGGTGCAGCCCCGCTCTCCGTGCGGGGGAATGCCCTGCCCAAAGCCCTCGGACCGGCCGGGGCAGCCGGGCGGCGGCAGCTGCCTCCCAGCCCAGCCCTCGTTGCTTCAGCCTCCCCGAAGGGAGCGGGATGAAGTCACCGGGACAGACAAACTTCTCCCGAACAAACCAAACGGAGCCGTTGTGATCAAAAAACCTGTGGGAACAAACCGTGTGAAACAATCATGCGGCCTCTCTCCTACCTTATCATTCCAATTACATTCTCCTAATCTACAAAATTGAAAGGTAATGAGCAGTTTTTCCTTAAACCACATTAAATAACACTGTCAAAATGCAAATTTATTCATTAAGTATAAATGAGAGTGTTAAATATTCATGAATTGTTGCTTGCAGTATATAATTAATCCCATGGTCTGTGTGTCCAAAAGCATTTAGAAGACAGAGTAGAGAAGACGGTGCTGTAGAATGATAACATTTAAAGCATGTTTTTAAAAGCAAAGGTCACCAGCCCTTTGGATTCTAAACTATTACCAGTGTTTATAATTCATTTTAATACCTCTTCAGCATATATACATGCTTTCATGATTCAATGTTTGTATCCTCAACCCTTGCTGTATATAATCTATTCAAGAAAAGAAATACTTGAGAGGGGAAGGTACTGTTAAATTATCCCATTCACCACTGATACACTCAAATTAATACAGTACTTTCCACATTTTAAAACTCCCAAGGACTGCAAGGCTGCCCTCAAAAAATGGTGCAGTTTGACTCCCTCGTCCTTTTTTGGAGGGGAAGGAAAGTGCATTCTGACACTTGAACCATCACTAAAGCTGGTTGCCATTTCAAGTATCATGAAAGATAAAACAAAGGCTTCACACTAGAAAAAGACTGGCCTCTTTTTTTTTTTCTGTGTCATTTGCAGATATGAAAGAATCCCTGAATCCTGTACTAAGCTTTAAGTTAGTGCTCCCATTGATACCAGTGAGAAGTACAGTACATAAAGGGCTGGAATTTTAGGCCTCAATGTCCTTAGTTTAAATATTCACTCTTTTCTCTGCCCTTCTTAAATTCCCACTGCTTCTTTTCATGCAATAGAAACTACTTTCAGAAACTGTCAGCCTGCTTTGTACTTTTTTTGGGGTAGAATCTTTGAGGTGCTGATGAAAATAACTGATCTTTTTCAAGATAGCATGAAGAAATAACAAAAAATAAAATCCTTATAGTGTTCACAATAATTCCCTTCACAATCTCTTGATATTCTCAAGGTGCTTACTGCATACAGCTTTCAGCCAGTTGTGAGAGTATAAACTCTGCTGTCTCCCCTTCCTTCCACAACACTTGTAGAAAAAAAAAGTACATGACAGTGACTTGATCTTTTAGTGTAAGACATTTTTACCATGCCATTTTGTGTGTGTATGTGATTGTGTGAATTAATCAACACAATACCAAGTGATTCACAATTCCAAGTAACTCAACCTGTTGTTCCCAGCACAGTCCAGAGGAACCAGGAGCTGCAAGGCTGTGCTCAGACAGATTTTTAAAAAATGTTTTTCCTTGCAAAAACGTAATAATAAATGGTCTGCCATTTGTATGCAGGCACAGTTTGTTCATTCAGAGCCAGGAGGACTATCTCTGCATGGCATGGGGCTTGTACTGTACCATGTGGATTTATCCTGCAAAATTAGGTGCTGGAATACCTTTAGTTTCTATACAGTATGTTCAGGGGAAGCATTTGCTTAGCTCCCTTCCTCGTTCTGCAGAACTAATACACAGGACAAGGCAGCAATCAGACCTTTTACTTGGTGACATCACCATACATCAAGTGTCTTTTTCATCAATCAGGTCACTAAGAATGATGAAGCAATGCTACTTGTACTATGTCAGATCAATGAACTGAGCATCTTTTCTAGAGTGCTGACAAAAAACCTGCAATGTGAGACCAAATTGATCTGATTTGCCTTATTTTAAGGCCTATTCAGTAAGGCTTGGTGAACTATAAGGCACTATAAAAACAGGTTGAAGGCAAAGTTGGTCACAGAATGCAGGATAATGTTTCATTGTGTATTAAAGAGGGAAGCTGTCAGACCCCAAGGCCAGGCAGCTGCAATCCAAGCACTGTTGACAGTCAGTTTACAAGACATTTGTGATAAGTGCTTTTGTTGTAATTAAAAAGCTGTGCAAATCTACCCAGTTGTGTCGTAACCAGTACCTTATCTCCTGTACCAAAACGAGGACAGACCTCACCTGTCAAAGACAATTAATTTAGATAGCTCTCCTCTGGACAGGAGAAGAGTTAATCACAAAGTCTCTGGCAGAATGTTTTCCTTTTGCCAGTGAAGAGTGCCAGCTGATTATAATTTAAATCTCCGATACAAAGATGCAGATTTGGATCAATTTTAAGACAAAACAAGCCAAATTTTAGTATTTAATTTTTTGACAGTTCCTTTGCTCACTTTACACATAGTCTCAGAACCCAGACTCCCTAGTTCCCAAATTCTGCCAGTCCTGAGGAGAGATGGAAGCTGCTAGCCCAGGGACTGAGCAGCCCACAGAGGTCTGGTTACTCTGTGCAGCAATAAACAGATGGGCCCGAGCAGATGAGTTAATACAGCCTACACTTTCCTTTGAACAGACAGTTTCCCTCCATCTCCAGTTCACCCCCACCCAAATTCTAGAATTCTCCAGAGGCAGAAGTGTTTTTCAGAAAAGGACAGTTAGGGATCATGTATAGCCCAACCAATTTGGGGAAAAGGCTGGAGATTAAAGAGGATTGGAAAGACTGTATGCATCAGTGCATAGGGATTGTCTCACAGATCTCAGACAAGGTCAGGGAACCCTGAACATTGCTTAGGAAGAAGAATATCTGTGTGATCCTCCAGGATATTATCCTTGGCCGGTGAATGAAGGAAAAGAAGATTCTGAACTTGCAGCATCAATCTTTTGATGCAGGTGAAAGGACGGCACCATTTAGGTGGTCTCCTGCTCTATAGAAAGGCAAACAGATTGCTAGGAAAGAGGCTAAAAATAAGTACTAAATAAGTACTAAAAGAAGAACTGATAAAAAAAACCCCAAAATCCAACCAAAAACCCCTAGTCTTTCAGAATGAAATTAAGATGGCAAAACCAAAATTCATGAAGAATGTAAAAGTAGTAGATTTTCTATAAACCAATACCACATAGTCTGGGTAAAAAAAAATGAAAGTAATTAAAATTACATATTTATAAATTCAATGTAGCAGGTATTACTGAAATTACATGGGAAGAACTGCATAACTGAAACATTAAAATCAATGGTTATAACCTATTTTTGGAAGATCAAGTAGAGAGAGGGAGAAGAAGAGTGGCACTTCACAGTAAAAGAGCCACAGTCTGTGTTCAGGACTGGCAGCTCAGAAGCAAATGATGTGAATGTAATGGATCGATACCCTAACAGATAAAACACTAGATGGGATAGTAGCTGCTGTCTGCAAATCACCCAATCATAGAAGACAGCAGGATGACTGGATGCCTTTGCACCTTCTGTAATGTGTAGGAGCAAAAAGGCTGCACAATCATCTGAGTCTGCAGCCTGCCCAACATCTGCCTGAAGTTTCATGATGCCAGTACCTCTGCTGAATTATTGAACATTCTATATGAACGTTTCTTAAACCAAAATGGAGAACTCTCCAAGAATGAGAATTTTATGTCAGACAGCATCTCAGAAAAATGAAAAATTATCAGAGGCATTTGGTCAGAGAAGTAAATTAATATTATCGGCTATGATGATAACTTGATTGCTCTTTATGGGCAGGAAGACAATGAAGCCCACAGTTATATGGATGGCGCAGTCTTTTTACCAACCTGAAAATTATGGAAAAGGAGAATCATCTCAGAGAAAAAACAGTTCAATAATTGGAAAATACAAACGTTTATTAGCTGAAAAATCGGGAAAGAAAGTTGTATGTGTTCAAAAATTATCTAGATAAAATGGTTAATGAAAACCTCTACTTAATTGTAAATCAATGAAATGAAAAAAGAAGGTTAATAACACTGAATATAGAGTAGAACTAAGGCATTACATATATAATTCCTCCAGTAAGTGTAGCCAAGTTGTAAGGAGAAATTTATGGCCAAAGAATTAAGGACAATATTTTTCAAAATCATTAGGAATCCTGACAATAGTACCAGTTCTTTATCAGATTGAAGTGGAAGATTTGTTAAGAGTAATGAAGACAAGAAAGAAGTGTTCAATACGTATTTGTGTTCAGTATTTAAGGAAAAGACAGACAATTGATGATACTCTATGAGGATGATAAACTACCAGGCAACAAAAAAAAATTCAAAAGAAAAAAAAAATAAATGGTTACTGATGTAAGAAAAGTAAGAAACATTTGTGTAGGAAACTTCAAGTAACTTGTATCCAAGAATTGTTCAATAGCTGACTGCAGAATCTCTAGTACTATTACTGCTTTTTGCTAAGTCTTGGAACAATTGGGAAGGTTCCAGAAAGCTGGAGGAAAACGTATGTTGTGTTAATATTTAAGAAGGATAAACTTAATGACCTAGATAATTACAGTCCTGTCAGTCTAAAATTGATCTGGAGTAAAGTAATGGAATGGCTGACAAGGGACTCAATTACTAACTAATTAAAGGGGAGAAATATGCTAAATGCCAATCTAAGTGCAATATGGAAAATAGATACTGTCAAACACATTAGCTGGCTTTTTTTACAATTGTGAGTACAAGTGAAAGACAACACTGTTGATACACTTGGATTCTATATGACATTTGATGTGGTATTCATGACATTTGAGTTAAGAAAACATGACAATACAAAATTGACATGTCTCACATTAAAGGAATGGAAAACTGGTTAACTGACATTTCAAAATGGCAATTTAAATGGGGAATGATCACAGAACAGGTATTCTGCTGGAATAGCTTTCTGGGCATACACTAGTTCATAATTTTATCAGTAATTTAGCAGAAAACACAAAGGTTCACAGAAGACTCAGTCATTACAGAAGAAATTGGTAATAAAAAGAAAATATCACTGAGATTGTTGACAAAGTATTACTGGGTGATCTGGTGCAAATGAATAAAATAAGATCCAAATGTAAAGCCACAGGAACAAAAGCTTCAGGAGTCTAGGCTGGCTATTCCATGGGGGTTTGAAAGCTCTAAGAGGGCTAATTCAACAATTAAACTATTCTTTTTTTACTTGATTATCTGGTCCTATGACAAACAGTAAAATAAACTCACATTCACATCCCATGTCACTACTATCACATCTGATGTACTTCAAGAGTAATATATCCAACCATCCTGCATGGAAAAAGGATGAAATGAATCCATATTACATCATGCTACTAATATGCATTCAGAGCTCACACTGTAATAGTTCTGAAGTGAACATTATGGTTAATGCAGAGAGTATGCCTGAAAAAGTAACACACAAATTCTTAACAAGCCGCTTGGCAGCATATCAGACTTGAAGGACCCTCAAAGCTGAGCATGTGAAAAGCATTTCTTCCCTTTATTTGGTCTTATCCTTACCACAGAAATACTTTTTTTCATTTCCCTTACTCTGGTAGCTGACAAAGTACAGCCCAGTTCTAAGTGGTATATACCAGAATCTGGCTCAGAATTAGTAACAGCTGCTGCATTACATATGCCAGAAAAACCCAGAATCTCCGCTCCTTTCACAAACCAGCTACCCTACATATGTTTACTTCACCACATACAGACCAAGTTAAGATTTACAGATCAGAGCTATTGCTTGTTAATCAATCATGTTCTTAGCTGGGAATGGGAAAATAGCAAAGTTTGAGGCTGAATGAGTTCTAGTTCCCTTCCTCCCTTAGCACCATGGGGTCCACCGGGGAACAGCTAATGTAGGCCTCACACTCCTGTATCTGCAAGTAGAGATTTGCACCTTTTCCTGAAATGTGATCTCTCCCCCAGCCCTTCTAATTTACACAGCTCTCTCAAGCATGTGCTCAGTGTCCACTCCTGGGGTTTCAGTGGCTTCAGCCCGAGACTGCTACGCTCTGGCAAGGACTTGCCCTTTATGACCAGGATCCAATGGAACTTTTCCACAACAGGCATTTGTGCCTGCAATGTGTTTTAACATACAGAAATACAATCATGACTTATTGCAAGTGTAGGTTTTGTGGCTGAGTTTATCCAGCATTACTGAGTATTTTTAGGGCACATGCCTTAAAATGTCTTTAAAGTGTGTACAGCTGGTTTATAACACTTATGAGAAAAAAAGATCTTTGTTTCCTTGGGTTCGGTGAACTGTCAGATGTTATTATAGTGGTGTATACATAAACAAGAATAAAAGTTTTGCACAAAATCATGCATAAATTATGTCAGACAATTGGAAAATTGTATACATTTATTAATGTTTTAAAATAATCCAGGCACAGTTTTGCAATTACACAGAAGCACATTCTCCAAATGGGAGCAAAAACTAAGTAACATATAGCAAGAAAACACATGGCAAAACATACAAAGTTAAGTATAAATGGTATGAAAGTTTTTCTTAGTCTACAGTGGTATCTGCTATCAGAACACTTGTCAGCATTACAAAAGGCAACCAAAGAATACAAGTAATAAATTGTGTAACACGAACCACCTAAAAAAGTTTATGTTAGCAGCATATAGTAACTTTCTAAGAACAGAAGAATGCTTGCACACTGTATATAAATGCATATATGCACACATATACAGATACAACTGGAAGGCCACAAGAACAAAATTACCCTAGAAAAATGATTAAGGGAATTTTTATGTGTCTTGCAGTATATAAAAACAATGCATGCATTAGCAAGCACCCAGCATGTTCAGGATAAAATTACATCCACAAGCAGAACCACATTAACTCTTCATCAAACAAAGCACTTACAATGCTGTACCCATGTTGGAACACTTTGTCCTATATCACACTCCTGATTTATGGAGCACATTTGGATGGTAAATTTAGGAATAATTAGGAGCCCTTGATTCCTATGGTCTGACAGGAGGAATCAGATCTCAAATTTGAAAGAAAAATACCCATGGGAAAAAATACCCTTGCAAAGCCTGAGTTATAAGATGGTCTAGCAGGAATTCCACTTTCCTCTGGGACAGTCCAGTACAGTGGCCTCACTTAATGAGCTGTAGTTTGCATGATGGAGTGTTCCTGAGTATGCAGACCAGATAAGGTCCTCTGGATGGAAGCAAAGGATGTGCTCCAATCACTAGTGGCATTCAGCCCCTGGGATCAAACTAGAGGTAAGTGTGGAGACCAGGTCCTTAGCACCAACAGTTTCAGGCTACAGATCCCATCCAGCTAAGCTAATTCTTTGCTAACACAGACACAGGGTTTGAAAATACACAGAATAAACATTAATCAACAAGTACTATAAGCTGTATTTACCATGTAGATTAGTCTTAGTTGTTCTTACTTGCCCCTACCTGACAAAAAAGGGATCTTCCCTACAGACACTCATTGTGTTTGCAGACACTCAATGTGTTTGCATTGTCTGTGAGTGTCTGTGTATGAGGGGGATGCAGGTGATTAGCCAAAAGATCAGTGAGCACACAATTTGTTTTTCCTTCAACCATCTTCAGAAATACTATTTTCAGTAGCAAAATTATTAAAAACTCTGTAGGCATCTTAGCCAATCTTCCACATGTTCAATTAGTAGTAAAAAGATACTCCCGTAAATAAAAAAAACCTAGGGATCATTGCCCTCCTAACCTCTTAACAACATCAGTGTCAAAAAAGTCATTCCCAAGTTACACTCAGGATGTGAGATTTCCTTAGAACACAACACAGAATTGTGATTGTGAGTGCCAGAGTAGGTTCACAAAAGCAAGCTGAACTATTTCTGATATTTCAGTGAAAAATGTCAAATTTAGTAATTATTTCCTGACTGGTTTCAACAGTTTGTTTGCTGCCAGCTGCTAATGGCACTTACAGAGCTCCAGCAAAGTGCTCTGGGCAACATATGATATGAGAAAAAGAAAAAGTACTACTTCTGCTGCTTGAACTAAGTTTACACAAAACTTACATTATTTATTATAGTGGAGAATAAAATGTGTAACATGCTATCATGCATAATACATGGTAAGAACATGCATTAGTTCAAGTTTACAGTCTCTTTCCAGTAAATTAGAACAGCTGTGGCAGATGTTGACAGCTGCATATTTTGAAGAATTCCCAGAAATAGCAGCAAGCAATGCAAAAAAAGACACGAAATCAGCTGTGTAAGACATTCATGAAACAGTAACTCTTTGTGAGTTAATAATACAAACAATAACAAAACCCAGTGATATCCTTCCTATCATATTCCAAGAAACTGAGTTCAGCACCTGAGGTGAGACTGTGCCCCAAGCAAATCACACTGCTGACTGGGAAGTGTGTCCCTGCTCTGACACTGCAGCCCCAGGGCAGATTCAGCACTCTTCTGGTCCCCAGAAGGGAAGGAAAGGCAGGCTTTATGTGGATCACAGGCTGCCTAAATCAGATGGAGAATTCTTCTCCACTGGGGCTGGAAAGGGCCCAAAGCTGCAGCTCGGTGGGGACCTACAAAAAGCTGGGGGAGCAGGCCCAGATGTGCTACATGTGTTAGTATGGCTTCCACAGAAGTCCTCTCTTTCAATGGAGAGAGACCTTTTCTTTCTCCTTCAGCCCCTTTTAGAGGGTTTGCCTAGGAGGCTCTAATCCAGAACAGACACACAATCTTCTGTAGATTATGCTAGACAAGGTTTACAAAAAGCTTCCCCCTTCCCTATGACTTTAGCTATACACATCACAGCAATAGCCAGAAAAATATAAATCAATTTGGTGGCTGGCTTCACTGCTCTATGGTTAAGTTTCATTCCTGTGCATCCTCTCAGGAAAGAAGGAACAGAACGAAACACATCTGTTGAAAATGAAACGTTTCCTCCCCAAAGGAACTAAATATAGTCAGGAAAAACAGGACTTTTTAGAGTAAATATATGGTTGTTGCTCACAGTACATCACAATGCCCACAGACAGCTCCTGTGTGATACTAACACCGAGGTTCACTCTTGTGGGTACCCTAAGGTTCATCATAAACACACCCCAGGCTTGCTTCAGCACAACAAAAGACACACTGTTTCTGACATACATGCAGAAAAAAAGATGGCAAATTCTAAGCATCAATATGTAAAGTGCTTCTGATTTCCTGCTTACTAAGAGCATCATCCAGTTATAATTCACAAGGGATTATTTACTTAATTCTTACTTACCTGGACATGTCTTCTGGTTGAGCATCTGTGCTCTGCTACCAGCTATCTTTGTGTGGGGTCCTACTTCAGTCCAGCCCACTAGCAGGTGAATAATGGAAGACCATCAGCACCAGCCCTCCAAGAGTTGGATGGGCTTCTCTTTATTAATTCTGCAAAGTATTTTGTGCTTGGTACTTCCTAGACAAAACACTGCTTACCTTGGCACTCAGGAGTGCAAGGATTTTACTGGGGTAGGTGCTGTATTCATGAATTTGCCAAAACCACTTCCATTAGTTTTGAAGAGAGTCCTAAGGATTCCAAAATCAGTGAGTGTTCAGATAATTTGTGTCAGGCTGACTTCCTCATCCCTGGTGGTGTTAATGTGCAAATATTTAACAACACAGAATTTGCCTCCATTTTTTCCTGTAAAGGGCGTGCTTTCCCACTGCTGATAATTCCTACTCAAAAGACTAGGACAATTATTCCACACAGGAGCTAAAGGCATTTGAAGAAACTGAACACTACTTTAGTAAAGTATTTCCAAGAGAGATCAATGGGTACTCCTTGCCTAAAGCACTTTAGGGGCATTTTTTAGAAGTTGGAACACCATCTGCTCCTAAGTAGAGCTCTCCATAAGTCCTCCCCATTTACTGATGTAACTGATAGGAGCAGTCTGCAGATGGAGCCTCCCAGCCCAGATGGAAAGGGAATTTGGCTGGATAAATAAACTAATTTTTTTCTTTCTGAGGAGAGGCTTTGGTATAAGCAGAAGGATGTGATCTGGACATCTAATGGGGATGAAAAGGTTGGGATGATGTCTGTTATGTCAGTTTGGAAAGAAAAGCAACACTATTTTATTCAGTCATTTATCTATGAATAGTAATTAGCCAGCCAAAAAGAATATTTTTAAATGAAAACTTCTGCTCCTATTTAAAACTTTCTATTTTGAAAATAAAAAGTCAGAAGGTAATGTAACATAAAACATAAAGTATATTAACATTTAAATGTCTATTAAACCCAAACCATTTGTGCCTTTTTTCCCCCTCTTAAAAAAAAAAAAAAATTAACCCCCCCCCTACATTTTAAAAGAAACTTTTGATGACTACTCAGCTCATGATGGAAAAAAAAAAAAAAGAACAAACTATTTTTGAGCATTCCTCTATTAGCAGCAATGTGAAAATGCATTTTGAAAACCTCAGGTAAACTCCCTGCTTGTTTTATACTCATGAGTAGTTGATTAAAATAGGACTGCTTGAATGAATAAGCAATTAGGATATGATTACATTCAGGTAAACTGTAGTAGTTTTATCTTAAAGAATTAATAAGTGATTCTCAGCTGATTTCTTAACTGCTTTCAGAAGGTGAACCACCAAGATCCCTTATATACATCCTAGTACTGACATTCTTTCTTTAGTACCACAGCTGGTTTTTAACAGATTTCAACCAAGTAATTTCTTTGTAGAATCATCTTTAACACAGTGGTCACAGTTACTTACTCATACAATAAAAATCATGTAAATATGCATTTGACATGCTAAAGACAGGCTCAATTATGTAAGAGAACTGATGTTCATTTTTTCTAGTATGAATGAAGTCTGCTGCAATGTTTCTAACGTGGATCTGCTCTTAAGTGCAAATCCAGGCAGAGAGTAACACCTTTATTTTGCTCTGTGATGCCCAAACTCTCATTGTGTTCTCAATTTTGTGTACATTTAGATGTTCTTAGAGCTGTATTTTTCTTAGCTATACTTTGTGATAGCGTTTCATGCAGCATGCAAGCATTCTTCAAAGAGCTTCAGAATGAAGCACGTATTTTACAATACATTTATGGTGAATTGGCAAGTATTAATTATCTTTAAAACTTTCTCAAGCTTAAAAACCAGGTGAACACAACTCAGGCAGAATCCTTATGCTCACTGGGGAGTAACACCCAGGGGAATAAACACTCTGCTTCATGAGGACACGTCCATGGAAGTCTGTCCAGCCCAAACAATTTCCATGTGCAGCACTTTCATAGCAATTTTCTATTAACCCAGAAACCTTCTAAATACAAGTTCAATTGGCTGATGTTCTTCCTTGCACTTCCTCTTCCCTCAAGGGAATGATAGGATTTCCCAGGCTGCCCTGTAAAACATGTGTGGAACATTCTCCCTAATTCTGCATGCCCTGCATTTTTCAAATTCTGCCTTACAATTTTTTATTACGTTTCCACATATCCAGCCACCTATGTGAACTGCACAGATGTATGGTGATAAATTTGTTTTTTCTACTACAGCTCTTCTTCCAGCCATGACCTTTTCCCCCCTTTTGATTTCATCCCATGTTGTATCAGCATACAACTGATTTTAAATTCCAGGGACAAGAAACAGCCACTTTTAATTACTTGTATATCACAGCATTGCCTGTAATTTTCAGACACTTTGGGCATCTTTTCTTCAAAGCATCATACAAATAAGTTGAAAATGGGAATACTCATCTCAACAGCTTTCAAGAAAGTCAGTCAAGAAAGGGAGTAGGAAAATACTATTGTTCTCCTGTTCCAAACAGGAAGGTGAGACATAAAGTCATGCCAGAAACCTGGGACAAAGCCTGTGTTTGAATACAGATGTTTATCCAAGATCATAAGCATGGCCCCAGCCTTTGTCTGAGAACCAGAATGAATACTTAGAGTACTAAAGAAAGCAGTGAATGCTGACCTATATTAAAAAAAAATAAAATCAGAGAGCTGCATTTATGGTAGAAAATAAAAGGGGTAACAGAGATGATACCCTGGAATCACCTATCAACAGGAACAAGAAAGCAATGATCAGAAGAAAGAATACTGAGGAAGAGATTTTCTCCCCATCCTATGAGTTGGAGCTGTTGATGAGAGAATATATATGCAATGAACATATAAAATATAGATTTATATATACAAATATACAATAGGAAATAGTCAGTATACAAATACTTACATGTAAAAATAGTTTTTTACTTTCCCCTTTTCTTGATTTACAAAAGCATACAAAGTTTCCTGTTGGTAAATGTTTAAGCAGTGTGAGTAAACCCTGTGTGACATGTTCCACAGACAATTCCTTCAAGTGTTCACAGTATTGGCTATTACAGTGTTGAATCTGACATTCTAGATGTTAAAATATTCATAGGACACTTTCTAAACTTAAAGCATTAGTTTAAATACAGCTTAAATAAAACTCACATGTGTATTTGAATTATGGTCATATTACAAATGAGTCTGCTGCAGTTGAAAACTTTCCATGACAGTAAGCTTGGAAATACATACTTAAACTAGAGATGAGTATATTTTAAGATTCTTGAACTGCCTTTTAATGTGCAGATAATACTGTGAGATGGGGAGTTCTTTCAACTTCATCTGAAGCAATGCAAGCTGATAGAACTCAGTATTACAAATTATCCTCAGTAGGAAAGTGGATGCACAGAACAATTTGCCATCAGAGCCAGACACACTGTCACTTTCTTCAAATACCCAACAGACAAGAATAAATGACAGGTACCATTGTTTTTGTGTTAAGAATAAATGATCTGGAGCATTCTGCATCAGGAAAGTGCTTTAAATTAAATTAAATTAGTCCTCACAATTCTCTTGTGAGGTAGATAGACACTACCCTTGTTTTTAAAGATGGAGAAACTGGAGATCTAAAATAAATTATGATGGCTGCATGGGAAATACTGTCAAAACACTGTTATTTGGATGTTGGAGCAAGTCAAATGCACAACTGGAGTAAATAGAGATATTAATGAGACAACATTACACTCACCAGCTTGGGTACTGACAGCAGGCTTGGTACAACAGCCAAAGGTTTATCATGGGCTGCAAAACACAATCTTTGCCAAGTGCCATTCTGCTGGAGCTGAAGTGTGGGACAACAGCTTCAAAAAGCACAAACTACACAGCCCCAGATGGTGCAGACTGACCAGGGTGGAAGGAAGCTGCATATCAGAAGTTATGAATTAATCAGGAGTCTTGAGTAGGTAATATCTTCTCATTCAAGAGTTGGGTACAGTTCAAGAACCATGCTTAGCTCATCTCTAATTTTACCATATATGCAAATGCTCACAATGTGCTGTGTATCAATATATTCAGGTGTTGTTTTTTTTTAAAATTTACTCACTCCTGGATCTTGGAGGTCTGTATTTTCCTCACATTTCTCTTGTTGAAAATGTCTACTGATACCACATATGGAACTAGTACAGCAAATGAGCTACATATAATAATTTTAAATATCTGAGATGATGGACAATTTTCAAAGGACCACCATGCTTTCTGTTTGTACCTGTATATACAGGAAATCTCATCTGTCTTTAACTGCTCCTGCCTTGAAGTAAAATCCAGTTAAAGTATAAAGTGCATAGTGTGGATTAAAACCCTAAGAAATAACAAACAATGTGTCTGCCTTCCACAGATGATTAATTTTGCTTAACAGCTGAACCACCACCCTCTTTGTCTTCTGGTTTTTAGTTTAGTGTTACCTAGGCTGAGAAAGGCCAGCCAGATGTAAGCAAAACTATTGTAAACTGAGACATTTTTGTAATATGCTGTTAAGGGAGAGTTAAGTAAACCAGTATCAAGACACTGTCCAGTTGGGATGTGTAAATATTATTGTGTGCTTCTTGGCCCACTTAGCAAATACTTTCTTTTCTGTGATAAACCTGTGGCCTCCATATGGAGCATTTTCATGGAGAAAGTATTCCTCACACTCATCTCTTCCCGGCTCGTAATAGTGGTAGGGAACTTTGCGAAAGCCTTCTGACCTAGGGAGAAGAAAGACATACTTCAGTACTGTTTTCAAGAAAAACATAAATATATAATACACCTGAATACAAGATACAAGCATCCTGGCTTGGATCAGCAGCAGTGTGGCCAGCAGGAGCAGGGCAGTGATTGTTCCCTGTTCTCAGCATTGCTGAGGCCACACCTCAAATTGTGTGTTCAGTTTTGTGCCTCTCACTACAAGAGAGACACTGAGGTGCTGGAGTGAGTGCAGGGAAGGACAATGGAGCCAGTGAAGGGTCTGGAGCACAACTCCCATGAGGAACAACTGAGGGAGCTGGGAGTCATCCTCCTGGAGAAAAGAAAGCTCTGGAGGGACCTTACTCTTTACAACTGCTTGAAGGGGGGTTGTAATGAGGAGAGAGTTGGTCTCTTCTCCCAAGGAACAAGTGACAGGACATGAGGAAATTGCCTCAAACTACATCATGGGAGGTTCAAATTGGATATTTGGAAAAATTTCTTCACCAAAAGGGTTGTCAAGCACTGGAACAGGCTGCCCAGGGAAGTGGTTGACTCACCAGCCCTGGATGCACAAATATGGCACTTGGGACACAGTTTAGTGCAGATTTGGCAGTGCTGGGTTAATGACTGAACTCCATGACCTTAAAGGTCTTTCCCAACCTAAACCATTCTATGAATGATCTGAAATCCTGTCCATATGTCAGCACTTGAACTCCTTTGCTAAACTGCAAAAGCTTTCATTCCACCACGATTTCTAGGAATTTTCCTTTGGCAGAAGAAGCTCAGTGTATCTCTTAGCATACACCCATCTTACCAGTCAGTGAGAAGCCGATGGGCCGGCTCTTACGGGCACTGCACATTTTATTTAAGCTGTGATAACTCAGCCCACAAGGCTCCCTCCCTAAGCAAAGTCTTCTCACTGGATAGTCCTAGCTGTTGAAACTGGTTCTTGAACTGGCTGAACAGGGCAGTTATAAGAGTAACATCCAATTTAAGTAGGTAATCCAGTCAGAATCACAGCTTAAAGGGGACATCCTTCTCTGCTGCCAACAGTGCTATCATGCTGTTGACCAGTTTTACATCAGGGCTATGCTATGCCAGCTTGGCTGAGCTCTCTGAGGACAACCTTAGTCCTGTCACCCCTCATCCCAGGGTGCCTACTGTGTGTTTTCATAAACAAAGAACAACATATGTTCATTCTGTTCATTCCATCTGGATGACTCAATCAGTGAGATCTGCAAGTTCTAAAAAGTCAGCCTCTAATGTTAAGATATCCTAATTAAACAGCTGTGACTCAAATTCTGTTGTTTGTGACATTTTTTTAGGTTCTGCCAGCAATGAGTCTCACACTGGAGTGACACAGAATGTGGAGTGAGAATCTGCACAAAGGCTTGACTTCAGGAGCTCATGATGCACTGGACTGGTTACATGCAGGACATGGGCCAGCTTAGGCACAGAAGAACAGATGTGTATGTACTAGTGCCATACATTGTTCGTGGCATTTCCTGCTTTTCCGAATGAATGAGGAATAGTTTCATTTTATATTTTTTCTACCATATACAGTAGATTAAAGTATTTAACTTGGATTTTTAAAAACTGTGTTTAGAGTTATACTTCTGACCATAGGATTAATCCGCTGTCACTGTAAGGTCACCAACAGTAGCTGGTTGGAATTTATGTCAGTTTATGGTGATAAAGCTCACAGGACTTGTTTTATTATCTAATTAGAACCCTCTACTACTCAAAACAAGCCATATATAACTGAGAAAGTTCAAGTAGGTTGCTCAATGGTAGTGAAATGTAATTTCAGGTAACTATCCTGGGCTAATCATTTTATTTCACTTCCAGGTGTATTTGGTATTCAGACAGCAATGTATGAGTTTTTTGCTCTACAGATTTGTTTTAGCAATGTAAGCAAATACATTTTATCAAAAGAATATGAGCATACTTTATTTCCAGCTAATTCAGAAACTGAAAAAGATCTTTGATTAAAAATAGCTCCTTATGACATCTGATGTTAGATTTTGTAAATGGTTTTATTTTATCAACAGCACATGCCATATCAGGAGTGAATATGCTGACAATAGTGTCACATCAATGCAAAACACTGGGAAATGACTGCCTGATCCATTTTTTGGATTTATGACATTAAAATCAATTGTGAAATTTTGACAAGACATCAGAATTGTAGATGCATGAAAATAATTTTCTTTGATCTTACTTGCAGTAGGTGTCATTTATCATCCCATAGACGTGAATTCCATAGCAGGCATCCATAGCCAAAATTAAGGTAAACCAACCCGTGCTGAGATATGAACCTGACTGGACTCTGTAAAAATACAACATACACAAAACAAATTGCAATGAGAAATTATCAACACTTTATCAAAGAAATACAATCTATTGCCTGGGACAAAAGGCATTAAGCAGCTTGACAATCTGTCAAAACCATACAACTACTTTGAATTATTTATAGATATCCTCTCATTCTTCCCAGCTTGGAGCCTCCAGCTATTGTCCACAGAAAAAAAAAAAACATGTTAAATACTTGAAGTCAAACAGTGCATCTCCAGTAAAACAGAGAAGTATTTATTTTCATTTATTTATCTCTTAACTGAAAGACAGCAATTAGTAGAGTTTGTAAAATGAGATAAAGTTTACCAAAACATAAAGTACTGTTGGAATTTGTGGTGTGTGCATGTGAGTAGGCACCATCTTCTTCTACAAGCAAAATCTTAATCTGCAGTGGTCTATTCTCGACCTGAAAATTCAAACAGTTAGGAAACTTCCAATGATATTTTAGTACAAAATCATCTAATATAAGGTTCTGTAAACCAAAATTCTACGCATATCCCTTTACCTAATTTTGTGTTATCATTCTTCAAGCTACCATAGCAGAGAGAAAACCACAAGAGGATAGTGCCCAGATTGACAGTCTTTGCTCAAATGACTAGATATATTCAATCAGCCCAGAAGTATTACCTGCACCAGTGGGAAAAGGATTTGGCTCACAGACTGGTTGGTTGAGCCAACACATGCATTGTTAACCACAAACCAAATCCTGTTTGCTCTGCTCACACAAATGTTACCAATGGGGGACTGGGAGTCCATGGAGTTACCCAGATAACGTGGGCATGCAAGACTCACTGTTTTCACACCTCACCAGTAGTGAAAACACACTTAGCCCTTGCTGCTTATGAACTGGCTGAAGTCCAGCTTTGTGCATGTATTGCTTTCAGTTTGACTGAAATCAGTGAAAATAATTATCTTTAAATTATTTTAAAATGCCCCATTTCCAAAGAAAGACACCACAAAACCATCTTAATAGAGCACCTTAATAGAGCTGGGTGTGAGTGAGAGGAGGGGCTAGATGAGCTTTCTGCCACACTTGTAAGCTCTTAGCTTTTGGGTATGGCAGGGAGCAGTCTGTTCTCCATCCTAAGTTAAAGCAGCCTAATGTTTGCACACAATTAAGTTTTGCTGTAAAAGAACTCCCAAGTAAGCCCATGTGCAAATCAGTTATTGCCACCAACAAAATCTTCTGAAAACATAGGAATAAAATTTTCATGTGTAAAACCAAAACCCTACAGCAATTTACCCAGCCTATAAGCCCCAACTTCCCTGTGAGAAGAACCAACCTGATGGTTTTTTTCCTGGTTCAGAGCAAGAGTGTACTCTGGTCTCCTGCCTCCCTCCTCCTGCATAAAATACCATCAGTGGCTTTTGGCACAGATTCTGTGTTACTTCCTTGCTCAGGTTGAACTAAATACTGTTTAAGACAATGGGTGAAAACATAGTTGTACAACCTTTATCGTGACAATTACCTGGCACATACAGGTCTGAGATTCAAATTCCTTCTCTGTGTAATACCTTCTATTATGGATACTAGAAAAGCTCCAAGAGCTTTACGTTCCTAAAGAAACTCCAGTACACTCCAGTTTAAATAAACCTTTGGTTTTTTTAGTGAAAAACAATTGCCTCAATTCCCAGCGCTGAGTCCAAGAACACTGAAAGTAGTTAAATATTCTCTTCCTTGCCCATGTCTGTCATCCTTCATGGTTGAGCTGGTGTGAACTTCTATCCCCACCTTTCCTGAAATATCCTTTCCTTTGGGGAAACAGCTAAGTATCTGTTTAGCTGCTTTTGTAAAGATCATACTGGAAATAATACATAAAGGCTTAACTTAAACTGAAGAACAACAAGTGGAAACTAAAGACAGGGTGCCAAACACCCATGTTTCATTAGGTGGAAACCAACTGTAATTGTGCTTCTACTTTTGACAGCTTTATAGCCACAAAAGTGTACAGCTGTTTATCTGCCCCATCAGGATCTTCATCTCTTCAACCAGAAAGTTCTGCTACTGTCTAGCAGGGAGAATTCCCAATCCAATTCATGTTATTTCAAAATAACATTCTGCCATGATAAAAGGCTGCATTGCTTCTAACTTGCTTTCTGCTCTTGCACCAGGAAAACACTGGCCTTGAGCTTTCAAAGCATTTTAGAATCATAATAACCATTTTTAAGAACACGATGAAGATCAGGACCCTTCCAATAATGGAGAACACTATATTGACAGGAGCATCTGAAATTTGCTATACTCAGGAGGAAAAAGGAATTTAAAAAAAGAATTAATCAATATTTCATGTCTTGTTTTAACACCATTGGACCTT
Source organism: Vidua chalybeata (assembly GCF_026979565.1). Taxonomy (NCBI): domain Eukaryota; kingdom Metazoa; phylum Chordata; class Aves; order Passeriformes; family Viduidae; genus Vidua; species Vidua chalybeata. The sequence goes on along the minus strand of NC_071538.1, from coordinate 16,063,161 downwards.
AGTCCTCTCATCTATATACTGCACTGGCAGGATAAATAAAAACAGCAGAGTGAGTTCCCAGGTACCTTCCCTGGGAGATGAAGTACATGACAGAATACAGATTATATACTTTAAACCAAAGCACTTATATTCATCCCATTTTTTCCTCTGAAGATACAAAGGGATAGAAGGGAATATACTTAAGGAGTGGAGATTCTGGATGATTTGGTAACACTATCTGATACCATAAACATACTTTCAAAATTCTAATGAAAGCAATATTAGAAATGCGAAAACAATTTTAGCTGTCCCTAAAAATCCATAAATCTTTGAATACCTTTTAAAATATCATCCCATAAAACTGTAGTGCAAAGCAATGTCTCAGCCCTTGCTATTATGCTAACACTGTGCACTCAATTTCCCTCTCTACAGGAGAGTTTTACATGTTTCTTGGTCACGGGTTTTTGAGACTCATTAGATAAAGAGTTCCTCTTGTTACTGTAATTGTACTCAAATTTCAAATTTTACACATAGGAAATTAAAACATCCTCCATTTATGGGTAGTGTAAGGCTATGTAACTGCACAAATCTGGGGGAGGGAGGATATTAATCCCAAAACAGGGTAAACAGGAGTTTGTTAAACATCATCTGCAGAACTACAGCAGGCAGATCTGGTGTGATATATGTATGTGCAACAATCCCAACGTTGTTTCCTATGGCTTAGAGAGTCTTTTTTTCATAGTATAAAATTAATGGGGTACCAGATCTGGACAGGAAATTGTCTCAACAACTCAGGAGAAAATAATGCACTGTTTTTCAAAATACACTTTTAAAAAGATGGCTTTGCTTTTAAGACATGATTTACAGCTGCATGCAGCAATAAAAAGGCAATGCTCACAAAAACTTGCTTTGTTTACCTTAAAAATGAAACCTTATTTTGCATACGTCCTACTTTATTAGTATTCTTAAAGAAATGACAGTTATAGGTTGTAATTCACTCTGCTAAATGCCATCCACCATTTCAGAAAAGTACATAGGCATATGCTTAACATTAAAGACATTAAAGGACCAGTGGAATCAACTTAGTTAAAATGCTTGAAACTAAGTATATGCTTGCTTATCTTGCTCTTAGTAAAGGTTTAAGTGCTTAAAATGTCATTATTTAATCTCAGAATATATAAGTAAGCTCCAAGATTAATAGTTACTTGAAAGTTTAAAGTCTCAAAACATAGAATTTGCATTTTTAGTAATGCCTTCCATAAACTCCAGCAGAAGGAACTGATTACAGTTTCTCACAACATGTTACAAAAGAGACTTGCATTCTATATTTCACAAGAAAATAGTAAACCCAATTGCTAGAGTTGTTATATGTGACACATATAGCTTTAATTAAAAATCAATTTAACATAAAAGCCAATAGACAGGGCTCTTCAGTTCTAAGTTTTCACTATTTCATAAAAAGAATAAGAAATTGATATAAAGAAGATGGAATAGAGAATGCACCCTAAAAATGCTGCAAACTGAAATTCATCTTCTTTGACATCTATAACCATGCTTTGATGTAGGCTAAATGAAGGAAAAACTCATTCTTTCTGTCACTGGGGGTAAATGGAAGAACATAAAATATTTTCTTGGTGATCCAGGGCAGGTGAGTTCAAAGTGAGTAAAAGTTTTCTTGTCACTTGAGTTCTGATTTTAGCAGAGAATTCCAGGAAGTTCTTTTCTTCATTCAATTGTTCCAGGATTTTTTATGTGCACAATCAATTTTAGTTCTATGGTTCAATGGACTGTAATTTCCAGTGGGGACTTCAGTGGTAAAAAATAAAAATGGAAAAAAACGTTTGTGAAGGCAGAGAAGATGTCGACACAAGCAATTGCATGTCAATCTGATTGCAGAAAAGAATTTAGAAGTCTATTTTTTAATTCTTTTGGGAGAAACTAGAGATCACAGAAGGTCAATTAAGAGTGTTAATTAAGATAAAACCGAGGAAATTTAGTACTTCAAAAAGCTATTAATTAACAGAGAGCTTGCCAAAAGCATTAGATAGACACTTTTCCTTTTTGACTTAATTTCAAAATATTGCAGTAAAGTAAAATTCAACAGTGACAGATTGAAATGACAAAATTCTCCAGGCCAATTAATTGACAAAAAATACATCTTTTCATAAAGGCTGTTTATAGAATCTAATCCTCAGATGACTCTCCTACCAAACTACTGAATCAGCAGCAGCTTTATTTGCAGCAGCTTGTCAGGCTTCTTGATTAATAAATAAGTATAAATAAGAGTATTGGTCTAAGCAAACAAAGAGAACTGTAATACATGGAGTAGAGGCTTTATAATGTGAGATGCCCTTCCAACAAAAAGGTTTGTTAAAATGATTCAAAATAAACAGAAATATTTTCAAAAACATGTCAGAATTAACTTAGACTATGTTCAGGTCGAATTATCTCTGGTACTTATTTGTATCTGCAGTGCATCAAGAGACCATGAATCCTCTGGGAGGGGGTCGGGGTACTCTGGTTTTGCCTGGCACTCTGTCATGTGCCCTGTGTCAGCCTCATCTGTGACAGGTCCTTGGGAAGGAGGGTAGAAGGTACATGGCCCCTCTGCACTCCCTTGTTAAAGACAATCAGCTCTTTTTATCCCTGGGTTTCTCTGGGTTTTTGCATTGCTGAAGCACAGTATATTTCCTTACAACTAAAAATACAGGAAATTTATCTGCCAGCACATACTGGTGAGCCACTACTTAATTCTATATACTAACCAAATTAATGCTACCATTGTACTTATGTTGACTGAGACTTCTCCCTTTTTTTTTTTTTCTTCCCCTGTGGGATCGTCTCTGAGTACAGCTGCTGTAAAACTCTTCTGCTTTGCCAAATTAAACACCCACATTCCCCAAGTCACAGTTTTGGTCTATGCCTTTCTCTTCACATCAGATGTAGGTTTGTAAATGACAGATTGGAATGAGTTGACAGAAAAATGCACCCACCACTGAGAGAACAGCAAGACTCTCACCTCTCTCCTGAGGAGCACATACACTTCTCTTGCCAGACAGCTGTTGTTTTGAGAGAAGTAAAGGAAGTACCTTTGGTACAGGAGAAGGGCAAGACTCTAAATCCTGAAGACTATCAGCCCTAGCCTGGATTTATTTCTGTTTTTTTTCTAAGACATGGTACTTTGTTGCTAATTATTTCATTACATACTTTCTGAATTAAAAAGAGCACAAGAGCAAAGAAGATGCAAGCACAGAGAATTGATTTTAGCTGGTAAAAATGGTTGCTATTTCTGCATTATAAAGGTACCTGTTGGGCAGCCATTTATCATTATTATTCATTCTTTTGTACATCTGTGTGTGAGTGTACACATGTGTTTGCTTTGTATTCCATAATGGTGCAGGACATCTAATAATAAACAGCCGTGCCCCTCTAGCAGTGAGCAGACTGTCTCACACATCCTGCTTCAGGTCATGAAAAGTGAAACATTTGTACATTTATTAGCCATCATGTATAGCTTTATGCAAAGCTTAAACAAGTGGAATGCATTATGAACAGCACAGACCACATTCCAGATTCAGGCAGTGACTGTGCCCAGCAAGATGTACCTGGGTGTGAAGAAGTGATGCACTCCAGCCAGCTATTTGACTTACTATTTACTTATTATTTTGGGCAAGACAGGCAAAACCAACATTAGAAATAAGGACTAGTCTGTTACTACAAGTACAGAAATAGCTCAGGCATCTGCTTGGGTATTTAATTTATGGATTTATTTCCAATCTTTGTGTTGTGTACATTTTTCTAATTTATTTCCTTTCTTTCTTTGTCTATTCAATACACTCATGGAAACCTGAAACAAAGAGGAAAAAAACCAAGGCAGCAGCCTGAGAAAATTGACTTCTGCTGTCCAAGCTTCTGTAGTTTCCTTATTTCTGATTCCTTGACCTGACTTTGATGTGTCTCAGTTCAGTTTTGAACTCAGGCAACGAGACAAGGAAGTTACTTCACTGTGGCAGAGAGAGCTCCTTCAGACACCTCTGCTGCTGAGCTCAAAGAAGAAAAGCAGAATTCCTGTTTATCAAGGGTGATCACAGAGGTCCAGCTTGCTGCAAAGCACACAGAAGAGAAACAAGACTAAAGAATTATAATGTAAACTCTGCCCTCCAGCCTATATATTGCACATACATATTATTTCAAGGTGATTCTCATGCATTTTTAAACCTGTGCTAATCTCTTAAAAACGAATGGCATCCCCTGTCGAGAACACAAATTGGTAGATGAATTTCTTACAGCTACTGGGCTTCTACAGGTTGCACTGAGTCTTCAGGTGAGAACTGTGGTCTTGGTGCAAACTGTTTACAGAACAGTAAATCCCAATTTCAAACTTTTTTCCTTCCCCACTCTCTTCCCTAATCCTGCTGTTTCCAGAAATACATATTCTCTTGATTTCTCTTGAGTCAAGATTCTTTATTTCCCTTTCTTAAGTACAGACTGTGGTTGGAGCCACAGCCCATGCTATTGCTGGACTCAAGTAATCAGCAGAAGATGCCTCTTGTGAGTGCCCAGGTTGCACTTGTCACCTGGGGTCCATGCACTCGAGCAGTTTATGCACAATCACAACCAACCTCGACCTGCTGCAGCTGCACTGTGCAGAAGGAGAAGTGCATGGCTCCACACATCTCCATTTGCACTTGGATTTTGTTGATGAACAAAATGTATGTGTAAATCAGGACAGGATGCACAGAAATGTTGCCCATTACAAACATGCAATTAAGTTTAGAACAAAGGAAAACTAAATTCACATAAGCAGGTTTGCGGGCTAAGCTGTTGGCATCTTTACATAGCCATTTTTCTCTTCAAAAATCAGCTAAGTGAAATTCATTCTGTGCTTAGGAAGACTTTATCAGGAAATGCAGCTCCTCTGGTCAGTGGCAGTAGAGCACTTGCTCCACAGGACAATTACTTATGCTCACAGTGGTTGAAGCAAATGGGGGGTGATGCCAAAACTTCCCTGGTTGTGGCACCACGGTGTAACCCTGTTCCCCACTTCTTACTGGACTATGCCAGGCTGAAGACTTACTGCAATCCATGGTGGCTGTGACAAAGGGAGTGACAGCTGAAACCCTGGCGCAGGTTTCAGGGCTGGTGCCACAGTTATCTGTAGGGCAGCTTTATGTGCTCTTCTCTTCACCAGTAGCTGCATCCAGTTTGCTGAGTCCTGGTTCAATATTTTCACACAGCGTGAAAGGGAGTAGAGAAGGATTTAGATTTTCATCCTTTGTAACCAGAAATTAGTCAAAAATAAAACTCTGCCAAGTGGAAGAAAAAAGACAACAGGGCCTTTTCCCTGCATCTCCATTTAAATCAATATTTGCTGTCTTGGGTCTGCACATTTTTCTACCGCGAGGATATAAACTAAACAGAGCTGCAGTTAATCCAGGATCCCTGAAGAGATTTAATTAAGGAGGCTTTCCCACCCTTTTCTTTTGGTATTAAAGGGTACTCACTACTCCTAGCTGCATATTTTAGTGAAATGTATTGTAGGTGAATACAGAAGAAATTTCTTGATTAGCTCTTACGTTCTCAATACAAGATACAAAGGAGTTCATCTAACCTTGTCTGAAAGCAGCTTAAATTTTTCATAAAAACATTTTCTTTTAGGTTGGGTCTTTTTTATCTTTAAATTGAAAATATGATACAGCTTTGTAAAGGTGTATATTGTATTTCTGTGACACTGGGATGTGAGCAGAGGCTTTTATAAAGATATTTTGTTTTATTGCTATGGTGAAAATGAAAGAATAGCTAGCACGAGATTGTACCCTAAGTCTGTTCATTTAAGAGGAAAGAACACTGGACCAGATACTCAGCTGACAGAACCCACACTGATGTACATCAGCTGATACCCTTTCAAATTTCCCACAGTCTGCAGTCATTGTGATAGTTCAAGCACTACTTCTTTGATACTGATATGGAAGGGAAGGCGATGTTACATTGTTCTCCACACATTTCACATTTATCTGAGAACTTTGCTTTTTACCAGGATGGATGCCCATACAAAAAAAAAAAAAAAAGCTTATGGAGGGCCAGAATGTTAACTGTAAGTATTATTTCTGAACAGATTATATTCACTGGAAAAAGAGAACTCAAACTCCATAGATTAGACCTTCATCAGTGCACATTCCTCTATCAACAACTCTTCTCCCCCAGCTCTGGTATTCAGAAGAGTGAGAAGAGTGTTTCCAAGTATTCTAAAATTCATTCCTAATTTGTTGCTAAATTACTAACTGATTATTTACATTACAGTAGCACTGTGAATCCTCACTGTGCAAGGCACTGTACACACACAGCAGTTTTTGAACCAAAGAGCTAAACTGTCAAATACCCAAGAGGATCAGATCCTTTGGAGAACACACCTGTCCTTACCCCCAGCACCGCACCGCGTCATAAAGCCACGCTCTCTGGAAGTGCATCCGGAGCCACAGAGCTCTTCTCTACACTGCCTATTTGCACTAACCAAAAGTTCATTTCTGATTATGGAACATCAATATTTTTAGCAAAAGCAAAGTCTTAAATCCAGACAAATTATTCTGATATGGAAAAAGGAGGCAAAAAATAGAACTTGCGTGGGTCTGAATTTTAATTCAATTGCAAGAGGCCATAAAGTAACCCATCAGTCAAGCTTTGAAGATTAACTGCTAATTAACACAGATGTTGCCTTCCCTTTTACTACTGTAACTTTCTCTAGATTAACTTTTCCTTAAAGTATAAAAGGAACAAAATATTTCTCTTTCCTTTTCTTTTTTTTTTCTTTTTTGACATACATTTTAATGAAGCACACACACATATATAGGTATCATATTATGGTTTAGTATCAATATTAGGGCCTTGCTTACTGTCTATATGACATCAAAATAGATCAAGTCTTTCGCTGCTTTCTTAATTAACTCATCTCTATCCAAACATCAAGAAAGAAGCAAATAATCTTCACATCTGAGCTACTGAAACTTCCTCTAACTCCTCCACTGCTTGGCTTATATAGTAGGTGGCTTTCTGAAGGGCATCTTCCACTCATGCATATTGTGGGCAGAAGATGTTGAAGCCTAATTAAAGCCTCACTTAAAATATAGGGTCCCAAATCCTGAGGACACACAGGATTAGCTTTTGTCATTCCTCTTCTGTTCCCCCAAAGTCACTATATTTATACAGCAGGGTCTTCTGAAGGGCAGATGCCTGCAGCCACTGGTTCAAATATCTACACTGGAGGCAGCACCTTGGTTGTAGGCAAACATATGGGGCAGAACCAAGAATGGCCCAAGTTCTTCTCTTAGATGGCAGCCTTTAGAAAAAGCATGGTATAGCAAACAGTTCAGAAAAGCAGGAGACTGCCACAGAGAAGCTCACAGGAAGAAGAACTAAGGGTCACAGCTTATTTCCTACTATCCCACTGAACTGTGCTGGACAATTTCAGAATATCTTATTCCAATATTCATTGAATAGTCTGTAGGAGGTTAATAATACAAGTGGAAGCTTTGAGAAAAATCTCCATACTTATTAGAATGGCAGTTAAATGCTCGAAACCAGAATTTTTATGGCTTCTCTGCTATCAACTGAAGTAGCAAATTAGTTAATTTTCCAAGTCTTTTGCAATCCAGCCTTTTGAGAATAAAAAACACAAGAATCATCATACCAATCATCTAGCCAGCTCACTGTCAGTTTAAACTAATGCCTAGGTATCAAGAATGGTGAGGACTTCAGCTAGCACCAGGAATAAGATATTTACAGTGAACCTAAGTAAAGTGGGATTCATGAAGTGGGACAGTGGTCCTTTGCTTTATAAATAAATACTCTGATTTCTTTTGGCACCAAACTGTAAAATCTAGAACTGACTAAAATCTGGTCTATGGTTACATTACAGAGAACTCCAGGTAACAATAGGAGCTGCACAACTGGAAGGAATACCACATTAAAAATTAAGAGTTCAATCACATACAATAGCAGAGATAGTGTCACAATTAGCTTTACAAAACAACATAATTCCTTATAAAGCTCTTTCTTTGCCTCTTCATGCTATGTGCCGATAAGCCCTTGCCAACAAAGACATCATACTAATTACAATTAGTTATACAAAGAGTAGGACAACTTAAATGATTTATTGATTTTTTTCCTCACAAAATAAATGTTATTTTGAATTCCAAATATACAGTAAAAAAAATAAAGCAGAAGCCACAGATGTCATGTTCAGTCCAGACACGTATGAATGTGAATATACTTACAGGGACACTCAATCCATTTAAAACTTTAATCTTTTCCCTGGAAAAATCATTGCAGAGTAGGTTTTATGCAATTAAATTCATTTTTCCCTGAGCAGAGACATTTAAGGTACAAAACCAAGAGCTAAGCTGTTTTAAAAAACCCCTTAGAATAAAGAGGATCTTCCACCAATTTTTTTCTTAATGTCTTCAGGTCAACAAATAAAAGTATGCACATTTGTCAAGCAATATTAATGTGACACTATGTTTGCCTTTTATGTAATTATTATCTACATGCAATCTGAAGACATAAAAGAATCTGAAGTTGTATTAAATAACTTTCTGTGTTAACTATCAAACTGTGGTAATGACGACTTCATACCTAGGCATGGAAATAACAAAATAATCTTTCTGCTTCAATTCTTTGGGAACTCCTTCTAAAAATTACTACAAGACCCTCCTTTGTCCTCCATCCTGCAACATCATGAAGGTCCTCTAACCATACTGAGAATTTGCTTCTCCTGTGAATATCCTCATTGTTCAAGTGCATTTCCAGGAAGGATTTACAGCACTGAGAGTCTGAGCAGAACACAGCACTCGATCCTTCAGGGGGATCCTCTCATAAGTCTATTCTGAACTCCTCTGAAGTTCCAAAAAAATACCTTGACTCACTGAAAAGTTAAAAGCTGATCCAGTCTGATGTTCTCCCAGTCCTTTCTACATGCCCCATCTCCTGAGTGCCAGTGCACTCAAGCACTTGGATGCAAACCTTCCGTAACACAGACAATGAGTGTACCCAAGAAAAAAGGCTGAGACACAACAGCCACCGCCAGGAAGCAGCAGGTTTATTCCCTGTTCTCTGAGTGCCTTTTGCCATTACACCAACCATTTTGTCCTCAATCTTGTCAAGTGAAGGCATAGCACTTAGGAAAATACATTTCTCTTTTTTTCTGGTCTGCAAGTCAGCATTATCTGATTAGGTCTACTTCCTAGGGCTTGTTCAGTCTCGCTTATCAGACACACTGGAAAATATTTCCAATAATAAGCCAGCAGAAATCTGCCTTCATATCTGGTGTCAGGCTACATATAACAGAAATCTTTTCATTTTAGTTTTAAAGTATTGCTTCATTCAACAAGCCGACTGCTGGCTGACACACAATCTAACCTAAAGGCTATGGATCAGCAGGTAAATGCAGAAATTCTATTAGTTTTCAGACCTGAGGTTTACGCCTTTCATTTCAAATGAAATCAAAATCCTACACATGAATAGGTAAAGCACAGAGTAAAGATCCTGTCTTAAAACCATCCATTACATATTACATGAGTGCAAGGAAGAAAGCAGTTTCTGCATCTTGTAGATACTGTATTTCTTGTGCTCAGTGACTCTGGCAAGGATGGTAAATAGCAGACATAAAAGAGATCCATTCTGAGAAAAAATTAAAACCATGACGAACATTATATTAGGCAATGTGAAATCCTGCAAAGGTACAAAGACAGGCATAGTCAGATATGCTTGGTATTAACAAAACCTCTCCAAGCTTGTATAAATTGGACTTCCTTACCTAAATCCTATTTTAAAAGTCATAATCAAACTTGTCTGTGCTTTAAAGGTTTTGGAAATGAGCATCCTCATATAGGACCAGAAAAAGGAAATAGTGCAAAAGGGCATATTACAAAGTATGCAGAATACTGAGGAGAATATTTATTTTTCCAAACTGAAAGAAATATCACCAACAGAGCGTTTTCATTTCTTTGTTCTTTCTAGAAGTGTACACACCCAGCTTTATATAGAAATACATGAGATTTAGGAAAGATTGACTCCTAACTAAATTTTACTTCATTTTACTGTTTGCTCTAAAGAGATAAATTCACTGAAGTTCTCAGAGCATAGGCATCAACATTTTGACACACTATATGAGCTGAATCCCCAGACTAATAGCAGAGAGTATAATTCACTTCTGGTGTGGTTTTCCTTGACAATGGTGGATCATGATAGTCTTACAGCAAGAAAACAAATTGTGATTACATGGTCACAATTATGATCACACAAATAGTGGTTTGGTTATTTTTGATGTAGGTCTATTCTGTGCATTCAGTTAAGGAAATTGTTACATGGCTTTGCTATTTATTCAGGGAAAATATAGAATAAAAGCATGACATTTTGTTCCTTGAAAACATAGCTGTAATATTTGCCTTTGGAGTATGGCATTAAACAGTAAAGAAGCTTGTTGGGCTCCCTCTTTTTCATTATATAAGCCTACTCAGATCTTTCATTTGTACTTTGTGTTTATTTGTATTTAATCTGCATTTTCCCCTGGCAGTAGGTTTGATAACCTCTAGTTACATTTTGTGCTGATGCTATCTTATAGCTAGATGAGAACAAGTGAGTTGGTATTCTTTATCATAGCTCTTAGCTATTATAATACACAGCTCTCATTCATAGATATCCCTTACATTTTCTCCAGGAGAGGTAGAACTGTAGGTGTTACACAAATATATTATGTCAACTGGCCTAGAGGGAAAGCAAACAGAAACATCAAGATGCAATGTACAGGTCTAGCACTCCCCCAGGTCCAGTAAGTAAATTAAATCACAATTTATGAAGAAATAAAGACCCCAAACATGATAATTCTTGTTTATCTCAGAGATGATAACAGAAATGATGCTTTATCTTGTCCTTTTGACAGGTATAATGGCAACTCTTCTGATTCTGCACAAGTATTTTTGACAAGAAACAGTGCTCTGTACTCTTCATTCAAAGGCTGACCTAAATGGTGTTTTAAAAGTAACATTTTGTTGGGTTTTACTAAACCATGGCTTCACAAAGATAATATAAAATGTAAAATATAAATAGAAAATATAAAATATCAAGTCTGAGCTGGCATCATTGCTTATGGAGTACCTTCCATCACAAAAGGTTTTTAGTACAATACATGCACACTGACAAATGCAGCCAATTGCACATGGCAATGGTAGAGGACAATTTAGGATGAGGATGAAGAACCATGTATCAAGTGAACTCCCCAAAAATATGGGAGATTCTTGTTCAATGCTGGCAAGAGAGGAATACTGCTATGGAGCGGTTTCCCAATGCATTCTTGAATTACCTTGGAAATTGTTCACCTAAGTATTGACCAGATCTGACTACATTTAAACTTGTTTGATCTGATGAGATCAGGCTGTACTGCTGCAAGTTTGAGATAAGAAGCCAGAATTAGAAATTGCAGATCTCAGAAAAGCAAAGCAAGAAAATGTACAACCCTAAACCATTCAAATGGAAATCATTCAATATAAACAGGTAGTTTCTTCTTGAACTGCTCATATAATATTCCATATCCATGGATCATTATGAAAACCACGTGCATACACAGATTATTACCGTAGGAAACAATGAAGATGTCTTACGTACCCTCATAGGTTTGCCAGCATTGCTCAGGGCTTTGTTATTTGAGAGCAATATCATTATCCTTTATCTTTATGCTGTGTAGAATCGTCCTCCATTGTGCAGTATTCATTATTACACACTTTGTCATGCACTGCCTCTGCATGTGTATGTAACACACACAGACTACACCAACTGATTTACAGGTACCACGGACACACACTGCACTCACATCCATCAGAGTATTCCTCACCCTCACAAGGCAAAGCTGCAGAGTTACACTGGTTTGTACATTAGAAGATCACACTCTGTAAACGTTGAATGATTTTAGTGGTGACATTATGACTTTGTTTTCCATCAGTTTGTTCCTAAGAGGATGTAAGATATAAAAATGTACTTGTGGAGGAAGGAATATAAATAAAACTATTTTATAGATTTCAGCAATTGCTCAAAAGCTTGAGAAAACAATACAGGTGTGGAGGGAGAAGAGAGAACATCTTCAACTGAGATAATTCAAGTTTGCCATTTACTTGTACAAGTATTACCAGAGAGCTGCTCTTCAACCAGGGAGCTGTCACTTCTCTGAACTTGACAGAAGCTTTGTTCTTTTTTACTTTTGTAATTTTACTCGATTTTTCTGAGTGCAGGTAAAGGATTAGTCTGAAATCATGTTTTTTTCCCCCCACTGTGGAACGAGTTGCCCACCTCTAACTTGTAAAATACAATGTAGACTGGGCAGAATCCATAGCATTTAAACAGAGTTTACAGAGGCAACCAACAGAAAACAAGCAACTGGAGTGGAAATATTTTGTACAGAACAGTGTTTGAAAAGATGCTAGATATTATCTCCCTCAGTCCTCAAATACCACAGTAAATGAGCACATAACTCAAACCTCATTTCTTCCTGGAACATTTTTTAAAACTGTCTTTCTTACTTATTTCTGGAGTTTCCCTTTAAGAAGAGAATCTGGGATGAGAGCATTACAAATATAAGATAATCTCCTCTTGATAACTTAGTTTGCTAGTGCATAAATCATATGAAATGTGATTCTGAATTGCATGAATGCATGAAAATTAACCATGGGAAAACACACTGCAATCCAGAGGTGAAATCTACATTGGCAATATGCTCCTTTTAAAGCAGTTTGATGCTGCACATAAACAAGCCCTCATAGTTTTATGCAAGGTATGTAAGGACAAATATTATCATCAACAAGCAGAAGAGCTAAACCTGGGGGGACAAATCCAGCCCTGTGCAGCTCAGTTCCATCTATGCTGAGCTCATGTACCCTCCCCAGGCACGCTCAGCAGCCTGTCAGACCCTGCCTGAGATGAGCTGGGGGTACAGGATGTTACTGCTCCAGCTGTTTGTCAACACCAAACAGCTGGAGGTGGTTGATCCCACACAGTTGTGGAACACAGAGCACAGGTCTCTAACCTGCTCTGAGCAAAATAACCAGACTAGACCAACTCCTGGGCTTTGGAAGCACAACAGCAGGGGCAGCACAGTTAGGAAGGGGCTGTGTCTTAAAGCAGTGCAGCCAGGAACGTGAATCTTGGTAAAGCATTCATGAGCCCTGGTAAAACAGCTTCCTAGAATTTCTATTAATAGGACATTGGAAAAAATAAACCCACCAGGAGAGAGCAAAATATCTGATCTTGTGACTATGGACAAGTAAATGGCTTCAAAATGGCCCGATGCCTATAATGACAATTATTGGAATCACATTTTTTCCAGCCTGGATTGAAGCATACTTGATATTCACATAGAAAGATCATTGATGTAATGGTAATTTCTTTGCCACTCCAGGAGCCTGAGTAGCAGACTCAGCTATGATTAAATCATTCAATTCACCTCTTTGTATCTTTTACCTGGGATGACATTGTTATTTACCTGAACCATGGCTATAAACCCTCACAATTCAAATATTATACAATGCAACAGACTATTGCCAACCTGAGACAAGACCACTAGTAAAGCACTCCTCCCTAAGCAAATAATGCTGTGAGCTTCTCAGTACTTTGCCTTAGGTGCTTAGCTTTGTTCAAAAATAATAATGAAAAGAGGCAGAAAAGATATTTGACAAAGTGGTCAGGTGGAGGCTTACATTAAGATGGATTTTCATTCAGTAGCAGCAGGTTGAAGAGGCACATTCTAGAAAATAGTATTTTTGTTCCTTCCTCCTCTTTCTAAGAGAAGAAGAAGTTTCAATCCAAATTAATTTTTATCAAAATTCCGTAAAAATGAAGTAAAATTATTTATGCTCTTTGTGATCTCTTTCGGTATTTGGTCTGACATTAAACTGCGCTGTGATTACATCCGAATGACTTAGTGGATAGAGTGCTTCAACTGCCCCAGAAATAAGAATTAGAATTTGCACAAAGTTGTATTAAATTATTACATTCCTTCACATTTTGGAGTGCTCCAAAATAAACAACAACCTTTTGGGCTTTGTTCCAAGTGCTTTCTGCAAACAGAATTATTAAACTATTCACACACCTGTCAATGCAGGTTAGAGCATGGTGCTGGCAACGCCAAGGCTGCGGATTTGATCCCTGTATGGGACACCCATGCTGAGAATCTCTTCCAACTCAGAATATTCTGTCATTCTGTGATTCTAACTTACTAACTGAAGCACATGGAAGCTGTGTCAGATATCCACATGGCCTACTCATGGACAACACAGATGTACTCTCACTGTCTCCAGACTCATAGTATGAAGCCCAGAGTAAGCTGCAAATAGACAAAAGATAAATCTAATTCTCAATCAATTGCACTGAAAATGCACCATAGACTACAGGACAACAGGAGGACAATGTGTTTGGCAAATACAGGTTACAGAGACAAGTTATGGGATGTCCCACAGGGCATACATAGGCATTGGCAATATGACCACTGGTATGGAATTTGTCCTAGAGGTTACTGAATGGCTCCCTTATGGGTGGGCAATGTGCCAGCAACGTGCAATTGCAATGGCCAAGCAAATGGAGGTCCACCAAAAAGTGAAAATCCCTGTCTGCTTCTGCCCCCAAATCTCATAACTAAGTGGGATGTATGCTTGGTTTTTGCATGCAAAGAAAAACCTTCATCCTAGCCTGAATGCATAGAGAACTTTTCAAAGTACAGAATTTCAAACAGGATTAAACCCCAGTAAATCCTCTTTTGCTGTGCAGACTGTCCTTTCACTGAACACAGGTTTGAAATATGGAGAAGCTGATTTCCCAGAGTGCCATCCTTCTTTGGCTCAAATTCTCACAAAGGTTTGTTTTCTCAGCCAGCCCTGCATATTCCTCCCTGTAATGAGTGCCACTGTACTATGAAACAGCCAAAAAAAAAAAAAGGATTGCCTTTTCACAGGATTCAGGCTCCTACAAACAAGAAATAAAAAAGAGACAGTTATTGTTCAACTCCATCTCCCAAAATGGTGCAAAATTCCTGTCAATAAATTGGCCTCATGATCCTGGGGATTTTGCAATTATTATTCTCCATATTTTACAAAATGTTCTTTTCAAAAAAGTTTGAGTAGATCTTCAAAAATTTAAATGAACTGGTCTGGAAAGGGCAAGTGGTCAGCTGTGAAGGCAAAAGAAAATAACCAGTTTTCATTACAGATTTTATATATCATACAGAAACAGCATTCTAAATTTAACCTATATGGCACCCACTAATGAGCATGAGCCTCACTTGAAGTAACAATATTTTGCTGAAAGAAAAAAAGTACTGATGGTCTTTTTCTAAATTCATTTTCTTTTCCTGCAAAGAAAAATAAAAATATTCTGGAAGTGTATAACTATTATGCTCTAAAATATGTATTAGGTACAGAGATAAACTCTCCTAAGAAAACAGTAAGAAAAAATCTATTCATGAAACTGTACATCATTACTGCTCTGGTTTCTTCTGGAATAAAAATTAGTATTATAGCAATTAAAAGGATGAAACACAGCAATTAATTAATTCATTTATAAGGGCAAAGGAATAGAAATCTAAGTGCATTCCCATGGGACTTGCTGAGCCATTTAGCACCTTCTAAGTCATCTACCAAGAAAAGGTCACTTGAACTAATCCATGCTTACACCTTGGCATCTCCACTGAAACATGTCACCTCTCCACTGCAGAGGAATTACTTGCTGCCTATGACACTAAGTCTCAGAAACAAGGCAGACTAAATGGAGGCATGACTGATGTGCATTTCACAAGCCAATGAAATCTATACACTGGGTGTCTCAGGAGACCAACAGTCCAAGTTCCTTTGGAGTGTCTTCCTCTTCTGTTTACCTTTCAAAGCATTCCTCCTCCTGACACACTAACAGCAGTGTGGAAAAGGAATCATCAATACAAATCAACATCAAACAATTAACTTTGTGGAACAAAACTCAAAGGGAAGTTAAATGTATTTGCTTATGCTCATTTTCCTGAAATTCAGGGTTTAAACATTCATAACTAGTTGAGACTTCATCTTCTCCTGGTCTCCCAGGCTTTCCCTACACAAAGCCATCTCTTTGTAAACTGGGAATCCTGAAATCTCACAGTGAATGCCTGGCAGCAAACAAACAAATGAAATAACAGATCACAGAATAAAAGCAGCCATTAAAAAAACCCTCATGTATAAAAATTAGTTGTCAGGTAGCTGATAACTCCATTCTGTCTTCCTGTAACTTGTAACATGCAGGAAACAATCCCTTCACATTTATCACTATTTAGCAATACTACTCTCTCAGGTCTCAAAGCTTGGACCAGCTACAATTGCCACCCACTCCATATTCATGGAATCCATCTCCTTCTCCTGCCATCTGTTCTTTGTCCTGGATTAATCATGATGTATAGGGCAATATGGTTGTTACCTGCTCTGAGCACTGCCCCCAGTATCTTAGCATAGGTTTCAGCAGGATCCGGCTGTGCGGCTGTGAGTATCAGCTCCAAAGGCTTGGTGCGAAACCACTGGAGCACAGAAGCAAGTTTTAGGACTAGTACTATTTCTGATGCTCTTATCACTCTTTGTTCAATGGTGGAAGATAGTTTCTCTCATATTTCTTATCACTACCATGCTCCAAAACTACACTTGTTGCAAACATACCTAGTTGGTAGTGACCTCTGATGGATAACACATGATCATGTTTTAAATTTAGACTTCAAAAGGATTCTAAGATTTACCTCTGAAAATTAGGCTTTGATTGGTCTATTTGGGAGTATTATCTGTGATAATACATGCATTTTAGACTCTTGAAGAAACCTGACAGGTGCTAGACATAGAAATTGTAATTTTCCTCTGTGAGTCTGGCTCCATTACACACATTTTCAGATCCCATTTTTTAAGCAAAAGCCCTGTTTAAAAAATAATTTTACAGGTTTTAAGATGCCTGTAGTCATTTATTCTGAATTTCTCCTTTTTATTTCAGTCAGATATTAATAGAACAGCAAAGAAAATCTTCCTGTGGTTCAAAGAACTCGTTTTTCTCTATATCTGTCTTTGCTTACATGTGAGGGGGGAAAGGCTCTGATAATCTACAGTACAAGCAAGAAATGCGACAAAGGAAAACTTATCTTTTAACATGTTCTCCCATTTTTACTTCAGGTGAAACAGGCATTTAATATGCTAGAGGGTGCTTTCTGTGTAGCCTGGAACAGCAAAGGGACCCAGCATGCTAAATGTCACATATAGAGCCTGAATCATAACACAGCAGCTTAGGTACTACTGGAAAATCTGTGACAACTTGAAACAGATGGACAGGAATAGAAGTTTAACCAGGTTTGAAGCGAAAAATTAAATACCAGTGAGACTATTTCTTACTATTCCCAATATTAAGAATGTAAAATAATTTCACAGAATCACAGAATTTGAAAAACTAGAGTGAGTGTAACATATGCAGCAAACCACAGAAGACTTTACCCTTGCAAACAAAGTTGGTGAGCATTTTTGCTCACAGGAAAAGCATCTTAGTTTGAATTTGTATGATAAGTAAATATTCCCACTTCTCTGCTGGTTTGGAAGAGAGGTTAATAGAGGTGAAACATTCAACCAACATCTCTAACATACACATTTTTCTATGCAGGAAATCATTACTGTTCCTGCTTCATGATTTTATCGGCCTGGATATAAGATCTGCAAAACAGAGAAAGGTTTACAAATGTAAAAAATTCCTTTTTAGAGCAAAATAGAATTACATATTTATGTTTCTGATCAGAAAATAAGCTAGGACAGTAATTTCATTGAATAAACAGAGACCAAGTCATCACCCCTCTCTCTCTCTCTCTCTCTCTGCTGAGACCAAAGCTGGGATTTGCAGATCTCATCCACTGAGACTTGGATCGTCAGACCTATCAAGGCTGGTAAGATTCAATCCAAGCAGTTATAACATTTAAGTGGATTCTATTTTTGTTCAGCTCGAATTAACTGTCTGAAAGATTCATTACTTACATTGTTCAAGGCCCTGAACAAATCTGAGTTAACTTTAGTGGTTCATTTTCATAGGACAGAGCTAGTTTGTACACAAGTACAAGCTGAATTTTACCAGTGACCTAGGTGGATTTGATATGCACAAGACAAAAAAAACTCAAGGTACTTGAGCATGTTAATTCACACTAATACCAAGTGTATGGAGTATTGTAGTTTAAAAATCTTTGATGTTAACAGCATGAGTGATAAAATATGTGTCTAATCAAAATGACTCAGTATTGCACATTAAACCCTGCAGTACCCAATTACTCATTGCTGTTTCTGGTGAGAAATGTGATATTCAAGGGTATAACCTAACCTGCAGCCATAAATAACACATATATTAAAAAGAACAGGTTGATGGCAGGGCTACTAAATGCTGTTCTTTAACTTTGTGATCCTAGCTTTGAATCCAGTGGTAGCAGTAGCAGTGCAGTAGTTATGTGGTACGATCAGGTCCACGGACTGAACAAAACCACAAAGTGGTTGCGCTTGTCAAATGCAACATTAATAAGCTTGGGCTTGTTATGGAGATGATATTTCTTTGAAGAAGGATTCACATGTTTTGAACTTGTCATTTTGATTTATCTAGGAGTCTCTTCTTGATTTGCCTTGAAAAACCTTACAAGGGACAGCAAGAGAGTTTTTTGGAATGTCTTGTCACAGGAAAAGGCTTTATGTTACTGTACACCCACTTTGCTAAATAAGCAACCTGTCATGCTTGTATTAATTCAATCAGGCCAAAGCTGAAATTCATTTTGAAGCTTGTATTTCATAATTTTTTGTCTTGAACCATTGTTGTGTGCGAACACAAAGCTGTCTGTCATAGACAGGGAAAACAACTTTTTAAAAAAGAAGGAAAAAACCCTGTCAAATACTTTGGGTTAGGATTTTTTTTCCCTTTCAGTTCAAACAAGTGCCTGCTTTGTGCTGCAGAGATTGGTACAACACTTCATCCATTTCAAACGAGAGCCTGCTTTATGAACTCATGGCAAACGGTTATTTTATACAGCAACTTGCAGATATGATCCTCTGACAAGCAGTGCTCATTAAAAGAACATCAGCTGGCTCAAGCTGTAGTCTTGGTCGTTACTGAAGTAAGTCAGAGCCTTGGGGATTTTAACGCCATTTGTTCAATAAATAGTCTCATTCTGCCCAGCTGAAAAAAAATTTCCAATTTAAAAATAAATCTTTTGTAATGGGCTCGAGGAAATGTATGGTATGGGAGGATTGAGAAGTTATCTATTATACAGGCATTCTGTTCACATCCACGATGATTCTGCCTTGATAAACGAACAGTGACACTATTGGCAAACCTGGGATTTGAAGTAATGGTTCATTAATGCAACTGCACACTAAGTAATGTACTTGGGTGTCAGCATTCTGCTTGGTTTTCTTCCTCATCGTAATACTCTTTTTCCTTCTGGATATGCTTAAAAATATCCTGGCATTCTGTCAATATATTAGTTTGAGAACTGTCACCATGGGCCTGTAACCGTGGTGTGTATATGTAACTGTGCATTGACACATGCATTGGCTTGATGCATTCTGGTGATGCGAGTTCAGTCTCCTGTAGAGATCCAAATTATGATACAATTGCACTGAGCTTACAGACTTGTCTCATGCTGGGGTGGAGATGATGTGAGGAGCTAAACTCACAAAACAGAGCAACATGCTCATACTGCATGGTTTGAATAGCTCTTTCAGCTGCACACAGAGAACATCTTGCTTTTCCTTAGAGGAGTTCACAGATTAGATATGACTGAGCTTCCCTTCCCTTCCCTTCCCTTCCCTTCCCTTCCCTTCCCTTCCCTTCCCTTCCCTTCCCTTCCCTTCCCTTCCCTTCCCTTCCCTTCCCTTCCCTTCCCTTCCCTTCCCTTCCCTTCCCTTCCCTTCCCTTCCCTTCCCTTCCCTTCCCTTCCCTTCCCTTCCCTTCCCTTCCCTTCCCTTCCCTTCCCTCTTAGTTTTTTCAAACTGTATTCAACAGCTCCCACACCTGCCTGTCAGGAACCAAATGTTTAATGCAATGGTTTGTATAGTCCATGAGTCTGCTCCAAAAGGGTGAGTGCTCAAAGGCCCTGGCAAGAACATTTTGTTGTATTATTTAGTATTTAGAATCTATTTGAAAAAAAAACCACAATCAGAATTGGTACTGTTGGTATGGCAAGGTGTTAGAGTGCAAATAGAGTAAGGCAGGCTTCAATATCAAGGGGAACAACATCCAAAAGGGACAGACTTAATAATTCCTTCCATCTGCCACCTATAAATGACAGAAGGTTGATCAAGCCATCTTTGTGTGATCAGAGAGGAAAAGCACATTTTCAGCACAATTATGTAGCACTAATTTTAACTATTATCATATTTGTCAGCTAGAATTGCTTGCTAGTCATTGGATGGCTTACACATATTTATTGTGTGAAGAACTCAGAAAAGGTGTGTGTAATTGTTTTAAACATGTTTCATTAGTTTTTAATTTGTAGACTGATGTGACTAGTGTGGAATAAAGCAGCCTCATGCTTCCTGCCCCAGGAAATTCTTGGAAATTAGATATTTCAACTCAGTGGGATTCACATTGCAATGTATTTTAAATTACAAGAACTGAGTCTTTCGCTCGCTTCTGTCCATCTGTGTTATAGTCTTGGATTTACTCCTATACACAGAATGTATAGATTGCTTCTTATCTACATAGCTTAGTGCAGCTTACACAGAAAAATCAGGAAGGAAATCTCAAAGGCAATTATGTTGGAATTAAACAGCTGCAAGGAATTGTCAAATGCATTCTGGCCAGACCCAGCAGGAGTGTTTGCAATAGTTTGAGTTTATGTGAAAACTCACCTCACATGGACTTTCTGAAGGAAGACATAAGTCTCTGGTCAGGACACTGTGAAATTTTACTGAATTGCTCAGTTTTCCCCAGTCCTATAAAGACACCACTGACAGTCAGCAGAGCTCTCCTTTGCTAGTGGCTACTCATTGTAATCCCTTTTCCCCCTGCCCCCACAGGTAGGGAATGCGAACAAATATCCACTGCAGTCAATGGGATCATCCTAAATCCTTCAGAGAAAGCTATCCTACTCCATTAACCCACTGGGGACTGGCTGCAACAGAGGCCAGAGTGAGGTTTAGTCCCAAACCTGCCTCAGTTGCCACCCAGTTTCTCAGGATGCCTGTACCAGCCTATCTGTGCACACAGACAGGGCTGACTGCACCGAGCCAGCAACAATGACCTGCTGCTCAAGCTGGAGAGCACACCAAGGAGCTGGCCTGACTAATTCCACCACCAGGCTAAGATCATGCTGTATATTTAACTTATCTTTCCAGTTTGGCCAGGGGAACCTCCATTCTTATAGTTTTGGCGTTTGATGTGCAGCACCTAAGGAGCAAAAATACTTAACAAGCTGCAAACATTAAGGGGGTGCTTGAAAACTTCTTGTTCCAAGCCCACATATCTGATATTGAAGGTGCCCATTGGCACATTCCAAGCAAGAGCAATTTAAAAAACTGAACTAAACTATTATTGATCTGATTTTGACTGCTGTGCAAGGTGCAGCCCTTCACCCTGAGGTACCTATGCATTTCCACAGCTGACGGCCACTCCGAGTACAAGTTGATTGATTTCCTTTTTGTATCCAACAGCACTTTAGTGGCATTAAATATTATTTAATGGCACTGATTAAATTTTAAAGAAATTATAAAAAATCCTCCAACCAAAAATAACAACCATGTCTCCCTTAACTGTAGCACTGTTCCAGCTCTGAAACAAGCACGCTGTCTGGTTGCATTGGAGGGTCACATCTTGATTAAGCAGAGTGTCAAGAGTATTGATAACATCTTTTCAGTATTCTGGGGAGCGGCCATCAACAAAATCCTAACAGAGTACAATGGCTTCTACTCTCTCTTTATTAATCATGGAAATATATTTACCATTGGAGCAGAAGTGCATTGTATGGACACATAAGTCCTCTTTGCCCACATCCACATTGCAATCCCCTTTCATTTCACAGGAACTGATGTTACAATGGAAGTCAGTTCATATGAATCTTCCTGTTGCAAACAATTATTTTTACTAGAAATCTTCAAGAAAAATCAAAACAAAGCTCACAGACAAATAAAAATGACAAGTTCAAAACAAAAGCACATTAAAGCTTACAGAAAGAAAAAAACCTTTTTCCCTCACCAAGTCCAACTTAATAAAAAAGAAGATTCTTACAATCACAGTCCTGTTACATACAGAGATGCCAGAGTCTACATTCCTGATTGTTTTATATGAGTGGTGTCAGGAAATTGCCCTTTCAATAGTACTAAACAGGAAACATATCAAATGTATTTACTTTAAAAATCAAATGCAGGTGAGCAGGACACTAATTTAATTTCTCCTTTTATGGTAAAATTTCTCTCTCCTTTCTGGGCTGCAGCTGTCTGTTTGCAGATTGTTTGACTTGTCCAGAGAATGTAGAACATGGACAGAATCTCAAATTGTCAGGGCACAGCAGAGGGGAGAAATTTTCTCCTATAGGTCAGCAGTATCTGGTGTGGGTCAGGCAAGTTTGAGTGTTCACAAAAACCAGGGGGAAAAAAAATCCCATTGCAATATGGAGAAAATCTTTCTGGAAAGAATTCACTGAAGCTGAGTTACTTGTTTTACCAATCCCAGGAGGTGCAAATTGTCTCCTGGGATATGTCAAACTGCCCATGTCCTGTTAGGGCATGCAGTTCCTACTGGGAGATGGTCAGCATCTCACGTGATTTGGCCCTTTTACACACAGGGGCAAAAGAAGAGAAAGGAGAAGACTAAAATACCTGCATGGCTCATATCCAGGAAACTGAGAAAGCTCCTGAACACAAACAGCAGAGGGGAGCAGTGAGGTGGGGCTCCTGCCCAGACAGGGAAAATGTTCCGTTTCCTATGTCAATCCTATGGCAAATATTTGCAAGGACTAAGCAAGCACACTTAACTGGCTATTCTTTTTGCAAGCAGAAGCCACAGAAGATGTTTATCTGATTTCATACCTTAGCTGTCACTGTGGAAATTAAACATTCTGCAAGTCACTTTCGCTGTCAAATATGGAGACAGTTGGCAAATGAGGCCATAAAGCGAGAGATTAATTACTGGTTGCATGAATTGTTGCTGTTTTCCTCTGTCAATTACGTCACAGTTAATCATGGAGTGAACTCCTGAGAGTTTTGTATCACTCTTCCCTGCATTTTTCACAAATAAAAAGTAAACAAATGTAACCAGAGGTCAGGCTAAACTGTCCGTATTCACTGGCAGGAAAAAGTTCTGGGAATTGCAGCATCTCTCTCCCTCAAGATTAATTTAAAAGCTTGAATTTCACAAGACAATTTAAAACTGGCAGATCAGGACATCATGATTTAATTTAGGAATTTAAACAATATTTAGGCACATATTTATTCCTGGTAAGGGATTTTCTGTTACTGTATTTAGTAATTTCTGGGTCTTTGGGGCTCAGAATAGCTTATGGTAGGCTACATAAGACTTCTCATAAATGGTCAGGAGCAAAGAGTGAAATAAAAGAGAAAGAATGGAAGGAATGTACGTAGTGTAGGTCAGTCTCCGTAGTCACAATTACTGAGCTAAGTATTTCTTCCTATGAGGCCACTCTGGACTGGGTTTTCACCAGAAGGACTAGCTATAATAGATAAAGGCTGAATTTCATAGAAAGGCAGAAATATGATTTGCTATCAAAGAAGGCAATATACCTGCCTGTGCTGGGCAGCCAGCAGCATTTCAGTACTCCTCTAGTACTTTAGAAAAGACAAGCATCCCAGCTGCCTCCACAGGTGTCTTTTTTTAGAAAATGTGTTATTACAATTAATTTCATTAAATAAGCCTAGATATCAGCATTAGCCCATGTTCATATAGAATTTCCCATAGGAGACAAGTTGAAAAGAAGACTGTAAAGATGTCATTAAGGTATGTGGATAGATGAGGGAATGAAATCTTCCTAAAAATTAATGTAGAACACTCTAGAAGCACTCTAAAAGTTTGAGTTGTTTTCCTTGGGTTGCAGGGACAGTCAAATCCAATTCCTATATGAGTTAGGGAGTCTTCTTCCATCAAATTTGACATATAGGACTAAAACCACCATAAGCAGATACAGGACATCATTCACACCTGCATCAGTTCATTCCTCCCTACAGACAATGATGTCCACACTGTAATTAGCACAATGAGTATGAATACTCATAAATGGACTCTGCAAGAACAAGAATTATTCTCACTTCTACCTTGCAGGACCATCAATACCTCTACCAACTTTCTTCCTTTCATTTGACACTAAGAAATAGGAAGTTTAAAACCCTGCTCTGGATCAAATGGCAAATCTTGTTGACAGAAACAAAAAAAAATACCTCAATAGTTTTTATTTTAAGCACAGGAAAGAAGCTCTATGGACTACACTTCACAGAAATTATTAAGACTGAGCATTAATGAAGGAAAAAACATATGCATTTAATTACTTGACCAAAACCATCTTTCATTGGGGAAGTTGGTTGTAAATTGCAATTAACACTGCTCAGTGATACAGCATGGGTAGAAAAGTCTTCACACAGTTCTGTGTCAGAACAAGCCATTTGTATAATTTGAATAATTTTAATTGACTAAGGTAACAGCATCTCAGTCTTGCACTGGAAGATTTGCAATGAGTGAGATAAACAAGACATGCTGGTCAGATAAAGGAATAAAAATTAGCAATTACTGAGGGGTTGCTACTTGAGTTTGCTAGACATAAAACTGATGGTCATATCATCTATCTTTTCTGCATCATAGAGGCTGACTGGTGTGAGATGCTTGTTGTTTCTTGCCTACTGATCCAGGAACACTCTATTTCCAAAGAGTTGTGGGAATGGAGGCCAGCAAATGCATTTTCCTTCACCTGGAAGGTAAATGTACTTGAATATGTAACATATGTGAGGATATTTCAGTGGTTACACCAGTTCTGCTGGGCAAAGAAAG
This sequence comes from Vidua chalybeata, assembly GCF_026979565.1. NCBI lineage: Eukaryota > Metazoa > Chordata > Aves > Passeriformes > Viduidae > Vidua > Vidua chalybeata. Next base: position 16,038,144 of record NC_071538.1, on the reverse strand, counting down.
AGGTTAAAGAGGAGACTTTCTCTGTGTAAATATATAGAAGAAAATAGGCTCAAAAAGTAACATAATACCAGGGACATTTAGACACAGATTCACCACTGTACACAAGCCTCATGTGCTTTGGTACCGAAGTTTCATTTCAGCTCCTTAGCACAAGCTCCACTGCTCTGTGTGGGACAGGCACCTGCTTTCACTGAAGGGAATTCTGGCCTGACATGAATCTCCTTTTCATACCTACTTTCTTTATGTGATTACAATTAGATCCAAACCTTCCTACAGCTGTTGCAGAAATTCAAACCTTAGCAAAGATATTCAAAATTTTATAGACAATCTTCTGTTAAAGTCTGTAATTCTTGCCTCCACAGAGGGATAACATCAATTTATAGATACATACATCTTGAAGAACATAATTCATTTCATTCTTCATTAGAGTAACTAATGACTAAACAAATAAGGGATAACAATGTGTTTGTCAGAATAAAGAGGCTGTGAGGGAGATCATGACATCCAGTCATTCCTGTGAACTGCATTTCTCCAATCTGGTGTGCCAGAAACTACATGTCATTCAGGCTACAGCCAAATGAAGATTGGAGTATTCTCGTGCATGCTGTTATGACTGTAAAAATAATTAGTTGCTTATTAACCTACAAAGGATTATCTTGAACCAATAAGATTCTGCTTGCTGGACTGGAGCCATTTGATTGCCTCCTACTTATGTTTACAGGGAATTGGGGACTACTGCTATTCACTCTATCAGTGGTTATGAGAAAATTACTTTTTCCAATCAAGCTATTATGGTTATGTGGCTTTACCTTTTCTATTTACTGATAGTATGAATTACTACAATATTGACTTTTTTTTTTTCTGGTATTATTTTAACAATTGGTCAGCTTTCAGGTTTGGCCATAGGGCTGTTATAATTAACTGCAATACAACAATAGATGTTAAGAAACATCCTGACAAGACCAAAAGAAAAAACAATAATATGAGGTAAGAAGGCTGAATTATTGCAGTTGTAAGTTAATATCATATACAATCTGAAAGCAATACTTGGCTGGTTACATTCCTGACAGGCTTATGCTTGACAAATCTTCAGCCTATGGTGGAGAGCAGTACACTGATTATTTCCAATTGCTGCCAAGTTCTATACTAGACCCATGCAAATATTTGAAAACTGTGTCTGCAATAAGCTGATTGGTTCAGCATTTAATTTTTATATAACAAAAAAAACCCCAAAAAACAACAGTGAAAAAAAGAAAAAGCCAAACAACACAGACGTGAGAATTTTATGGGATTACAAGCTTACTCAGCCATCACAGGATGCCTGAAAGGCCAAGCACTTAGATTTCCTTGGTAGAGATTAATTAGCTAGCTGTGACTCCCAGATCTCTATTTTTAAATAATGACTTGCATAAATCTCTGAAGACAAGAATTTAACATTACACACAAGCATGGCTGCAAGATATTATTATCACTGGAAATTCAAGTTTGCAGGAAACTGATGTAATGCTTTTTCCATGAAGAGTAAGAAAATTAACCCTGACACTTATATAATTCCACTTGGGCTCACCTCGATTTCCGATAAAACACTACAAGAATTTGCATCCTCATACTTCTTATACAGCCCCAGAGTTGGTAATATTAAAAAATCTGGCAAGGTGCCTGTGTTTTAGCTAGAATTAATACTTGTGAAAAGGGAAACGTTTGGGAAACGTTGCAGTAAGCAAGGCCTGGTGCATTTGTTCCAAGGCTGCATTACAAACATTCATACATGGATACTTCTACCTTCAGTGAAGGTAAGCAGAACTGTTTTGCCATTTTTCGGATTGTTTTTGTATGTTTGTGCTTGTTACCATTGGGCTCACAACTCTCATTCTGAGCAGCTGCACTGAAGTAGGTTTAACCACCTGCAGGTTTCAGATAAGAGTTGCTCCTTTTTCCAACTCAGGTTTTGAATTCCCTCAATTCATGTAAAATTTCTGTCTGCAGTCATGGTAAAGACAAAGAGCAGGATGAAAGGAATAGCTGCCTGCAGAGTGATCCTCAATAAATGCATACCCCAGGATGCTGTCGTCAGCTGGCAGGATTCAGGTGCCATTCACAAATGTGATTTTTAACAGAATGATAGTCAATAGAATTGCCATAACATTACAGTGAGAAGAGAGGAGACATGAAACACTCCAAAGTTGATCTATGCTGCAATATTAAGTGAATTACCAGCATTTTGCAGTAGGTTTATCTCAAGGAACACAAAAATAACTCAGCTTTGAAATATCCCAGTAGTTATTTAATAGGCGCAAAAGATCAACAGATAATTACAGTGTATTTTGTTAATTACAGTGGATATGATTTATGGTATATTTTAATTACCACAGAGAACCTAGCATGAAGGATGAACACTAAAAAGTCAAGATAAATATATTAATACATCGCCTATAAAAATAAACTTATTAGGTAACATGTACTTCACTGATCTTTGCAAGAAACTGCCAAGCTACAGAAGAACAGCCCTTTTCTGTTTTATATGTAAAGACCCAGTGAGTTACAGAACCATCTCTCACTATTTGCCAGATTCAGTAGGACAAGTTTTACTCCCCATCACAAGCATATACCTTTAAGAAGTCCAAAGGAAAGAAAACACCTAGTGCTTCAGTTTAAATAGGTGACATCAAATGCTATTTTCTTAGCATTATTTCAGCCTTATGCTAATGAATTCAACACTGCTGTAGGTGAGTCTCTCCTCAATTATGCAAACTTTGGTCCTCAGTATAGAGGTCATTATGTGACACAAAGAATTTGTATAGTAATGAGGTTATTCACATTCTGTTACAGTGCATAAGAATTGAAAACCAAAAGTGAAATTAGCTTTCTTCCTCATCTTTTTTGTCTTCATAGATTTAGGCTAATAACTCTGTGGTATGGTATGACTGGGATACGAATATTTTAGTATACAGCACTGAACTAATATCACAAAGCAAACACCATAGTGGGGAGCATTGCATTAACACCCCTCTCCTGAGCTCTGGGAAATGAATTTCAGATGTAATACAGTGTGATGTTTACCAATTCATTACAATGACCTGGCATGCTGCTTCCCCTGAAAATGGCAAAAATGGAAATGTCACACATATTTGCATTCAGGAGGTTACTGGGTATCACTGCACACTTCTCATGCTGTCTAAACCCAAGTCTGGTTTTGCTGTCAGTCCAATGGCTCAGCTGTGACCCCATGGATGCCTCTGGGGGCACCAGGGCACCCTGGGCACTGGTTGCTTGTAGCATGAAGGGGATGAGGCACTTTGTCTCCTAAAGAGAGAAACTACACTCAGGACAACCCATATCCCACAGGATCTTCTGGAAATCTTTGGAATAGGCTGGAAGTGTGACTACAAGCAAGGGGATGTGGCAGAGGATGGCTGGTGTGAAAAGCTGGAACTAGCTTGTGCATTGCAAAGGGATTTGAATTGACGAGAACAGGATTTCAGACTGGGAAGCTGCTCAAGGTGGGGCAGAGTACATCTTCAGGCTTTAGGTACATTCATGGATAAGGACATCCACATGCAGCTATCTCAGCTTAAACCTCCTCTGTTTCAGATCTCTATGTTATTGGATCTTCTTAGACTAAAAAATAACTTCATGAAATCTGTGTTCAATATATGGTCCCAGTGTCTTTAAAACACATCTTATGCAAGCCACAAGAGTGTCTGGATTAAGACAGAAAAAAAGGTTTGGAGTTTTCTCCCCCCCTTTAAATTTTCATTAGAAAGCTGATGAAATCTGCAAAGCCAAGCACAGCAAATTACTTCAGAGTGACATTCCAGTCTTGACAAGGCAAAATGCCCAGCACACTAACTTTGTGGAATATAAAGAGTGATGTAGAACACTTAGCTCCCCCATAGAAAGAGAAGAGCTATAGCCAGGTCAGCTCATATTCCACAAAGTGTCTTTCTGGTAGTGATGAGGATGTGCTGGAACAAAAAAAGAGGTCCAGAATGTGGTTTCCATTTTATGGCAATTATTGATCGTCCAAAATTCAATCTCACTGCAAACTAATAAATATAATTTCCAAAGCAGAACTCTACAAGCTGTGGGATTGGCCATTTTTTATCCTTAAGTTTCAGTTTAAAAATGAGGTTTGAATTTTGATTTATTATTTTTTCAGTAAAATAGCATTAATCTCTGTTATGCGCTATTTTGAGTTTAATGCAATTACGACCTATAGGAATCATGCTATATTCAGAAAACTGATTAATGGCTGATTAATACTCAGTGTTCTTCTGCTTTTCTGAATTAAGGATACACCTGTGTAGAACAAAGCATTGCAATACAAAATACATTTAACTTTAGCTAGAGGAGTGAAGTGCAAACAAGTTCCACATCTCCTGTCTACGCAGTAATAAAACAATTCAAGAAATGTCTATCCAAATGGCCTGACCTTCTAAAGTAATAACTACCCAGCAGCTACCAGTGAAGTTGTTGTACCTCAGAATTAGTTTAAACTAAAGCTATTTAAGTGGAAGATTTTTACAAGGAAAACATGCAGTCATGGGAACAGAAATGGACGGTGCACCTTGGGAAATCCCATCACTGTCAAACTCTGGAGTGAACATCTAACTTTTGGTACCAAAATGTGTAAATCTTAGTTTTATTTTCACTGTGTTTTGCACACAATGGCTGACAAATAAAAAGTAATTATGAATTAGTGGTGACACTTACTAACTCTTCTGGGATATGCTAAAGCCAGAACTTCTAGTCCAGCATTTATTCTCTTCCCAGTTCTCCACCTTTACCTCTTGCAGCAGATCTGTGGCCTTGCCAGGATGTGCAAAAACCAGCATGACATAATCGTATTATGAAAATGTTCTTTTCAAAACAGTACCTTTTGTGACTTTCTGGGAGGCACAAGTGGAAGGATTCCATCATGGCTTAATGCACCTTCCAGAATTTCTCAGCTTTTGGGAGATAATAGCTGTTCTCTGATTCCTTTGTGTGAAACGCCAACATATTTATATTGAGATCCAGAGTCTGAGGCTGAAGCATCATTACAAAAGCAGTGAAGTAGGCAACAAGTTCTAAATGCAATTTTCTGTGAGACAGAAGTACATTCTGTTTCACGTTTATATTCAATGATCTTTACATGCTGAATGCAATACCATCATCACATCTATTTGAAATCTTTTTCTGCTACTGCACAAAAGAAATCATTCTTAATCACACAGTCTGGCAAGTCTTTAGGAGACCAAAGTTTCCCTATGAGCTGAAAGGGCTGCATCAGGAGAGATGGGGAGGTGAAAGACAGCTATTGCTCAGCTGCAGGACAAATCCTGTACTCCACACCCTGCAGATTGGCAGCATCCAGCACGGGGCTGCTCTGCTCACCGGGTCAGCTCAATTCAGCTTCAGCCTGGAAGAATTACTCTGGATCCAGAAAAAGGAACTTCTTGTTAAGACTGGGGCAATTGTTTAGTATCTCGCTAATGGTGCTGAATGTGCCACTAGTGAGCAAGTACTTGAGGTGTGGAGCAACAGCATGTGCATGAGGTTACAAAATTAGTTGTCTCACTGAAACATATGGTTTACCTTTACTTGGGCCACGCAGGTAATCAGAGGACTCTACCTGTTTGCAAGAAAGCCTCAGCTTTCATTAAGAAATAATGTCTGAGATTGACAAGCTTGTTTACCCAAATGCAGATGCAGCTGAAATTTGGAAATGAGAGAATTGTTGCAATTGCATTCAACACTGAGGGTGGGTTGTCTAGGGAAGCCTCTGCCTGTGCTCCTTCCAGGGAAGCATCAGTGAGATTCTCATTGCTCTCATCCCTCAGGGTTTTTGAGAAGGGAGAAGCCCTCTGCTCAGCACAGGAAAGCAAACACAGCTTCACTGGGACAAGATCCTGGTGTAATCATGCTGTGCTGTGAAAAGTAACTTGGATCAATGTGGCTTTCTGTACTATCAGATACCAGGTACTGCAATGCACCATTTTCTCTGGGTGATCCAGCACATGCCAGACGCTATTTCAGGAGGACCAGTGGTAGAACTAAAGCTGATACACTGGTATGGTGGAGGGAAGTGAAATGGTGGGGACAGTGAGGTCCCATGAGTGACTTCAGAGCTTCTGGATGTAAATGATCCTTTCCCTGAATCCGTGAGTCTGGGAGGTGCAAAACTCATCTATTCAGAAATTAAGTCACCTTTCTCATCACAGAACTGAGTTATATTATCTGTTCAGTGACTTCTTGGCTGCCTTCCACCTAAGACACTTCCCATTCCCTTCCTGTACCTGGAGCTAAAGTTTCAGCCTTAGGTTTTCCTTAATATCTTAAATTACAGGTTTTGGGTTTTCTAGCTCCTGAACCTAAAAAATTCTTAGTTCAAATTATGTTCCAAATCTCCCTAACCATTCACTTTGTCATTCAAATACACACAAACATAGATATGTGTATGTAATCTGAAACACTTCTATAAATTACTGTGATGACATTTCCAGTATTCCTCATTATAATTAAAGAACCTTTAAGCCATTCCATCATATGAGAAGTGAAAGACTCTGGACATGAGACTCAACATGAACCCCCTTTTTTCAAGAGTGAGTTTGTGGGGCAGTTTCACTGTGTGATCATAAGACTACAACCCTGAAACCTCTGGGATTAACTCTTTCCCATCAATTCTGAATTCTACCCCACTAGTGGCATTAAGTTGAAAAATATCTGCTGGAACATGCAATTTTTATCACAACTATTAATGAAATGCAACATCATAAACAATAAAGCTTAATTAGTAACTAAAGTGTCTATGGCAATTAAATAAGAAGGAAGCATTCTGGAACACAGCAGGATACTTGGAGTCATTTAAATTGCAAATGGATTTCAAAGTTGCTATTGATGGAAGTTTAGGGGAAGTTAGGATTTTTAGAAAATGAGACATTTAGTCTATGACACTCAAATACATACCTTGGCTTAACATGAACTTGGTAACTGGAAGTGAAGGTGGAATTAATAGGAGCAGCCAATCATATGAAGTGCAATGAAGAAGCATTAAAAAAAAGGTTAAGAAAAATCTCGTGCAATCTAATGCAGTGACATGACTCATTAGTGTCAGGCCAAAATAGAACTTAAAATGAAAGAATACATGTTCAGTTATACAGTAAGGAAAATTTGTTAATGTATTTCATGCCTGATTATTTAAAACTGAACACAGCTGCTTACTATACTACACAGTCATAACTTGACCTGGAACACTGCAACCATTTAAGATATAGAACAAAGGTCCTATTTCAGGACAGTCTGCAAATAACTTAAGTGGACAAGTGGTGGAACACTGTCCACTTGTTTCAACTCACAGTTCATTCCACCTGAATTATTCAACCTACAACAGCAAAGCTGGGTAGTCATCTAGAGAAGGCTCTACAAGAAGAAAAACAAGGAGGAAAAGAGCCAGGTGGCTGAGATTTGAGGCTAAGATTTCTCCTCTGTGACAGGAAGGTAAAGCATGAGTGTCTTCTCTTCCTCAGAAAAAGTAATTGAAAGCTACATGGGGAAAGAATTATCACTGGCTGATTCACTAGGCAAGTGAGGTTTTGGTTTTGCAGAGAGCTCTGAAAGCAAGCAAATCCTCCTGGGTTTGCAAAAGGACAGGTGACCTCCAAACCAGACTTGTCCTCAAGCACCTCACTACTGTCTGCACCAAGACTCGCTGTGTTCCCCCAGGAATGTGCACTCAAGCATGCTGAAACATTGCTGGTCTTGGTACAGCAGCTGTGACTGTGCAAACTGCACCTGAGAGCCTCACAAAGGCCATCCAGCTTTTGAGCTGTCCATGAGAATATATTTAGGAAGAGGCAATTTGGGGTTCTTTATCTGCAGGGTACAGGAATTTGAATTGTTCCCACTGACAGTAGCTATAATATGCCCAGTCAAAGATTCATTTTTATGATAGAAAGAATGGAAAAATAATGGCTTTAGATTCCTTCATTTCACAGGTTCCCATGAACTTGAAGTGCTTTAATTTTCAGACCTATCTAAATCTGAAAACACTGTCTGCCAGCTCTAATTGGCTTTCAGGACCCCTTCAAGGTTTTTTTTTCTCTCTCTTGTTTTTTTCATGTTTCCTTTACTATCCCATGCCCACCATATCAATCTCAGTGAAATTAAAAAAAAAAAAAAAAAATCTAAGCTTTGGTGCTATAATAGAATTCCAGCTGGTTTCATAAAAATCCTTGGCATTATCTGCTTTCTCCTTAAGGGAAGAGGTGAGTAAACAGAGCAAAAGGTATTTGTCAATCGCTTAATAAATAAAATCCCTTGACACTTCTGGTCCTCTTTCATCTCTCTTTGTTTGCATATTTACAAACATCCCAGCATCACCAGGAGATTGTTTACTTTGCTCTTAGTGCACAGGAGGTAAAAGCATCCCTTACCTAATGGGAGCCCTGTCAGCCCTTGCTGATAGTAAAACCCATCTCCAAGCTTTTTCGTCCCAGAATGTGTGGAATAAGCACCAAAAGAAGCTGATATCTTAGCCATGGGGATGTCTGCTCTACAGGATGGCCTCTCCCTGGAATATCTGCTGCTCTCCAGTGAACCACAGAGAGGATCATTACCACCACACGGCCTTGACAGGTGACAAACTTCTCTTTCTTTTGCTCTTCTGTATTACAAGGAGACATTGCCAGTACCTTTCTTCTGTTCCGAGGTACAGTGGGCACAGTGAATAGCCACACGTATTTCTGAAAATGCTTTGCACTCCAATGCTCACATGAAAGCAATGAAAAGGCATAAAAACAGTGAAAGCAAAAAATAAAAATGCATTATTCAAGGGTTTGAAGTTTTTGCTTTATTTCTTCTAATAGCTCTGCAATGAAATGCCACTGGATCTTTTCAAATGAGTGCAGAAAATCTGACCTTGCAAGTGCTGGCTGCTCCTGTCCTGGTGCTGAGTGCTTCCCCAATTGCTTTAGAACTCTGGTGCTCAGTGCATGTTCTTTATACCTATGGGACCAATCTCATCATTTATATTTTTATATTTTTTGTATCATTCATATTTTACTATTGCAAGGTGAAAGAAAAAATGGAATTGTCAGAGCTTGTATTGTTAAAACGTGGAGTTAGCCACAGAGCTGACTTTTAGAGCAAAACTTAGAAACTGGAGGGCACATGCAAATGTCTGAATACTAAGGGGCTGAGAGATTGTTTTTCTTGAACTCAAACTTCAGTCAAATGACATGACATATGGAAATCGCTCCTTCAGGACTGGCTCATTAGTGCTCTTAAGACATCTCATACACCTTCCATCTTAAATGCAAAAACTTCCACAAGTTTTGTATATATTAAACGAAATAATAGTTTGCACACAAATGCATGGGAAGGTTTTCAGACAGCTTAGGGGAAAAAAGTACTGTGTTTGTTGCCACAAAAAAATCACCTTTTTTACCTCTGTAAATGTAAACTTTCAAGGGGTGGTGGTGAACTCTGGCACCCAGGGCCAGTAAGCCCTGCACAGATGAGGAAAGATAGCAAATTATGAGACCTGAACCAGGAAACATTCACATTTTGCAAAGGGTCTTGAATCTTTAAAATGAGCCAAATCTAAATCCTAACTGAAAAATATTTACCTTTGAGCTATTTGTTAGGAGGTAAGCTTAAGTCATAGATCTAGTTTGAATTCTTTTGTGCTTCCTGATACCTGTGTTTCTTCCCTTGCCTATCAGTGCAACAAACCGGGAATAAAAGCTGCTTTATAATTATAGCACAAGGCACAGCATGAGGAGAGAGGATATTCACACAATTTAATTGAGGCACTTTTTCCCAGGTTTTCTACAGCCACTGAAGAGAGTCAGCTTCACAAGGCAACTCAGAGCCCCTAAGTAACCTTCTATGTCCAATCCCCTCTCTCGGATATGACTCTGAAAAGAACTCCAATAGCAGTGGAAAGAGGTTTTCTCTTCAATGAATACAGGGAAAGCAAGAAAGCCAAGGTGTCCTAATGAAAGTTCCTAAGCAGTATTTTGAGTCTCCTCTGTTCTGTTTATGCTTATTCCACAAGGCTGTGGCTGACAAAAAAAGCAGGTGCCTCAGCTGGCTCTCCCTTCAGCAGCTCCAGGGCCGGAGGTTGATGCTGAAGCCTGTAAAGCACCACAGCTGTGCCATGAGAGGCAGAACAGGCAGGATGTGATGCTTCACATCCCAGCACACCAGATCCTGCCTCTAACAGCAGATCTTCACAGAAAACATAACCAGAAGAAAGGAAGCACTACCAGTCTGTAACTGCTGTGTGTGGAAACTGGAATATGAAGAGAGGTGCTGAAATAAATGCTGTGCATTAGTACTGAGAGGCAGTTTGCCCAACAGAAGTGCTATCCTGTACCTATTTTAAAGTGTTTTATGATTTTAAAGCATCATAAAGGTCAAAGTTTAATAACTGTGGTGTATAATTCCCTCTACCTTTAGCTCTGCTTCTAGTGTTATTAACTTATCCGCAGTCTGCACATAATATGCAGTGCAGCAGTTGGAGCAATGCTCTGCCAAGCTGACAGGATCAGCCTCTCAAGGGATGTAAGGGTAATTCACCCTCCAACTTCACTGAAACCTCTTTGGACCAAAACCTGCTAGCTGAACAAAAGTTGCCACAATGTGTCATCTGCTACAGCATATAAGAGATGTGAGATGTAGCAAACATTTGTAATTGAAAACACACAGCTGAGTGCAAGAGGAAGCTGTATTTCAGAACAGGAATGGGATGGTTCCACATGTATAAATAGCAATTTTATTTAGTGTTATGCAGCTTCTAAGAATAAAACACTTGCTTTTGCTTCCACAGGAAAGAACATCCAGGCTCTAAACTGATTAGGCTGGCCACTTGTATTACTGTAAGAGCAAAATGCAGCCCAACTCAACATTTCACTGTGGAGGAATCCACATTCTCACAGCCTCAATAAAATCAGTTCCCCAAACTCAATTAAAATAACAATTTATACAATTAACTTAGTCATTTTTTCCTAGCTCTGGTTGTTCTCAACTGCATCCACGAGGAGACTGATCCAAAACACACTCAAGCCAATGAATGACTACTGGTGGCTTCAATGGTTTTAGAACAGCAACTGTTTAAATGAACTTGAACAGATTGCTGCTCTAAGACTTGATCATAAATATTTAATAATAAAAAGCCCAACATTTTTAAGTCATTATGCAACAAAAGTGATTTTTCACAGAGGACAGAGAAACTTCTCTCTGGCCCACACTTTTGTCTGGGTGAGCAGTAACATATTTTTGCACATTCAAAATCAAAACTCTTCTTCTACAAAGACTCTTATATGAAATAGCAAAATTTACTTTCTGCAAATGTTTATACCAGATGTGATTGCTTGACTGTTTGCAGAGTTAATGTGAGAGTGTGAAGTAAATTAATTTTAAAATTAAAATAAATATTCATAGACTTTTTTAGTTCACGTTATTCATCCACCTTTGTTTAACACAGAAGCCAAGGAACAAATATGCAGAACAAAGGGAGATATGAACATAAAACCAATTTCCTTTTTTTTGCCCCAGTCTTTCTACTTTCTGGGCATAGTCTGTTACTCCCCAGTTCTGGCAGTTAGAACATCCATACTGAAAAAGAAAGAAAATGTCCTCATTTTGCTCATCCCAGAACACAAATGTGGAAAAAAATGTGGCCTTTCTTATCTGTAGAAAATTGCACCAGGGATAACCTCCCTTCCTGTGCTTGAGTCTGTCTTCAGAATTAGTATTAATGCCGTGACACCACACAACAGACATATGGAAGTGTTATTTGTTTCTCATTTACCAAGCAGATAAGAATATGGAAATAGTTTCAGTCCATTTGTTTGATGAGCTTCCTAAGCCAGTAATAAACAAATCAATACAATTAGTTTTGGCTCATCATCATTAGAAACCTTCACTACTGGGATACAATTTAATTATACCTCTTGTTCCACAGCAAAGAAAAGCCTTTGAAAATAGACTACTTTGCCAATGATCGAACCAGGAGGGAGGAGCAAGAGGATACATCAGTGATGGAGGAGTTATTATCTAAGCAGGGTGTACAACATATAAAGCATATTGTGCAATACAATTTCCCTGATTGCAAGTCTAAAATATTCCTGCCATTAAGTGCTTATGAGCAACCCAATGTGAAATCCAGCTGTAAAATGACTGTGTATATGGCATGCTTCATGTGAATGTTGCAATTAATATGGCATGCATCAATCACTCTTGGACTTGATTACAAATGCACTAATCCTAATTGATTAATTAAGCTGCAAAGTTACATACAGTAATGTAGGTTAAAAAAATCCTCACCATATGTGTGCTAATGTGCCAAAATATACTTTCATTGTGGAGATTTAATGCTGATACTTCGCTCTCAGCTGTGCATCAAGGGTCTAACAAGTTGGGCTGCACTAAACAGACATTCCCCAGACTGGAGAATCTTCAGTAGAGGAATGCAGCGATCTATAACATCAGTAATGGAAATAAACATTCACAGTCAAATTCATTCAGAGTCAGGAATACTTTTGGGGGGAAAGGAGGAAAGGGCTGGAATCTAAACCTGGCTTTCCTGATGAACTCCAGCATCACAATTCTACTGTGGCAACACCAGCTGCAGAACAGTCCTCACCTTGGAAGGGGTAACAGGAAATCTCAAGTTTTTGGTGCACTGAATGCACAGAGTGGCAGCTCTCCAGCAGCACCAATCAAAGCCTCGAGGCTTTAACTGGGATTTGCACATCATCTCTTTGTGCCACAGTTGCAGCCACCCTTTTCTAAACCAAGTCTGACAGGCTTGAAAGTGAAGATTACCCCAGAGAGGAGGCAGCTGGGGTAGGGCTGTGCCAACCTGTGTGGGGAGAGGGGCCCAGAAAACCTGTAGCTGGAGATGAAAGAACTACACAAGAAAAAAACCTCCAGTGACCTCCCCGTTGTGCCACCTTAGCAAGGGCCATGTTTACCAGGCTGTTGATTGCTATGGTTTCCATCCTCCAGGGAAAATACCTTTGCAAAATCTAAGGTGACTTGATGCATAAATAATGCAATTGAGGTCACTCAAAACCCATTACATTCATTGCACATCCAGTGCAAAGCTCACTATTGTATTTATAACAATACATCTTGGGATGACACATTTTAGATTGACTTGTAGGAACTTTTTACACAATCAATAAATGCTATCTCCAAATTAATTGCTTAGATATTTAAAAGTGTATTTCTGCTAGTACCCAGCATTAGGCACTGGCAATCAATGCACTCTGCTGTATAATTATTATTCTAATTTTTGTCTTATTTTTGAGTGACACTAAAAGGAAAAAATACCATGATTTTAAAATACAGGAACTGCTGCATGTATACTTTGAAAAACTGGGGTATATTTTACATTTCTATATGAAGACTTAAGATGCTGACTTCAGGCAACCTTTTTGAAGTATCTTGCTGTAAACAGACACGTAAAAATTGCAGTAGGTTGCCTCAGCTGAAATTCAAGTTAAGTGTCATAATGACAATGGGAGATGTTGAGATGTAGTCTTTCAAAGTATAAGAGGTTGGTTTTCAGTTTCAGCTGGTCTCCAGTGTTATCAGAAAGGACCAAATCATCCTGGAAGGCAGGTATGAAAGGAAAATTACCCCAAGGTGTCCTAGTAATGCCAGAGTAACACCACCAATGCAGTATCTCGGCAGTACAGAACCAGAGAGAGCATTTGAAAATTTCCAGAAAATAGTAGGATTTTTAAAAGCCTCTTACACAAGCTTCTATATTTTGCTTGGGAAAGTCTGTGAAAAATAATATGGTCTATTTCATGTTTGTTTATTGTTATCTTTGTCTTCAGGATGCAATGCAGTAATGTATTTTTCACTGCATGCATGTATGCATTCACCCTTCCTTAGGTTTAACACTTTAGCTTCTCTTTCATCAGATCCCTGGACCATAATCCAAAAGTAATAGTCCAGTATCACTTAAAGTGTCATCTGAGTACACAGATATTAAACAGAGCCAAGCTGATAAAAGAAAATGGTGAAATGTATGGATGGCTGAGTGCTGGAACAAATTTATCAGCCTCTTCTATAATGCATTATCACTAGATACTGGTGTGGCAGAGTGGAGAGGGCACCATGTGGAGGAGCTACTTAAAGTCCATTTTTCTCTGAGGAAGTTTGCACTGCTCAGATTGAAGTGCTCCCCTCTGCTGAATTGTCTTTGTCACACCTTCCTCAGCCTCGCAGGACACGACAGTGGCTGCAAGCCAATAAAGCAAATCCTACAAGAGGCTGCAGGTCAAATGAAAGGGACGTCAGCTTGGGGGAAGAAATGCACATTTATTTGCCTAGTCATGCCTGAAGAGCACGGGGAGCTGAACCTTTGGCACAGTTCAAGGATCTCTCAACAGGACTGTGCCTGCCTCACTCATTGCCTCTGCTGAGAGTCCAGGGGAAAAGCCAGCACTAACCTTAACTCAAATGACTCTACAGGGAAAAAAAGGAAAGTTAATCAAATCTAGGCTGTTGTGTTAAAAATGTAGCAAAACTATTTTCCAGGGTGTCTTATCCTCTACAGTATTTCACATAAATACAGGAAAATTTCATCCTAACATATTTTTGTTTTAATGACAAGACCCTGGGGCTGTGAGATTTCACAATTTTATTTTACCTTATCTACCATGCTTTGAGCCCCACTTTTTGGAATCCATTGACTTGACGGCATGTGCCACTTTTGCTGCAACCAAAGGAATTTCCTAGCCCATCATGATTTCAAAGAACTGTTGGAAAGCAACTCAAGAAGCCCAGGAAAAATAATAAAATTTAATGGAATTCTAGTTTTATCCTTAAATCTCATCACCTCGGCTCCAGCCTTGGATGTGAATGATGGCATCAAGACCCTTGGTGACACCTTCTGTTCCTGGCCCAGAATCTACACAGGGACTCAGAGGAGAAGCTCCGAGCACGTGTCAATGCAGATGTGAGGAGGAGCACAGGCACCATCTGCAAACAGAGACTTTCTTGCAGCACCTGGTGTTCTTCCCAACAGTACTGACTGCACCAGAGAGACAAAGTTCAAAAGGCAAGTAAACCAGCACACTTTGGGACTTGAAGGCGAGGCAGCTGACTGAAGCTGTGACCTCACATGCCAGTGAAAAAATGCCAGGCTTGTTACCACATGTCTAGAAACCCCTTCCGAAAAGAAAATACAAGTGCCTTTATTTCAGAGGGCATCAATTCAAAGGACTGGACTCATTTTGTGCTTTTAACTCAGCATCTGATTATAAATATGAAAAAAAAATTGATTCTGTCATCAAGTGAGCAATTTTGTTGGTCTATCGTTTCCTTTAAAACAGATGATAGTTGCAAACAGAGCAAAACCAGCTTAAAAGCCCTAAATGCACAGAAGTTTACTTATGTTTTTTCTGTGGTGCATCACTGTCTGACAGCTCTCCACTGGTGAGTCATTCAGATCCATGGTTACAAAGTCCATTAGGATCTTGCAGTGAATTCTATTATCTGATTGTTCTAACATTTCTAAGAGGATAAAGTGGCAGGGCCACATTCTCTATTTCTAGAGTGCAGCTATAATAACAGGTCCAGAACTCCAGCAAGCACTTTGCAATATTCAAGTGCTGTAAAACACCGTGAAATCTAACAGTAATATCTTTGAGACCCCTCAAAATTGTTCTGCTTTTCAAGGTTTAGGTAATCTGATCTGGGAAACTTATGCCAATGGGAATCATACACATTCATCTGCAGATTCTTGTTCAAAGGACAAATCTTGTAATTTCAGAATATATTATTCCATTTTAATTGAACCCAAGATGTTGAAAGCATACTGTAAAACTCAGTGCATTTCCAGTATCATTATTTCCTTCGAAACTGAGTGGTTTGAGTGGTTGATTGTTATGGAAATGAATGAAAAATGTCAAGAGATTCTGAATTTTGAGTGTTCTGTTCCTGGTATCAGATCAGACTGTACTGAAGCATGTAATTAATGGTGTATCTGCCCAATCTACTCAATTACACTGTTTTTAGAAACTAGAATAAATATTTCTTGTATGTATACACCCAGATGGTTAACTTGCATTAGCTGTATGACCTATAACTTTGAATATCTTTGTATGCAGTTAGATACTGAAGTATACTGTTCCATCACCGTAATTTCTTGAATTTAATACTACATTAATTCAGCAAGTCACTAAAAAAGCATTTGAGATGAGATAAAACAAACGGTAAGAATTTCACCTAATCTAAAAAGTCCAGTAACAAGGGAAACATAGTTTTATATTCTTGCCTCAGAAGAGCCTTTCACATAATCGCTCAAAATTTTAATTTCTCTCCACAAAATGAAATTCCAAGTGGTTTTTGACAGGCATAACTCTTACGCAAACCTATTTCATTTTAGTAGCTGAACATCAGTTCATACCATAATGAAAAGCAAATCTTTAAAGTTGTCTCTCTCTCCTCCCTAGCATTTAATATAAATCAATGACACAACGTGACCACTATGACAACATCTCTCCTTGCAGATCATTTTCTTAGTTAGCTTCACACATTTAATCAACAATACTAAGATACTAAAATCACTTTGCTGCTTTTTTCCAATTTATCAACACTGAGTCTCCCTCTGACTTTCAGTACGCATTTAAGTTAGATATTACTGGCTGAATGTGGATTGATTTGAGGGCAATAGTTATGTGTAAAACAGCATAAATTGCATTTACGTTTAGTGATCTAAGGTGAGCAGTAGAATTTTTGAGTACATGTATCACAGATGGTGTGGTATATTTCAATAGGTCTCCTGTTAAAAGCTGTAAATTTCACTCAAGCTCAGTAAAACATTTTGCATATATAAACTGACCCCTAATTGTGTGCTGACACTTGTAATAGTAGAGAATCCCATGGATCTTTCTATTTGGTTTGGAAAAGTGCTCTTTACTGTAACATTCACTCTCTCTCTCGGCATATCAAGGTTTAACTGGAGTTAAACCTTGATCCAGGATACACTGCTCACGGTCAGGAATTCATCAACAGCCAGGGAACCTCTTTGTAACTCCTTCATTCTCTGGGCTTATGAAAAGAGCTGTTAATTCAGTGAGCAGCACTCTCACCTCTGTCCCAATGCTGCTGGAGTGATCATCCTGATTTCTCCCACACCTGCATTGTTCTAAGTCTGCAATAACTCCAGTGACATCATCAGTAAAACTGGTCTTTGTGAAAGGAAAGTGAAGCCCTTTATCTTTCTGAGACCAAGTGATCTTTTTTTACTGTAAATAAGTGTTTCTTCTGTATTGAAACTATTAAAAATGTCAGGGTGCCTTTTGCAAGGCCAGAAACATTTTACTTTTATGACCAAGTTCCAGTTTGAATAATTACAAGAACCAGCTAAAAATATGTCTTCAACTAAAAGGGGCAACATTTTCGTGCAAATGTTTTCCTTCCATGCCACATTTTCCCCACTGTGTCAAACACACATTTGCTCTTTTCTTTCTTTCTTAAATGTCTACATGCTCTTTAGTAAACATTGCATTTCATCCTGGAGGTGACTGCATTACACAGTGGATAAAAGAGACTCTTTTATAAATAGTAAAGTCAATTATTTCTTATTTCTTCATTTCCACCAAGATTAGCTGTTATAAATAAATACATTTACAGTCATCAAATACTACTGTCTAATTTCCCACTAGATTCATTCTCTACGATTCTTTTTCATAAAATCAGACTCAGCTTTTTTATAAAAAGAGATCACATGATTTTTAATTCCACTAGGATTATGTCTTTGGGTCAAAGCATAATTGCTTACAATAAATAGAAGCATAAAAGAGTGACTTGGAAATGCAGAGACAATATGTTGGACCCGTTTAAAAGACAGCTGGTGTCCCAATTCACTGATAGCAATGCTGGAGGGTATTTGTTTTCCCCTGCTATGTGAAAATTCAATTTCCTTTGAACTAGAGTGAAATCGTATTTTTATCGATTAAAGGGAACAAAAAAAAAGCAGACAGGTACCAAATTTTGTGGATATCACACAGAGCATCTCTGGCCTTGCATATGGCATACTACTGCTTGAACTAAAACACTGTTGGTCTTAATTTCTTTAGACAGCAGCCAGATCTAGGGAGCCAAGTGTGTATCTATGGGAAGACCAGTGGAGAAACAATTCCAAATCTTTACATTTAGTTAGCCTGAGGCTCTAATTATTATACACTAGAGCAGCTTGGCAGGAAAGGTATATAATGTTTTGTAAGGTAAGAAAGGGTCTCCATTCCCCACCCTGGCACCAGATGGAACTAATGAACTACAATTAATGTAACATTTGCTTCATCCACAGATGAACTAGCAGACTGAAAACTACAGGGGATGTATGCTCAGTGTTGCTCTGAAAAGGAGGTGCAAAGAGAGCTTTTAAATACCAATAGCTGTGTGCTAAGTAACCTCTGCACCCCCATCACCAGCAATAAATTCTCCTGAGTTGCTGTAGCCACCTGCCAGTCCCTAAACCAACTCAAGAAGCTCTCCTAAATGTCAGTCGCTTTTGCAGTGGCTCCCAGACACACATCTGGCACCGACTGTAGGTGCTTTGCACAATTGACTTTCTGATCCCTCAAGGTTATTCACATGCGGGGAGTAAATGCCTTTTCAATCAGCCACAGAGCAGCTGTGAACAGCTGGAACAATGAAGAACAGCCTGCCAGAGCTGGATCCTCTCCATTCAGGTATCCTACCACTGTGGCAGCTCCTGATGCTCTGCAAGCCCTGGGAAGGTGATGGAGATCCAAGTATCCCCACCAGCTGCCCCCCTTTGGCTGCTACACCCCAGCACTGGCTCTGCGGGGTGAGGGGATGGGGCAAGTGGGGCCCAAGGCAGCAACTTCACAAGGATTTAGTGCCTTTCCTGAGGCCCCAGCCTGGCCAGTGGGAGCACACTTGTTAACAGCAGGAGGAGACATTTGGAACAGTAACATCCAGAACTAAAACCTGCTCACGATCGATGGGAAAGGTAATTTACTCCAGGACAGCAGACGCCAAAAAAGGTTAGTCACAGAGACACAGGTCTGAACAGGCACTGTAAACACAGTCCAGCATCAGCTTAAGGTATCTTACTCCTTTGCAAAAAGAGTTTCTCTTTTATCATTTCCTCCAGTGGGTTCACTGCTCTGCCCTTTATCCCTCATCTCATGGAGAAACAGGTTAAGTGTTCAGCAGAGTCACACAACAGCCCACGGGCAAGTCTGACCCAGCTGCAGCTCTGCATGTCCTAGAGGGTAAGTTTACAATGCCAGGAGAGAGTGCCACACAGAAAGTAAGCTCTGTCCTCACCAATACTGCCAAACTACCAACCTACCAGCATGCTAAAGGCTTTCAATGTGTGTTCCTAAACAAACACCTCAGTGCAGACACTTGTAACAAAGAGAAGGCTTTCCCACAAATAATTAGCTTTCCCCCCTTCTGTCTGTGTCCAAACAATATTCTAAGAACTTAGAAGACCAAGTGTTAATGGGCCAATGGGAAGAATGAAATCCATAAGAAAAGGCAGCCAACTAAAACTGCCAACCATACTCACACACTTAAGTCCACAATTCTGTTGTCTTGACTGTTCCATCTGGGTTTAGTCATACAGAACCAGAACAAAGCAATTTCAGCCTTTTCTAAACTCGATTTTTGCACTGGAAGGATTCCAGGTAACTTTGGACAGTAATCTCACTGCAGTGAGAAATGTCAAGACTTTTCTATATCCAAGTGAACTCTAATACACCTTGGATGGTTGTAGGACTTCTGTATAACAATTAAAAGCTTCCCAATATTGTTCACTATAACTGAATCTATGGAAAAATACTTCACAGCTATTCCAACACCTGCTATCTGGCAAAACTTCTTTTTTTGGTACCTCTCTCACTCATTTTTCCGTGTCACCTTTTACCTCTGACCCAGGGTGGAATTAAATTTCTGACCTAGTTTTATGTTGCTAGAAACAAGAAATTCTTTAGAACCAGGAAGACAACCAGACTGAGAAGAGTATGACAAAGCATTTGAACTTTCTGCTGTGATAAGAACAAATCACCTCTGTCATGCCTTTACCAAAACCTTGAACTGAGTACAACAGCAAATGCCTGTTAGATGATACAACACATAACAAGATATTTAACCTCTATTTACCTCACCTTCCTTTGCTAACCATGAGCTAAATGTCTAGATGACTCATCTACACCATCTTTAGTCAACTGAGAAGGGGTGGAAAATTTGTTTCACCCATCTTTAGGTGACTCTTTCAGAAAAATACTTTTTAGAGATGCTTACTGAAAACTGCCTGAAGGGAGATGAGTAAACTCTCTAAACCAAACGTGTATCCTCCACACTTCCAAAGTGACACACTGAAAGTCTACCTGCATTAGATACTTTTCATCTCAGACTTATGTCACTTCAATAAACTTCTCCAGATTTTATATTTAATGTGCTAAGAATTGAAATTCATTTAGTTAGCTATGTTTAATGCAAGCCTTTGGTTTTCATCAGCTCTTACCTGCAGTATCTACTGCCTTTTACATTAGCATTCTGTGTCAGGAAGCTGCACCCTATGACATTAAGGGTCTAAAAGTTTTATGACTGTATTCTGTAGCATTAAAATCAAAGAACCCAAATCAATGCTACAGAGCATAGAATGCTTCATTGGGAGTTTCTCACCATTAAAAACACATGTCCTATGATCTATGTTGTAAATACACGCTCAATCAATTTTTAAAACATGTATTACTCTAAGTGTGTAGTGATGGTAATGGGAATGGCAAGGATGCCATGAGATATTCCTGCCCAAATGCCTCCCCTGTGTGGAAGATGTTTCATTGAACTGATATGTGAAACTATCAAAACAGTCATTACAAATACACATACACACAGTTTGTTAGTTATAGCCAGACTTTTGTAGAACTGATGACTAAATTTATCGCCACTAAAAATGTTAAAAACTCATTCTGGAAAGCCAGTACTTCTATAATCCATAAGGGTTCAGATCACACAATAAGATACAACTTATCTCCATATAATCTTCCACACAGTGGCTTATATTTTCCTTTGATAGATAAGGTAATGGTTCAGCAAAATTCTAACTTTCTCCTGAAAACTTATTCAAACAACATTGAAGATCAAGCTGTTCTATTAGTCTTGATATGACATGTGATTACAGGTGATTTTTTTAGAATCAGATGAGAAAGCAGAAAAGAAAACCCAGCCCATAAGCCAGTCTGAATGAAAACACACCATACCATTTTGAATTCTCCTCTTCTGTTGCCAGGCACAGACATGTAAGAAATGAAAGCATGTGTGAAATGCAGGGTGGAAAGGCTGCTGATCCAACTGTTTAGCATTCAAAGGGCATGAAACAAAGAAGTGAAAAGGGTCTAAAGTTTCTGCATGCACCTGCAGCTCACTCGGTACTGCACAGTGCTTGGCTGATACAACTTCTTAAACTAACATTTCAGGGTAACTTGGAGTTCAATTGTACTTTAAGTGGAGAGAGCTCCTCTAGGAATTAGAATAATCAATTACTGCAGATTAGGCACAGCAGATATAACTTTTGTGTGAACGTTTAATCTGAAACCAATAGGTTCTGGCCTCAGTAGAAAAGCATGCACTTTGTAACTCTGACTTTAAACAGTGTTTTCTCAGAAATTTTTTCACTGAGATTCTCTATCATGTTGCCTTCCTACCCACTCCTTTCGTTTAGTTACTACTACTACCAAGTTATAACGCTAAGACACCTGCAACACCAGCAACCATGCAGAACTTCATAATCCTGTTCAGGAAAAACAGCACAAGACATTTAGACAAATGTTACCAGAAAACCTCTGCTTCTTCAACTAATGTAAACATCCTAGAGTAGTGTTTCCAGTTCTGCTTTCAGAAGAAAATGGGAATTGGATGGGAAAAAAAGCAAGACACCTAAATTACTCAGTGAACTGTTTCATTTTCAGATGTAATACAGGCTATTTGGTCAGGGAGGTGCTTTGGAAAATATTTTCCCTATACTTGTGCCATGTCCATTGATAATAAATAGTAGTTACTGATGATCAAGAAATGTAAACAGGAATAAAGCACTGGCAAAACTTAGCTGCCAGCTCTCAAATTTCCTAGAATGAATTGAAACATCTTTCTGGCTTAGAAGAGAGTTCCTGAGGCAGCATCCCATGTATCAATCCTGTTTGTGAACAAAAGTGCAACACAACGTCTGACCTCCTGACTTTGGTGGGGGATGTGCACGTTGAAAAACAGATTAGAGATCTGCTGTTGAGGCCAGGCTTGGATTTACAGGGATTTGGTGGCAGTGAGAAGAGGGGAATAAGGTGGTAATGGCTGGCTGAGAAAGCTGTAACACCGCTCAATTCACAGTGCAGGTGAAGAGAAATCTGCAGCACACAGCAAGAATGGCTTTTCTGCCTTTTTTAAAACAAGAAGTTTTCATCAGGTTCTATTAATGCCACCTGGACACCACCACAAAGGCTTCCGAGCTTACAGTTCACCAGGCTGAGGAAGAATTGCAGCGTGTTGTGGATTATTTACATGGGGATTTATACAGCCAATTTCTTTCCTCTCATGCTATAAGATCACTCACAGCAGCTCAGAAATGTCTAATGAAAAGAGAAGTAGTGTATCTGATTCCAGTCACGCTGTTCTAAGAGAATTAATTGGAGTCGTCATTACCTTAAACACTTCCATTCAGAGTGGGTTTTATGATGAGCTCAAGAAAAGTAAATGCTGTTTCAAATAGGTACCTCTATATATTAAATCAAATAAATGAATGATAAAGTGCTGGCACTTTTTGGCTGTAATCCTGTTATTGCTTAGAGCCATTTCTAATGCAAATAAAGAATGATGTAGCAGAGCTATTTAGCAATTTTCTTTGATGGGCAGTGTTAACTGTGGGGAAGTGGCAGGAAAGCAACTGCTTGAATATGGAGTGCTCCAACATGTCTTGTAATATTCCTTCCCAAATCTAATGATCACCCCTCCCTCCTGCAAATTGTTATCTTTAAACAAGGCTCTGCTGAGCAATACAAACCTATCTTTGCACAGAAGCCAAGACACAAGAGCTGGGTCTCGTCATACAAAATTTTAGGAAACATAGAATTTCTAATGAATTCTTTTAAGAAATTCCAGTTTTTTCTTTCTGCCTATAAAAATGCACTCAGTCATCACTTGGTCACCCAGGACTCCCTCCTGGGAGCATGACCTTGCACAGGTAAGAATAAACACTTGTGCCTTCTGCATCTCAGGGTAACGCATCAGAGACAACTGGGAACCCTGACTGAAGGGAACTTTCATAGCTCTGCCACAGACTTGCAGGATGATACCTCTGTGCAACTTGACAAATGACTCCCTGCATGAGTTTTACAATCAGGAAAATGGGAAAATTAAAGCTGATTTAACGTCCTGCTGTGCTTTAAGGTCTATGGATGATATGCACTATGAAATGCTAAATAATATTAATGAAACCCAACACTGACTTCAATCTCAGGAAGAAAGATGGGCTTGGGAACTGTCCCTCTATTTAATAAAACATTACATGGGGCCAGTCGGAGGTTGTCATCAAGTAAGAGCATACATACTAAATGTGGTAGATTATATTGCTACTGTAAATTCAAGCATAGAAAACTTCTTCAGAGACTGCAAACTATCTGGACCATGTGAAATGGTGCATAAACATCAGCTTTAAAATGGAATATCGTGCTCTCTCTTCAGGATATATATGGGGAAACAATAAGCCACATCTAACCTCAATTTCTTGGGCTTCTTTGATGTCTGTGTCATAAATATGAGATGTGGTACTGACTGGAAATCCCAAGCTAGTGGGATGCAACATTGCTGGCTGCAGCCCAGATTCCAGGTGTTCAGACCCAGAAACACAACATAAGAGCAAAGTGCCACAGAGAGATGGCAAGAAAGAAGGACCAACCCCATCTGCACAGTCACCCCAGCACACTGAACAGCCCCCCTGACTGTGCTGTCACACTGCAGCTGTGGTCCTTTGGAGGAGTGTCCCTGGGGGCACTCAGAGACACCCAAATGTGTCTCAGCCCTCAGCAAACACTGCTACATATCTGGGGGGAAAGCATTCATACTGCAGTGTCCTCGTGAAATATGAGACATCCTGAAGCGAATGAAAACATCAATAAAACTATTTCCACTAGGATAACAGGTCTGGAAATCTGGGCAGACCTTGCTGAAGAAAATGGCCAAGGAAAAAACAACTCAGAAAGATGTTTTCCAGTCAGGCTGACCAGGCTTGAAGGATGCTAACCAGCATTTTTGCAGCACTACATTTTTGCTCAGACTTTTCCTTGTGAAGAATGACTTCAGAAATGGAGAAGCAGAGCTTGCTGAGATCCATATGTTGCAGTGAGAAGAGCTGTAACTCTGAGCATTTTCCACAAGACTGGGCAGGGCAATCTGTCCTCAAAGGGCATATTTACAGGAAATCATCAAAGATAAATTTGTGGTTTCCATGTTCCTGATTGGAGCAGATGATTGCTATTGCAGGTTCTCAGGTTTCCTGCTGTTTTCAATACTTTGCACTTTAAACTGTCTTACAACTGACTTTGGTCTTTTTTTTTATTTATTAAAAAACACTTCCATCCATTTAACTAGGTGATGCTTTCACAGCTCTTTGAAGTTGTAAAGCACTGCAAATTTAGAAACTGTTCTTAATAATCACTTGGACAAATGGATGCAGAAAATTGCATATTGATGGAAGGAGTTTATGTTCTTTGCAGTCAAATATTTCCTCACTCGTTTCATGCAAAATTGCTTGGCCAAACAGATTTTCCCAAGGCTCTCTCAATAATGAATGTAACTTTCTTTTGTTTCTGGCTCTTCTCCGAACCCATCAGGAAAGGGTAAAGCCTAATGACACAGGTCTGTTGCCTCCTGTAACCCTCTGGGACTGTTTTCTCTAATGTGATTGTTTGAAAATCAGCAGTTTTCTGCCAGGAAATAAAATAAGCCACTTTCCTTCCAAGTAACACTGAAAAAAATCTGAATGTCACAGAGCCTGCTCACTCATACAACATTAATTTTTAAAAGAATCAATTTTGTAATCTTTCCATTATGGTTTATTATAATGATAATAATCACTGTGAAATCAAGTTTTTTTTTTCCACTGCTAGTGCTGGTGGCTGTCATCAAACCACTTTGAGCAATGCTGAAAACACCTGGACTAATAAACCAGGCATAATTTATTTATACTTTAGTTTTACTTATTTAGAAATGTATTAAGCATCAATTCCCTTAGTAGTTGGTGATGTTACAAAAACTAAAAGCAAATAAATTATAACTATTGACCTAAAAGTCACTGCCAGGCTGGCTATCTTGTACATTTATAATAGAAAAGCGCTTACAAAAAGCAAAGCACATGCACTCTGCTCATTGCCAGCCCATGAATAGAGTCTCTGTGTGAACACTCCTGTGCTGGGAGCCCACAGAAAGGCTGCCCAGCCCCAGATCCCTTTGCTTTTCACTTGGAGATCACACTGTGCGAGGTGGTTGGCACATTTGAGAGCAGTTGTGAAAGCTCCTATATTCACATATATAAAAATTGCCTTATAACAGCTTCAAGCCTTAATCAATGCTTACATATACAGAGCTACATACCTGTGTGACAGGGAACATGCACTGTTCATACAGCAGGTCAGGCCAGGGCTTAGCATTTAACAGCAGGAGCACAATGGGTTTATATTATGTTCACATTTTACAATAAAAAGTGTACAGAAAAATCACTTGTTTCTGATCAAAATCTGAGCTCCCTGCTGTTTTAATTCCTGTAACCAACAATCATCAATAAATAATCACGCACAGCTTCTATGCCCCACTGTGATATTTTGGTTTTGTTTTAAGAACTGGATGTACTGAGTTGAGATCTGCAGTTCCGGACCTGCAGACTTTCAGGTGCTCTGCACCAGGATTCAAGTGAATGAGGAAGCACAAGGACAAGGGCAAGAGCAAGGGCACAGAGGGAAAAGCTGCTCCTCATCACATACCTTGCAGGTCTGTGAGCTGTTTTAAAGGAGATTGTGTTGAAAACAGGAGGTGTGTTCGAGGCAATATGTTTTACAATAGAAGGACAAAAGGCTGAAAGAAGAAAGTTATATGGATGACATAGTTACAAACAATGAGGCAGAAATAAAAGAGGAAAAAATGTCAAAAATATCCGTTAAAAATTCAGAAAAGGAAAAAATATTTCAAGAAAAGAAAGGAAAAGAATGTAATAGAGAAACAAGTATCCCATTGGGAAGAGCGTGGCCAGCAGGTTGAGATGATCCTCCCCCTCTTCTTAGTCCTGATGAGGCACATCAGGAGTATGGTCTCCAGTTCTGGGCTCCTCAGGATAAGAAAGACAAGGAGCTTCTGGAGAGGTTCAGCAGAGGCCACAAAGATGATGAGGGGTCTGGAACATTTCTCTTGTGAGGAGAGACTGTGGGAGCTGGGCCTGTTTAGTCTGGACAAGAGCACACTGAGAGGGGATCTCATCAATAACATAAATATCTCAAAGGTGGGCAACTCTTTTTCAGTGGAGCCCAGCAGTGGGACAAAGGAAGGAGCAATGGCCATAAACCAAGACAAAAGAAGTTTCATGTTAACACGAGGAACGAGTTCTTTACACTGTGGGTGGCAGAGCACTGGAACAGCTGCCCAGGGAAGTCGTGGAGTCTCCATCACTGGAGACCTTGCAAACGCATCTGGGCGCGTTGCTGTGCAGCCTGCTCTGGTGACCCTGCCTTGGCAAGGGGGGTGGAGTGGATGATCTTCAGATCAGCCTCCCAACAATAACAATCCTGTGATTCTGTGATCAGAAAGAGAAAGTGTAAGAGAAGCATGGAAAAGAAAGAGTTTGTGACCAAAACACAGCGACGACATTACAGCTTGTGATTTGAGTTAGCTAATACAAATGGAAGAGTCTGAGAAGGCTTGAAAGATGAAATGCTTCAGGAATTATTTGGGACCAGGCCTAAAGACTCACAGACAAGATGTGCCTTAGTATGTACTGAACTGTCCTGGCATTCAAACAGAGCCTCAGACAGTAACCCTAAAACACTCTGAACACCCTAAAACCATGCACACTGCAGCTCACAAACTCAGCCCACCATTTAGCTCACTGGAACATAAATTAATTAAATATCATGCAAAGAGATTTTCTATTGATGTAATTTCATATAATACCTAGTAAAAGCAATACAATTATACTTTGTAATTGCTTAATTAATATCTCTTAATTCTGTTCTGGAGTGAAATGGATTAGATTATATAACTCCCACCTCCATGACTTTGGCATTTAAAGGTAACATTCAAAAAATAATTATGTTTAAAAAATATGCAAAATATTGAAAAGTGGAGGACAATCTTGCTGCATCTTTAAAAATCAGTGTAGTATGATCTGTATATAAAAACACAAAAAAGTCTTAATTCTAATTAGTCTTCTTGCCATTAAGATAATTTGGGAGCTCCATCTATGCATTCCTGAACTAAACATTCTTCACTCAGAGCTTAGTATCCTAACATACATACTGAGAGATTTCTCTATCCATGCCAAAGCCCTGTTTTGCTGTTTGTTCTTGCATGTTCCACCCCTGGATGCAATAGAAAAGAAACTTTCTCACCTGCCTGACAATACTTTGATTAAGTATTGTAGACAATACTGAATCAAAATTGCCACAGATGGCAATTTTGACATTTCTCATTCACCCAAAGAGAAACAGTATTCTACTGACTGACTCAGTGTCAAGCTGCATTCATTTTTCTAACACTTCAAACCTGAAGAAACTAAATTTATTTTTAAATTTATGTTCTGCATAGTCATGCTGCAAATTTGACTCCCTCTGATAACTTAGTTTCAAAAATGTTCTTTGTGAAGTCTATGTGTACCATTTGATAACAAAGAACATGCAACCATTGGTCTTAAAACAGTAATTTGAAGCACATGGAGAGTGGACACAGACTTTTAGTACTGAGGCACGCCAATCTACAGTTCTGTGCAAAATGTTCTCTTTATGGGAAGAGCAAAAGTAATGTAGAATGTAATTAGATGTAATCTTTCCTGTTTTCATTAGCTATTAACTTTATGCAAAGATAAACTAAAGCATAATGAGTCCTTTCAGTATCACATAATTGTTATTTTAATGGTTGCATTATGAGCAATAGAATACTATAGATCCACCTCCCATATTAGTGGGCAATTATTTTGAAACTTCGTATTATAATCTACCCACAAAGACCAATGTATTAATGCCACCGTTTCAGCGTAATGATGACCGTGGTTTTGCAATCAGTATGATAGCCTCAAGGAAAAATGGAAAGTAATAATGAAGAAAATGTTTATATTACATACCAGTCTCAGGCCTGGAATGCAGACCAAAGAAGTTTAAGGAAAACATGTGGAGTCTCTCTTGCTTGTGCTACCCTGAAAATGGTCAAATTTATATGACAGTGTCGTGGTTTGACACAGAAGTGAATTTTCTCAGGAAGCTGGTAGTCAAACCAACTTCGGGGTTGGATATTGGCATTTGGACTGACCACTGAAGGCATGGACACGCCTCGGAGAAGACAGTGGGTTAAAAGCAAGAACTCCCAGGGGAACTGTCTCTTTGGTGCCGGTTGTCGGAGAGTGCAGACTCTCCTCTGCCCAGCCAGGGGCTGGGTGAGGGAGGGGAAGCCACACGGCCTGGGAGAGGTAGGCCAGGGGTGAAGGGACTGGAACCGGGCCGGCCCCTGCGGATGGAAGGGTAGAGAGAGACCAAGATGCCTTTGTTCCCCCTCGCCCCAGAGGGAAAGAGACAGAGAGCCTGACAGCACCTGGAATTTGCCAGCAGAGGAGAAGGAGAAGCGGGGGAGGTGCCCAGCCTTGGGAGTTGGAGTTCTGGGCAGAGATTTCAGCCGTCCAGGGAGTCTGAGACTTTTAACCCTTTCCTGGGAAATGGAGGCTTTGTAAAATATTATTCCTCCTTGATTTGTAGTGGAAGAGAGACAGTCCGGGACCTGAGATGTTAGAAGAAGAAATTTTTAGGTGGGGAGGAGATGATGGAGTAGCTTTTGGCTGGACTTTTCTTGTTAGCCATAGACTGAACCAAAATCTCCTGCAACAGAGACTGCATTTTTAGGGGGATGCAGTGGTGACCCAAGGAGACCTGCTTCAGCTTCTAACAGCACAGGAATGGCAAGAACAGAGGAAAGCTGAGGAGGGTGTGGTGATGCCCTCTGTCTTCAGGAAGAAGATGATTTCTGTTCTTGAGACCCTTGGCCCCAGGGGAGGAAGAAAATGGGGGGGACTGTAGTCCCAGGATGAGAAGCTGAACTGTTGTATCTTTGGGTCCGTGGCAAAGCATCCTTAAAGGAGCCCTATGAGCAGTCTGTGCATGCACGGTGGTGAGAGCACTGTGACATGGAAAGGAGAGTGTCACACTGGCAGATTTTCTCAGGGTGGTTGCCATGTGTGACATGGAAACACAGGATGTGGCAACTGTGTTTCCTGGGGGGTCTGTGGTGCAAGAGAGACTTCTCTCTCCCTTGATAGCTTGAGTATTGATTATCTGAAGGGTGGCAACTTGATCAGGAATCCCAGGTGGTGTTTCACTGTGGTTTGTTGGAAATTGGGTGGGGGGAGGAGGAGTGTTTTGGAGGGTCTTTATCCTGGATTTAGTGTGTGTGTCTTTTATAGTAGAAGTAGCTTAATAAAGTTTTTCCCTTTGTTATTAAGATTGGGCCTGCTCTGCTCTGTTCCTGATCGCATCTCACAGCATTTATTTTGGGAGGGTGTATTTTCATGGGGGCGCTGGCATTGCGCCAGCGTCAAACCATGACAGACACCAGTGGTGATTATTTCAAAAACAAAGGAAAACTACCAAGTGATCCAAAACTAGGAGCTTGGAAGGGAAACTGGAATAAGCCTTCCCTCAATGTATCATTTCCAAGTACCATCCTAAACCATATCCAGAAATCCTGAAATCCTACATTTACCCCTGATAAATACTGAACTGGCTTTAGCTACTCCTCCATTCATTGCCTCCCTTCTGACTAAGCAAAGCAGTCTAACTTGGCAGGAATTGATTGGCCAGAGTTAAGCAGTACATAAAGCTTGAGGATACCATGGGGATGTCCTCTGTAAAGTTAAAGGAAGTTTCATATCCAAAAGGCACTCCATGAGCAAGACTCAAAATACCTCTAGGAATGTGACAGTTCTGGGACGTCACTGCAGCTGAGAGTCCCTGGCACATTCTGTACAGTGAAGCTGAAATCCAACTCTCCCGAACACTGTGCATTCTTGGAAGGGGAGGTAAAGGCAATTTCAGACCATGAAATTAGTCCCAAGGTGTTAAGGACCTCTGCTTGCTTCTTCTCCAAACACGAAACGTATTTCAACAGTGTCAGCACTTATATAAAATCAGAGCAACACAAACAGAGCAAGTGAAAATCCACAACCACTGAGCTCTGGCAAAGACACAATTCTCCCTTGACAAAAGAAAAAGCTACACATGACCAGCACTAGTCACATTTCCTAAAGGGCTAAAAAGGTGTGCAAAGAATGCTGAAATGCATGGACAAAGAATATTGATAATATATGAAATAATACTTGAAAAAAATGAAACAAAAAATCTTCTTTTCAAGGAATACTGCTTTGCACATACTCTTTATTTTCTTTTCCTGATATTTTGATTGATTTTAAAATGTCAAGAGACTACTGCTGATTTCATATAGAAGGAAATGCGGTAACGTTTCCGTGTTTGGCTGACAATGGGTTATAGGGAAGCAGAAATTTGTTCCATAGTGCACTTCCAGACCATTCCAACTCCAAATAAGGACTGTATGAGATTGAAATGCCTTCATGGTAAGCATACAATATTCAAAAAGCCCTATGGGCATGAATTTCTGCACAGCAATAGCTTCTGCTTTCCCCTAGTGTCCTTTTCTCTCAGAGCAGTCAGGTTGTAAAAAGGGGACAAATATCCTTTGCCTCACAAAGGCATTTTGAGACTTAAGTGATACCTGCAACATTTTTCAGAAATGGTCTCATGGAAAATATTTAGGATACTTTTTGGAGACAGCAGTACTAGAAAATCTAATGAATTTATTCAATAAAAATTCAGAAACATATGGAGAGCAAACTCAACACAGAGCACATACTTCTGACATTTATCTTTGTTTTTATTGTTAAGATAAAAGCATGCTGATTGTTATTTAGAATTTCATCTGCTAACTCGTTCCTTTCTCTAACTTTTTCTACACTAGTGACATCATCTGCAGCAAGTTTTAAAGCTTTGCAGAAAATCCTGTGCTCTGAAAGCTTTAATGACTCATGTAGAGAATGTTATTAGTCAAGGAGTTTATGCCTCCTTTCTGTAACCTGTAGGACTAGAGCAGAGACGATACGCGTGTTGGCACGACTTGATTTAAATAAAAAAAACAAAGAAAAAGAACTCTCTAAATTTAAGGATGGAACACCAACAAGAAACTTGTAAAGAACAAATATGAGCAGTTAAAAACCTTTTCTTCTACTGCAATTGCATGTTTACTGAATTCTAATGCATCAGACAGGGCTGCTCAGGTTCTGAGTGGTGTCTCTGATAAGTGGTCCAACTGTACTGAATGCTTCCACAATCAGAAACTGCTTACAAAATCCTAAAAATAGAACAGCTGAATCTTTGTACATCTGTATAAAAAAAATTATTTCCCTTCAAACACAAACTAAGCCCCATGCTGGTCAATATCTGAGACTTAACACAAACTGTTTGAAGACATAAGAGTGAAGACTCATAATAAATCCCCACTGTTACAGTTATGTTTTTCCAGACCGTTGAAAGTTCCAAAACTTGCTGAAGATGTGAATCTCTGAGAAAAATTGTACATGCTGCTCTTGTGCATGTTACTCTTCAAATGCAGAGTTGCCTCATGGTTAAAATCTCAGAGAAGTTGAGTATCACAGGAACTGTGTAGGAGTGATTGTTTTCTAAACACAGGTTGTAGCAAATCCCAATAGCACATCAGGCTCCCCAAGAAGCATTGCAATGAATCCTGAGTCACCTTCAAAGGCATGTGCTATAGATCCATCTATTTGAACAGTTTCACTGTTCTGAAATTGCAGCCTAAATTCTTTATGTGGGATAACAAACATAGACATAAAAAAATGTAGAATATCTGCTTTGTTTCCATCTGGGTAAAAATACATATTGAAGATGTGCACAAGCAAGCACCTAGTTAACAATGAGTTCTAAATTAACATAATGAGTCACAAAAATTCCCATTTCCCCCTAGTTTTCCTCCTGCCTATGTCTACGAGGTCTCACACAGCCTTGACTTCTTACTAATTGAATTTTCCATGCAGAATTTGTTTACTAATATTTCTACATTTTAAGATAAAATACTCAAGCATAAGTTCAGGCTAAACTTTTTCTACTTTCAAACAGATTTTCTTTTGCTGTATTGTTTACTTGTACAAAGCTTTGAGATGACAATCTTTTCTAAATATCATTCTGTGAGCTGTGTATCAGAGTTCTCATACACCTTTTCTTATAAAAGTAGTTTCTAATACATTTGACTAGCTCGTGGTTGGACAGATGTACAGAAACTCTTCTTTATCCAAAGCAAGATATTATTGTAGAGGCTTATTCCCTGTCTCCTAAAGTTGCTATCCTCACCTGAGCAGCAGCTCTGTAACACAAACCTCCCAGTGCATCTCATGCAGTTTGATTCCAGTATTTTATTTTACTTAGCACTATAAATTCAGCTCAGAGCTCTTTAGGGAGCTTCCATTAGAAACCTCACAGTTACTAGTAAGCAACAGGTATCACATTTAAGGAATAGCAACATTACATTTATCTTCTAATCTGTTTAATATCTCTTAGAAAAGAATTGCTGTGTGACAACAGGTAATAAGTATAGACTTCTATGGTAATCACTCTGTGTTTTTCAAGACAATTACTTCACCTGGCAGCAAGGCTGAATTTTAAGAAATAGATTGATTTATTTTTTAATAATTTTAGATTTTTAAAAAAATATTTCTATTCCTTCAAAATTTTAAACTCCTTTAGGAACATCAATATCTATTCTACACACTGTGATCTAAAAAGTGAAAAACATTGAACTATGGAAGATGATCACCAAAGGCTTCATTCAAAATCTATGCTTCTGCTAATTTTTCTCTCCAATACTTTTTTCCATTTGCAACCACAAAATATCCTCACCACCAGCAGCAAAACTGGAAGCCCTGCAATCCAGGATGCTACCAGGATTGCCAGCGTGAATCACTGACTTACATCATCCTTTCCAAAGGTGGATGTTCATGGGATGTGAGAATCACAGGATAT
Organism: Vidua chalybeata; assembly: GCF_026979565.1. Classification (NCBI taxonomy): domain Eukaryota; kingdom Metazoa; phylum Chordata; class Aves; order Passeriformes; family Viduidae; genus Vidua; species Vidua chalybeata. The sequence continues at coordinate 16,004,815 of NC_071538.1, read as the reverse complement.
GCTGAGTTGGAAAGGACCCTCAAGGACCTAATCCAGAATCCCATCCATATGCACAGTTCCTTCTGAGAGGTATCAGCAATGCTCTCATAACAATAAAAGCTGCAGAGTATTTAAAGCACAGGATGGAAAAGGTGTGCAAAGGGCTGGACCAAACACTGCATAAAGATTGAACATACAGTTCATCAGAAGCAGAAAACGGATCCACTGGCACATAAAGAAGATGCGATAAATTAGAAGACACAAATGGATAAATTCAAAGAACATGTGAAAATGCACAATGATAGTGCATTTAGGATAGATCCTGATTATATATTCCTTGTCTTTAATCATTAATTAAAAAGAAACAACTCCATGGCTATAGTCAGCAACCACTGCAGAATCAATAGGTCTCTAAGCTCACACCAATCTATAATCAGCCACAGCTTTATCACAAAATAATAGCTAATATTGATATTTTTTAATAAAGTTTCACTTTACTATGTAATTAGTGTAATGTAGTAGGAGCTGTGTTTCTTAACAGAAGTGCTGGTGCTTTGAGAAGCATTTACTGGCATGTTAATAAAGAATGGACTTCTTCTATTGAGTTCCATCTGCCTAATAGAGAAAAGTGTTCATCTTAATTAGGAAAATCTTCATAAAGAATATAAATGCAGTTACTAATGGGCTGCAGGGAATAAATGCAGAACACTCAGGAACAACTGGTGTTTTACCAGGAAATGGAAGAGTGGATATAAACCCCCAAACAGTTGTTAACCATCTGGTGATTGACCACAAATAGCAATAGATGCTGAGGTTTTAAGTGTTTTATAATGAAAAATCTATTTATTTCATTAAGGTTTCATGCTTTAGACCCTTGTTTTTTCAGGTAATAAAGCAGCCTTGACTGACAATGAAACTATTTAAACCCTTTATGAATTAAGATGGACAAATCCATTAGCATTTTTTGAAGGAATTACTTTATAAAAAGAAAGAATGGAAGTGCCAAGCAATAGTTCAAGAAAGATCCACTGCCAAGTATTTGAAAAATGGTCACTGTATCAAACACGTATTTTTGGGGTTGCTGAGATGCTCACGGGCAGTTGAGAACCTTTTGCTGACTTTATTGGTGCAGCAGCAGATATTACATCATCATGATAAAGACTACAGCCAATTGTAAACTACAATTAATCTTTGTCCTTAAAAATGTTCCAACAGGCATTATTCATTTCCTCTGTCAGTCTGAGTCAGTTTTTTCATCCTTTTCTTCCTAAAGTTCTGTAATTCAAAGACACTGATATTCCCTAACTCTGCTCATTTTCTATTCAAAATGAAATGAACTTTTACTCATCATCCAGAATTTTTTTTAATCACATTAATATAAAGTGCTGATAGAATGTACTTCCCAAGTGCCAGAATTTAACTCTCTAAGCCAGACTCAGTATCAATGTTCACAGTTTCCCAAGGAAAACAGCTTTCTGCAAATTTTAAGCAACATTAGCTAATCTTTTATATTCCCTCTGAATAACTTTGATAAAGAAACCAATACATACATGAAAGCAAGTCCAAAAATGAAAATATCATTACTATAGTATTTCATTCAAGCCAAAAAGTAGAAACACAGCATAAAACTCTGATATTCTGGACACTGACAGCTTTACTGCCTCAATTCACAGAAAATATCACCAAACAATAGAACTTGCAGCTACTTGAACCTCAGAGAATGTAATTTCATTTATTCATTTCAATGACATTTTTACTAGACTATAGCTTCATGTAGATTAGTCAGACACATGAAAAACTACATATTAGCTGAGGTGAAGCTGTGATGACTGCAGTTGTCTTAACAGTGTCAATCCAAACTTTAGATGAATGTAATTTGCTAGCTCTAAATGACAGAGATATAATATAGATCTCGTATATCACCAAAGTAATAAATAATTAGTGAGCAGAACTGAGTAAAATGGCAGCTTGAACACAACCCCAAATTTTGAATCTTGATGCAGAAGTCAGCGATCAGAATGATACATCTTTCTGCCTTGAATGATAAAACAGCTTTCTCACAACCTAACACATAGCACCATCTGGCATGAACTGAGGAAACTAAGAACTTCTGGAAGAGAAACACACAAGCAATTTTGTTTCTTCAGAATTCTCCAAGATATTGACAGAAGTCTTTCAGAAACAGCCATTTGACTGCAAATGTGGCTCAGTGAACCTGCCTCCTGAAGACATGTGTGTGTAGCTAATAATCTTTACAAAATGTTGGCTTGAACTGATTGGGCATGGGATGGGCACTGTCAGAGTTAAGACAGTGCACGTGGAAAGTCCTCTGTCTACCAAACTGGTTGGGTTTCCAAACATCACCTCACATCTCTTACTGGGAATTTTAGGAGCTCAGGGTACATTTCTTCAGCAGAGCTCAGCAGGCTCTTTTCAGTAGTTACTCACTACAAACACCCAGTTCAGCTGTTCCTTGAGCAGTACCAGCACTCAGCACGGGCTCTTTGCTGGGGCTGAACACCTCCCCTGTGCAGTGGGACACAGTGCCCTGAGCCCACTGCCAGCCCCGAGGGGGACGTGGAGCTGGGCCCTCCCAGGCACTGCTGGGAGCTGCAGTGCTCAGGGGCTGGCCCGAGATGCTTGCAGTAGAAACACAAATGGAGTTTCCTGCAGTCCAGGAAACATCAGACTGCTCTCCTGATATCAGCACAGATTTATTTTAGCACTGCTTGTTCAAAGTGACTTTTAATGCAGACTGTTTTCTAAATGATCCTTAAAAGACACTTCTTTCTTTCTCATCACCTTCACCTAAGGCAAGAACATCCAGTAGCATTGATCTATTTGTTGCTAGTTTTCATTAATTTTACCCTCCCTAGGGGTGGTGAAGCTTTGGTGCCAGCTAATTAAAACCTATTTAGGGATGCTCAGTGCACTTTATCAGACCAGAATTAGCTTTGCTGCTTTAATGAAGACTACAGTTTTCTCTGTTATTACCAATTAAATGTTATTATATCATATTGCATTGTATTTGTATTGCATGGCAGAGTTATAGATGGCTTTAGAACCACTTCTCTGGATTGAGGTACATACAAAGATGGCACATTTAGTAATTATTTAATATCTCTTTAAATCCTTTCACTTGAGTAAATATATATATAATACACCAGCATATTAGTGAAGTACTGGAAGAAGCTGCCAGCTTTATGCTCCCTCTAGGGAAGTACCAAGTAAAATGCATTAATGAAAAATTGTGAATGTCTGGTAATGAATATTACTTATGTACAATAATTATTCAAAGTGGATGAGCATTCACCACTTGAACTCGACTGCTTCACTAACAAATACTCTCAGAAAGAACATATGTTCCCCAGATTCTTAACACTCATGCAAGGTTAATTACCCAGTGTGGACAGCCCAATTCAGAGGGTATTTTGTACTGCTGTAGAATTAAAGAATGCATTACAAAATAAAAAAAAAAACCTTGTTTGTTCAAAGTTACTCAGAGGCAATTCTTATTTCTTCCATGCATCAGTAATAAATCATTCATCAATACCAAAGTGGATTTTGGACCTGCACCCAGGGATAAAGCTCCCATGTCAGCACTGCAGGACCAGAGCTTTTCTGCAGTAGAGAAGTGACTGCAATACCTACCTGTTAGCTGCTTCTCACTAAATCCTTTAAAAACTTGAGCATCACAAGCATGAAACTGCTGAAAAGTCCCACTAATTACCTAAAAAGATTGTACATCAAAGAGTAGAAACAGAAAACTCATTAAAGGCTTGACAGACTAGAAATCTGCTGCAATCTCACTATGCACTACAGCATACACTGTACAGAAAGACAGTATTTTAGGATTAAACTAAAATAGATGTAGTTGCAATCCACTCAGTACATTTTAAAATATGAGTTGAAATTGGTTTCCTTCCAGAATTTTTGCTGGAAACATGTCGAACCAGACCTCTGTTCAATCTAATATTCCAAGCAAGGGTTGATGTTTCTCTGTGGAACTGATGAATATTTGGCTGAGGTACCTGAATCTGTCTCAGCATCATAATAGCCTGGCACAATGTGTGGAAGTATTTTCATCACCCACAAATCTCCAGTGCTCTGCATTTACTGCTTCCACAAACACCACATACCTCTAACATTCTCATGACCCTCCTCAGAAAAAGAAGACAGGTCCTGCAAATTGAAGATGTTACAGAAAATGAAAGAGTTTCCAAACTGAAGTCCCCGATTACCAGGGAACTGCAAGATGTTTTCTGGAGATACAGAAGGCATTGGCTGGTGATGCATCAATCATTTCCCATGCTTTTCTGCATGACAAAATCACTAAATGATCTTAAAAACATCACTAAGTCTTTGATGTGGAAAAGCAGGACTGAAAATGAAAGTTGCAGTAGATACAAGGACGTTACCTGGCTGCCACTGTGAGAAGTGGTGGGTTTTTCCCTTGGTGTCAAAGGGACGCACGTGCACAAACAACATGAAGGGTCATGAGACAGGCTCATAAAAATTTATTGCTCTTGCAATGTGAAACTTAAGGAAAAAGAACATGGGCCACTTTGACATTAGGCTGCTTAAGAACTTTGTTATAAGCACTGAGAGAAATTCAATCTGCTTTTGACATGAAAAGAAGCATTTGTATTGTGTTAATTGCGTAACTATAAAAACTTGAGATGTGTTAATTTGTTGAAGAGGAATGGATTAGGCTAGAGAGAAGGATACTTTGACATTGAATGATGAGATGTTTTCTTTCATAGGAAAAAGAGGAGATTTTTTCAAGGTCTAATCTCACAATAAGGATTTTGATGAAGTAATGTAAAGTCACTGTGACTTCACTGACTCATAAATATAAACAAATTTATGTACAGCAATACAATACTGTACCTGGGATCATATTTAGCTTGATTAATATGTAAACAGGATGACTTGGATTATTAAAGGTCATTTTTCAAGAATGGATCTTGTGTATATATTAGCCTCTGGTTATCAGTTTGTTCAGTTAAACTAAAGAAGCCATGATAACCTTGATACCTTTATGAGATATATGAGCTCCCTCCAGCTTCAGAACCATAGCAGCAACATGTGCACTTGGAGAACAGGGGCCGGCTCCTCCTTATGCTCCAACAGTTTGAAAAATAGGAAAAATCAACTGTCACCAAGTTCTGAGAGTTTAATACTATAGTGAAACAAGTACATTTGAGATAACAAGCTTTTCTACTTCAAAAGCTAAGTCAAAATTTCAGACTATGTTAAGCTGTTTGTGAAGACCTGTATCTTTAATTTGGTGAGAATAGCAACAGTCCTTTCCAACCTCAAATTCATGATGCACAAATTTTAAAATTGCTATTAAGGCACAGCAGTGATCTGGAAACTCCCTCCTAGTTAGCTCAAGTGAGTATGTGTGACAGGTGCTCTTCCATGCCAAAACACAGATGACCTGAATTTTTGCAGCTTAGTTAGAAATTCTTGAATTTTATGGTCTTAATTCCACAAATCCAGTTTCTGCTTTGAACATGCTAGCCCAAACAGTCCTCATACCTTCACCTCTTACAGCCTCATTTGAGTAGCATAAATAGACATAGAAAATAGAATTTCAACATAATACTGGTAAAAACTTAAATCTATTCCAGTATGTCTGATAACCTGTTTTCACCAAGAAACAGAAATAATGCATAACCCTGAGGTCTGTGTTTGAAGAAAAGCTACAGTGAATCTCAACAGAGAAGAAAATGCAATATCTAGAATTATCCTGAGGTTGTGCATTTGGAAATGTTGTTTGTGTAGGATTATCTTCTTCAAATAAAATGTCAATTTAATCAATAGTAAATTGAGCTGAAAACAACACACAGCTTTGAAAACATTTCAGGAAGACATCCAATATTTTTGGGATTCAAGCCAACAGAAATGGAATGAACAGAAGGTAGCGTAGGTGGGGTAAATGGGGCCTAGCTGCTGCCTCATCAAGTGCTTATAACAGTCAAACCCATATAACAATTCATTAAAAACATATCTGGGGACTCATTTAGTAGCTGACATCCCTCATGGACTTTTCTCACGTATCTTTTGTCAAACATTATAATTGTTCCTCACTTTTAAGACTCACCGGTCTTTTCCTGTCTCCTTCTTAAATACCGCATCGCAGTAACTCATGCGCTTCTCCGTTGTCACGTAGATTTTGGCACTTGGGTAGCTGTCAACAGTTTTCTTCAGCATGTTGTACACAATGCCATTTCCATCCCTCCTCATGTTTCGAAAAGGACCCCAGATCACGTAAATGGTGTTGTTGGTTTCTTTGAAAAAGTACTCAGGATTCTTGAGCAGGAGAGGCACGCTTGTGTGCGAGACCACTCTTACGGTTGTCCTCTTCCCAACATCTTCCTCATAGCCCTTTGTGGGAGCATTGTTCATCCTCCATATGCAAGAGGACTTGTCTATCTCAGTGCCCACCCTCTGGCCAGCCATCTGTCCCGAGTTTGAAACAATGGCACAGAGTTCACAGTCAAGTTGTAGAGGCTGGAAGACAGGAAAAAGTAACATATATTGCAAGTTTTTCTCTGTAAAACATGAAGACTGAAAATTCAGTTAAAATAAAAACAGGTACAGTACAACAAATGGATAGCAATGCTTCTCTTTAAAAAAACATAGCTGCAATCCCCACGTGGTAGAATTGCTTGAAAGCTCTACCACTACAAATGCAAACCTTTTCAATGAAATAGAAAAGTTCCAATCTTTGCCTTTGTTCCCACCTTGCAAAGTCAACTATACAGATAATAATTCTTTTTTTTCCCTCTAAATGTTACTCTTTTCACTAAAAAAAAAGGAAATAAAGAAACAGTAGAAAGCAATATTTAGATCAAGGGTGTCTCTTTTAACAAGGTGTTGTCAGCAATAGGAAAAAATCTACTGAAAAAGTAATGCTGGAAGTTTAACTGTACCTTAACTGTGTTTGTGTCTGAACTAACAGTTCCCAAATTTGTGACAGAAGTCTAATGCGAAATGTATCTCTAAAAAGCAATCTAATAGTACAAAAATCCTGCAGCTGGAAAGGAGATGTGGACAGAGGAATATGTTCTCTCCAGAGAGCAGTTATGATCCATGGAAAATGAGAGGTAAAGGGACTGGTGACACCTGAACTAGGAAATTAATCCTGAGAAAAATATAGTCAAAGACAGTATTTTGTGACCATGTTCTAGGGTGCTATTATTCCAGTATGAATTGAAAATAGAAAAAATAATATAACAGAGATATAAGGACCCATCTGATGCTCCATTTGTCAGAGTATAAAGAGTAAATGTCTTTTTGTTGTTTTGTGCAGACTAAAAGTTGGATTAAAATTGGATTGTATAAAGAGCTCAGTCAGAAATTGAAATCAAATGAAAACTAGATCCATCAAAACAAACAAACAAACAAACAAAAACAAAAAAAAACCAACAACAAAAAAAAAAAAAGCCAACCAAAAAAAAAAAAAAAAACAACCTACAGAAGATCATCCAGGTCAGAGATAACCTACAATTTTTTGAATAGCCACAGACTTGATCCTCTGTCATGCTCACAACTGGAAGCCAGTGACCTCAGTTTAGTATTTTTTAAGAAAAATTCCCTTCACGTTCTTTGGACATTTACTCTGACAGGATGCTAGGTGCTTTTCTGATCAGACTTGTGGTTATTTCTCTTCAAAATCACACTTCATTTAGCTGAAGTGGATGAATAGCCTGCCTACATTTGACCACTATAACCCTAGGATGCAATTGCTGACAAAAAAACAAATTCTTTCATAAGGGGGAATAATGCAAGGACAAGAGACAAACATCTGAAGAAAGCCAAACTGTAAGAGCTAAAATATCTCATCTGTGGGTGACAAATATTGTACTGAATTAAGGTGCATCCTGCATGACTTGTGCAGTAAACCTCACAATTTCAAAGCTTTGATTTCTCTGTTGTGATTGATTTGATTTCATTACGTGGCTGGTTCAGGAAAACATTCTTTCCTCATTTCACCAGTAGCTAAAGATTCCTGATTGAATGCAAAAGCATTGTCAATGTTTCCTTTAAAGAACACCATGCATTTTTTATAGCTGGTATAGTTTTAGAAAGCTGTCCTGCATGGCTCTCTGACAGCAGGGATGAAATCCCAGGAGATGCAGCTGAACGGAGCAGTCTTTCTGTTTACTGCTTACTTACAGAAATTCTCTCTAAGATACATTATGAGGACATGGCTGGGTGACCTAAACAAATCCATGAGCATAACTCAAATTCTAGCATGAAGTGAATTTTACAGACCCAGTAGATTAATTTATAGCTTTCAGGCTGAACTTTCAAACTAACAAATGCTGAATATGAAACTGCTAGATAGGAAAAGCCAATTTGGCCAAGAATCTGGTTCCATTTAAATTTGTCTCATACTCAGAGCTGCTTTTTTCACTAAATTCTTCCTTCTCCATTAAAATGGAGCTGCTCTCTTAAATTTGGAATTGTTTGAATTTCCTCACCTTAGTTAGAAATGCATTGCACATTTTCTATTCACTCAGTGCAACCGTTCTGCTTGAATAAGCTGAGTACACTCACTCCTGCAACTGTGTCCCCTGGTTTTCTAGCTCTTTTGTTGTGATTCATTTATCTTGTTCCAATTTATAAAGTGCTTTCATAATACTGAATGCCTACACTAGGTCAACATATAATCTGCTCTTCTTGAACAGAGTCAGAGGCTAACCCCCTCCCAGCTCTATCTCACAATAAATATTTTTTACAATGTAGAGATTTTACATGTCCCAATATGCACATTTCCCAACAGAGATCCCAGAGTTAGGAGGCTGAGACCTATGATAAATATTCCACTGCCTCCATCATCTTTTTGCATCATATCTCCCTCAACATGTGAGAAAACACACATCAATATTCACTCATTGAACTCCATATAGAGACAGGCCACCAGTTTGTGGTGCTGGTTTGTGTCACAGATGAGAAGGGTGGTTTCAGTAACACACATGAATCCACATACAATATAAATGGCTCAGCCAGGCAGTCCAGGCTGCCCTCTCATCTGCAGAGATGGTCCAGCAGCACTGGGATTGAAACAGATTGGCAGGACCACACAGAAACTCGTCCTGTTACTTCTCATCCTCTGTGGACCCAGAAAATCAGGCCAAGGTTCATCTCTCACAAGATCTTCATTCACTTGCATCATAGATACATGAGTTAAAGACAAAAATATTAAGAACCATTCAGGTTTTCTTCTCTTTTCATGCATTTAGACATTTATCTCACCTCTAAACAGCAAGGGGGCTGAGCTGTTATTACTGCTAGAAAAATTTCTCATTTTTTTGCTGACCAGAAGTATGTAGAAGACCTCAGAAGAGCAGCTGGGTATGGCTCTGACAAATAGTCCCATCTTTTTCCTGAATGATACATTGTAACTGTTGAGGAACACTTATATTTTAATCAGTAAAGAAAATGAAATGTCTGACCTTTCCATTTCCTGTGCAAGCTTACAGACAATAGAAAAGATAATTAAAACTGTGAATTAGAACTCGCAAAACAGTGCCATTTCTCTAGCAAAGAGAAATAGCTGTGTACTAAAGGTCACTTATCAAACAGTTCTAGTTATTAAATCTTTGCATTTAGCACTGAAGTGGCTTCACAGAATCAAAGGTCAAATCATTAAATAACAAAATCAGCCAGAATTAGAAAAGGTCGCAAGCAAATCCAACTAAAGTAGGTCAAAAAACATGATTCTCTTCCACACAGGATTTCATTATTTGGAAAATTGTTTACTTTCCAAATTTGACAAGTTCCCCACCATTTCCAGTGTCTCCATCAGGAGGCTGAAATTCCAGCCACAGAACCATTTGTATGGGTAGGTTTCCCAATGGCACAGATCTTGGATGACCAAGTTTCCCAGCCACAGCCCTGTACATCTGCTGAGGTCCACGGGGGGATGATCTCAGGCCAGGTCTCTGAACCACAAAGTAACATCTGGACAGAGCAGACACATGCCAAGCTCTGGTCTCAGCAGAGACTGCCAGATTCACTCCTCAGCTGGACCAAACCCAGCTCAGGACCTCTGCAGATGGAATTTCCACTAATGAAAAGCTGAATTTCTCTTGTGGCTCCTCAGCACTATAGACCGGTGGCGCGCTCTCTCCAACCACCAACTCTGTTCCACTCTGAATCCCACAACTAATCACGCAGAGAGTTAGGAAACTCAGACTAAACTTTCTCAATTGTTACTTTAACAATATGATTGTAATTTTGTAAATTGGACGCAATGCCCATTCACTACATAATGAGGCAATTATTAGCAGCTTGCCACATATTAATTTGCTCCTTTAATGTTGAAACAAATGAGATCTTTTCTTATAATCATCCTATTTGAGTGAATTCTAACAAAGCTGATTGAACAAAGCTCCAGAGAGACTTTCTTTATTTCAATGCCATTTATTCTTCTACTCTTCTTGGATGTTTCAGAGGATACAACATTTATAATGATGCCAATAGGGAATAGATTTTGCCTTTATTCTTCTTGATATTCTTTTGAGGTCTTTGAAATGAAAGGTACAAGAGAGGCATTAACCGTCTGGCATTGTTTTTATTGCTTTTCTCTACTTTACAAGCAAAAAATGTATTTTAATTTTTCCTGTGTTTCAGTGATTAAACAAGCTGGTTTTATCTACACTTACTCAATTTCTTCAGTCCTCTGATTGGGAGAAAAGACTTGCCAAGCTTCTCTAGGAAAAAATTCAGCACATTAAAGAAAAGAAAGATAGTATTTGTGTGTTCACCCAGCAAGCACTACCAAATTAGTACAGTACTGTATATAACTTACATTATATTACTAACATCAAGCAAAAAATGATAAAATTTATTAAAAAGACAGGTCAGATTACTCTGAGTTTGTGTTTGTTCCCCATTCCCCCCTATGGCAGTATTGTGGTTTTTTTTACCTTCAGCAGTTGATTTTGGTCCTAGCCCTCAGCATCCCATCCCAGCAAACATCTCTGTCTTCATAAAATTTAATGTTAAGATTTCATAAAGATTTTAACATTTTGACATTATTTTGAAATAAGCCCAACATCAACATGCATCCCATTTCCAAATAAATATAATATTATCTGCTTCTTCATAAGACTGTTCCTGAGACTCAAGTGCCTGGGATATTTTATTTAGATGAATGTCACTGATATGTACATGAGTTCTAGCAGAAAGTTTTTATTTAAATTGAATGAATTGGAAGGGAGTACATAGGAGGCACATAATGGGACTAATCTTACAGCAGGAGACTGAATAAATAACCATATTTGAAAGTCTTTCTATACACACTGACCCAGTTGTTACAGAACTGTTTGACTGCAGCTCTTGTTACAGCTCCTTAAAGGGGCTGTACCAGCCCTTTGCTTGAAGAAGTATCTTGGGGATTCTTCATGTCAGTGGTAATGAGACAGAAAAACAAAGGAAGCTTGGACTTTGGGCAGAGGTTGAAACTTGCGGGCCAAAGTCACTCACTCCATCTAAACTTTCAACAAGCAAGTGTATTTTTGAAACATTTTAGTTTTCTTTCTCATGGAAAGGAAAAAAAACACAAACCAGAAACTCAAACCTTCCAAACACAAATCACAGTGCAAAGTGATGCAGTGTCATCTTTCTCACTTTTGAGACAGCTCCAGACAACTCCATGCCAGCTCCTACCTCTTTCAAAATACAGCAGAGCACATGTTCACCAGAATGCTGCTGATTTTCCTGCTCCTATTGAGAACAATACAGTCAGCTTTGAAACAAAGCAAGAATTAAGCACATCTCACAATACCAAGAGCTGAAAACTAAATGCATCAAATATACCTGAGAAGACTCTGAGTAGAAAGAATCAAGTATATAACCTATAAAGAATAAAACCAGGTCTTGTTTTGTATTCTAGGCATTTTCCACTACTTTAAGGCAAAAATTGAAAAGTCAAAGATCATACCTCTCATGATAATCTCAGAAAACAAAATTTACAAAAATTGAATAAAAGCCATGTCCAGCTTGATCAAAATATCTTAACTTTCTATTTTTCAAAAATTGTATTTAAGTAATTTTCTTAAATGGAGCTAAAATGTTCCTCCAGTTGAACACTTCTTTATTATGAAAAGGTGAAAGAATGAGAGTTCACATTAAAAAAAAAACAGTCCCTTTCTTTTTTTTTTTTCATTTTTCCTGATTTCCAGCTGAAACTTAATGGAAACTAACACCTTTTAAATAAGCCTTTATTCTTCTGGAATAATAAACTATTGGAACACTCTCAATAGCTCTATTGGTAGAAAAGGCTTAAAAATACAAAGGTGGCAGGGAGTAAATAAGAACAGAGAAACTGTTCTGCCTCTGCATGGAGGGTTAATGAAGGAGGGAATCTGCCAGATTCAGGGCTTCAAGTACAACAGAAAGACCCAGGAGAGGCAGAGCTCTGGAGGACTGATGGTCAGCAGCTCTGAAGGACTTAGGGCACTGAGAGTGGCAGGTGAAGAAAGTTTTGCCCCAGGGCATTTCCTGAAGGATGTGAAGACCTGTCCTGCATGAGCACTCTCAGTCACTCCGCAGAAGACCCATTTTCCTTTGTGTCTCAGGTGCCTGGCAAACTGCCCTGTCCCTAGGCAGGATGGCAGAAGGGACGTGCTCTTATTCACATGAATAGATCATGTCACAGAAGGGGGAGTGAACAGACAGAAGAGAAGAGAGAATAGAAAAAATTTCAGACACCTATGAAAGGGTAGAATGTAGTTTAGTGCTTAAAAGGGAAACATGTACGGGGAAGAAGGATTTGAGAAAAAGCAAAATACTGATATATATAGCTGAGAAGATAAACCCTGATGTTTGGGAATGCAATCCAGCAAAGAAGAACCAAAACTCCTAAAGATATTTGTTAAGTTATAAACTAACTGTTGTGCAGAAAACTAAATCAGACATGTCAATCAAATAATTGATTTGATGAATAGGCAGAGAGGCAGAGAGAAAAGCTTTTGTCTATTGCTCTGCAACTGCCCAAGTAGAAAACAGATGAAAATGGATATGTTCTGTCCAGCATATAGTACTATAGTTTGTAGGTAACCAGAAACCCTGACATCCCTAGGCATGCAGATGTCTGCACCTTCAGATCCACACAATGAACACCTCTGAAGTGGAAGAAAAGCAGAATACTCTCTGGCATATATATATATATATATGTATATAAAATCAGCATACAGAGACAAGTACACCCAAGAACATATGTGGAAATGCTCCTGTCAAACACTGTTGAGGATTGAATTGCTATGGAAGGGAGGCAAACTCCATCATGCACACCCTACGCAGACAAGTTCACAAAGTAGGCACTAAAACAGCATTGACTCTGAAAAACAGCCTATGAAAAAATTAGCTTCACAGCTGAACAAAATGGAAAACCAAACAAACAACATTAGTTCTAGAGTATTCCTGACTTCATCCCAGAGGTTTAGACGATGACCATAAATAACCAGAATGTTTGTGACACTTCATCTATCACCCATCTACAAACACACAGGGTTTAAAATATCATGACTTTGTAATAGTTCAAAAGCCGGGAATTCTTCCAACCAAATACTGCTTGTTGAATGCTGAATCCAGTAAGTCATTTATCTTAACATCCACCACATTGTTCACCTGCCCTCAGTACTACTTGAATTTTGTGCACAAAAGTTACTGGAAGAACACCATGTAAACCAGACATTGTCCATCAAACAGCATAAACAACTCAGAGCACAACACAAGCTGATCCTAACAATGGCACCCCTTTTGTCAATCTGCTGCAGAACTGTATTTGCAACAGTACATTTGCTACCAGCAAAACATGTCACTTGATTCAGCAGGTTATTGGTATCATAATATTTAGCTCTAATTTATCTTCTGCAATTTTCTGTCTGTATCACATTTCTTTTCTGCTTTTTACACTTAGTAATAAGGAAGATAACAATTGTTTCTTCCCTATGCAGACATATTTGCTCAGCAAACAATACAAACCACCAGGAGGTAAAATGTCACAACTCAAGGAGACATAAAAGGGAGGAATGTCCTGTTAGCACATGGGCTGAATAGTGAATGAATCTCAGTACGAAAGGACAAAACCAATTTTTCACACCCAATAACGCCTGGCAGCAGAGCAGAGGTAACATGTAACACACAATCCTTCCTTACAGAGTAGACTCTAGAAAGACATCCTTGACAGTAACCAAGGCCAAAAGAACCCTATCCACAAAAACTCTTTTTCCTTTGCAGGTAATAGTAAGTATCTCTGCAAAAAAATTAATTGGAATTCCTACAGTGAAGATGCCTACTGGAAGACTATGTCTAAGGAATTCTCTGTCACATATGGAAAACATGAGTTGCTCTAACCGCTGACTTTAATTTGTATTTATTATAAATACCCGCAGATGGCGGTAAAGTATATAATGTATACAGATTTGTTCCAAATTTGCTTTCTCTAATAACCTCCTATTATCAGCATTCACCATCAATCATGGACCATTATCTAGGAACTTAGTTGGCTGAATCACAGATGCAGTAATGCCTGTAAGGCCTCTAATCTAAATACATTTGAAAAAATTAGACTCACAAATAAATTAGGGGACTTCTAGTAGGAGGTTTACATCTTATTTCAGGTCAATTTATTTGGGATTTGATATGGGGAAACAATATCAATGTAGGCAGCAAAAACTGTCAGAAAAACTTCCTTGTATTAACCTATCCTCTTCTTTCTCATGAACACCCACCTAACAGGCTGGAACCCTAACCTCTAATTTATTTTGGTTCCATGCTGTCTAGACCTATTATTTAATTTTGTCTCTCTTGGTGGTCTATCTGACAAATTATTTGTATGCATGGAAGGAAAGTGATAAGCTAAAATGCTAATTTATCCATTTTTTTCTGAAATTAAAAGAATTATAATATCCATGCCAGGAATAAGAATAAGGTTTATTACAATAGCATTAAAACCAGTGGCATTTTTCATTTGATAAAATAAGCTTTAAGAAGCTTTTTAAGTCCAGTGTTCTTAATTTCAGGACGCCCTATCTAAAAGAGAATACACAGTTACTTTTGACCACATTCATTTGGTTTCACTCGTACATTGGCAATATTTGCAGTACCACCTTATGACTGTCATCTGTAAAAATGTTTAAAATTTTCTCTAAAAATGTAGTTTCAGGTTAAAATTTCACTTAGCAAGTCTTAGTCCAAAAATTTATTTGTTTGAAATATCTTCTATTTTAAAATCATAAAATCATTTCAGTTTCAGAAAGAGAAAGGATTAAATCATCATTTTGTCAGACACCTGAAATTTCAAACACAATGGCAATGGGCACTAGGACAAAAATTTTAAATGGCTTAGAAAGTTCTGCTTAAATTATTAGGCAGATGTGTTTTATGTTTTTTTAAGTCATTAGTGAAAGCTATTGAAGCACAGCTGCATATTTTAAAACTTTGAAGTTAAAGGTCTGTTTCAAAAGAAAAAAAAATCACTGTACATATACTGTCTTGTGATTGCTTTTTCATCATTACCTTGGTGCATATATCCACTAAGCACCTTTTAATCAGTGCAGATTTCATGCAGACAACAGTTTCCATCATGGACTAACAATACCTGCAGTAACTCAGTAAGCAGAAACTCAAGTGGAAACCACTGGGGCTAAGTGACTTGTAAATAATGGAAAGATCCTTCTGTCGGTTCTCCTTACTCATGGAGCTTCTGCTCCTGCCACATCCCAAACAGCTCCATTTACCCCTCACATATAAGTTTTTACTGGAGAAAAGCCCCTGAGCTCAGTGGCCTCTGCCAAACCTTACTGAAATCAAGGGCCTTGTGCAGGTCTGTGCATCCTCAGCACAGAGCTCAGAACCAAACCAAGGCCCGAGGTTCTGAGTAACACACACACAAATGAGCTGGTAAGTTATGAGGTGAAACATGCTAGAAGCAATGGCAAAACAAAATCTTATCAAAAGATGAAAATAATAAACCCTATCAATTTTTTTATCTACTACATAGTCTGGCCTCACAGTGACATAGTTGCAAGATATAAACAACACTACTTCCAAAATGGGTATTTATAATCATATAGCTCTTCTACCTATAATTTAAATTTTTAAGAGAGAAATTAATTTTTAGTCCTTCATACATCTTCAAAAGAAAAATACCACTGCAACATACCTATACATTGACTTTCTGGCTAAATCTATGGCACATAGATTTGAGTAAATCTGGGTAAATGGAGGCACATTCATTGCCTCCATTACAGCTAGAAGTAAAACTCCCACTGACGTGACCAAAGACTTCATGGAGACTTCACCTAACATAGGAATTTTGGGAAGAGTAATTTGGATTTGCAGCTCGTGGATGGACAAGATTACAAAATCATGGTGCTACTCCTTTGCCTGGGCAGCTCAGAGGCCTTTCAGCTGTGATTCAGCTTCAACCCATGAAAAGGACGCAGAGTGCTTTCGTGACGTAAGTTACCTACTCACAAATCCAGAATACAGTGCACCTTCTGTGTGTGTGAGCACACATACTGATGTTCTGGGCTGGATGGACTTCCTGGTCACTACTGAAACTATTTCCTACCCCAAGTCTATCTCTGGCATGGAAGCCTTGGAGGCCACGTTAGCTTCCATGCTGGCATCACATTCTACATTTCCACTCTGCTTGTGAGTGCACAGAGCTTGTGTAGATTTTTCTGTTTTGTTCTTTTAGACTGTTGGCTTTAATATAGCTTGTGATTCCTAATGTTTCCAAGGACTGTAATGACAGCAGGATCTTTGAAACTTGAAAAGCAATCTTAAAGGTCAACACCTAAGCTCATCAGTGGCTCTGTAACTCACACTGATACAGCAGTGACTACCATGGTTCTGACAAAACAGGTCCTACAGGAGAGCAACTTGAGAAAGAAAATCAGTACCCTCTGAGAGCATCTGCCTGCCGTGGCTTGCTGGCACTATGAATGTGGCAAAATACATCTCAGCTGAGGGCCTAGAAAGAGAAGAGATCGTGGAATACTGAGAACTGCCTTCTAAGCAAACAAGTTGTGCCTCTCCTTTCATCCTCCATCTGGAGCAATGCTGCTCCACGTTACAGGCTCTGTTGCACCTCAAGCTACCAATAGCTCACAACTTCACAGTGGGAACTGAGAAGGGAAGTTCCACCTCACTGCCACAAAGCTGGTGTGAGAGACTTGGGGATGCAGCTGAGTAAGAAAAAAAAATCAGCTGAAGTCAAATAATTATATAATAATCATCCAAAGGAAATGAACAGGTGTCCAGATTACAGCTTATGCTGAGGAAAAGCACAGAAATAACACTTCTTCATTTCTATAAACAGTATACAAGGGAAAACTTTTCCATACTCAACGTTAGCTCTATGTTCTCGTTTGCTTGGTGACTTTAAAAAAAGCGCACACATGTACATTTGTATTAACAACATCCAAAGGAGCAAGTGGGAGAGATGGAGGGCCTAGATTACATATTAATTTAACTCTAAGAAAATATTTACAAAGCAAATGTACAAGTTTTGGCATCCCCTCTCTCTGAGTCATACAACTGAAGAATTATAGATGCAGCACGACGAAGTTTGTGTGTGTCTGTGTTCAGCTACCCCATCATACAGGGTGTCAGACATTCACAGTGTTCTCATGGCTACAAAAGACCCAGGCAGATGAGCTGAGGAAAAAAACCTGATGGACTCTATATATATATATATCCCATTTAAAAAGAATCCTTTTTTCAAGGAACGCACTTTTATGACAGAGGGCAATTAAGCTTTGAAACAGGTGCCCAAAGGATTCTAGAGTCTTTGTTCCTAGAGATTTTCAAAGCTTGAAGAGGCAGGGACCTGACCTAACCTTGATGTTAGTCCTATTTATAGTTGATATTGGACAAGATGGTCTCCAGAGGTTATTTCCAACATACTTTTTTTTCTGTAGTTCTACAGTTCTATCACTAAGAACCAAGGGGAAGCTCAATGAATTTTAATGAAAAAGACAGCACACATTTTTAATAACGAGGACTATTCAATGTCCCGAGGAACCTTTTTAGAAATAAAAGAACTCAAAATGACAACAAAATAGTGAAATAATTAGTGAAAAATTATTCCCTTTTTTTTTTTTTTGTCTGTTCTTGGTTCTTTCTACCGCCTCTCACACACAAAATCATACAAAATAAAGCAGGAGAGAGAAACATTCCTAAAATGAAAATGGGCTAAAGATTTGATCTGCATGTCCTATGAGAACCCCACACAGAAATTACACCTAATAAATCTTACTCCAGATAAAATATTATTAGGCACAGTTACAAGACTGGAATCCAGAATGACCACAGGTTCATTCCAGCTGGCTGTGGCACAGGGTGTGGACAGGGAACATGGTGCAATTTCCCTCCTGCCATGCGTGAACCAGCGCCTGGACTGCTAAAGTGGCTGTATCCAATAGGCCATTACTTTGTAGGTGTTTGTAGAGAAAGCTAAATGTATTGAGTCCTCCTCATAAGACTACTTTCTAAGGCTCTTGGCAGTGAATAGAAGGTGATATACCATGCCATACCTGAAGACCAGTGCTGGGAGTTTTTGTTACTCTTTTTAGCTCCACTAACAGTGGTGCCTTCTTCACCAGTACTGGGACACGACTGAGATGCAGAAGTGGTGGCTCAACTGGACTCCAAGGAGAAAGAAGAGGGGTAAAAAGAAAGAAAAAACACCACTGAAGCAGAATGAATAAGTCTTTTTCAGAACAGAAATCTAAACTGCTGCCATGCACTCGTGTCAACTGAGCAGTAAACTGTGGGATCACAGGCTGACACGGGGGGAGGGATGAGGAGGAGAGCTATGTTCTAAAACATCAAATGCACATTACATTCCAGAAAAATGGGGAAAACTCCCATACCATCAGACCTTCAAAAATCCATCTATAAAACAGCAGAATTATAGTGGCTACAAAATGTAGGATACTGAAAATCAATTCTGAAAAATCAGAGGTAAATACTGTATTTATCCCCTCCTCTTGGAATAACCTCACTGCAGTAGCAAAACAATTGCTGATTGTCACAAGACCCTTGCAAAAATCCTGCAGACCCCATTTTTCAAAAGAGCAATAATTAAAAAATAAAGTCCTGTGGTGCTTTTCCTCTATAAGCCCTGTTTATGAATTCATAGCACAGCATGAAGGTTATTAAAATCCCATATGTGAGAACCACACACGGCACAAGGAGATATGAATTGGCATTCCACAGAGATAATGCTATCTAATGGGCAAAACAAGGAGCATGACTCCATTCTTCTTCAGAGCACATTGGGAAAGGGCAAAGAATCTGGCTGCTGCTCATGGATGCCTGACCAGATGCAAGACATTTCTTCTTCTTACCTGTTGATTAACAAGTTAAATGTGAGGAGCACGGCTGTTATCCTGCCTCAATATTCCCAGGACACCCTTTTACCTACAAACCATTTGCTGTGGGGGGATTAAATGCTGTTTGGGGTGACCCAGATACAGTGACTATTAAACACATTGCTGTTTACTTCCACATCCACACATTTCAAATCAAAATGTAATGAAATGTGGAGATAACCAAAACACCTCACAAATTCTGGAGTACTGCCTATCCGATAATATAATTATTTTTCAAAAATTATTCATTTCTTTCCCATTTTATTGTTGAAACAAAACAGTTAATGCTGTGCTTTATTTTAATGCCAAAGCTGTTTTGATCCCACACAGCACAGAGCTATTTTGAACACTATCAGCAGCTGGAAAAACTTCAAGAAAAAGTGAGAACAACCGTTTTTGAAAAAAGGTTTATGAAAAAAAAAACCTGACAAAGTACAGACAGGCACAAAAGATTTCCTCAGTTTTCAAATACTCTGGAACTTTTGTTAAAGAGAAAGCAGTCCATGGTTCTGAAATCCTTGAGTCAAATTTAATGCATAAAACATACTTTACTTAAGGACACTGATCAAAGGTTTGTAAGGCTGTTTCCCTGGCTTGCATGTATGATCAATCAGCCATCAGCAGAGAGACCACAGGTGTCTGATGGGAGCCATCACTAATGCCAGAGATGGAAAGCACTCCAAAATAGGAAAGGCAGGATCTGCCATGAAGCAACAGGAGACAGAAGCATTTTCTGGCAGGATTAAAACCCATGTGCTTGCTCGGTACTCTGCTGTATTGCTGAGGAAGGGTTTCCTTCTCATCCTTATCCCTATGATCACACAGTGCTGCTCAGCCCTCACTTGAAACACCACTGCTAAAATTCAGAACTTGGATGAGAGCTGTGAAACTTGCATGCAGATATGAACTTTCTCTAATTTCAGGCCTGTTCAGATTCAAGATTCCCATTTATACCAATTATAATCTTTCAGCTGCACCTTCCAATCTTGTCTCTATGTGACAGGCCCCATCACGATAGCGCACTATCAGTATCAGCTGTTGGAACCTACCATGCCACAATCAACATCACTGTCAGAAATTACAACCTCTATCAGTATTTTAGAGATGCAAAGGAGACAGTGAAAACAAATTAAGTTCCATAACTAAAATGAAAAATCCTTTCCCTCTAATGACTCCTGCCTTCCAAACTGTCTTTCTTTATGCATCAGACAATTTGACTTGGGATTTGCTCCCTGACTAGGCTTAGCTGCATACTTTGGAACAAGAGACCCACAATGAGGAATACATACGACGTAGCAATGAAATTCTGTAGCATGCCATGCCAAATAGAGAAGGTTATCCTTCCACTCACTCTCACAACTAAAGCTACAGTCAAGAATTTAATACTGCTCCACAAGCAAGAGCTTTCTCCCTTCATCTTCCCACTTCATTTCTGCCAAGTCACAGAACAAAATAAATATCCAACCAAAAAACAAAATCTTCTATCAGTCTTTTGAATACTTTTGGGAGAGAAATCACTTAGAAGTGATGTGTCAGGGCACCTTGTCTGCTTCTTTCTCTCCCTTTCTCAGTCGAAGGACAGTTTTAAAAAAGCAAAAGCACTTTTAAGTGCTGTTTGGGGCATAAAATCCCCTGCCATCCATCCCTCACCAGGAAAAATTTTGAAAAGAAAAGCACTTAGAAGTCTCTTTTTGTCTCCATTATTCCTTTTCTTGGATGTGGTTTGAAATAAAAATAGAAATGAAATGCTATTTTCACTGTTTTGAAGTTCAAATCAGGCATGTCTCCTGTAATTTCTTCCATTTGCGTTTTCTCTGTAACAAGTATCAGTTTTGGTGTATACTGCATTCCATTTCAATCTCTTTTTAATCTCAACATCCCCCTCCCAACTAATGAGATTATGATGCTATAATCTTATTCTGAGCATAACCTTTGATTTCTATGGATTTCTATTCCAACAAAGATACATCCATTCTGCTGGCCAGATGTCAGCAATATAAACATTTAGCTAATTTAATTGATGCTTTAACTTCCTAAAGTGGGGCAGCCTTCAGTGACAATGGCAGTCATCTCCAGAGCTACAAGTCACAAATGTGTGCTCAGTGGCAGCAAAATCGCCAATACAGGTTTTAGCAACTAAAAAAAGCAAACATAATCCTGAGACATACATAAAGGGTTTTGAAATTATCTTTTCACTCTATTCAGCAGCACTGATAGTAAATTCAGTCTGGGCATTTGACTTCAGCACAGATTTGGATCTGCTGCTGAAAAGCCAAAAAAAGCAGAAAGAATAATCCATGCCATAGAAAAATTAACCAGAGAAGAGAAAAGGGAAGGGAAGGGAAGGGAAGGGAAGGGAAGGGAAGGGAAGGGAAGGAAGGGAAGGGAAGGGAAGGGAAGGGAAGGGAAGGGAAGGGAAGGGAAGGGAAGGGAAGGGAAGGGAAGGGAAGGGAAGGGAAGAGAAGAGAAGAGAAGGGAAGAGAAGAGAAGAGAAGAGAAGAGAAAGAGAAGAGAAGAGAAGAGAAGAGAAGAGAAGAGAAGAGAGAGAAGAGAAGAGAAGAGAAGAGAGAGAAGAGAAGAGAAGAGAAGAGAAGAGAAGAGAAGAGAAGAGAAGAGAAGAAGAGAAGAGAAGAGAAGAGAAGAGAAGAGAAGAGAAGAGAAGAGAAGAGAAGAGAAGAGAAGAGAAGAGAAGAGAAGAGAAGAGAGAAGAGAGAAGAGAAGAGAAGAGAAGAGAAGAGAAGAGAAGAGAAGAGAAGAGAAGAGAAGAGAAGAGAAGAGAAGAGAAGAGAAGAGAAGAGAAGAGAAGAGAAGAGAAGAGAAGAGAAGAGAGAGAAGAGAAGAGAAGAGAAGAGAAGAGAAGAGAAGAGAAGAGAAAGAGAAGAGAAGAGAAGAGAAGAGAAGAGAGAGAAGAGAAGAGAGAGAAGAGAAGAGAAGAGAAGAGAAGAGAAGAGAAGAGAGAGAAGAGAAGAGAAGAGAAGAGAGAGAAGAGAAGAGAAGAGAGAGAAGAGAAGAGAAGAAGAAGAGAAGAGAAGAGAGAGAAGAGAAGAGAAGAGAAGAGAAGAGAAGAGAAGAGAAGAGAAGAGAAGAGAAGAGAAGAGAAGAGAAGAGAAGAGAAGAGAAGAGAAGAGAAGAGAAGATGGAGAAGCTGTGATAAATGTTTCCAAATATGTAAAATATGCTGCAAAGGATTCTTCACGTCTGTTCTACATTAGCAGGGTGCTAGCTAGCTTCGGGTTAGACTTTAAGCAGCTTTCTATATGAAAACATAGTTATAAAAATGTTGCCAGGGGCACAATTACAAACTTGCTATCTCTGGAAGTCCTTTCTTATCCTATTTTCTGCAATTCTGTGAATTTTAGTAAGTTGATGTGCACACAGTACTTCCCAACTTAGCCTTCTTGGGTGATGCTAAAGAAAGAAGATAATGTTCTGTGCTGCAGTCTCTAGCTCAGCACTGTGCTCTGCACTACATGGAAAAGCAGCTATCCAGGTATCCTTTACTAAAAAGGTACCAGGGCAGACGTGTGATGGATGGAACTCATGTTCTAGTAAAGCAACCTGCAATTTGACAAACCTTAATCCCCAGACAGAGAAATCAGTAAAATGAGAACAGATCAGGTTATCCATAACCAAAGGTAACAGCTTCAAACATTTTAGAAAGTCAAGAGTATTTTCCTAATTATTAACAGTTGTTTTGTTACAGTGTCACGCACTTCTGATTTTCAAGTTCAAGCTACAGAAAAAGGAAACTAAAATAGAAATATTCACTAGCCCATCGTCTTTTATGATTTATGCTGAAATCCTGCTTAAATGCAATAGAAGGATTGAAATCAACTCTTCTTTCCTGTATATCTATTCAAATGCTACCTGAAGAATTCCTAGCAAACCATGTTTCTTGACAACAGTAGATATGAAGCTGTCTTTGTGTAAAAGCTGTATTTCTTCATAGTTTATAATAGCTCTAGACTTGCCGTCCCTTTTCTTTTTTTCAGTACAAAGAATAGGAGAAATTGTGGAATAAAGTACCACTCATCATGAGTAAGGATGTCAAATTCTTTTCTATTTTAAGCTCTGTCAAATGATAAGCAACTAGACCGTGCTTTCAAGGTTGCTTAAATAAATAATATTTTGTATGAGTTACTTTTAAAAAAGCTGCCTGATGTACATATCACAGTCTAGAATAGTGGTATGTCTACAGTAACTGTGGTGTTGAACATGTATTTAAAGAATAAGAATTTCTGTATGTGCAAAAAAATGTTGCTTTTAAAGTCAGTCTGAGGGTGTGCATTTTCACATGTTTTTGATCAGCTCTTCCCTGACACTTTTCCAAAGTCTTTGCCATATTGTTAGCATCATCTTCATATATAGCTGCCAGGGGAAAATGAATCAGATGCCACGAATTACTCAAGGGCAATGAAGCCCTAAAGGAACCTTCTGCAGAAAGTTTCTGACTACAGAGCATAAGCCTGCTGTGCTCTGAAGTTCCTTGGTGGAATTCTCCTGTGAAGGCAAACATATGTTTGTTTACTGCAGACACACCCTACACGTCCTACGGTAAAGAAAAGCCATTTTGTGGCTACTACCTTTGACAATGCAGATAACAGAAAAGCACTCATGAATGTTTTAAAGCCATTGCAAGGTGAATGACCCTACTGACCTAGGAAAAACACACAGGTTAAATTTGCATTTCATGTGTTACTTGGCTCCAAGCTATTGCAAATTTACCTGCTAATCAAGTAACTGTAACACTTGTAAAAACAGATATGGGGTTCCACAGGCAATAACCCTTGATAAAACACTATGTATTGTGTGGGATCTCTGATGCTCCCCTGCATCACAGAGGTCTTGTCATTCATGACTTTCAGTGTATCATCAAACAAAACCCACCCCTTGTGGAAATGCACGTGTAGATACTGCGCTGCAGCAGATTTCCACATCCATCACTGCAGCTGAACTTGTCCAGAGAACTCCAGGCTGGCCTCAACATTTGCAGATCAGTTAGAGTAGTGAATGACTCCCTCTGACAGAGATCAGTGTGTTTACAACAGCTCCTGTATGGGAAGCAAATCCTGCACTCACACAGAGCTCACTGGATACAGAACCACGTGCACACAGTTACACAGCGAGGGCTCACCTACGATGGGAGGAAGAGGTTATGAGGCAAAATAACAACTGCAGGCTTCAGAAAGACAGACTGTAAATGCTGATGTGCTTCAATTTTTGGGATGTGATTATTCAATTATTCACATTGGGATGTGAGAATCAGATTCTCTTTTTTTGTGTGTTTGACTTGACATTTGTAAACATTTAATGTAATAGCACAACAAGGTCACTCTATTCTGCACAATCATGCTGAGATTTTCTCTAAGACACAACCTTTACACCACTCTTTTATTTATTTACTTCTATCTTCAGCAGCACTATTCATATGACCAGAATCTGTAACACTGACAATTAAAAAAAGAAAAAATGTCCAATACCCACACCCAAGTCTGTATCAGTCTGGTAATGCAGACAAAGGAAAAGGCACAGAAGACTTAATTCTACTTTAACACTAATATAAACTTGAAATTCTGGGTAAGTCATTTATGCCAGTTGCAGAAATAAGAAACCTTCACTGTCAATTGTAAACCACTACAAAGAGATCTGAACAAAGGAAAGTAAGAGACGGCACAAGTTTCTGCTGAAAAACTGCTGTGCTGAAGGAGGATACTGCTTCTGGTATATAACTGTACTTTTCACTTTTGTCCTTTTTGCTCAGCACAGAAATATCAATTCTGTTCCCCAAAAAAATGATACATGAGAAATAATGAATACAGATATCCTTCAAATCAAGATGGGTTTTTTAAAAATACCTTTATCATAAACAGGAGATCTTGTTAAAGGTT
This sequence comes from Vidua chalybeata, assembly GCF_026979565.1. Lineage (NCBI taxonomy): Eukaryota > Metazoa > Chordata > Aves > Passeriformes > Viduidae > Vidua > Vidua chalybeata. The sequence goes on along the minus strand of NC_071538.1, from coordinate 15,979,539 downwards.
GTGTAAAAGTACAGATGAGGGGTAATTAGCAGGGTATGAAACAACCCCCGTGAAGAAGCAATAAACAGCACAGAGCAGAAAAGATCTGTCTGTGGGTGCATTTTCAAATTTAGGAGTCTGAACTTTGGCAACCATATCCATTTCTGAACTGGTGGAGTGGCCATCAGGGTTACTTCCGATACCAAGTTATTTCTCAAAGAAATATAAATTTTTCTAGTCTTGGAGCAAATGGATAACAAATGACATGTAACTCACACTCCCTTGGACTCTACTCCTAATAGTGTCATCTTAAGCAGCACTTCCTTCTGAATAGGCCTCTCACAATCAGTAGCATTATTCCTGGAGTCAGCTATTGCTTATGTTCACTCGATCCCAAAATACTGCACTTTGAGGCAACATTCATTTTTATGCAATTTTGTTTGTGCTGTGTAACATTTGCTCTCTCCTATGCGGAGAATCCACAGACAGATGCAGGGAGGAAGGAATGGGAATAGAAGTTTAATAAGGCAGAAGGTAGGCAAGAACAGCAGGGAATATAAGGGTCCAAAGTCTCAAAGACAGTTAGCAATATATAGCAATATTTACCTTGTGGATCCTGGCACAGGGGAGAAAATCTGAATTGACAGCTTTAAATGCCAAGAGAAAGACTTTGTCCTGTTCAAAGACTTGGTATAAATACCTGACTGGGGTAGGTGAGAGTTAATTTGAAAGCAAACTCTTCTCAGTGATACCCAGCGACAGACCAAGATACAATGTGCATGAACAAAAATACAGGAAATTCCAGTCAAACATACTAAAAACTTTCCTATTGTGAGGGTGGCTGGGCACTGGAACAGGTTGGCCAAAGATGCTGGGAAGTCACCATCCATGGAGGCATTCAAGCACATCTGGAGAGAGCCTTGAGCAATCTGCTGTAGCTGACTCTGCTTTCGGGATGAAGTTGGACTAGATGATCTCCAGAGCCTCCAAACCCAGAGGCAAATACAACAATCAAGCCCAACTGAGCTGTGCTCATGGGAAAGATCACTCAGGAGAGTTTTTATGGTTTTTTTTTTTTTAAGAGGGAGACTGTGTGTAAAAAAAACCCTCTTGCTGTTCAGCAAAGAAAAAGGTGTACAGCTAGATGTATTCTTTCTGGATCTCAAAAACTGATTTGATACTGCTTCATCTAACAGATTGATTTCTAAAGTAGGAAAGCATGGCATTGAAAAAGACAGAAAACAGAGTTGGTTATAAATCTTTCCATAGACAAGGAAACAAGGATATCTATAAACAGAACATTCCAAGGTTTTACTGTAGAGAATATGTAATGCCATATGTGTATCTACTAGAACCACTTGAGCTTTTTTAATACCACTTTTTGCCATTACAAAGAAAATAAATCAGGGCATCTAATGTAAATAAAACATAAAAATAGAGATGGATAGTAAAAACTTTCTGCTAAGGAGAAAGAAATGAACTTGCAACCTTCTATGCTAGCCAGTGGGCCTTTCTTACACATAATGGAGCAATTTCCAGCATAACATGTATTTTCTGTCAATGATAGACAATATATATATCTTAGATATGCAAATAGTATGTAGATTTTTTTAAGCCTTCACTACATATTTTCATCTCTGCTAAAATGTATTTTATTGCTTTTTATTGTTAGCATAAAACTAGTAATAAGCTGAATCTGCACAGATAGTTGAAGAGAAAGATGCAGGTCCACAGGAGCTGATCTCAATTGACTGCTTTTAAATGCAAGACTAGGGAGAGCTGAAATCATAGCTTTGGGACTAAATATCAGCAAACTCTGTGCTATCACCACACAAGAGTGGCAAAGTATTATACTGCAAAAACTCAAACATCTCTGTATACACAGTGTAGATAATTACACCAAATTGCACCAAAACAAGGAAGAATGAGGAATAGCAGTTCATTCAGATTGACTTCTTTTGTTTGGTTGCTCTGGTTTGGTTTTGTTGTTTTTTTTAAATTATGTATAGGTATCAGCCCATGTTCTGGGAAGCTAACCAAGAAATTAAAATTTGTAAATACCACACATACCCAGGTTAATTTTGAAAGATGAAACCCATGTTTTTCAAAAGAGTTCAGAAAGAATGGTAAAGTGCAAGCTTCTGAGATAGAATGGTAGTAAAAATCACACAGACTGAATCATAAAAGGAAGGAATGGACACTACAATGTCCAGAACAAGGAACGGATTTGAAGGTTACAATAAATTATACACTAAAGCCAACTGTACAGTTTATTTTCAATTGGTGTCACTTTCTGAAACCATCACAGAGCAGACGATGTTACAAATTCTTTAGTGAGCATCCTGAGCTGCTATTTGCAAGAAGGATGCTTACTGTGGATGAAAAATACAGCAGGAAATCAACCAAAATCACAGGCTGTTGTGATAGAAGAAAAAAAAAAAAAAAAAAAAAAAAGAGAATTCAGGGAAGACTTGTGTAGTGTAAAGGTCTCCAAAATGTAGTGTAAATGTCTTCACTGCCTTCAGTGTACATGCATTGACTACCTCCCTTTAAAATTTTTATCTATTACAAATTTTTGGTAACTCAGTCAATACAGAATTTAGCATGTGCTTAAATGCTTTGGGATCCATTCTGAAACACATGAAAAAAATCAATGCTTTTATCTGGTTTGGGATGAGGCCCCTGTTAAATATATCTGGGGCTAAGCATGAGCTGAGGTGTTTTGCTAAACAAGTATCAGAGAGAAATAAAGATTTCACAGAGTCATTTCTGTCTGTCTAAGCACTTAAATGCTACTGGCCCATCCAAGCCAGTGAGTTTCAAACAATGTAAGGCAGAAGCATTTGGACACTACAAGACCAATTTCTTGAAGAATCCCAAGTGTAGCAGCCGATTCTGTTGTAAGTTCTGGATAAGTCCTGGGCTTGAGCTGTCATCCTTGTTTGTTATCATCTGACTGTCTTTGTTCTCTGTACTTCTGATTTTAATTCACATGAACAAGAGTGACAGGAAAATGTGACCCTACAAATCCTTAACTAGAAAATACGGGTCACAACATTCAGCCATGCAGCTCAAATCAACAATGGTTCTTTGTGGTTTACATAAATGCCATGACTGTCAGAGCCATATCAACCTAAGTCTTAACAAAATATTCCAAAAGGCTTCACAGTATGAGGCTACGCTATAATGTAAGTCATTGCCAAATTATTTCCACACAGTTTCTAAAAGAAAAAGGTTTATAAGAATAGAAAGCTTGGTAAAAGTCTGGTAAAATTGATATGAAAACTGTAATAACAGTGTAAATATAATTTCAGAGTCAGCCATCTATTTTCACTGCAGCTTTAGATATTTTGTGAAAGGCTAGAATTCCTGTATATTAAACAATCAAAAGAAAAAGATACAACTAAAGACAATACAAATGGAAAACTAAAATAAATATTAAGTTCTAGGTGCAAGTAATTATAGCACATATGACTCTAAGTCCAAGAACTGGTTCTGCAAAAAATTACAGTGTTTTAAAGATGATGTCTGCATGGCTTGGCACATAATGCAGACACCTTTATTTGTGATTTCTTGTCACCATAATGACACCTTTTTATTTCAGGTAAAATCTTAGAGAAGGAAAGAAACTAATTGAGTTATGAGTATCTCAACAGGGCAAGGTGAAAAAAGGCTCAGCTTTTCAGGCTTTCTAATCCTGAATCTATCACCTGGGTTTGTATTCTGATGCTATTACTAATGCTGAAGATAACCCAACAACACCAGCAGTCCCTTTGGTATGACGACAGATCTAGCATGAGTAGAAATGTAAGAATGTAGTTTTACCAGGAAACAAGACTGCTTTAACTCTGCAAGTTCTTATGGACAGCCCATACAGGTGGACAGGCACTAGTGCAAAGGAGCTGCCTTCAGGAATGGAGGCTGGCAAGGGTGGCTCTCACTCACCCCATATCCCTCCTTTTGCCCCTGTGCTCAGCCAGGTGGGTGAAGGGGACCTGGTGTCTGACAGCAGCAACTGAGACATCCAAGCATCTCCCCTCAGCCAGGAAGCACAGGCAAAACGGCCTTTGCTCAACCCTTGGCCATATGCATACTCAAGTGAGGCCAAATTTCAGAATACTGGAGTCCCACATCAGGTAGAGCACTTATAGTAAAATTGTGGTGGAACAGCTCAGGAGAACAGCGTCACTGAAGCACTGAAATAATTTATTTGCATGCACAAGACAAAAAGTCTCAATAAAGCTTATTTACTTTCCTGTCTCTCAATTCTCCCTTCTCAGTCTCTCAATTTTTCCACTTCTGTGTTTATTGTTCTTCTGTGATATTCTGAAAAGTTCCAGATCATACAGGCAGGTAATGCCAAGTAGAAAGCTGCACTTGAAGACCAAAGTATCTAACTGCAGATCACAATTTTCCAAAAGAGGTGGGTGAAATAAAATTATTGTTTTAAATGAAGGCTATAGCTGAAGACTACTCACACCCATGGGAGAAGAGTCTTATGAACACACATCTCATTAAAAGTTGCTTCATCTAGACTATCATCAGCCATGAAGACCTAGAAATAACCTAACATAGTGAGTAAGAAAACAGACTGCACTGAAAACATAACTTCCTAAAAATAATTAAGCAAAGAAAACAAATTCATTACCACTGATGTAAACCCTTCAAAGCTCTGGCAGCCTGAGGTTTCCTGCTCTGCAGCATGATATCCAAGGCTCATTGCAAAGCCCTGTTTATCCAACTGCATTTCTCAGTAGTTCTACCTAATTAACAGTTTGGCAATGAAGGAGGCAATGGGGGAGCGTATATATGTAAATACACCAAAAATATGCTAGGGAACATTAAATGTGTAAAATCAAGCACTGAAAATTTAGGGAAGTGTCAGAATTAGAGTTGCTATGCAGCTCTAATTGGGCAACCTTGTGTGCATGCACTATGATACTATCTTTAATTACCCGACCACCTACTATTTTTTCCACTGGACCCCTGCCTGCACTGACTGACATAATGAGCAGCTACTCAATGCCTTTGTTTTCTTGTTATTAGTCAATGTGTCCCCATGCCTCATTTATTGAGCATTATTCACACCCTGCTCTGAGACTTATTAATTTCTGCCTGGGCTGTCATTTGACACTCACAGTAGCTCCTCCCTTCTCCAATACCATTCTAAAGAGAGACAGGAAAAGATTGTATTAGCCTTCTTCAACTAAAGAGGTCTGAAAAATTTATAATCTAAGTGAAAGTTATAATTTAAATTAAGAAGAATACACTCAATGGCATACAGAACCCGGAGCAATTAGAATTCTTTGGTAATTTATATGTTGAAATAGTTTTTGCCGACTTGAGCTATCTCTGTGCTTCATAAATCAGACCCAAGGGTCTCAAACTAAGCATTCAGAAAGTAAACACACACAATTAGTAAAAACGTGGCTTGATTAGATTGGTATCACATGGAAAGTCTGTAACAGAGGCAAGAATAAAATATAGCAGCTAGCATTAACCTGACTGTGACAGCCTTGCCCTCCATTCCTGTAGTGTCCCGACTCCTTCACACATTTTCATTTCTTCAGCAAATGAGGCAGTAGTCCTAGCAACTTCTTTATACATTTCCACCCAGCACCAGAAATGGTAAAATCTGGACAAAGAATGAGGCTGAAGTTGTCCCACTCTTCAGAGCCATGAATACATCAAAGAATTCTGAATCAAAAGTGGAGAAGTGATTTTATTTATGGCATTCCGTGGTTCCTGAACCTTAACTTTGCAACCCTACTAGTATTATGTCAACCTCAAATGTACAAAAGAATATTTAAAAAGCCAAGAAATCTGTCCTCAGCATGAGAGTGACACCTGTGTTGTCCAGCAGAGGCAGAACCTGCCTATTCTCCACAGAGATTTCAGTAAGTTGAATTACCACAGCAGTAATGGCAACAGCAGAACACCACTCTCTACTTCAGTAGCCACACTATTTTTCCTTTGTAATTATAATGTCATAATTGTTATTGGGAAAATATTTTTTCCAACTAGCTCTACTAAAAATATTTCCTCCTGACCAACTAATATGTCATTAAGAAATAAAATATTCATATTAAAGAAGCATCCAAAATTTTTTATCTAACAGATAGTCATCTTCCAAAATTCATTATGTAAACTAATTAAGTGGTATTTATCAAGACTGTGTTCTAAACTGCTTTTTGTGTCTTTCACCCACTGGCTTTCCATTTGGCAATACAAATTATTCCCTGGACATACAAGCCCAACACCTCAGAAGCAAGGCAAAATAAAAGTCTGGAGTTTTAGACTCAGGAACCCTGAGCTGTGGTCTGTCCTGCTCCTGACCTGCTTTATGTCTCAGGTAAATGACAACCTTGGCAAGTCAGAACTGCTTGGCTATTTTAGTGTTATTGAAGAAAACCACCCCAAACCACCCCAAAGGTTTGAGGTTTTCCACCTCAAACCTCTCCACAGGGAACGCTGTTTGTGAAGGTGAAGTATCCAGCATGGTCCATTTCGAGAATTACCATGCCTCCTCCTATCTGCTCCCTGAACATGGGGATCAGTGGAACGAGGCCTCCAGCCCTCCAGGTGTGACCCTGCAGGGACTGGGGAACAGGCAGGCAGACCGATTCCAGGGAAGCCCAGCAGGGGAAATCTGAGGTATTGGCATGTGCTCCATCAGTCAAATTTAAAATTAATTAAAATTTCTTTTTGTAAAGTCCTCTATACTTGCCGTGGATTTAGCTATCAGACAGCTCTAGACATTATGCAAGTCAATACTAGTTCCCATAACAGCGTGATGGATAATGCCTTTCTCAGGTGCTCACTTTCTGTGCACAGCAGGTGTTGAGATATTAGAATTGAAAATTCAAAATATTTAAATCTAAAAATCTATGCAAATATATGTTCTAGAGGAATGATTTCAACTGAGTATTCAAAGTATAGAGAGGCCATTGAAATGCTAGTAAAACACAATTAGCAAGTGACACAGCATTTACTTATTAATTTATTTCTTTTGTACCAATGCTTACAGGAAATGCAGCAAAAAAAAATTATAATCAGCAAAAATCTTCTCTGATGACAGGTGTTTTCTCCTATTAGCTCTGCAAAACATATCAATCCTGAAAGAATGATATTTCCTTTCAGTTTTGCCTAGCAGTCTGCATAAATAAAATGTTAACTGCCAGGACATAATTTTCAGTATGCTTGTCTTATTTCAGATGTGTGTTTTCTGTTTGGAGCACAGCTGTTCATATTTCCCAACATGAGCTTCAGTGCTGTAAATATCTTCTCTATTGAGGGCTACTTTCCTAAACTGCTGCACAGGGGCCACATACACAAATTGTGTTAGTGCTAATGTAAGCTGTGTGCATGCAAATCCATGCACAGCACTCAGAAAACGCACAGCACGGACCTTGACCCCAACGCTTCGTCACTGAACCAGAATTGCTCTATTTAAAGCTGTGACTGTGACATAAATCAGGTTTTTCAAAAGGTTTTTATTCAGCTAAAAGAACTCATTCTGGGATAAAATTTAAATAGCTCATGCTGCAGAACTGCATTAATGAAGCAAATTACTCCCAGCAACCTGGAAAACAAAATAATTTGGAAACTGAAGACTGGGGTTTATAGCTACATTTTTTCAACAGTTAGCACTCTGTGCTGTGTTAAGCTCAATTTCTTCCCTTCTGAATCTCAAAAACAAGTCCTTTGCCTGTCAGCATAACACAGCTGGCAGCACGATTGCCTCTCCACTGGAAGGTCAGGGATTCACATCTCTGACTGAGACATGGGCTTGTGTCCAACGCTGACAGTGCAGCAGAGGTCTGGGGGATGTCTCCGCACAGCTCGAGCTGCCCGCATTCAGATGAGACACCAGAGCAAGGTCACTGCTGCCCATCACTGGGGACCACCTGGGTGAAAGGTAACATTTCCCTGGCCATTTTCTCAACAGTAGGACATAAGCACGATGGCTTTAAGAAATATTTGCTTCTAACAAATAGCTTTGAGTATCTGGGACTCTTTGGAAGGAATTGTTAAACAAAATAATAGAAATCCATGGGGCTATCCAAACCATCCAATGATATTTCTCTCCTTACTCTGCAAAGCTTTCTTTGTTTAGGAGAAAGAGCAGCCTACTTCTAAGAACAATGAGAGCACAGAGTTCAAATACACATTATTACATTTTGTACAGATGGAGCATATCTTGAACAATTTTAGAACCATGGATTCACAAATTTCCAGTTTTCTGATGGAAAATTTGCAACAATAATTACCAAATTAGGTATATTTCAGTCAGTCTGATGCTTTAGGAAGGGGGGGAAATGCAAGAAGCATGAGCATGGGAAGTAAAAGATATTTCTGCACCACTTTTCTCTGAGCAGTCAAGTGGATTCTGTGGCTGATGGCCACCTACCCACTCTGTGCCCTGGCTCTGTGTGACTACAGGGACAGAATCTGATGCACAGACATGGGTATTTTTTCATCTCTTACAGGATCAATCTATATTGTAAGATCAAGAGCAGAAAGAATGAATGGCACAACTCCTGATGAATGTAAGGCTGTTGCTCTGAAAGCAGTGAAATATCACATCTTTGAGTAAGAGCTAGAACAATACAGAGATAACCTAAGAGAGTGTCATTGAAGCAGGGCTACTGTGCCTGGGAACCTGGGCAGTCACTGAAATCTCCCTCTGTGAGCAAGGATTTCATCTATTGCCCATGGACTACAAACAAGTAAGAAGATTCCTCTTCTTAGTTTGTTTTGTTGTTAAATCAGACACTGTCTGAAACAAAGACAAGCCAAGAAAGCAAACTTTGGGTACAACAAGAGATTTGATTAAAAAAAAAAATTAAAAAAAGGAATCTGAATTGATTTGAAGGCCAGAAATTATGAAATATGCTTTTCTTTCCAAGAAAGCCCTCACAAGGAAACTGAGAGCACTTGCATCATTTCAGATATTAATAAAATAGAGCTCTTCATTGTGTTAACTTGAGAAATCCTAGGGAAGTCTCAAGAAAGGAAATATGTTGCCTTATTCATTCATGTGACAGGAGAAATAAAAATAAAATAATATCAGATAAAAACCAAATTGGACTAAAGTTGTATTTGGCCACAACTGGAAATGAGAAGCAAAATGTAATATATACATAGCAGATAGTGGAATAAAATTAAGCATACAATAAAATTGCTGCTTCTATAAAAATAAGAAATACACATATACCTAACATCCATCATGGGAAAAATTCCAGTGAAGTTACAATTAGATGTTGAGGGTAATTTCAGCAGTAACCTATTTCATTTCTATAACACTATAATGATTTCATCAGTAACAAATTCTCTAGGTAGTATCACACTGGAAAGTTTAAGGATGGCACCATTAAATAGCATCCATAATTGTTACAATCAACTACATATTACACAAAAGGGTGCATTTCCAGATGACTGTTAAATGTACCAATTTACCAGATTAGCATTTTGCTGAAAGAAACACTCAGAGCCTTCAAGAACCTATTACCTATGGACCAAAGCTCATGCCAAGTCCATTTTCTGCTGCAGAAATAAACTGGGCATCCTTTCACAATAGAACTTATAGTACAGCTGAAAATATTACTGATTACCATGTACTGTTCTGTTATGGAGAGGCAAAACATGGGGGCTTTAAATGCCTCTGAGAACAGGGCTGGGTGAGCTGATATGCTGAATAGATGCAGATGTTTCCTCAGCTTGTTCAGGCTCCTTTGCTCTTACAACTATTGCATGGAGCTGTGACCTGTGCTTTGCAAAGGCTGACAGGATCTGGGCTGTGAACCTGACAAAACAGGTACTTTTTTAACAGGAAAGGAATCTTGCAGACACACGCCCAGGTTCCACAAAGCATGAGGACCTGAGGTTTCACTTCAAGTGTTACTGGGACCAAACCTAACCATGCAATCAAGAAACACCCTTCTCCTCTCAAAATCGCCACAATCATTAAATAATAGACACTGCTCTGTGTTGAGCACTTTTAAAAAGTATGCTATTTCAAATACAAAATAGTAGAAGAATTCTTGGACATCTTTAGATAGATAAATACTTCATTGCATCTAGAAATAACTAATGGTTGTATAGAGAGATAGATACTCATATTGGAAAGAAACAAAAAAAAACTACATTCATGAATCCTCTAGCAATTTAAAAATCCAAACAGATTTTAAGATGTATTATGCAATAATATCGACTCACACATCTAACACAGAAATGCCTCTTAGTGATATGTAGTTGCTAAAATTATATTTATGTTTATAAAGATCTTGCCAGACAAACTAGATTTTTCAAAGAAAAATGACATGCTTAGTGAGTAAAGGGAAATTACTACAGGCATTCTTCCATTTACTAAAGATGGATAAAAAGACAGATTTTCAGGAATTCAGAATAGAGCTTCCTAGATAATTGAACAATTAATATGAATGTACAAGAAATACAAATGTATATACAATTCAAGTGTTCTGAACATAAAATGAAGGTCTAGTTTCTTAACAGATCCATTCTGTTATTCCATTATGAAAACTGTTCCTCTAATGAACAAGGGCATTTAAACTGCAAGAGCGCTACTGCAGACTGAATGGGAAAAATTTCGACCAAAATCCTGTTTTCAAGAATAACTTAAACCACTATAAGATTTCTGATACAAGGACTGAAACAAACTAAGGAGGAAAACTCCAACAAACCACAAACCAACCAACAAAAAAATCACTTTGCCTTTTAGTGTTATACCTTTTCTAACTGGCCTCATACAACACCATATTTATGATCTTTTTCTTGCTAAATCTGCCTTATTTTTACAAAAATCTTCAGGAGAAAATAAGTGGTATTTGCAGAAACAGTGCACAAGCATGAGGAAAGTAACATGGTGGGCATCACCTTGGAAAACCATTAAGTGATTAATCTCATGGAAAAAGATCCAAGACACGTTAGGAAAAATAAATCCAAGGTAATTTGATATTTGGAAACAGAGGGACCATGTTATGTCATCTCTCTTCCATTACAGCTCAATCCCAAACCGAGTTCTAGGAAACTGAACACCAAGAAGTGAGGAAAAAGTGGGCTCTTTCTACGGATGATTTAGGAAAAATAAAGGAGCATTTTGCTTGATAACATGGTGATGAAGGTGAAACTGCAAGTTCCATACACACTGGAAGAAAAAAGAGAATAAGAACTAGAAACATCTAAGATCTTTAAAGAAACAGGAAATAAAGAGATACAGACAGCTGTAATATTTGCCATATCTCAATCTCAGAAAATACTCAAGTGGTACCACATGATCTTCTAAGGGATGTGGGTAAAGGCCCAAGAATTGCAATTATAGCAGCAGGCAGGTTAAAATCTGAGATAACATGGAATATGGGTCAATCACGTACTAGCAGGATGATGAGTGGCCAATTGGCTTCTTTCAGCTCTAGATTTTTTTCTTTTTTTTTTTTTTTATATATGAAACTATTTAGCATACACTGAAACTAGCAGAAAAATATATGCATTATTCATGCTATTTGTGGCAGACAAGCACTGTAGTTTCAGTGAACAGGACTGGAAGTAATACCAGAGGAAATAGAGACCTTAAAGGAAGACCCTAATCTCAGAAAACTCAGAGTGTCGCTGTAATTTTTTTTAAGGGTTCTGTTATGGTAATAGTCATGTTTGCAGAAAATTATTTCTGTGCTATTCAGATAAACAGCCTCACAGAGGGCCATTTCTTCCCCAGGAAATGAAGAGTGGATAACACCCACCAGAATGGGAGCAAGGCATTTAAGAGCAAGTGGAGGGAGCTGGTTCCTATGTTATTATCAACAGCCTCTACATAACAAATGATCAAATGATTTAGATTTTACATCAGAACTTACCTTACACTGCAGCCAGCAGAAGTGGCAACTAATTTTAAACAGGAAACAATATCACCCCTGTCTATTGCTTGAAAATGACTTCTCATCTACAATTATCTGTCAGTTTTGCCTTCTCATTTTCAGCTATCACCAGCCCCCATACCTACAAAAGTCCTTTCTCCTTGATACTTATACTCAGCTCCAAAATAATTTATTAGGAGTTACACATGCTTATCAAAGACAGACAGGATTCATGCAGAAATTAATGGCAGCCTATGGAAGTTGCTATATATCATTATATAATACATGCCAACACTGCTGTCACAGTACGTGGATTGCCTCATCCTTTGTCAATCAGAATGAAGCATTAGTGCAGTGCAAAGATTATTTTTGTTGTTGTTCTGACAATAAAGCTCTGGCTGTAATACAATGGTAATAAGGGATAATCTATCTGGGATAGTAGATTCACAATCATTTTATGACAGTCAATATGACTATAACCTTTTAATTTTTGAACATGACCACAAGTAACTTGATCAAAAAATGTTACTTGCTCTTCATAAACATGAATCCTTGACAAACATGATGATCCTGAAGCAGTGAAGAATACTTTGGTCTACATCAGCAGGACAGAAATTGAGGCAAGCTCATCAGAGTTCCAGCCTGTTCCTCTGCCCACTCCTTTCTGAGTAAAAGATCAACACTGATCATCATTATTTGCCTTACAATAATGTCATCAGCTCCATCCATTGTCACTGATACTGATGGTGACAAGGCACATTCAACACCAAGGGCCAGCTGGAGCAGAAATGAACAGGACAGCTCCAGAGCAACCTCACGAGCATGGAGGATCCCAGAGGTGATCCCACTACCTCCAAGGCACTCCTGTGGGACTTTTTGAAGGTCTGCCATGGAGATGATTAATGAAGAAGCACCATCTGCTATGTGTTTGAGAAAAGTGCATTTTTCTGGCTTCTTACTGGAGAGCCAGTTCAGCCTTGGAAACACTGAAAGGGCCTGTACTCAGCCTTTGGAAAACACTGACATGGCTTCAAATAAACTTCTTTTGAGCTCACTCCATTTGAAAAAGAAGCCATTCTAGTAAGGACATCAGAAAGAAACTTAAAAAGAACTCTGACCTGAGACACAACTTCGCCACAGGTTCTTTTGATTTGAAACCTATTTCCAGATGCTCTTCCAAAGCCTGCTACCAGAAGGCTGGATGAATATATTCATCTTGAGGCCACATCTTGACTCTAGCAGGAATCAAACCTTGAGCAGCAGTAGGTGGCTTAAGAACAGCCTCTTATCTCCTAAATCTCCAATCTATGCCTTCAAAGCATAAACAGTAATATATTTTGGGGGAAGAGTAAATCTGATGATCTAGTGAAAGAAATTCTGGCAGTAAAGGACAAGCCAAACTGGAGGGGAAGCTGAAGAAAAATCAGCAGTTTTGGATTGGTTCTAAAAAGGAAGAACTAATAGCAAATAGGATCAACATTACAAATCTTTTACATGTTAGGAATAAGACGACACAAGAAACTGTATTGTAACCTGGAAAATGTTGATAAATCAATAAAATTAACTACACAAAAAACACCTGAGAACAAAACTGTCATTCACAGATCAATTCCATAAGACACTGTATGTCATCAAATATAGGGTTATTGTTTTTACCTAAAGGCCAGACTTTATCCTTCACCTTGGTATTTAATTTCTGTTGTAGGATATTTGCCAGTGCTGATCTAAGCTTTCAGTGTACTGCCCTGAAACTACTCTGGAGTGAGTCCTGTGCATGCAGTCAGGCATTCATAGGAGTCTGAAGGCATCTGTAAAAGCTTAGAAATGTACTTTTTCAACTTGATGCACTCCAGAAATTATATTTTTCTCTTTACAAATGTGAATCCTAGGTACCAGCACTGAAAGAGGCAGAAAGGAGGGAGGGTGGTAGCATCACTGAACTAGAACCAGGGAAATCAACCCAAACCAACTTGCACTTTGGCTGGTGTAATGCTAATATGAGACCCTTGAGTGCTCTTTTCAGTCTCTAACTGGAACAGAGCAGGTTCCATCCCCTGGAGTAATATTGATCTAAGACTTGGTAGCATTTTTGTCAATTTCAAATCCAAAACTCTGGGTCCTAACTACAAGAAACTCTTAAAGACAAATTCAAGAAGGGCTACTTCGAAAAATGATGCTATTAGTTGCAGAAAAGAGGACTTGTCTGGTATGAAAAGGTAAAGGCAGTAATGTGCATCCCTGGGGTTGGGGATTAAAAAGGAGGATGAATTGTTGTTATTAAGAGGACAATCCCAAAATCACTCTAGTAATTTCTCTGCACTCATTTGGGGATTTTCATTTAACACGGTATTTATTCATCTAATGGGCCAACTGCTTTTCTAATTGAGCGATTACTGTAATCTCTGACTAGCTCAATATGGAAAATATATCAATTAGAGAGAAAGAAAAATAAAGATGGAAGAAAGAAATATTGCAAGTAACAGAGAACTTCATTTTTTCTCCCTTCCACTTATCCCCAGATTGAACTGGTCTTCATTTTAGGGTGCAGCTGCACAGACACTATTTGCAATGAACTTTCCAGCATTGGTGGGAATACAATTTATTGGTTTAGAGGTAGTTACAAAATTATTTGTGATGAGTACACAAAATTTACAGCTACACCCACAGAAAATGTAGCTCCTTGTAACAGATACTGTAAGTCTATTAAGTAGAGCTCTAAGATGCACACACTGCTAGCATAGTAATGCCATTAATGGGCATGAGGTTTTTGATACAACATTCATACAGGTCTCTAACAGAATATTTGGTAGTATGGACTAATGTATTCAGCCAGACAAGAGCAACTATCCCAAGAAAAGCAATTATTGCTGGTACAATTTGCATCTGCTCCAAGAGGGTCTCTGAGCTCATTTCTCTCTATGCAGCACTTACACCAGTCCACCTGTTCCATCCTGGTTTGAGAGCACACAGCACAGATTAACAGCTCAAATATTCATTTAAGGTTCACATTTTAATCTAACAAAAAGCCTAAGAGAAAATGCTCATGTGAATGAAACTTTCCACCCACTCAGAGAACAATACAAAAGACAAAACTCTGCTCAATCCGCAGAGCCTCACAGCAGAACCTGGAGCTGCCAAACGCAGGCTGTGACAGATGGCCATGGGAGCAAACTTGGAAAGCAAAGGCTTTCAAGGAAGATGGCTGTGGCTTTAAAGCTAACTAGAAATTGGCATGGCTGTCAGTGTTAGGAGTCTGTCTCTTGAGCGGGTTCTAGCTGCTGTGTTTACATGTGCACCCACACGCGTCTGCGTGTGGCTGGCACGCGGCTCCCTGCAGGGAAGTATTAATAGCTTTGGGTCAGCTCTGTGCTGTGCATCTCTGCCAGAATAGCTGTGCTGGGCAAGAGCTCAAAGAGCTGAACTCACTGATTGCCATAGCCAGCAGGAAGCCCTTGTGTAAGAAGGATTATAAGAGCAAAATTCCATTTTTAGTGGCTCTTTTTACTCTGCGGTGTATTTTATACACCAGTACAAAGTGTACCTCAGCTGCCATCTCCAAATCCAGAACTAGTGACACTCTGCTGCAACAGACACCTTGAATCTCTGTGAGAAATGGACTCCAAGTATAAACTCAGGAGGGTGACACTGGGCTTCTTTTGATGAAGGCATCCTCATTTTTAAACAGCAGTAGTGGGAGGATATTCAGGGATGAGAGGAGAGGGCACTGCTCTCCCAGCTGATGATCTGGAACACCAGGGAGACACCTTGCCTGCCACTAATGCAAAACAGCCCATCCTTCATTTGGCAACAATTACTGACAAAAGCTGAAATCATGTCATGGTAACAGAAGTAAGTTCTCATCCAGAGTAAAATCAGTAAGCTCCTCCTTCATCACCTTGACAAGCCTCACTCTCATCTGCTCATTACATCTTTCCTATTTTCCCCAGAGGTTTGGTCTAACTCAAGAATACATTACACCCAACCTCTCTGCTCTTTTCTTTACCAGTCCAAAGAATACTCCATTCACTTTTCTGGTCCACCTGGCATTCAAACTAAAACTAAACACTACTGACAGAAATTTTCCTATCAAGCTAGCTAACTGCAAAAGTCAGCTTTTCTTCTGAAAATATTTTTCAGATTTTTTTTTCCAGATTATCTCCAGTCAATTTTCTAGGTGTCGTGTCTCTTCTTTGGGGACACATTGTTCACACGTTTCACATGGAGAATACAACTGGCATCTTCTCAATAGGGAGACTAACATTAGCTACTATACCCATACCCTTGAGCAGCAGTATAAAAAAGTCCTCAAGAAGGTGGAAGGAATCTCTGAAAATTGCATATAACCAAGGTGGATGGCAAATCTTTGATACCAGTAACCTTCAGCGATATAACCTATAAACTCCATTCAACAGATCAATCCAGCCCACAACTGCATCACAGACATTTATTTCTACCAGCCCAGGTTCTTTAGGGATTGACTTTTGAAGGCACAGCTCACTGGCTGATAGTAATCTCTTCTCAAGTCCCATAGCCTTTTTTTTTTTTTTAAAGCAGAGCTGCCACACAGGCAGCACTGCTTGACTTATCACACTGAGGCTCTGTGTGGAGCAGATTTAATTCCTCTATATAGAATACTTGATATATTTATCCTGGCACTTGACTTTTTCCTCATGAGACACCATCAGAGTTGTGGCAGCTTTAAAAACCTAAGCTAATTCCATATATACAGAAGGAAAATGGCTGAGCTGGCAGGATTTGCTCCGCTGAGGACTCACATTATCTGTGCTCCCTTCTCTCCTGCAGGTTCGTAACAACCTGAGTGGTTTCAAGTGGACCTTGCAGCTTATTTGTATCATTCTCTCTTCTTCCAGGCCAAAAGAGGGCTGGAAAGAGGAAGAGGGCAGTGAGGATTCTGGTGAGGTCTATTTGTTTAGTGAAATCTATTTCTATAATAGATGATGTTCTACTGGAGTTGCTCATTTGGTGGTTGAAGTCCTTGGCAGGAATTGTATTTCTGAGTGTGTGCCTATGGCTCCCAGAGCCAGGAATGGGAGCTCTGGAACAGTTAGGAAACACAACAGGGGCAGGGGAACAGGAACCATCAACTCTCCATATGAATGTCCCTCAGAAGTTTAACACGCAATGTGATTGACATGTAAAGTGTTATGTACTAATCCTTCTGCAATACCTCCAAAGAAAATTGTTCCTGAAAATGTATAAAATGGAAACAGAAAAATATGCAGAAGATACTGCATGTTTAGTTGTACTTTCATTACTATTAATATTACATTATTTCCAATGCTGAAATAATGAGTAACTGTGCAACTGTGATAAAAAACTGAGTCTTAGAAGGGATATAAATGATAAATTACTATGAAACAAATGACCTTTTACTACCAAAATATCCTGTGAATTCTTAAGTTGTAACATAGAACAAGATCCCAAAGGAAAAGAGACAGGATAGAAGTCATCCATGTGTCAGAAATAAAATACTAAAGCAGCTTTCTGTAAGGACCTCAGGGCACAGGGAGTTTCGGCTGATGCAGCTTTTTAGCCTCTCTAGGACCCAGTTTTTCCCAAGAAGAGTATGAAACAAGCATCTCTGGAGTCAGCTGCACACACCATTCAAGTTCACAGTCCGGTACCTTCTCTTCTGAGATGAAACCCAAAGCTGTTCTCCAATAGCACTCCAATATTCTGCACTGACACTTCATAGTGTCATTTTCATCCATTACTAACAGAGGCAAAACAAACCTTCCCAGGTTGGTTGCTAGCTTTACATTTTTATAATGTTTCTTATAAAATTTCGGTCTTTTTGAAAAATGTTTCTTACTTCCCATGTTGGGAGAGGAACTAATATTAAAATATCAATCCCATTCTTTGCTTTCTTTATGATATTTTAATTTAGTTTTTCAAGTTTTGTAAGAAGGTGATGTCTCATGGTTGGTGTGGGTCCATCCAATGATTACTTATAACACATTGACAACTATGGTTTTGCTATTGTTGAAATTGTATGTGCCTTATCTTACACCCAGAGACCACATCACAGCCTGTATTTCTGCATGTTACGTTAATTTTCCTCTACATTTCAGGTAAATTTTAAGTGCGCGTAATTTATTGTTTTTTAAAAAGAATAATAAAAAGGATAATGCAAAGGTCAGTAGGCTCCGGTTAATATGCATATCTGGGCTATTTAATTTGTGGAAACCTCCATTCATTTAAGCCAAGTCCTACTACAGAACTTCTGGCAAAAAGGAAAAAAAAAAGGAACCAGATTTAGGCAATCCAGTAGCTGTGTGTGCCACAAGTGCTGAGCAATTAATGCTTGTAGCCAGGTCTGTTCAGGTTAGGGACAAAATGCTATGGGATAATATGATCCAAATGTATTTCTTCAATATCAGTACAGTACTGATGAGTTTTTCAGTTATGACAGGATTTTTAAGAAGTCTTAAGTGCACATTCCTTTTATCTAGTGCTCATCACTGTAATGCAGGATTCCTCAATGTTCACGACACAAAGGCTCTTTGCTCCCTCAGAATTCATTTCAGAGGAAGCCATTAGATCTCACAGCTGCAGTTTAATGTAGGGATTTTAGGTCATCTCAGAACTTACCCTTTTCCAAGAACAGTTTTAATCTTTGTTCAGTACTTGAATATACTTTTATAATTATGCTTCAAGTGTTATTGCAGCTATATTTCAGATTTTACGTATGTAGGAAAATGCTATATTATTTTAATACTGACGGTAGAGTAAAAATCTATTCAATATTCACCTTTCAGGAAGCACAATCAAATATCCAAGAACACTATTAGACTTGCCTAGCATAAAGTTTCAAACTGCTAATGGATTTTAAATTGATGTCATAATGCTGCAATTTAAATACATGATGTTCATTAATTTTGCCAGAACTCTTTGTAGAGTAGGAGTGGTATGAAAGAAGAAGGAAGGTTATATTTTCTCTACCTGCTTCTTTTTATCTGCTTCCCCATTTTTGATATACAAAAAGAGTCATTACTTCAGCTTGATGTGGGTGGGGAGTGAAGTTTATTCCAGTAGGTTTCAATTGGGTAACCACCATGGAGTGGTATCAAATTAATATTTTCTACAAAAAAAATCACCAGGAATAGGATAAAAATAACTAACACATGATAGTAATGACATTCCCTAAAGACAGACTTCATGGGACCTCTCACCAAAAATCCATAGACACAAAGTGGAGGAAACAAAGGAAAGAAAGAAAGGTCATCTTGTTCATACACCTCCTTCTCACTGAAAGGTCAAAATTCATGTATTGAGCGAGACAGCAATATTGCAAAACAGGCAGGCATAGCTTCCCACAAATTCCAAGGAGTCACCTCAGATAGGGATATTGAAAAGGGAAAAGAGCTCACATCATGGAAGGCTGCTACAAGATCCTCTTTTACTGAGGGAAGTGTGGGTGGGCTCTGGATGCAAATTTTCTAGGTGAAGAATCCCCCGTTTCAGAAATACCTCCAAAGTGAAACTAAAATGTGTCTAGCCATAGTGGCCCAGTATATACAACACTTCACATCTATTTGTATTTCAATTCTAATGTATTTACTGTACATAAAGACAGTTTCCCCAAAGCTGTTGCTATGGCTACAAATCAAGGAAACCATAGCAACAACCCTGTATTATGTACAGCCTTAATTGTGGATTAAGTTATGTCTCTCTTTGCATTTTATATTAAATACTCCAGTACATCTAGTTTTAATATTTTTTTCAGACTTTTTAACAATAAAAATTCCACAATACTACAGTGTCAAGTCAAATACACAACACCCTTGAAAAATGTCTTTACAGCATTATTCTGATCATACCTAATAACAGCCATATCATTTTTTATTTGAGATAAGCACTAATGTTCACATCATTGTATTTCCTGATTTTTTTTTAATACAAATGATTGATCACTACCACTTTAACCAAATAATTGATTTTCCACCATCTTGTAAGATTTTTGAAGTCTCATCCCACTCAGCCCTACCCCCCCAAAAAAAACAGGTCCTCCTAACTTAAACTTTTATTGCTATGGAAAATTTTGGAGGGTTGGGCCTTCTTTAGTTTGGGTTCGTTTTCCTTTTTCTTCAGAGAGTATGTATGCAAAAAGGCAGAGAAGTAGTTCATTCTAGATTTTCTAGCTTCCCTGTCACTTCAAATGACTGATTGGGTTGGTGGCAAATTACCCTAATTCCTCTCGTTTGTTGACCTTCTACTTTTAAGTATTTAAGTACACTAAGGAGTTGACATGCAGCCAGACATTGGAGTGCTGCCTGAGAGGAACAGGTAAAGGAGAACAGAAAACAAATGTGAAGAAAAGAAGGATGTTAGAAGTGGCTGAGGAAGAGGAGGGAGTTGCTATCAGACAGCAGGAGACACCAGTGGGATGACAGGATTCAAAGGACACTCTAGGAGAATATGAGCACATTCAACAAAGAATTCATTCAAAGAATTCTGCAAAATGTTTCCCTCAATAAAAGACAAAAAGCCCAAATTCACATCTCTAAAAGCCTTCCCTCCTATCTTCCCTTCCATCATTTTATTTTCTGGTAATTCATTGTGGTACTGTTTCCTCACACCATTTGGTCCTTGAAGAGACATCATGTGTCCCACTTTGCAAAAATCTTGGCCACGTTCATTTGGGGCATTAGCCTATCTCACAGAGTAGACTTTTCTGCTTATCTTATATACCACAGCAGCACAAAAAAAACCTAGAAAATATCTAAGTTTTATGAAATGAGCAGAAATTCAATTTATTTGACACAATAAAGAAATTAAGAATTGAGATTTTCTGGCTATATTAATACAAATAGTATAGAAATGCTTATTTGACAAAGTAATATGTGTTCTAAACATCATAGTCTGAGAAAGCTATGAGTGTGAGTTAGGCACATAAGCTATGTAAAAGCTTTTCACAGGAGCATCACAACAAAAGTTCCCTCACACAGGGAGTAATTAAGTCAAAAGTTAGTGCATTTACAATAAGCATGCCATGTTCAGGTTCTTCATTATCATTTTAATTAGCAAATATTAATGCAATCTGCAAATACATCAGGGAAAACAACTAAAATTACTAAGTTTAAGGAGTCCTTCATGACCCAAGCCAAACTGAAACAAATGTCTTACGAATCAACACCGGTCACCAGCTTCCAGGACATTCATTTCCATTTACTGTTAGAACTTCCAAGCGTGTTATCAAATTCAAGAATGAATTAAGGCCCTCACAAACTACTTCTAAGCTCTGATGAAGGCAATGGTGAATAAAAATGGATTAGCATGCTCCTCTCCTCTCCAGTTATCAGTTCAGACTGATAGTGATCAAGTGATCGTGGCAGCTCTGCCTCATTCGGATTCCGCGCCTGCCACTGTGGCAACAACCCAGGGACAAGCAGAACACACTGCCCTCCCATTTCTGAGGGATGAAGATGCTGGATGAAGCCTTAACCCTTCTGAGCTCAACAGCTCACTTGGGACTAGGATTCACATCTGAACAGTTCTCCTTTCAGGTGCTTGTCCTTTTTCTGCTTTATAGATGATGTACTTGGGCCTCCAAAATAGTGCTGCGTCTTACAGGAACAATGATTAAAAGCTTGATATGTTTAAAAGAAGCTGCCTCCTAAAAACTGCCTCTCACTCATTCTGAGTTTCTAATATCTAACTAACATTTCTAACATTTAACCCACTAAAGGTAGGATAATAACTAAGTAATCCCATACACTTACAGGACTAAATATAATGAAGTGGTGAAGTATTTTCATTCTCTATAAAGCTGTTATATGAATGAATTTCACTCATTAATAACTGTAATTTTATTGAAAAAAAACATAGCAGCTAATGGAAGTCTGATAGTATTTCTCATCATTGACAGTGCTATAACTGATCACAAACTATAGAAAGAGTTCAATTTTTATGTTACCTTATTTTGAAAGATTCCATTTTACAAATATTACAGAGAGGAAAAGTCTGAAGAAAATGCACCACCACCACCAAAACCCAACAGTGGCACTAGAAATTTTGACAACTAAGATACTTTAAAGCAGGAGTCCCTGTAAAACCTAATTTCATCAGGCAAGTATTTTTATCACACAGCAAGTATTTTGCAAAGCAGATACACATCAGTGAGTTTTAAAGTACAGAATGCAAATACATGCCGAGTTTTGAAATAGCTATCAAGTATTAATGCAATACTTCCAGAAAAATCCAGTAAACTTCTAGCTTTATACATTCACTAGATTCACATATGTTCATTTCACATATCACTCATTTTTCCTCTTTCATTCCCATATAACCAAAAATAAGCTACTTCCTCTTTGGGAAGCCCAGGCAAAATTAAACATTTTTAGGACCTTACTACAACAAACAGAAGAAAATTCCCTTTTGCATTAGAGGGATTGAAGGATTGAAATTAATCTGAAAGATTTTCTTGTTTATATGAACAAGTTTTCACTCAGTAAAGGGTGATTTTGAGGTGAGTTCATTGCTCTCTCCACTGCAATCATGACAGATTTTTTTTAAATTTCAAAGGTCATTTACGTGGTAGAAGACTTCTAAAATAGCCACTTTGTTCAGAAACACCCTTGTTCAGTTTTGACACTGGGCAGGTTGCAAAAAAGCATTAGATGGGATCGGAGAAAAAGAAATCTACTGCTCCATTTTGCCAGGCTGTTAAAACCAGGTCTTACCTCTTGTGTTTTTACATTTATATATCCATAATGAGTTTTCAGAGGCTGCCTTTGGCCATTAGAAAATGGGATCCACTTGACTCTGGTTTGTCCAAAGCAGTTTAGGATCAAAGGGAAAGTTACTTCATTTGTGAGACGAACAATGATCAGACAGAGGAATGCTGCAATGAAACTCACGGCAACAATGGACTTCCTCTGTAATGAAAAGAAGAAAGGAAATAAATTATTAAAATTGAGAGTTGGTTTTAATAAAAAAATACATATCTTCAATTGGAGGATGAAGGAAAAACACTTGAGAAAGCTTTATGTGAAATTATTCCTCTGGTAGTCACCTTGCTGCAGGAGCACAAGGAGACAGGTGACTGGATTGTTTTATTTCAATAAATTTGCATTTCAGAGGTTTTGCAGAGTTTCTCTTAGAACTGGTTGCAAATGAGTCAGTTTTGTTCACAAAAAACAAAAAGCCTTTTTTCAAGGTTCAAAAAACATCTATCAACTTTGAATTTTATTTGCATTTGGAGTAAAGATTCTATGTAAACATCCACACCAAAGTCTTCACTCAAAATCACCAGTTTTCTAGGGATGACAACACAAAAAGGAAAGTGCCATCTGCAGTGGCACCACACAAAGTTTACTGGAAAGACATCCCTACAGATCATTCCATGCAACAGAATTCATGCTATAACTTTAAATACTTTAGAATAAATTGTTGGTGAAGTCAGCACCACATTCTACCTTATTCCAGGTTGATGAATTTACCAAGCAAGGCATTATTATTATTATTTCAGACAAGACGATCGCCATTGTTAATAATTCAACCAATCTGAAGCCTGTAATTAGTCCTTCCTTCCACCTCTAGCCCATCCAGTCAGCTGGACTGGAGAATGTAATCACAGAAAGATCACAACTTTTTCCCTGGGTAACTCCCCAGTCTGCAGGTGAAACACCTGTGAGAAAGCAGGATGTTCTCCTTATTTTTAGCTATTTTTTAAAATACTGCAGTCAATTTCTTCTAGACAAATTACTTACGGACAAACATGTTAGTTGGCATGTGTAAAGATTCTAGACATGATACTCTATTGAAAAGATTATTTTTGCATTTTCCCTGTGGGAATGAAACAATTATCATTTACATGTGTTTTTACTGTACTTTAATTACATTCTAGGTATACGTAATTTGCCACAGTTTAATTACTCTACTGAAGGTAATTCTATCATTGTAAACAGTAACATTTACAGAAAATACAGGGGAAAAATCATTTGCCTAAGGGCCTATACATAATAACACTTAATGCTGGATGACAGAATCTGATCACCCCAATTCCCATCTACCAGCTAATTCCCAACGAACCAGCGCAGAACACATTTAACACCACTCATTTGACACAATGACAATAAGATCACACATGATGCCATGGTAAAGGCAAGCTCTCCTTGCAACCAGATAAGAGGAGTCTGTCCTTGCACAACAGTGAGAATCACAATGAGCCCAGAGCAAATTGGAAGGGATGTTATGATATTCCCACAAACAAGAGTTAACAAAATAATCCATTGCAGGGGTCAATTGCATGGCTCTGTGTTCTGATGTACTGGGAGGTTACAATTTGTAAGATAAAAGCAATGAGAGACTGGGCTGGAAAACTTGGGTGAAGGAGGTCACTGTGAGGAGAAAAGGAAGTGGAGGATGAAGAAGTATTGTGGCAGCGTGATTCAGTGAGGAACCTCAGGCAGCTAATGGCTGTGCAATGTAAAATTAAACCCAGCAAATCTTCAGAGGGCAGCGCAGCAGCCACAACCCAATCGCAGCTCTCAGAATTCATAGAAGCCACTGCACTTTTCATCATCTGCATTATAACAGATTTACATTAAATTGCAATAAAATGGCTGGGGAGCACTTCTGTGTCACTTCTCTTTGTAGCAGATGGAGTCAGAAACATTTAGCTATATATCAGAGCCTTGTAAGTGCTAAGAGCAGCCAAGATGTGCAGTGCAAGTGATAATCATAAAGCAATGAGAGGGAGCATGGATTAGTCATATTATTTATTGCAAATCAGAATTAAAATATTGCAAATATTTAAAGGGGAATCTAGAGTCTCATTCCACTACATGAGCATGTTTCAATCAAAACATCCACAGCAGGAAGCAAGACTGCTTGTATGATGCTACTACCTGATTTCCACATACCCCATTTTCCTGGTTTATTGAATATCCCTTTTTACTTCCTTTATTTTGTGCAGATCTGTTCTGAACTTGAAAACAGTGCAATCACCTTTATGTGCTTCTCACAGAGAGTTGTTCTAAACAGCCCTTGCCCTGAGAAAAATTCAGATTGTGCAGCTAAATTTCTTGGCCTTCACTATGAAGCCACCCAATTTTTAGATTTCTTTTCTTTAAATGCACTGTACTACCAGATGAAAGAAAAAATATGGCCTTTTGGTTTTTTATGTTTGAAAAGGAAAACAGAAAAGATTTTTCTCTGTTGCTTAGCCAGAAAGAGTCTGCACTAACAAGAACATTCAAATGAGAGAAAGAACAGAATTAAGGCATCTGTTGAAATTGGTTTGGAAAAAAAAAATTAGCCATATGCAAACACAATGTTTACTTATCAGCTTGTACAAAGGACGTTTGTATTAAGTATTCAGTTCCCCTGCAATTTTTGTTGAAGGCATGAGATCCAACTATAGGCATTCTCTGTGGGAAAGACTACTGAAAACTGGTATTTCAGTGGCTCTATAAATTTCACTGTAAAAATACTGAAAAACACCAAAGCACATACTTTTCATAGTTTTAGCCTTCTTAAAGCACCAAGTAAAGAAGTATGATCAGTGGCCACGAGTATTCTACAGGGCACTTCTAAAAGTAATTTGATTCCCTTAAGTCCCTATGTTCTTTACCTGCTCATTAAAAAAACAAACAAAACAACCAAACCCAGCTGCTATTTGTCATTAACTGCTTCTTGTAATATCTCCTTGACTGCAGATAAATGGATTTTGTTATTGGTCCTCTGATAAAACTTAAAATTTAGCATTTGAGAATCCAGAAATTCTGCATGTCATTAGGATATGACAGAGTAGTCTGAAGCTATATACAGGGATGAATACCAAATTGTAATTTGTCTCAAAATTTGACTGCATCAACATTTTAAATACTCAGACATCCTACCATTTGGGAGAGCTTAACCAACACTAATTAGTAAGTCTGCAGAGAAACAAATCCTATTCCTTCTTAATTTTCAGTTCTCATGAATGCAAATAGTCTCTTAACAAAAGAAATGTTTCTCTAACGTGGACATATCCTATGCATAAATTTCAATCAATCCTTTTCATTTTCTTAGCTAATCTAATGTAGACATTTTGATATTGACAACATTTACATAAGAAATGTATATTCAGTTATAAATATCTTTTAAATGTTTCCCATTTTTTCACATACTCAGTGAGGGGTACACAGTAAGACATATGTTAAAGTTTCTTATCTGGATGACTTGCATGGTATATTAGCTTTTGTTACATTTTATTTCAGTCACTATAGTATCTGACTAGCCTAGATGGCAGTGGCAAGAACAAAATTACCTTTCTCATGAATAGAGGATCCTCTAGCAGAAGAGTGGAGGAGTTTAACTGTAGTTAATGAGACTAAGTCTACCTACAGGCTCATTCCCATTTAAAAAAAAAAAAAAAAAAAAAAAAAAAAAAAAAAAGGTAGAAGAGGAAAAAAGTTGATATTAGAGTACATGAACTGCCATACCTGAGACCCCACTGGGCCAAAAGCTCTCACTAGGACTAAACAGTTTCCTCTAATTCTTTTTGTTTAATCCCCACAACAGCACCATCCCACTTTTGGCATCAGCTATTTCTCAGACACCAAGCTCATTCTGTCTACTATGTATATCAAAATCAATAACTAGCAGGCATGAATCATATTCATTTTATATCTAGGTTGTTAAAGTAAGAATTGAAATAAAAACAAGAGTGTTATACTACTCTGCTGGATAGAATTTAATTTAAAACTTCATGGGAATAAAACAATAACTACTTTCAGGGGTATAAATATAAGTATTTGGCAACATGGTCCCTAGTACTGTTTATATGCTTCATATCATCTAGTTTTGGCTAATTACCAATGCCAGGGTGATTCATTAGTTTCAGTTTGGCAGGAACTTGACAGTCTGAACAAGTTTTAGACATTTTTCTTTCATAATCTGTTAAGAAGTGTGAGATGACAAGATCATTTTTTAATAGTTCAATAATGCCTGACAGAATAGTAAGACCCGAACATTTTTTTGTGTTGTATACAGTTGTCTAGGAGGGAGGAAGGAAATATTTTCAGCATAGGAATATAATTTCTTAAATTGTAAATTTTACTGAGATCTGTACTAAGTATCTTTATTCTGCTTTCTAGCCAGAGCACAACACCCTGCCACTTGGCATGTGTTATATGGCAGAGGCTATTAAACCACTTCACAAGCAGAAGTATATCCTCATCCTAGTGACTTTCACAGTAAAAACCCATTTCACAGGTGCATAAACTGAGGTTGAAATCAACTTCCCTCAGATCACAAAGAACTCAACAGAAGAAGACTTTTACTCAACTCCTAAACTTTCATTCTAGAACTATTTTGGTTGTCAGGCTTATTGTTTCTATCACAAGTAACTGCCGGAATTTATTAAAAGACAAAGTTGAACATGATATTATGGAAGATTCCAGTAAAGAACCCTAGGAGCCATGCCCCAAACAGTATTTGCAAATAAGCCTTTTTTCATAAATTGATTTTCTTCAGTACTCATTCTTTCTTTTATTCTATAGATGGATGGCAGCACCAAGCTTGGAAGGACAAATGAAAGGTAAATACTTATGTGAGGGCTTTGGTTCTCTTAGATGTCACAATATACAGTAATATTGTATTATTTTCACAATGCCTGCCTTTACCGGCACAGTGAGTAACTCAATCACTTTTTTAATATCTCTGCACATCATACTACTTTCATTACAGGACTGATGCAGGGTTTCAGTTTTTACTCAAGTATAATAACAATTGAAAACAATAATGGCTGCACTTATTGAATTTGTTTCAATTTGTAGACTGCTATATGTAAAAAATAGTTTTATTTAATTTTCTCTTTTATAGTCCTGAGCATCTCATTTAAAAGCTACTTTCTACTACAAGAGAGCATTAAATGAAATTCTTTCAGCACTCTAGGTCAGTATACCTTACTGATTTCACTGGTATTGGAAAAAAACATGTCTTCCAGCTGTTTCTTTTATCCTGAAACTCCCTCTAACAGGGCTGCTGAAGAGATAGTCAAGCAGGGGTCCTAGAAGTTTACAAAGAGAGTAAGATATATAGCAAAGATCCTTCTAGAAACAGGCATGTGTCAAACACCATTTGCATAAAATCAGTAGCTGAAGATTTACTTTCTTCTCTTCCAGAAGTGAAAGTTAACCTGAATATGTTCAAAGACTCCACAGGAGATTGCTGTCAGTGTTTCTCTCTCAGAAGGAGAGAAGAACAAAGCTGGTAGGGTTTACATCACCAGTAAGATCTGGTTTGGGTTCAAAAACTAGTCAAATTAGGATTAAAGTTTTTTTTTTTTTTAAAGGACATCTTTGCTAAACCGGAATGTAAGCAGCCGGGAAGCTGAGAAATAAGAGCAAAAATGAAGTTCAGTGATGAAGAAGTAATGCAAGAACTGCAGTGTACCTAAAAATAGGTAGTTACAATGAAAGAAACATGTGAGTTTTACCCTGAATGTGTTTCTTGTAAGAAGCTACCCTGAATCAGGACTGGGTTTGAGGACTATGCTGTTAAAGCAGGCATGAGTAGAAGACATGTAACTTCTTGCACAGCCCATCTGCTCTGCCCTTTTCTGTGGCTAAGGCAGCTCAAGGGCTCTCCAAACAGCTCGTTGTACCTCTTGTGTTGCTGTCGTTTGTTAAAAACTTGTTACTTAATTCCATTCTCACCGTGATTCACAATTCACAGGTGCTGTGTCTAGGTTCATAGCAGCTTATATTCAACCATATCTTTCATTAAAGCCAAAACTGTGCAGAGTGGGTTCAGGTTTACTGGGGTAAGACCTGAGCAATGAACAAAAGAGTAATCAGCACAGTCCAAATAAGTGATGTAACAGCAGCAGCCTGTATTTAAAACCTTATGTAAGAGATAATCCTCCTCTATGTAAATTCCTTTTATTAGTCTCAGGTAACTGCACAAGTTTCTTACACACAGCATTCTCATCAAAAAGATACTTATTATTTACTTACTTACTTATTTAAGTAATAATATGAAATTATGTAAGGTGAAGAACATCCAAGTTTCAAAGAGCAATTGTTGACGTATTTTGAAGGCCTTCCATATGCTATCATGCATAAGAAGCTACTACATTTGAAAAGCCTCAGTGATTCTGAGCCCTTCAAATTGCAAAGCGCTGACAGATTTCAGGAATTACTTTGTGTCACTATTCCCTCTTGCCCTAAACTCTAAGCTGGATAAGAAGGAGCATTTATTTGTCTGGAGATATTCCTATCCCTTCAGGCTTTCCAGCACTTTGAGCTCCCCATATCCTATAGTTCCTGCTATTTGTTTCATCCTTACTCAAAGCTGAACCTGTACTTCCTCCAGCAGTCTACTCCTGGCCCAGGGTTCCCTATGCCAACAGCCCCACTCCACCAGGAACAAACACATCATTAGCACAGCCCCAGTCTCACACACCACAAGGTCACACTACCACCAAAGCAACCTAAACTTCTGAGCAAGGCATGCCTTTGGCTAGTCTGCTACTCAATTTTATAGTGCAGCTGAAAGCTGTCCAGTAATTTAAAAGATCTATCCCCATAAAATCCCCGTGGCAGCAAAGCACACTTTAAATACAGTTGTTGATTTTTCATTCTATAAGATCTGTTAAGAATATTTAATCTAAAATTCCAGTTACTGATTCACTGATGTCCTTCACAACTAGGGTGAACTTCATCAGCAGCTGTAGATGCATATTATATAAACACTAATGTAGACTCTGCATGATAAAGTAGAATTAAAAAAGGAGAAAAAAAGAAAAGCCTCTGCAGTACAGCTCTCAATTTTTTTTTTCCTGGTGCTGGATTATTGCCCAGCTCTTCTTATCAATACCTTGGCAAGCTTTCCGACACACACAGGCTGACACACGCTTCCCTATAATAGAACTGCTGGTACAAGAATTTGTGATCTTTCAACCTGGCAGTTGGTTGTTACTACTTATTGAAGTAGTACCTGATTGTAGCTATTTTTCACCTGCTGAGAAAAGTTCAAAGAAAAAAACCACCCATATGTGAGTATTAACTCTTATCCTGCCAGATATACCTCACTTAGATGACCTTTCTTTCTCCTCTATAGAAACATATAAAGATTCATGATCAGCAACACCCTAAGACTGAATCTGTAACTGAGGGATCTTTGCATACATTTTGAAAGGCACTCTATAGCCGCCAACGTTTTCATGAAAACTCCTTTCAAAAAGTTGATTCTTGCAACCAGAAATAAGACTAAAAAATGCATAAATCAATAGAAAAACAACAACAACAAAAAGCCCCACAAATACATCAAGAAAGATTCTTAGAAAACAATAAAATACCAGCAGACCTCTGGTCAGCAGATCTTTATATTTGAAATAAGATGTAGTCATTAAAAGTCTTTTGCATTTCTTTGCTATCCTACATGAAATACCAGAAATACTCAATTTCTTGTTTCAAAAACTCACAGGAAAGGTAATTTGATGGCTTCTAAAGTGAAAGTGGGGTAAATTCAATTTTTGCTCGCAGCAGTAAAATCATTAGTGTGATTGGTATGCAGCAGCAGGAATGGATGTTAATCACATACCTATATGGTTAGTAAATACTACACTGGGAGGTAACCTCTGGAAGTACTAACTTCTAGATAAGAAAGAAAATAATCAGACAAATAAAATTAAACACTTGACAGCAGCCCAGAGGCAGAAGAAATGAAAGTAAATAAAATGTTGTAATACCCCCACATTCTCAGGCTGCACATCTGTGAAGAAAATGCCTTTTGCTGGAAACCTCCACTTGCCTGCAGCTCACTTCTGCCTGTGGGGGAACGTTTATGCTACACAGCAAAAACTGCATAACCAGAAATTCACACAAATGAAATGCAATTGCCTACCACCATCTGGACGAGTCCAGACTTTCTCCATTGAATTTTCTTCCGTAAAGATCCCTGATTGCCATGCTGGACTTGAAATTAACAAAAAATTGACACCATGCCTCTGTTTCCTTCTAAAAGCCATTTAACACTGGAAGACAAAGGAGATCTTGCCCAGCCTGTTGCTTGGCAGGAATCTTGCTCTGGGCCTTCACACCAGCTTCATCCCACACTATTCTTTGGGAGGACAGCACTTTTGGAAAGTTCCTCTGGATGTTCTCTCTGCCAGTCTCTGCAATGCACCTGCTGTTCATAAGCATGAAGAGAAAAACAGAAGCAAGGGATCATTACTGATTTTAGTCTTGCACCCACAGCCAGCCAGGGCACCCTAACACAGTGCAGGTGAACGCCTTGTTCCCGAGGCAGCGATGCAAACCTTATTTAGTGTGAGGAGCCATGTGGGCTCTTTAAGGTCTGGCTGAATAAAAGGCTGGCTTTGCTCTGAAATATAAAAATATTCAAGTGATAGCTCCTTCACCAGGCAAAGGTCCAAGTTCAGAAAGAAGAAAAAGGAGTTTTTACACACTGGTCTTCTTAAAAAAGAAAAGAAGGAGGGTAACTGTGAATTAGAAAGAAGCTGTTCTTAAGCAGAGATGAGAGATGATGCACTTCAGCCAGGCTGCAGGAAATCTTTTGTAATCTCTTCTCTTTTTTTCCTTTTTTTTTCTTTTACATTTAACCAAGAGACTCTCCAGCACAGCTGTAGGAATGCTATCCTGGACTGGCAGGAGGCAAGAGCAGCCTCTATGGATGGCCTTTCACACAAAGCAAGGAAACCTTGCTCTAAATTCTTTTGGCAATTTATCAGTTTTCCATCAGACATGGAAATCTCACTGTTTACTTTGGATAAACCTGTTCCAGCCCATTTCATCCATACATAACTGCCACATACGTCATCAGAAAAGCAAAATGTATTATTCAATGTCCCCAAGCATTGTCTGCTCCTGGCATGTTGAGGAACATTCCAACAGGCATAGCCATTTATAGCCAATAAAAAACACGACCTAATTACAGAGAAGTCAGGGCTGAGATCAGCTGTTTTGTAACAGGAATTGGAAATTGTCTGCCATGTAGCTGGGAGCATGCTACTTCGAGTGAGGGGGGAAAAAACACTTTCCCTCCTTAATTCTTGTTCTTTTCCATATGCTGTTTTCTTTATTGGAAGCTTAGAAAAAGGGGTTGGAGAAACAAAAAAAACCAACCAAAATCAGGACACCAGCATGGCAGAATCCTCTCTGAAAAGAGACTTTAAATTATTCCTGCAGCTTACAGACCTTCAGGGCGCCAA
Source organism: Vidua chalybeata (assembly GCF_026979565.1). NCBI lineage: Eukaryota > Metazoa > Chordata > Aves > Passeriformes > Viduidae > Vidua > Vidua chalybeata. The sequence goes on along the minus strand of NC_071538.1, from coordinate 15,947,502 downwards.
ATTTTTGAGCAAGTGGAGGCACATGGAGGATGTGGGATTTGCTGGGATGGTCATATTAGGGTCCATTCTAAGGAGTGTTGCATGTTCCAGCACAAGAGCAATATGCCATACACACACATGGAATAGGGAGGGGATTTAGGGGGTATGTTTGGATGAAGGCATGCAGAACCCAGCCAGGCACTTTTATTGGAAACATTAACGATCATATTATTACCACAGCACTACAGAACAGAGCTTTTCATCTAGGATGCACATCAACTGCATTAAACACTGCATGCTCCTAGCAGCACATCTAACTATTTTATGATCCCAATGAAAAATAGGAGGCAGGCAAACATTTTATATCTTTTTTAGGAGGGGCTGCACTGAGCAATGCAGTGTCAACACAGAGGGGCAAATGACCTGTACATTTTTGGCAGAGAGGTTTCTTTCACTGACGTGATCTGACCCTGCTTTACTCATTTCTTCTCATACAATCACAGGAATATGTTGCAAAGCAGCAGGAACTTGAACAAATTTTTTTGCCCACTTAATACAATTGTATTCCTTCTACAGGTAGGAGTTTGTTCATTATTCATCCTTGGATAACATGAGCAAGAGGCTATCAGAAGCCACCACAAAAGAGACTCTCCAGATAGCAAAGATGCAGCACTGCAGTTACAAAACATGACTGCTCACATACTGCTCAAGCAGTTGATGACATATCCCTCCATTGACTGGGGAGCTCCTCAAATCAGGGCACTGAAACTCAATAATAGCACTGATCAAGGCAATGCCTTCAACTCAATTATAAGCTTTATTGATCATGTCTTCTCTTTATAAAATGAAAAAAAAAAGTGGGCATGGCAGGGGAAGTAACCACAAAGCACTGAGCTGCAGTGGGACTTGGCAGAACAGATTGCTTGGAGTGGGTAAACTCTTGCCTTTTGTGCTGACCTCACACTTCTAGGAATTAGGAAACTGTTTTTACACAAACCTCTTTTCATCAGGAGGCAAAACACAATTTCATGTTTACAATGAAATCCATGATCTGAGACTTATCTTGTGAATACACTCAGTTGAATGGGATACCTGCAGTGGAGTAGCACCCAAAAGCCACAATCAGGAGTCAATCTCCATTCTGATAAAAGCTGTAAATTCTTTGGATTCATTATGTCTGCACAGCATCTCAATAGGAGCTAGAGAAAAACATAAAAATTGATAGTTTTCCAAAAGACATTCTCCCAAGCAGTAAAGTTTAATCTCTCACTGATCTGTTATCCTGATAGAATAGTACAGGGACAGTAACATATATATCCTACCCAAACACACATTCCATCATTGTATCACGCTCCTCTCACGCTGGGTGAGCTAACTGAATTGAACTTGACCTTCAAAGCCCTTGGAATGCAACAAAATATCTCTGTTTTCTGACATTTATGGGTGGCTTTTCTGCATGGCTGCTTTTATTGCCTGGAAAATAATGGCAAAAGCTGTGTGTACAAACCCACTACAAACACTGACAAATCACATGAAAGGAAGATAGATTTATTCAGTGTAGATTACTCCACAGCTAATCTAATCAAATCCAAGTTTTACATTTTTAAAGTAGATCAAAAATTCATAGAGTTAGCATTTCAATACAATAGATATATATTACAGCTTTATTTTAATCTGCAAGTGTAATTGAACTGATTTGGATTTTCTGTGCTTTTATTTTTGCTTAAAAAAGCTTTATGTGTTTCATGTGAAAATGCATCATTGAACCAGCATATGCACAAGAATAACCCCATGAAAAATTCATAGAGAAGATTATCAATCTCTGTCTAATAAGGCTTAGATAAAAACACATTTGGACATAATTCTATATTAAAATCTGAAAGGGCTACATGTGGAAATGCAAATATATCCTATTTGTGGCTTTCTTAAACTTAAACCACTCCTGGCCACTCTATCAGAGCTGATCTAGAACATTTTGATGGAAGAAATGCAACACAGTTGGGCACCTAGCACAGTTTTCCATCTTTCAGTCCATCAAACATAGATTGTCGTGTTATTTCAAGCCCCTGGTTCCCTGCATACACATTCTACTCATGTGCATGCAAGAAACAAACAAAAGTAGTACAAACTCCCAAAACATTCAAACTGAGTTTAATTTTTGCATAAGACATAATAAAGACATAATCTACTGTCCAGGTACTTGGTTCTGTGACAGCATATCCAGCTACTTGCACCAAACTAAGCCAGCTGTGGAATTTTGTCCCTCCTTCATATAAAGATATCTCTAATTGATTCAAAGGACAGCAAGAGAAAGCCAGAAGCACAATTAAATTTGAACAGGAACAGTAAGATAAATACAATTTTTTAATTCTTTCCCAGGGCCTTTGCATACGAGTTACTCAATTTGCAAACTCAGGATCCCTCAACTCCCACTTGTGCCAAGTCTGGTGTCACCAAACCCAGCTTGTGAATGTTCTTGCTGACGTCTGTGTGACCCAGTACTGCACCTCTGTAGCTTACAGACACAAGGGAACATCCTAAGGTGCCAGCTGTGCAAGCCTTGACCTGGACATCAACAAGTTCTCATCTTTATTTCTGCAGCTGGTGTAGGAAGCAGGTTCTGCCCACAACCATTCTGTAAGATTAGTATCTCCCACCCACCAACAGCCCTAAGGCCATATATTATCAATTATCTTAAGCACCAATCTGGTCTAAAGCAGTAGAATAAGGCCACCAAAACCTTAATGAACTCATCACAGTGTCCCAGAGGTTACAGAAAGTTTTTTCCTTTCCAGCAGGGAAGCTGCCAGAGACGCTGCTGAGATTAAACACGACCCTTTGGAAGTACTAGACAAAGATGCGTTGTCCTAAAGTTCATTTAGAACCAGAATCATACTCAGTTACTTCTAAGAACAGATCCTAGACACTTCAACATCTACGATATTCAAAAAGTATGTATAACGAATGCAGGAATGTTACTCTTACATTTACTGTTTCATGTATTTCCAGAGTTTTCCATTATTCCTCTCAAAGGTCTTCACTTTTATCAGTTTTTATCTCCACCCCAGTGCAGGTTAGGCAGCAGTTACCAACACAAGAAGGAATTTGCCCAGGACATAACACCCCACTGCCCTGTGGCCACACGTTACTGGCCATCTTTCATTGTGCCCACATTCTCTGTCAGAATACTTGGGTCTGTAGTAGTTTGTACACTCATTACGAGAGTTTATGACATGTTCCAGTCACTAAGAGTCAAAATATCTATCCCAGTGCCCTAAAAATAAAACAGCATAAGATTTTCTCAGTGAACCTCTTAAGTCTTCTAGCCATAAATCTCAACAAATAATGCTGTTTGTTTAAATTAACACCACTATACAGATTAATGAGACAAATTGTCCACCAGTCAGGGGAGGGACACAAAGATGCATCCTAATGTATTTCATTTCCAGGTTCATTCATTTAAGTATTATATAATGTGACATTCACACATTACTGAAGAAGTTAAAAGAACAAAAGGCACATCGCTAATCAGCTGATCATTTATCATTTGATTTTAGATGCCAAAATTAAAGATGCCCTTCCTTTTTTGTTAGATATTTTTGGTACTTTTTTCATTAAATCAAAAATATGTGAGTAATCAGAATATATATCTGCAATTTCCTTGCTTCTGCACATGTAACTAATCCCAGAGTGCTGGAAAATAGATTTAATTAGTTGAAACCTTAGGTCTGTTGGGACTCCCACAACTTAATGCCTAGAAGATCCAGCTTCAGATGTTAATGTTCCAAGACATTAAATCCTGGTATTTTCAATTTCTCATTCATAGTTATTCAGCATTCACCATAAATGTCACTGGCCAAATTTCAGCCCGTCTTACTCCATTTCCCTTTGTCTGAAAGCTACTACCTCACTGAGTACCACAACAGCTAATTTTATACCCTCTGACTATGCTTAGATACTCTAATCCTCCAAAAGTCACACTGCACTCCCTATTTTGCCAGGTAGTGACTCTACTTCAGCAGCTTCTTACTACCCCACAATACTGTTGTCAAACTTTCCTTTTACATTCCTTAAGGAACTGCAGTATTTAATACTTTAATCCCTTCTTTTTGCAGTTATGCACCAACTTCCCATTTAAGTCAAACCTCCCTGTCAGTTTCTCCTTTCATAACTGTTTTTAAGAATCTTGTACTTAACTGTTCTTCATTTATACATAGTCTTCTGTCTAGCTGACTAATTCCAAGCTAAATTCCCTCTGAGAACATGATCTTTCATCTCATAATAATTCCTCTTTTATCCTACTAAATAGCCTTTCTCTTTCTGGAACCAGAGTCCTCTGCAGAGCAGCGAGTGTATGTGTCCCTTTTTTCTGTGGTTTGGCTTTGGTTTCTCTGTTATGACACTTGCTCCTGTGGTTGCTGTGATGGTCATGTGCTGCTGTATTTCAGCCCTGTTAACAGCTTTAAGACTTTGGTACTGAGATCCAGATGTTCTGACTGGAGTTGTGTTAAGAGAAAGAAAGTACTCAGGCCGTGCAAAGCGCCCTTTGTGACAAGAGGCACAGTTGGAAGTTTACAACACTACAGTGAAAGGAGGTGCTTTGGGGGCTACTGGGGGCACCACCTTTTTGGAAGTACTTACCTACAAAGTACTAATTTAAATGAGCTGTCTCTAGATCAGAAGCAGTTTTCTAAATAGACTATATTTAATGTATCTAATTGGTCCTGCCCATTCTCAGAACCAGACCTTTGATATATATTCTCTCAACTGGATTTAGCAAGGTAATTAAACCAAACTCTTCAATCTTCCACAAATTAAGTCCCACATTCTCCAGATACATCAGCTTCTCAAGCCCTGCTCTTGTTTTCAGGTCATCCTCCTGGACCACAGGTAGTAAACTCAGTCTTCCAAAAGGGACCTCACTCTGTGTGTTCAGCTATAAATCTGCCCTGACTGAAGGTATTTCATGGTTCAATTTTATTTAGATTCCTGATAATTTTGTGAGTGATCAGCATGCCCATAATGAATCCTAAGTCATTAGCTAGAAGCAAATGAGCTGTCAGTATGTCAAGCACCACGGTTGCTTGATACTGTTTTTCTAGGGCTTGCCTAATTGATTTTTTTTTTTTTTTTTTTTTACATTGCAGAACATCCATAGAGTCCTTAGAGTCCTCTGTTACTTTAACTTTGGTATCAACTGTAGGAGACAAATGACCTCCAGAAAGCTGTTACAAAACAACTTTCAGAAATGGTGTCTGTCATGCCAGGCAGGACAGAAAAGGCTGCAGCAGCTTTTGGAGCTGTTGGGCTTAGGGTCAGATTTTTGGAAAGCACCCTCCACTTTCTGACAGGGAAGTTACAGAAATATGTCTTGAAAACAGCATCTCAATCTATTTTTAAGCCTTTAGTTACAACTTTAAAAACAGTTTGCAATGGTCCGCTTTAACTCAAACACTTTGGAAGTGTCTCAAGGAAACACATTGTGGCCAGGCTGTACCATGACAGAAAACCTGCCACAGCGAGGTCACTTCACATAGGAATATTCACTATGGTTTTAAACAGAGGTAAGGGAAATTTTGATACTAAATGATTTAGCCTCTCAAATTTTGACCAAGATTGACCAACCATGTCATATGTTGTCCAGTGAAGAGTAGACATGTTAGAGGACAAAGTCAGCTACTAGGGTTACAAACATTTTATTTCACCCTTCTGCCTTTCTACACTGAAGCTGTCATCTCCTAAAAGCCTCGTACTGTCACCTCAAAGAGACAGCAGCTGACACAAGCCTTTAAAGTGAAAGGAAAAAGATTTTGTGATATCATAAAACTGGGGGTGATAAAATAACAGTAAGTACAGCAAGATATTTGCTGCTCATCTTTCACATCTGTCTTTTCTTGTTGTTATTGGACACTCACAGAAATGGAGAAGTAATGCAGCTTCTCTTGTACACCCAAAATGTTTCCCTTTGGTGATCCAAAGAATACCAAAACTAATAGCAAAGCTCTGCACTGGTTAAAGGTCTCTGAGTTTTCTCCATCTTCCCTGAACACAGGAGAGATATAGACATGTGAAATTAATACATAGAAAAATAATTGATAAATTGTTGGACTACTTTACTGCACAGAGACTGAGGAGAATGGAAAATCAGGGAGGTTTTGACAAATCAACTGTGAGGCAAAAGCTCCCCTAAACCCAGTCATGGTACATAAGCTAAATTAGAGAATCAAGTCTGCACCATGAAAAAAAATGAAGACCTTAAAAGACCCCCTTTGCCACCTGCAGCAAAAGCAGACCACAGCAGGCAACAGTGCTGACTAGGGGAAAATGTTGTTATTCTATTATATAGGGGTAAATGATTTGCTCAATAAGCTGAACTAAAAGCCCATTAAAAATGGCATCAGAGAGAAAGAAATGATACAATAATAGTCCAGTAAGGCACAACTTTAAAATGCAAAGCCATTCAAAATTCGTCAATTACTCTATCTAAAAATCAAAGCAGGTAAGGGAGTGACACCACTAAGAAAGCAATTTTTTTTTTCTTTTTTTTTTTTTTTTTATTATGCTGTTGTCTAATAATGAGTAAGTTTGGTTTGATTCATTTAAATTCACTCCTCCTAAGCAGCACATTACAACAGTACTGGAATGAGATTTTTAAAAATTACTATTTCATCAAAGGTTTTTAATACCCATCTATGATTTAATTTGATCGCCAAATTTGATCTATAATGATATTAATAGATAAAAAAATCCATAGTAGAGTCCATTATTGTTGAACTTTATCATCTTTTTGAAAGTACAATGGTAAAATTATCTATTAATTAGATTAATTTCAAGGAAGCTTAAATCATCCTGACCCGTGATACTTGCTTGCAAAGCTTTTGTAAGAGAATAATTAATAGGCAATAGTCCAGGAATATTATTCTGAGCAGATGCAAACCTTGAACTTGCAGTCACTAGACTTAAATTCTAACCAGGAATATATCATCTTATGGAAACCCCAACAGCCTGGAGGGCTGCAAGAAGGGGAAGAAGAAAAAAAGATCAAAGTAGATTGCTGTTGTTATATATAGCCTGTATTATTGCTTCACATGACCACAAGCTAGAAATGAATCTAAGTGAAAATTTCTGAATTTTAAAAGTTCAAGGTGAGAAGGACTGTGCCACTCAAATAATGGAGCCTTGTTTAAAGAACATATCTTTCAAGGCATTTAATTTGTCACCTATTCTGCTGGAAAACAGTACAGCCTTGGGCAAATATTTAACCCTAAGCAGTAGCTAGCAGTAAATACATACAGCATGGAAGACAAATACAAAACTTAAGCATGATTTTGCTATTTTTCCTCACCCTTCCATAATGACAAATCAATTTCTACAGATTTTGGATTAGATCTTTTCCAAACATTTATCTCATTCCCTGGTCCTAGGTGTAAAAATTTAATTATAAGGTCTTTATGGTAGAATGGCATCCACCAAACAAGGAATGGAAAGGAATCTAGATTAGAATCTTGTATGCACATGTAAATTTTCAACACAAATTAATCCCTGTGTTTTCTGATAGACCGTGTCACACTGAACTGTCTAATAAATTGTAAAATGTTTTCCGTGTTGATGGATGGAGCTCTTACCTGTAAAACATCTTCAGAATAGACTGAGAGACTACCAAAATGTTCTGTTTCAAAAACTGAAGAGACAGAACAGTTTCCCATGCACAGAGACTCCCAGAATACCCTGTAAGCAGGGAAGTGCTGTTCTGCTGTACGTGTTGCTTTATAACATCTAAGCTTTTAACACTGACACCATGCAGAACAAAAGCAGATCACTGAACTGAGAAACCTAAAACCACGTTTCCAAGGCTTCAAGAAAGATCAAACTGACTAGATGCATGTTTATAATATTGTGACTAAACAAGGAAAGGCTGGAACAAAGGAAAAGAACCTTCTTCCCATCCCTTGAATCCCTAGTCCAACTCCTACATAGCACACACTGAGCAACACAACATGATAAATACCACTGCCTTAGCTATAATTTTCTGACATTTTACAGCACCGAGCAAGAACACTTTTTCTTGGGGAAATACTGGGTATTTCTGATGAACTATTTAGCAGATGCTTAATGTGCTGAATTCAAATGAAATGTTTACACCAGAGGGTCACAGGAAGAAGGACCTCACAGCATGGCCCTTGATCCCCTGTAAGAAATATTTGGTGTGGCACTCTGTAAGGCCTGAAGTTCTTTTATAACTAAGTTTCAAGAATAAATTCTACCAATAACACTTTCTGCTATCTCTCTGGGAAATCTAGTGAAGTGAAATTGATTTTCTTTTTTTATTAGCAAGGCTATTAAGCATGAGGCACCAAGAGATGAATGGAGAGCAAGCAACATAAAGAGACAAAAGTGTCTGAAAATGCCTTTTATTTGTTGCACAGTTTCATTTTGAGAAGAAATCACAGAATCAGAGAGTATGTTGAGGTGGAAGGGACCCAGAAAGATCATTAAGTCCAATTCCTAGCCCTGCACAAGATCATCTCCAAGAGTCACACCATATCCCAGAGAGCATTGTCCAAATGCTTCTTGAGCTCTGTCAGGCTTGGTGCTGTGACCACTGCCCTGGGGAGCCTGTTCCAGTGCCTGGCCTCCCTCTGGGCAAGGAATCTTTTTCCAACATCCAGCCTAAACCTCCCCTGGCATAACTTCAGGCCATTCCCTCATGTCCTGTCACTGGTTGCTGCAGAGAAGAGATTAGTGTCTGCACCTCCTCTTCCCCTCACAAGAAAATTTTAACTGCAGAGAGGTCTCCCCTCAGTCTCCTCTCCCCCAGGCTGAACAAAGTGACTGCAGCTGCATCTCACACAGCTCCTCTCAAGGCCCTTCACCATCCTCGTGCCTTCCTTTGGACACTCTAACAGTTCAATGTCTTTCTTATACTGTGGCACCCAAAGCTGTGCCCAGCACTCGAGGTGAGGCTGCCCCAGTGTAGAGCAGAGTGGGACAATCCCCTCCTTTGCCTGGCTGGGGATGCTGTCCCCAGGACACTCTTGGCCCTCCTGGCTGCCAGGGCACTGCTGACTCATGTTCAACCTGCCTTTGACCAGGACCCCCATCTCCCTTTCCAAGGCACTGCTCTCCAGCCTCCCATTCCCTAGTCTGACCAAACGTCCAGAGCTGCCCCATCCCAGGTGCAGAACCCGGCACCTCTCCTTGTTGAACCTCATATGGTTGGTGATTGCCCAGTCCTGTAATTTGCTATGGTCTCTCTTCAAGGCCTCTCTGACTTCAAGGTGTCAACAGCTCCTCCCAGTTTCGTACGATCTGCAAACTTGCTCAGCAGCCCTTCCAGTCCTGTGTCCAAGTCATTCATTTGGGAAGCTGTTGAAGAGCACTACCTGCAGGGAGGCAAGATCAGTCTCTGTCCAGGCTCCACTGGCAGCACACAGTGACTCCAGGAGCCTGCCTGTGTGTAGGAATCTGCAGGTGCAGCAAGCAGCCACTGCAGAAATATGATCCTAAATTTGAAAAGAACCAGAAAATTTCTCCTAACTTCTGAGATTCATCTGAGCTCACTGGAGACTGTTCCAGTAAAAGTCACATACTGCTGATAGCCCACTTCTACTGCTCAGTATAGAGAAATTTGAAACTGGGGCTTGCAGATGAGGTTAAGAAACTCATTATCCATACATCCTTCTTTCCATCCTTTTCTTTTAAACTCATGTTCTCATTGCTTTTTCTTTGATTTTTCTCCTGCTTTGATCATCCAGGGCTGACCATACAGTTTTGTTCCTAGGTCATTTTTCAACAGAAGTGTAAGTGGTAGGAGAGCTGGAAAACAGACCTAAAAGGCACAGGATAGCAGCACACTGCTGCTGTAAAACAACTGGCCCTTATTCTGATCTTCTGTCTTCCTGATGCACTGTTTTCATGGCTTGTCTTTTATAGACAGCGTGATAAAAATATTGTAGGCATAACATTCCATTCTCTGGGAGTAGAACCGTTTGGTACAGAGTTTGGTACACAGTGACAAAGAGAACAAAGGAGGATACCCCCAGTCCCCCAACACATGTCATTTACGATGCATTTATGGTCCTATGAGAGTGGAATGAATTCCTACAAGCAGAATTAATATGATACCTTGTTCTTTAACATCTGAAGGAGGCAGAAGTAAAAGAAAAATGAAACTTAAAGTGTCTCTTATTTCAAACAAAAAGAGGATATTTAAACAGGAGAGTCCCAGGGGAAAGATTTCATATCACTACAAACAGTGCATTTGTCCAGAATATAACAGCAATGATAATGTTACTAATGGAAGTAAGGCATCCTCGCAGCTTCCTGTGGATTGTAAATTAAAGAAACAAGTACCAGAGCTAAGATACCCTTGTATGCATGTGCACGAGTGCCCAAATACACAGCTCACCCTTCACAATTACCTAATTGTAATGTCAGATCAAAGATAATCAAAGTACAGATGGATGATTTCTCATCTGCATCTGGCTGTGGACGTTCTGTTTGTCATTGGACCTCGGTGAGAGCACGAAGCAGCAATACACTCATTAGTCCCTGGAGGTTTCTGCAGTTTATGATCAAACAGAGATGAGTTTTCCATCTTCCTGCTGCTTGTATATCATTTAGCACTACAAGATGTTCCATGAATAATGGAAATAATGAAAATATGTCCTCTAAGACACTCTCCCCAAGCCAGAGACCACATACACTGCAGTTATTAACTAATTATATATGCATTGATTAACTGGCAGCTGCTGCCAGGCAGAGTATTTACAGTGCATATTACAGCTCAGCTTTGCCTGCCTTGCCTCAACCTGAGAGCTTGCTTTGGATCCTCAACTTCCATTGGAAGTTTTGTGAGAAAACAGCTCTTTCTCACAAAACTTAGAGGAATGTGAGTAGCTCTGAGATGACCGGGAAACGCAGAAGTTATTTGGAGCAGAGGACTGGACAGGCAGATAAACAGGCACATAAGCATGGCTGTATAAACTTCAATTGTGACTGTTCTTGCAGTTATTTCCTTGTGGGCTTGCACAGCACAATTTTAAAATACATGATAAGTAAGGACAGACTGAACAGCTTTTAAAGTATGGATTTTTCTTATTTTCCTGCAAACTTGAGGATAACAAAGAACATCCTTGCTCTATCATAGCTCCACCTGCTCTTCCCAGGCATTTCTTGACAGTCTTCATTTCATGGGAACAGTAAGACAGGATCCAACTCTGAGTGTCAAATAATTTTTTTGTAGCACTTAAGTACAATGTAAATGCAAAGATCCTTAGGGACTTATTTAATAAAGTAGGCTGAAATACTCTAATTCAGGATCCCGCTTGCTTTAGTAAATTCTATAACAAATCCGGGACCATGTGGGGATTCACAGTTGTAACTATATTAAGCAGCATGGCCAGCAGAACGTTTTAAAGCAACTAAGAGAGAATTTAATCCTTCCAAGGCTAAAAAGAATTTTTCTTGAACTGTTGCCAAAAATGAGCACACGTTACACAATTTTAATTCCATTTGTTAGAAGCATATAAGCATTAAGTAGCTCACTGTTAGATGAAAAGTAAGAACTACAGGCAGTAAACATCTTTAATATAAGAACTCACTACTGAAAACATACTAATATTGGGGATTTGGGGTAGTGGGGGGCTTTTTATTGGTTGTAGACAGAATTATTTTCTTGTTATAATTTGCATGCAACTTATCTGTCTACTATCCCTCCTTTCTGCTTTCTCCTTTCTGTTAATACACACTTGCAAATTTTGACAAAATGATAAAGAATGCTAGGCTGGTCTTTTATCTCAGACTTAATTAAATTCCCAAGAGAAAAAACCAGCAGCACCCATACTTGAGGTCAGTTAGGCACAACTCAGCTATTCAGCATTCTACTTGACATCTTGCTGGCTGGCCAGTACATGCACACAGCTCCAGACTTGACAGATCGTTTGCCATCTTGCATGTCCAGAGTACAGAAAGAGAGAGCAGGGGAGCAGGAGAGTATAAAGAGGATAAAGGGCACGTGAGATCACCACACATGGAGAAAAACTTGCTTACTCAAATATCAGCAGTGTTGTAAAGAAATGCTAAAATTCTTTCAGCAGCTCATCAGACATGACCAGCTCAAGTCAGAAGAACCCCGAGTGCCATTTTACACATTTACCTCAAATTCACTTCAGAAGATGCTTTAATGCAGCCAAGCTGGAAAATGCAAATATTTGTTAAATCATGTAGGACAGTGGTTCTACAACCACACTGCACTGACAGAGCCTGATTTTCTCTCACACACTCCAGCTAATGTGATGTATTCACGCCAATTGAACTATTTCTGCTTTTCATCACTTAAAAGAATTCAGTTAATATCAACAAAAAATTGAGGTCTTCAAATTCCATTAACTAAAGGAGAGGTTGAAAGACACATATACTACAGGTACAATAAGTTGCAGATCTTAACTGGAATGTGTTATTTTTATATCGATGGGCAAAGTTACAAACTGGTAAGTAGACAAAAATGTATCGTGTCAATCTTGCTATGTTGGCATCTCCCTAGAGATGAAGAGCAAAATACACTCCCCATGAGGTTCAGGTGCATGGGAAGCTTATACAAAAAGCCAGGGATGGGGTGGAGGTGAAAAAAACAAAACAAAACCCACAAAACAAAGCAACCACAACAACAAAGTTCTGAAATTTGGGGCTGTACAACGCATGTGGATAGAACTACACAGCTTCTATTCCCAGGGACGTGATTAAATACATGCTCAAGGCAGCAGTGTGATTAGAATGAATTGGTGCAACAAAATGTTCTGAGAATGGAAGCTGATCCAGTTCAAACAAGTGAGAAATGAGGATGCTACAATGTCGAATATTTAATTAACGAAAGAAAAACAGAGAAAATTCACTAGAGACAACTGTTCTGTATTCCCATACATTGGCTAGTTAGCTTGAGAAACATTTCTATTACTAAACACAATTTTAAGAAAGGAAGAGATGCAGGTGTGGAAGAATCTGATATAGTTCAATTAACATTTTTTGGTATAAGATTTTAATGATAGCATCTTGAAAAATCCCATTAAATGTGTCGGGAAAATGTCTGCTCCTGATTGGTTTGGCATGTTCCAGAAATGCTATCTGATTATACCTCAGTCCAGAAGATTGAGAAAGCTGTCTTAAAGGATTTCAAGCTACAGACTCACATTTCTGATTTGTACAACTGCTGGAGGGCATTGTGGAGTGAAAGCATTTTCTGAGGGTATTGTGCAGAATGTGCATCTCAAGTGTTTTATACACACTATTCAGCAAACCTGCCTTCCTGGACAGCAGTAAATCAACCAGCCAAGCATCTTAAAAAGAAATAAAGGAGAGTAATACATTATATAATTTTTCTCTGTTTTGTCCTGTGAACAGACTTCTGATAGTGCAGAGTGCAGAGGTCTGTTTGATAAAGCAATTTGATTGATAACAACTGTGCCATTCCTCTGAAGAATCCACATGAGTATCACAGATGGTGAGATAACTTGCTGTAATTTTCTCAGCAAAGAACACTGAATCAAGCTTTCAGCCTACATAGCAGTCAATAATTTCCAACAAAAATCGCTAAAGGATTTTTTTTTTTTTTTTACTTAAGTAGAGAAAGAATTCTGTACTTGCACCTCTCAAATTTCGATTATCCTGGCATCCACGTCTCTGCTGTGATGCTGGAATGTGTTCTACAATCAGCATGTTGAATATTTCTGCCCCGGTGATTCTGAGTGCACACGTAGGTTAATGTCAGACTTTGAGAGCGATAAGGAAAATAGTGAAAATATGGGAAAGCAAAAGGGGTAAAAAAGGCATAAATAATACTGAACTACAACTGGCTGAACTGAGATGCTTGCAATTCTGTAGCACTGAGGGTGTGGTCAAGTAATCACCTTGTACTATCTTCATATTATACTATACTAGTTGGGTCATGCAGCATCCTTGTGTCCTGCTACTTGGAGCCTAACTAGAATAGCTGGACTTAATTAAAATTAGAGTTGGTTCATGGGGTGAAGCATCTAAATCTACATATAAACCAACCACATTTAACATGCTTAAAGATTATATAGATTAAGGAGGGAAATACCAAATAAAGCATTTCTATGGTCCAAGCTACTCAACTGCAGTTATCCCTCATTAAAGAGTTCTTATCAAATACACTGACCACAGAGTAGACCCTCAATCTGCAGGTGTGCTCTCGACTGTAAGGGTGTACAGGAGTGTTCTGCAATATCTAACTGACAATAATGGGCCTTCAAAACATGCACCACACTGGGTCTCAGACTGCCTTCTGCAAACTGAATAAATAAGCCTTCTGCTTTAAAAAATGTTTATTCCTATTTCTCTAATAAGCAGCTCTTCCTTTTTCATCCATAATATCCAACATAAGACACAGTTATATCAAGACAAGTTTCCATTTTCAGTGACTCTTCTGTCAACAGGTGAAACCACTATCTAGCCACTGACTCAAGAATCAGCACACCTGGATTCTCACATCTCCCCGTACATGGGCACTCACTGCAGTGACAGAACTCTAGACTAACACAGCTAGTCCAGGTTTGCTACTTGGGAGGCAAATAAAAAAATAACTTTGTCCTTATAACTCAAACGCTGTAGTAACCTTGCTCCCCATTAGTCTTACAGTTTTTCTGAACAGCACAGAACTTGAAGGCACTGGAGTCTGCCTGACAGTGTTTGTCTCGAAGGTTTACCCTCCATTGCCTCTTCAGGTTTCCCACATGCTCCCTCTGCACACAGAACCCTAAAAGCATTCCCACCGTCTGCATTCTTGGAACGTGCACAAAACCAGCTGCAAACCTTCTTCCTCTGCCATTGTGTCTGTTCTCTGCCTGAAAAGCCTGCTTTGATTCCAGCTCTCACACCTTTCACGTCACTGGCATCTCATTCCATTCTCACTGGCTTGCCTTTGGAGAGCTCTTTCCCTTGGGAAGAAATGCCGCAGCTCCATTGATCGGCCCGTGCTGTGTGTACGGCAATTTCACAGCAGACTATATTGCCTGAACTCTGTGGCACAATTTCCATTGGTTTACAACATCTCTAAGGCTCTCAAAGTGGTCTCATCATCATCACAATTATTTGTTTAAAAGGCTGTTCTGCCCTTTGACTGCTGCCTTTCATTAAGCCCACCTGCACTGGATGGAACAGCATGATTGTTCCAAGTCTAGATCATATTTTGGTTTTTGAAAAAGAAGCAATGCTTCAACTCAAATACAGAGCTTCAACTAAACTGCCAAGGCATCTTTTTGCCCCTTACTACTTTTTACGGTAGCTGATAAAATGCCAGCTACATATCTTTCCCAGTAATACAGCCCGGGAATTTGCTTCTGCACTGACCTGCTCAAAAGACTTTCTGCTATGACTAACTCCTGCAAAGAAACCTCAGATTCAAATTAAGATGAAGAGCTTTCTAGCTATTTCCCATATTTCCCATGCACATCTCACTTCAATTTTATGACTAAAATTTAAAAATTGTCTTCTTTGTATAAGGAATTGTCAGTCTATAATTTTAGAATCCTTAAAAATTCTATTCCCAGCAATGGGAATAGTCCATCTTTCACAGAAACCTGGCATTTAATTTCCTTCTGCTTTCCTGCAGTTTTATTTCAGACACTTTTCTCATAACACTGCTTCTGAACTGTCTAATTTTTACTTGTTACTTTAGCATTCTTGTACAAAATACACGTTTTTAAACTCTAACAGTACCCAGTCTCCTCAGTTTCTACCACTGAAAAAGAATACTCTGGTTTTTAATTCTATAAAATAAATAGAGTCAAATAGTACTTTGCTGTGAAGTGCCTAGAATTTGTCCCTTGGCTTTTCTGCTGTTGCCATTCTTCAGAGAGGACAGAAATCCCTCCCTCACCAATTTAAAGCCATTAGTCCTTTTGTAGCCATAGCACTTGCCAGACAGAACCTTCCATGGCAGTTGCAGACAGCTCTAGCCTGTTAATTGAGTACCTGTTCAAGCATTTCCCATCCCAAACAAAATACTCTGGGACACTTGCAGCTTGCCTCTTCAAGTCCTGCACAGAAGCACAAGGCTTCCCCTGAGGCCTGCCTACATGGTGGAAGAAAAAAGACCTACATCCCCTGAGGAGGGCACTGGCAAGGCTGGGACACCAGGGAAGGGATGTCCGGCCTCTACATTCCCATGGCTGCCACCTCCTGATGCAATGATCCACTTTGTCTTCTAAATCCTAGCCAACAGTTTTACCCCTACAGGTAGAGAGTAAAGAGGTTCTGAAGACATATATTTATTAAAAAGTCAGAAACTGTGCAACCAAAGTCTCTGTGTGTGACTAGGGGAACATCACTCATCATTCATGCAAGCCCAAGCTTTTCCCAGGTTACTCATTAGGAACACAAAATAATCCTATTTCATGTTTCTACACAGACACTCCAGACTTTGAGGCCAGTTCTTGTTGCTAACAATAATGGTTGACAGGTTAGAGTGGTTCCATTATAAAGGAAACCCAAAAGAATACAGAGTTAAAGGTTTCACAGCTCACCAACTCTGTCACTGCTTGATGTTTCAGCTTTTGAACTCTTGTCTTTGCACGTTCCTCCTAATGCTTTTATACAACTTTCTTGCTGGACTGTTTATTAAAGCAGCTGTGTCATTTGCGGGATAAAAAAAAATCAAATAAAAGAGTTCCCTCTATAAAACAATTAAAAATAAATGCAACAGATGTGTAGCACTACTCTTGGCTATTGATTTCAAATCCCACATGACTTTCACTATTTTATTATCATTTACATGATAACTCAGGGTAGAAATTGTTCAGTGAAATGCACAGAGACTCACTTGGGACCTGACCTTGTTGGGTTCTACCCTCCTGCATTTTCAATTTGCTTCAAGTTGAGTATTCATTTTTAAACCACACCAAAGCATACATATGGCTCATGATAAAATTCTCAAGAGGAGGCCACTGGTTTCAGGAACAACAGTAGAAAAAATGTGAAGAGAGTAGTGTGAAAAGAAATGTCAGCAAGGCTCTGCGTGATTGAAGTCTCTTCTGCATTCAATATTTGAATTTTCTGCATTATTTATTGCCACCATCAAGAGTTTAATCCTTAAGGCATCATTCTGCATGCAGTTTCCTTATAAGCACATGAAACCCTAAGTAGCTTAATTCCAATACAGTTATATAAATTATTAACTTCATCACCAAATAGGATACGCATTTCATCTGAGAAATTGTCTGAGATCCAGAACTTCTGTGTGGAGATCAGATTTCCTATATTCAAGCTTTTACAAGAGTTCTGTGAAAACAATCTTTCACTTGAAGGCTATACTGCAGACAAGGACCATCTTGTAAACCACAAGCAGGACCAAGGAAATATCTCCAAACCCAAGCATTTACCCATAAGAATCCTATTCCAACCTACATTTCTAAATTTTTCTCTCCAACTGACTAAATATAAACACCCCACCACCACTACTCCCACCCCTTTCCCCCAAACCCCAAGCAGATTAACCTACAATGTGGCCAATTGTAAGGTACCTTGAGGTGACTTACTACTTTGAGTGCATCGAACATGATAACCTAGGACATGGCAAATCTCACAAGAGAAAACTCTGCAAGCACCACTTCTATTATTCATTCCCTACTGTCACCCTGAGTGCTCTCAGAAGAGTTCTCCAAATGTCACCTTCCCACTAACTTTTACATAGCTACATACATGTGGCTAGAAATACTGCTTCAAGTATATCCCAGTGTAAGTGGTCTGTTTCCACAGACACAGAAAATGCATTAGTTTCTTCTAAAAAAAAATTATATGGAAAAGAAGAAAAAAAAAAAGGCAACAAAAACCAAGCCAAGCAAAACCCACAGAGCTGGTACCGTCTTCTATGTTATCCTCAAAACTAAAAGTAGAGAGAATTAATTACTATTTTTAACAACACTAGAACTCTAAAGAGCTTCCTCCAAGGATCACTGAAATTCACAGGAAGGCATGGGTTGACTTATTTCTGCAGCAGTCCTGACCTTACATTCAGTCCATGAATTTCTGCTTAGTTTGCCTGTATTAGTAATTCCGTTTCTATTTCTGGTATTTCTATCCAAATATCTGACAAATAGCAATGCTTTCTGCAAATATCTACATTCTGGTACATGAGGAAATATGTATATTCTTTTTTAATTACTAGTTTTTATTTCTACTTGAAAAGTTTTAGCCATCTAACTGAGAAAAAGAAATGAGACAAAATAAGCAGTTTTCAAGTGGAATACTACACATCAAGCAAGGGACTGTTTGGCAAAACTCCTGGTAAGTATCACCTGATAAATCAGCACAGACCAGAATTCACTGTTTGCCCAAAACGGGAAGAAAAAGCTTTGTATTTTGTAAAAGTTAAAGAAAGCAACCACAAGATAGAAGTATCTTTCTGAAACCATCCTCAGATGTCTTAGGAGGAAAGAGAGAAAGCAAGCATTGCAAGATTCAAGAACGAAAATGCCGATAACATCTCAGCTGAACCCAATTTAGGATCTGAGCCAAAATTCAGTAAGTAAAGAACACGATGAGCTTCCAGAGGGCAGGGAGATGCTGTTCCCACAGGCAGCCACTGCTGCTGGTAAGCAAGGAGTGGTTGTGGGGCAGGCAGCACATACCTGGGACACGTCCTGCCAAAATGTGTATCTAATTTTTATTGTATATACTCCTCTGGACGTAAGAAGTTTTAAGAATTCCAACATTAGAAGCATTTTAAGTAGACTTCTGGGTTTCTTAAGCTAGCCTATTAAATCAGTGGTCTTTCTTTCAATCCCAGGTCCCTTGAACTCAATGAGTTTATTCTGCCTGAGTAAAAGGTTCATGTCGTTCTCCACTGACTTCTTTTCATCTTTGCCTTCAAAGAAAAGCTTAGATTCTATCTGGCAAGGTAGAAAATGCTTCCCACAACCAAAACCTTTATGAACATTTTGAATTCTGTTCCATTCCAGTTTTAGTGATGTGTGTTTATATTACAGTCTATATATTGAAATGAGAGAAACTAAGGCAATGCAGCAAGGTCAAGGAACCTGCATTAGGGTGGATGACTAAGCACATCAGATTGAACACAAAAAACACAGGATCCATTACAGTTTTTTTGTTTCATATTGTTTTTCAGCACAGCCTTACCTACAAAACAGTTTTGTAAAAGTAATGCAAACCCCTCTGATTTCTCTTGCATGGTTTCTTATTTTTTAAAAAAGCCAATCACTTTTTTCCTTAGAGCATAAAAGAAATGTGTTTCTTAGAGTCTGCTTTCATTAGAAATCAGGAGTAACATCAACTTTTCTACAAATTACCTTTGGAGGCCACATCTGGTTAGCTTAATTCTTCAAAGATTGCCTTGCTCCATCTCCTTGGCTCTTTCTTCCTTTGTCATATATTGGCTTGTTTTATGTCTGACAGTTCTTTTATTACCAGATTTCATTTTGAATCCGATTTCCCCCCTGTCTCATTACTTCTGTCTTGCTCTCTGTTTGTTCTCTATTTCTTTTTCCTGTCTGACAATTCTCTTATTAGTGGATTTGGTTTTGCCTTTGTTTCATGCTTTCTGCTTTTATTCTCTTGTGTCTTATTTTTGCCTTTTTACTTATTTTTCTCCTGTCAAGGCCTCCTTTTCTTTCTGCCTATTCTCTCAAAAGGTATATGCTTAGCTTTTGTTTAAGGTTACCAGATTTCAGCATGCTGTGGAGTTAGTTTATTGTTAGATATTGCCATGCAGAAGGAATCAGGTTTAAATCACTTCCTTTGGTCTATGAGCAGCCACTAAGTGCATATTTATATGGCCATAAGCTCTGCTTCTCAGCTACTACAACATGTCCTAGAACCAAACCTTCTAGTTTAAGAGCAAGGACACTGCTTTTAAAGTTCATTACTTTTCCCCAGCATTCTCCATAAGCCATTAGGTTCCCTCCAGTTAGTTCAGAGAGAAGGTGACACTCAAGCCCTGCCTTGCCTCTGCTCCTTGCAGGTTGGCACAGCGTGCTCACTACAGTAAATCCTCTCCTGCTGCATGTTAACAGGCACAATCAGTGGTACCTGCAGCTCCCCGTGTCCCAGCTCCTCCCCAGGGAATCAGCTCTGTGTGTACACCATGCAGGCTTGCTGTCAGACATTTCAGAAGGAAAATGAGAGCTTTTGTGTGCTTCATTTGGGCTAAAGTGGAAATAGTGTTATTGATGAGCTTCAGCCAGCTGGTCTCCTAATCCTTTAAAGAGCTCCCTGTACTACCAGGATTCTGTGTATCCTAGGGACTAGCAAGCACCCACAGGAAATAGCCCTGAGTGAAAGCCAGGGGACCTCAGTTATTTGCCACTTGCATCACTCATTTATTTCAGGTGCCAGAACCTGAGGCTAGACCAAGAAAGCACTGCTGGGACAGGGGGCTGATCTGAAAGGAGATATTTGGCCTGTACTGATACTTCAATAGGATGTTTATTTTTACAGCAATAGAAAACACAACTGGGTGATCTCACTGCCACTGACTACAAGAAGCAGGAGAATATTGTCTCACTGCCCCTTCAGATTGTTGTTTAGGTGTTTTTCAAATTAAAAGGGAGGTCTTGCAGTCATAAATTTTCTCCACCATGCTTATGGATGGAGAATTCTGCTTCCAAAGGCACCAGCAAAAGGAGCTTTACAAGATTTCTGGGTGAGAGCTCAAACTGATTTATTATTTGTCAAGAGACACATTAAATAAACTTGGCCTTTTCTGCTGTCATCAGCTGTCTGAAAGACAAGCTATAAGCATTAGAGTTTCCTTTAATGCCACAGCACTTAGGTTAGAGAAAGCACAGTTGAAGCATCTTACATTTGGAAGGAAGGTGGGATGTCAGGGATGAATATTGCTTGCTGGGGCTGTCTGTTCCTCAGTGGGGAATTAGTTCCTATGCAGTGTTTTCTGTGCATGTTTCCACTGGAGGTGAACAAAGTTGCAAATTGCCTTTGGTAAATTAAAATTTGATGAGTCACAAAGAGGATGAAGTGGCATGTCCTTCTCATAGCCTGTAACCAGGATCTCCATGAAGTGATTCAGCATTCCTTTAAGGATCATTATTGCCAAGGTGCAAGAAGCAACCTTCTGTTAGTTACTTTCAGGACACAGCCTCTCTATTGCCATTGCAGAAATTTTCACATTTGCTTTTTGTCACAGAACTCCCACATAGCTTCTGGTTCTTTAGTCTTAAAAACCAAAAGCAGTACTCCACACAAACAGCAGTGCAGACTACCACAGCTATGATTTCTGCTTAAGCTTCTGAAAGCTAAAGAGAAAGCAAATGGTGTGCCATGCACTGTGGGTTAGGCATCCTGATCAATTTACTACTGAAAGCTAAGAAATCAAATGGATATAATGCATACAATGATGTGGGGCAGTGCACCATAAAATTTAAAGGTATGCAGCCACGTAGAATTATTTGCTGTATTTAAATCCTGTGGACATACTAAAAACTGCAGCTGTGTGAACCAGATACCAACTTGCTATGCACAAATTTCGTGTTCTTAGACCAGTATCATATTCTCAGAGTCATCAGACTGATGATGAATGAAAAAGAAAATAAAGAAATTACTCAGAAATATACTGATGGCGGGGCAGGCTTTTTTTTTTCTTTAAGCAGATGCATCTGCACGAATTTCTCCAGACTAAATGGTATTAATCACATTACCACAGTAAGTCCCACAGCAAAGATGATTCATCTGCTCTGCTGATAAGGAAGGCCATCTCTGTTCCTGCAAACCAGACCCCTCTCCACATCACTTAGCTTCCTATCTTGTGATTTAAATAGAAATGGGACTAGACTGCACACCCTTGACACACAAGTCCAACTAACATTGCAATAACTGTTCACCACTATGCATAAAAGCCCTTATTAGCTGTCTTTGAGTGCTGCTGAACCTGACACAGCACTAAACTGTGGCAAACAGGCTGGGATTAGAAATTTCAAAACCATTTAGATGCCTTAAGATGCACTATCATAATCTGCCTTTGGGAATGATCTGCCCTCATAGCAAAAGCTACCATATTAGCAACATATTCCAATTCCCACACACTCTCCTGCTGCCATAAGCCCTGTTTCAGCATTCTCCCCTGTTTATGCTGGATTTAATCACAAAAAGCACCTCATGCACCCTTCCAGGGCAGCTAGGACCAGGTATTTGTAGACACATGCTGCTTTTAAACTAAATCTGTATGACTGAGATTTCTTTTTTCCCAGCATCTCAAAAAGTGGAGCACTCAAAGGGCAAAAAATAAATTTCCTAAAGTACCCCTGCACACTATAGAAATTGGAGACTGATCTGTGGTCAAATGCAAGACAAACACTGCAGACCTGCCCACAACTCTGCTGTACCTGTTAGTCCCCTTCTCCAAACTGAGACTGGCAAGTTGCCTCTGCACTACAACTATTAGCAGAATTCAAACAATGCCAAATGAAAGATCCAAAAGGGATCCAGGGTCTTCAGTTTCTCAACTTCTGTGGCTTTAATTCAGGCCAAAGCAGCAGTTTTAGAACCCAAAGGCTGATCTGGAGGGAGGAACTGTTCCTAAGCTTCTGCCTGGAGCCCATCTATACCATATTCAGAGTAACTGCATGTGCCATAACCATCATGGACTTGCACCCTTCTGCCAAAACTGTACTCACTTCACTGAGACTTAATTCTGCCCAGAGTCTGAATTATTTTTGTTTGAATTACTTATTTCAGACAGCATCCTGTTATAAATTTGCTGGGAAATATCCCCTATTTTTTTATCAGCAAGATGACAAAAATTTAAAACACAGTTTATATTTTTCAAGGCCAAGAATTTCTGGCTTTACAAAACACTATTGACTAGTAAATAAACACAAAAGAGGAGGGTAAAAAAAACATCATGCAGGATAATATTTCTCTCATAAATACTCAAACTATATATACCTAGCAAAGTCAGAGCAATGCAAGCTCCTGAACACTTCAGCTATTCAGAGAAACCCTTGGATATTGTTAGCAGATAAAAGGTATGTTCTGAAATTAATATCCTTTCATTTCTCTTTCACATACTTCACATTAGTTGAGATAAATTACCTCAAATGCAGCCCTTATTGAAAAAGTAAGGATACGTTTCCATAGCCTTAAAATGTACAGATGCTCCATTTTGATTTCTTCCGTGTTTGTTAAAGATGCACATAGGGCCAGTGTTTTTTCTCCTGTATCCTGCCCTCAAGAAATGCCTATGGTATACAGAAACCAAGTGTAAAGCAAGGATAAGGTTTGGGCCAAATCTACCTATCTTGTTTTGTTGCCATCCACTTGATCCTATTTTCTCCAGTGTTACAAAGTATTTAGATGCAAATGTCACGTTAATGCACATGAACAGAATAGTTCAAGCAAAACGAAAGCAACATATGGGTAAAGCACATTATTAAAATGTGTACATATTTCAGGCCATACTTCAAGACAGCTCTCCCTCAAAAAGGCTTGAGTTTGCCAGTAAAAACAGCATCCAGCAAGCAAACAAACTCATTTATTTCAGAAGTCAAAGACCAATTCACCTTCCCTGTAGAAACCCTCATGACTGAAATGCTTTGCTAATTGATAGTGGGTATTTTTCTGCTATAGAAATATTTAATCTACAAACATGAAGCGAGCACAGCAGGCTCACTCTGAAGAGGTCACCCTGAAATGAGTTGACTCAGTTGGGCATCCCTTCCAACCTCACAAAACCACTTTTCATCACTGTAGTTTTAAAAGCTGTTCCAAAACTTCACTGGTTTGAAAATACATACTACAAGACAGAAATTGCAGGGGAAGTGGGAAAGGCTATAATATTCCTATAAAGCAAGATAAATTAAAGGAAACAATATCCTCAGACACTTTGTTTTCTTATTAATTTCAGACAAAACCCTGTCTTTTGTGAACAACAACTTCTGATCAATTGGTTCTAATTGTTTCATAACCAATCACTGAATTTTTTACAAACCACAGGAAGATTGCCAGTGAAATCTATGCCTCAGCCCTACTAAGACTGTTTTATGAGCTGTCATATCCTGCAAATTTCATTTAAAACCAAGCTCTGCCTCTGAACTATTTAACAATTAGATGAGATGTTTTTGCTACAATTTCACTGCAACTCAATTGAGATGAGAATTCAAGTGAAAGAAAACTTCAAAATGCCACTCAATTTATACTCATCCTTATATTGCTTAAAATACCCAAGACCACTTCCAGCAAAAAATCCAATTGCTGCAAAAACTTAATGAGCCTTAACATTTCATATTCCACAGACCCAAACACGGACAGACAAACTACAGGTTGATGTTGTTTAGAATACTGTAGGACACCAAGAGAGCACTCCAGGGTAAAAAGCCCCTTGCTGCTAATGGTCTGTTTGAGCTGACAGCAGTGACACACATGCACAGGGTGAGATCTCCTGAGGGCAAAGTCATGATACAAATGAAACTTCATCTTCAGAAGGAGGGGGCACAGATTTGCTGGTCGTGTCTATTGCGAATTTGTGCACATGCAAATAAAAGAAAGGGTAAAAAGCAAACCAGGCTGAAAGTTAGCTTGAGGAATAAAGAAGCTGACATGTGAATTTAGTATATCATCCAAGAAACAGAGGAGGAAATATATGCATGCAGCAGGGAGAAGGAAGGGATGCCTGGAGAGAAGGACAACCATTATTTGCCAATTGGCTTATAGAATCACATCAGTGTCTCAGCTGGAAAAGACCTTTAAAATCATCAGGTCCAACCACTTATCTGACTCCATCAAGTCCACCATTAAATCATGTCGCTAAGTGCAACAACCATGACTTTTAAAAGCATCCAGCCCACGCAGCCACTCCTCACAGGACTCACTCTCTAGGCCCTTCACCAGCTTCATCCCTTCTATGAGACCCCAGTATCTCATCCCTTCTCTGGACATGCTCCAGCCCCTCAAGGTCCTTCTTGTAGTGAGGGACCCAAAACTGGACACAGGATTCGAGGTCTAGCCTCACCAGTGCTGAACACAGGGGGACAATCCCTGCCCTGGTCCTGCTGGTCACACAATTGCTGACACAGGCCAGGATGCCATTGGCCCTTTTGGCCACCTGGACACACACTGGCTCATGTTCAGCTGACTGACAATCAACATCACCAGGTCCTTTCACACCAAGGACCTTTCCAGCCACTCATCCCGAGCCTGCATGGGGTTGTTGTGACCCTGTGTGCCATTACATTCACACCTGATCTGGCATCCTAAACACAAAAAACCTGCAAGTCCTGCCTAGGCCTGTCCTTGCTATGAAACCATCAGTTGCAAAACAAGGTCTGCCACGAAAGCCTTGACTAGAACAGAAGGCACTTAATACTTGTATGAAACAAATAGGAACTGATTGAGTCAGCACTAACATGAGATTCAGCTGAAGGGCCACTAGAAGTAGTGAGCAGCATTCCAGTATTTTTCCAGCATCGTCCCTCTCATTTATTATTTTTAGCTTGCTCTTCTAAGAAAAGAAGTCACAGGTGCCTCTAACCTGCCTGTCTATTCACCACTTTCAATAGTCAGTTTTCCTTGCAAGTTTCATGAAATTCTTCTTGACAGGGTGTACTCAAAAGTTACCTACACGCACTGCACTTCTGGTCCACACCAATACACACAGACTAGCCAGTACCCAGGCCTCCTGGAGCTCAGGATCTCTCATAACACTGGCTGGAAAAAGCCCTGCTACAAAGGAAGAGAGCTAGACATCACCAAGGAAAACGTCAGAAGTACAGCAAGGAGATGCTCTTTTGTAAAGGCTGTGAGGAAACAGCCAGAAAAGCAAGATATATTGTGGTGGGAAGGAGGGAGGGAAACATACAATGACACAAGAGTCCCATCCTGAGGCAAGCACGTTGTGTGAATTCCATTACTGATGGAATGACTTTTTACTCATTAAGGAACTCCCTTCAGATAGTCTCTTGGTGTCTGCTCTCATTGCTTCCAGAACAGAGAGATTCACTAGGAGGGTCAGGAAGCAATATGTCCATGGGACAAGTGAGTCAAGGTAAGGGTGTGTGAATGTCTGCAAAGGTCACAATTAAAGTGCTCACACTCTATCAGCAGTGGCACCATTCAGCCACCAAGTCCAAGCCTTATCATGGACCAGCACAAGTCAGAAGCCACTACAAACTACATTTTCTGTTATCAGGAACCAAATGCTTCCATGGAGAAAGTGTTAGGGTTTTGTTTACAGCAACAATGAGACACAACAGCAAATTAACAGAATTCCTATTTCTGATAATCCTTTTTGACAGAATTCATCAGCCAGCTCAAGAGTGCTGTAGTTTATTCTGATTAGGACGAGAAATTTATGATAGAAGCAAGTATCTCATGAAATTCTGTCTGATAATAAAAAAATGAAAAAATAAAACCTGAGCAAATAAACCAAGAACTCTCCCAATCAATAAAACAAAACAAAACATCCCCTTCCCCCCCCCCCCCCCCGCAAAAAAAAAGAACCCAAACACATTTGCCTTGAGTGCAACACAAATTAAAGTAAAAGGAGTTATTTTCTTTACTCACAGAGTGCCAAACTTCCTTCTAACTGACACTTAGTTCAGGATTTTTTGGCTTTTACTCTGAACTTGAATGCCAGGGGTTTTGTGACAATATCCAGTGGTTTAAATACAGCCCTCTCTTACTGCTCCAGTACTCCATGTACTTTCTCTCACCTGTATATCCAAGGCTTCATAAAATCATTTGCAACAAACCTTCTGCCCACATGCACCCTGTGCCTGCTCGTGTTTGAAGTGGAAGCTGCTGTCACTCTACCATCTGTTCTGTAAAAGAGCATCTCTGTTTCATAATGGTATTCCCAGATGAAGGGCAACTTCTGCTTCCCCATTGGCAGCAACAGTTTTAGTCCAATTCAGAACAATATCTATTAGCAGAAATAGAGGGCAAAAAATACTGCATTCCAACATAAAAAGAAAAAAATATCTTTAAATAAAGTCACCTGAAGGGCAACCCAAAGGGCTCTGAAGAAGTTAGAGACAGTAACATTATACAAGGGTGTGTGGGTCTGTCCTGTTTTAAACCCTTTAAAAGGAACCATTTTGATGCCAAATAAAAGCAAGAAAATGATTATGATAAAAGGCCAGCTTACAATGTTGTTGGATCAAAGGCCATCCAAGGCCACCTGCCCTTGCAAGCCATTTTGAACATAAATCTCCACTCTTTATTCATTCCCTTTCAAAGCCTGACTGAAAGTACAACCCAGTTGTGACAATGTGGGAATAAATTTAAGAAAATGTTTGAATTCTGAGTGTCTGATCCTACAACTTCAGTCTTATATCAAGCAATCAATTAAGAAGGTGCTTTTTTTTTTTTTTTTTTTTTTTGGTCCAGGCAACACATCAACTCTTCAATGCAGTGTTGTGGAGTTTTGCACCCATGGCCATTCTTGCTCAGGCCAATATCTCTGTTCAGCCTCAGTAGCTTTCCTCTCTGATCATGAGCAGAATATTATGGATTCCATGCACTATTTGTATTCTTTGGTTCCTACTTTTAGATATGGGATTTTTTAAAACTTTTTCTGAAAAATTCCGATTTCCTGTTCATTTTTAAGGTCAGACTTACAAAACATGCACAATGTACCTGTGCTTGATACAGCTTGTTAAATATTTCATTTTATTTGTGTTTTTATTAGCAGAATTCAGCCCTCTAGGGCACTTTTACAAAGGATGCTTTTGAAATGTAAATGTGATTGATTTGATATTACATCTTATATCATTCTTACTTGCACAGTGCCTTTGGGAACAAGAGAATGGAGTTTTCTTTTTACTAATGAAAAGGTATTTTCCCTTTTCTACACACACAGAGCCTACAAATTTCTTAAAAAAAGAGTTACCTGTCTTCATATGTTCATACTAAGCAACTTTTAGTGCTTCTTCCATTTTCTGAATTGTTTTGGATAACAAAACCAATAAATTTGATACTCCCATTTAAGATGCAAGTTCAAATTTACACACAGTGCAGACACAGTTCCACATTTAACAGGCTGAATAGTACAAACCTCACCAACATTACCCCAGTTGCTAATGAAAAGTGCATACAGCAGTTCAGCTCAGTGGTCGAGAATATGCTGCTGTGTTTGCAAAACCCCATTATAACTTACTGATGTAGGGAGAATTATTTGACTGTTTTAAAAAGCAGTTAAATAAATGACAAATCCTTTATATAACATTAAGTTCCTTATAAAGAACATATTCCAGAAGAATATTCCAACACCTGGAAATTTTGGGCTAGCACACTCCCATTTGGAACCCACATGTTACACTTTTCCCTGTCCCCAAGAGGGTGGAATGATCATAGATAACATATTTCACTGCAGATCTGCAATCTCCTTGTTTCAAAATAAGGAATATTTGTATGACTTCTACAACTCATCAAATCCCAGCTATTTAGGAGAAATGCTTCTCACTGTAATAAACAATGGTAACTGTTTCCAAATAGTGCAGTATTGTCTGGGGAGATATTTAAAGTAAAGCGAGTAACTAAGAAGCTATCGGCGTTTCACACACACAGTGTTACAATACACCCACAAGAACAAAAGGCATTTGGGTAAAATGTAACCAATATTAAGCGTGGAGTTTTTCCAGTGAATTGGTAAAGCTCAGAAGATGTAACTAATTGGAACAGAAGGCTGCAACAGTTAGACTCTTTCAGAAAGAATAGTTAAGGTACGTTGCCATATGGTTCTGAAAACTCATTTAATGCAATCCAAATAGAAGAACATGTGCATATACCCCTGTGAGTTGCCCAAGCATTAATACTGCCTTTTAACTCAGCCATTTAGTGCAGGCACAACTGTTACTGAGCTGCATGACTTTAGACAGTGAAGGTAAAATTAAACTGAAAAGATTTCAAAAGCTGTGAAAACAGCATAAACCAAGACAAACTCTCACCTGTGCGTTATATGACATATGATGTTCCCTTCTGCTGAAACAAGCTTTGTATAGCAAAAAACTTTTTAAAACTTCAAAAGAGCAACTGTATCCTTGCACAGACTTGCACAGCAGTTAGAGCAGCGTGACCATGCAGCAGATCCTGAGGCAAAGCACTTAATCTATATAATATCTAAATTGCAAAGCTACATGCTCAAAATACAGAAAGAGCCACAGCTATAAATCACTTATAGAAAAGCCCTCACATTTGACAGTATCAGGTGCCATCTGTTCCTATTCAAGTGTGCTCCTTGGGAAAAAAAAAATCAAGAAGAAATTAGAGTTGAAGAAAGAAGTTGGCATGACATTCATGAATCTAACAAAGAAATTCAGTTAGAACGGACAAAATAGCATTTAAGACCTTGACCAGCAAAATATGATTGTCATTCACTACTGTGAAACTACAAACTGTTTTACTGATGAAGCAGCAGCATTGTTAGAAGTTAGTCTTGCCTTTAACTAGGATGTTGCACTATTGATAGTGATCCAGAAATAACACCAAAAGCAGAACTTTTGCTCTTCCTCTGTCTGAGAAAGTTTGGACCTCATTAAAATCCCAAGGCTTAGTTCACCGCCTAACATATAAACCATTCATCCTTCCATCTCCCAAAAAAAAAATCCTGCACCAATGAGTAGTTTGAAAATCTTATTCTCTATTATTCTCTCTTCTACTGGAGCTATTCTTACCTTCGGTGTCAAGATCTATCATCATTATAAAATCTTTGACTGCTAGTTATTTTTACCACTGCACTTAGCATGTTTTGGGCATCAAATAATATACAAAGTAAGCCCTTTTACTGAAACCTTGCCCAAAGTAAGAATGGAAGACTATTTCTGCTATTGTTCAATTAATAAAACTATCTCATATCCATAATCCCAGACTCATCCCTTAGGAGACAAAATATAATCCCCTGGGAGGTTTCAGTAAAAATGGAACTGTGCTCCAGTTCTGTAAGTGGTAATTTCCTCCCACAAGCTCAGTGTTGATGTGGACACCCTGCACAGGTTCTGCTCATGCCACTGCTGACAGGATAATGGCCCTGTATTCAGACCTGTTCCAGTTCCTCAATCTTAATCACCTGGAGGCTGAAGACACTTGCTTAATTGTGTATATTTTACAAGCAGTCAATGCAAAATTAATTACTATCTCTTCCAGTCCTCCAAAAGACATTTTAAAGGATTGCCAGATGTATACAGTTTTTAAAAGCATCCTCCATTGATCTATGTCTCTGCCATAGATCTGTGTGCTGCTTTCTGTTCTCTCCAATCTCAGCCTGGAAAACAAGGTACCTTTTCTTCATCCCAATACCTAAATGTATTCATTGACATTTAATAATATGTTTTACTACTCTGGCCTTTGAGTGTGCTGTATTGCAACTGCCTGGGCATCCCATAGTTTCCCCATAGGTCAATGACATTTCTAAGGAGGGAAAAAGCAAAATTCTGTTTGAGCTGATGGTATCACTTTCTTACTGCACTGCCTTGAATTCAAGGTTGTAAATAACAGGAACAACACAAGGCAGCTGATTGCTTTTGGTGTCAGCTCCCTTCAGAAACTGCCTTATGGCCACCAGTGAGGCCACACTTGCAACAACAGGCCATACAAAAGTCGCACTGCTTTCGCTTTTAAGGACATAAAAGATTTTGCAGAAGGTTAATTCAGAATATAATGTGTCTGTAAACGAGAATTTTTGAAAGCTGCAGTACTTATTTTGAAGAAATTTCTGTGATACAGAATGCATGGGAAAACTGTAAAGAGCTTTAGCTTAAGAATAATTTTATGTCACTACCCTGATTGGCAACATTTAGCTAGTGTGGAAAATAGTTATTTAAAAACCCATATTTAAATGTGCAAGACAGATATTCAGATATTCTCATAATCTTCAACACTGCAGATTTTCAATAGTATAACTTTGCATCATTGAGCAGTCTTCCAAGAGAACAACATGAATAATATAAATTAATTTATGATTTATTTATCTTTACCCCGACTGCTTTAGTGTCTATATTCTCACAGCATATTGAAATGCAGCCATCTC
Source organism: Vidua chalybeata (assembly GCF_026979565.1). NCBI lineage: Eukaryota > Metazoa > Chordata > Aves > Passeriformes > Viduidae > Vidua > Vidua chalybeata. Next base: position 15,916,517 of record NC_071538.1, on the reverse strand, counting down.
TAGCCTCCAAACTAGCCTCCCAGAGCCCCAAAGCAGCACACTGTGGGAGAAAGCAGAGCAAAAAGGTGCCAGAAGAAACATTATGGGAAGGAAAGGTGTCACAGAGATGTCAGTTCTATACAGAGAAATGTAAATGTCTCGTCTGAAAGTCTCCAGTTTTCTGGGAACAGAGGCAATGAAAGATACCTCATGAGGGCACACAAGTTAGAGCAAGGGACAGACTTCTAGGTGGATAGTCAATATCTAGTGATCAAAGCTTTCTTCCTTGAAATCAGCAGAACTCCTACTGATTTCCATGCATTTTCCTTCCCATAGCTATGTTTTGATACACGAAACCTTAAGTTAAGGTGAACAAAAAGCACTTCAGTGAAGAAAATGCCTCTTTATAAAAATAATTATTAAAGCCCTTCCCTGTCCTTTTACCCTTTCCTTCCCCCCTTCAGAGAAGGCATCAAAATCTGGTTTTCATCCCTCAGATCAGCCCTGCCTGTTGTTACAGCCGTACCAAAGCTGACTGATCAGCTTCGATGTTTTGGTCAGCTACTTCCCATTAACAACCTTTGTTCTGAATAATACTCTGGACAAAATAGCTGAACATCAGCTACCTGAACACACATGTCAACCACCATTTTACAAGCCTTGCTGTCTGGCTGACTTTCCAAGAGGGCTGTGTCATGCTAACACATGTTTTTTCTGTCCCAGAACACGTGAGATGGCATTAGACACCTCTATCAAAGCAACTGAACCCCATCGTTCAGTACAGACCTTCCCAAAGCAGAAAATTTACATCAGTCTGATAAGAGCTATTCCAAATTCAGCACCTGGGTCAGGACAGATGAAGAGGAACCTCAGAGCTTTAGTTATTTTTACATACAGTTTAATTCCACTGTTGTCTCACAGGACAGATTCCCTTAAGACCATATGGAGCTTACAGATTTAAAACTGGTGTATTCTATAAATTCACTGCATGCTTGAGTTTACATATTAGTCACTGCTATTTTGTAAGAGTAGATTGTTGCTATAATATTAGCATTTCATACAGCTTCACAGTTAGGGAAGATGGAATAATCATTTGGGAATCCACAGGGGGCCAGCAAAACCAAGTAAATGTTTTGCTATTCAAATTGTGGTGTGAAGGCAGAATTTTTCATCAAAAGTACTGGTACAGATTTTTCAAAATCTCTTTAAATACCTTTACTACAAACTCTGTCATAACACACACTAATGCTTTTTCCTGACTGCCAATCATGAAATTAATCACTGAATTACCTAATTATTTCTAAGATCTTTATGATTCTTAGAACATTCTTTCTACACAATTTCCCTTCTCATTTTGTAATTGATCAGAAGAAAATATTTTTAAATATGCATTACCTAAGAAAACAACTATGATAAGAATAACAAATGATTGCTATCTGCTGGCAGAAAAACATTACAAGTTACAATAATTTGACTGAATCTTGAAGTGAAGTCTGGATTACAATATTAAGAACTAGGCAGAAGAATGTGGGGTTAAAAAAGAAGGGAACACTAAATATGTGGAAAGAAAATCAGTGAATTTCTTACTTTACTCTTCAGAAGTAAGGTCAGCAGGCCCTTGAAATTTGAATGAATGCTTACATTAAATACCAGGTTCCAAAATTGTTATGCATTTTAGAATCAAAAAACTCCACTGAACTCTTCTAAAAGAAAAACGTGTTAAATTCTATTTCAAAATATTTCAAAACCTCTGATGTTTTAGACCAGGGAGACCCTGGTGCTACTGCTCTGGTGCAATTGATTTACTTGCACAGAAATCATTCATCTATCAGTATGGAAAACATAAATGTCAAAGCAACTATAATATATGTGTACCAATAAAGTCATATGTTATGCCTTCTTTTTTTTTCTTTTTCTTTTTTTTTTTTTTAATTCAGCAAATAGAAAGGCTTTATTAACCTTCAGTAGAATTAAACAAGGTTTTTTTAAAACAGAGGATCACTGGGTAACTTCCATGCAAGTGTTCTTCAGAAGGGACAATGAGCCCAAGCTGCAGACCAGTAACCAAAAACTGCCAGCCCCAGTTTATTGTGGGATTGTAAAATAACAGTGTCATAACAATGATGATCTGCAAGGTCAACCTATTCTTGTGGCTGATGCTGTCAGTAAATTTAGTTATAAAGTAGTTCAAAAGAAATCATATGTCTGAAGAAACACACATAGCCACACACATCTTGGGAGAATAAATGACTCACAAAGAAGCAAAAGACACTCACTTCCTCCATGCTTTCTAGCAGTTCTCAAATCACTTTATTTGACTTATTCAACCATCTCCAATTCATTTTCCCCTTAAGGTAGTATAACTAGATTAAAAGAAACAAACAATAAAAAAACCTGAAAAAATGCCACAACCACACAAAGACCCCTCTGCTCAAGAAAAAAGTAAAAAAGGAAAAAAACTAGGTAAAAAAGACCATACCCCAAACAGTGTAGCTCTATGTGATGAGTTCATAGATGAAGTTAGAAAGCAAAAAAGAAATCTCCTCTCATCATCTACATCACAGCAATATGGCTCTGGCAAGGGCTCATCAATCACGCTCCACATCATTAGATGTTCTAGGAACAGTCACACACTGCAAGGTGGGAAACTTGGAAAAGAAAATCAATGTGATCTGACCACTTCTGAGAGCAATGGGATGGAGAAGTGCCTGAGTGCAATGCCAAGGTGATGCTGTTCAGGAGAGACCCCAGGCAGCTCACAGGTTGCACACTCCAGCACTGCCCTTGCTGGGCTGTGAGGTGACACCTCAGCCCTCCTGCAAGCCCTGGGCAGCTCCCCCAGAGGAGGGATGTGGGGCTTTGTCCTATGCTCAGTTTTGATCAACTACGTCCTATGCTCAGTTGTTATCAACTGAAAACAAAATACAAGAGGTGGACCAAAAGATGAGGCACTTGTGAGAATGCAGTGCTGATGATATTTTAGAAGTGATCTAGAGCTGAGAAGGTCAGGGGAAAAAAATTGAGGACAAACTATCTGTGGTTTGAATGAGGATCCTTTATGAACATTTGTTTTGACATTTAAAAGTAAAAAAATAACAAAAATAGAAGTTATACACTTGCTGTCTAGCAAAAAAAAGTACCCCAAACCAAAAAAAAAAAAAAAAAATTTAATACTGAAGTTCCATTTATGTCTCTGTGAGTTAGACAACTTTGTATTTTTGGTCCAAAGTGTTTACTATTAAACAGTGTGATAATCACAGTTCAGTATATTCTAGGATCAGCGGTGCTTGTGGAATTCTTAGTTGGTGGGGATCTCAAATTTTGTAGCAGACATACCTTTGTGTCTAATGCAACAGACAGCAAAGAGAACAAATTCATACAAAACAGGTACAGCACAGGCCAGAATAGTTTTATACTAACTGTTCCCCTCCCCCAAAAAACAAACAATAAACCCCCTCACATTATTTTGCAGAAGATATTGCAACTGTCTCCTACACATCCCCCCTGGGTGCCCAGCCTGAGTCTGCACGCCCAGGGAACCTGGGGACAGAGCACTGAGATCCTGCTGCAGGCCAGGCAGGAGCACAAAGGCATCAGAGAACATGAACTATCACAACAATGGGTATACAATAGAAAAAGGTATGTTTAAATACAACTTCCCCAACTGAAAATATATTTTTAAACATTTTTTTTAAAGAATATGTCAAAATTTTATCAGGATAATCCTGTTCCAACCTAATTTAATATTCAAAATCCACTTACTTTAGAAGTTTAAGAATCTATGTCTTTTCCAACACTACCAGTTTTTTCTTGTATGCTGCTTCAGGAAAGCTCTGCTGGGTCCCACAGTTTCATACCAAGGGCTGACTTGATACATCACAGCCATGTATACAGGAAAATGCTCAGCGTAACATAAAAAGTCATTTTAAATACCTATTCTTTTTCCTCAAAGGATCTATTAAGAATATTGTTTCTACTCTGGAATACCATCCACCCTGTGCAACACATTATGGCTGTCTGGGATCGATACAGCATCAGGGAGATTTTTTTTCCTTTCGTTGTCCCCCACTAAACCTCAGGAATTCTAGCAGGAACAGTCTGTGTTATGGACCTCTTTATCGCTGACAAAGAAAACAGGTGCAAGTCACTGTAAGGTTAATCTTTCTTCACAGCTATCTCTCATCCCTCCAAAGGCTGCATTAAACACCTTCCAAATGACAAAACAAACAGGTAGAGTGAAAACAACAAAGAAAGAGAGACATGAAAAATAGGGCTCTTCCTTTAAAGCCATCCAGAACATGAATTTGAATTTTGCATCTAATTTCTACACATTGTGGCTTACAGAAACATTAAAAATGTATAAACAGAATGGGAAATAGCTTGAAGAACACAGAACACATCTGTTAACCAAATGGAAAGTATCTTAAAAATTAAAGAGGGTGTGGAAATTATTTGGTTTATTCTTCTGCATTGCACACAATCATTATGTGTTCTTCTTTTCTAGTTGAGTCCTCTAAGCTATAAGAGATTAATAAATACAAGTGCCCAGCCATAATGTCTGTTTATATCAGTCTTTGATCAAGCCTAACTGCAACAAATTGGGAAGAGTCTTTAAGTAATTATCAGCATTATTATAAAAGAGCAGCAAAATATTTGCATAACATATTTCTCTCAGACCAAAGCTCCCAGTAGCAATGAGGGAGGACAGTCTTAAAATGCTCTTGAAGACCTCAAAGTATATGAGAATATGAATTGACCCAAGTAAGAGAGCATGAATGGACCTGGGTAAAAGAGGATACAACATGCTAAGACTCACACTAAAACCATTTTTGAAGGTAAAGTGTTCTTCATATAGTATTTTCCATCTATTGTGAGGAGCAGACAAGGATGGACATGAGGTCAGCAAGAAAATAAAACTGAGTATAACCATAAAGGGAATGTTGGAATGGAATGTCATCACTGTAAGTGGGCTGTCTGTAATTTATATTAATGGTATGCATAATGCCACTCTCCTGCCCTCCCAGGAAAAAACAAACATATAAGAAACCAAAAACAAAACCCCCAGAACCCCACATACACTGCAAACCACATTTTACTGTTTGCATAGGCTCCATTTTGAGGTTGTCAGTACACTGAAAGAATCTACAAGAAAATTAATGAGAGATACAGCAAACCAATAAAAAAGGTGTATTTTTCTTCTATGTCTTGTTCTACTTCATTAGCCAGCAGGAGGAAAGTCTTGGAGCGTGCAACTCTGCAATTTGTCTGTTGTCTCAGAAACATACCAAACATATTTGATATGCTGGAGGGAAAAAAAAATCTCCTTGACTTCCTTATTATTAATCCACGTCTGAGAAGTCATGCAGTTTTCATGCATCTGTACCTGAACAGCCAAGAAAAGTGAGAAAACTAGATGTCTATGTCCTTTGGTGATACAATCCAGTCTTGCCATTATTTAAAAAAACATCTTTTTGGTTTTTAATCTAGAATCAGTACCATGAATCGAGGAAAAGATAGCCAGTCTTTTCTGTAGCACACTGCCATTACACAACTAAGACAGACGCTGCTACCCCATAAAAGAGCAGATAGTTAATTTCACTCCCACCAGAACGCTCTCTTCTAGAGAGATCTATTTTTACTTCTTCAAGACCATTAAAATATGTACACAGCCAATCCTTATTCAGAGCTAAAGGCCATTTTTAAATTACCAGTTATGATATTTTATTCTTTGCTAACAAGATTTGTGATTTATATAGCATGCATAGTTTAATATAACTATAATTTGCTCTCCTGCTGCTAATTGATGAAAAAGCATTAAATACCTCTTTTAAACTTTGAAGAAAAAGTATTAATTTTTAATTATTAATTATTTTCTAATGTCCATTATTGTAGACAAACTGCTTAAAATAATAAAGATGATGATCTAAAAATCAGTTCTGGGATTACCTTTAACTTCCACACCATTAATACCTCTGTTACATACCATAAACTAATTAATATAATCTCTTTCTTTGCTGTGTAAGTAACAGTAGAGGAAAATGAAAGGGCAATAAAATGTAAAACCAGAATAATGTTGTTTGAACACAATTTCCAACTTTGTTATGTGCAATTTAAAAAAACATAATTGTACTGGTGCACAGGCATATATAGTAACTATAAAACAAGCCTTATTTAAAACAAACAAACCCACTAACATTTCTTTTTAGTTAGTTTATAGAGCTTTCCAATTCCCTTAAAGATTTTTATTTTAGCTAGCAGAAATTCTGGTAAAGGTAGCCAATGTTTGTTCCCTGACATTTCTGCTGAGAAGAAAAACAAGGATTTGCTCATCTTGCTCTCTGAATCCACAGTACATGTGTAAGAAATAATCAATAGATCTTGGTTGCTACTGCAGAATATTTCTGCAAATAATCACTGCAGTTGTAATCCTTGGGCCAACAGATGGGGGATCATCTTTGACTCTCCCCTCTCAAGAATGAAAGCTTAGGTGTCCCAAAGCTATCCACTTCCTATGTAACGTTTCCAAAGCACATTTCTGTGTTGTGTGCACGTCAGTACAAATTAATTTGGGTCCCTACTGTTTCAGTTTTGATGATTTTTCCCTCACATGGCTGCTAAAAATGTGTTGATTTCAAATGTTCCCAAAAAGATGTAGCCAAAATTGATTTCTAAGTTTTCCCAAAGCTTTTAATTATTTTAAGGTCAAACACCAAAAAAACACCACTCCAACCCACCCCTCGCCCCCAATCACTAAGATGAGCCAGATCTTGGCAGCTTCCAGTCATAGTAAGATAATTTTGGCCATGCTTGGCCTCCCCTTTGGCTCTTCTGCCAGAATTCCAGAGATTATCTTTATTCATGGAAATTTTAACAAAAAAAAAAAACCCAAACCTGCAGTTTTCAAGGTAGCACACAATGGCACTTGTACAAACCAAAGCCTGCCTATGCCAGCATGCTTTGGGATGTGAGATTGTGCAACTTATCTGACCACATAAGCAAGCTACAGCCCAAACCTGAAAATAATGTCTTCAATATTAAATGCTTGCACAGGACTAAGTGACTACGTCCAACAAATATTGTTCAGTAGACATAAAATACTTTTTTTCTCTATCAAGCAAAACAACACTAAACAAACCCCCAAAAACCAACCAAAAAAAAAAAACCCAGAGTAAATATATTTCAGAGTTCCTCCTCTTTGAAATATCTGTATACCTCTGAAGAGAGTTTTTCCAGGAAATTCATATTGTGACTTTACAGTTTACATCCACTTTTTATTGGAATTATGTATATAAAGTTTGCTGTTAAGCTCCCTGGACCAAGCACCGTGCTCCTTGATCTTTATTTCAAGACCAAGAGGTTCTTGTCCTTAATTAGCTTCTTAAGGTTGTAAGGTTTTTAGCACCACCTCAGTTTAGATGGATAAAGCCTTAGCATAATGAGATTACTAGAAAGCCCCACTTTACAATCCAGAGCATTACAATAATATATTTAAAATACAGTTCTTTGTGTACATGCAGCGGGACAAATGCAGAATTATGAATGATATTTACATGCTTCCACCTATGTGCAAATTTTGCAGCTACATCAATAAGGCTTTTTAACTAAGACATCTTTACAAAACACAGATATTTACTTAAAAAGCTTAGGTTAAAAAAAAGTAAATTCAGTGAGAGAGAAGACAATTTCAGTTTATATCCAACACACTATTGACAACATTACTTAAAATGAGAGGGATATGTATCTAGAAGGGCATAAAATCATGATACCCAGATCACTCACAGAATTCAGAAGAGACTTTTTCACAAACAGGTTCAGGCCAAGGCAAATTCCTAGGGTTAGTCACAAGTGTAATTCTAACACAGAAGGTCATGTACACGCCCTAGGGAACCACAGAGTTTAGACAAACTTGAGTTAATGGAAACTACTCTCTTAAGATCAAAAAGAGGAACAACAAAATTGAATTTACTTGATTAAAACAAATTTGATCTATTTCCAGAAGAGGGAAAAAAGCTCATCTCTGATCAATTAAGATTCTTTGAGAATGCTGCCAAGATGAAAATCACAGCATAATTCAACCAATTCTTTTTTAACAGAAAAAAGAAGAAACATCTGAGGTGAGCTCTAAGGTGAGCGCTTAATTAAGACAGGAAATTATTCTTAGAAATAATTAACTTTTAAATTTCAAAACAAGCCAAAGGTTACAAAGTAAACTTTTAGTAAAAACAACATCTCTTCTGTTCCCATTTTTGCCCATGAGCACAAGCAGAGAAGGATCTATGCATTCTCAGCCCTCTCAGGGATAAAGCAGAACTGCAGAGATTGTTTCCTGCAACCAGAATTTTTTCTTGTGTCATCAGGGAAAGACAGAAGATGAATTTCTATCTAAAGGTGCAAATGTTTTTCCTGCAGGTTTCATGCAAAGATGAATATTTGCTTCACTTCAGGCAACTGAGTAAGGCTGAGAGTAAGGAGACACCCGAACAGATTTTCACTCAGGTAAATTCCTTGGGAAACCTTGGACCTTTCTGGAGACCAGCACATACACACCATGTTCCAGCTCTTCTGTGGAATTAGGATCAGTATTTTCAAGTGGGATATCAGCATTATAGATAACCAGCAAGAGCAGAAGAAGATTTGACTTTTAAAATACTCGGTGGTCATAAATATGGGAGCAGTGCAAATTTTATCGAATGCAAAAGAAAGCAGATCATTTAAGAAAATGTGCTTGGGCTAACAGCAGTTCAATAGTGATAAGCTTCAACCACTATATCATACAGCAAAAAAAAGAAATAAATTCTTGTAAAATCTGTCCACTAACACACGATAAAGGGGAGGGAATGTATCTCCAAGGTCCCAAAGTCAGTGACGGTGGATATTGGGGAATGCTGCTGCTATTGGAACAGAGCTATGGGCTACATGGACAATTGGTCTAACCAAGCAAAGTATTCATATTGTTTTTTAAAATCCAAGCTGGTGAAACTGTTATGTGCAAAGAAAAAAGTGCAGAAGTACAGGTGAGGAGGGAAAACCACGTGCAGCTGCAATAATGAAAATGGGCATGAACAAAGACAGCCATCACTATCACCAGTTCTGAAGTTCAATCAAGTTTTTCATTCACAAGTTTCCAAGGATTAGACAAGTATTCATTAATGAGGTAACCAGTCTCTGTCCAACTCATTTTCAGGCAAATTAACTAAAAAGAGAAAAAAAAAGCCAAATCTAACAGGAAAGATTCTTCTTAAGCTTGTCGTATTTTGAGTATACTGCTATGATTTTATGGCATATTCATATATGAGGCAACATCTAGACAGGTCTCCATTTTAAAAGTGCTTGAAGAGATGGGGAAATACAGAAACAGGCAAAAAGTTCACGTTAGACTCCTTGGCTCCATCCCCATTTATTCTCCTGCAGTGAACTTGGTGACAGAAAGGAATTAGCTCCTTCAGATAGCTGATATTGGAAGCTAAAAATACTGAGTCTCCCTCCTGCACACACACACACAAAGAACAAGCAGTAATCAAGCAATGAACCAGATACCTGTCCCTGAGCAGACTGACATGAAAGGAATTTAGTTAGAAACTGGAAACTCTTCTGATCACAATGAAAAATTGCAGCGAAGTTCGACAGAGAGAACTTGAATAAAAGCAGTCACATTATCATCTGTAATAGGCAATGGCTGCCAGAGGCAACAAACAGTATTTGGATTTTTCAGCACAAACCAGGAACACCTATATAGAATTCTAGAAGCATTTTCAATCCACAATTTCTGTCATATACCAAGAAAGCGTAATAATGCATTTAGAGAAAAAGCAGATTAGTCAGTTTCCAAGCTGTGTGAAATGGTCAAGTCATGCTATTATGAAATCCCATAAAGATAAACTAACATGCAATAGATTAATAAGGGGAAATACAAATACAAGAAATAAGTAAGAATACTCAGGAACTCTATTATAAAGATGTACAGATACATGCAAAACTAGTGAGCAATACCACATCCAAACAGAGATGATGTGTGGTACAGGCTTGGAGGCTCGGAGTCCACTCATGCAGCGCTTCAGAAGGTGAGAAAACAAGGAAAAATCAAATGCTGAAGTACAAAACATGCATAAACTTAATACAAAGAAGTGTGGAAAGCAAGAAGAGCAATACCCAAGACAGTAATGCAATGGTTAGTTCACAGAGAATAATTATATCACAGATTCCAGACAAGCAAATACCACATTGAGGCAGATAGGAACAGGGATCGGTGGCTTGGGAGACAACATTTTGCATGAGTAACATTAATGTAATGCCCTGTTTTCAGAGCAAAGACAACACTAGGTATAGAGCAAGAGACACAAGTGCACAAACAATTAAATGCACTACATCATGCAAATTTCCTCAGAATTTTGCAAGAAAATAATGTAAAGCTACTGTGAGACAAACTGAATTAAATGGTCATAAAACTGAAGGAAGTATACAGATTATGATTATATACAAAAGCACCAAAGAATAAACTCATGGAGTGAAGTTCCAGAAAGTAGGGACAATACAATCAGTGCCTTCAGCTAAAACAAGTGGATGGCTGCTCCTGGCAATGCTAGAACAAGCAAAGTGTTCTTATGAGAGATGAGGCTGATGCAAAATAAAGATGCAGCCTGGATATGTCTCTTTTAACTTGATACAGCCATCAGAGGTAGCATGAAGCTTATTACCAATCATCCCACCTTGAAGTAGTACGTGAATGAAAAGAAAATCACATAACATGAGGCCAGTGAGGTGGTGCTTGAAGGATCACTCCTATGAAAGGGACACTCAGTACCTTGTGTGTGAAGGTCACTATCACCAGAGGAAAAATACACACTTGATTGAAAATAAATGTCTTGTAGTAGAATTTGCATGTGAAAAGTTTGGTTCAAGGACAGGAAACCACTCTAGTGAAAAGATCATAAATCATCAGAGAGCTGCTTAAAGAAAAAAAGTCAAGAAAAAAAGACTGAGGTATACATAACTGACTTGCCATCCAGTACAACTCAGTTTATTGAGGCTTATATCCAGCACCTTCCTAGGATGGGGCTCTTTCCCAATAATTTCCCAAAAATAAGTTCCCAAAACCAGAAAGACCTTCCATCCCTGTGTACCTGAGCAACAAGGTAACAGCACAAGGCACGATTAGATATGGTGGTAGCTGAATCTCAGTGACAAATTATCGCTGAGACAAGAAATTCTCTAAGTATTATTTCCCACGTCTTTTGTAATACGAACAATGGATGCCTCACAGACCTCAGTTACAACAAAAGGTACCTGAGCCCAGTGAACAATTGTAACTCACACAATGGTGTCCAGTCTAAACACAAGGAAAGAGATTAACACAATGGAGAAAAAGCCTTCCAGCTTGCTGGCTAAATGGTCAGATATTGTAAAATTACCCCAACATTGACAAGCAGCAAAACCAGAAGTCAAAAATGAGGAGAAAAATACACACGCACATATATATATTACATTCCTTTGTGTAAAGGCACGGAGGTGTTCAAGAAACAGCTGGATGTGACACTGAGTGCCATGATCCTGTTGATACAGTGGTGATCAGCTAAAGGCTGAACTCAATGACCTTGAAGGTCTTCTCCAGCCTTAATGATTCTATGATTCCATGGTTATGTTGAAGATCAGCCTTAACTTCAGCTGATTATTAGGCCGAACTTCAGCCACATTTGAAGACAGTCGGTCATTCAAGGCAAATTGCAGAGCAAATCTGTTTAGCAGATGATAACTTATTCATAAACAAATTGCAGAGGGCTGTGAAATATTTCACCTAAAGAGCCATGTAAATTTATTCATAACAAACCAAGTTATAACTGAGAATGCTGAAGAGGACATAATATGCTCTTGAGACGTGATCAGATGTCCACAATAGAAAATGGTACATTTTTCAAAAACACTATTCTGTCAATAATTTTTTTTTTTTTACTCTAAGGAAAGATTCAGACTTGCTTAAGAAAAAAAGAAAAACTGAGGTCACTAGCAGTTCCCAACACAAATTAAACTGTGAAAAGTTAGCATCTTCAAAATCGGATAGTCTTTCTGCCATTAAAGCACCATTTCTTTCATCTTTCCTTGACTTGTGTTTATTATATAAATATACAGACAAATTTTTAAACTGTGATTAAGACAAAATGAATGGCACATTTTTTCCAGCTTTGCCTCTTCAGACGAATCAGAAGGGTAGGACAGGTTCCCAGGAGAGGGTCTCCCAGTAGGACAGTGTGGCTGCATTCACAGAACACCACAGCAGCGATCAATCTCCAGCCAGGGTCCAGTGGGAAGGGCCTTGTCAATCAGTGTGTCACCACTGCGGCCGTGCCACCACACCTGGCTCTGCAGCAGGGCCCCACAAGGACAGTTCCATCCCCTGCTGCTGGCAGGAGCTGGTGGTCACAGCTCACTGCTGCTACCCTGAACTGCACAGAGGATGCTTTACATGCCTGAGGTCCCATTTCAGTCCCTGCTGACTCACGTGTCTTTTCCTTAAGCAGCTAAAGTTTATTACTCCTCAGTCAGCACAGTTATGTTCACATCTCTGACTAATTATTAAAGAATACTAATACAGATGATTTACATGAAAATGGACTTCATTGCCTCGGATAAAACCAGAATTAATCAGGCAGAGATCTCTTCTGTGCATTTGTAAATGTTGTAGGGAAACCAGGAAGTCTGGCTGTGTCCCAAGAATGTGCTCATAGCACTAGAGCTATCTAGTGTAAAATATCACTTTTTAAGTAGTAGATTAAATAAATACTGCATCCCACAAGTGGAGAAATTTAGAGTCTCTTTTCAAAGCTCTTTTATAATAGTAAAATACCATTTTTTATGCAAGAAACCCGGAGTCTGGGAAGACCAGGTAAAGAAAAAGAATCCCCATGCCACACTTCGCAAATGAACCCAAACAAGCCAGTTTAGGCAGAAGCATGAGCTTAAGCAGAGTAGATTCCAATAAGTCCTCCAGCTCCTGCAAGCAGCACAACTGCAAGAGACGACTAGCTCTGAGAACTTTAACGTAGCAGAACTTGCAATTATTCTGTTTCCCATCCCTTCAACATTTATTGCAGTGTTGGAGGATCCACCTCCCTTTGAAGGAATTTGGTCCTTAACCAATGAAAATTGTTTCCGCGGTGCTAGAAGAAAAGAAAGTCCAACTAACTTCAGAAGCAATGTGGAATAAGCAAGACATGGTCTTCTGCTTGAAAATGTCAAACAGCTTTTTTTAAACTCTTTGGTTACTAATTACTCCCTTGGTTAGCAGATATTTTTGGTGAAGTTGCTGGAAGAGTTGTTCTCCTTTCCAGTCAGGAAGAAAAGAATAATTTTTTGACGACGTCTCAATCTGGAAAAAACATGGGCAAAACATTAACCTTGTCCTTGAACTCATGGTAAGGATTGAGCATAAGGGACCACTTGAGGGAGACTAATGCTAATTTCAGCTACCTGAAGGCTGAAAGTGAGACTTGTAAAACACCAATTCCTTCTGCATAGCAAGGCACACATCCTATCTGACCTCTGATCCAGACTCACCTCTATATCATATACAACTGTGTCTCACCCAAATAACTTCCATTAAGCTGAAAGTTACGTACTTCAATTTAGGAGTGAAATACTTAGCCTACTGTAACTACAGGACAGAAAAAGCCAAAGCACCAGTGTTACACAAAGCCTTTGCAATGCCCAGGAGCTAACGAGCAAAAGGAAGTCCAGACAGTTCCAAAAGTCAAACCACACCCCTGCAGAACAAAGATAAAACAGTCCCAGAGCTCCAGCCAGGCCAAGCCAGAGGAAAAATCTGAATGATCACAGGTCTGAAAGCAAATCACTGCTGAGAGAGGCAAGGGAATTCTCTGCATCAGCTTCCTGGAGATTATGCTGACCTGACCTATTTCATAACCAGATGTCAGCTACGACCTGGTTTTGATGCTCCCAAGGAACCCTGATTTCACCAAAGTCAAAATACATAAGAAATACAGGCAGAGTCCAGAAGAGGAATTCATTCCTGGCAGGCAGTTATCAGAAAACATGATGTATGAAATATAATATAATCATCACATTAATGCAGAGTTCTACATAATAAAAGCTAGTTTCTTTCAGTGTTCACTGGGGGAAAGAAACAGGCCAAGGAACCTTTAATAGCACACCTCCAGTACGTATAGATTAAAGAACATCTGACAAAAACGGAGCAAAATAGTTATTTTGAGACACTTTCTCCTTAAACACAGTGATGCAAGGCCACTGTCTCCCTAGGGTATTGTTCCATCCCTTGAGTGCAGTGAAAGCTAACAAGAGTCACTAATGACATGTATGTGAACAATAGGTCTGTTGATAACATTACTGGACTTTTTAGCACCACTTGCTCCTGTTCAGCAGATCCTGAAACACCAGTGAGTGGTGGTGATCTGTTTCATGTGGATAGCTCTGTTTAGAATTGGCTGCACTCTTAGTTGGTGAAAGTGAATCCATTCTTTCACTTTGCTGGGTTTATGCACACAACTCACTTCTCCCTATGTTAATTTTAAGGCTTCAAGGCCAGAAATATTTCTTTTATGACTTTTACTTACTTTACATGGATTCATAAGCATACTCATCAAGTGCATCTGATATTAGCACATAAACACATTATCTAGCAAACTGTGAGCAACTCGGGTGAAAGGTGAGAGCTCTGAAAAGTATCACATGCATATGACACAACTTTCCCAAAGCCACATCTCATTTAGTCTTTCCATCTCTGCTTCCCTACTTTTATTCTGCCACTAAATTGCCTGACTTTAACTCCCTCTCAAATCCTCCAGCTCTTTCTCCTCCTCTCTCAGATTCAACCAGAAGGCCACCTGCCTAACAGCCTTATACTGCCTTTCATGTTTGTGTTGCACCAGTTATCACTTGATCTCCATGAGGATCAACAGTGCCAAAAGCACCACTGTGAAACAACTAAAATGAGAAAATGGGACACCAAAAAAGGAGACAAAAAAAAAGAAGAAAATTATGATATAATAGCCCCTGTTTATATGCAAAACATTAGGCAGCTAAACTCAGCACTGTGACATAAATAGAACTGACTTCTGCACTTTCAAAATGTCTAATCTCCACTGGAATCCCTAGTGCTTAATCTGCCAGTCACCACACATGGATTTAGTATTTACTGCCAGGTATTAACTTCAACTGTTTCAAGCATAAAAATCCTGAGGACTGGACAATACAGCTAAGAAAATATGGTTTTTATCAACTCTTTTCACAAAGATGTCCTACGTTGTTTTAACGAATAAAAAAACAATCCTCCTGACTAAAAATTTAATACTATGCTACATATTTTGCCAGTATGACCATATAAATATCCCTGAACCAGAGCAAAATGTGAGGCTAAACTCTCATTAAAAACAAACCAAATCACACAGTGCCAGATTAGAACTAAATCTCCTTTACTGTAAGTGGCAGAGGACTGTGGCAGGGAAATTTCTGGGGAGGTTTTTCACCTCTGGACCACACCATCTTCTGTAGTCCAGAAGAGCCTTGAATTTTTACCCCCAGGGTCCCTTTGATTAATCTGGATAGAGACCATGAGTTATAAGAAGAGAGTGCACTCCTTAGCCATGTTATGCAGGTTTCCATTGAAAAAGCAAAGCTTTTTCTTTCCTTCTGATTGTTCTTTTCCTTCTAGAAAGTGGAAAAACAGGGAAAGATTATCTCTTTTAGGAAGGGCAGGAAACAGCTAATCTGAAGCAAATGTAAATAATTACCTGAAGTCTCTACTTCCGACAAGTAAGATCTGAACTGCACACAGTTCAAAGGGTTTCTCTGTGCTCCTGTTACAAGTATCATACAAATATTGGGCCAGAGGCTCTCCATTCCTCAACTGCTCTAGTGAAGAACCAGATATACTGAGACTGTGTTGCTCACTGGAGCCTGCTTGCCAGAAGATGAAGAGACAAACACTCTGGTACAAATACTGGCATCCCGTGATTGACAGTGAGAGAAAAACTCCCAGCTCTCTCACTAGATTTGGATCTCCTGATTTCCAGGGTGATTTTCCTTCACATTGCTCTGACCTATTCATGGCATATTTTGAATATGCTATATGGCCTACACTAAACTGGCATTTCAGGACAAGGGTTTTGGAACTTCCACACAGCAGCTACCAAAGTAACTGTCATTTATGGCTACATCACTCATTCGACGCTTTCTCCTTGATTGCTAATGGTCATCAAATTTCTTCTCACTTTGTTAACATTTTCAGTGCAGAGATCACAAGGAACTACATGCTAGAATATGGCAGTTTCTTCACTGTCTAAGGGAGTCTCATATATTTTATTCTACTAAATCCAAATGCCTTCTCTCCCTTTTTTCAATAGGTGCAACCAGACAACAAACATTTTTCAGCCAATTCTTGGCAGAGCTCCTTTAAATGCTACAGTCATTCTGCTTGCCAACTCATTTACCAAATACTCTCTTTTGAATTGGAATGACCCTCATTGCAGTAAATTTAAAAATGCAAATGTAGTCGGCAGGCTGCCTGTATTTGCCCAACTAAGAGCTATATACAGTATATGAACACTTCTGTTCAAGTAAGCAGAGGGTGCAGGACTAGGTGTTTATTTTATTTTTATTGGCGATCGTGTTTCTGTCTGATGGAAGGCTGGAAGCTTAAATAAAAAACCTCCTTGAAGTGAAGGTCAGTACAATCAGATACTTAGAACTCAGGGTTTAATTTACCATATGAAGGTTACTAAAGGAAACCATCAGAAACTACTTTGCACAATGTGACTAATGCAGAAAAGCCAGCATATCAACTGCATCAACAAATTTTTGCATAGGGGGGCTGAAACATTTTAAATGTCAACACAGAATCAGTTTAATTCTCCAGCATCCAAACAGGTGTAAAGAGCAACCCTGAGTAAGTCTGCTTGCTAATGGTGAGGTAACACACCTCAGCACACTTGCTAATTGTGAGGTAACACAGCTCAGCACACACAGGCTCCAGGCAAACAGACTTTTATTACCCCTTGAGAAAAAAGTGGAAGTGTTGGTATTAACTGAGGAAATATTTTTCTTGTGCTAGGCTGGTATCTAAAAGCAAATGCATTCTTAAAAAATATAAAATACAAATCAAATAATTCTGTAAGAACTACAAGCACTAACTCTGCAAACACCATACTCAAACGTTTCCTTCAAACATGCTACGCTTTCAAATCATATTTAAAAGTTAATTGTTTAATTCTGCTCTGAAAATATTCCAAAATCATTATCAACTGTATGCAAGCCAGATTTTCACAAACTCAAGCTACTGCTGTACATAACCAGTGGACTTTTGCCTGCAGTAGCAAAGATAAATAACAACACTGTTCTTCAAGATGTCCCAGGACTTGGTTACAAATTAAATAATACATCACTTTCTTCAGGGAGAAATCACGTAGCTAGAGCCCCATGAAAGGTTTGATCTAGCTACAGACTAACTGCAGACAGACATCTCTACAGTGTTACTGTTATTGACAAAACTTCCACAACAGGGACACCTAATAAACTAAAAGGAGCAATTATTTCTGCACTACATTCCTTACCATCTCAGTTCTCCAAGCCCTTTAAGTAATTTCCTTAGGAATAATTCAAAGCAATGGCAAAGAGTCCTTGGAGAAGTGTGTTTGACTTTACCAGACTTCTGAAAACTTCTGTGAGCAAAGATATGGCATTTCTCAGATACATTCTGTGCTCTGTACAGGACATGCTTACATTAAATACCAGTTTCTCCTCAGCAATACCTCTATGAAAATATTTTTCTTTTGATGGCATGGGATCATTTGAGCATTCCAGGAGAGCAGCACCCCCTTCTTCCCCAGATCCTCCCACACTTCCATCCCCAGCAGCTGGCTCCAGCAGGAGCACAGCCCAGCACAGCCCATGCACCAAGGGGCACAAGCAGTCACAGATACAACTGCTTCGGGCAGCCTCTGTGCCTGCACCTGTGTGTGGATGTGTAACTTCACTGAGGGCTCCTTCAAAAGGAAAGCACTGATAAAATAAAAAATACCAGCAGTATGTCATTAAATACTTGTCTGCACAAAGTGTCTGATCCCTCACATATAAAATTCTGACATTTTGCCACAGCACATGCTGGTACGTCCAAACACCTTGTTAGAAATATGAAAATATCTGATAAAACTTCTTTTCCTAATTCTTTATTTCACAGTTCCCAATTCAGAACACAGTTCTCTTGAGCATCATCTTTTATCAGTGCACTAGCTTTATGCTTTTTTTAAACCAATGAACTATAGAAGTTGTCTAGACACCAATGTCTTTACTGGCTCTCTTAGATGGCAGTACAGTAGACAAAATTTTCTGATTTATTTGCGGTTGATATGAAATTAATCTGAATTTGGCCAACATAGCAATGAACACAGAGCAGACCACCTCACTTCATCTGATCACCAGAAAATCCACCCAGCACATGCAGCAAACCAACACAGCTGGAAAGTCTGGAAACAGGAGGCCAGTTGAACAACAATGGACAGACACCCTTCTGGAAGGTGTGAAACTGCAGCACCACGTTCTGGTCTTTGTAAACCTCAGAGGGAGAATTCCACACACACAAATCCAAACCTCGGTCAATCCTATCTTTAACTGAGTCATCAGTTTTTCTTTCCCTAAACCTGTAAGCCAAAGCAGGTATCTAGTGATCCAAGTATGGATGTAACATGACACTCCTCAAAGCACACGTTTAGATCCTATCAGCACTCCAGTAAATATGCTCAACTTCTTGAAATTTACCTCATGAAATCTTGCAATAGAATCAAAACAATAAGAAAGTATCTTTCCCAAATTTTACCCAACTAAACCACCATTCTACTCACATGGGTACATAAATTAAATAATTGATCATCTTCCCAACAATGTACAAGATTTATATTGATCATGCCATTTAAAGAGACTAAAAAAAAAGCTGTCTTCTTACAGTGAACATAAAGAGTAATTACAGAACTACTGGATGGAAAACAATCACAGTATTTTAGTTAAAGAAGCTGAGACTAAGTAGTGTAATGTACTCATCTGCTGTCTGTCATAATGAAGGCAGTAATTTGTTCCAAAACCATTTAAGTATCTTAAATCATTTGGTGCATGATAAACTTCACAACAGCACTGCAAACTTTTAAAAAGCTGTAACTTTGTTGGAAATATGAGTTCAGGATTAGGATGGCAAAAACAGGGTGTGATTAAAGTAAGACATTTCACTTTCTAAAGTTCCAGGAGGGGTTCGGGGGCAGGGGATGACGTTTCCTTGGAAACTAGTCTGCATGTATAGTTGCACTGTTTAATATGGATTAGATAGCACAGTTACTACAAAGCAAATATAATTATTATTCTTTAAACCAAACAACTCTAGAAAACAAATATGTACAATCTCTAAGAAACATAAAAGGATGTTCAATAGGACAGCTCAAACAGCAAGGATGCACAACCAGAGCAAAAGAGAAAAGCCACCAGCACCCAGGCTGTGAAAGTAATAATGAGAATAAATTCCATGTGTGTCCTCTTGTGTAATGAATGACTGCCACAAGCACAGTTCAGACTTTTATTTGCTTGGTCTCCCTACAGTCATAATTAGTAGTACATGTTTCAGTTGGCACAGGTCTTGGAAACAGGCAGACTTGCAGGAGAACAAACTCATTTAAAGCCATTTTTGTTAACAAGTACATCTTTTATACGGGCCACACATAAGATATTTACCAAGAAGAAACCTTAAGGGAAAAAAAAAAAAAGTTTATAAAATATTGGCCAATCATCATGCTTTAAGTGGGTACAGTTTAGCCCCCAGAAACATCTGCTCCTGCCATGGAATATGGTTCTGAATGGCCTTGATTTTAGGATCACTAGAGGCCTCTAATGTCAGCAGAAGGACTGCAGTAGTCACCTGCCCTGCAGACACCCATGCATATGGTTAGGTATTTAAATATGCATTCAAACCACAACCTCCACAAAAAAATATGAGTGGAAATCAACTGAAACTAAAGGCTACAGCCAAAGGCAAAAAAATCTCACACAGTTTACAATTAAGTCAACCATTTAAAAAAAAATTTAAAAGTCTGCACAGTTTTCATCATTTCACCTGCACTGTTAAATTACAGAAACCAACAAAAAAGTTAAGGTGAAAGAGAATATTTAAATCACT
This sequence comes from Vidua chalybeata, assembly GCF_026979565.1. Lineage (NCBI taxonomy): Eukaryota > Metazoa > Chordata > Aves > Passeriformes > Viduidae > Vidua > Vidua chalybeata. Next base: position 15,896,359 of record NC_071538.1, on the reverse strand, counting down.
GTGGTTTTTAAGCACTTGAAGCTATTACACTTCTGCGAAATAAAATGATAGAAAGATAAAGCTGTTCAGTTTTTTAGTCAGAGATAGATCAAAGTCAGCCCTGAACTGCAAGTCTATTTAAATCAGTTTTTGATACAATAAATTAAATTTTCAGATACAGAATGCAAAAATTCAATAGAAAAATTGATCTACAAAACCAGAGCTGTTACATGAAACATTTCCTTATTATGAACCACCTAAATAGCTGTCAGCTCTCCTAACAACTTCATGTTAAAAGACACACACAACAGAACAAAAACACCACCATCACATTAAATCCAAGGCCTATATGCAATTACTGCCTTGCTATTTCCTTTTTTTTAGAAGACATGCAGTTACTTAGTTGAAGGCACTTGATAAGGAAACACTGAATAAGTACTACTAACTGTTGGTGAGAGTCTGTTCACATGCTGATGTGAACTTAAATTTCCACATGAGGTGGGATTTTTTGTTTTCAGTGATCAGCAAGGCAGTGTAATTTTGTGCAGTATATGGATAGTGCTGAATTTCCTTACACTGTCAAATTCAAAACCAACCTCTTCTTATGAAAGAAACTCCATGAAAGAACATAGGCAGGATCTCTCATGAATTGGAGAATATTCTCAATAGTCCATGGAAACTTCCTATCACAAATAAAAAAGAAAAACAAGACCAAACTACCACCTTCATTAAAAAAGCCTCTTGACAGAAAAATAAATTACTAATTAACATTTAGCTAACTATAACCACAGAATTAGACATACTTTTAAAAATTACTAGCTTTTAAGCATAGTAAACACTAAAATCTAAATGTAACCAGGTAAATGTTACAGACTGGCATAATACATGGCACCACTTAAAGCAGCTGTCTGGGAGCAGGGCTACATCAGTATGAGAACTGTATTTTAAGCACAATCTTTACAGGGTTATTGTCCAGTTTATTTACTGCTGTTACCATGATCTATGGCAGTGTGACAACTGTCACAGTCACAATGGAGTATGACAATGGAGTGTCACACCACTACCAAAAAAAAATAATTTACAATAACTGCACATTTCTCATTCTTAGCAGTGATCTAGCACAAAGTCTTACTAGAGTACAACTCTTGCAAAATACAGTACTGCTGATGTCAAAATCTATTACATAAATTTCCAGTGATTTAAGCATAGTTTTAAGATGGCATTAAGTAAAGAGCTCTTAATCAACTGAACACTCCTCTTAAATATCTGTTATTTACGAAACAAGATCACAAAGAGGAGGAAAACCCCCAACATTTATCAAAGGTAAATGAGTTTCAGATAGCTTCAATACTCTGTGCTAGAAAGTTACCACAGAGGTAGAGATATCATCTATAAAAACAGAGATGTTATTTATATTTGCTCCTTCTCTAAACTTAATGCTCAACATTCCAATGCAGAGTTGCCAATTTTCCTCTTACATGGAGATGAGGAAAGGATAAAAAAATGAACCTGCATTGAACATGGGCCTTTCCTGTCCCTTTGACATGACCATGCCCACGGGTTAAATCCTCTACCACCAAGGCAACAGCTGACATCACCACTGCAGGAACAGCAGCTGCACGTAAAAAGCAGTTTTTTGTTCCCTAAATAGATCATCTGCTTATCTCACAGGATAATTAGCAAAATTCAAGAATTTTTAAAAATTAAAAATAAAGTTACAAAGATGGTAAATCTGAGCAAAACATAATTTGCTCACAATGATACAGTAAATTAGTAGAAAAACTCAGTATTTCTGACAATGAATGGCAAAGCTCTTCAAGAGGACCATATAAACTCAACTTTTATTTCTCTCTTATACTTAAGCCATTTCTGTTTTCTGAGGACAAAGTGGAGAATGTAAAACAAAGACTACTAAAGAGCTATATAATCCATTACAAATGTCCACATTTAAGCTTTTATCAATTAAAAATATGTAGATATAAAAATTCAAGTCTATTAAATTGTCCTGTCTTAGGTTGCAGAACTTCTAGAAGTACGTCTTACTATTTTTAACATCTTACCACCCACCTCTTAATGTGTACTGGTCTGCAATAAAGTTGTTCTGCTGACTTAAATGCAGCAGTAGTAAAGTTGCGCAAGAAGCATACTAAATTAAAACATTATTAAAAATAAAAGCAACTAAACCACTGTAATTTATAGGTGCACACTGAATAGAGAGTAACTTACTACCTGCAAAAACCCAAACAAACCAACTAATCTGTCAGTCAATAGTAATCAATCAGGTCTGCTCTCTAGGGTTTTTGGTACTGTCAAAAGCATTTAGGAATAACTCCAGTGACAAAGCCAGAGAAAAACCTTCCAACTTGTCTGTCTAGTGAACACATCTCAAGTAGTAGCAATCAAAATCTTCAAAAGATAGTTTATTTGCAGTTCAAAAAGCCCATCAAAGTACTTGTCAAACAATGGACAGAGGACAGCAAACAGAACATCACTTGGATGACATTCCTTATACCTTACTAACTCACAATGAAATGCAGAGGCTTTTCTGGCTTCTGGAAGCAGGACATGGAGAACCAGAAGAGCATAAATAAAGCCTAAGAGAGATGGAAATCACTTTTTTTTTTTTGTTTGCTACTTTGTTTTCTTGAGGTATCTTGTTTCTAGATCATTAAAAAACAAACAAAAAAAAACCCAAAAAACCAGATTCCTTTAAAGTTTTACTTCTGTGGGTACTTTTTAATGTAATCTCCCCTTTTACCCTACATTTCAACATCCCATGTCCATTTATGAAAACACATAAAAGCTCATGAGTTATTTCTTTGTTATTAAACCCGCAATTTTCAATGAACAGCCAGCTTTCACCAAAAATATTCCCTAAAGTGAGCTACAATTGCAGGAAGCCCCAGATAGGCAGAGAAATCCCTGTTCTTTCAATCTTTCTCTGTAAGCAAGACAGCCTCCTCACTGGTGCCAGGGAATACAAGGTGCTGCCCCTTATGATGTCTGGAGCAATATTTGAGGTTGTGCCTTTGCTTATGCCTCTTCCTCTCTCTGCCGTTCTCACTTCAGCAAACCTCCCACTGGAGTCAATTAGAATTTTGCTTGAGTAAGCACTGCAGGGTATGGCCTGTTGGCATTAAATAAGTCATCATTTTTAATTGCATTTTAAGTTCCATCAAACTACAGACTCTACCTCACATTGCCTTAGTAAATGTTTGCATTTGGATCATGTTAATATTCGTAAGCGATCCAAATATACACTGTACAAATACTGAGGTTAGGCCAGTTATTTCAGGACAAAAGATACCAAGATCTATTCTTCTTAAATTAGTATGTATTTTGAAAGTTATAAGACAGCCTAAAGTTATTTATTTTAGGGCACGCACACATTTCTTTTAGATAATTTGGTTGAGTGCCAGTAAGTATTGTATATATGGAAGACCTTATAAGACCTTGCTTTATCAGTAAATTCACCCTAAGCCTCTTTTTAAGTGTAACATTATTCATCTTGAAAAGGCTGCAACAGCATGCTCACCACTTTTCATTATTACACTAGCTGCTATCAAAACACCCCAAAAGCTCTCATTATTAGGATTTTCTCACCAATATCACTACTCCTCCCCCTTCAAAAGGGATATTTAAACAATTTGGCTGGTGTTAGCTGTATTACACATTTAGGGTGTCTATCCTTGGAGCACGTGGGACCGGAATTCATATGAACCTCAACAAATGCTGTAGAACATAACATCAAATTTTAAAAATTTATTTATTTTTAGGATCCTAAACCACTTAGCCTAATAGCATTCTGGATATGTGAAGGACAAACTTCACACTATCTTGCCATTTCTACTCACACATGTGCTTCTGTTACCTTACGTGGAAATACATGGAAAACACTAAATTACTCTAACAATCCTATTTTTTCCCCCGATTCCTTCTAACAAAGAACCCCAGAGACTTGAGTGAATCTTACGGTAATCCAGAAAATGCCTTTTTTTATCCCCCCACAAAAGGAAGTCCCCATTTCTTGGAGCACCAATCTCTTTCAAACATCCTCATGCTCAATTCCTGATTCATATTCAGGATTAATGACTAAGCCAAGACAAATAAAATATTGAGGTTGTGTAAAATTAAGTTGCGCTTACCGAAAATGGGTAACTAGAAACTTAAAGGAACACATTTGCTATGTACACTGTGTTTACTTACAGACAAAAAAAAAGTGAAGGAAAAATACTTTTAACGCCAAAAAGAGTAGATTGTTTCTGTAGCATTCTAGAGTTAAAATGCAAGGTACAATCAGTCCCTTAAGTAAAACTGAATCTGACACCTCTTTTCTATTGAGATTATGAATTATCATTTTGCAAACCCACAATCTGAAGCATCAGTGTCAACCTGTCTGGAATGCAATTTAGATTTTTCAGTAACATAAAATGCCTACTCTTCCATAGTCATTAGTAGCTGGCATAAACAGTCTGACAGTACTGAAAGTGAAGGCCCCGACAGTTTGCAACACTAATCCAGGATTTTGCCAGTAGCTCTAGAGCTCTCAGAGGGGCAGTAGAAACAAATCTCTTTAACTACAATCCTTATTATTTTTAATTTTTGTACTGATGATTTGCAAATCTTTTTTCTGGGACCAACCTGATTTTTGTTGAAGAACTAGAAAACACACAGTGGAGGTAAGAATCACTAACATTTATGCACATGATTTATTTTCTTCTAATTAAAAAAAATGAGCTAACATAGATTAGCAGTTATTTCTTAGAGATTAATCTAAAAACAACCAGAGAAAAAAATGTTGCTTTTGAAATGTAAACGTCTGAGATCTCTCATTCCCTCTAGCGGCCACTGCAGCTTAGACACAAGATTCAAAAATGTATGTGAACTGCATCCTTCCATTTGATATATGTAACCAGACTGAGCTCTGCCGTGATGTTGCATTTTAAGTGGAACTCCCTGAAGAAATCAATGGGGAATTCTGCTTAAAAAACAGTAGCATATTATGCCCTATAGTTGCCTAAGGAAGATTTCTTCCCTGCAGGGACAAAAATGAAGGTCATTCTCTAGGAAGAGTGCACTAGGGCTGGGCTTAAAGTAATTGAAAATTACATTAACATTTTGATTGTTTCTCATGCCTGGGCCTCAGATCAGAAAATATAAAATAGAGATTTAGAAAATGTGAATCAAAAAAGAACTGGTGCAATTCATGGTGAAAAGCTCATAATGTAAAACAAATAGGAAAAGGCAAGCTGCTTTTTAAAAAGACTCACTTCAATCTGACAGATCAAGAAGCTGGAAAACCTTCAATCTATTAAAAAAAAAATCTATGCTTTGTGCTTACTGTTATATTCAAAACTCCTTTGAAAAGGGAAAAACACTAGTCTAGGACTAGAACAGCAACATGTGAACATAACATCTTATTACCTAGGTTAAGGGAAGAAGATAGCAAGGTACTAGAGAAATTTCAATCATGAATTCAATTCTTCCCAATCAAAATAAAAGGGAAACTTAGAGGAGTGTAATATATGCAGAAGAGAGTAATTCAAACTATTATTGCTAGTTTCCAGGCTAAACACAAGCACTGCAAGACAAAACAAAACAAAACAAGCCCCTGGATTTTACAGTTCCTGTTCACGGTGGATTAAAGACTGAAGATAAATAAAGCAATTGATTAACATTGTGACGGAGTGGCAACTACTGAAAGTATTGAGATATTATTAAATTGACAGCAAATTATACAAAGTCAGTTCTGATATCCTCATCCTAGAAGAAACAGAAGAATTGGATTTCTATGGCAGCAGCACATGTAACCGATTAGAATCTGGAGTTAGCCTGCTTATAAAGGAAACATGAGACTGGACTCATCACATTGGAAGTTTGATTAAGAGCATGAAAATAGCTAAGCTGAAATATACTTCATTAAAGACCCAATGAGCAATTTGCAACTTAAAATGACTCTGTCTGCCTTGAAAAAAAAATTGAGTAAGCGTCACATAGGATCTCTATACACAAGCATCTGAAAATACTTTTGTTCTAATGCAAGACTGTAAAATATCAGTTTAAATATCATTCTCACTTCTGAGTATCACACATGGAAAAAAAAATGGAAATTAAATGGGGAATCCAGAGAATGATAAGCAATGAGGAAGATCAGACCAGAGATTCTAAAAAAATACTGAGAAAGACTAGGGTAAACACTTCCATTAATTCGAAGGGGAGATGACAATGTGATATGCTTCAAATACACAAAAGTACAAGCAGTAAAGGGATTAAGTTTCAGCAAGACCGATAAGGACAACATTTTCAGACTGTAATGTCTGAAATACAACAGTTTAGCCTGCAAGGTCTGGCTTATTGAAGGTGTTAGGAACTAGTTAGACAATCACCAGCCCAAAGGAGCAAATACAGCTGATCCTGCCTTCGGGCAAGATCACAGGGGTGATGACAGGGGTCCTGTCCAGGCCTCTAAGCCTATCTACAGGTGAAGAACAAGGCCAGTCACTGAATCTGAAAGACAGAAGATAAGAAGCAAAACAAGTGAATTAACAGCAAATACTCTTTAACACATTAGCATACTAGGCCACAGAACTCATTACCAGGGAAAAATAGAGGTTGAATGTTAAATACCTTCCTAAAAGCAATCACCCACATTTACAGATGCTGAAAAATATCCTCAGACTTACCAGGACTGTACAGCTATAGCACTAGTAAATGGGATTATTTATGGTTGTTTACCTGTTAATTTTGCAAAACAAAGTACCCTTTGTTCAGTGGGAAGGTGAGTGAGGGTAAGACCAATTCCTTCCACAGTTTCCTGTCCTGAAAGACAGAGCACTAATCTGCATGCCCAGACATTAGGAGAAAAATATTGCCTGTCTCAATACTCACAAAAGGCCTAGAAGAAGACTGCATTGCAAAACTAATGCATTAACACCTGTGCTTAACTATGGCTTGTGCTCTGCTAAGCACATGTTCTCCCTTTAAAAACAGTGTAGGTAGGAGGTAACAAATTCATGGGAAAGGGTGTGCATTCCTGGAGAATAGGAAGAGTCTGGTCCCATGAGCCTCAAAAAAATCAGAACCAGATTTAACACATTTGTCGTCCCAAAAAGTCAGTGTTCTCTCAGCAACACATAACATTTCTTAGTGTGGAAACTGGTAAGAAATGGGTGATGCTAATTGACCTACACTGTCTTTTAGCTTCACATCATCCAGTTCAAGTTCTAACCAGGCTAGTGAGCATTCAAATGGCATCAGACCTAAGTGACAACAGATGAGACAAGCTGAGAAAGAAATGGAATTTCCACTTTGCACAAGTGTATCACCACACTTTATTATTGCCTTCCAAGTTCAGCTACAGGCCACATGTCCTATCCTGTGTTCTGACTGTACCCAAGACAGTCATCTTGGCTGAACACAGTTCTTTAATGTGCAAACCAAAAAATAAAAACAAAAAACCTCAACAAAGCCCCCCAACCCAATAACAAACAAAAATCCTTACAGCACAACCTTCCTGCTGTGGTTTTCTGTGGAGATTCTGGTTTCTCAATGTTTTTTCCTACATTATCCTAAAATCGTTTTTTTTTTTTTTTTCCCCAGGTACTAGAAATGTAACAGTGCTGTCCCAATACAAGGATTGGCTTTGTCAGAAAATGAAAACTAGGTCATGTTTCTGACTGACATTACTCAAACACTACATCTTACACGAGAGTAAACACCCACTATTTATATAGCTGTTAACAAAATCTGCAGGGTTATGCTGTTCAGAGTCATTGCCAATCATTCCTTCTCACCGAGTGGATTTAGTGGTTAAAAGTCATAATAAGAACAGTTATTTCTATTAATTACTCTGCAGGTAAATATAGAAGGGAGACACTGCTTTCTAAGGCTCGGAGACTGAACCCTAGGTAAAGCACCAGAGCTTTGAAAACGGCACATTAAAATACACCTGCATGTGAAAGGAGTCCTAACTGAGCCTAATATTTCTTTTAAAATTCCCGGAGCGCCCTCTTGTGTGAGAACTGTCAGACACTGGAGTTCCAAAAGTGCAACAACATAATTACATTCCTTCTTATCACGCTGTAACTTCGCCTGTTTCTGACAGGCAATTTTTTTTCCCAACCTGTTTCACTGGATTTCTATTCTCACGGACACATGAGCAGGCAAAGTCAAAGCCAAATCAGTGCAAAATAATATATTCCTTATCTTGTCTCCTAAATAGTTTCCTCCAGTGTTTTCCTACTCAGCTCTGCAGGAATGATACCTCCTCCAGGCTGCAGCACTGGCACATACCAGACCCTAATAAAAATAATAAGAAAATATCAGCTAACACTTTGAAGCTGATAGGAGAAAACTGAAAAAAATGAAATTCGAATTGAGAGGTGAGTGAGCAAGGGACCCAGCTTGCTTTTCATTGTCCATTTTCAAATCTCTCAGCAATTGGAAACTTCCAGAAAATAATGGTCTATTTACACTGGAAATAGCAAAGCATCTTTTATCACAGAGGAAGATGAAGACTGAAAGGTATCTCAGACACTTGCCCGAAGGTAACATACTGACTGTAGCCACAGATTGCAAACTGGCAGGTGCTCATGAAAAGCCCCAAATGCGAGCAGCCAGAGCAAAGCCAGATTTACCAGGGAAATGCTCCTGTTAGAGCTGCCTGTTAGAGCTGCTATCAGCACCAAAAGCAGAGCAGACCCAGAGCTACTGAGGAAGAGTGGAAAAAACAAATTGGGAAGGACGCAGATGGAAGGACCTGAAGTGAAGGTAGAAGGAGAAAAGAAGTCAGGGAGAGGAAAGGAGTTTACAAGTTGAATCCACATAGAACATGAAATCCTCATCACTAGAGTTACTCATTCTTTTAATTCTGTGCTTGACTTCTCTTAGCAATTAAACTGAACGTCCTTGACAGCCTGTCTTCTGTAGCAGCACAGAACTGAAACTAGACGTCAGCTTCAGCCCGTTATGGTCCCCCAAAGTATTTTAATTTTCTAAATTGGAGATTTATGGAAATGCTGACATTCATCTCTCAGTTAAAATGTTATCATATTGCTTACAAATACAGACTTTTTGTCTCCTTTTAGCTAGAAGGTTGACAAGACAGGCTTAGCTGCTTTCTAATCATTTCCCTGCACATGATTGGCTGTGAATTATATGAGCTTTATCATCTTAATGCTTACATCTCTAAAAGCATCTGGTCACAGACATTCTTTTGCTCACTGCATTGTTTAAACAACAGTGGTAATAATTAGCAACTCTTGAGCAGCCTGATTACCATATGAATGGAGAAACAATTGAAAATGCAGCTGAATTAGGACCCAGCAAACATTTAAGTATAAAATTACAGAATCTTTAGCAACAGATGTCATTCAAAAGTATACTTACCGCACACCATTACATTAAATACCACTAACAGCAGGCTCTAAATTGCACCACAAGACTTCAGGTTTAATTGAAGAGACTTCATAGTGCTGGCAACCTCTTTTCCTTTGCAGACACTTAATAATGGAACCTGAAGTCGGGTTAGTATGCTTCCAGCACCCTTATTAAATTATTATTCCTAAAAAGAAATGGGTTTTGTCTCATGTTTGTCTCTTCACAGGTATCAAAAAGTGAATCTTTATGTAATTAGATTTGCATTGATGACAAAACTACTAAAAATACCCTTGATGTGACTAAGAATCTACAGTTATTAGAAATGTTACCATTCATTACAAGTGAAAGAGAATTTACAAACAATCACTTCTCATATCTTAAAGAAAAATCTTAAGACACAAGTTAGGATGCAGCATCGTCCTGCTGAATGACAACCACATTTGTTTCTGCCTTATATTTCAAGGAGCTTCTACAGGACAAAGCTTTAAAAAAGACAAAACTGTTCATAAAAACAAGTATGAAGCATCATTATTTATAACTCTGCATTAGTTCTACTGAACAGAATTAAATGGGATGCCATGCTGCAGAGCACTGGTAAAGGGCTAAGAAAGGCTAACAGAAAATACAAGTTCTGTCATCTTTGATATTCACTTTTGTAAAAAGGCAATGAAACCAGACCTCAAAACAAAATTACTGCAGGCACCCTTTCATGCAGGAGGCAAACCGTGAAAATCAGAAGAAAGACAACTGCAACTCAATGTGGGCTCTTCTACACCACAAGGAACATGTGGAATAATGATCAGCTACAGGCACCAATGCACACAGGCTGGATCTAACGAATAATAATGCACAACTTCCCCACAGTATGTTGAGATATGGGCATGTCTGTCATCAGAGGGATTCCCAGAGAGAAAATACTACACATAAACACCAAGGTGTGTTAAGAGCTATTTATAACCAAAGGTGTTATCTGTTTTACAAGTGCCTCCATATGCCAGTCCCCCTCACTGCCTTTCCAGATTCCTACATTAATAACATGGAATTTCATTAAATCTTCAGATAATTGCTGGCCATTAAGCCAAGACACTAAGACATTCCTCTCATCCCACAAAGGATTGAATCCTAATGGAACATGTGTACACTTGTTAACCAATCAATAGTCTTTTTTTCCTCTCTGCCCACATCTTCAGTGTTGTAAGAAAGCCAGAAGTGGGATAGGATCAGCCCAAATATTTACATCCCCTTCTCTCATACACACATCCATCCTTCATTACTACATGTTCTCTTCCAGACTTTGGTAATATTTACATTTAGTGTTCCCTGTGTTCCCTCTGAGAGGCAGATAATAGCATATGTAAATTATTTCTGTCAAAAATAGCAAAGCATCATTTTTTATTAGCAAGTTTATGATCTCGTTTTTTTCCAATCCATTTACCAAACTGTAAATTATGTCCTCCAAACTTTCAGATTTTATTTGCAGAAGTATTTAGTCACCTGAGAGCCACAGCAATATTTCAATATACTTCTATAATGCCTTCCCGGTTTTGCTTAGAGCTTGGGACAAAAGACAAGGAAAAAAAAAAAAAAACACACCAAGAAGGAAGGAAAAAAAAAAAGTAAAGTAAGTGAAAAAGGCAAAACAAATGTCAACACACAGCACTCGTGGACTGTCTCCAAAGCCACAGCCACAGTAACATTCCTCCAAGACTTCAGAGACTGACAGCACATAATGAGCAGCACCCACCACTCAAAGATTTTTAAAGCCCAGTAGCGTCATTTTCACCAGCTGCCTGAAGAACAACTCCCCTGGCCTTGGGTGTCCCACAGCACAAGGCACAGAGATGTCTTGTCTCTCCTAGGTTTGCTGCCTCAGCAAATCCAGTTTACACTTTTATTTGTTTCTTTTCTAAGCAAAATCCAAGCTGGGTCACTTCCCCAGGAATGAAAATTAGAGTTTAAAAAGCATCTGAATTTGTTTCTCCTGACTACACTCTAAACAAGAAGGTAAGAAATAATTTTCTCTTTATACAAAGGAGAGTATTTAAGGCTTTAGTAGACAGCAGCTTAAATCATCCCAGCAATCAATCCCAACCACCAAAATCTAGGTCAGAGAAACAGAATGGAAGTCAGAGAGCTTCAAAGAATGAAACATTCATTTGTTAAGAATTATGGAAAAAGCTTAAGTCCTGGTTAGGACAAAGGTCATATTAAAGCTGCCAAGTGGAAATACAAGAGTTATCTGGAAAATAACCTCCTTCCAAATCCTACATGCAACAAATGCCTTTGAGAATTTGTCAAGAAACAACGCAAAGGAGACTTTGCAGGGTAAATAAATAAATATGCATTGCCATCTTGGAGCTGTAAGTAAATATTTATTGCAGTGATCACAGGCTTCACCAAGACCATCACTGATGTTATTTCAAGATTAATAAAATTAGACGCAGTATTTTACTTAGTTAGGAACTTTCTACTAGGACAGAATATAGCTGCTGTTACAGACAGGTCTCTCTTGGCCTTAAAATGGCTGAAAGCAAGGTGAGACTTAGAAGTGAAGACACAATACAGTAAATTAAGGTAATATGTATTATTTTGTTTTCCTTCCTGCTGCAGCAGGAATGTAAAACCTTCCAAGCCAGTTCCACATCAAGACTACTCTGTGAAAGTACCCCAAGCAGGCTCAGCTCAATTTCTCTGAACACAAAGCTCCTGCTGACCTAGAAATCCACATGGATATTACATATCCCACACTGATCACACTTTCAGAAATCAGAGCTGCTGTGTGGGACTGTTGACAGAACACCAGCTACTAGAATTTTGTTAGTGCTCCAAGTACCTGTCCTGGAAGGTGAACAGGACAGGTGAAGTAATTGAAAATCCCAATTATTGAGAAATGTCCTAACTGGTCCCTACAGCCTTTTAACAATTCTTAAGCACAATATGGAAAAATTGCCATGCCCGCTATTCCCTCAAGCCCCAGTTAAACCTACAAGTTACAGTTAATTGCCTGCGTGTGCCTGGGGGTGGAAGGAGGGGCACCCACCTACAGCTATTTAAGCTTTTCTGCTGGAAAAACAGTACCTGGAAACCCACTCCCTGCAAAAGGAAAAAAGAAGACCTCAGAGCTCCAAGAACAACATGTGCAAAGGCTCCTGAGTCGTCAGCGTTAGGAAAACACACAAATGTCAGAGGTTTATGTCCAAGAAGGAGACAGAGGAGTCCTGCACCTCTATTTGAATAAAGGGAGAGCCCTCCGGGACACACCCGCGGGATTTTCTCTCTCGAGGTTTTGGGGGCCCAGCTCTGTTTGCCCTGAACTCCCGGCCCATGGTGCCCTCTTCCTTCCCCCACTGCTGAGGTACTGGGAAGGTACAGCCTTCCCAAATCACCTACCACATACACCCCCTTGAACCTGTCATTTTACCCCAAAGTTCAGAGGTTCAGGCTTGTGCAGACCCTTTTTCAGGAGCCAGCCTGCCTGGGCTCTGCAGCAAACCTGCACAGCAAACCTGCTGCCCAAAGTCAGCAGAGACATTCAGACCCCTTCCAAAGACCTAGACACCCACACCTTCACCCATCCAATGGCTCGTAAAGACACGAGCTTTCCTCTCATCAGCATGGAGTTTCTCCTGCTTACCACCTGAAAGCAAAACAATGGAGCCTGTTGTGCTCCTTGTGTTTCTTTACAGTACAAAACAGAACCCTCCTGGCCATTCCTCATTAGAAAGCCTGTGACACTTCCAGAATTCCTCCAAAAGGGATCTGCATTGCAAGGACAGGTTACAGGGCAGCTGTTCTTAAACCCTCATTTTATGTGGCACAGAGAAATGCTTTGCTGTAGGCAAGAAGTGAGGAATCTAGGTCACACCTTGCAATGAAAAACGTAGACATTTAAGGGATAGAAAGGTTTTGATGTGTTCCATGCTATTTTAGTCCATGCCATTCTGTATGGACTCCTGTGAAAAAGATCTTCAATTTGCTCACAAGCAGAATGTAAAAAAAGAATTACTTTACACTGATCTTCCACTATTCTCTCAAAAGTTCTCTGACGTTTGGGGGATGGGTTTGGGGGGAGTTTATGTTGGTAGCAGTGATTTGGGACAGTTTTTTTGGGGTTTTGTGCGGGGCTTTTTTCAGCTAAGCATTGTCCTCGAGTAAGGACAGAAGACAAAATTTTAAGAAAAAGAAAGGTCAAGTCACTTGACCCCATTCACAGAGATTGGAATGGAAGACGCCTCTCCTTGGTCCAGAGTTTCATTTTTATAAATTCAGACTTGTCTGAATGGCATTAAAATAAATGCACAGCTATATAGCATTATTGAACTGGAACAGAGAATATTTTTCTGGACAAGGGAGCTTCAAAATTCATATATAGATGGATGTGTTAACTACAACCCTTCTTCATTATTTCAAAGACACTCCTATCAGTCTTGTTTCTGGACTCTATTTTTCATCAACAATACTCTTCTACCAGGGACATGATCCAGTATCAGTGGGTATAGTAACAAAAAGTGGTTTCATAGCAAATTTTAATTTTCTTTATATGCCAAATAATGTCTAAGCTGCTGTCTGGAAAGCTTAAGCTTTTGGAATACCTAGAAAAAGATCAGAGAGTCTAATTTTAAGGGTTTATGTGTTTTCTAGACAGTGGGAGGCTATAAACCACTGCTCACAAGCAACAGATATTGATGTTTATATCTTTATTTAATATGCCCAGCATTGAAGCATTTATAATCATTAGATGCCACAATTTCATCTTCCTGACCAAAATGTGACTTGAAAAAACAGCTTGAAGGTTACAGACACTATTTGCAAGTCTGCAACAGAATAATAATTTTTTTAAAATTCTCTAATACTTAAATGTAATATATGTCCTTTGCAGTGCTCTACTATTCACTATTTCTTAATGCAGACACGCATGAAGACAGTTTATCAGTATTATCAAAAAAATTAACATTTTTAGAAACCCTAAGAATCGGCAATATCAAAATTACTTAAAGAATGCCCTTCTTTGTTTACAAAATGCTGGCTGATTCTCATGATAAAAGAACATACTCTTCTCTAAACAATTTGGTAATGGAGGGGTTAATTGAGAAAAATGAATACAAGCAGATCATGCCACATTTACAAAAGCAACCTGAATAAGGATTAAAATGTAGGACTTCCCATCTCCCAGCCTAATGGTCAGGCAATGATAACATGGGTTACTTACATAGCAACAAACTTCCTGTCTCCAAGGGCCACATTTGGGGCTTTAAGGTACATCAACCTCTTTAAATACAACAGGAGCTACAATAATATCTAGAGATGCTATCCAGATGAGGGTCACAATTAATCAGATGGAATGCTACAGTACTATTTTCCACACTCAAAGTTAACTGTCTTTTACTGAAAGAGAAGCTCCTCTTCAGAGGAGACTTCCCTGGACTGCAGAGAGAAACTATGCTGAGTATCTTCCTTCCCCAGGTAGCTGGGGAAAAAGTATTTGCAGTGGTATGAAGAGGCTAAGGAGGGACAGTTTTTCAGTGTCCATTTCAAGAACAGAAATAGGATGCACCAAGTGAATTTAGAGGTGTTTCCTGTGTGTGTGGCAGTCCTTGGCACAGGACACAATAAAACTCTGTGGGCTCATGAGCAGATTGTGCAAGTTCACAAAGTTCATTAAGGGTTATGGAATAAACAGAAACCACTGCAGACTCAGGAGGTCTGCCCTGCAGGCTTGCTGAGAGCTGGAAGAGAGCAGGGGAAAAACTGACTGATGCTTGCTTTGGTCTTTTATTTCTGCCAAGTAAGCCTTTGGTCTCGCCTTTCACAGCCAGGCTTATATGTGCATTAGCGTAATCCCCCTCATTATTATTACAATGATATTCTAAAGTGCTCAGGATGATTGGAGCACCAAACTCCATAAGCACAGGGCTACAGCTGCTTGTGAGATGAAAGGCATCGATGCCTTGCTGGTAGCCCTAAAGCACCTGCACAGAAATGGGAACAGAGAGCTCAGATCTCCACATCTCACTGCTCAGAGCACCCCACACAACAGCTTGAAAAAGCTCAGTGGTATCTACAAGTACCTGTTTAAACTAGCTCCTTCAAAAATAAACACCACTTCAGGTAAGATACTTGAAAAGCAACTCGGAGGCCTTGGGAGCCTTACAAATAACACACAGGCTCCTATGATCTAAATTCTCACTGATATCAGAGAAATAGAAATCAGGCACCAAGGATAGTTCTTATTGTCTGTCTAAATGCTTAAACTGCTTTTCAAAAATGAGGCTGAGTCCCAGCAATCCTGCAAATTCTTTTTCAATCCCAAGCGTGGCAGGCTTTTGTATTGTTACCCCTTGGGCCAACATGATGCCATCTTCAGTACTTTATGCCTAGCCATATCAGTCCTGGCAGGGCCCTGGCTTCACAGCTTGAAAATCTGTGCAGAGAAAAACATCTGGCAGCAATCTGAATGTGGCTCTTCTTCAGCTGCCTGATTAACAGTGCACGCTGGGCTTGGATACCCACTATCTCTGACACCTCCTTATGCCTCTCACCAGGCTCCCTGGGGAAGGACAGTAACAAACCACAAAAAAAAAAACTCAAATTCATAGAGCAGTCTTGTGGCGTTGTGTTGTTTTCCTGGTCCCAGGCGGCTCTGGAGAGCCCAGCTAGGGCACTGGTTCTCGGCCGGACTGGGGCTGCCGCTCGTCCCAGGCGCTGCTGCGTTCCACACACCGGGGTGGGGCTGGCCTCACTCTGTGGCCGGCGCAGGGACGAGACAAGAGGGAAGGAATGTCCAGTCTGTCCGCGCGGTTGGCTGGAAGGCTTTTATTGTCGCGTGGAGCTGCGATGGAGAACCGCAGCCGCTCCCCAGCGCCGTGTGGACAAAATGGCGCTGGGGCCGAGGGTGTGTGGGGTTTTAGAGGGGGCAGGCTGAGGGGGGTGGAAGCCTCCCTCGCCCAATGGGGACAGGCAACGGGGAAGTGACATGGAGCGCGGTAACCAACGGGGACGCGACAGGGGCGGACACAGGGCTCTGGGACAAACGGGGCTGCGGGGACGGGGTAACAGACACAGAACTCTCAGGAGTGAACAAGGGGGTGGTTACAGGATTGGCATGGTGATGCTCCAATGGCAGGTGACCCGTAGCGGACCACCACGGGGGGGAAACATGGGGTACACAGAACCGGCTAGCTAACATATATCAGAACCCTTAATCTGAACCCAAACCCGGGATGCAACACAGTCTCTGCAACTGATTAGTATTTTCAGTTAGTATTCCTAATTTCTAAGATTCAGGGTCTGGATTTCAGTTCTTCTAACAGCAGTAGATGTATTACTGACAGAAGCAGGTTCACAAAGAAGGAAAAAAACCCAAAACTGTTCCCTCTGCTCTCCCCACAACTCCCTCCATCCACACTCTGGCATCAAGACTGACAAAAACACCCAACAGATTACTTGTAGACCAAAAAAAGCCAAAGAAGAAAACCCAGAGACTGCAGTTGCTATGAAATATGTCCTACATAATACAGAAATATTGACACCACTCCCAGCCATCTTCTGGGACATTCTGTGGCAGATGGGAAGCTCCTGTGGCACAGGCACACATCTACCAGAGACTGGAGAGACTGGGACAATGCAGATTTTACCACTGTGCTGTGTGCACCTTTCACACATATCACCACACTTCTGTGTGGTCTCTGCCATCAGGAACCAAAGAGCCTTTTCTCCAGTTCATCACCTTAATTCCCACATTGTATAAAAGCAGGATTCTGTTTGTGGTAGAAACATGTAGAGCAAGAGACAAACCAGATCCAAGGAAAAGAGCAGGGTAGCTGAAAAATCAAAGAGTGAGAAGAGCTGCAAGACAGATAAATCTGTAGCAAATAAGAGTCTTCTCAATATAACATCTGTCAATACCACACCACCTTAAAAAGGGAAGAAAGCAAGGCAGGAGCATAAAACAAGGATCCAAGGCTTCTGAGATGGGTTAATAAAATATTCATAGAAGAAATGAATAAAAGGCACAAGGTGAAATCTAACCCAAATAATGTCAATGTCTTGAGAAGAACTGCACACAGTTGTGTTGACACTGCTGGGAAGATGACAAATCTCTTAATGTATCAGGCACAAATATTTTCTCATGCAATCAGACATGCAAGACTTCTTATCCCATTGAGCTTCCTTTTCTGCTAGCAAGAGGATTAAGGTCCAGTTGAGTCAATGAGCTTCTTCCCATTGACTTTTATGAGCTCTGGGCTTATGTGTCATGGCCAACACATGTTGTGCAGCATTTGTGTTGCCACTGTCCAAAGAGAAAATTATTTCAGGCTTTTGCATATCCATTTGCTGAATCAGAAAGAAAGCAATTTTGCTAATAGCAATAGAAAATAGCTGGGAGGAGAGAAGACAAAATTAATTCTGGACCTTAAAAAGCCAAATTACTGAGCTAGTCAGCCAGTAATTGACACACTAAAATATAATAAGGAGTCCTAAAAGACTGAATTCCCCAAAATCACCTGAACAGCCTTTACATTCCAAGGGGTAGGGAAAAGGGAAGGGAGTCAAGACAGAACAAGCCAGACTTGCACATGTACAGCCAGACCCGGTATCAAACTGTCTGTCAGGCTGGACATTTTGTTTTAGTGTACAAAGAACTGAACAGGATGTCCTGGATTAATTCAAATTATGACCAATACAAATTACAACAGGTCCAACAATTTCCTGTGTGCTCACAATGCCCATAAGATAACAGCACAGTACAGTCAACCTAGAATTCAAAGGTCTGACCAGGAGAGAGCATTTCTCCTCCATTCTTGAGCTACCTGATCTTTTCTCTGTGGTGGCCAGTGAGACCACCCAAGGAAATGGCCTGAGTTGTGCTAGAGGAGGTTTAGGTCAGATATTAGAAAAAGGTTCTTCACCCAAACTGGTGGTTGGATCCCAGGGCAGTGGTCACAGCACCAACCTGACAGAGCTCAAGCAGTGTTTGGACAATGCTCCCGGGCACATGGTGTGAATTTGGGGGATAGTCCTGTGCAGGGCCAGGAGTCGGTGATTCTTGTGGGTCCCTTCCAACTCAGTTGGTTCTGTGAACTCATTGACTGAAAGGGATACAGCCTGTCACAATGTTCCTTTACTTAAAGCACAGTCCTTGAAAAAATATTTTGACATTTGTTTCTGCTTCCATACTACAACTCCAAATTAATTTTCATCATATATTGCTAAACCCACCAAAAAACCCACACGCACACACACACAAAAAAAAAAAAAAAAAAAAGACCCACGAACTAAACAACCAGGGGCATAATCTACATGCAGCTGCACATTCTGAAGGTACTTTCAGCTAAGCTTTTAAATTATGAATTATTCATGTGTAATACACACCATTTCACAGAACAGCAATCAAAATGAAGTGTGGGGTTTTTACTACTTTGTAGGCTGCTTATAAATATCCATACTCAGCTCTGTAGTCCCATATCCTTGCCTCAGACAAGGCCTTTAGTGGGTTTTATGATGTCAACAAGAATACTTTTTGCATCCACAGTATGCTTAAAAGCTGTCTCAGATGCCACCTCCCCATACAAATCCCATTCACGGAGCTCTAATCAGACTCCTTTAGCTTCCACAAGGGCACGCTGGCAGGGTGATGAGACCAGTTGGCTGGGGCTCAAAATAGTTTGAGGGTCAGCCAAGAAATGTAATAATTAAACCTATTAAGTCATGGCACTGCTGGAAAAGGAAACAAAAAGACATGACTGCTAGAATGGGATGAGGACCCTGCCCCAAAACAGAGACTGTGCAGCTCCCAGCCCCACCTTGTCCTTGGGTTTCTGACTGTGTTTCTGCTCCAGGTTCTTGTTTCCTTCACCAACGTTACTCTGCCAGACAAACTAGCTATTTTGGATATTCAAGCCCAGCTAGCAGTAATACTAGCCACAACCACGAAGATCTTTCTCAGAGAAAGATAAAAATCTATCTCCAAATATCATTCTTCAAATATATCGAGCACCCCTCTTTGGCTGGAATGTAAAGCAGGATAATTTTCAAAATGTCAGAGTGCCACATACATTGTTTTCCTAGATTCTAGTTCCTATGAAGTAGGTTTTAGTGTCATCTTTTCCACATGCAGTGTTGAATTCATTGTTGCTGCCTAAGAAAACAGTAGTAATTTATACAGGTGAGTCTCCACAACTGCTTTTACCAGTTGAGTGTGAACTACAGAAAGCACCACACTACAGACTGACTAAATGTCTTGAACTCTGTCTACAATGACTTCTAATGAACTGGGAAAAAAAAAAAAAAAAAGAAAAAGGAAAAAAAAAAACACAAACAAACCTGTGGTTTTTGATGGCGTTTTAGTAACTTACAAACAACGTTCAAACAATTACAAAGTGTTAGCAATACCAAGCCCTACTAGCAATGCATTCATTTTAAGAGGCAGAACACAGCTTACTAAACTGCTTTAAGTATGTTCAATAAATCATTTATAATGAAGTGTGAAACCCTTAGGAAAAAAATAAATACAATAAATTAGGTTCATTTGGTAAATGCAGATATTGACTAAGTATTTCATAAAGCACTCAGAGCATATGAAGCATTTGTTTATAGCAGCACACACTTACTAAACTACTCACCACTGAAACAGACAACCTTTAATAAAAACTCACTAAATTTAATTCTGAATATTATCGACCTGCTCTAGTTGTTAAATACATCATTCATAACACATTTAATGAAACATTTATTCCAAGTTATGAGGCCTCAAAACAAACACATTTTCACAGCAGCTGAAATGGCACCAGTCTTCTCTGCAGTAACTACTTCATAGCTCATGATGAATGTATTAACAATCTATAGGCTATCCTGACATCAGACAGAAGATAGCAAAGACATTCCTTTGGGTACCCAGCAGAACTGAACAGCAGGGTAGAGAAACACCACACAAACACCATGCCCTGGGAGACTTCCAGAGTAAAACCCCTGGAAGGATCCTTTAACAGAGGGGCCTGGTTCTTATTTGTCTTTGAACTCTTGCAACTACCTTAAGACTTGCTAGTTTCACTTGCCAGATTTTCAAAGTTTACCTTCTGTTTCTAGAGTGTATTTATGCTTTAGAAGTGGGCAGTGCTTTGAACTCAGTTTGAGAAAGCAAGCTGGTGCAGTACCTTTGGTATGACACAGTTAAAGGGTCAAGATCCCAGCACTTTGAAGCAGCTTAAAAAGTTAACCAGAAAAAAAAAATTCTCCATCAAGTACGGTGGTATTAAACACCTTTTTTTTGTTTGTTTTGTTAAAATATGATTTGGATGTAATAATTTGATTCTTCATTATTCAAACATCAGTCATGCCCCCAAATAAAAGATGCAGGTGCAATTACTGCTACATTTCCTGGCAAATGACCACCACCCACCTTGACCTTGGGACACAGCTTTGTCACTGCATCTGATTTCAATTAAGCTGTGGGTTTTTTCTTGGAAATGCTGTGCAGAGCAGTAGCTGTTACCTTGAAGCTTCAATAACAGCAGAATCTCTGCAGAATTCAATTCTGTTCATTCTTACTCCACTGAACCCTTGCTGTTGTTAATGAAGTTGTGCCTATTTACCCAGAAATCTGGTTATTGGTAGCAAATATGCAAAACAATAATATTCATTTTTAAGGAGCTCTGTGCTGCATCTTTTATACCATGGAAATGTGTTCTGACTTACAGAAGCATGCAAGCCTGTTGTCAACACCTCTGCAGGGTGACTCAGTACTCCTCAAAATACTTGCTGTATTTATTTCTCTGTCCCAGCACTATTCCCTCCCTATTCCTTTCCTATTTCAAATTTTTTTTCAAACCTGTCCTCTGAAGCACACAGTTGGCTTCAAAAGCAACAAAATAACATAAAATGCCTTCAAATTCCCGAATGGCTAAAAAAAATTGCTTAAAACACATAGGACAAACCCAATTCCCTATGTCAGGACAACCAGTAGTCCCATTACTGAAACTGAAAAATTCTGCATGTATCTGCCCTGGAAAGACAATCCTGATGAAGCAAGAATTGTGAGCAAATCATCAAAGCACAAATTTTTAATTTTTTTTTTTTAACTTACTATACTGCTCTGTTATGATACTCCTTTAAAAAGCAGAGCTTAAGAAAGAAGTGAGATCTTTTCTTTTGGACAATATAGGTCAAGCCTCACAGAAAGCAGGCTAATTAATCCCATTTGAGTACTGTCAGAGCTGACCTTGCACAAGTTTCCTGGAAATATGCAAAAGCCTAGACAAGAATTCAAACTAAAAGACTAAAACTTCAAATTCTTGTAGCTGATCAGAAATTTCTGCTGTTGTTAAACCATTGGCAGTGAAAAAATACCTTGTCCCATTAGAAAATAAAAATGTAAATAAATTATCTGCAGTCTCCTATTTTCCTAGATTCTGTATTTAAGTAGATGGTTCTCAAAAGAGAAGATTATTCAAAAAGACCTTTTTGAGATACTGTCCTTGACAGTCAAGTTAAGACTTGCACATAATACAGCCACTTGGCAAATTGAATCAAACCCTTGTTTGCTTAGATGAAAATCAAACAAGACAATAAACTGGATTTAAGAGAGAAAATTATTCTGACTTGTAAGTCTCTGCTTATTATTTTGTCAGATCTTTTTTAGTAAATATTCCTTAAAATACCAGAGAGAGCTGCAGGAGACAACAGTACTGCTCAGTAAAAGCAACGGTTTCACTTGTCCTTTAGTTTATGTCCTTAAATGAAGAAGATTTTGAAAGGTTTTGGAGTGAGGAAAAAGACTAGAAGAATCTCTGACTATTGCTCCAGAGGAGCAAACCTAACAGGGAATTTTGCCTTAAACCACAGAAAAAAAAAAAAATCTGATCCATTAAGCATAAAACAGCAAGTAAACCAACAAACTGACAGAAAGCAGAGTTTATTTACAGCTTCTCTAAGGTGGAACGCTGACCTTTCAGTTGAAAAATCTGGAGTATTTTGTTGCTCTTGAATATGAAGGCCTGAACTGCTAAAAATGAAGCTTTATTCTAGTCAACTGTAGTAATCCACCTATGGCCTCCAGTCTAATTCAGAAAATATTAAGAATAGTGTATCTGTATTAGAGAATCTCTGAGAAAAAAAGTTTAGGAAATGAAAAAAACATTGAGAAGACAGAAATTACATCCAGAAAGACAGGGGATATAAGAGACAGAGTCTGTAGTGACATTGGCCCTTCTTATCTGTCCACTAGAATGTGGACATGCATGCAAACACACATTATAGGCCAGTCTTACAAACAAATCTACTTTAAATTGTTCATATTTGCTACTCATAGAAAGTCTGCAAAAATATTGTAAAAAAATTGATTCTGTGGCTGTGGGATGCTTGTAATAAATTCTAGAACATGTGTGTTTGATTTCTATCTTTATGCCAAAGCAAAAATAAACCATTTACTTCCAGAATCAGAGGATGCAAAGCATACAACGCCCACCATCTATAGAGTTTGTCTGAGAACCTGAACTAAGTTTAGCTTTCAATCCAAAAAGATGAAATATGGCAGCATATTAGCCAGAGGATGGTCATTTGAACTTTTCCAGATGCCAAATGAGAGCTGCTTACAGGAGAGCCAAAACCACACTGAAGCAAAGAATTGTGACCATCATGTTAGAATGAATTAATTTTTCAGACACCAGGCTACTGACCTTTCATTCCAACAAGCATTCTACAACTTTACCAGTAAGCACTTCAGCAGACAGTTGATTTTAACCTATGGTGAACAAATGGCAAATAGGAAAAAAAAAAAAAAGAAAGAAAAAAGGAAAAAAACATTGACAGTCTATTTGCATTATAATCCCCAAGAAAAATGTAGGATGAGAACAAAGCAAAGCATTTCTTTAACTCCTCTGAAATCCGCAAGAATTTGTTTGGGCACATCTAGCAGTCATAATCCATGAACAACATTGCACATTCTACCATTCCAGTAAATATAACGTTGTGAAATTCAAATAACAGTCTTGTCATACACATACTGGCTTAAGCAGAACTCAGTTTCCTGTGCCTTGAGAAACAAGGAAAGGTTTGGATTTCAGCAGAAACAGACAGCTGGAATAAATCACTCCTGTTTATCATACTAATATCGATTAAAGGCATATGTATCAAGGATTCCCTCACTTATCCCTAATACTAAAAAAAACCTCTACAGAATTTTCATACCAGTAATAAGCTATAAACCTCACTGCAGGTAGCCTCTCTTGTATTACATCAAGCTTAACCTTCTTGGTGAAAAAGTTAATAACCCTGAATATAGGTTTTAAATAGGGTCCTTTGGGAAAAATGGGGCAGGATGAGAGACTGAACTGCAGGAAGAAAAGCTGAAAAGGACTCAGTTTGCAGTCACACTTTCACAAACCATCAAATTACTAGAGGCTCATTAGTTTAGTTAGATTTTCCTGTCTTGTTGAACATAGGAAGAAAAAGAAGAGTTATACTCCACCACTTCAGAAAATTCTCAACCAAGTGCATTATGCATGAACAAATTAAATTTAGGCTCTAGGACAAAAAACCCTGTCACATTAAAGTTTTCTGCCAAATACAACCCTTCAAGCATTCTCAAGAGTAATGCAAATTGTAATTCCTTTCAGGAGAAGCTTGCGCTTAATTGTAGAGACCTTGAAAAAAGATCAAGGATGCCACACTCATGATAGCCAGACAGCAATTTATTCATGTCCTAAGCCAATTGTTAAATGGTTTCTCCACTAATGACTGAGGGGCCACTGCTTCCATTTCTTCAATCCACCCCTCTACATGTAAATTAAACTTCCAGTGTTTTTACCTTACGGATTTCAGCAAGATTAATGAAAGAACCAAAAAGTCTTGGCCTGCCCACAGGTGAGGGTGATTCTGTTAACACAGCTATTAGACATGCTTCAATAAACCCACTACATATGGTACACTACAATTAACGTTATGAATGGCAGCGGCAGCATTGAAGAAATCATAAAGTTAAGGAATAATTAAGACTGGGAGACCCCTGGAGATCATCTTGCCAAACTTCCTGCCTAAAGCAGGCCTAATTTCAAAGTCACATCAGATTGCTCAGGGCCTTGTCACGTTGAGTTCAGAGTATTTCTAAGGCTGTTTTGCCAGGCCCCTGTGTCAGTAACATTCCAGTCCTGCTGTGTATTTTCCTCCTTATATTCTGCTGGAATTCTCTTGTTGCAGCTCATGATGCTTCCCACTATGCTCCTATGAGAAAAACCTGCTTCCATCTCTTCTAACCCTTCTGGAGGTAGCCCTCTGCCAAAAGCTACTCCCCAGGTCTTTGCTTTCCCAGGCTAGGCAAACCCAGTTGCCTCAGACTCACAAGATTTTTCTTTTCTAACAACTAGGACATTAGTGGGTGGTTATCTGCCTCCCACTACCGTTTACAAAGCACAAACCTCAGACTTTGGGGATTTTTCACTTTTAATTTTAGTTCCTATTAAAAGAAGGCACACACATCCCAACTTCCCATACACACAGACATGCCTGCTGTTTGTTCTAGGGAGTGGGGGCAGCAGACAGACTTCCACAGCAGTTGATCACAGAATCACAGAATGAACTAGGCAGGGAAAGACCTTTGAGATCATCCAGTCCAACCTATGACATAACACCTCCACATCAACTAAACCACGGCACCAAGTGCCACATCCAGTCTTTTTTTAAACACATCCAGGGAAAGTGACTCCACCATCTCCCTGAGCAGACGATTCCACAGACCAATCACTCTTTCAGTGAAGAATTTTTTCCTGACATCTAACCTAAACTTCCCCTGACACGATTTAAGATTGTGTCCTCTTGTTCCGTCAGCTGTTGCCTGGGAGAAGAGAGCGACCCCCACCTGACTACAGCCACCCTTCAGGGAGTTGTAGAGAGTGGCAAGGTCTCCCCTGAGCCTCCTTTTCTCCAGGCTCCGGGGAGAAACCAACGCCAGCTCCCTCAGCCCTTCCTCACAGGGCTCGTGTTCCAAGCCCCTCACCAGCCGTGTTGCCCTCCTCCAGATGCGTTAGAGCACCTCAACATCCTTGCTAAACAGAGGGGCCCAGAACTGGACACAAACCAGCTCCAACAAGTCTGTTCCATTTGTTTTGCCACACTCCAGAATTACTCTTGGCCTGCTGCAGGAAAAGAACAGGGGCAAGCCCTGATCCCCACTGGGTGCCTACATTTACAAGGGAAGAGGCAAGTTCTAAAATAGTTAAAGGCCTCTCTTTTGAAGAGAGGCCTTAATTAAGTCAGATGACGGGCTGTCATTACAAGAAATGCCTTCGGGCAACCTCATTTTTGAGCCTTCCCGGGTGCCACCAGTGTTGGCTTTGGAGAGGCAGCAAACCCTGCCCAGCCCCACCAGGCACAGACACAGCCTGAGGGCACTCACTGCGCCTGGGCTCACGGAACACGGTCTGTCTCCGCAGAGCAAGAGGCAAAACAAAACAAAACATTTAGATCTGTATTTTGTCAACCAACACACATAAAACAAACAGTGTTGTAACACAGAAAGGAAAAGCCAACTTTTCTTTCCTCTTATAACAAAAAGACTTCTAGAATCTTGGTGATGCTGTCTTTGGCATTATGCATACAGTGTCATGCAATCCCACCTGTGCCATGAATTACCAACAGTTTAAGCTACAAATTAACACCAAGAAAACATTCTAAGTGCAGTTTGTCTTTGTCTCACAGTTCTACAGTAAATCTTACTGCAGTTGCCTACACTTGCTTAGTGCTTCAATAGCAACAATAAGATTAGAACAGGGGAAAAAAAAACCCAGACTACAATTCTGTTATTTCTTCCTAATGATTGATATCTTCCAGTCTGTCTATGGCTTATCTCATTTTCTCACTTCAGTGCTGGAAAAATCTATCTTCCCATCAATATGCAGCCAGGGACTGTCCCTGCTTTTCGCTCATTTCCAACCATCACACTCAGCCCATCAGCCAAATTCAGAGAAGGATGATTGTCTTTCACAGCTCTCACTCCTCTATTTTTCCCACATTGTAGGTCTGGGGAGGAAATGATCGACTCACACCTAGCTACTTAAGAGTTTAACAGATCAGTTAGTCAGTTGAGGTATCTGACATACTATTTTATTTAGAATCACTGTGCAGGTGGAAAGAAATTACCAATTCTAAAGCTTCAAAGAGTAAAAAACCAAAACTTCACATTTATGTTTAAGGTTCTCTTGTTTGCATCAGTTCTGCAAAGAAATAAAATGTGCTGTAAAAACTAACTTTATCTTACTCTTCTTCATATAAATTTTCATATTCAGTCCCCCATGCAATATTAGCCCATTTGTTTTCCTGTTTATCGTACAAATAAGTGCAATTTAAGCTTCTAATGCACAACCGACTGTGAAATCCATTAGAAAATTACAGTACAAAGACAGAAGAAAATTTATAACTTCTCAGGTAACATTTCTAAATACCACATAATTTTACTCCCAAATCATTAAAGTAGTTTTTCCTGTAGTTTCCAAGCAAGGGCTTGTCACAGCTGATGATTAAATTGCCATTCAGAGAATACCTTCAGGGATAGCCCAAGCTAATTCCCAGTTCTATTGCAGTTGTTTGATAAGATGCACACAGCATTTCTAAGATTTCATTTCTGACTGGCAGAGTGTAATAAAATAGGAAACAAAAGTGACATTCTTTATCAAAACCTAACCCAACTGTCTATTTTTAGACCTGATTTCCAGACTCAGGTTTCAGAAGGTACTTTCATATAACTTCATTTAAATAACAGTAATACTTATCTATTTGCAGGCTAGCAATTCAAAGCATGCATTGGCCTTAATCTGCTTTGAATTAATCCTTTGCATCTGCTATTACAGTTCAAAGACATTTCTTCAATTAGGTTTAATTACTTCCTTCCACTGCTTTGGATACAGCCCTTATTATATTTCATTACCTTTCCTCATGGACTGCATGGAAAATAGATGTCTAATAGAAGTACAAAACCAACAAATTTATTAAGCAAGTATATTACATAAACATAACAATACTGTACATGTATCACACTAATTAAGTTATTATCAAAGTCTCCAATCATATAAATGGAATATTAGGAAAGAACTTTTCACAGAAGATCAGCAAAACCTGATTCATTCTCTGTAGTTTTTAATACCTTTCTTACTGAATTTATAAGTACTTTTAAATTCCTGAAAGGAAACATGCCTATTAAAGCACAAAAATAATTTATGCTTTTTACTCCGGGGCATATTAAAGAACATCATCCAGACAGTGAGTTGGTTACCAATTACATTCCTCTGTACTCTGCCTGTGTAGTATGCAAAACAGCTTTAGTCTTTCCAGTCCCCTGGAATACCATACCCATGATTCAACACGGATCCCATAATCTCATTTTTTCACCAACTACAGATGGTAGGGAAGATGAAGTAAAGCAATGCTAGTGCTACGTAAGTAAAGCAATTTTTCCAATTTTGTTTGGATGAAAGGCCACAAGTGTTGACTTGAAAAACAAAGCATAACTCAACATAAAATGATTAATCACTATTTTGAACGAAAACAATCCTATGTTAACTAAAGGGAAATATTAGATCAATGTTACCATAACATTTCTGGTCCAAGCAATAAGATAACCTTTAAAGGTCCCTTCCAACCCAAACCATTCTATGATCCTATGAAAACAGCAATTTTTTTGTAATTAGTAATGAAATACTGATAAACAATAAAACTAACAATTAATAACCTGCACAGCTATTTACAGAACACTTTACTGACTAAAGAAATATATGACTAGTAATCACACATCTCAGGCTGCTAGAGTCATAGACCTTGGAGACTGAACAATTTCAAAACTCATTTTCATTTAGCACAAGAAAATAAATGTTTCCTCCCAGTAAATATTTTTTTAAATCAATTGAATGTTCAGGTTTTATTTTAGTTCCACACAGACACCCTGCCCCAAGTAGGATTCCCACAGTTTTATGTAACATACAGATGAGTTTTCCATTTTCCTTCTTTCAAGAATGTTTATTTCCATAAATGGATGACATTTTTCCATAGCTTGCTTTAGAGCACTTTCATGCAATGCTTCACAAGACACTTTGCAAACACAGGGGATGCTTAATGGCGCCATCAGCAAAATCCTGACAAGCCATGGTACCTTGCCTTGAGGCCCAGAAGGAAATTCAACTCTCTGGCCTTATTCATGAGGGGCTTAGGACTTCCTGTTGAGAGAAAGATGTGGCAGAAAGAAAAGAAATAAAGAAAAGCAACACTGTCAAATCCCATTTTCTTTTCAGTGTCACTGATGATGTTTTCCTGCAGATTTTAAAGGTAAAAACAAGTTATCATCCATTTCCACAGTATCTGTGACCTGCATGATATCTGCCCATTGGGGGATGTGCTTTTCACTGTACAATTGTTCCTCACTGCAATGGCCTCGGGCAGATTTGAAACTGAAGGATCTGAACTAGAAGGCAAAATAGAGGAGTTCTAACAGCTCTGGCACTTTGCATTCAGAACAAGTACACCAAATTCAGCTTCTCCCCCTGGAATCAATGAATGGGGAGTGATAATAAGGTCTCGTGCAAGATTTCAGTGGAGACAAAAGCACAGTCAATCTTCTTGTTAATTCCTAAGTGCCACCAAGTGTAACATTAGTTGCAGCTAATACCGAAAGCTGAATTTTCAGAAACACTCATTTAACAAGCCTCACCAAGAGGCAAAGAATACTGTGCAAGTAAAGCTTTAAAAAAATGCCAGCTGAGCTTCATCCATGTGTGTCAAAAGCACAAACACCCCTGGGAGATAGCAGAGGAGCTAACACGAGGCCTTTCCAACAAGTGATGGAACTTGGAATATCGATGGCATTTAGTAAAACAACAAGGGAAACAAAATGTCTTCAGAATCCAGCAAAATACGAGATCACAAGCAATTTTGGTATTTTTTATTTGTCAGACAAGCATCACTCTTTCAATAAAGAGCACCTACAACGCAGTCACAGCTGTGTCTTGCTCTTGTAAGATCCAACAAGGGAAAATTTTGTCTAGTCTTGTTTGTCCACAATATGAAACACACTGAAGTAGAGTGGACTTTGAATAGCTCCTCCAAGCTCTCTGACTGACACAATAATGGGTAACGATTCTCTTAATTTAAAAAATTTGGTTGAGGGATACAGTGATAGAAATAACACCTATGATCTGAAGAAATAGGAAGCAGAAAAGAACACCAAACATTTTAAGAAAAAAAAAATATATATACACTCATTTGCTGAGTAAGAGACTGTATCTGAAGAAAAAGGGCCTAAAAAGCATATCTTCAACAGAAACAGTCACTGTCTATAAGGCTACTTGAGTACAATTACTGTCTAAACCTGCAGCATTAGTGCTATTAGAACACACTGCTGCTTCCTAAATAAATTAGGCTTACATTCAGTCAAGTGTGAAAGTTAAGAATGCACAGCACAAATACTCTGTGGTACCTGCAGTTTGTGCAGGGCTGCAGGTGAGGAGGTGGTGGCACCTACAGACATGGGAGATGGCTCAGGGGCATTGTCCAAGGATAGCAAAGCTGGACAGCCTGGAACCAGCTCACCTGGGAAAGATTATACAAGCCCAGGACAAACAATGACCTCCATCAGGATCACATGAAATAGGGAACACTCCCTTTTTCCCATTCTAGGCACACTAAAACTATATTCCAGCACTCAGTAGGCACCAATTTATCAAAATGTGCCTTGCCTCCTCTGTAACTCTGGGCAGCAGGGCCTACACAGAATAAAGCTGAATTTCTGCTTAGAACTTCCCACTTAAACAATGGCTAGATCCAGTCTGGGCTTATTGCCTATACACTGGCTAGCAATCTCTACAAACAGTATGAGCTCCTACTCTTGCAAGAGTATTTTGGTAGTAGGAACCTCACAAAGATTTCCTGACCCCTTCTAGGCACCTCTCTCGTACTTGTACCACCTTGTCAGCTGGGCCAAATACAACTCTGCACTACTCAGGAAACTAATTCATCTTAAAAATAACACTCAAGAAAGCAAAAAGAGCTCTTGTAACCCAGTTGCATTTTTGGTTTATGCAGCAGCTATGCTGCACCACAGAGGGGGAGGTGAGCAGCTGCAGGTGGCTTGCAGAGGTGCCAGTCAGAGCTGTGCTGAGGAGGGGGTGAGATGTGCTGCTCCCTGGGGCACAGCCACACGCTGCCTGCCTGACTCTTGGATTGCACACCTGGCTCTGCCATTGCAGCCTGTCCTTGTGGCTGAGGCAGTTACAGATAAGGCCACTGAGCCTCTTTATTTAGGGTTCCCAAGAGGAAGCGTAGTTAGACTGGGGGGTGGCATTTCCAGGTCCACAGTTCTCTCTTTTCACCTTAAGTGACCGGGTAAAACCACTAAGATACCTTAATTGGTTTAATGAAATATGAATGGGCAAGTTGGAGCAACCACAAAGTAAAAACACAGTATAAACTTCATTTCATAATAAGAGTTGTGAACTGCAGAGACAGACTTCCAGGTCCCTCTAACAGGTACAGAGAACTTAACGCTGGCTGAGAGAACATGCACAATAAAGCAAGGGTGCTGTTCAAGAGATGTCCCCAAAAGGTGCCATTTCTTCTCTCTGGTTTGGAGTATTCTTTTCTCTTCCAACTGTTGTTCACAAGAAAAAACATTTAGTAGGGTAAAATTAATTTTTCTGTAAAAATATTTTTATACCCCATGGAAGAAAATGGAAAAAAGATATAAAAGGAATAGAGACACACACAGAGACAGCTGTCTGAAATTCTCTCTGTAATCATATGGAAAAAAGTTACAAAAGCTTTCCTTTTGGCAAAACTTCCATTCCCCAGTTACTAAAGATGTGTCTTCCACTAGTTTTTTCCCCACATTACACATTCCACAGCTCCCAAGGATCCCACAGAATGAGTCAGTCTCATTCTCCATTCCATTTTTTAAATGTTGGGGTTTTTTTGTTTCCACATAAGAAGCACTAATAGAAAGCTCTCTTCTGTTAATAGCCGATTTTAACCTGACTAGCTTGCCATTGTTGAATGCAAACACGGAAAAACTATAACAGATCAGCTGACATGAACTTGTAAATAACTTATCCACATGGCTCAGAGGACTGAAGCAGAAAAGTTTAGTAAAACTACAAGGAATTTAAATAATCACATAAGCCCCATTGTGGATACACATAACTTGGAATTAAAATATTTAGTCCCCTGACAAATCAAACCAAACAAAATTTTATAGGAACTTTATTCTGGTGTAACTGCACCCCACAATAGAACACAACACATCAAAACACAAAAGCCTTCCAGTCTTTTTGAATTAATCTAAAAGATAAAGTGATTTCCACTTATGGAGAAGGGCCAGATCATAGTAACTTTGAGTACACACAAAAACCACAAGCACATAATTTTATAATCTAATGTAAAATAATGTACTGATAATTATTGAAAGTACACCAAGAAGCAGTCTAAAGGCCTCAGTAGGTTAGTAATAATACCACTGTGTATATTAAAGGGTTAATAACAGATACACATTGTTATTCTTCAATGTAATGGCAGCCCATCAGTCCAAGAAAATAATTACGTTCAAATGTGGCTAAACAATAGATTTGGAGGAAACTAGAAGTTAATAGCTAACAAAAGGTTGTGAAACTTAAAAGAAAAAAATTAATTGGTATTTGGTTTCTGGCTTTTCCTATTTAGAATTAAATCACCAAACCTCATGGAACAAAGTCTCATATTGTTACATGCTCAGGGGGACATTCTCTTTGTCAAAGCTTTGGTAAACTTTTCCTAGTATTGAGATTATAGATAATTTTAAGGAGAAGAATTTAAGAAAGAGACATAAGATACCCAATCCTACACCAAACAAACACTGCAAGGAACACATCGTTAGAAGAGACAGGAATTATAAATAATTTATTTGCATATCTTCTGTACAAATTGCTGTTCCCATGAAATAAACATGTTTTTTCTGATTACTTCCAACCGCTCCACACCTGCCAATCTACCTGCCTAGGCCAGCATTACTCTGCCTATTGTTAATGCAAATTGCTGAAAACATACCTTTCATAAGAAGCTACTGCTTCATTTAATTATTATCAAGTGTAGTGCTCCCATGTTAATTTTAAATGTCACACATGCTATGCAGGTAAACAAGAACTGCTTAACAGGACTGCCTTTACATCACATGAACCATTGCTCCTGAACAGCATCACTTACAAGAAATCATCTCCTAAACCCTTCCAGTTCAGTTCCTGCCTCACCTTTGTTCTTCTCAATAGTAAACATGAAAAAGAATATCCAGCATGGTATCACTCCCACTTTCAAATATATAAACCAAAAATTGTCATTTTTTTCAGATGCTTCTTCCAAAATAATAAGAACCAAAATGTTGCTTTTTGTTCTTTTCTCCTCTCTCTGACTTCCTTGTTTTCGACCGGTCCGCTTTCCCGGGGCGCTGGCCAGGCGCTTCCGGGAGCCGCCGGAGAGAGAGAGAGAGGCAACAAACACCTTTGTGGGTTCGTCTGATACGGACAGAGCTGTTTAGAGAGCGCAAGCAAGACCGGGATAAAGAGACTCAAGAGATTGGACACTTGTTGTGCAGTCCAAAGTAGGTTGTATTTGCCCGATCGCCGCACGTACAAGTGACCCCGATCTGGGGTCCAGACAAAGGTTTTATAGGGGTAAATAAGAGATAAGGCGAAACCAATAGAACAATGCCCAGTGTGAATACATTATAGGTAAAATCCAATGGGAATAACTCCAGGGGGAAGGATGAATACACGTAAAAATACAGAATAGAAACTCCAGCTTTAGGTTTAGGAAACAGAAACTCCCATCTCAAATTCACAAAGCCCTTTTGCTCCGTTTGCGTAGCTGCGCACTGCAACACCAAAATAACTGTCATTATTTTAAATAAAAATCCCATTTATACAAATTTTGTACTCATAATTTCAGCTAGTTGACTGACTTAGAAAAAAATTAGTACACCTGTACAGCTCCCAGAATGCATATGAATGCACCAGCATAAGGATATCTTACTCGATGTAACTTGGGACACTGATATCAAAAGCAGGTATGTAACCATGTAAAGGCAGTATTTGCAAAAACACAGGAAGTTCCTGAAGGGGCAGAGGGGAGTACAGAGAACAGACAGCTCAATATTTAACATTTCCCGAGATCACTCAAAGCAGTTCCCACCTCATCCAGCCATAATTTATTCAGTCCACAGATTGAGGAACACAACACATGTTATAGTCACACATTGTCCTTTAATACTTCCCATTCACAGAAACCAATGAAGCCACTGGAAAAGCAGTGGCCATTCTTTCTCAGCAGTCCACAGGTTATTTACAAGAACCACCACTAAAAAGTGCAGCAGATGCAGCTTTTCCTCCAGCAACAGCAAATTCATTCCATGTGAGTATTTGATGCTGACAACAGCAAAGCAACTGCTCCCTCAGCCTTAAGAGATGACAGGCCCAAGGCAGAGTTTTGCCTTATTTATTGAGAATATATCCAATAAATGGACCTGCCTTTCCCCACCTTGTTTACAGATCTCCACAAAAGATCAATTTCTCCCAGCTCCTGGGCAGAGGTCGCAGAGAAGTTTCAATCACTAGCAAGATAAACCACACCTCCACCTCTCGTTGTTATGTATGTGCACACTTCCAACCCTCTGTGCTCTGAATCCAAATATGGATGGAGAGCAGCTGATAGGCAGAAGAAAATACTGGGAAAGTGTCATGGATAACAACCACAAAATATCTGTTTAATATCTGAAAGTAAAATTTAAAATAAATTTAGAATCACTAATTTTTCTTGTACAAAATAGCTCTAATTTATATTATGGTAAAAGCTGCTTTGGGGAGCAGATTGATTCAAAAATCATATTTATCCATTAGCCACCAGGAAGATAAAGAAATTAACTTTCCATTTCATGTGTAAGCATTTTACCTTCCCTAGAAAACAAAGAAAACTTTTTTCCTCTTTAAGCCACAAACACAGAAAAAAAATCCTCTTAACAAAAAGTCAGTCTGCTGCATAGATACTGCTTTCCTGGGAAAGGATGAGAAAACAAATCCTGGAAAGATCACCATGTCCAGTATTACACTCCTGGAAGGCACACCAGATACTGCTGGAATGAAACATGGCAAAGGAACAGACAAAATGCTAAAAGCTCTTCCTTTTTAAATTAACCACACAGATGTTGTGGTATCTGTGATTAAAACCTAAAATAGGGGTCTTTTAGCTGCATTTCACACTCCCTTAAATTAATCATGAATGTTTGGCAAGAAAACAAGGTGTGCTTTTCTTTTGGGTGCCATGTCACTAAAAATAGGCAACAGCATATCTGTCCTGTAGCTCAAGGTATTTCAATATGTTATGTCAAAGTACAGCAATTTGCTGCTTTCTATGATGGTTTATGTCATGTTCTGACTTGCCAAGTTATCTGACATTCAGGACTTCAAAATGGAAATTGAAAAAAATGAACAAGATAAAAACCACCAAAGCTCACGCACAAGTTTACAAATGGCTGAATTTTGAGACAATTCCCTTTAGTATGTGATTCCATACCCCTGATAATCACAGAACCGACTGGGCAATTTGGCCAAATCAATCTGGGCAGGGACACCTTTCCTTAAACCAGGCTGCCCAAACAGCACACAAAGACAGCGTGCCCGCTTCGGGGGGAAGCCTAAAACCTCTGAGCAACACAGGCTTCATTGCTTGAAGATGAACTGCAGACAAAAACCTTTCCCCGTTATTGCTTTATTAAAACTTATACTTTATACTTATACTTCATGCTGGTTTTGTAGTTTTAGTTTTCACGCCTCCAAGCCAGACACAAATCTCCAGTTTTAAACCAACTGAAGTGTGCTGAAAACTGGAGGTTTTCTTGGTTCAGCTATATGGGCATCAAAATCAAATTCATTCAACCAAAGCAAGTCCTCTTGTATAACTAGACTGACTAGGTGCTGTCTTTTGCAGGGAGGGGGGTAATAAATTAATCATACTTCAAGGACAATGTAAGGTCATTGCAAGCAAGAGTCAAAAGTGGTTTTATACTTCTCAGAATTTAATTTTCCTTAAATTTTCAAGGAGTGAACATAAAAAATACATTACAAAGTTCCATATACTGCACTCCATAAAATTTCACATGGTAATTAAGCACCACTGGACCATGATATGGCAAACCCTAGCCCTGCACATTGGCATTCATTAATGCAGCTTCATTTACTTTGGAGCAATTTAGAGGTAAACAATGTAGAACCACTAAAAAAGAAGTATTTTATTTAGAAACAGAGTAATTGTAAGAAATTTCTTTAAAATAGAAATATCCAATGAAGAAGGAGCATTAGAAAGAATGAAAAATGAAGTTTTGCCAGATTTGTTGAGTGGGGTGAAAAAGGATGGGAACATTAACCTGTAACAAATAAGGATGGAGTGATCCACAAGAAAACTGTTTATTACCTCAGAAATCCTGATACTTCTCTCTAACTCCTTGTTGCAGCCACCTACTACTTTCCAGCTCATTTATGCACACCTCATAAGGGCCACCTTTGAATATTTACACCTTCCTCTCCCTAGAGATACAACCATATAATCCTAGGAATGATTCCAGAGAAATGCTGCAGCCGCCAGAACTGTTGATCAGGTTAAGACAGACTGAGGAGAGAGCTCACATTACAGCAAACCTGCAGCAAATTCTGGGAATTGGCCCATCAGTGCAGCATCCTCCCATGTGGAGGGGAGGTCAGGTCACCCTTGTTCCTTTTCCAAGGATCTCTCCATCTCTTGTCACGTGAGAAGAAAGAGCACAGCATGAGAATCAAAGAGGATCCAAGTACAACTCTCAGCACAGGAGAACGGATGGATACCACGCATAAACATTGCTGCAGTCAACTTAACAGTCAAGGCAGAATGTGAATTATCTCAGACCTGACTCAAGCAGGATATAGAGGTCAAATCTATGGAAGTGTTTGCATCCTGCAAATCTCTAGCAGAGAATGGAGTGATGTTGTGTAGCCTACCCTACACAACAGAGCAGACTGAAACAGAGAACATGCTTTTGATGATATAGAAACTTGGAAGAAAATATACACACTCATTGTCATGTACATAGAGGTTAAAAAAAAATCAAATTAATACCTAAATATCCAAGATTACAAGCACTCAAACACTG
This sequence comes from Vidua chalybeata, assembly GCF_026979565.1. NCBI lineage: Eukaryota > Metazoa > Chordata > Aves > Passeriformes > Viduidae > Vidua > Vidua chalybeata. The sequence continues at coordinate 15,859,830 of NC_071538.1, read as the reverse complement.
GGATCAGATCCTTTCAGACCTTCTGCATCTCCCCTCTGAACAGCTACTTGCCAGGGTGAAAAATTCAATGTAATGAGATCAGCTTTGCTATTTTAGTCTCAAAAGTGCAGATGGAGCATATGCCTGTAGATAGTAATATTATCTGTATTACTGCAGTTTCTGAAGACCCCAATCAGACATAGGCCATTGAACACTCAGAAAAAACTCTCAAAGAAAATTCCTGCCAAAAACAGTTCACTATGTGCACTAAGGGAAAAATGCAACCTGTGAATTTAATTAAACCAGTGGAGATAACCATGGAGAAGAATCATGTGAAAGAATTGTAGATGAACACACAGGTACTGTCAGCTTTGACAACATCCTGCAGAAGAGCCAAAAGCCTGTGCTGAAGGGTTTTGTTTATTTGAAACCTGTAACTTATGCTTTGCAAAACAGTTCTTTCAATCTTTAAATTAAACTTTAAAAATATTGAAGAGGCTATGAATTTTAGTTGGCCACCTGCTTACTTTGAGTGGACCCTCAATCAGCTGTGGTAATAAGAACATCGCCTCTCATTATGCAAATAATATTTAAACCACAGAGTTCCACTGAAGGTTGGTGATCCCTGTCGATGGAAGGTCACATCCAGCCCCCAGGCACATGAAACCTCTGTTGTTCACTGCACAGTAAACACACAGCACACAAACCAGAAGGAAGTGTCTTCCTAGATTTCATGCTTAGTCCTCACTGTACAGGCCCATCACACTCAGATTTTGTTTATTAAGCTCTACCACATGAAGCCTACACAGTGAAAATTGTACTCGGATGACAACATAATCTATCTCCATCATCTTCAAAACTTCCATTCAAAAAGAAGAGTTTAGGAACAGAGTAAGACACAGTCTCCTGCAAACTGCAGCATGTGCAAACTAAATTACCTGGCCTATTTGCTTTAAAATATCACGGTCCAGTCTTCACTGGGGGATATCATGATTTTACAGAGTGTTATCATTCATGCTGTGTTTATCATAAAATGACACGTACTTTGAAGTATTATTTTTCAATTATGCAGGAAGTGGAATAGGAAGTAATTTATTGTGTGAAATCTGTCCTCATCTTCAAGAGTCACTTGCTGACAGTGGAACTTAGGGACATCAATATCATTAGGGACAAGACTAGTAATCACTGTTAATCTAGTAGCTGGCAAGGTGACATGCAGTTACCATAGTAACCAGCATAAGATCAACTGTTTGCTTCCAAAAAGTGCCTACACTTCACTCAGCTACTTGGCATGTTTTTTAAAGTCATGACAGAGAAAATAAAAACACATCATGCACTTCAAAACTTGCATCTTTCACTGCTTTTCTTTAACAGAGGAGAGAATGCCCCAAAATAATAATTTCACTGGTTTTACTGAGAACGCCCCACTACTGACTAGAAGATGAAGTTTCTGGAGCCACGTGACATCAGTAACATCCCCATCACTCTTACCTAGGAAGAGTGCACAACAAACACCAGAGAGACAGCAGGCACCCGTAGGGAGAATCCCATTCCACAGCATTCTTGCACAGGCTGCACACAGATTATTGCATGCAGTAGTCAGACTATAAGGAGATGTTCACATCCAAAGGTGATACACCTCTTCTAGCACACTCATACCCACTCCAAGTAACTACAGTTACTTATTAACCACCAGCCCTGCTCTTTGCACTTTACAGACACCTCTATCCAATTGCATTTATATTAAACTCTCACTCATATGGAACTCCAACATTCAACAAGTCTCAACATCTTCATCAGGGGGTTAAAAATCTAGGAAGAGAGGAGGGCAAGCAGCAAGGCAGAGTCAGAGAGACACTCAGGGCTGAAGTGGAAAGGACACACTGTTGCTCTGGCTTCCCATTCACTGCGCAACCACTTATTTCAAATCTATACCTACAGATCCCTGGGGTTTTTTTCCTATGTCCACACAAGCTCAGGGCAAACCCCAGGGAAAGGAGAAGGGTGTAGCTAACAGGTTTATATTTTCAGGAAGGAATGAGCCTAGTGTTGTGTCAAAATATACATATTATTTTGAATTTCCTTGTTAGGAAAAAAGCTGTTGACATAACATTAAAAACTTATATACAAGTAAGTGTCTTGAACTAGACATTTAAATTACTCCTGTTGGATGTTTGTCTGAGAAAATCCAGCTTGCCTTATGGCAGTGCTAATCTTCTCATATCTGTTTCACTTTTTATACTTGCACCTGCCTGTATTAACAAGATTAAGAGTTAAGCTGGAAGAGGGCTGTCTGTCAAGGAATACCAATTAATCTATTGATTTAACCATCAGAATAACAACCAAATGGAGTTCCTGGCCCAGGCAAACAGAAGGTTTTTACTGTATTATAATTCAAACTCCAAGTCATGCTTGTGGCAGGCTATGTCACCAGACTGCAGAGGAAACAATTAGGAGGGCAAAAGAGACACTGGAGTTTCCTTGTAAAAGGATTCTTACTCAACTCTTATGGCCAAAAGGAACATTGTGCATGTAATCTTGCCACAGAATTTTTAAAAAAATAAGAAAATTCTGTTTTCCAGATCACTGGCAGATCCAACCAAAGTCATTTAAGAGAGTGTTTAAACAGGAGAGCACATGCTTATCTTTGTGAAACCAGGCTCCATTCACAGAGCTCACATCTCATCTCAAATCACAACTCTGAGCTGCACTACTGCTGTCTGACTGAAGGAGTTTGTTACCATCTAGCTCCAAGCACAACCTGCTAGTTCAGGGAAGTTTCTGCACTTGTAGCAGACTTTGCCATATTTATTAACTTTAGCTACCACAACCTAGAAGACAGACAACTCAATAAACATCCATGTGCCACAGACCCACTAGTTGAGAATGAATGAATGAATGAATGAATGGGGAAAAGAGTGCAGCAAAATAATAAGTTTTTTTCAAACTTGAATGCCCAAAAGTAGTGCTAAGGATCGGATTCATGGAGACACCTAAATGTTCATTATCCCGAAGCTGTTTTAAAGTTTTGCAATTAATCTACTTCGCTGATACACTGAAAACCACTGCTATGAGAGGCCATCCCACAGTTTGAGATAATCTACGCTAGAAGATCAGACTGCAAATAAAGAATTCACAGATCAATTTTACTTGCTAAAAGAAAGAGAATGCAAATACACTCAAGGTATGCACAGAAAACAGCAAGGCAGGTAAAGAACGGATCTGGAACAGACCAGATAAGAAATGGATCTGAAGCAGACCAGGTAGCACACGGATCTGAAAGCGAGCAGCCCGAAGCCAAGCACAGGACAGTGACTCCCTGCAAGTGGCAAGGGAACAAACGCCGCTTGTTCCCCACTGACCGCACTTCCGCCTCCTCCCCTCCCATTCAATCCCAGCGCTGCTGATTCCCTCCATCTCCATGGCATGCGGGCTCCAAATACTTTTACCTCGGTGAGGGAAATAGGCTGGAGAAAGCATGTGATCACACGGTAAGTTTGTGCTTATATTTGCTGGCATGAAGGGAGAAAACCCGCTATCAGAGAGGTTGCTTAATTAGAAAATGCGGTTAAATACTGAGTATAATTGTGTGGAGCATGTGGATCTGGAGCAGATTCAGCAGGGGAGTGTGTGCTTAAGGAGCAACTGGGACAGCTGTAGACATCTGCAGCCGTTGCTTTAAGAGCAGTAAATGCTGCATGGTTAGAAAAAGAAAATAAGTTGCCCGTTTTGTCCTTTGTACTGGAAGTCTGTTGCCCAAATGCTATTGCTCCTGAAGGAATTCAGCGTAGACAAAGCTGAGACAAACCAGAGCCCCTCTCCCCCCCTCCCATTATTCGGTACGACTTCTCTTCCCGCTAGCTCACAGTTCTGACAATGCAGGGAAAAAGAGAAAGAATGGCAGAGGGAAGCAGAGCACAGCTGTGCGTTGCAGAATCTCTCCATATTCATTTGCCAAACAAAGCCAGGACTCAAAAAGACAACGAAGATGCATTAGGATACACCAAATCCACGCCGCTGAGCAGCGAGGGGCTCTCTAACAATGCATTCAAGCAACAGATAGAGATTTACCTTCAAAATGCAGGCCATGTTCTTTCTCTATCCTTCCTACCAAAGAGCAGCAGGATTCTACTTTGTGAGCAGCAGTTCCAGTGTCAGGCAAGAGGCCGGTAGAGCTGCAGAACTGCTAGAGCCTACATTCCTGTAGATCCAAATGAAGGTACCACGCATCCAGGATCCGTTAGTCATATTAGTCTTTTTATGCCCTGTTCGTTCCACCCATCAGCTCCTGCCACTGGCTGGGAGCCAGCCCAGCACCTCCCCTCCGTCACATGACCGAGTTTGATTCATGGCTCCAGAGCGTGTTTCCTAAGCTCCGGGACGTACGGGCAGCAATGTGTACCTTGCAGGGGCTCTGCAATGCCTGCAAGTCAAGCTGCGTGCTTGTAATTGATCCCTGTGCAGCCTTCCCGGTGTGCTCAGGGGACGGCTGCTGACAGCCGGGCAGAAAAGTCCAAACTCTCTCTGTTACCGGGGCTGTAAAAATCCTTACGCTGCTTGTTAGAGTGCAGTATTGTTTTATGTTCAGCCCTTTTCACTATACAGCAGGATTCCCTTTGTCTAAATTGCTGCCTTATGAGAAACAGTCATTATCAGCAAGCAGCCCGAATATCCCACCAGACGAGTTTGCATTGTGTTGTGCATGCCTTTTTGAGTGAAGAGCTGCCATCCATCACAGGGAATGAAAGCTTAGGTTCGTTTGTGAGGTTTTTTGCTTGTGCAACTTTCTTTGGGCTTTGTTAAGATAAGAAAGTGAGGTAAAGTGCAGATGGATAAATTCAGCTGTTGAAGAAATCTTTCACTTTACATAATCTCATCAAATTCAAATTCTTGTCTTACATAACATACCCTTTATATCATAAAGCTTTTACTTCATATTTGTCACTTCTGCAGTCTCTTTCTCCCCCTTTTACACTTTCTCAGTACTTCTCATTACTTCATCTTGGAACCCTTTGCATTTTCCGTACTTGGCACCTTCCCTGTATTCCTTTTGTGCCACATTGCTTCACTCCTGCTGCTTTGGTACCAAAAGCTCTCTGGCTCCCTTAATAAATTCCTTGTAGAGTAGTGGGTGTCTTCATCCTCCCTGCAGCAACTCGGGCTACCTGTCTATATGCAGGCAATACCCTGCAGCTCATGTTAAGGGGCCATCTACCACCGAGCCCCTCAATGAGTGGGAGCCAGAAGGGGTTAATGCTGTGCTGCACATTTAACAACCAACACTGTTCCCTGCCTGGCAAAGGCTCTCCTATCCAGGTGCAATCCCTCAAGACAGTAAGTAGGTTGAAACTAAAGGAACTAAATGTCCTCATTTGGATGTGGGGGCAAATCCTCCCCCAGAGCAGAGCAGAAATCCTGGGGGGATTTCTCCTGCTCACACTCCTTAGCTGCCTTGCTGTGCATTTCCAGAGAAGATGCCAATCTGCTTTTGGCCTTTGCATCAGCAGCCAAAGTGCTGTACACAGGTCCTGCAAACTCCTCAGCACCTCTCACCACTGGAAATCCACTCCTTGTTCAATTACAACTACAAGCCAAAGCTCTTGAGCTGAAAATTGTAGTGTTGCTGGGAAGACTGATGAAAAATAACTTAGTGAAATTTCTATCTGTATTGACTAACATAAGGAAATATCTAAATGACAAGTCACTGAAAGAAGGTAGTAAAAGAGGGATTTACAACACTTTCTGTAAGAGGCTACCACCAACCAATGTTAGATCATTCTGGATAGCAATTTATGTGTCTTTGTATACTAGCTATTCATAAGGAGTTCTGTAACAAAGCTCTGTTTCTTAGTGAATAAGGTAAGCAAATAATTAATTCTTTCCTGAGTAAAAAATAATTGCCTATTTTTTCTCTCCAGCAGTCAAGAATCTAGCTTTCCTCAGAGTGAAACTATCCCTTTCACCTGTGTGATGGCATGAAAGAAGTTTTCATCTGAGGCAAATGAAAAATATTCCACTCCCTTCCCACCACCCTCCACCATACCAGCTCTGTAAAGAATAAAAGGAATGAGACTGGAGGGAAACCATCCTGAAAAGGTCAGCCATTTCAATATGTCCAAAGCATTGAGGGATTTCCAGTGAATTATAGTCCTTAGGGAAAGGCAGAGACATGGGTAGTTGTCTTGTTTTAAGCATCTCGGACATGCTTTGATTCTAAACATTACATCAGACAAATGTGGTGAACTTTAACTTTTAGACTTTTTGTAAATGGATATTTATCTTAAAAATACTTCATCATTAGTATGAACAGCAACAGCCATCCTTCTCTCTTTCTTTCAGGAGGGATATGAGATTTCACTTTATTTTCTCCTTGGGAGAAAACTGAAGGTGTGACTTGAGCTGAGATCACCACAAAGAACAACAGAAAGTCCAGCCTTAGGCTGAGCTAATTTCACCTCAGAGAAACTACATGGGGAAAGGCATTCACCAAATGATAAAAGCAAAGAGCCACTGTAAGCACATCATTCCATGAGTCTCATGAAGTGCTTACCTGAACTTATGATACTTTTGAAATCAGCTTTAGGCCAAACACAGCTCACATAAATTTCAGTCATGCTTGCAACATTCCATCCAAAATTAACGTGGTTGTTGTTGCCTGGTAGGGATGTCAAAGGCAGTGTGAATCTGAGTCTGAGTCACTGTGACAGGCCACACAAAGTCACTACTTCTAGTTCTGAGGACAAAGACCTTTAGTTCTGAGGACAAAGACCTTGCATGTTTTCCATCTAGTCCAAACCCTTCTGATACATTCCTATGGCGACACAGCCTTGGGGAAAATATGGCTGTGTGGGCAGCAGCCTTTTCAATTCTAACTCCTAAAAACTAATTCTGTCATAAGGAATCAATCCTTTGTGGAGAAGGCTCATTAAACCTTAATTTGCAGAGATTAGCACAGCTACACAATCCCAGCATCCAAGCAGGAGTTTGTGGTGCCAGTGTGGGTAGTTCTGCTGGGCAGGCTGTGCCATGAACAGTTGGTTTGTTTGGGGGCTGGACACCATGGCACTGATGAAGCTGCACTTTCACCTATGGTAAGAACTTCAAAGCCAAAACCTCACAGATTTAAACAGCAAGTTATTTTTTTAGTCCCACGTCTGTATTTTAAAAGTGCAGGCTTAGAGAAAGTCTGAAAGCTATAATCTCACTGATCATTGAAATCAGACTCTGCTTCATGTAGTGGAAATGTGCCAAAAAGAAAGAACCTGTTCTTACACTTGCTGCCACTACAAAGTTTTATCAGACAAGGATGACACAAGGTGGCATTTTTCACCCTTCAGGTGCAACCTGAGTCAGTGGCAGAGTAACAGATCCACTCTGCTGTTATCCAGAGATCTCATCTTCCCAACCTTCTGTGTCAAGTTCTCTTTACCTCATGTAACACACCACTATAAGTAAGAAATTTAAGGTACCCAGCAGCCCAATGTCATGGCAGAGGTAGAGGATGAGATGATTAAAAAAGCAGCAGGTTATGATTTGAACAGAAATCTTACCAGGTTATGCAAGTGCTACTTGAAATTTTAATTTAAAACTCTTTATGCTGATGATTTTCCAGGTAAGTAAAAAGGCTTAATCGAGCCTGACCACTTAATTTTAGAGGTGAACCTCTGCTACATTCTGGAGTGCAGAAGCTGAGGAGAGCAGGTGGGACTTGTTACAGTCTAAATTCTACTGTTACTTTTCAGAATATCCTTACAGCTTAAAGCAAGCTTGCCATGTGCACGTTACTGAAAGAGCCAGTATTTATTGCCCTGTCCAGCTTCCTTCTCAGCACAATTCATCTGAACCTTACTCAGCTGCAGGGACAGCCCAGATCCATTAAAAAAAAAAAGAAGTTTTAGTCATGGAATACTTCTGCATGTGCCACTGGCAGGAGACAAGGATTGCTTGGCATTATTCCTGCCTTTGGAAATTCAGCTCATCACCTCACTATTATTCAGTGTCATGGTAACAATTCAGCACAGCCACACAGCACTTGCAGACCTTGCATGTTCTGGTGTTCCCCCCAGCCCCATTCTAATGCACACACACACTCTCAAAAAAAGGCTTCCCAACTTTCTTTCAACTAAACATTCTTTAAAAAAAAAAAAAATCAAGTGTTGGCCACACCTAACTACACATGAATATTCAGAGATTAAAACACAAAGGTCTGTAGAAGTTCCTGGAAGCAGAAAAAAGTAAACCCTACAAATCATTAATCTTTTCAGACTGTTGACATTTTATTTTTAATGCATTCTCATCTGAGAAATTCACGTTTCTGTTTCAAAGATGGTTATTAACCAGTGATCATTTTACACTGAACTACGGATTGTTGGGCTTTTTTTATATAAATGAAAAAGTGTATGTCATCTGTTATTTGTAATTTGTGTTTTTAATTAAATGTGTTTTAACAGAAACAATGGCGCTTTTTTTTATGCGGGGAAAAAAAACCCAAAACAAAAAAACAAACCCCACATGCTTAGAAAAGAACACTGTCTCTCCCAGACAGCTTTCCTCTAATTAAAACAGGCTGAGCAACTCTGAAGAGTGCTGTATCTGCTTATGCCACTAGATGTTTTGTCTGTATAAAAATAGTATGATAATCAAATGTATAACTTGCTGCAGTCTCCAGGAGAAGAAAACCCAGCAGTAAATATTCTGAAGGGCAATCAGAAGCTAAATGATGTGTTTGAAAATGCTCTGTCATCTGCAGGTAACTGCTGAATAGAGAATATGGTTGGTCAATAGGTATTTCTTGTATGTTCTTCAGTAAAGGATGTATTTGGTTTCTCCACTACAAAGTTTTTACATTCTTTGCTCTCTTATCAATGCTTTACACTCTGCCACTTTTTTTATGAGCTATAACTAACATCACAAAAATACTGATAGTGTTTTGCACTGAGATATGGCCATGTCAGTTTATCCTCTAATGAGATTTTATCCTGGAGAATACAGCTGGGCACATAAAAGGAGCTTAGGAAAAGGAAGCAGCCAAACTTCAATCATGGCATGGAAGGCCTTAAATTGGAACAAAATTTAGCTTAGGAGAATGCCTCCTCCTGAACTACGGAAGCAGAGACACACCCTGCCTCCCTCCTCCAAAGATCAGCCTGCTTTTGTGGGCTAAGCTCTGTCCTTATCCAAACGGTTTGTCTTTAAAAAAAAAAAAAAAAAACCAAAAAAAAACACCACCAAACCTCTCCCTCTCCCTTCCCAAGGCTTTATCTAATGTTTCTTTGCACTTGAAAGGAAAAGCTTAAAAGTACAGCAGAGAAGACAAATATATTTAATTCAGGAGTGAATTAATTTTGGTGCAGGGCTGGGGAGGGTAGAGTTTTTCACCACGCTCAAGTAACATCTAGAGGGTCTCAACCCCAGCCGTGCCAGAACTGAGCCACCTTGTTCAGCAACATCCTACTCACACCATCACAAAACAGGATATAAACTAGCCCCAAGTGCAACTGGTGGTCTTGTTTCTGGAAATGGCATGAATTAGCATTTTTTTAGCATGCTATAAATCAATCTTTAACATGATTACCTTAATTTTAGGAATAAAAAAGGTTTTCACAGATTTTTTTTTTTTTTCTGTCTTGGATATATTTTGTTCAGTTATGGCCACAATGTTGAGACATGCAGAAAAGAACTTGATTTGTGCAACCACAAAAGTAAGCAATATTTTCTCAGTAGCAGAGGTGTCATATGGGGAGTTTTACAGAAGATAGTCAGAAAGTCACAAAAACCACCTATTCTGTTTTTAAACCTCATTCTGTACTTGATTCCTGAATTATGAAACCAATTGAATTATACTGAAGTCCATCTCTACTCCTTCCATTAAGATTCTCTCAGTGAAATTCTGTTCTTGGCAAATTTAATATCTTACCTAGCCATAGCATGAGCAACAGCAAAAGCTGCTTATAGATCTGGAGTCATGAGCTTTATTCCTCTGAAGCCAAATAAACCTCTACCCTACTGCCCTGTTAAATCCACACTCTTTGGAGCCTTCAGGGGCTCTAACCAGCCATCATGCTGTGCCCTAGTACCAACAGACCTTGCTCCACTGGATATAAAGTGAAGAAAATATACTGTTAATGAAGTTATTTTCACCCATAAAAGTTGCCAGTAGCAAAGCATTGCCATACTTTGAAGAGTCTACCTCAAACCGTTAACATATATACTCAAGGAAAACACCTTTACATCTTCTGGAACATCTGACAGCTCTCAAACAAATATTTAACAAAATCTATCCCATGCAATTGTTGTAATTAACAATTTTACGAGTTTACAGCTGCCAACAGTCTTGCCTTCAACAGTTGTCTACACTGCTGTGTAACAGTAAACAGGAAGATAAAAAGATGCATCTCTAAGGGCATCTGAAGGTTTTTAATAAATAAAAAAATTTGTGAATATTGCTTTGTTGGACCAAACAGCAACCTTGAAATCAAAGTTGCAGCACTGAAAACAAGACTAAAGAAATACAGGAGTTCAGCCCGAGTATACAGATCTCAGAATTGTTTAATTACATGATCACACCATTCTTTCCCCAAAGGAAGTTTTGGGGTTGTGGGTTGTTGTTTGGGTTTAGGTTTGTTTGGGGTTTTTTCAGTTGGAGTGAGAAGTGAGGTTTGGGGTTTGGGGCTTCAGTTTTTGTTTTTTTTTTTCCCATTTGTCCACCCTTTTCTAGTTCAAAAGATGAAACTTGCAAAAGATGAGTTTGAATCAGCATTACATGAATATGCTGTTTCCTACAGGATCACTACTTCATTTCCTAGGAAAAAAAGATACAGTGCATGAGAAATGGTTTTAAAGAAAAGCTGCAGAAGTCTGATGATTTAAATCACTGAAAGCAGCTGTGAAGAGGTGGATTTTGAACTTGTCTCCAACAGAAATCCACTGCAATGGTCTCTGATTTAATAGCTAGGCACTGGTATTGTTTTCCCTCATTTTCTGGACTCAGAATTTGAAACCACAAAGGCTTATTTACCAATGCTCTGGGTATTGCAGCTGCAATTGAAGGTAATAGGAGCTACAATCTGATTATATTAATTGAAACATAATGCTGAGTGCTCTGAACAAAAAAAAAAATCTTAGGCACCTGATATTGGACAGCAGCATAAAAGGACACATTAATTCTTTTCCCTGTGACTCACTTTCTTTCCTATGAAACAGTAATAATTTTTAATGTCAAGGTGTCATATTACAGTGAATGGCATAAGAGTGTCCATTAGGAAATTAGGCAACCTGTCTTCAGGAAGTGCTTTCACTGTCATGAAGTAACACGTGGCACAGAGCCACACTGGGGCACGGTGGAGCAAACAGAATATTAAATAGCTGCTCTCCACCTACATCTGGCCAGCCCATGAATATAAATAAGCCAGAACCATTAGAACAAAAACATGTTATTAATCATATAATTTAAGACTATGTTTAGAAGATAATTAGATCAATAATTAAGATACGAAATAATAAATAATTTAAAATAATTAGGGCTGCAGAGGTAATTTGGTAATTTTGATATTTTAAGACTTCTGGTGACCCTGATATTTTGCTCAAAGTTGGTTTTGAGTTTTCAAAAAGTCATTAAGCCCTCTGTTAACAGCTTCCCCAAACTGAAAGTTGAAGATTCACATATCCACTGTAGTGACAGAACACTAAGATTTGGTAGTCTAACTGTTTTAAAAATGCTTTTTATGAGCAGTGCAATCCTGCCACAGATCACTCTAAGCCAAGTAAGAGACTTCATGGATACAGTGACCTTTGATGTAAAATACCAGGTTTTGCAAAGTTTTCACTGGAAGCAAGTTCCATATCTCCAGAGGTTTATTCATATTGCTTTATAATTACAGCCTACATATCAGGAGCAAAGGAATAAGAACTTGGATCCAGCTATTTTGAGAACATCTAAATGAAATGTGTTCATAATGCCGATTTTTAAAATTTATGTGCATGACAAGTTAAGACCTTTCCTGCCCCTATATTTTCTAGATGATTATCAGCATCTCATTTTTCTATGTCTCTTCTTATTATTGAGAGCATACCATCAGTGTTAGCAGGTCACATAACACTCTATTTCTTTTACACCAAAAGTAAAAGTAATGTTGCATGTCAACATCCAGGACAGGAAAAAAATAACATACTTTAAATATAAAACATTTTGGAAAGAAAATTGTTTTAATCATCCTCAGGTGGGTAACACTCCATTTCATTTTCCCCCAGAGACATATCACTAGAATTAGTGTTAATCTCAATAAAACTACAGAATTTCTGTTAATCCATCAGAAAGCATCAAATTTAAAAATAGCTTGTAATTTATTATGCACTGCATAATACAGTTTTATAACATTTTTATTGTTTTTGAGACCTTATAGGATTTTCCTTATCAAAATGTGACATAATTCTTCCCATAGCTCAGTTGTCTATAATGCTGCAGTACCAGCTAAAGAAAATACTTTATAGTTGGAGATAAACTTACTGTGCCTGGCTTTCTGTTTTAATAAAATTTATGACAGCATTGGAGAAACTGCAGTACCAGATTTCATTGACTGAAAAAACCACACATTGGTAGCTAAGATTTACTTTACACCTTTGTTTTGGCATTTTATATAACAGTCATGGAAACAAGCTGTCAGGACAGGTCCATGGCAGAATTTAAGGACTGGTTTAATTTAAATTCAGGGGTTCAGATGCAAACGGCATGACTGCTAGCAATAGAAAGTGTCAGAGCATATGGATTGCCTAGATTTTTTTTTTTTTTTTTTGCGTGACACTAAATGAAACACCTACCTACAAACACAGAGTTCCTCCATTTTATTAACCTGAAATTAAGTTATCTTTTGCAGTTAAAGGCCTATGAAGTAGATTTGCATATCTATGGCACTGGGATAGAGGGAGATTTTATTATATTGGACTAACCCTCTCCTTTAATTCCCTTAATGAACTATCATTCCAGAAGCAGATGCCATGGGAGAAATGGCCAGATCCACTGAACTTTGTTCAGGATGCTATTTACATCCTTCCTGGTATAAATCAAAATCTTTTGAGAGTTTTCATGAGAAGGAAGAAATAAACCTGACTGGTGGGTGAAGTCATGAACAACTGAGAGGCAGCTGGGTCAGAAGTTGAGTGGGAGGAAGGAGGGACAGCTTTTTCAGCTCATACCTCAGATATAGCCTTAGTATTCTTGGACAATTTGCTTTGCAATTTAATATTTCTGTATCTTTTCCTGATAAGAATAAAGAAAACTGCACATTGCTGTGGTCCTTTAAAAATTTGAGTCTAATATAACAGCGACCAGTAAAAAGTTCCCTTTTTGGAAATATCAAGGCCATCACACTTTCCTTCTGTGAGCCATGCAGTTCGCTGCTGTTGCCACAGTGTGCTAAGGGCTGTAACATTAGTAAGGTTTCAGTTGGGACTAAAGGTCTTGGAATAATTAATAGATGGTGGGGTGATAAAGAACAATGACAATCAGAAAATTACCCTGTTCCAACTTCAAGAGCATTTCCTTCCTTCCTTCCTTCCCCTCATTACTATTTTTTAAATCCCATAAAGTGAAGCATCAGGAATTCCTCCTAGGTGACAGCAGCTCTGTGCTAGAAGGGTAAAGAGACCAGGCCACTGACTGGCATTGTTCAACAGACCAGCATCAGGGATGGGTAAAAAACTGGCAGATTGGCATTTAATTCTGTTTCCACAAACAGAAATGGAGAGTGTTTTGCTGAAGTTAAAATCTCTCCCTTTAACATAGCTTCCCCAACAGAAGGCCTGGCTAAGTGAGAGCAAATCTGTGAATTTTCAAAGCAGTTTCTTAAACCCACTTGAGATTTTACTGTCATTTACATTTCTAGAGCGTGCCCAGTTTATTTCTATCCAGCATTCACAAGGCCATTATTTGCATCGCTTGAAGCTTTTCTTTTGCACAGTCAAAACACACACTGCTACACAAAGTGAGTTCACTGGAGGGGCAGGAGAATTTAGCTTCAAATACAATTCACACAGGAGCTCTGCTGTACTTTGAGCAAAGCTTTTGGAATTTTATCATGGTATCCTGTCTCTCCTTGAGAATAGCTGCAGAAATATCCCCAGCCTTCCAGCTTCCCCTTCCTACTCTCCTTCATCCTTCCTTCCCTGTCTCCAAGCAGCAGCAGGGATGCTGACCATGGCCAAACTAGGATGGTATTAGAGATCACCCACATAGCACCATATTCAGTATATCCAGGTAAATGCTGGGGAAAAGTAATTTTGATACCACAAGGGGAGATGGGTCATTAGAGGAAATAATATCAGCTGGGGAGCAAGTAATTATCTACAAAAAGCCAACATTTCTGTTTAACTGTTTGTTTGCTACGGTTGACAAAAATAATGACTAAACTTCCATGAGGCAAAATGAAACTAGATCAGGACTCTGCAAGTCTGCATGGAAGAACCTGAGAGAGAGAAGACCACAGATTTATATTGGTTCTTTCAGGTCTCACTTCAGGCCACAGCGTCAGTACTGGCACATGTTATTCCAAAAACAAATTATTTACACATTGGAAAAACAAGCCCCACTAGGTGGTCATGACATCCACCCCTTTCTCAGTAAGTACATGCATTTTTAGTGAGGTAAAGGCAAATAAATCTAACAGTTTGCTCTGCTGGAACCGAATTCTTTCCTAGGAAAAAGTTATTTCAACATCTTCTATGCCAAATGTGTGCTGTTGCCTGTTACTTGTGCCTGAGTGTTCGAGACATGGCTGAAAAGCAGCACTGACTGAGCTGCAGACTGGTTACCTGCACAGCACCATAAAGCAACTCAAGGAATGGTGGCAACCACTTACACAGACGTCAAAGTACCTTCTGTGTGAGGGCCAGTAGTTCCACTAAGTGTATAGTTGGCAGGGTGGGTTATAAATAAAAGCTCTTAATTAAGTTATCATCAGGAGAGTCACTTGTCTTGAGCAGCAAATACCCCGTTAGGAGATTATTTTGCTTTAGCCTCAAGTGTACTCTAGTTCTCATGCAGTATTATTCTTTGGGATTTTCCATGATACCCACAGGTAACAGGATCTTTGCTTCCATTTTCTTGCACATAGTACTACCAATTATCAGTTATAAACAGAACTGTTAATTTTAAAGAGAAACAAGGGTATTTTCCTCTACAACCAGTGTTGTTCTGCAGGCAGTAAGAGAAATATGGGAGAAAAGATGCTATAAACCCTTTTTTCTTTTTAATTAAAAATATCTTGGTATTTGAAATACTGGTAAGAATCATATAGCAGAAATATTCCTAGGTGCATGTCATGACAAACTAGAAGGATTCACCTTGGATTAGCAAATTTCATATCAGATATTCCTATGTGGACAGTGCAACCCAGAAGAAGAGAAGGATCCAAAAGAGTTGAGTTTATTAAATGATCTATAATATAATTAGCCACCAGCGAGGTGGCTAATTAATATGTATGTCTGGTTTCATGCACGTATGTCTGTGGGTGTATGTATATAAAGTCCTCATATAATTAGCTTCTTTTCTGTGGCTGTGAACACACTTCAGTTTCTTCACACTAGCCCTCAAAATTGTTTCAGGGTATTTGTCTCACAGCCTTTAATGGCTTAGTTACCTAATGAAGTAAGAATTTAAATAGTGAACACTTAGATTTGTTTTGGAAAGTAAGAGAGAAGAAACCTTCCCAGAAGGATAATAAACAGAATTTGTAGTCAAACAGAACTCTAGCGATAATAGAACACAAGAACAATGGTAGAGCCTGGCACTGGCAACCTCCAAGACAGATTTTTTTGTGATGGGGTTATGCTGTGCCATTAGACAGAGTGCTCAAATTTCTATAGCCATGTCCTTTCTCCTGGAGGTTCAAAGGCAAACCACTGCCGTGGGAGCAAACTCAGTACATTTTGGTCAAGATTTCACCAGAGGGTAATGAAACAAAGTAACATAGGAAAACAAACATGTTAGCATTGAGCTCTCCAATTCTCACCGAATGCTTTTGCTTGGGAGCATGCCTGCAGCAGCATTCAGAGAATGGACACTTTAAAGTGACAAATTCAAAAGGCACCCAAGCACATACACTGACCTCCATTCCCCTTCATGGTGTTTGGCTGCGTACAACAGCTCACTGCAGTTCTTAAATGCCATTCAGAACTACAACAGTGCAATTCATGGCTTGTACTTAACAGTGACTCTCCAGGTGAGAAGATTGAATTACTTTTCTGAGTCAGTTTTCTAACTTGCCCTCTCTAACCTTGTTGCTCTCCTCTCCTTTCCAGTAGTCTCAAGTGCAGCATTCTGATAGCACAGAATAGCTGAACTCAGCCCAATTTAGCCAGACATTATGTATTTTTACATTTACAAACAGCTCCACCAGTCTAGACAAATTGAATCAAATATTGCAGTTGTATTCATATGTTACTTGCAGCCCAACCAGATTATTTTTATTTTTAATAAAAACCAAACATTAAAATATTTTTTAAGATGTTGGCATTCAATGGTATGGACCACATAATCAGTTAGATTATTAAGCAAAAACTTTATAATCACCTGGGATTATAAAGGATCACCTGGGCCTGTCTTATCTTACTTTGAAATTAGCCTCAAGAGAAAGAGTAATAAAGGAGAAATAGACACTGGGCATCCTAGGGCAAATACCAGTAGCATGTTGAATATGGACTAAGAGCCAATCTACCATTTCTTGTTGGAATTAAATAATAGAATGGGCTTGTCTACCTGAATTTCCCACTTCAATTAACTGTTGGAAACAACTGATGTTTTCCACTAAAGTATTCCCAGTTATTAGGAGATAAACCACAGAAAAATGCATGCAATTAAAATAAACAAGCTTTCAATAGTTGGAGTCGTGATTCAAATTGGATCCTTCAGTTTCTGAAGAATGACTGCCTTTTCTGCAGAGCTGGGGGATACAAATCATGGCAATACTCCTGTCTGTGACTAGCCAAACATGATGCAAGATCACAGGAAGGAGGCACCACCCCTTTGTAATGATCTAGTCTGCATCCTCACACTAAGAAGACATTCATATTGCCTCCATATGTTTTCCATTTCATTTTTCAAAATTCCCCTAAGTTAATCTATTGTGTCATTTGGACTTTGTATCACTCAGTCTTGCTGTGGCAGCAGTTCATAACATACATATGAGAAAAGTGAATTATCTCACTGGAATTGCTGTCCTTTGGAATTAATTATCTTTTTGTGATCCTCCCTAGAAGGTTTTTTGTCTCTCCCCATAGCTGATCCTCACATACGTTCATGACTGAAATTTCAAATCAGTTGAAAATTCCTGTCCTTCTAAGGAACAGATGAGAGACTGTCATTGATAAGCATTTTCAGATTTGTGTCTTCCCAATATTTGCCAGAGACCCTCCATGTGATTGTTCTCTGAAGCTATGAGTTCACAAGTGACCCTTACAAGCTGATAAAAGCAAAACAAACAAAAAAGCCCTTGAGCCATTCTGGATTGACTCCGTTTATAGCATACTCCCTGTAGGAAAAGAATAATCACATATGCTTATATAACTAATTGAGTTAATTCCAGATTTTCTTTCCCCAAGCTTAACACTCAGAACCTCATAGGGAAGCTTTTGACAGATTTCTTTCTTTAGGAAGATTACAGCCTTCACCTACTATAGCTCTTATTCTTCTCAGTAATCAAGTGACTGTTACCTGAAAGCAAAGCCTGAGACACAACCCTAACACTCCTACTGCTGAATTTCATGATCAGATTTTATATCAATTACTTGTTTTTCTGTTATTTTGAGGGGTTAAGCAGCCTTGAATTGACTGATATCAGTCTCCAGAATGAAGGTGGATGGGGACAGTGATTATTGCACAAATTAACATGCTCCCATTGTACTTACTCATTGACTTCCCCACCCGTAGCTAAAATGATGCCCTTAGCTTGCCACAAAACTCCATAAGCCACGTCTTTGAAGATCTCATACAAGCACTTCCTGTGGTCACACACTGCCAAGGGTAGATACTTATAACTCTTAAAAATCTGTTTCAATAAAAACAAGGGAGAGTTATTACTGCCTCCTTCCTGTGAAATAGCCAGCTGCAGAACATCTGCTAGGGAAAAAGAGACTTCTGCAAACCTTCAAAGAGAGTGTAACAACAGCCCTAGGGTGTTCTTGCATGGGGGCACCTCCATCTCACAAGCTCAACTTGGCTGGCAGGGTTACCAGTGGACACCAGGGAAGGTATCCACCGGCAGGTGAAGGTTTTGGAATCATCAAACAAGTTTCAAGCTTACCTGCTTTACCCTGGAAAGCTAAACTAGGATGGGTGTAGAAGTCACCCACACACACCAGTGAAGCTTGAGCAGTGTCCACCTCCTCCAGTTGCTTCCAATAGGAGCTTTAATTGTTGGTTGCTGCTGGCAAAGCACTGGATGCTGCATGCAAGTCACTTAATGGCTGGGAAGCACCCAAATACTGAGGTCATAAATGCCAGGCAAGACCCTGGGAAAAACACCTCAGCACAGTTTCAGTGGTGCCCATCTGCCACGGTGGTACCCTCTTGTCACTGCTGCAGCATCTGAATAAGCTTTTTAGCAGCACATAAAAGGGACTTCCAACGCTGACCACCTGTTCCTCAAGTTTTCCTTTGCCAAAGTCTCATAAAGGGTGCACCTACCCACCAGATGCCAAGCACACCAAGGCAGAACATCAATATTGACTCATAACTTCAAACTGAAACCTTGCAGTGAACCGAAGGGGAGTCTGAGCTGCCTTTCTGTAGGAAAAATACCCAACACAGCATAAAGAGCCACAGCTAGCTTACCAAGTACACAATAAATACATGCTCTATATAGTTCTCCTGATTTTGCTACCTGGCTTTCCTGGCCAATACAAGGCTCTCTACCCACTGCTGCCATCCCTGAATGTTTCCATGCTGCAGCCCTCTCACCTCAGTTACAAGTTCTCCAAATCCAGCACACTCTCACATAATGCATCAATTTCTTTAACTAATCAGCAAAAATAGTGCTTAAGTTCTGCCTAGGCCTGCAGGGGACCAAGAATTTAGATTTTCACTCCATTTCATGATTTAGGGTGCCCTCTAAAATAGAAAATAGATATTCTTGATAGTTCCTGCACATTACATCACATTTTTGGCATGGTACAAGCATTCTATGTTTTACAGTGCTGACAGCTGTATTCTGTCAAAATATATTTGCAAAATCTCTGGAGAAAGGTGAAGGAAGAGGCTTCAACTATTCATTGGCCTTTCAATCTCTTCAGAAGTGCTGGTTCCTTTGAGAACATATTTTTCCCTTTCTTTTAGAACATCCTTCCAGTATCCTACTCAGAATGTGTTACAAGGATTATTCTATGTCAGATGAAGTGTGGTAAAATACTGTTATGTGAAACAAAGCTGCTTGCTGAAACAAATAGAAAATAGATTTGCTTCCATCTTCATGCTGATTTTGTAAATCACAGAATCAAACTGATATAAGCTACCACTCAGGCTGTTTGGAAATGTTCCAGCACATCCAAGAAGTGCTGTCTTCCTGAGAACACACAACAGCAGATGATACACAGTAAGACTAAGGCTATGCATATAACTGAGAATGTACGTTGCTTGGGGAACACAAAAACTCATTTCCAATTAGTCAAAAATATTCTCAGTTCTTGGGGGAGAAAACAAAAAAAAAAAACCCTGCTCAAAACAGAAGGCAGCATTTCATACCTAAAGATTTTAACTTTCTGAAACGTGGCTACAGAAGACACTGACAGAGGAAACACTTTAAATGTTTATTGCATATTCTGCAAAAGAGCCATTAATACTGTTTTTCAGAGAGACTTTAAAATGTTCTCTGTTTAAAGAGAAAAACTAGAAACACATCAATCTGTATGCACATATATTATTAAGTTTCCATTCAAATTTTTTGTTAATGAAAAAATTTGCCACATGGGTTTTATATCTGCTGTATAGAACACAACACCACAATCCATATACTTGTATCCCCTGAAGAAAACTTGAATTAAACTGTGATTTTTTTTTCTCCTGAAGCCTTAACAGCATATTTAGCAGCATACTTTAACCCATTAATATCTGTGCCATATTGTTCTGCAGAATAGTATTTGATTTAGAGGAAGAATTACAACCCTTCCATCTAAAGCCTGTTTATCTGGATTTCCTTGTCCTCTGGGGGTGTAGTGCACATAGTAAAGCTCTTGTGTCTTTATTCTATTGGCTTTGCATATATGGAACAAAATTTAAAACAACAAAAAAACTATAAAGCATAAATTATATCTGTCATCAATAACGACATAAGATAGTCTCAGGCCAAAAGATGGGCTTTGACTGCCATTCCCATCACCATCCCTTAGGTACTCTAATCCATATCAAACCCTAAATGTTTTTAAGCAACCATAAAAGAGAGACATACTGCTTTCTACAAAGTCATTAAGAAGTTTTCTCTACTATTCATACTTTGCAGTTCTCCATGGCTTTCATTTTACCTTTAAATAACAAACTCAGCATTATCTAGCACACTGCCTCTAAAAATTCAATCAGCAGCACTTTCTTCACAGCCCATGTTTAATCTTAGCACTTGAATAGTATTCCACATCTTCAAAGCAAGCACAGTAAAAATATTTAAGCTAATCCTCATGACACTTCAAGATCTACATTAGTTAAATGACTTAAAACAAAGTGAAAAGATTTCTAATACAAAGAACAAATAATTCCAAAATAGGGAAATAAATACAATATACATTCATTGTCCTGAACATGCATCTGAAACTCCAGGCTGCTTGAGAGACAGCATAGCCCACACAGTGAAGATATTCTGGAATGTGTTAGTAGTAGAAAGCCAGCACTGCGCACGTAACGTCTCAAGAACAAACCACTCCTAAGAACACCTCACCAACCCAGCTTCATTTGCAAACCAATTTTTGTCAGCACACCCTACTCCTTCCAGTCACCCAGACACAACGCTCAACTTGGTCTCCTGAGTGCAAACCCAGAGTGAAAAGCTGCTGGAGTGGAAAGCACCTCCCTGCCCTGGATTACAGCTACATCAGCCATGGAGAGCAACCTGCCCAGGCAGCAATTCACCCACCTCACCCCTTCCTGGCAATCCTCGGGCAGCTGAGACTGCCACAGTCAGAGCCTCTGCTCTGCAGCCGTTTGGCAAAGCTAGTGTAGCCTTGTCCTACCTGCTCGCTTGCTCAGTAACTGTGGCAGGTTTACAAAGTCTGTAAAAGCTGTATACATTTAAGCAGGTATACATGTATACAGCTGGATACACATAAGCATTTTGAAGACCAGGTTTTCAAAGGTATTTAGGTATTTAACTCGTTTACTACTACCAAAGTCAGACAACTAACTCTCTGCAGCTCTAGGCCTTCATTCTGTGCAAACTATTGTCTCCTAGCTCCAGTTAGAGTTAATCTGATTATTTGGCACAAACAACTCATTTGTGTCACTTTCTCCAGTCAGGTTCTTTTTGCTTCCTTTCTCTGGCTCTCTTGGTATGTATTGGCTTCTTCTTTCTTTCATGTTAGATTACATAGTTCAAATTGATCCCCACTTGTAGCTTACTGCTGGGACTCCACTTGGTATCTCATTTCACATTTAATTTAAAGTAGAGGCTATAAAACCAAGGTGGACAATTGGGATCTCATTTAGGCAATCAAACTATGCTGATACTGCCATCAGCTGACCACTTACTTACAGAGAGCATGAGAAAGTCTTCCAGTTCATAAACTGTCCAAGTTTATCAAAACCAACTTTGTTGCACCTGGTAAGGCCACCACCTCCCTCCCTTACATGTCTCTCGGGAAAAATACTTCAACCACACAGGAGGAAAATGTCCTCTATAAAGTTGTTTAGGACTGATTAAGCAAAGCTCCTCAGTTCCTCCTGCAGAGAGAAAGGGTCAGGTACTACTCAGGGCTGGCACGTCTGGAGCTGCATTTGCAGTGATGAATGCTGTTTTTAACCACAAAGCCACCCACAGTAAATCACTGTAGAGTCACTCATACAACCGAGCAGTTCCTAACTTCCCTTATCTTGATCAACTGAATAGCCAAAATGTAAATGGAAAAATCAACAGTATCTTTTTTGGCCCTTCTTGCTAGTTGTATCTGCTATGTCAGAGAATCTCTCCCAAATTTTTTTATACAAACTATTTCCCAGATCTGCAGAGCTGGAAACTTGACTGCAAAAGGGAATGATGTGGGAGGCAAAAGGCACAGATGTTTTTCACAGGGAAGCTTAATTAATTATGTTTACAACAGATAAATGATATTAAAATTCTTTGGAAGTGCCAAGTTTTCTTCTCATTTACTACCACAAACAGTCATGGAGAACAAGAAATAACATGACCACTGTACTTGGTGATTGATTTTAGATTGTGACTTAAGTGTTCTGTAGCTTTTTCTTTCAACAGACAATCACAGACTACATAATACAATAGTGGAAAGCTCTTCTAGTGCAAATAAAGGATGTGTGGGGGGACTAAGAAAAAAAAAAATGCTCAATTGCTGCCCCCTCTAATATGTTTCTATGGTATTGGAACCTCAACCCGCCTTTTAGCTATTCATGTCCATGCTGGTTTTATTCTGTTCTGAAAATAACTTTGTTCCATTAGAAGGCACTGCTCCCAGGTGAAATAGATAAGAAATAGATAAATACAAAGGATGAGTTGGCAATTAAATGCTGTTTTTCTTACTCCAGCTTCTACAGAGGGTTTGTCCTTACTGGCAGTCCCAGCTGGAGCACTACAGTGCCATCTTTCTCTCTGAGCAGTGTTTGCAACAACATTTAACCTGCCTTGGCCATGGGACAAAGTTGTTGTCAGGATGAATTATGTTGGTGTATGCTAAGCAGGCAATCATTGCAGCTATTGTGCATCCCAGCATCTCTTTTATATAGCTACAAACAGTTGCCCCACAGCCATTTTGCTGTGGCCATCCAGTTTCAGCAACACCTTAGTGAAAGAATGTGAAATCCCATTAGTTAACATCCTCTGTGCTGTGTGATTGAAATACTGCAGTTGTGTAGCATGCCAAAACAAGTGACTCCTGCAGAAACAATGGCGCTGGATTACAATGGAATATAGGTGAGACAAATAGGTTTAGCTGGCACAGCTCGTGAGCAGCCTTTGCTGATGAGAGCTAGGCAGGCTGATAATGCATTGCTGTGTTCTGGGAACAAGCACAAATCCCTGCAGCCAGCACTCCTGACTAGCATGTTACCAACCTGAGTAGAGGCAAAAGTTCAGTGTCTTAAATAGCAAAGAAGAGATTTCTCAAAGCAAGCTGGGAGCTTTCCTGGGAATCTTGCATATCTGGCTCAGGAAGCTCAGCTCTAGAGATGGTGTGGTTAAATAAGTTGAAAACTGTGTGACCACAGAACTTCAGAAGCAGTCTTGATGTGTTAGGTCTGTGCACTGCAAAGTCATTGATTTTTGTTCATATAAGCAGTTATGCATTTAAGCCAATATGATTTAGAAATTGTCTTTGTCAGCCTTAGGTTGCAGGTCATATGAGGTGGTGATCAGCCTAACAGGATGTGTTAGGAAAACATAGGATGAAGAAGATTACAATTCCAGGTAGTCCTGTGAATTAAAATTCAATAAACCTGTGCAGATACTAGTGAGCAGTGCTTGATATGACACAAACAGAGTCTAAAACACAAACCCAGTACATCCTTTCCCTTTGTCTCCCACAAGATAAAGATTTTCCCATACAGTCATTAACTCCAACAGGAAATTAATTGTGCTTCAGTGACTTAAAATGACGTTCAAAGCTCCTAAAGCAGCAGCTCAGCTGAAGTGAGCCAATGCTTACAAAGAGCACATGCTACCAGTTACACACTTGGAGACTAATTTACAGTAGTGCTGAGTGCTCACAAGTGCCAGCTGCAGCCACATGGAATGGAAGGAGATCAGCACATCTGAAGATCAGGTTCTTTGATTTAAAGAGACACAGAAAGGCTACCTGTGGGATGAAAGTATGGAAGACAATGACAATCAGAAAGAGCTGAGCATTTTGGAAAAACAAGTTGAAGCCCACAAAATAATCTGATCTGCATCTCAATCCTCAGAAAGGCATAAAACTCAGCACTCTAATAATCTGGGGGTAAGAATATCTGCAGAGAAGAAAAAAGTGGTGCTGCAGTAGCTGAGTTTTTAACTGGACAGATGCTTGATGGGTGTACCTAAAGGAAGGCTATTATGTTCTCCAGCCTTTAGAACCCATCTCTGCAAATGGTAGGTGTAGGAATTCTTGTATTTCTGTAGAAAATATAGCACAAGCAGATACCCACATACACAGCCTTGTCTGCCCAGCTGTTCAGAGTTTCCAAATCTGCATAAATATAATAAATCGTATTTTACTACAAAATATATTCTCTCTAGTACCCATAAATATGGCAGTTTATTGCAAAATCTTGATTCAAGGGTATTTCTATGCCCTCATTTAGTAATTGCCTCACCCACTGGCAGCTACAGCTCTATCAAGATGATCCTGGTGATATTCATTATATAGTTAAATATTAAAACTATGTCACAGTCTACTCTTTCTCCTTTCCAACCATAAAGGAAACGTGACTAAAGCTTTGTGGTTTTGGTAGCCACAGAGGAGGAATTGAGTACACCAGAAACATGTTACAAGTGCTTTGACTTTGTAAATTTGCCCATTCCCACTTGTGTCAAACTGCAGGCTATAGATTGGATCAATGATGTCCACAAACGTGAAAATGAAGCTAAGTATTTCAGACTGTTTTGTCAAGCTGGAAAGGTTCAGTGCTGACCTTCTTTTTAACTTTTCCTTTGCCCTTCCTCATCCTCAAGACTATGGAACAGTGGATAATGCCTTCACCTGTGCCCTGCTGCTGTTTCTCGATTGTGATCAATTTTTTCTGCCTCTGGAAATGCAGAGAGAGCCTGAGTAAACCGGACCACACCAGTGTGTAGCAGTAAAAAAAAGCCTCATTCTGTTGGATGTAAAACATAAAAATGGGAGAGAGAACTACTTTGTAGCTCATCCAATATTTTTAAGATAAAAGTGTCTCCACCTGTCCTATCACTTAATAAAAAGAGTTGAAATATACACATTTGGAAAGTAGGATGCTCCCAGAACCTGTGAGAATCACTGGACATCCACATGAAGCTTTTCTCTTCTCTTGTCTTCTTTTTCTTTTCTTTCAGTGTGATCCACACCATAAATCTTCCAAACAATAAACTCCCAAAGCCACCCTGATTGCCTGCATTCAGAAGGCAACTGCAATGTACTGCAGAGAGAGAAAAAGCACAAGTTAATACAGCCTCAAACACCTTTAGATAAGTACAGGCTTTCATCTGTCTAGAGAAATAGATGGAGGCAATGCATTTAACCTGGAAGAACAACTCCAAGATAAGCTTCCCCTTGGAAACTGGACACAGAGAAAAACAAGGTGATTCCAAAAGGCAAATAGGATATTCAGAAGAGGCTCAGAGGACAGCAAGTGGAAAGGAGGTGCCATTTTCTAGTTCTTCAGGAAAGATAATCTGTCAGGGCTCCCTAGTCACTGAATGCCAAATACTGTGATAAGTACATTGCTAGTATGCTAAAACCCCAATTAAATAGTTTATCTCATCACACCAATGTCAAATCAAGCTTCACACATTGCAGTAACACATTTTGAAAGAACAATATTTATGGCATTTTGTAGAGAGGAGATGGATAGAAATGTCTATAATTTCTTTGCTGTGTTATGCATTAATGCTTATTATCAGTTGTTACCAGAGCTGAGCAATTTGTGAATATGTTATTTTAAGCCACCCCTGCTGCAGCCTGTAGATGCCTTGAGTTTTGCCTATATTTATGCAATTAAGCAGCATTTCGGTTTCCACTGCCAGGGGTGATTTCTGTGGTAATGTGTTGTGAGCTTCTCTCCAGAATAGGCTTTCAATAATACAGATCCAACTAAAGCTTTAGTGTAAGCACACTGTTGAAGCTTGAGGATGAAATGCACAAGGTTTGAGCACTGAAAATAAAGGCAGGTTGGGTATCTGTCTTCTTGTTTTTTCTTGGCTGGCTGAGCAAGCTTTGCCAAACAGGAAATGATCTTGCTATGAATTTAATCAGCGTTGCATTTAGTGTGCCCTAAGTTTCACATCTTTCCATATTTTCTCTGTCTATAACTGTTTTCCAACAGCTGTTAGTGAAAACTGCAGGAAAAAAAACTATATTCTGATAGTCTCTTAAATATATATACACTAATCTGTATACAGTTTCTCATATGCTTTGACACAAATTTGGATAAAATGGACTATAGGTGCTACATGTCCTCAATGTTCCTTGTAAGAAATTGAAGGAAGGGGAATAATTAGAAAATAAACAGAAGATATTTAGAATTAACAGGTTTCTCTAGGATAAAGAAGAACCTAATAGTGCCATTAAAAGTTGCATGTGACTCATGTTTATGGTGGATCATCAAACTGCATGCAAACCCTTGTGCAAAGCTCCCACTGAGACCCACAGGGGATGTTTAATGTCATTTACTCATAAAAGTCACACTTTGCAGAGGACCTAATCAGCAAATTGATAAAATACACTGAGACTACACTTGCTTAGCTTGAAATATCCAAAGTAAATGCAAATACTGGTTATGTCTGACCAGAATGAAGCTAACACAGTTTACTCTGTGCCTCCAGGCTCCCAGCTGCAGTCCCAGTAAGCCTGATCCACCTTGCCCAGTAGCTCAGACTGCAGCTGAATGTGAAGACCAGCCAAACCCAAGAAAATCTGTCTTTCTAAACACCAGTCACCTTAAGCAACTTAAGGAAAGGTTTTTAACTAATACACTTGAAAAAGAAATGTGAGAAATATATGCTTTTCCTCAGCTGTGTACAGGGAAAATACCAGATAAGATGTATCAGGTAAAAAGTTCTACCAATTGCAGTTAAAAGAAACTGGACACAAAATGTTTGCAGAATTTATTTGTTTGCTTTAAAGTGCAGTAATTAGACCTGTTGTAGCCCTGTCAATGTGTACATGTTTTGAAGATGCTGCACTCTCATCTTTCAGGGAAGAAGTTCAGGGCTTGCAAAGAAAAAAATCAACATGGAATCTACCCCTCATCCCTGAACAAGTATAGCTGCTTTCTGAGTGACTTAGACTGGCATATTTGTAGAAGGGTGGTCCTTCATTCTCTGAATAACCAGCTTATAAAACAGTAGGCATTGCTGAGGGCAAGAAATCAAACTTGATGTTCTGATGGAATATGGCAATTCCTAGAGCACCACCAGTGGTTCATTTCCATACAAAGTCCTCCAAACAGCCAGATAAGAATTTTACCCTCCCTTGCATATCTCTGTCAACAGAATTTGCATTGCATACAATATTTATGACATCCTTCAGGCATTCCACATGACTTGTCTCACACTGGCATCTGCACTTGTCCAGGTGCATGTCATGTTCCCTGACAGGCTATGGAATAACCTGTCCCATGGAGCATGAAGTTCTCTGACTCCAAGAGGCAATCATGGGACTAAGTATCAAAATGTTTAGTTGAGATTATTATACTGAGACTGTAAGATATTATGAATTAGCTCTGTGAAAATACCTGTTCAAGGAAAAATTAAGGCACAGCAGGCATGCCACATTAAGAAACCGTCTGGCACACCAATAGCTAATTGGTTGTTATCGTTTAGTATATTTGCAGAATGGAGCATAAGGAAACAATTAAGCCTGCATACCACTTAAAAGCTGTAAAGTGATTTTTGAAAATCTTGTTTGATAGAAAATAAGAGCAGCTTCCAGCCTGCTAAGTAGGCAATGCAGTTTTCTTCTGATGTTATCTCACTTACATAGCATTTAAGATCAGAATGCACACTCTTCCCCTGCTTTTATTGTCAATTATCTTCTCTTTAATGAAACTGCATATTTTAGAGGCAGAAAACAATCCCACACTTCTAAAAAAGTGAACTGAACAGGAGCTGTTTACTTTGGAGTGTTTAGTAACATCAGACCAACTTCCCTTCAAACTAAGGGCTGGCTTTTAGTCTATTTCCTGAGCAGCATTTTCTATTCAAATATGTGTTAGGTATCATTTTTCCCCTCAGTTATTGGAAAGTATGCAAAACAAATACTAGAAAAAATGTGGTTTTCATTTCACTATAGAAAGCACACACATTTAGGGGTTTAGCACAAGTAAATTCCCTTTGAAATAAGGAACCCCCAGCCACAGTCTAGATGAAGGGAAAAAAAAGAAGACATAAAGCAGTTTTCTCCCCTGTCAGCATGCTAAGCATAGAATTCACCTGTGATTTCTAGCAAATATTTTCAGTGAGAGCAAGATGAGGTCTTTATGAACTGAGAGGTAAAGACAAAATATGCTTCACTGAGCTCTGGAAATAAAATATCTTCCCTTTTGGTAAGACTACAGGGGGGGGTTTATCTTTTTCCACTTGTTTGGGATGAAATCTATTTGTATATAACCAGCCTGTGGACATATCATCATCCTATGTATTTTTTGTCATCTCTAAAATGTCCTAGAGATGCCTTCTCCACCCACCTCCCCCTCTTTAAGGAGTCCATCATAGCAAAACATAATTCATGTGAGTCAAAAAAGATTTACTGAAACAGATTGCTAGGTTTTCTACTGTTCCAAGCACTTGCCTACATGTGCAGTGTATCTGCCCCTAGCCACAACTTCTTTTCAGAGTACCTCACCATCTCCTCATTGGACTGGGGTGCATCTGACAAGGGCTGTAGTCATTTGTCTGCCCCCAGCACCAAGTTCACCATAATGCTTCCTAATGGCTTCCGAACACACTGCCCATCTGCTGCCCCAAGGTGAGCTGACAAACAGCTGACAAACAGCCAGCAGCTCCTTTTGAATTTGAGCTGATGTCCTGTCTGTGCACAGCATTGCAAGCACTGCTGAACGGCCTTTGCCTGGGTGCTGCTCCTGTCCCTCCTTCCTCACATCATCACCTCTGTTTTTATACTTCTGGCCATTCCACAGTAACACCAAAGGTGTTAAAGGATGATCTTGTGCCTCCCTCTGCACTTTCAGACACTTATGGACCATACTGGATCTCTTAACTATCCCAAAGACCCACAGATGTTACTGAATCTGGAAAAATGCTTGGTAACTATTCTAAATTTACTTCAGCTGCACGCCTTGATCTGGACATATTCCTAATAATTCCATTTCTCTGGCTCTAAATAGAATTCTTCAGATGCTGTGTGCCCTCTTCATCCTCAGTTTTTGACGTAGCTTTCACCTCAGCTTGATATCCCACTCCCAGTACCCTCCTTGGAGCTGTTAGACCTTGGTACAGTGCTGGATCTGTTTTTTTGGGGGGTTGGGCTTTTTCTGTTTAGCTGGGGGGTTTTCCCCTTTTTTTTTTTTTTCCCCAAGAACATCTCATGAAATTCATAGCAAAGGTTGTCAAGGAGCTGATACCTCTTTCTTATATTAGTGTCCTGACCCCAAAACTGAGCACTGCAAGATGATCTATACCCTACAGAGTTATTGAATGAATATTACACTTATGACTTTTTGCCTGAAGCTTCTGAGGTATTGTATTTTATGGAGGCTTTGACACTTTCAGGACAAGTGTCAAAACCTGACTGTAATTTGTTTTGACAATATTTCTGTTAAAATATATTGGGCATCACAAACAATATTTTTGACCTTGTACTTTTTGAGATCCGAGAGTGCACAAGATTTCACAGCAATCTGTCAAAAATATTACTGTATCTTGAACATGAACTTAAAATTGTCTCTACAGAGCCATTTTTATCCTTTATTTTTAAAACAAAAGGAAGACATGTAGTATTTGTCCCAAAGTTTAACTGACAGCAATAATTATGGCTAATGAAGACAAAGGGACAACATTTTATGAAAGTTTATCATTCTGACCTGACTGAAACATCTGATGTGTTCTATTTTCATTGGGGATTTTATGTTAAAATAGCCATAGCTTGCTACCATCACAAGTAAAAGGGTTAAGGTTATTGCAAGGTCTCTCTCATCTGGAGAGGAAGCAGATAAAACCGAAACAATTTCAAAGCTTCCTTCTTTATTCTTAAATTAGACCTGGTAACATCCCTCTGCATTACGCATTGACATTCTGGCAATGAATTACTAGTTCACTGCTCAAGAGTCAAGATCTGTTTTTAAAATTTACTTTGTATTTCCAAGTGTCAGTTGAAAGGACCTGGTGTAATTATGGTCAAATATTTTATTACAAGATGTCCTATTAATCCAACAAACACAAAGGTAACTTACCTGGAATTTTCTTATGGAACAACTTAAAAACAGTCTGGTCACTACACACTCTCTTCCCAGATAAATCACAACCTTTAGAAGTTGTTTTTTAATCCAAGTTATTTTCATTAATTCACATCAATGTCTTTCATATTTGATTTGTTACATTCAGTAAGTTTGTCCAGCCTTCACTTGGAAATACTAAAAGATATGTGATGCCTTGTATTTGTGAATTATTAGCTACTGGAATAATCTTAAGAAGTTTTCTTATGTTTTTAATTTAATGTCTAGCATTGTCTTCAAATATGTTATACCCTCTCTAACCTCAATTAGAGGGAATCACAGATCTTTCAAAGAACAAAACAGAACCCAAAATCTAAAGACCTGGACCAACTCCTAGAAGTCTGTGCAAATCCCCCTGTAATTCTCAGGGTGTTTATGGTAATTAAAAAAAAAAAAATCACATGTTCTACAGAAAACCGATATATAGCCCCGTGGCTTAAGAAGCAGTAGATGGAAGTTGTAGTTCCTGTACACATTCACCTGTCTGTTGACAAAAAACATATATTTTGAGAAATAAGAGGGAAAAAAACCCCAATGAAGTCCATATAATAATAATAAAATCTTAATTTAAAATCTTAAATTTCTGTCAGAGACATCTTTATCTTAGCTGTAATTGTGCAAATATTGTAATAAACAGTTTAGTAAAAACATGTGTTACCTTGGAACCCAATTGCCCACATGTGGTACCAGTTAGGAAGCTGTTGGTGCCTACAGAGCTGCCACCCCAGGAGCGCTCTCATACATTCTTTGTCACATCTGACAGCCCCCTGTATCAACACCACAACAAATTTAAAAGAAAGAAAATCAAATAGTGCAGTATTCCACAATTGTAAGTGACAAACTACTCTTAGACTTCTTATCAACTTATTTTGCCTCTACAACCAGATTTCATAAATTATATGCTAGTAAGTAGCTCAGCAAAAATATTCCATACAACATCTTACTATTTGTAATAGAAACAAGCATAAAATAGTTATAGAGGAAACAGCAAAATAGAAATTTTACACATCTAAATGCAATCTCTAGCAATTCAGGTCTTTTCTCCTGCTAATAATAGAACTGCTTAGATTCAACAGCAGAAGACAATTACATGTCACGGAGTGGCCTAATATAAAATGAGAAACTTGTAATAGCTGCAAGAAAAATGACATTATTAGCATTCATAGCACAACCAATAATGTACTGTATTTCCATTACTTAAGAGTAGCATTTTTTTATCTATTCAGAGCAATTCTGGATATGAAGGTCTAATTCCTGGACACAATCTTATTACAGCATCCAAGATCAACAGGACTATTGCTGCCTTTCCTCTGCTCCCAGGACTTGTGGGCACAGACTGTGAGGACACAGTCAGGTTTAATTATAATGAAAATGTCACACAGAGAGGCAGGGTGTTAAATCACCATACAAAAATTTAAACTGGAAGCTGGTAAGATTTTAATAACGCTGTTTGTGAATTATGCTTCCAATAACACATAAATGTATTATGGAGATTTAGCTGCTATAACGCAGTTTCTTATGGTTTAATGTATTTGAAATGAGAACGGCTGTACTTTGTGGTAACAGAAATACCAATTATGAATCAAACTCTTAGTTTAATTCACTTAATAATAGCTGCAGTTAAGGCAGACGTTTAAATGCTTTCTCTTCAGTTTGTGAAGAGAGACGATATTCACTCCCCCTATTTATGGGAGTACAGTCATGGGAGCCTCTTCTTCCACGGGGACACCAGCCATCACTGCACAGCCGAGTGCCCTCATGGAGCCTGTCCTGTCCCCTGGGCTGGGGCTGCGCCGGGCCAGCTCCTGCCTGTCCCTGTGCCTGTCCCTATCCCTGTGCCTGTGCCGAGCGGCTGCGGCCTTTCCCCTCCCGCCGGGACAGGCCCTGCGGGCGGCCGGCGGCGCTGGGCGCTGCTCTCCGCCCCTCGGCGCTTCTGCCGGCCGAGCCCCGGTGCTGCGGGGAGCCTCTGAGAGGAGGGGTCGGGGCTGCCCCGTGCCCGACCTGGCCAGCTCCAGCTCTGAGGGGGGAAAGTGCGGGGAAAACATGGGAGGAAGGAGGCGTGGGGGCAGGCGGGCCGGAGGGGCAGCGGCGGGAGGAGCTCCAGGGTCCGCCGCAGCCCCGCAGAGGCCGTGGCGGCGCAGAGCTGCCCTGCGGGAGCAGAGCCTGCGGAGAGGATCCACCGGCACAAGCTCTCGGCTGTGCGAGCTGAGGGTGGCACCGGTGTTTGCTCTGGCCCGAGCCACGGGAATTGTCCCCGCAGTAACCCGGCGGAGAACAGCGGCAGCACCAGGCAGGCTGGGGCTGGCCCGGGGCAGCCTCCTGGAAAAAGCTGCTCGGCCTTCGGAGTCTTCTGCATTTGACGGACTAATGAAGAGAGGAGGAGCATCTCTCTTCTTCCAGTACAATCGCCACAACAAAAAGTTGTGATTATTTTTTTTTTTTAATCCCATGGTGATGTACTGAATTCTACTTCT
Source organism: Vidua chalybeata (assembly GCF_026979565.1). NCBI lineage: Eukaryota > Metazoa > Chordata > Aves > Passeriformes > Viduidae > Vidua > Vidua chalybeata. The sequence continues at coordinate 15,827,058 of NC_071538.1, read as the reverse complement.
AGATAGTACCTCTGTAAGAAAAATTAACATGTTACGGAGAATGTGGAAGAAGGGATATTTATTGTATTACAAGATTTTTTTAGCTCATATATAGTGAAGCATTATTCCATTTAAAAAAGGCCTCATCATAATCCTGACCAAAGAGGAGCCATGACAGAGCCTGACAGCTCAGATTTGTCCTGACTGCTTCTTTTAGGATTTAAATAGCAGCTTTCAAACTCAGCACCTGTCCCTATATTTGCTCTAGCTGGAAGTGAGAGCATCCAAAATTTACACAGATGGACACCTTTTGGCCTCAGAACAGCTGCCAGCCCTTCAAAAGCTGCAGAGATTCTGCTTCCACAGTTCCATCAGTGAGAATGCATCCCCAATATTTCACATAGATTTAATACTAAATTAAATATTGATAACCTTTTCCTCTTTAAGTTCTGTTTAGCATTTTATCTCAAATTGGCACTAACCCACCCCCCCAATACAACTGCAAAGATTTCAATCCCTAAGTCTATGAAAGCTGCAGTTAAGTGATTTACTTCACAAGATCATAATTAAAAGTTTATTTGCATTGTACATAATCACCAGTCTTACACTCTATCTTGCAATTACAGGAGTACAGGAACTTTTAAAGAGGTATTAAAGGGATTTGAACCTGCATTATCTCATTGCTCTTACATAACCAATCAATAAACCAATTTATTGTCAATGACTGGACTTGCCTGGCTTATTCTTCATAGTTGTCTACCCCAACAGTAAAACTCACTTTAACATTCTGGGCATTTCAGATCCCACACTTTAAAGTCCAACGCAACACAAATCCCTCATTATCCTGCAGCATCCCATCTTTAAAAACCCACGAGAGTGCCATCTGAAACCAGCCCCCTGGCCAAGTGCAAGGTTTGGGACTTGCCTTCCATGGGCTCCAGCTCCACCTCTAGGTACTTCCATCCACTCCCCACCAAACTTCTTTGAAGAAACAATGTGCTGATACATTAAGAACCTCTCTGAATAATAGTCACACTTCTGCCTTATACTATTGCTTCCTCCAAGACTCTACCTTCTCAAGCCCAGAAAAAGCAACAAAACAAACAAAGAAACACAAAACAAAACATGAAATACTAAAAAATCCTATTAAAGTCTGTTTTCTGTATGTAAACCACTGGCTAGTCAACATTCTTTCCTGGCTTTAAGGAGAGCAGCTGCCAAGAAATGCCTTCAACTGTTTACACTGCAAGAGACAAGTTCCAGCTGAATGTTATTTCATGTTATTCCCATACGTAAAACATTTTAAAATATGCAAGTTACTTTAGCTTTAAGCAAAGTGCTAAAATACAAAGACCAGAACTTCTTTATTAAGAAGGCAGTACCTTAGTTCTGCTCATCTCTGCTTTTGGTGAAATGAGTGAAGTTACAGCTCACTCCACATGTCCTTAGCCATTACTCTATTGCACACTCAAGTTCCACCTTATTAGCCAGACATTTTTTCCAGAAGAAACTCCCATCTGAATGGGAGCCTCATGTGTTTAAACAAGAGGGCACCAGCACCCATCTCCTCTGACCCCCTTCTTGCTCATGGGGTAATGAATCGTCATAGTTCTAGTAGTTCCACGATTATGGGTATAAGATGTAGAACTTCCTCCCGTTTTTAAATAGTGCCAGCTCATCTCAAAAGGTTAAAAAAAATCACCTCATTGTATGCAACAGACAAATAAAAATGCTATAGCATAAGAGGCAATGTGCAACTCTGACAGTTCTGCTTGTGGAAGAAGTTATGCAGACTCCTGGAGTCAGGCAGCAAGAGCAGCTTTTCTCTTGCAGACAAATCAGGTATTCCAGATATTTAGCACAGCTTTCCCTTGTGTCAGCAGCTCCTGTGAACAATCCATCCAAGCAAAGAGGACACACACTTTCTGTCTCTCAACAGTGGTATACTTGAAGAAAGGCTCACAGGTCTCAGTCTATACGTGCAGGTAATAAATTACACTTAGCAGGCAGGAGAGAAGGGTAGGAAGGTCCCTCAGACAAGATCAAACTGTAGAAATGTCCCTCAGGCACATCCTTGTTCAGTCATTTTGTTTGCTAGGGTTGCATTTGTGACACAGGAGTACTCAAGGCTGGGGGCTCAGAAGGGGTCTGCAGAAGCCTTCCAAATTCCAGTGATGTGAGACAGGGATAGTTCTACATATCCAGAGTCAGCTGGATGAAGCAAACATCTTAAAAAATCTCCTTTCACTTCGTCTGTGTTATCAAATACACACAGCAAGATTGTTGCATCTCAGCAGTCTGTGCTGACACCTCACAGACACCAGAAGAGCATTCTCAGTTGCATTTCCAGTTCTCCTTCTCATCAGTATCTGAATGGGTGTGTAGTGAATCCTTTGAGGAGAAAGAAAAAGAAAAAAAAAAGCAGAAATTTATTTTGTGCCCACTTCTCCTTCATTCCTTATTGCAAGAGGAGGATCAAAGAATCCCAACCCATCCTTTCACCCAGAGGACCAGGTAGTGTTACACAACCCCAACACTGCAGTGTCGATATTTTGCCACCAAGAGCTGCCCTGCTACATGCCCTCTCTGCAGTTTTATCTCTCCTGCTACTACAAGTGTTGCTCTTGCTTAGGAAGAAAAAGAAACATCTTGGTGCCCACATCTCTGATCCTGGTTGCACCAGGCAGCCTTTGCTAGTGTGAGATTTTTCTTTACCTGGGCTGGAAGCTGATGACGTCTCAGCTGTCTGTAGAACTGCAGCACAGCAGGATCAGCTCTCACTGCTTTTGGGTCAAAATCCAGAACACGGAGACCCTCAAGGCTTCGGGCTCGGGAGAGGGCTACATAAGCCTGCCCACTTTCAAAGACACGAGACAGGGAGATTTCCACACAGTCTAAAGACATGCCCTATCAAAGGCACAGAGAGCTTGGTTACAGAGCAAACAAACAAGAACTTTGTGGTGTATCAACACTAACCTGTCCTGTGAGTCTGTCCAAGGTACTATCTTTGGTAAAAGGTTTTGATTTAAAAAAAAGGGAATCAGTAGAAAGCAAAGGCATTTTTCCACTGTCAGGAAATTTCTAGTAGATAGCAGGATCCACTAACTCCAGTAAGGCTCTTGTTGCATCAAACTCCATACTCCAACACAGCAGGGAAGGAAATCCTGTTGGTTTCACCCTTAGTAGTTAACTGGGACAGGCACTTTTCTCAAGCAGTCCTGAGAATTTGGGTAAGGCCTGGCCAGCCCTGTCTCATGGCTTGTCCCAGGTGCAGCAGAATTTGCAGCATGGCCTAGTTTCAACTGTGTCATGGGCATAAACTCACAGGTCACACATCTCCAAGACCAGTATTTATCAAGTATGAAGTCTTCTGGAAATGAAGGAACTTTGAAAATATTACACTGTTACACTGAAAGTTATATTGAAAAAATCACCACTGCACACCACCAAAGGGCAGGTCCAGCCTGAAGAGCACAGCTGTGGCTCCAGCAGCTTCCTCAGTTACCCTGCAGAGCTCAGGTCCCTAATGCTCTCAGGGGAGCACTACCCTCCTCACCCTACAGTGATAAATAATGCTGCTTTGTAGTCCAACACCAACTTTGCAGGTGGCAGTGCCCTTAAGGAAACCCCACTACCACTAACAGCCCCACAAGCAAAAGAGATGCCATCTCTCTGCAGCTAGACACATTCTGGAGCTTCCCCCCCCAGCAAGGGCCTTTCAGCTTTCCCTCCTGTTTCACCAGCAATGCAAGCTCACCCAGGAAAAAAGGTTTAGAATGGTGTAAAAGTCTATAGACAGCTGTACAAGAACACCCACCTGACTCTTGTGAATGGAAATGGCCCATGCCAATTTTAAAGGTAATTGCTGACGACTCAGAGGAACTCCTGATGGTCCTTTAATGACCCATTTCTCCATTTTTATGAGCTGTGTGACCCCACAGAGAAACCTCACCTTAGGCAGCCCTGTAGGAATGGGAGCAGGAAAAAAACAGGGATGTATTCCTGACACTCAACAACCAGGATGTCAGCAGCTTAAGAACACCTTTCTTCTGCATAAGCCAAACCTAAATCCACAGACAGTTAATAGCATGTCACACCTACTTAAGCAGAAGAATTAAAGGCAGGTATTTTACCAGTTGTGATGCAGAGAAAAATACATTTTGCAGGTAGCAGAACATTATTCTTTGAGAAAAACAAACATTCATCAAAATTTGCTTCAACAGAACAAACGGGAAATTCAAATGAGCATACACATTTACATACAGAACACAAGAGGCCTACAGATAGCTGTAGCTGATGCAGTGCATGACATCACAGCTCGTGAGAGCCCCAAGCTTGCAGAGATCTCTCTGCTTTCCTTCAAATTACTACCAAGCTGTAAACAAAATTAAGAAGTCATCAGCCACCAATGGCAAACAGTTTTGTTATTTTCTCACTTCCTTCAACAAAAGATCAAAAGGCTTGCTTACCCTTCTGTTCACTTTCAAACCCTACAACAACACCTCGTGCCCCATTCACCAGCCCTTGAGACACATCCAGATTCTTTGCTAACATCACCTACAGAGAAAAAGAAAAATGTTTAATGCACGGCTTCTACAGCCTGTTCAGCTACCTGCAGCTAAACTTCTTGCCAGGAAGCATAAGCACATCAGGCTGATTTGGCCAAATCATCCTATCCTGCCTATTGCAGCACCATCTCCCATTTGATTGGAATTATTTCACAGTCTTACCTTCCTAACTACTTCATTTTACAGCACTGAACGTTTTACTTGAGCTGTTTCTGTCCACAGCTGTGAGCTCAGATCCAGGGAGCAGTTTCCCCTTCACCAGGCATCACCAGCCTGTGCATATACAGATTCTGGGAACAGCAAAGGAACAAGTTTCCAAAGCAAACAATGCTACTGCTAAGTACAATCCTACATCCTTTCCATTCTGACAGCCCTAGCTCAGAGCTAGGTGCCCAGTCTAGCAAATATGGCAAGTTGTGCCATACCTTTACAGGTGGGGAGGGCTGCTGTACCTGGAGCTGAGACTGCAGGCAAGGACTGCTTATGCTCTCTGCTACTGGAAAGCTTCTAAATTTGATTGGACATGTCTGTCAAAGTCCCAGCAATCATCACTGTCCCCAAGACATGGACCTGAACTCATCTTCTGTCTGGATAAGACTCTAAGCAGAAAAGATACACAGATTGGGATATCTTTGTATCCCAAAGATATCTTTGGCCTGGCATAACCATTCCAGACTGAATTTGCATTCTGTATATTAATCTACTCTATACATTTCTCTGATATTCTTCAATTTTTCTTATGCCATTTGTTCTGGTCTATCACACATGTATGTGTACACACTTACCTGAGCTCCAAGCTTTAGCTCAACTCTACCACCCACAGGACACTGAGCATCAATTAACTTCACTAGCATTGGATCACTGTCCAAAGCCTCAAATACATGCACTTCTCCTGTTAAGGAAAGAAAGACAGGACTTACAACTGTTGAACATACTCTACACAGCATTTCAGGAGGTTCAGAATTTATTTCTAACAGTAATTCCTCTTTTAATATCCATTCTGCTCTGCTGCTAGGACATCCTCACACAAACCTAGTCACATCTAACAGCAGAGAGCCCACTATTGCTTCTCTTCCCTATATAACTTCCAGAGCATGAAAAGGCACAGGAATGAAAGGTCAGCAGTAAATAAGAACTGAGCAGACAGCATTTTGAGCAGTTTCACTCACTACCAATACCAGATCTACAAAGCAGACTAAGGAAGAATCCAAGGGCCAGCAAGCCAAAAATGGCAAAAAATTAAATAGGCTTGAATTCAAGTCATGGCTGGATAGAGCATGGCCTTTCTAAGATGCTATAGAAAGAAAAAGTAGGGGTGTGGAGGCAATAAATTACCCACCCTATCTCACAGTAAGCAATGAGCTTGCTGTTTCTTACAAACCAAATAGTGACATTGTGGCTTTTTAAACAAAAAAACTTAATTTTTTCCCTAGACACCTCAACTCCAACACACAGAGCTTGGATGGTGCTGCTGTGCATGACAGAACACTAGTTCCACCCAACACTCCAGTACCCCCACTGTGTCCATGCAGAGCTCAGCCCCAGAGCCAGCAGTTTCCTCCACTGAGTTCACCTGGTAGCTGTTGCAAGCGTCTCTCATTGGTTATGTCTACATCATCTTTATGGGTGCAGAGCCTCGTAGCCAGGATCCCATCACGCTCAGACTTGTGAGCAGCTGTCTGCATCAGCTGTCTGGTAACCTCCTCTGTGCACCTGGTAGCCAGGAAAAGGGAGTTCTTCTTTAAAGTGATCAGGAACAGGTTTGAGCAGCAATAACCTCCACACAGCTAGATCAGTCTGTGCAAGCTACAGGCCTCCAGAGAGGACAGAGAAGGATACCTGCATAAAGTGAGAGAGCAGAGGCAGTGCGTGCCCCAGCCCTGCCAGCTCAGGATCCTTTGAATTCATTCACAGAAATTACAGAGGGACCCTAGGAAGGGTCCTTCCTTACCAGAGCAGTATATATGAAACCTGCCTACGTTAACTAAAGCATTTAAAGCTTTTGCCCACAGCTACACATCCTGACAGATTACAGAAAAGTGACAAACTGCTCTTTCCTCTGCTTCATCAGTGGGGAGCAGGGATTACAAAGAGAGATGAGTTTCTCACCTGCCTAAACGGATTGCACTCAGGATTGAGACAAAGGTCTTGTCAGTCTGTCTCCGCACTTCAGTCAGCTCCATGTTTATGTGGACGCATTTCCTCCAACATCTTGCCTGAAAAAATCATTCTCTTGTTAAGAAAGAGACAGACTGAAGTATGAGAAGGAGTTTAGGGACAGTTCTGTACCTGGAAGCAGAACTTGGTTTCTTCATTAGCCTTGGAGACTGGGGGTAGCTGTAAGAAATCCCCACAGATAATTAGCTGAATTCCTCCAAAAGGCTCATCCCGTTTTCTGACGGCCCTGAAAGGGATAGAAGAGAAGTTTTGAATGTCCTCCAGAATCTGGATATAGTCAGGTCCCAGAAGTTACTTCTTAATCTGTCCGTACATTCAAACCTAGACAACATGCAGTGAAAGATGTTTATCCCCAGCTGCCTCAGAAGAGCTCAAATAATTAAGCAGTACTAGTACAAGACATTAAATTTGCTTTGCTTACCTAGCCCAGAGGTTATTACCAGTCTTGGTTCTTTAGTGGCTGTTATACTACAGCTAATTCTGTCTTCCAAGAGGGACCTTTTGGGCAGAGCTGTATATTCTGGATTCACCTCTATAGACAGCACGTAGCTCAGGAGATGGAGAAAATAACCCAAACAGCCACAGCTCAATGAGCAGTGGACAGGACCAAAACCTATCTCATGGTAAAGATCAACCCAGATACTATGATTTCATTCTTCCTTAGAGCCCTGTACCAGCAGCTGCCTTGTATCCATGCACAAAACAAAAGAAAGGAAGCATACTGGAAGTTTAGAGAAATTAATTTCTGCTACTTTGATCTGACAGTTGCTCACCTTGCCACTGCTTCCAGCTTGTCAAAGAACTTGCCATCCACCATTGAAATCTCATCAATAATTAAGTGCTGGCAGGCCAGCCAATGCTGGCGCACCCCTGGCCTCTCTGCCAGCTGAATGCACTGTTCCAGCGGCGCCTTCCCAGAGCCTATCCCTGTCACAGGACAAAAAACCAATGCTTTAGGATGCTCCTGATTCTTTGGGAAGGGAGTAAGAGCTCCCAGCCCATTGCTGTCGGGCAGGCCATCACCTGCAAAGGCGTGGAGAGTAGTGCCACCGATGTGACAAGCCGCCACTCCCGTGCTGGCTGTAGGGTAGGTGACGTTCGGAGGGAGGGAGCCCACGATTCTCTTCAGCAGGAACGACTTCCCGGTCCCTTCGAGAGAGAAGCAACAGGTCAATGGCCAGGACTATCCGCGGGGAGCCGTTGAGAGTCGCCGGGAGCCCTCACCTGCAGAGCCGGTGAAGAAGATGCTCTTCCCGCTCCGCACGGCGCGCAGCACCGCCTCCTGCTCCGCCGAGAGCCTCGCCGGGGGCCGCCTCTCCGCGCGGGGCACCTGCGGGACAGGAGGGGCTGCGCTGTGAGGGCAGGGCCGCTACCCGGGGCCGCCCCCTCGCCCCGGGACTCACCTCCGCCGGGCGCTCCCCCCTCTCTTCGCCGGGGCGGCGGCGGCCGGGGCCGCGCAGCAGGTCCCGCTCCTGCACCGGGCTGATGACGGAGAAGGACGGCGGCGGCCGCTCCAGCAGGCGGGGGCGGCGCGGCGCGTCCCGCGACCCGGCGGCCACCTTGAGCCGCAGGAGGCGGAGGAAGCGGCGCAGCGCGTCCGGGGGGCAGTCGGACAGCAGCACCTGGACGCCGTCCGGCCCCGGCCGCACCGCCGCCCGCCCCTCGCCCGCGAACCGCGTGAAGAGCCTCACGGCGTCACCGGCCAGCACGAAGCTCAGCGCCGCCGCCGCCGCGCCGCTGCCGCCGGCCACCTGCAGCACGGGCTGCCGCAGCTCGTTGCGGCCCAGCAGCACGGTCGCGTTCCGCATCACGCGGCGGCGCGGGGCGAGTCCCCCCGGCAGCGGCTGCTCCACGGCCGCCGTGCAGCGCAGCTCCGCCGCCTCCATCGCCCCGCCGACCGTTCAAATGCGCCGCGTGCGCCGCCGCCAATCAGCGCCGGGGGCTTTAACTCGGCGGCCAATAGGAGGCGAGAAGGGAGGGGCGCGGGGCGGAGCGCCGGGCGGGCCAATCGGCGGCCTCGCCGGCAGCACGCGGGCGTTGCCACGGCCGCGGGACGCGCGCAGCCGGCGCGGCCATGGAGGCGCGGCGCGGCGAGAGGGACCCGCCGGACGCGCTGCAGAACCGCTGCCACGCCGAGCGGGCCAAGAAGGAGCGCCGGTGGCAGCTGCTCTTCACGCAGTACACCGTGAACCCCTTCCACCCCGGTGAGGCCTCGCGGCCACAGGGAACCGGCGTAAAGCGCCGGGGACAAGAAAAGCCGTGAGGGGAGTCGGGGGGACCGGAGGAAGGCCCGCAGTGGGGCAGCAGTGGCCAGTGAGGGGGGTAAAGCTGGAAAGGGCAACTGGTGCACTTCCCTTTTGCCTGAGGAACCGGTCTGCACACTCAGAGACAGAACCAAGACATGACCCACTTGCCCAGATGGTGCCTTCAGTGACCACACAGAAGTGAGGCAACTATTTAGGATGTGGGACTTAAAAATTCAATGTAAATACAGAGCCAAAGTAGAGTAGAAGGCCCCAAGACTACACCCTGTTCCTTCAGGTCCTGATTGCTTTCTACCTGCCAATTCACAGTCTGTGCTAGCACAGGCAGGTGATATAAGTAGATTCTTTCAGGTCTAGGTTTTTCAATAAAACAACAAAGAGAACTAATTTCCTGAGACTTGGCACTCTGCAGGCCATGCCCTGCCTGGGGTGGGACTCTGATACGGTAAGCACAGGCAGCATCCTGTTGAAGGGCCTTTAGCACAGTTAATGCCCTTCCCTTCCTAGAAGTTCTAGAAGTTGCCATTAATCAGTATTTCTAACTCAGTTTCTTCTATGCACATGCAGTTCAATAATACATATTCTATACCTGGCTGTGATGCCAAATTCACATTAAAGCCATTCACCTGTCTCATTTCTCTCCAGTTCACATGGTTGCTAGGAAGCCAATGTCTTGGCATGAGAACGTACAGGAGCCAATAGATGGTAAGAAGTCTCTGAAAAGCTTGTGGTAACTACATAAGAAAATTATTAACATGTAAGATTTAATAATTGTAATCAGTCTAAAGTATCATGTATGTGGAAACACCTTCTGTGACCATATAAGTAAGTTAAACTAATTTATGATTTTTGTTTGTAAAGCAGGTTTTTTTCCACTTTAAGGCCCTTTCCCATTACTTTCCATTTTTAGCACAAGTTTGCAGCCATGCAATTATGCTCTTATTTTTAATTAAAATATATATCAGCTAAAAATATATACAATTCCTTATATTCATACTATAAAATTTTAGTTGAGAATCTAAACCTTTTGGGAAAACAAAAATACCTGGAAGTATGTTCTCTATGTACATGTTGCCTGCCATTGCAGATTCTACCCAACCACCACGCAGGTTAAACTGCTGAAATGACTGCCCAGTCTTACTTTAGAACACTGGTAACAAGAGCAGCTGCACCCTTATTTCTAACATGCTAATTTTGTCTAAAAAACCTTAATGGGTCAGGTAAGGTTGGCCTGCTCTATTCAAGGACTGGGGAGGGTGGCAAACCAGACCAGGGAAAGGCTGCAGGTTTCAGGCAACTGTGAAAGTTGAGAGCTGTCATGGAGCACTGGTTTGTATTAGATGTGGTGTAGGAAAAGGAAGATGCAGTACAGTAGACAGGGACGCCAGAATTAACAGGACAGTACTGTAAGGCAAATCTTGAAACTTCTTCAGGAAATATTTGAGTAGAAATGTCACCGTGCATTCTGACAGTATCATTCACAGAAGCACAGAGGCTGCCTCTACCCTTGCTGTTCTTGCTGTTGCTTGGATAGTGTTAAGATGTCCCATTCTAACACATGTCCAGGGGTCACTGATTTTTAAACACACTTTTCATTTGTATTTGTGTCTCTTAAAATAACAGATGAATTCCTGAATCTTCTTCACCGTGCAGCAGTGGTGCCAAGAAAGAAATACTCAGAGCCACAAACTGAAAGCCAAGAAATTGGCTGGCATACAACACCTTTGGTGAGTAGGATGTTTAAAGACTCAGCCCTTTACAGGATTCAGAGATGTTAAGCCTGCCACACTGAAAAGTACTCAGGCAGGAAAAGAATTTGTGACAAACGAGGAAAACAAGAATTACAGGGAGTGAGCAGAGCTGTTCACAGAAAACAAGTTTTTAAAATTTACACCTAAGAGGACTGTTCACACTGGCAGAAACTTGTGAACAGAGATGCAGTACACTTCCCCTGAGAAACCTGACTGCAAAACATCTACAGTGACAGTGAGAGCTCACTGCCAAATGCCACAGGTGTACTCAGGGCTGTTTATTAAAGCGTTCAGCCATGAGAAATGGTGCAGTGAGCAATGGGAAGTGATGTACAGAAGTACTGTGAAAAGAAATGTGCTGCTGCACAGCATCTTTCAAATAAATTGCAAGCAGAACCATAAAATTAATAATCATGTAAGTATACCCAAAGTAGATTCACCAGTGAGGATTCATCTAGGGAAGTGTGAATAAACAGAAGGGAAAGAAATATGATTAACAAGTTGAGACATCAATCATATCTGGCAAACAGCTATACTGATGACTGACTCTGCAGATTAGCGTTTTGGGAAAGGCAAATTTTGGACTGTTATAAAGAGAACTAAGATAAATAAGAAAATAAGATAGTCTTCATTGACTTTTCATATTATATATCAAGTAAAGTAGTTACTCATGACAAGAGTAGAGACAGACATCCCAGCTGGGCTCTGTGGTATTAAGGAACTGCTGGTAGGATTAGTCTGACAGAGTAGAGGCAACTAAACGTGTGTGTAGGGAAGCAAGTTCGATTTTCAGAGTCAGAACGATGATGTTGTTTAATTTGCTAAGTTTTCCTTATTTGGCAGGTTTGACCATGACAAAGCAGTGAACAGTACAGTGGTACCCTGCTCTTCTGCCATTTGGACATTTCTCAGCAGTGGAATACCTTGCATCACTCCCCCCAGGAGGGACTACTACTACTACTGATTTTAGTAAAAGCTCCTGACTGTTTGTCATTTTTGTTTCCCAGGTTCCTGTCGACCGCAGCGATATCAGATTCTACTTCCCACGCCAGACAACTGAGATTACCATCCATGGCTACCCTGCACCACGGGGAGAGAAGCCTAAAGACTAGCACAGGGGGAAGGCCACAGATAGAATGTTAATGACATCTAATGTGTTAGGTCCTGCTCGTTCTCTAGCAAGTCTGGCAGATTTCTAGTGAGAGGCAATAGAAAAGAGAACTTTAATCTGTCCAGGTTTACAACCTGACAACAGTGACACAAATAAACCTATCTGTAAGGCTCTGTATTCGTCTCACTGCTGTTCCTATACCCACCTACACAAATAGTCTAAAAAAACACTCTAACATCTCAAAAAGCTTCAGACTTCTTATTTTGACATTGGCAACGTGAACCAGAACTCAAGGTCACCAACTTCATCTTAACAGTAGTGGTGGAAAAAGCTGTCAGAATGAAGGGTACAGAGGGCAGGCTTCAGCCACCATTCATTGAACAGCTAAACATGAGTTACACATAGTTCTGTGCACACCAATTAATGCGTTCACACACCAAAGCTTTAAGTAGAAAACAATCCTTCAACGAAACAGACAGTAAGAAAAAATTAGTGATAAGGCACTGGTTTCCACTGACTTTTTTTCCTTGCCACTGCAAAGCATCCAGCTTGCTCCACAGTTTACTGCTTGATGACAGCAGAAACACATCTTGCAACACAAAGAAACACAGGAACCCCACTGGGGAGCACAGTTCTCTTAGCGGGCTCGGTTCTTCATTTTCTGCCTTGCTCTCTTTCCAGGTCTCTTCTGAAAAATAAAAAAAAAAAAAAAAACAAAAAAAAAAAAAAAAAAAAAAAAAAAAAACAAAAAGACAGATTCAGATCTTTATTTTCATGTTCTCCATCTTTGTTCTAGTTCTATAGCTTGGGGAGGATACCAAAGAGAGGGTATTTGTCAGAACATCTGGAGAGGAAGGTTTTGGCACATAGGTAGCAAAGAGCACTTTTTAACTCCCTTTCTTGTTTTCCTACCAAACCACTGTCCCCAACTCTGTTAGTAACTGAATTGTGCTTAAGTCCCAAAGACATGCTGATGCTGGAGGCATCTATCATGCACTCATCTCTCCCTGCCAGACATGGCCTGGCTTCCTAGCCAACCAGGATCGTTTTCATTCAACATTTTACTTACATTAAGGGCTTTTTTCCCTCCTTTTCCTCCTCTTCCTCCTTTTCCTGGGCCTTTGTTGTGAGCCACTTTTGACTGGAAGCTGGATACATCATTAAAACTCTCCTTTGTGTTCCACTTTGAGCCCTTCTTCTTCCCACCAAAACCAAACTTCTGGTTTTTGTATCGTCTTTTGGCATTTGGTCTGAAAAACAACCAACCAGCATCACTGCCTGCATTCCTTGTTTCAGAAAGCTCTCAAGACATAAATATGGTCTAGACACTCAAGACACTCATGTTCTCCCATCTACCATCATGTACCTTTCCTCTCTGAACAAAGATGCAGAAATTACCACATTTCAGTCTCCATTCCATTTTGGCCATAGTCTTATTCTCTTTAGTGACAGAAAGCCACCTTGGACTTACTTTAATACTACATAGAACAGTTTTCTTGTTCCCCAAAATTATTTCCTAAAAAGACTGAAAATTCAGACATTCTGTGTTTAACTATCTTTCGTGTCTGGTCTCACCCCTTCTTTGTCCGTTGACTTGCATTGCCTTTTTTATTCCCTTGAGATGACGTCTGCTCTTCATCTAGAAAGTCCAGCTTGTCAGAGAGACCTGCAGGAGTGAAGACAGCACAGCTACACCTCAGAAAATACAAATTTTCACTCTAAGCAAGTAATAACAACACGTCATCCTCACTGAAGAACAGCTGCTTGGGAGGTTTTTCACTGCCACTGGCACACAATTCTGCATAGTAGCAGCTTTCCAAACTCAAGGCCCAGAACTACAGACACAGTGACCACATCACGCTGCCTACACTGCTCACACATCACTACCGCCCTTACACATTTGCTCCCCCAGACAAGTTTACTTTACCTTTCTGGTATTTCTTGACTGCATTCAACATATTTTTCTTCTCCTTTTGTCTTCTTTGCAGAACCTCAACTTGCACCTGAGATTAGAAGCAGAATGTTAGTGTTGTTCCTTGCAGTGTCCCATACTTCTGTTCTGTTTTCCTTCAGAGCAGCTAGACAGAAGACTAGACTCATCTGTGTGTTTTAGCCAGACTCTCGTGGTCACACTTTTCCAGCTCCCCACTCAGGCTCTAAATTCTTTTCACAGATCCTTTTGCACGTCCCTTTTGTAGCTCCTCACCTTCTTGCCGTATTTTCTCATTGCACGGAGTTGTTTTGCTTTCTCAGACCTTTCCATTGCTTCCTGTTTACTCTTAAGTTTCTGTCGAATCTAATTAAAGAATAGAAAAAACAAAATTTATCAGTAACACAAAAGAAAAAAAGAGAATTTTATCATTTCTGTACTGATCTGTAGCCAAAATCCGGCTAAAAAAGACAAAACCCACACAAGAGAGAAGACAAAGCCTTATAATGGGCTCTAATGGAAATGAGAGTATCTTGTCAGTCTATTTGGATGTATGAAAAAGACTTAATAGTTTCTTTCTTGTCATTATTAAAAGTAAAGCACTGAAGAAAAGACAACAGTCCTGTAGAAAACATCTTTTCTGTTCCCTCCTTGTTCACAACCATTTTTGTAAGGATGCTGCCTTATGAAGAATTACAAAGCTTTCAACACAGATCTTTGTGGTTCAGTCTAATAACTCCAATAGGAGATAAAAACTTTTTTCAAATGCAAGTCAGCAAAAGAAGAGAACAGTAATGTGCAGGATTGACTTAAGCCTTAGTACCAGCTAATTATCATTCTTCATCTTATCTAGAAAGGTTCCATCAGAAAGCAGAACAGTGACCCAATGATACATGAACCTTCAAACTAGACTCCAGCTCATGCTTCTTTAATTTATACAATGTAGTCTTTTTTCCAAATCTAAACCAAAAAATAGAGCTCGATTTTGAACAAAGGCTACAGTCAAGAAGTAAATGTGTGAAAGTCTTATTTCCTACACCAATCTAATTTCCTATCCAAAACAGATTCATTCAATAACGTACAATTGAACAATCAATACACTGACAATAAACAAAAGCTGATACTTAAACATGAAAAAAAGGACTGCATTAAAGCCACAGTCAACTGCAAGTTTTATGACAAAGAGCAAAAACACAGGCAACTTTTCATCCACTGTTACACATACTAGGAAAAATTCTCCCTTTTTAATATTAAACCCATTCAGGACAAAGTATAAATCATGTTTTTCTACTTCATCATCCAACCTGTTATAAAAATCCCCATATTGCACCAAAAACCTAAACAAAAAGAAATCTCCTGTTGCAAAGTTTCAAACTCATTGTCACAGGAATCGAAAAGCGATGAAGGTCAGTACCCACACGTCACACCTTAAATTTAATCTCTACCCCAGGCTAAAACACACATTACACTGGAAAGAAAGCTATTCATTGCACGTACCTTCTGCATCTGTTGGTCTGATTTGGCCATCTCTGCAAAGTAATCATCCGGCCTCCTCGTGGGAACTTGCAGCTTACGCAGCCTAGGGAGGGCTTCCAGGACAGCCGCCTGCGCCTGCCGGTAGCTGGGAGAGCACAGCAGCAGCTGTCACTGAGCAGCTGTCACGGAGCAGCTGTCACTGCACTGGTCCTGTCACTGAGCAGCTGTCACTGCACTGGTCCTGTCACTGCAGCAGCTGTCACTGCACTGGTCCTGTCACTGCAGCAGCTGTCACTGCACTGGTCCTGTCACTGCACTGGTGCTGTCACTGAGCAGCTGTCACTGCACTGGTGCTGTCACTGCAGCAGCTGTCACTGCACTGGTGCTGTCACTGCAGCAGCTGTCACTGCACTGGTGCTGTCACTGCAGCAGCCCTGTCACTGCACTGGTCCTGTCACTGCAGCAGCTGTCACTGCACTGGTGCTGTCACTGAGCAGCTGTCACTGCACTGGTGCTGTCACTGCACTGGTCCTGTCACTGCAGCAGCTGTCACGGAGCAGCTGTCACTGCACTGGTCCTGTCACTGCACTGGTCCTGTCACTGCAGCAGCTGTCACGGAGCAGCTGTCACTGCACTGGTCCTGTCACTGCAGCAGCTGTCACTGCACTGGTCCTGTCACTGCAGCAGCTGTCACTGCACTGGTCCTGTCCCTACAGCAGCTGTCACTGCACTGGTCCTGTCACTGCAGCAGCCCTGTCACTGCACTGGTCCTGTCACTGCAGCAGCTGTCACTGCACTGGTCCTGTCACTGCAGCAGCTGTCACTGCACTGGTCCTGTCACTGCAGCAGCTGTCACTGCACTGGTCCTGTCACTGCAGCAGCTGTCACTGCACTGGTGCTGTCACTGCAGCAGCTGTCACTGCACTGGTGCTGTCACTGCAGCAGCTGTCACTGCACTGGTGCTGTCACTGCAGCAGCCCTGTCACTGTATGTCGCACACTGCTCACACAAGCAGGCTGTTGCTGGGACCTAGCAAGCATTAGTCTGGAATTACAACACCATTCTGTGCACGTCCAGTGCTACTGAAAGCAGCTTAGGTGCCAGTACAGCATTAACATTTATATCTTGCACATATACATTTATCTTATTTCCAGTTACAGGTTTTTTTTTTGTTGGAATATAAAAGGTAAAGCAAAACAAGGGAACTGTAAGAGCACCAAAACAAACCCACAAAGAAAAATCCATATCTTGTGTTAAAGAGTTAGTCCTGCTATCAAGGAGCTTTTAAAATAAACTCAGTAAAGGATGAAGAAAGAGGGAAATGATTTCTTTTCAGTCACACAGCAGTTGAATATATTAGAACTAATTTGAAGTTATTTTGGAAAACATTCAGAGCCATCGAATTTAAAATAACATGGCCAAGAGTAGCACAGTGACAGCCAGTGTAGCAGCAGTCTGTAGCACACTGGTGAAATGCAACTCCAAAAACGCAGCAACACACTGGGACACTACAGGAAATCTCCTTTTGGCACTTACAAACTCATCTCTCTCTGGAAATCATTCTCAGGGTCAACGGCATCAGACGCAGAAGCACTCTGAGAAACGGGGTCCGCGACCGGGCCCAGGGTCACGTCCAGCCTTTCCACCCACGCGAGCTGCTGCCTGAATTCGGCCAGGCACTGCTTCAGGCCGTCCTGTGAAAGCAGCACAGCTCAGCGCAGCAGCGCACGGACCGATCCGCACGGCTGGCCCGGCCCGGTGGCCGAGTGACGCCGGGGGCTGCTCCTCGGGGCCGCCAGGACACAGCCGCAAGCGGCGCCGCAGCGCAGAGCGCCGAGCCCGCCGGCCCCGCCGAGCCTCCCGCACCCCGCGCTGGGGCCGCGGCCCGGGACCGGGCTTTTCCCGGCCCCCGCGTTCTCCGCTCACCGTGTCATTGCGCCGCTTCGGCCGCTCCTCCAGCACCACGTTGAGCCCCGGCTTCAGCGCGCCCCTCGCGAAGGCCTCCTGGAGCTGTGAGAGAGTTCGGTCGGTCCGCGCCGCCGGTACCGGGGGGCCCTTCCCCACCGGCCTCGCCACGGCGGCCACGGGCTCACCTCCGAGTCCGAGAGCGAGGAATCCTCCGAGTCCGAGCCGGAGTCCGAGAAGGACCCACGCGGCGCCACCGCTGCCGCCATCGCTGCCGCCACCGCCGCTTCCGGCCGCGTGCGCCGCCGCTTCCGGGCCGCCGGGGCCGCCGGGGCCGCGGTCACCACGGCGACAGCGGCGGCGGCAGCGGCGGCATGGCGGGGCCGGCCGTGCTGCCCGTGGCCGTGTTCGGCTGCCGGCCGCGGGTGGCCGGCGGTGTCTGCTTCCTGGAGGAGCAGGTGGTGCTGCACGCCGCGGGGGCGGGCTGCCTGCGGCTGCACCTCGAGCACAAGTGGCACAACTTCATCCCAGGTGGCACCGACCCCGCTCCCGACCCTAACCCCGGTCCCGGTCCCGACTCCGGCCCGGCCTGACCGCTCTGCTCCCCGCAGGCACGGAGAAGAGCCGGGGCGTGCAGGCGCTGGCCGTCAGCCCCGACCGGCGGTTCCTGGCGGTGTCGGAGGCGGCGGGCGAGCAGCCGGTGCTGGCGGTCTATGAGCTGACGGCGGAGCGGGCGCGGCGGCGCAAGGTGCTGGCCGCCGACGAGCTGCCGGCGCGGCAGACGGTGTCCCTCGCCTTCTCCCCCGACAGCCGGCTCCTGGCGGCCGCCACGGCCCCCCCCGAGGGGCACCTCACCTGCTGGCTCTGGGAGAAGCAGCAGCTGGCGGCGGCCGTGCGCGTCCAGGCCGCGGGCGACGGCCCCTGCCAGGTAACGCTCCCGCTCCGCCTGCCTCCAAAACTTCCAAACCCGAGCTGTGCCAGCGTCTCTGCGGCTCATTGTTAACACTCCCGATCACAGCTGACTGCTTCCTCGGGAGCATGCTTCACTTTTCAAAAAGATGGATAAAACGAACAAACTTTAGTTCAACAAGTAGCAGGTGCGAGGTTGGACATACGTTCATCCTTCATGCCATGTGCACAGTGCATTTTCCCGTGGCACGTGGCTTTTTATCCACGGCAAGAGGAGGAGAGGGCTCCACACTGTATATTTCATACCGTTTCTCTAACCTTTCTTGACATCTACTGTTGGCCTCCCTCAGCAGTAGGACACTAGGCTAAATAAAGTTTTGCACTGACCCATAATAGACATTCTCATGTCTGTATCTGTTGTATCACATGAGATTCTCTTATATCACATGAGATCTATGTTACGGGGCCAGTACAACAGGCCAGTGAGTGTGCAATGTGTCCCTTGTGTTCCTGCAAAAGCACACACTAAATGTATGTGCTGTGCTCAGTAGTTGTAACACACTTCTTGGAAGCTCCCAGTGCACCTTTTCCTTCCTGCAGTCTTCTGTGCTCAGATTGGAGGAGAAGAGTGGCTAGGAGCAGGCTGATGGCACACAAATGATTTCTGCATCCGGGTTTGGGTGCTCCTTTTTAGGTTCTTTCATGTAGTAGGGAGGTCTGATACTTTCAGTTCATGTGTTGGTTGAACTCCAGCTGACATTTTTTTCTGGGGTACAGCTACAAGTAGAGGTTGGCTGAATTTTTGAATGCCTGAGCTCAATTCCTAAAAAGAGGGGAGTGTAAATGCTCTGGCTGTGTAAAGTCCCATTAAGCATAAAAAATTACTTCAAACTACCCTTCCTATCCTTCATGTTGATTATTGAGATGGCTATTCCATTATTTTCACAAATAAACACCTAATTGTGTGAATTCATGTACATACTGTTAGCCTGAAACACAGGTATACAGAACTTATTCCTGGCCTTTTGAGAACAAATGGTCCCACTTTTTAGAAGCTTGCTACTGGAAAAATTTGTTAATCAGTAATAAAGAGGTATTTTGGCCTTATTTTTGTAATTTAACTTTAATAGACACACTTTTCAAAGGGAGAAAACTGCAGTCTGTAGTTATGGTGGCTAATTCTTACTCTCTTTGGTATTCCTGTATTCTATTGGTATTTGGTAATATTTGGTATTCCAATATTCTATTCTATGAACCATCTTCCCTTGTTTGTTTTTCTGTATCTGGTACAGAAAGTCTTCAGGACAGGTATAATCTTTGCTTATTTGTGAACATAGTTGGAAAAAATACTTCCTCTCTTTTTTGTTCCATAGGTGAGCTTTAATCCTCAAGACAATACCCAGGTTTGTATCACTGGAAATGGCTTTTTTAAACTTTTCAAGTACAGTGAAGGATATTTAAAGCAGATGAATTTACAAAGGGGAGAGCCAGAAAACTACTTGTGCCATGCCTGGCTGTCTGAGGAGGAAGTTATATGTGGCACTGACACAGGCAAACTTATCTTGTTTGAAACTGGAGAGCTGCACTGGGAGACAAGTTTGGAGTACAGAAAACCACACAGGAAACAAGAAGAAGACACAACTAAAGAATATGAGAGGTAAATTTCTTCAGTGTTATTAGTAATAGTCCCATGCTTTTGAAGGCAGATTAGTTACTTCTTTCCTGTCTAGTTTTGTTGTCAATTGCTGCTTAGCATTTTTTGATTTGTGCTTCTTTAAGTCTTTATGCATTTCCTAATTGCATTTCTGGTTTTTCTAGTGGACTGGCCTTTGAAGATAATGGTTTACAACAACATTCTTTGCCTCAAATATCTGCAGTTGCAGCATATTCCAAAGGTTTTGCATGTTCACCTAGCCCAGGAGTTGTTCTTCTGTTCGAGAAGACCAGTAAGGAGGTGTACGAGGAGAGACAAGAAGTCTGGGTAAGGAGGAAAAAAGCTTTTGTAAGCAATTATGCAGCAGAGCCCCTTTTAGAGAACTGTGTGTGTTTCTGATTCAGTTATTAATAATAATTTTTAGCACACTGGTAAACTGCATTGTAAGGATTAGCTAACTGTCCTGGTGATGTTGAAAGGAGTTGACAAAGGTAACATTGAAAGTCAGTGCCTGATGACCTTCTGCAAGGTAGTTCTGTATCTTTCCTTTCCACATATAAAATGTGCTTTGAGGCTGCTAAACTTCAGGAAACCTTTAAGAAACTCTTGTTTGTGGAGACTTTGGGGACTAAGAGGTAGTTTAGATCAGTTTTGAAGAACTTGGCTGCTTGTTTTTTTTCCCAAGGAGAAGCTTTTATCCCCTCAGGTTTTTATTAGAGCTGTCATGAGACCTGTGCACTTTTAAATAATTCTTCTAACTGTTCTATAGCAAACTGTATGCACTGACCTACTGAAATCTCTGGATAAGAACATTTAACTCTAATCAACTGGTTCTAAAGGGTCAGATTGTCCCTATGCATGAGATCCTGTAGAAGACTTATCTACCTTAAAGATACATTACAAAGAGCTGTTATCCTAATCACAATTTTTAGGCAGCTCTCATTCTGACACTTGGCTATTTTTTTTCCTTGATATTCTTCTACTACCATTTTAATTCTTGTTTAGTGCAGTAATTCACATTACTACTGAAATGTCCCCTGATACTTCATTTCAGCTGTGATGTTATGAATACCATTACGTTGTCCTCTTGTCCTCTATTCCATGCCTTGCAGTAGTTATGTGCTACTAAATATCCAAGTTGTCTTGCTGATATTATGAATGTGCTTATTAGAGGAGCATTACAACAAAAGTTTGTGTGTGTGCATGCCTACTACCAAAACATGGAAACCTGGCACAAGCCACGGGATGCCTTTTTTGTGCAGCTGCCTCAGGACCTGTTCAGCACTGAGCCAAAAAAATCAAGCAGTCAGGACATTACATGTATATGCTTCAGCCCTTCTGAGGAAATGATGGTTGTTAGCACAAATAAAAATCAGCTCTACATGTTTACTATGTTCTCCACCAAGCTTCTAAGGGTAAGTGCAGTTCAGTCACATTCCACAGCTTTCATGTCCAGTATTGTAATGATACAGGCTAGTCAGTGTTGTTTTCTGTGATGCATTCTCATTAAATCCTTCAAATGAACCCTTAAAGCTCAAGATCTGAAGTGCTCTGTGTGCTTCTCTGAGGGCAGTGTTTTTGTAGCCCCTTGCTCAAGCCTCTCTCCCTGTGAATACCTGATGCTATTCAGCAGAATGACAGAGAACACTTCAGACCATTAAAGGGTGCCTGTTACTGCTGAACCACTTCACTCAGGCTTTAACTGAGATATCCTCAATGTAACTCTGTGGTTCATGCTCCACTGTAATATGCACAAACTTTATTGCAATGATAAAGCTGGAACAGCCATGGGAATCTCCTTCTACTCTAAAATGATAGTTATTGAAGTCTTAGCTAGAAGTGAAACCTCCCTGTGAAATACAAACATAATGAAAAACCTCCCCTACTCGGAAGGAATTAAATAACACAAAGATAAGTGAAAAATGTATTATCATGAAATAGGCTTTTATGGAATTGAGTACCTAATCTGTGTACAGGCATACGGAAAGATCTTTACAGGAAGAGGGGTTGTAGTTAGGAGTTCTGTTTCC
Source organism: Vidua chalybeata (assembly GCF_026979565.1). NCBI lineage: Eukaryota > Metazoa > Chordata > Aves > Passeriformes > Viduidae > Vidua > Vidua chalybeata. Next base: position 15,805,303 of record NC_071538.1, on the reverse strand, counting down.
ACATGCAGCCTAAAATTTTACTGGTGCTTCACTTCCAGCATCAGGTAGCTAGACATCCTGGTGAAGTTTTCTATCACTCAGCACTTGACTTTTTTAAAGTATCTGCCTGACCAGAAGGTATTAACTGAATTCTTGCAGGTCCAGTTGTATTTCTTTATCTAATTTGCCTTTTTTTATATACCTACAATTATGTTCTGCTCTCACTGCTGTGCCCTGCATCACTTTTCTTGATTATTAGTTATAAACTTAAAACTAACATTGTTAGGCTTTTAGCATTGTTATGTTCAGACCACTGCAGTGAAAGGATTAAGTAGTTCCCTCAAATCTCTTCTACAACTGTATGCAAAGACTCATGATAGATTTTTTTTTTTATCTGCCTTACTGCCTGCAATGAAATATTTGTGATTTCTTAATGTTCTCATTCCTTCTCAGGAGAAGATATCTTATTTTGCATATATGAATTTCCCATTGCATTCTAATTCAATCACTGGTCTGGACATGTGTATTTGGAAACCCATTCTTGCTACATGTTCCCTGGATAGATCTGTCCGCATCTGGAATTACAAGACAAAGTAAAGAGTTGTTTGTATTTGTTATTACCTCTTGCTTTTTTGTATATTGTATTTAGGAGGCAACAGCAGCAATCTCATCTGAATGAGAGTGTTGTTCTGGTAAAATTCTTGTGTGGTGTGGGATGTAAATGGTATTACTGACATGATTTGGGGAGTGTGACTATGCAGTGCCTTTAAAACTGGTGTCAAAAGAATACAAAGCCTTTTCTATTAAGCTGTTTTTGTGTCAGACTTCTTGTGTTTTGGAAAAAACTCTTTCATTCAGCTTTGTCTTAAGATATTGCTGCCCCATATCCCACTTCTTAGGCATAGATCTTAAGCAAAATGACTCCAGCTCTTGATGTTCCCTGGAGGGAAAAACAAATCTCAAGAGATGCTTGTATAGGATTGCAATCAGCAATTCATTTACCTTCTTCATTGTATTACAGTACACAAGGATTTGTTCTTGCACCTTCCACACCTTCTCTGTGAACAAGAAAGTCAAAATTGCTTTTGTTTCCTGTAACATCTCTGTGATCATTACTTGTCTTGAATAACAAGACACTTCCTCAAGGACAAGGCAGAGTCAGATTTTAGCTGCAGGCGTCCTTGCTGGGCCAGATAATATCCTGTCAAGTGTACAGTGGGGAGTTTGTCCTGTTCCATACTGCTCAATGGTTTTCTCTTTCAGCACTTTGCAGCTGTGTAAGGAATATCAGGAGGAAGCATACACAGTATCACTTCATCCCACTGGCCTTTTCTGTTTGGTTGGGTTTTCTGACAAACTACGATTTATAAGTCTCCTGTATGAGGACATGCATGTTTTCAAGGAGTTTGCTGTGAAAAAGTGTAGAGAGGTAAGGAGTGGTGCAAAAATGAAATTGGGGAGTTATGGGGAACAGAGTGCTGAAGAACATGACAGAAAATAAAAACTTCTCCAATACATCCTAATAGAATATAGGATGTTCTATATCAAAGCTTAGAGAAATTGATTCTGACTATTGGAGAACAGGCCCAGAGGCTGATGTGTAAGTGTGTACCTGGGAAGCAGCAGAAGGGATAATTTGCTCAGAAATACTCCAGAACTGAATTTTACAGGGGAAAGCATTGATTAAGAAAACTCTAAGTGGCTAATTATGTAGTGGAGTTTTCTTTTCATACAACAATTTGATATTAAAGGATGAAATTGAAATTCAATGCATGAATGTTTTTATCCATTCCATCTACAGTAATGGGTGGTTATGTTCTTTTCATAGTGCTCATTCAGTAATGGAGGCCATCTTTTTGCTGCAGTTAATGGAAATGTGATTCAAATTTATTCCAGCATCACCTTCGAGAATGTTACTAATCTGAAAGGACATACTGGGAAGGTTAGTAAACAAATCTTATACAGTACAACTTATTAACATATTAACTAGTTGATAAAATGCATTTTGAAGAGGTAAAGTACAATTTTGGATCTTGCGATGGTCCCAAAAAGTAAAAACAGAAATAGAAAACTCACTTTTCATTGGTCAGAAGGCAAAATGTTCATGCACTAGATACACCTGAAAAGCCTGCTCTTAAATTGGAGGTGAACAATTGGCAGCTGGCTGAACAAAATAAAATATCCCAGTAATATATTATAAAGATAAAATCTACTACTCCATATTGAAATGAACTTTTTCCTGATAGTGTGTTCATAAAGTAGTTCTTACTGGGTTTGGTTTTTTCTAATGTTAAAATAGAATTGGTTGAGAAATAGCTAGAGGTTTTTCAGTAAGACTTTGAAGCATGGTTCTGAAGTTGTCATGGCTTTATCAGTACAATGACTCCATGCTGTGTGTCTATAACCTACACATCAAGCTCCTTGCTGTGTTTTGCTTTTGCCAGGTACATGCAATTAAATGGAGTGCAGATGACACTAAATTTGTCTCCTGTGACACACATGGTGCTCTGTATGAGTGGAATTTGTTGACAGGTAAAAAGGAGTCAGAGTGTGTGCTCAAGACCTGCATCTACAGCAGCATTTCCCTGACATATGATGCCAAAATTATCTTTGCTGTTGGATCTGATCAAACTCTCAAAGAAATTTCAGAGTCTTCGGTGAGCTAACAAACACTCCTGGATTTTGCTACGTTCTCTGGGGAGGGCACTGATGCTTTGCTTTCCTTAGCATCCATTTGGTAAACAGGAATCAGTCTGGTTTTGAAAGCTCTGATATTTACTGACACTTTTGTGTTCTTATGTCCTTTACAATGAAACCTGAAATTTTGTCATAGTTTTATATTTTTGTAATTGTACTTGCATTTACCTAGAAATCTTCTAATCCAGCTATCAAACTAACTAGGCAATATAGTATCAACTGTTCACTGAAATACAAGTGTATCACATCTACCATTGTATCTACATGTATTTTTTTTCCAGAAAAGTAGTAAATTGTATGTGATAACCATTACATCTTTTATATCACACATCAGCTTGGCTTGAAATTTTAATACTGGTAACTATAACAGAGATTTTATATCAAAATATTTATTTTAAATCTAAATTTTTTAAAAAATGTATAAAACTTAATACTAATTACTGATAGTTGGGGCTATACTTCTATAGACATATAGATTCTTTTACCTGCATTATGTGCTGAAGGCAGAGGTATAACTCTTGCTCGTGCAGCATAATCAAATAGTTACTGTAATACAAGGTTTGTGTGGTGGTTTGTGCTGTTGGTTGATGTTGTAGATCCAGCAGGAGGTGCCTGCCTACGACGTTGTTTATACGACTGTCGCTGTCTCTCGTTCCGGGCGCATGATATTTGTTGGTACCTCCCTGGGGACAATTCGAGCTATGAAGTACCCATTAACTCTGAAGAAGGATTTCAGCGAGTACCAGGCCCATGCAGGTGCTGTTACAAAGGTAGCACAGAGTTCTTTCTTTTCCCTGTGGTGCCAGCTGCACACAGCTCCTTTAGGGCTGATTCTCCTTCTCAATTCATAGCATAATATGTTAAAATTAAGGCTGAGTCTGCACATGGAGAATGAGTATCACAGCATTCATAGGAGTCCTGTCTCTAGATGTGTCAGGGAATAAGCTGTTGTCTAAAAAGTGGCTTGCACCAGATTACAAAACATGGCATATTGGATGGAGAACTTTGATACAGCTCCTTCTGGAAAGAGAAAGGTAATTTTGTTATAGAATCTTTTAGGTTGGAAAAGGGCTTTTAGGTCATGAAGTGCAACTGTTAACCCACCACTGCCAAGTCTACAGTAAACCATGTCCTCAAGCAACACATCTACACATCTCTTAAATATCTCCAGGGATGGTTCCTGCACCACTTTCTCTTGTAGAGGGGCATCACATTCGCCCATTTCCAGACAGCTGTCACTTCTCTACTGAGCCAGTACTGCTGCCAAGTGACTGAAATGGCTCAGTGAGCACTTCTGCCAGCTCCTCAGTGTGCTTTGGTAGGTCCTCATTCTCCAGGAAGCCACATATTCTGTGTTGTTAAAACTGGTCATAATTTTGGTGTTTTAAGTACCACTGTCAACTACAGCACCTTGACTTATCCTTGCACAGTCCAACATTAGAATATGGACTTCAAATACTGTAACTCTACTTTCACCTCAGTTGTAAGCTGTATCAGCTCCCAGGTACTCTATGGCAGATCAGGCAGCCACAGGAGGTCTGGAGGAGGTGACAGCAGTTACTACTACGTAGTTCTTGCTGAGCTTAGTTGTACCTTCAAAAGAAAACATTTAGCCATCTGTCGCTCACGCAACTTCTCAAAGAAAAACACTAGAGTCCTTTGGAATTGTCATATAAATTGCCTGTCTGTGCTATAAATGTCTAGATGGTCTTTTCTGTTTCAGGTTTTTAAAAATCTTCCTTTGAGACCAGAAGCAGATCCAGTATCTACACATATTCTTTTCCTTCCCTTTATTGTTTCAACTGGAGTGGAACAGGAGTAGGAGACATAATCAAAATGTTGGTAGTAGGACTGTGTTATTATTTCCACAGTTGACTTTCTGGGGTAGAAATTAAGAGAGTATGGGGGTGGGGAGAAAAATGTGGTGTAAAATAAAACTGTATCTCCATTCTTCCATGTCTCACCTATTATTTTGTTGTCTCTTCCTTCTAAGATGACAGTAACAAGGGATGACCAATTTTTACTGACTGCCTCAGAGGATGGCTGTGTATTTATCTGGAAAGTGTGTGATAAAGAAGGTGGGGGAGTGAAAGGAGAGCAGGAACTTGAGTATGCTGAAGAAGTGTTGATCATGAGATCAGATATAGACAAGAAGGTAGGAGGAGCAACTTGTGAACATAAACCATAGGATTTCTGTGAATTGCATTTCCATAATGCTTGTTACCAGCCAGTCCTATATGGCTTTGGTCAAAGAGGTTACGCCAAGTTGCTGCAGTGGCTTGTCAATAGGCAAACATCATTGTACAAACAGCAAGTGTGGATTAGATTTTTCTCTAATACTTTCCCCAGTCTCTTGAAAACACTTCTAATGGAGTAGAGAAGTCAGAAGATGAATTTCTATAAACTATCTTGTAAGACAGCAAAGGAACTTTACTTCTAGAACTTCTTGGTCGTCTGTCTGAAGATTCTCTGTAAAGGCTGTTTTCATAAATATATGCATGTAAATAAAACATCCTTAACAAGCTGTTGCTAAGAGCAAATATTCTCTCTCTTAAAACTGTTTTCTTATCCATGTCCTAACAGAGTCAGGCAATACTAGACCTGCAGATTTGTGTGAGAGATCTAAAGACAGAAAGTGATTACGAGCTACGTCTCAAGGACATGTACTGTGAAGGAAAAATAAAAGCATTGGAAGAGAATTTCACTCAGGAAATAGACTCCCTTAAAACTAAACACCAGGTATGATTCATGTTGCAGAACCAAATACTAAGAAATCTTTCACTGAAGAGTTGAATTCAAGCTTGCATTACATATGTAGAAATGCCATACAGCATCTAAAATCATTCCTTTCTAGTTTAAAATGTTCTTGATATTTATAAAGCATGAAACTACCTTTGTGTCAAGTATCTTATAGGTACAAGGGGATGCAAGAGCTCTCCTAGGTAGCCTGTAAGTATCTTCACATAGAAGTAGCACAATAAATGCTGCCTCAGCCTGAGGATCAGTAGTAGAAATGGCACTGTGCCTTAAAAGCTCCTTTCCTGCAGCTGCAGCTGCTGCAGGATCTAACAATTATTCTCCTTAATGCTGCCTTCTTTATGTCCTGTCTGCTTAGATTTTTAAGAACATCTGCTGAGGTTTCTTGTATGTTTTTTGAAAATAAAGGTAAAATATATTCCCTGCATGTCTTCTGTTTGTGTGCTTATTGATTTCTTTGTGGTCATGAAGCAGGGCTCCCCTGAAAAGCAAAGGCTATGATAATTCTTCCCAGTGTCTTATTTATCTGTGTCTGCTAATGCTATTCTATCCATCTGTTTGGTGCACACACTGGATTTCTGACCTGTAATTTGTTATATTTCTGGAATTCTTTTAGATGTAGAAGGCAAGGGATTCAGTAGTAATTTCTCTGGCAGTAAAACAACTCAAAGCAAGGGATTATATATCACATGATTCAATCCTGTCAACCTCGTGTTCTTTTTGAGCTTTTGGGTGAATATTGTCCTGTTCTGGTGATTTGTTACTGCTTATTTTTTCAAGTTGTGCATAGTTCCTTCAAGCAGTATTTCTGTTTGACTCCATATAAAGGAGTTCAGTATGAAAGCTTGCCAAGTGATTTATTAGTTGTAGTATTTTACAGGTTTGTAATTTTCAAGTACTCTTTTTATACGTCTCTTGTTTTTTGGCCCTACAATTGTTCCAGTAGGTTTTTGATATTCATTTTTTGAGGAGGTTTAATTATTCATTTTAATGTTTTCTTCAAGTATTTTTTCAGATTCTTGGGCTTGTCTCATTGTAGGCTTTTTTGTCTAAATAACCTGAGTTTTAACCTTTCTATTTTCCACTCTTTTGTAGAACCTAACCTTGTACAAGAAAGCCATTTAATTTCTTGTGGATTCCTCTACCTCTCTTTTATCTCTGCTGGTTTTTTCCTGCGGTTCTTCAGGTCTTTTGATAAGTAGTGCTTGGCTATGTATTTATAATAATCTCAGCTACACTGAAAATTCTTTAGACTTGTTGATTATAGGCTTGCAAACAAATGCCTTTGAAGATGAATATAATTCTCTAGGCAAGCAAGTTGGACTTCCTGTCCAAGTATGTACTGACATGTAAAGATTAAACTGACAGCTTTAAACTGAAAGGGCTAAACTTTCTAGTTGTATCCATCAGACAAATGGAATATTTCTGCTTATGCAAGATCCCTTCCAGTTGTTGCAATAAGAAGGTGAAAATAATATAACTATGGTACAATTCCTAGCATCTCTGGGAAATTTCTCAGCTGTTTTCTTGCTCCAATTCTTTGTGCCTTTTTAGAAGATTAAGTAATTTATAGTGGCAGGCTGACATTTCAAGTGAATGGCATTTAAAATTCACTCTTGCATAGGTTTATGTCATACTATGCAAATGTCAGCATTTTAGGACCTCAAAGTTGCTTCAAGTGAGACAGGAAGCAGCTTGAACTTTAATATCTGGACAATAATTTATGGAACTGCAAATTCTCCTCAGGCAGGCATACATAAAGCAGTGGAGGCTTTTGTAGCTCACAAACTTTTTTTTTTTTAGATTAGGATCAGTACCTTGTATTATATGAACACTGCTGCTTTTCCTTAGCTTTCCTTAGCTTAACTTGTCAGAACAAACTAATATATGGGAAAACTTGTTTTAGTGACACATGGCATCTCAGTTTTGGTGAGAGATTTCAAACATATTTCTGTTGTGTATGTAGTCCTCACCAGGGGCAAGAGCACAAACAATTTGGACACTGCTTTGTCTAGTTTCAAATTAAAATGTATTTTTCTTTTTTTTCTTCCCCCAGATTTTACAGGAAGAGAAAGAAAAACAGCAGCTACAACATGAGGTTCAACTGTCTGAGCTGATGGATAAACAGGCCAGGGAGGTGCAACGGCTAGGTTAGACTACAACAAATGTTTGTAACTAGAAACTGGGGGAAATGCTGTATTGATTGCAAATGATGTGACAGGGGGGGATTACTAGAGCAGAAATATAAAGAAAAATGGATGTATGTCATGTAGATATTTGGTGCAGACCAAATGGTTGTCTAAACTGCACCATGCACATCCCCATGATGAGAACATGCACGTGGGCCCTGTATCTTAGAGGTTCTTGACATTAGTAATTTCTTCATTTATTTTATGCACAGCTCACTGTGCAAGAGCAGTGCAGTCATTCAATTCAGCAAGGAGGTGCACACAGCCTGGAAATACCTGGACTCCAGATTTGTAATCAAGATAAAAATACTGCAAATTAGTACCAAGGAGTCCCTCCATAAATAACTCCATTGCCTACTCATACTTGGTAGCAGTTGAGCTCATACAGCTCTGCCATGGTTGTCACCCCAAGGAAATGCCTAAATTAGTTTTCAATTTTGCATGGCTACAGAGTCTAAAGCCCCTGTATAACTGATGAAGAAAGTGATTAAATACTTGTAATTTATTGCAACCAGCTGCCAAAAAGACAGTAAATAATAAGGCAGTGATAGCTGCAGAAGGAGAGGATTCACTCCTCTTTTCTATTGATTTTATCTATTTCATATGTTTCCTGTTAACAGAATCTGACAGTAGTCAGAAACTCTCAATGGAAAATGAGAAATACCAGGAGCTTCAGGTGAAATCCCAGAAGATGGAGGAGGAATACGAGAAACAATTGCACAATTTGGAAGAAAGCAAAATCAGGGCTGTGGCAGAGCTAAAAGAACATTATGAGAAAAAACTTAAACATAAATCTGTTCTGCTAGAAGAGGTAGGAACCTTGATTTGCACACAGGCTGGAAGAAACAGCAATTTTAAAAGATCCTAAGTGATACTGGTTTGTGATTTCTGCAGCCCTAACAAATTTGCTGATGTTAGTATTTGGGCCAGATTCCTAACTTGAAGCTTTCAAGTCTTAAGAATTATTAAAAAAAAAAACCCAAAAAACCCAAAAAACAAAAACAAAAACAAAAACAAAACAAAACAAAACAAAACAAAACAAAACAAAACAAAAAAAAAAAACAGAAAAACAAAACAAAACAAAACAAAACAAAAAAAAAAAACAACAAACAAAACCACAACTGCAATGTGTATGTTATCAGTTTCTAAAGTTCTAAAGTTAGTTTAATCCACTAAAAAGTTATCTTAGATGATATTGCTGCAATTGAATACTCCACTAAACATAGATTCTCCCAGGAGAAACACAGTTACAAATAGCCTTTTATTTCTCTCCTTTATTCGTCTCTTGCACTTGCCTTCTCTAATGTTTGTTTTCCTTAACTGCAGGCAAAGGAGAATATAAGGAAGCAGATTGAAGCACATGAAGAAATGGAGAAACAAATTTATGAAGATGGAGACAAAGAAATCTCAGAACTCAAAGACAAGTATGAGAAACAGCTCTTGAAAGAAAAGGAGTCCAACATGCAACTGAAAGGAGAAATAGGAGTCATGAATAAAAGGGTATCTTTTATTCTGTGCTAGTATCAGACCTGCACAAGAAGACCTAGAACTAAGGATTGAATGTGATTAATGGCATGTCAATTTAGTCCATTAATCTAGTCTGTAAATATGTGGCATTTCATATGAGAACAATAGCCCGTTCTTAGGTTAGTTTGAATGTTTAGAGTATTTGGGCAGAAGAAGAAGCTGTCTGCTGATTGCATTGCTGATGTGATTAGAGGTAGATGATAAAAGAGGTATGTTTTTATTAGTACACTTTCTCTGATCCACATAGTTTTAAACCATAAATAATATTGTTCATCCTATGACAGGAAAGAAATGAACTTTTAATTTTTCTATCATTGAATACTTTGCTTTATTAGTAAAATACTTCTACTGCTTCATTTGATGCAATAATCCCTGTGTTTTGTTTGCATCATCATTTTTTACTGGCTTTACTGTGATTTTTAAGGAGACATAAAATATTTTACCTCTTTTATTATCTGGGTATTACATTTGCCTAAGGATGTTAGAGAGACATTTTTTCTTTTTTGTTTTCTCCAGTATCTATCTGGAGACAGAGAGGTTCTTTTCATACCCTCTACTATCATGGTACTGTCTTCAGTTTGTCTTTTAGACCTCAGGGATTTCTTCATGTGTCCTTACAGTTTGTCCAGCGCCATCCATTGGCTCCAACTTCCTCGGTTTTTCAGATCTTAGTACTGAGGCAGGGATTTTGAGGGTATCCAAGAGCTATGAACTGAGCATCCTTCCAGTCTTCCTTCTTTAGAGATGTATTGCCTTCACCTTATGAGAATATTCCACGGATTGAGTGTTAGCTGCAGCTGATGCTTAGGTATAATATCCATACCCTTCTTGCTGCTGGATGCAATTTCCTTCCTTCCTTCCTTCTAGTGCAGTGGGTATTCTTGTCAGAATATACAGAAAAAGCAAAAATGGATACTCAACCCCCTTTTGAATTAGAGGCATTCAACTGATGCGCTGCTCCTTCATCATATCTTAATTTGATATCCTTTATCCCACACTGTCTACAAAGTATCCTACAGAATCAGAGGACCAAGCTGTGCACAGTTTTGGAGACTGTAAAGTTCTTACTAGTTTGCCTCTCTAGTTGAACAGCCTACAGAAAGAGCTCAAGGACCGAAACAGGGATATTGAGGAAATGAGACTGGAACAGCAGAAGCTGCAAGACATCATTAAATCACTGGAAAAGGACATCTTGGCACTAAAGACAGATGTTAAAGAGAGAACTGAAACTATCCTAGAGAAGGTGAGAAAGTGGACAATTGGATGAGGACAAAATCACCTCCCTTAATTAAATAGAGATATTTATTTTAATAGTATTTGTTGTGATAATATCCCATGACTGGAAACTCAGTTTCAACTTAAGGAATTTGTGATCTCCAGTTTGGGATTTTGGTTTTTACTTGGCATTCTGAGCTTTTCTTGGGGAGCTTTCTTTCTTTCTTTCTTTCTTTCTTTCTTTCTTTCTTTCTTTCTTTCTTTCTTTCTTTCTTTCTTTCTTTCTTTTCTTTCTTTCTTTCTTTCTTCTTTCTTTCTTTCTTTCTTTCTTTCTTTCTTTCTTTCTTTCTTTCTTTCTTTCTTTTCTTTCTTTCTTTCTTTCTTTCTTTCTTTCTTTCTTTCTTTCTTTCTTTCTTTCTTTCAAGTTCAAGTTTCTCATCCCCTGTTCTGGGATCTGTAGATGGATCAGCATTATTTGCCCCTTCCCATCTAATCTGTAGATTTGCAACTGGAGTTCAATTTTCCACAAGATCTGTGACTGCTGGTTTTGTCTCTTCCATATTTGTGTCTTGTCCTAGGGATCTGTGTAAGAGTGCTAGATCTGATTCAGATCTCTGTACCCATTTCTTCCAGGAGAAGCATGTATATGATCTAAAAATGAAAAATCAGGAACTGCAAAATTTCAAGTTTGTACTGAATTACAGAATAGAGGAGTTTAAGAAGCAAATAGGGTCACGTGAAAATGATATTGAGACAATGAAGAAACAGATCAGTGAGGTGAGTAACACTCTCATTTGACCTCTGCTACTAAGCTCATTGTCTAAATACAAACATGACCCAACAAGTCCATGAAAGTCCACCCTGGTTGTTCCTTGACTTCTTTCAAGGATACATAGCACTGATTCAATATCTGTGCAGCTAATAAAAATATCTGTAGACAATAGCTATTTAATTTTCTATCACATACTACCAGTGATCAACATAGCTATTTAAGTTCCTGTATGTAATTCTAAATTTTGCTTAAAAATAGATCTTATGCTTATGTGGTTGCCCTCCATGTGCTCTATAGCATTTACAAGACACTGCTTTTACTGATCTGGCAGAAGACAGTAAATTTCTTCTCTCAGAAATGTTGCAGATTTATGCAAATATAACTCTGCTAGGGGTTAGATACATGACTAATTATATTCATCAGTTGGTACATGTTAAATTTGAACATATTCATAGCTAGCATGTAGCAAATTCATTGAGGGAACTTATTTATGATTGAAGCTTACTATGATTTCTGCACAGATGTATCCTTAGCTCAACCAAACTAGGACTATGGTGACATAGTCTTTTAAATAAAATGCAAAGTAATCAACAATTTGTATGTATTTCAGACTAGCAAGATGAAATCCCTGTTGTCTTTTCTGGTCACCATCTTGTGCCATAAGTAAATGCTGTAGTACCCTTATTGTTTTTTCCTGTGTGTTCTGCATATATACCCACAGTTTTTCATCTATTTGTTTCTTTTCAGTATCAGGGCCTAGTTATTGTTGCCCTTACTTTTTCCAGTATTGACTGTCCATTTCCCCCTTATCCATTTTTATTCAGATGGAACAGTAGAGCTCCCGTTCAGCTCAAGGAATTTAGAGGGTATCACATAATTTAAATGAATGTGACTCAACAGGGAGTTGCACATTCATTTGTGTGGTCTCTGTATATTCTGACAGAGGGCAGTGTTGTTACAAAATTGACGTTTCTCATGTTGTCATTCAGCCTGCAGGGGGACCTATTCCCTCAAGTCTGTATTTCCAGCCTCTGGTTTTCCTGTTATGTGTTGTTTTTTCACGTCTCCTTTTAACCCTGATTTCCTCCTCCTGCTTGGTTTCAGATGGAGGAGGAGCTGGAACAGTTCCGCAAGGAGAGCGTAGAGCTGAAGCTGACCATCACACAACTGCAACAGAAACAGAAGACAACTGCTGGTGAGGTGCACAAAGAGATGGAAAAGGTATGGGATACCCCCACACGCAGATCCCACAGAATGACACTGGCAGGGACAGAACACTGGTGAAGCATTAATCTGAGCAAACAGTTACTTCAGGGGTACTGTGTCCAAGGACCAAGAGAGTCTCTGGTCAGTGGGGACAAAGACACAAAACTTCCAAGTCTCCAACCAACTTTGAGCATTCATATTAAAAAAATAAATCCAGTTATTTATGAGTCAACACATATTGTCCTGAGTTTAAGAGAACAGTGAGGTGAATGCTGAACTACTTGTTCCTGCCTAAGCCTGAAATCTGGAGACACTTGGCCTAAACAGGAGCAGCATGTAGGATACCACCTAGGCATTAGAAGGATGACAGAAAGGAAGGTCTCATTAATGGAGGAGTCAAGGACCCCTTGTTTGACATGTATCAGACATGAGGGAGGAAAAGGGACTGCAGGTGAAGGTGGAGGGGCATAGCAGGATGTGCATGAGTGAGGAAGCAGGTAGAGAGGCCTGGCAGAAACCAAGAGAGAATGAGAAGTCAGTCTTGATGTGAAATCAGCAGGCTGTGCATGCATCTGATATGTTTTGCCCCTTGCCTTCTCTCCTTAACTCTTGGTGTGTTGTTTCTAAATAAGTAGGTAGGACAGCATTTGGACAATGCTCACAGGCACATGATGTGGCTCCTGGAGATGTCCTGTGCAGGGCTGAGTTGGACTCAATGATCCTGGTGGGTCTTCCAACTTAGCATATTCTGTGATTCTGTGTTTGGGAAAGGACAGTGGGCAATAGCATAATGAGCCATTGTTTTTCAGTTGTCATCTTTGTAGGTTGTCACTGATATTACCTAATAAAAGTATCTTGGTTTATTATTATTCCTAAAATCTATGACTGCTGTTCAACACGTAGTGCTCATGTTCCCAGTGAGTTTTTAATTAATTTTTTTTTTAATGAAGTGGAAGAAAGTATGTGAGAGTTTTCACCAGTTCCACTAGACTTTCTAGAAAATTGCACGATGGAGCGTTCTGATGAACCAAATAAGAATGTGACTACATCATTCTTGCAGAGGCAAAATATGGAAACCCTCATCAAACGATTTAAGGCAGATCTTCATAATTGTGTGAGATTCATTAACGATTCCAAAAAAATGAAAGATGGTATCCGTGAACTCTACACCAAGTATGTGCATCAACCAGACATGGTGAGTCAGGACTTTGCCTTCTCCTTGCCCATGACTTTGTCTAGTAGTGGAATAACTGAGGCAACATGCTGTGCCCTCTCAGGTGGAGGCTCAAGCAGAAGATGCAGATTTGCAGCAGCAATACAAGAAACAGCAAGAGTATAACGAGAGGAATTTGGCAGTTTTAAGGAAGAAGGTGATGAAGGATAAGGAAATGCACCACACTGCTTACATGCGCATCATGCAGGTAATAAGCCTTTTCCTTGTAGTATGGAGTGGGAACAAAGGAAGTGGCTGCACAAAAGAGACTTTATTAACCTTTCTGTTATGGTTTCTTAGGACTTTGAAATAGTTTTGGTTGGCTTTCTTGCCAGAAATTCCTACATTTTTCAAGTGCTTCCATTAACTATTCTGAACAAAAAGAGCAAGATCTCAGAAGTCAGAAATATCTTTTGTTGTTCTCCCACTCCCTGAAAGGAGATGGGGAACTTCTGTTGCAAGGATGTTTTTTAAGGAAATTAATGTACCTATTTTTTATTTCAAACAGTATTTATAAATGCCATCATAGTCAATTTGCCCTTGTTTGGGTGCCAAGCTGTATCTGCTATGTAGTAATGTTTAGGAAGTAATTCTGGAGGAAGAAAAGATAAAAAAGACCCTTCTTTGTCCACACAGTCATATGCCTACTGGTGTGGATTCAGAAGAACTTCCTGCTTTTCACATCCAAAATTTCCAAGGAAGTTCAGAAATACATGGGGAATTTGTCTATTTGTACTAAGATCTTCTGCTCAGAATCATTGTTTCTTACAAGGCAAAGTAAACTGGTGACTGCTGGGGTCAAAGATCCAATTTGTTTTTATCTGGAATGGGAGGACCTAAAGCTCCACACCAGACATCCTAGAAGGACAGCTTTTCTAGTCTTTTCTTAACATGCTCTCCTTCTGCTCAGTCAGCATTTCCTTTTCCCCTCAGTAGCCCTTCCTACATTGTTGCTTTATTATGCTTCCTCAGGATCATTAAATCTCATCCCCTCCTAAGTCATCTGTTGTTTGCTATTTATTCATCATTTCCTTCTTCAGGGCTAGACAGCAGCAATCTTCTTCCCTGACACTATTTTAATTTTTTTTTACTCTTTCTCTGAGTTAGATGTTTCCTTTGGCACAAAAGGAGATGGGTTCAGAAAATAACCTGAAGAATTTCCTTACTGGAATAGGGTGACAGATGGTGTTCATAATGATAATACTTGATGATGTCTTGGATCAGTAAGCCTAACATGAAATGATGATTAAAACCAAATTAATAAAACATCTGGAAGATGAAGATATCAAACATTCTAACCAGCCTGGTTTCTTCAAAGAAAAAGCAGTTCTCTGAAGTCCAGTAGATTAATGAGATTTTACAACCAGCAGGCATTATCATGGCCTTCCAGTCTTTCACAGGGGCTTTTAAGACTAGTTTAGACAAACTTCTATTAGGATTTCTTTGAAAATCCTAATATGACATTTTGACAGTCTTCTAGCTCTGTATTTCTATTATTCTTCAGTTGTGCTTACATTTTCAGAGTTATGCCCTCCTCTTTGAGAGATTACTCATAGGTACACTCCACTAGTGATTGCTGCAACAGATGATTAGAACTGTCAAGATAATTTTAGTTATTCTTGCCAGTTGACAAGTTGCCTGTTATTCAGCTATTAGTTTTTCCTCCAGCCTTCTGTATATGTAATGGCTTCTTTGGACACATAAAAACAGAGACACTGAATAACCTTGAAGTAGTTGAAGCCCATATAGGATGAGATTTTCTCTATGTCCTACCTGTCTCTGACAGTCAGCACTGTAGGAACTTCCTAGACTGTAGATTGCATCCATATGACGTGTCATTGTACCTGATGGCCTCATTATCCATGCATTTGATCAGTCCCTTTTCTGAAACAATTGGGTCTTTGCCACAACATCCCGTGACAATGAGCTTTCCCATGAACATTTATTTTATATATCTGTTCTGTGATGTTGCATTGCAGTGCAAGCATTCTGTCAGCATGTAAATATTGAATTAAAGGCTAATCTCTCTGGAGAGAAAGCCTCTTCAGGAAAATATTATCAGTGTCAACCAACAGTCTTTTAGCACCAAGCAAACCAAACAAGACATTTCTACATAGCCCAGATTGCTTCATACAAGATACTCTGTATTATATTTTCTGATAGACCAAAAGCAGGATCTTCATTTGACAGCAGCAGGTAATCTCTTGGACTGAACATATGAAGGTGCTCATGACTAAAGTACACCTAAAGACAAATGCTATCACCCAACCCTGAAAGCTGGTCAAAAGAAAATTACCTTGACTGATTATTGGAAGTTACCCACTTCATGTGTTCTTTCAGGATCAAAATCTGGAATAAATGCAAAGAGTCAAATTTCATCTGTATTTAAAGGCTCGCACTAGACAAGTCAGACTCAAGAAAATATTACAGTTCCAGAGCTTCCTGATCACAACAACTCCTGCTGCATTTATAGTCCAACATAACCACTGCAAGAGCGACTCCTCTTGCCCAACAAGTTCAGATCTTAATGAATCCCACACTCTTCCTCCAGTCAGTAACTTTCAGCTGAGGAGAAACTAAAGCACAGCTGCTGTACTTGCTTTAGTGTGAAGTCTTGATAATCTTGCCACACACATGCCGTGAGCTATTGTGCCAACTTGAACTCTTTGAGTGCAGCCCCATACTGAGAGGTGCAGTGAGCTTTGTGCTTGGCTACTAACCAGCCTGCAGTTGTGTGGTGCCAACACTTTTATAGGTATACTTGAAGGAACTGAGTCATATGCTTTGCACAATCTTTTGTGGCAACATAATTATCTCTATCAACCAAAATTATCATTAAAACAAAAGTAGAAAACAAGATTTGAAGACACAATTTTAATGGGAAAATCTCATTCATCCTTTGTTCTTATCTCCTGTTGTTTTAGAGGGTTCCCTAGTGCTTGAACTGGTATTGTGAGGTACCCTAAACATGCCTTTTTGCCATCCATCTTTTTTAAATACTGCCACTGTGTTCCAAAAGTTCTAAAAAACACACCACAGGTAGCTGAAATAGTTGCTATTCTTGGTTCAAATATGATGGGAGCCATTTAACATTTGCCCTAGTTATTGACATGGTAAGGTATTTCACTGTCCTTGTCAGAGGCAAATATACAATTCCACTTCACTCTCTTGAACACAGAAAAGAAATATTTAGTTAATGGTGCTGCTGTTTCTAAATAATGAGCAGCAGTGTTATCATCCTTAAATAGTATTAACCCATACTGGTTTTGCTGAAGTCTTTGAATCTGTTGCAACAATGGGTAAATTATATTTACTGGCACTTTCACAGCTCCTTCAGGAAGATGCTTCATGGTGGGCTACTAAAAAATTAGAGAATTGAACTTTTATAGACTGAGAACAGACTAAGAAAAAAAAGAACAAAAGATGAATACATTGCTAACTTTTCCTTATAACAGCATGTTAGCAGTAGGTACCTCAAGTCTCCACATGCTTTATATATTTCCTAATAATTTGGAAGGAGTGTGGAAAAGTAATGTCTGTCAGAATTAATGAAGAGGGCTTTGACTAATTCCAAGGAGATAAAGATAATTTAAGTGAACAAATACATAGTGACAAATGAAAAGCAAAATAATACACACTGGAGGGAGAGATGGGAATTCTTTGCATTAATTCTGAATTAATTGGATCCATTTAGGAAGGCCCTGAGCTTCCCTTTGGAATTGACAAAGAAGATGATACCTTGGAGTGCGGCTGCAGTCAGAAAAGCAAAACAAATATTAGTTTTTTGAGCTAACGTGGTTTGAATACTGTTATGTTCTGAGTCATATCTAATGTGATCTTTCCTGAAATGTTGTGTACTCTCCTGATTGCCTGGCACCTTCTGCTTGTGATACTGATTCTATGCTTTCCAGTGTCTTTCTCAGAGATATGAAGATCCATATTGCTCAGCCAGATAGTACCTGTGCCTTTCCTTATAGAGCTTGTTGTTTTTGCAGGAAAATGTGAGTCTGATTAAGGAAATTAATGACTTGCGGCAAGAACTGAGGGTGGCCAACACGCAGGTGCACGACCTCCAGTCAGCACTGAGATTAAACAAGAACAAAAAGGCAATTCAAGACACAGGTGAATAGTTATTGTATATTTTCCATATTGTCAGTACTCATGACAGAAACTCTTTTTGTCCTTGGTGAACAATTCTATTACTGTTTGTGTTTCATTCTAGCTTGTCTGCCTGGTGGTACCTGTTAATTTTAATGTTAATTGTAGGATCTGCTAAAATCTGCAGATTCTTACTATTTAGATCTACTCCTTCAACCCTGAAAGATGCTTTCCTTTGTTCATGCCAAAGAACTGTATTAGCTGGCCTTTGTTACTGCACTATGTCCTCTCTATTTTATCTTCCAGCTCCCTCTGGTGAACTTCTGTCCAGCCCAGCTGTCCTGAGGTTGAATCCAGAGATGGAAAGTGAAAAAATCATAGAAATGCAGCAGCTAGAAATTCAGTATCTGCGCGACCAAATCCAGGCGATGGGGCAAGCCCTGAACCACCCAGGTTCAGTCTCTTTCAGTCAGAAATCTTCCTGACCTGAATCTGGGAAGAAGCCACAAGACACAGCAACGCTGACATGGTTCAAGGATGCCTTATGTTATTATATCCTCCTGGCAAGATCAGAAATGTAACTGCATAGAGTAGACTTACATGATCCTATACTCTTCCATTAGGAGCATTTATGAAACAATCAATCTTCTAAGCACTTCTTCTACTTTCCTGAAATCTGCCCTTTTCATGAGACTTAGTAGCCAAAAGAAAAAAAAAAAAAATAAATTCATGTTAGTGAGTGTAAGACTAATCTTTGTGCCTTCATGCTAGGTACTCACCTTTCTCTTGAGAATGGTCAAACTGTAAGTCTTTTCTGCTAGAATTCTAATTTGGTGTCATTGTGCCGCAAAATTCAACATCAGCCTTTTATTTTCCAGTATTAAATTGCCTATGTCCATACAAAGGATTGCTGCTCTTAAAACCGATGTCATTGTTATTCTAAGCAGGTATCCAGTCACAGATTAACAATCAATTACCTTGTGAGGGCAACCTGTGACTCAAGCACACCCGAGCTAGAGTCTTTAGAGTCCTCTGCTTTCTGTCTAGAGATGTGTTGCCTCATCTGCTACAATAATTTCAGCAGGACAAAAAAGGCAGCCGAGTTTCAAACTCCCCAAATCTGGAATAAAGTTCAAACCTTGTGTCATAACTCCTATAACTTTGATAAACTGATTTTTGTTTGTTTCAACATCCACACTCCCTTTAGTTCAGTTTTTCAGTGAAATTCTCCTAATAAGTCACTCTGCAAAGTACTCATACATAGAAAAAGGCAGGGAGTAATTTCTTTAATAATGAGGGGGGGAAACCCCTAAATTTTTCATCTTTTGTTGTCAGTGCATGACACACTGTCCCCCTGAGGAGTATTTCACATCTGTCAGAAATCTGAGCTACTAGCTGAGCATGGAACTATATGGTATTACAATATCCAGTATATTGCTGTTTCATTTCCTATCCTGAGTTGTGGAAAAGTGATAAGTACTTTTAACATACTCCTAATATCATACAGAAGAAGGTGGTGCCAGGGCTGGGTAACGTAAGCTGCATTACCATCAGGAATACTAGACTCATTTCCAGGGCAATACCATGGCAAAATAGATGGTTCCAATGATTTTGGAGACTTCAGCAGCATGCTTTGTCCATGAATGTGGAATTAAGTTTATTTAGTCTATTTTTTTTTTCCATTTTGCATCTTTAACCTGTATGGGACATAGGTTTCACAGGAGCAAAAGGAAGAAGTTAATGGTCTGTTAATGGGCTAGCTTAACACCCTTTCTTCCTCCTCCCCTCCCCATATAATCATTTTGATACTTCCTGTACAGAAAGAGGATGTAATTAATGTAATTAGTAAATGTTTTAGAAACTAGTTCCCTCTAAAATTTTCAGGACACACCCATTTTAATTTGCTAGGCTCTCGTGTGGTATAATTTTCCCCTCCCTCTGTCAGAACAAATTGAGTGCTTGAATCATACAACGCACTGCTTTAATAGTTGTGTTTAGAGAAATGCAATCAACTTTTCTGAATAAGAATCTTTTCCTAATATGCCTATACAGATAGCGAATTATTTATAAATGGTGACTGATATGCTTAAAAATATGCCCCTATGTCACCCTTGTTAGCAAATTTTAAAGGCAATACACAGCCTGTCAGATGAAGCCTAGGTAGCTTCAGCTGCCAGACTAGGCTGAAGAGGATTTTGAACTCAATCTTAGTGTCTAAGGGGCAGCTAAAACATTGCTTGTATAGGGGAGCATTAAACATCAGGCACAGCAGAGTGTTACAAGTAAACTTCAGCAGACCTGCTGGAAGCAAAATAGATGCACAAGCCCCTTCTATACTGGGAAAAGCAGACCAAGGTCAAACTCCCACACACAAGCTCTATAAATGTTTTAGAACTCAGCTGTAACTGCAGTCTTGTTTTGTGTGCTAATGGTCTTCTGAATTCTCTCAGGGTGCAAAATCATTTTCTGTTTTCCTCCTCTCTTGACCTTCATTGTTCTGTTTCTCCTACTGGTACCTCCCTAAAGGAGCTGGTAAGCATTTCATGCTCTTATAAAGCTACAGCCCACTTTTTAAAATTACTATATGGCTATCTAAATAAGGTTTCCCCTTAGATGACTTCTTTGCTAACTGGGCCAACTAAAAAACCAGGTTTTTCTGGATAGGGTCAAGCTCACTGTTCAGAGGTGTTTGTATAGGAAAACCTATCACATACCATTTGTTTTTTTTACATGTAGGACAACATCCTTTGGACTGATGATATTTCACAAGTCTCAAAAGACATGTCAGATTTTTCTCAGACAAATTCCTGAACCTGTCACACTACTTGGTTTCTATTTGATTAGCATATCATAAGCTTCCCTTCTCACAGCCTGATAAAAAAGTAGCATGTGACTTAATAACCGAGCCTCCCTTTCCATTAGCCAGGCAAGAGCTGTTGTTCAGTCCCGTTCTCTTCTTCCTGCATTTCCCCAGAGATTTTCCAGCTGCTCAGACTAACAGTAATGATCCCTTCTGCTATCATGAAACCTAGCCAGGAAGGAGAGGACATTGATCAGTCAGGGAGTCCCATTCTCCTACTGACTTCAACATTCCTGCTACTCCCTTTTGTTATTCTTCAACTCTTAAATGAATGCTTTCCTGTTTCCCTGATTCCTCTCAAAATAGGTACCCTTTTTCCCCACTGGACTACCAGGAAATCAGCTCTTCTGCAGCATGGTAAACTCTGCTGGTGCTGCTGTCTCCCAGGGAGCGGGCTCTGCAGCTGCCTTTTGGTGGGAAGATGTGACAGTGACATCTTGCCTGACTTGAGTGCTTGCCTGAACAACTGCCACAGAAAGAGGCAGCCCTGATATGACTGGATGGCCCTAATCTATACAGCAGAGCAGGAGCTACTTTATTCAATACCAAATACTGGCTGTGTGTCAAATGTCCCCTAGCACTGTCCCTTACTGCCTGGGAGTTGCTCCCTGGCTCTGGCACCCCTTCACCTCCAGCTGGGGGGAAATGAGCCACCTTCCTGGATCGGTGTGTGACCAGAGACCAGATCCTCCCCGAGGAGGGAGGGAGGGGTAGCACCTGCACACTGGCGCGGCTCTGGAGCGTCTCCAAGAGCAGCAGCAGGTTTGCTGAGACGCCACCCAGCTGGGGAATGCACCTGCCCGGGCAGGAGGTGAGGGCTGCCGCCGGACCTCGGTGCTGCCGCGGCACCAGGAAGGGGAGCCTCACCTGGCTCTTGGCAGGCACTTGCAAGAGAAAGGGAAGAGATTTTCCCCGTGGGCTCCCTCGTTAGCTGGATCCAGTGGAAGGAAAGCCTGGAAAAAGCACTGCTGCCAGCCTGGAGCAGGGAAGTGTGCCAGGTTGTCGCATGTGGGCAGTGTCTGCTGCAGGTGAGTGATCCCTTTCTCCCTGGGAGCTGTGCGGGAAGGAGCTTCAGCAGTAGCTGCTGGCAGGTTTGAGGCTGCTTCAGACTTACTTCTTAAGAGACCCTGCTTCTTGCCTCCAAATAATTTCTTCCTTGTGCTATTGTCTCCTCTCAGCTTCTTGTTCCCTTGGAACTCCCAGGCCACCCTTGGCAGGCTCTGTGGGGTCAGGATAATGGATGCCTGTTGAGTGTACAAAGAGGAAGGGGAACATGACATTTTACAACGGAGCGTGCCAAAACTGTCTAGATCTGTGTAAAAGGCAGCTGTGCACTGACCCTGTTACAACAAGCCCTCCACCATCCTTAAGCCCAGAACCCCTAGGTTTGGGGAAGGGAAGGGACAATCCACCATCACCCAGGGTTCCCTGGGTCTTCCCAAATGGAGTCTCGTGGAAGGAGCACTGCTGGGACAGAAGCTCACTTCTGGGAAAGCATTATCCATCTGTCAGGGGACAGAGGGTGGGCTCTCCCCAGAGGTGCAGATCAAACTGCACAGGTTTGCATGGGTCCTGAGCAGCCCAGGAAAGGAGGAGCACTGGGAATTGGTGGTTGGTGTGGCAGGCAAAGGAGTGTAGATCTCTAGCTAGGATTTTGGGCAAGACAGATAGATGCTGCCTAAAAGCCCCTTTACTCCCATTCCTTGCAGGTTCCTCCATCGCCAGTCCTGAGTTCTCAGAGAGGGAACCTTCCCACATGCTCCCAGGTGCACAGACAGGCCTTGAGCCCCATGACACTCAGAGCTTCTGGTTTGTGCATTGAGAGTAATTCAGTCATAAAACAAGATACATGAGCTTAATTCTCTTTGAGCCTATAGGGAGTTAGAACAGAATCAAATATGCTTAGGAAGCATTTCTTTACTGAAAAGGTGGTCAAACTCTGGAACACACTTCCTGGAGAATTGATTGATACCCCAAACCTGTCAGTATTGAAGAGGCTTCTGGGCAATGCCCTAAAAAGCATTCTTGAATTTGGTCAGCCCTGAATTGGTCAGGCAGTTGGACTAGATGATCATTTTACATCCTTTTCCATTGAAATACAATAGAATAGACAACACAATAGACTAGAATAGACAAACTAGAAAACAATAGTCAGAATAGAATGTACTGTTTCAGTTGGAAGGGACATACAACAATTCAGAGCTGACTCTCTTGGTAAAGAAATGCTTCCTAAAGCATTGGAAGTTGAAAAAATTACATGACATTATGGGAAAATGTTTATGCCTATTCTGGACTAAAGATTTTTGTGAAGCACAGAGTGGTGGCAGGTCCATCCCAAACAGGCTATGGGCAGATCAGGCAAAGAAGCAAATAAGCTGTGATGGACTGGAAAAACAGAGGGCTGAGATGGCTTGGATTTGTTTGAGATTGTGAAGCTCTGTTGGCTCTCATCCACACTGCTCAGGTAAATAATTTTATGTATTGTTATTTTATAGCAAATCTTGTTGGACTCTCCCAGTCCCCATGACGCTTATGAAGTCCACATAAAAGCTGCATAAAACCCTTCCAAGGCTGGAAGTACAAGGAAGTACTGCAGGAGCTTGTCTCATCCCCAGACTTCCCCTCCTAAACCCTGTGGGTAAGCATTGTTCCAAGGGGTACCCTGGGTTTGAGGAGAGGAGGGAAGTGAGGAATATTTCAAGAGCTGAATTGTATGTGGCTCTGAAATTGAATTGTTAATTAATGTACAGTCCATGGCCTGTCTGCCAGATATCAGTCTGTCAGGCACAAAAAACTTATAAGTAAATAAATACATGTATGTATCATTACAAGGCATTCAGCCAGTGTGCATCTCCCACACCTGCAGCCAGGAGTGGCCAGGAGCACATTGATGATGACCCTCAGTTTCCAGTTACATGTTGTCAGAGTAGGGAAAGAAAAAAACAACCAACACAATGGAAAAGGAAAACATGAATATTTTTGTTTTCCTGCATTCCTAGTGCTTTCCTGTTCTTCCTCCACAGCTGCCAGCCAGCAGTGGGGAAGGACAGCATGTCACTTTTTTCCTGAAATGTGCTCTTTGGACTTAAAGCATTGTGTGGCTGGGCTAGTCCTCTCCTCCGTTTTCTCTTGCATACAGAGATGGGAACACAGAAGGTGCTGGCTCCAGTAGTGAGTAAATGTAGAGATTAATGACCTGTGATCCACACTATCAAATACACCAATCTGTTGGGACAACTGGCTTGTTATGAAGTCCCAGAGCAGTGAGACCAGGTAGCCCAAAGAACACCAAAAGAAGGGACAACAGCTTTGGATGGCTGTCCTCCCTCATGGCAGAGCAGGCATCTATATTCCTTCCTTTCTCTGGGTCTGATCTGGGCAAAGTGATGTGCTGCACAGTGCCAAGAAAGCAGATCAGCAAAGCTGCTGTGAGATCTAGGTTCATCCCTTCTTTAAGGAGTGGTGGGTGACAGCCCAGGATAGGGCTGCTTTGGTTTAGCATATAAAGAGAGTTTTCTGAAGAGGGTGGGAGCAGCCAGCCTGAGGAATGAGAAACTGTAGCTAGATTTAAGGAGGAATGTTTTCATGGTGAGGGTGATTTAATTCTGGAATGATGCCTGAGGGGCTGTAGATCCTCCATCACTGGCACGTAAATGAATGGGGCCCTGACCTGCTCAGTCTGACTTTTAGGTGAACTCTGCTTTAAGCAGGTGACTTCACAAGATTGCATCCCACCTTAATTATTCTGTGATTCTAGGAGTAAAAATACTGTTAATAGCAGCACAAGACCTCAGGGTCTAGAGAAGCAAGTGTGGATTGTTTTAGAGCAAAAGATTATATTCCCAGAACATTTTCAAACAGACATAAGGAAACATGAAAGCACACTTCAGTGGAAGCCTTTGCCTCTCCAAATAATTTGTTTAATAGAGGTTAATGTAACACTGGGAAACTCTCCAAATAATTTGTTTAATAGAGGTTAATATAACACTGGGAAATACATACTTGTAGAGGTGACACCTAATTTTGGTTTTTGACCAGATGCTCCTAGGGTTTTATTTTGCTCCCTTGTCCTTCTTCTGAGCAAATAAAAAACTAAAATGGTTAAATTTTTAAAAGAAACATGAGAATGCAATGCTGTAGCATGATTTTTGATCACATTTTCCCTCATTGTGGTTCATGCTGTTGTGGTTTCCTTGTTTACTGTTTGACTTGTGTAACTTGGGTCAGGCAGCAGAAGGACACAGACTTTGCACTTCTCCAAGCTTTATGTTCTCTTAATCTGAAATCTCAGTCTAATCTACAAACTTGCTATCTACTAGAGTCACCCATTCACTGGTAAGGAGGAGATAAGGGACCTCTGTGCTTGGAGAAGGAAAGGCAGGAGAGAGCAAGCTGATTTGCATAGGCTAAGGAAACAACTCCGGACTCATGTCTCCTTGCTTCTCTCCACTTTAATAGTGCCCCATGGCATCCTCACCTTCCTGGGGACTTGTGTCCTGGGCACACGCCGACAGCGCAAGGTATCTGCTGTCTCACGCAGAATCAAAGTGCACAAACCAACACGCTCAGCCACAGCTCTTTCTCTCTCTAACTGGTGCTTTCTGATTGCTCTGGCTCCAGCCAGGAGCTGTAGGTCTCCCACGGGCCTCCCAGCAAGGGTGTCCGCCCTGGAGCCCGGATTTCTGTGCCGCGGCCATCGCTGCCCGGCTCCCCAGGCAGCAGCCGCTGTGCAGGACCAGCCCCGTGCGGCTCCCGGGCCTGCGAACCCGCCGTGCCCACCGACTTCCCGGACACGTGCTGCCGCTGGCCGCGGGCCCGGAGCCACGTCCAAAGTGACCTCATGCTCCATCACAGCCGGGGAGTGACTCAGGAGGAGCTTGGCCTG
Source organism: Vidua chalybeata (assembly GCF_026979565.1). Classification (NCBI taxonomy): domain Eukaryota; kingdom Metazoa; phylum Chordata; class Aves; order Passeriformes; family Viduidae; genus Vidua; species Vidua chalybeata. The sequence continues at coordinate 15,779,905 of NC_071538.1, read as the reverse complement.
ACACTGTCAGGCGGTGTCTGGTTCGGGCACTCCCCGCACAATTGTCCTCCCTCTCCCCCCGGCCCGTGTTGGCTGGGCCCCGATAGAGGGGGTTTGAGGTGTTTGCCGGCAGCAAAGGCATTGCCATGAGGGATGCGGTCTGTGGAGAACAGAGACAGGGAGAGTGATGGCAGGAAAGATCCCTGGTGCGTGCAGAGCTGCCACGTGTGGAGGTCATAAATTCTCCCTGCCTGTGTGTAATGAGCCCTGAGCCCCAGTGCCGAGCAGAGCAGGGTACAAACAGAGTGTGTTTGACATGGGCTGATGGGCTCCTGAGAGCCATTTCTAGCAGGCAGGGTGGCTGTCCTCCCACCCAGGAGAAGTGACACAGCTCTGACACAAGGGACCTGAGTCAGTTCCTGTCCCTGCCATGGGCTCCTGCAGGACTCAGAGCAGTTCATGTGTGTGCCTGTGGTGGCCAAGGGTGCATTATCCTGTCTAGGAGGTGACCAGAGAGGCTGTCTCCCCTGGGTCTCCAGGGTTTGTCCCATGTCTCCCAGGCTCAGCCATTCCTGACATGCTCCTGTGCTGTCCTCTCCAGCACCTCTCCATGGTTTGGGTAGTAGCTGTTCTAGAGGATCCCTGTAGTGCTGTGGGACCAGCTGGAGCACTCACATGCCAGGGAGGAACATCATGTGAGAGAAATGCAAGTGGTTTCCACTCTTCTAAAACTGTAACCCAAAGAAGTAGTAAAGGGGGCAGGATAGTGGGGACACAAGCCTGGGAACCACGAGTGGTGGGCTGAGACAAAGTGCTGTGCCCAGGGAAGCCCAGCTAAGCACAGCACCTTGGAGCCAATGCTGCCCTTCCTCTGCTCCCCTCCAGTGGCAAAATGCTTCACAGACCAGCAGCGAGAGAGCAAAATCTCAGGGTGCCAGGCCACAGCTAAGGGCTCTTTCCAGGGACATGCTGAGATCACTGGAGATGTAGCTACCATATTTCTGTAGGGAACTTCTGAGGGGAAACCACTGGCAAGTGCAGGGATGGGGATAGGGCTGAGAACACGCAACTATGGCAGCTCTTACTCTTCCAGCCACTGGAGTGGAAGGGTTAAACCCTGTCCTGACCCCCACCTCCCGTTCTGGGCAGCAGAGCCAGTTGGTGACAAGAGGCTGATGCTGATGAGGGAGCATGTGAAGCCGGAGCTGTGAATGGGGCTTTATCCCAGGAGGGACCTGCCTCTGCTCCGTCCCTGCCCTGCTGCCAGCACCAGCTGCAGGCAGAATCCTTCGGGCAGCAATGTGCCAGCAGCCTCTCAGCAGGGCACACGGCGTTGGGGAGGCAGGAGACTCACCCTTGGGGCAGGCCGGGGTTCCCCCGCAGCACATGGAGAAGTGCGGCTGATCTGTTCTCCAGCACACAGGGCTTCTGTGAGGGAAGCACAGTAAGGTCTGCAGGCCAGCCTGAGCAACCAAGGCCCAGGGTTTGGCATAGGATTATTTGGTACAGGGGAGCAGGGTCTCTGTTTAATGATATCTTCTCTTCTTGACTTTTTCAGATGAAAGACACGGGAAAGGAAGGAGACAGCCCTGGCAGTTCCCCCGTGGTGCTGCTCTGGGAATGCTCCATAATGTTTCACAGCCCTGCCTCAGGGTTGGGCTCAACCCCAGCGTGTGGACCATAACTCTCCAGGTGGCACCACTGCAAAAGGAAATTCCATCAGGATCCAAAGAATGAGACCGAGACATCACTGCTGGAGAAATGCAGCTGCCTTCACCACTGCTGCTACATTGACCCTCCATTTGCTGTAAGGGTGCAAATTCATCTGTGCCACCTCTGTGCCCTCTTCACCCAGCTGCCCACCATGCCAGAGCTGGCAGAGCTGAGCAGCCCCCGCACCCCTGCAGATGCGGACCACATCCAGAGGAATATCTTGGAAGAGCATGTGGAGCTCTGGTGGTTCCAGGACCCCAAAAAGTCCATCCTATGCTATGGGATGGCCGTGGTGCTGATCCTGGCCTGCGGGATTGGGGGCATCATCCTGCTGTACAGCACTAGCAGCCGATCTGGAGAGTGGCGGCTTGCCGTGGGCACCACACTCTGCCTCCTGGCCCTGCTCGTGCTGCTGAAGCAGCTGCTGAGCTCTGCAATCCAGGACATGAACTGCATCCGCAGCCGGGATCAGATCGAGCTCCTGAAGAGCGGAGGCTTCTCGGACTGCCTGGTGCTGCTGCTGAGCGCCCTGGTGCTGCTGGTCTGCGGGGTGGTGCTCACCATCCTCTCCACCAGCACCATGCAGCTCAGCCCCGCACGGCCACTGGCCAGCATGTTCACCAGCGGGGTCATCCTCCTGACTGCTGGCAGCGCCATCCTCCTCTGCCTGCTGCTATACCTGCTGTGCACCTCCTGCCGCCGGGCGGCTCCTCGGAGCCTGGAGACCGGCGAGATCCGCGTCTTCACCATCTCCGGCCGCCTCGCTGGAAACAGGCGGCTTCCCCCCACCTCCAGCATGGCCAACCTGATCTGACCCAGGACACCTCTGTGTGAGCCTTAGCGGATACAACCCGTCAGTGATGGCCTTTCCCCAAGGAAGGGCGAGAGCTGCAGTGTGCCTTATGTTTCTGTTGGAGATGACTGGCATTTGCTTTGCCCCAGGCTGGTGGCACAGCACAGACTCAGGGCACTTGGACGGGCTCTGACCTGGCTGGCATTTTATCTCCACAAAGCCTCCTGTGTCAGCTGCTGCCTGCCTGGCTGTGACCCATGTTACAGAGTGAAGGTGAGCCTGTCCTGTACCCCTGAGAACTCCAGTACTTCTTTGGTTCCTGCAGTTCCTTGAACTGTGTCATACGCTTTCCTGGCAGGAGAGGCTGTAATTGCGGGTGGTATAAAACCAACCTGTGCTCTGTGCAGAGCCTCCAGCTGCTGAATGAAGTAGAGCCTCTAGCAGCTGGTGAATGGCAGGAGATATTTTGTGTGTCAGCAGGCACAAGGGAGCCTGGTAGGAGGTATGGCTGCAGGGGCTGCTCCCAAGAAATCACCGGTGTCTGTGGGAGTGAGTGTGGGATTTGCATAGGATTGTGTGTGCCAGAGCCACAGCATGGCTGGACCTCACATGAAATGCTGTTTGCAATGCCAGGATCTGTTCCAGTGTTACATTTCTGCAGCCCACCATCACCTGTGGTTTATCAAAGGGGTGATGAAGCAGTGTTGGTGCCAAGGCCCTGATGGGTAATCTGTGCTGAACTGAGTGTTGGGGCTCTCTTATCATGCCAGGATGCTCCAGCTACATGAGCCACAAACAGCAAGGTGCAGTTGCCAGGGGATGGTGATGAGATGCCCAAATCCTGGGGCTGGGGCTGCCTTCTGCAAAAGCTGTGCGAGGGGAGAGCGCTGTGCCCTCCTACAGGAGTTTCCCAGGCAGAGGCACCTCTGCTGCCAGGAGCCTGCAGCTCATCCCAGTCTCTGCTTGTTTCCATGCTGTTTCTGTCTCCCAAGTGCTGCAGCTGCTGTAGGGCAAAAAAGGTTCCTCTACTGTCACTTGGGCCTTACCTGGAGCTTTTTTGGTGTTTTATCTCTACAAGGTGTCTTGTTTTATCACCAAGGTGTCTCTACCAAAGGCAGACTAACAATTCACCCCAGGAACTTTTAATGTGACTTAAGTCTAATTTACTTGACAAAATTCTCATTTCCCTCATAGACTCACTAACCTTTTCACTGCCCTTTCCATAGACATAGATCCCAACTTCCTGCTGAAGATGCTCCTGCATTACCTTCTCTTCCTCTTAGCCAGTTGGTCAGAGCATGGTGCTAAAAACACCAAGGTCACGGGTTTGAACCCCATGTGGGCCATTCTCTTAAGAGCTGGACTCTGTGATCCTTCTGGGCCTCTTCCAGCTCAGACTATGCTGTGATTCTTTATCTTGTCTGCTCCCATCTTTCCTTCACCTGAATTGCTCTGCCCCAGATGTTGGTTTAGCTCATTATTTGCCAAGTGTCCTCTGCAATGGAACAAGACTGAGCTATTGTTTTTTGGTGCCTGGTAGCAAAATCATTTGGAAGAGGATGATAGCTGATTCCCTTGCCAACAGCACAAATCACTGTCCATGTCACACCTGGAGGTAGTGTCAGAGCTCACCATCAGCTGGTCAGTGAGGCCTTCACCCCTTCACAGCTCCAGACCAACCATTCCCAATGCAGTGAGATCGCATGAGACCATATCTGTATCCACCTGCTCTTGCCCTGCTCTTGCTGACTTTCCTTTGCCTGAAACCTTGGATTGTTTTTCCCACTGCACGGGTGCCTCATTTGAGCTTCTCTCTCTGTATCTCTGTTATTTCTACGTTTTCATCTGCCACTTTCACATCATCTGTAGATTTTATTAAACTGCTATTTACTCTTCTCTCTGTATCTCCTCTCTTAATCTGCCCAGGAGCTCAGAAGGTGGTGGTGAGCTCAGATCATCCTGTGCTAAATCTCTTCAAAGCTGAGCCGTTCTTCCCCTCTGGGCTGTTTGGCCCCAGGTCCACCAGGGACCCCTGTGCCTACACAGGAGGGGACAGGCCAGAGCTCAATGGTCTTGCACCACCATCACCACTGCTGCTGCTCTGCAGGTCTGTGTCAGTGCATGTGCAGTTATGCCAGGCTGCATCCCCTCTGCCAGCACCAATGGTCCAGTAGTGACTGCCAGCTCCACCAGCCCGCATGTGCTGACAGGCACACCAGCTGTTTTGCACATCTGGGCATTTCTGTGAAGAGGCGTGACTGTGCCCAGCTCGCAGCTCTGTGCTGCCTGCATGTCAGTGTGAATCCTGTTCCCTCCACAGCCCCTTGAAAAAAACGTGCCTCAAGTGCCTGTGAATTGTGCCAGAAAAGGCTGATTGACTGTGGGCCACGACAGCAAACCAAGGAGATAATGGCTAAGAACAGGCTGTGCCTGAAGATGGTGGCTGGGTGTCCAGCTGCCCAGAGGGACAGCCTGTGCTGCCCAATCCCTGACTCCCCTCTGCAGCACAGGTGCTGGTTTGTTTATTGGTTCTTGTGTTGTGTGTGGACACACATAATAAAGTGTTAGAGAAGTTGATTGTGTTGAAGGCTGATACTTGAATGCAGGCCTCTCTGCAGAGGTGTCAGGGCTTTTCAGGGCTGGCCTCAGCCCAGGGCAGTAATCACAACAGACCAGAGTCCGTCGTGTGGTTGTGGTTTTGGATCACCAGCTAGTGTGGCAATGCCACCACAGCTCCAAAAATGCATGTGCTTCTCTCCTGATACACAATTCCCACCTCCAGATGCATGTTAATCTCTCTCTGCTTAAGAATCCAGACGTATCCAGATCCCCTTACTGCTGCTCTGTGAACCTGAGACCTCGCTATGGCCCTGAAAGATGCTCACATGGAGCACACAAAGGCTCCTGAATGTGTCAGCGCTGGCTAGTTTGTTTACAGAGAAGCTGTTTCACCCTGTGGCAGGGCTGAGCCTCGTACCTGGAACCAGTCTGCCTGCATACCTGCTCCTGCTCCCAGCCAGCCTCAGCCAGGCCCTCATGGCAGCTTCCTGGGTGGACCCCTGGAGAAGGATCCTCCTTTTCATGCTCTGACCCCTTTTATTCCCAGCTCTGCATGCCAGATGTATTTCTCCCCAAACATGAATTGCCAGGTTCCTGCCCACTTGCCCTGCAGTTGCCTGAGAGGGGACAGAAAATGCACACACACAAGAAAACCTGCCATGTCTGCTTGGCTAAAAAATAAATGGGTGGACTTATGAGCAGGGTCAAAGTAGACAAGCCATCCAACCACTAAGTGCTGAGGGACTGATGAGTAAGATCCTGGACAAATAAGCCTGGGCACTTGTATTTTTAACTTCTTTTAAGACATCACTGAGACTAAAAAGAAAAGACTGCATCTAGTATGAATTCATGTGATTGAAAAGCATGTTGAAAAGCCCAGAAAGATAACTGAAATGCTTTTTCCCAGCCCCTAGATTTAAATCTTACCGAAAAGATATTAGAAATTTCCAAAAATACAGTATATAGTGTATTTTCATTGGTAGCTGATGAGCCCAGAAGGCAAATGATAAAACAGTAACTGAAGTTCACTTTAGAAATATGGCATTTAAGAGTGAAAACTGGCTGACCACTGAAAGAAGCCAGCAGGTCTTCCTCCTGCTCAAAGCTTCAAGTGGCACATTTGCTGTCTACCCTGTCTCATCCATCCAATGCCTGACTCATTTTTCCCCTTTGGTTTGCATTCTCTGAGGTGTATTATTTACTTTTTTTATACACTAAATGTTTTAATGAGTGGAGAAATAGGCAGTTAGCAGTGAAATAAAGATTTGAAGGAGGTGGGGGACTTAGCTGTGTGGCAGAGCTTTGAGAAATGCTGTCCTGTGTTGATATCTCATACTGAAGAGATTCCTGAGCTATCAGGGATGGTAATGACTGGGCTGTGCCCTAGGAAATCTTCCCAACTTACCAGCCTTATGAATCACTTACTAAAGGTGAATGCCACTGCTGCTCCCTGCTTTTAACTCCAGAGTAACCCATGAAGGCATGACCAACTCCAGCAGAAATAACTTGCAGTTAGCTATCTCATATGCTCTTCATCATACCACAAAGATGACAGGAATGTAAAAATTATCACATTTGTGCAACTCCACAGTTGAAGAGACACATGGAATTCTCTAATGGGTGCTGGGGGAGAGGGTCACCTTGCCCCAGCACATGGGCCTGGCACTGCAACTGGCAGCACTGATGAGTTTGCTCAGCTCTGCAGAGCTGACAAGGGAAAGGTGTCTTTTAGCTTGTCTTCCTGGAGCGGGAAGAAAGAAAAGAAAGAAGGGCCGTGGCTGGAGAGACACGCATAGAAACCCTGTGATGGTGCACCAGGGCTGCCCGCACCACAGCAGGTGAAATAATTGTTTGGACAGGAGCACTCATTGTGCCACAGAAGTGGTCTGTCATCACCACAGTTAGAGGAATGTATTTCTGGTTCTTGAAAGCACATGCAAAAAAATCTGCACCACAGCTGTGGGGCTGAGGGTCTCCTCCAGACACTGCCACTGGGAGAGTCCCAACAAACCATTGCAGATGCTTTAATCACCTCTCAGTGTGACAACACATTGAGGAACAGAGCAGGGCTGGGTCTGGCACCATGGGGCAGTACGACCAGTGCCCAAGACCCCATGGCAGCACAAGGCAGCCTCCTCTTCCCACTTCACCTGGCTTCCCGGGCACGACAGTCCTTCATTCTCAGGATCTGAGCAAGGCTGGGAAAGCAGCACCTGGTATGGTGTCCCTGTGACAGTGCTGCCTACTGGTGTCATGCTGGGACACTCTGGGACTGGCTGCCTTCAGCCTCCATCACCATTCTTAGCCCATCCCTCTCTCCTCTCCTCTCTGCTCCCTTCCTCCTGCCCCAGACATGTGGGCCCAAAGCCAAGGGCAGGTAGGAAAAGGGTGGAGTTAGGGAGACAGCAAGAGGCCGCAGCAGTGGTGGCTGAGTTGTAAGCTTGTAAGCTCAGATGGAGCGATGCAACTCCCGCTCCTCTTTTGTTGGCAGCTGCTCACTGGGCTGGATGTAGTTGTCTTCAATGAAGCCATCATCATCCTCAGCTTGCAGGTCGGCAGCATCAGTTATGGAATGGCTCCCACAGGAGCCCCTGTCCCAGCTGCTGCTATCCTCCATGTGTCTGCCTCCGATGGAGCTGATTTCAGGCAGCGGCCGGTGGCGGTAGCTGGCGAAGTTCTTGTGGACAAGCTTGCACTTGGCAGCCAGTGCAATCAGGATGGAGATGCCAATCGCTGTCACTAGGAATCCCACCAGGTATGGCCAGCTCCTTCCCCCCTTCCCAGCTGGCAGTGCAGTGGCTGTGACACAGGAAAAGGTACATGGTCAGCCTGTGGCACACCCAGTGCTCCACATCCTCCAGCCCCGTGCCTGCCTGCAGTGTGCAGCCAGCACTAGACCACTTTCATTAGGAGCAATACAGATGCCCTTCACCAAGACCAGTTACCACGGGAGTGTGAACACTGGGGGAAAAACTGCCTGACAGCTGGCTGGTACTGCTGCCCATCACTGTGGAGTCTGTGCTCCATGTGGCTTTGTGGCACCTGTTAACTTTCCTGTCACAAAGCCAGAAAACACTACCAGGTATTGGCCACCCTCCCACCAAGCCACTGCACCAGCATGGCCCAGCAGCCTCAGCCTCTCGGGCTGTGGGGCAGAGCAGGGGGTCTCCACCTGCAGCCCCATCCAGTATGACAGAGGACACTTTATGGACACCTCTGAATCTGCACAACTTACTGTTGTTCTCAGTCACTGTGATCGGCTGTGGTGTGCTGAGCTCACGAGCAAACCGCTGCTTAATCTGGCAGCCCAGGTCCTGAGAATCCAGAGCTGCAATCTCCTGGCCCCTCAGCCCTGGGGGCAACACGCAGGTCACCTGCACAGCTGGGAAACAAATGGGCTAAGGTGGGATGGGGGTCTGCGCCCATCGCCTCTCCAGTTTAGAGAAGATCCCTGCTTGCTCCTGGGTTGATGGGTTGCATTGCAAGGTGCTCCTGGCTCTGCCTTATAGACTTGCTGACCCTCAGCATATTGTAGGAAACAACCAAAGGGAAAATCCCCTGACCAAGGAAATGTGTGTGACTCTGATTAGCAGCTCCTTTAAACTGGATACAGACAAATTCATGGATACCCACAGAAACCCCACTGCTCTTACTTGGAGCTGAGCTCAGATGGTTGGAGCCTGACCTGGCTCCAGAGAGAGAGCTGCCAAGTCCTCAACAATGAAAATCTGGTCACTCCAAAAAGACACACAAAGATGAATTTAGAGGCCAAAGTGTACACGCAACCCATTTCCCAGAAAAGTAGCCAAATTATCCTGCTGACATTCTTAGAAATCCTTGGTATCCTGCATAACTGCAAGCAAGGAACAGACACATCACCTTTTGGTTTGCTGTCCCTCAACAGGGTAGGGCAGAGAGCTCAGACCTTGCCCAGGGGTCAAATGGATCAAGCAAGACTCCCAGGTTCAGGGTTCTGCCTGGCCAACACGCTCCCTGCCACCCGTCCCCTCCACTCACCTCGTCTGCGCCGCAGCCACTGCTGCAGAGGGTGCACGCTGCAGTCGCAGACCCAGGGGTTCCCTTCCAGATGGACCTGTGGGACTGTCTCCATCAGCTGCAGGCTCCCAGTGTCCACAGAGACCAGCGCATTGTGCTGCAGGTCCAGGTGGAAAAGAGCTTTCAGTGGCAAAAGGAAAGTGACATCAAGCTCTTGCAAGCTGTTGTTTCTTAGAAGCAGTGTGTGCAAGTTTCCCAGGCCCTTGAAAGTGTCCATGTGGATGTAGGTGATGCTGCAGCTGCTCAGGTCCAGCAGACGCAGGGCCCCGAGGTTGGAGAAGACTGTTGGGCTCAGCGTGAGCTTGGCATTGCTGGAGAGGTTGAGAGAGTGCAGGGAAGGGAAATGCTTCAAGAGAGTCCTGTGATGGGGCATGACCAAGGAGTTGAAGGAGAGGTCCAAACTGGTGATGTTTCTTGGAAGGGAACCTGGAGCATGCTGAAGGCTCTTCCCACTGCAGTTGGCCCATCCCTGGGAAAAGAGCTATGGTCTGAGGTGGGCTATCCATGGTGGGGAGTGTCTCTAGAGAGAGACTCCTCAAAGGTTCAAATGTCTTAATTACCCAGCAGAGTTTAAAAAAAGCAAAGACACACACACATTTAAAAAACACATGAGCTACCAGACTGGAGTGGGCCTAGATAAATAAAGATGAGCAGGCCAGCCCACGACTGAGAGCAGCTGACTGAAACAGCACAGGAGGAGCATGCAAGGCTGGAGGAAAAACCCAAATGCATGAGTGCAAAGGCAGCAGGTTGTCATCCCCCCGTCCTTCCGTACAGGGCAGTTGTCATACAGGGTCAGTTTGCAGAGGGCCTTCCTTTTCCTCCCCTGGATCCTCACCTCCAGCCCCCTGGGAGCTTTTGTGTGACACAGGGGCATCCTCCCAGCTGGAGCAGGGAAGCAGGCGAGCCTTGCCTGTTGCAAGGCCAGGCAGGAAGCTGACCAGGCAGCAGAGCTATAGGCACCTGTACCAGTCACCAGGCCAGGAATAGCTCCCTGGGGCCTGTGCAGGACAGTGCACCAATGCTTCCCTCTACCCCACGTTCCTGAGGGTACACAGTGAGTAGCTGTGGTTTAATGCTAGCTGGCTGTGTCAGTATTAGGAAACAAAAAGGTCAAGGACCATTCACTGTCCCAAAAAAACAGCAGAGCAGGATGGAACGATCAGTCAACCCACATGGATGGATTTATTTTTTTACCAGTAAAACAGGGTGCCTCAACTCAAATAGTTTTGGGGAGCAGCCCCCAGAATGGCTTACTCTTGCCTGGGCTTTTAGTAGGAGGAGGTCAAATGTCCAAACTGAAGCTGCCAGAGAGCAAGTTTCGTTGGGCAGGCACAAGCTCCTGTTAAGTGCTGTGTTTGGACCTTGCAAGCAGAGATGTTGTGCTTTAAGTTCACTGTGGTCCATAGTCCTGGGTTTCTGTCTGGCTACATTCCAGCTAGCTGGGCTTTCCATTTCTTTCACCTCTCCTTTCATCCTCCTGTCTACCTATATCTCCTATCAGACCCTGCTGTTCCTGCTTGGTAGAGGAACAAATATGCCCTTAAAAACCTGGGGTGTTGAGGACTGGGTTATAATTGGGCCAAGCCACAGGGGCACCACATGGGTCCTGTTTCCAGCTCAAACACAGCTGGGCTGAGGGAGGCTTTGGAAAACAGTGCAAACCTTTGGGTGGAATAACTGAGAGCTTAGTGGAAAGGTCAGTGGCCCATGACAGCCATTTTCCTTCATTCTCTCAGCTCCTGCCTGATGCAGCCAAGCTGCTGGCTGCAGTGCTTGTCCCAGTGGCTTAGCTGTGTTTCCTGCTCCTTGCCGGGTGCTCAGGGATCCTGGCCCCAGGCTTGCCAATCACTCTGGCTCCAGTCACTGCATCACCATGCACTGGGGAAAGGAGTGAGGGGTTGGGACCTCTTCAGGGATGTGACTCATGGCTGCTTGCCATGCACCCCTTATGGGCAGCTGTGTTACACCTGCAGCCAAGAGACCCCCCCACAGTCAGAAATGCCATGACTCAGACAATGCTTTGCCAGGCCATGCTCTGGTGAACAGGCTGGACAACATGACATGTTCAGCCCAAGGCTGGGAGCAGGACAGACAGGCTTTGGGCATGGGCAAACCACCCCTGTGGCTGGCAGCCACTGGCACAGCACATCTCTCAATTAACTCCGCTGGCTCCCGTCTTCTCTTGAGCTGTGCAGAGCAGGAGCTGCCTGCCAGGCCCTGCTGCCCCGTGGGCACCCCAGCTGTGCTGGCAGGACCAGGAGCGGGGGCCCTGCCCACCCCCAGCTGCCGCCCGCGCCGCAGCCCCCACGGCCCCCCTACCTGGTGGTCAAGGCTGCAGGGGTGTCCCATCACCACTGACAAGACGCAGAGGAGGCTACAGACCCAGCAGAGCAGGCAGGTAGGAGCCATTTGGCTCCAGGAAACTTCCGGCCAAAAAAACAAGTCTCGGGGAAAGCTGGGAAGCCGGCAGAGCCGGCCGTGCCGGGTGAGGTGTGGCCGCGGCCGCCCGGCTCAGGGCCGCACCGAGTCCCCACACGCCGGCCGCGCAGACGGCAGCGCCCGGGACCCAGCCTGGCTGCCGCCCCGGCCCCGCTGCGCCCCGGCCCCGCTCCTCCCGAGCTGGTGAAAGGTGGCGGTGCCAGTTACACATTAACAGCCGCGCCCCATCACCTCCCAGCCGTGTGGCCGCCCGTGATCGGTGACCGGGACTGCCTGCTGCACTCTGGGGTGCCGTGGGGGCTGCCGGGGTGGCAGCAGGACCCTGGGAGGTGCTGGGGGGCCTCCAGAGGGAGGAGGGGACACGTCTGTGGCATCTGCCCTGAGACACCGCGCTGGAGGAGAGCAGCCTGAGCCTGGTCCGGGTGTTGGTCCATGCACCTGGGACAGGGACACACAGCCAGTCCTGGCCGGGGAAGCTGGGGCTGAGGCAGCGAGAAAGTATCCTACAGGAAAATAAAAGTCTTGCTGGAATTCCAACAGAAAGGTGTTTAAAGCATGCAGCAAACCGGCAGGTTTCTGGGCCCAACAGCAGCAGCTCAGTGAACAGCATCTGTCCCACCACCTTTGGCACCCCCACACAGACCTGCCGCTTAACAGTAGTTCTCGCTTCCAATCCTGCTGTGGAGTCAGTGAAAGTCTGAGAAATCATGTCAAAGCAGCATCTCATGGGTGTTTGCTGGCACACCAGACCTGCTCCTGTGCCCACGGGTGATGGGGCGGGTGAGTGGGCAAGGCTGGCAGAGCCAGAGGCCAGGCAGGGAAAGAAGAACTGGCTGCACCTGCTCCTGGCTTTGCCTCTGCAGCAAGAGGGAGCCCCAAGCTCTCTTCCTTGCTCCCCATTCCCTGGTCCCAGGCCTGCTCAGCGTCAGGAAGCCGATTGCCAGCAAGAGCACTTTGGAACTGTCGGCAGCTGGGACAGGACGGCCCCTCCTCCCCCAGCTGCCAAAGGGCTCCTCCACAGCCGCGCGTCCCACCCTTTCCTCAGGGAAAGGGGTTCCCAGCAGCCTGTCCTTCATCCTGTGGGCATGTGCTGGATGCCAATGCAGCAGGCAGCTCCTGCTTCCCAGCTGCCCAGGCAGGCTGGGCATGCTCAACTACTCTGCTTCCAGGATGTTCCTATGCCTGGTGGGATCAGTCCTTAACCCAGCCTTGCAGGGCCTCCCTGGGACCCACTGAGCACATAAAATAGAACAAGCATCCAGAGAAGCAGGGCTAGAAAGTGTTGCTGAGGCAGCCCAGTCCACTGGTGGATCTGCAGGGCGGTTGCATTTTCTATCAGGAAATGTATCTGTGTGTTATGGTTTCTGGCATGTGGTGCCATGCATTAGAATGTGCAAATGATAACAAAAAGTGGTATTTTTGTCAGTCTTTGGGTTTTTTTGGTTCCTTTTTCAGGCTGTTGTGATTCAGCAAAAAAGCTGAGGATCGTGGAATCAGCAGATATTCAGGTGCTTGGAGTGTCCTGTGGATTGGGCAACTGGAGCTTTCCATGTTGCAGGAGAGCAAGTGTGGAGAGCTGCTTCAGCTGTGCTCAGCTGTGCCTATCTCTCTGGTGCCTCCTTTGGAGACAGATAAACTTAAACTGGAGTTGTAAGGTCCTGGCTGGCCAGAAAACTCCCCAGAAAGGTTTCCTACCCTACCTCCACCTGAAGGAATCTGCACAGATAGACAGCACCGCTCTTATCCAGGTACTCCCAGAAAAAAAACACAAGCAAACAAACCACATTGGGTCAGATTCCTAAATGGATCCCTGAGATTTGGTAAGGCCTGGTGCAGAGACTGACCCCATATGGCTCCCATTCCACAAAAAAATCTGCGTAAATAATCCCATCCTCAAACGGATCCTCCCAAAAGAGGGCATTTCACAGAGTGCGCTGTAACTCGGGCTCTGTGTGATGCGTTCCCCCACAGCTGCCAGGGAAGCACAGAATGAGTTGCACATAAGCACACAGTTCTGAGCCTGACTGGCCTCTACAGACAGCTTCATTTTCCAGGCAAATGAGGGCAGCTGCATCTGATGTCCACCTTTTTCAGATTCTCTCCACCCGTCCTGCCGTGGGGTGGCCAGGCAGCTGCACTGTGGGAGCCCCTGCTCACTGCCATCCCTCCCTCAGCATGCCATGGGCACTGCGCGGCCCCAGAGCACTCTGTAAATAGTCGGAAGCGATGAATGGATTTCCCTTTCCTCTCCATGTGTGCTTTAGATTTTTGGCCGGATACAGCATGGGCCCAGGACACATCAAAACATGAGACTCACTGCCTGGCAGCCCTGGCTTTCACATGGGAACAGTATGATTTGTGAAGCAGTGTGAGGTTTGGTGCGTGAAGCTTATGGTGATTTCCTGGGGAACGCTTTTTGTTTGCCAGGCAAAGAGCCTGGAGCCGGCTGGTGGCTGGCACAGCCTCCATGCTGGGTGTGAGACACTCTGGGGTTGGGCTGTAGCAAGGCCATGCTGTGCTGTGCCCATGCCAGCACTGTGCATGGGAAAGTGTTCAGGGAAAGCCAGGCTTTCTCCTGCTTCCCCTTCCTCCCAGACATGTTTACCACAAACCACAGGGTTTTCTCCTCGGGCAGTGGCCACCCTCCCGTGTGAGCTGGGCAGTTTGTTGGCGCCCTGCCTGGGCTCCCACTCAGCCCCTTTCGAGCCGGACAGTGTCCCCACGACGGGCCCCTGCAGGATGAGTCAAGCCCTGGCACAGCACGGAGCCCGGGTGGGCCATGCCTCGCACCCCGGCTCGTGGCGGCGGGAGGCTGAGGCGTCCCGAGGTGTGCGCGGCCTCAGCCCCGCCGCACGCCGCTCCCCGGGGGACAGCCCGTGCAGGGCTGCTCCCGACGGCTCCTGGAGTCAGGGCCGTCTCCAAACAATGGGTGGAGAGCAGGAAACGCCGCATGGGAAACAGGATTTGGCTCCGCCGCCGCCGCCAGCCACGGCCCCTTGGCCCCTTTCCTTTCCCTGCTCCAGAGAGCCCTTCCCACAGCCATCAGCCACGGGGCTGCACCGAGGGGATGGGGATGCTGCCGCCCGGGCGGGCTGGGGCATGAGGCACTCTGAACCTTGGACAAAAAGCAGGGTCGGGACACCTCCTGCCTGGGCTAGGGCCTCAGCATGGCTCAGGGAACCCTGAGCTCGCAGCCCTAGCCCTGGAGGGGTGGGCGGGTGCCTTTTTCTGGAAGAGCTGCCACCAGGCAGGGGACCCCAGTGGCCCCTTGGCCAGCAAGCCCTGCTCCTGAGCAGCTGGCTGGCCACGGAGCCAGCAGAAACGGGGGCATCTCTCAGTCCGTGTCCAGGCTATGCACCACAGGAGGTTGTCCCAGCTGCCCTGGAAGTCAAGCAACAGCACGGAGAAGAGATGGGGGACACGGGCAGGTAGCAGTGGACCTGAGGTGCTGCTCACGTGGAGCTCCTAGGCAGCCACAGCCTCCAGCTCTGACCTCCATAGCCAGGAAATGCTGGGGATTTTCTGACCTCTGCCAGATTTGGAACAAGCTCCAAGGACATGGGACTCCAGCTTTATCTTCTACTTCTCTTCCCACATCTGGCAGGTAAATTGCTCCTTTTCATCTGCCTCAAGTGAGCAGCCCCTGCCTCTGGGTGGCTTGGTGGGACAAGGCAGCTGTAAAAGCTCAGTGGCGCCATCGGAGAAGGGTTGGGAGGGAGGAAATGTCCCTTTGTGATCAGCCATTTGGAGCCCTCAGAGGGCCCTGGCTGCCTCTCTCTGACATGGGAGGAGAAGCACCCCAAGACCCCCGTTCTGATGTGTGCTTGGCTCATGCAGGGGAGCTGATCCAGCTGGGGTCTCCAAAACGAGAGCAGAAATGTGCACTGTGTCATCCCAATGTGTCTGCAATGCACCTTGCTTTGCCCTAGCTGTGCCTTCTGGCCTGGGATGGCAAAAATGTCCTGGAAAGGGGGGGACATCTGGGTGACAGGATCTGGCCCTGAGGCAGGGCTGGTGTGGCCATGCTCTTGTGGAGCTGTGACACACCCTTGTGCTCCCTCACCCCAGGGGCCATCCTGGACATCACCCTGATTGCCAACGTGCAGAGCCTGTCCCACTCCGACTTCTTCCTCTCCTGTGTCATGGGGGAGCACGACGTGAGCTACCTGCAGATCGAGCGGGAGAACAAGATCGTGATGACACACCCCAAAATGGGCTTCCAAAACTACCGCAACCGCAGCAACCAAGTCCAGGCCAGGGGCTTCTCTAAGGCTGACCTGGTGGGGATCCTCTACTGCCTGGGGCGCACCCCGACCGAGCAGGCCCAGGTGGTCTATGTGCACAACAGCCACAACGGTGAGTGGCTTTTGGGGGTGGCAGGAGGCCCCTGCCTTCCAGTCGGGTACACAGGGGACTTACCTGCCCTGTGCTTCACAATCCCAGCGTCAGCCAGGGTGGTGGGGGGACAGTGGTGACCCATAAGCCAGGTTTGGGGTCCACCAGCACTGGTGGGGAGGAGATGAAAGGGAGGTGGAAAGGATGTTCAGCTGGAGGAGCATGGTCGAGCCCCACAGAGGAGCCGTCTGTATTTATAATGGGGCTTGGGAGAAGGGCAAGGTCCAAGAGGAAGTTGAGTGCCCTTGGAGGAGGTTGTGGGGTCTGGAAATCATTAACCAGAGCAGGGGGCAGCCCTTTGGAGCTGTGCCAGCCCATGCCCCCACCACAGGCTCAAGGGGAGGAGGTAGTGCTGGGGCAGATCTTCGGCAGTCTCCCCAGGTGCTGGACAAACACCATCCCAGGGCAGCAAATCGCCGTTCCAGCAGTGGGGCTTGCTGAGAGGCACTGGCAGACTGCACTGTAGCCAAGAGCAATGCTGGGCTTGTTTCCCACTCCTATTTTGGGCCATAAGGATAGAACGGGCCTCCCTGGGCTTACCAGCAGCGGCAGGGATACTGCCTAGGGCAGCACTCTCCCACACTGCCCCTCTGACCTCCCCTCCCTGTGCTTGAGACTTTGCAAAACTATTAGTACTGAAACTTTTTGTGATGTTTGCCTCAGGATGCTTTCTAGCTCTTTTTTAGAAAGTCTAGCTAAAACAGTTGACCTTTTGCTCATAATAAGAGGAGGGGATACAAGTTTGCCTGCCTGTGTTAAGCACACAGCTTCAGCAAAGAGATCAAGTGTCTCCAAGCTGGGGCACGGAGGCTGCTGGTGGGGCCCAAGCATCCCCCAGGGAGCAGGGCTCAGCTTTTGTCCTTGTGAAGAGGCTCAAGCTGAAAAATGGCTGTGGTCCTGTTGGAAATGGAGCTGGATTGTCTGAGCAAGCAGGGTGGCACTGAGGAATGGAGCAGAGGCCAATGGAGAGACAGTGTGGGAGACACAACCAGCAGCATGGGGTGAGGAGCACAGAGGGATTTCTGCACGCACAGATGTCCCTGTTTATAAATCATGGATGGAGGTGATGGCTCTGGGGCTCCATCCATGGGACACTGTTTCCCATGGTGGGGTGTTCTTAGTCAGCCCCCACTCCTGGGTCCACTTAGCCAGGCTAAAATAGTGCTTTGGAGGAGCTCCTGTGGGAGTTAGAAGTGCCAAAAAGGTGTCTCTTTCACAAGTTCCAAAGAAGCTTCTATTGCTCTGTTTAGAGGAGAAGTTTAAAAAATAAGGGAACTAGTAAACAAAAAATGTACATATTTGCAGGAGGGCTGGATACAGAACCCACTGAAGGGGCTTGGTGTGTGCCATCTCTCCTGTTTAGCCTGAGAGAACACCAAAGCAGGCCAGGGTGATTAAACAGTGGGTGGGGAATGCTGTTAGAGGAAAGCTGGCAGCTCCCAAAAGGTCATGCATGGAGAAGAACTTAGGAAGTTTGATAAATTTTGGAAGCATTGCTGAAAAAACAAAGTAAAGCAAACCAAAGAGATCCTGAGAAGCAATTTCAGAAGTGTTTAAATATGTCAATAAACTATCTTTTACACTTTCCAGAGCAGAAAGACACCCAGAAAAACAACTGCAGAAAACCAACATTTTAAAAATTTTTACATCTGTGTGCACAACAGAGGAGTTGGGAAAATTTGCTGGGGGATCTAAAATGCCACTGTTGTCAGCCGGAGACAGGCGATGAATAGCAGAACAGAGCAACACGACATCGCCAGGCTGGGCGTGCGATGAGCAAGGCTGTGTTGCTGCCCTTGGGAAACTAGACTCTCTTAAAACTTCTGGGTAGGGAGTTTTCAGGACTGAAAATTCGAGTCAGAACCTGGCAAATTAGCAGAAACTGTAGTAAAGAGCAGAATATGTGGTGGTGTGGTCCCTGAGAAAGAGGCAGCTGAGTTTGCAGTGGTAGGGTCTCTGGGGCAGCAGCAGTGAGGATGCTGTGGAAGACCAATTGATACTGTCTGCTCAAATTCCTGGAGAAAACTGGGAAAACTCCCTTTCAGAGGTTCTTTGAGAGAAACTTTGCACCCAGGGGGTGGTAGAAGAGATCTCTGCATGGGTAAATAACTGACTAAAAGAAGGGAGATTAGGAGTAGGAGAAGTCCTTGTCACACAAGGGAGTTCCCACTGGCATGGCACGAAGTCTTTGCATGGACCTGTGTCACCAGCTGCAGGTGCAAAGAGCTGAACAAGCAACCATGCTGGCTGCTGTCCCCGAGCTGCCTGGGGAGATGATGAATGTACTGTGAAGTGACAGAGAGACAGGGGAGAGATGCAGTTTGGGAGGGCTGCATTGATGGAGTGACAGGTACATCGGTGTGCACAGTGTTGTGTTTGGGGGTCCCCAGGGAAATGTCACCTTTCGTTCCAGGGAGTGAGGTGGAGTGAAACAGAGTGAGGGCCATATCTGTGGTCCCACCACTGCGGGCTTCAAAGTTCATGGAAGAAAGATCCCAACTAGAGGGATAGGTGGGGAGAAGATTCTGGGAAATTACTGCCAAGTGTGACCTGCGGTGCCCTTCCCTAGGCGTCTGCGGTGTGTGCTGCTTCCTCCGGGTCCTTGGCCTCAGAGGGGCAGGACACAGGGCTGGATGTGTTTTAGCTCTAACCCGGCGTGGCTCCTTTTAGTGTGTGCAAGCTGGAGTACTGCCAGGCTCCAAAAGCCAGCAGCCGCCTGTGTCCTCCTTTGTGTCTGTCCTGGCACGCCCAGGGCTTGGTTTCCCAGGCCTTAAGGTATTTATAGCCCTGTTTGTGCTCAGGCTGGGGTCTGGCTGACTCACATTAATACTCCAGTTCATTGCTGCTGCACACCCTAGCACCTGGGGAATCAGGAAAACAGCCAGGACTGCTTGTCTTGGGGGCTGGAGTGCAGCCTCCTGCACACTTGATTCCCCTCCCCTGCCCTGCTTTCCCTGCCTGCAGCACTCCACACCTCACCAGCAGGCAGGGTGCACCATGCACACTTGTTCCAGATGTCACCTCCCCAGACTGCTGCCACCAGCATCCTGTGCAGATGGTGGGCTGGTCAGAGGGCAGGGTGCCAAATCCCATTCCTTGGTGTCTGCCTGAAGGGGCTGAAGGGGCTGGGAAGGGAGCCCTGTTCCTGCAGAGGCTTGGTGGGGTCCTGGGTCCAACATGAAGTGGACAGGGAGATGTGTCATGACATTCCAGCAGAAACATGCCAGGGTGTGCCCTGGTGTGACTGGTCTGAGGGTGTCAGCACTGCCTTCGAGTGTGAGTGCTCTCGAGGGTTGACTGCTGTGCAATCTGTGCCTCCTCCTCTGCAGCCCACCTCTTCCCAGTGAAGGCCACCCAGTCTGTGAATGTTGCTGAGGTGGCCACCTTCTCTGCCAGGATCCTCAAGAGGAAGGAGACAGATGTTATGTGGAAAAGAAACGGCAAGTAGTTCCAAGAGCAGACAAGAGGGCTGGAGCTGCTCCCAGCTGGTGCCTGGTGCTGGCCCAGGGGGCACGGGAGGTCACAGATAACCCTCTGTCCCTTTGCAGGCACCTACTACCAAACCACGGACCGGGGCGAGGTGCAGGATGACCGTGTCGTCCTGACACTCCCCAATGTCAGTGTCAGCGAAAATGGTGTCTACAGTGCCACATTCATGGGGGACAGCCCTCTGTGGAGTGCCTTCTACCGCCTCATCGTGAGAGGTGAGCAGGGCCCTGGCTGCCTGGGGACTAGGGACAGCTGTACCCTGCCCTGCAGCAGGTGGCACTCTGGACCCCTCTGCTCTCTCTGCAGCCTGCCCTGCGAAGAAATGGGGACCATCCTGTGAGAAGGACTGTCCCGACTGTCTGAACGGCGGCATCTGCCACGACCACGTTGGCGAATGCATCTGCCCTCCAGGGTTCATGGGCACCCGCTGTGAGAGAGGTGTGTTCCACCTGCCCAGCATTGGGTGCTGTGCCCAGGGCATATGTGGGGGCTCTCTTGCACCCCTAGACCTGAGCACTGTGTCTAGAAATGCCGTGTTCATCCCCAGCGCCTCCTTGTCCTCAGTGCCCTCTGTTTCTGGGCCAGGGCTGGAGCACCCACATGGGTCCCATATCTCCTTGAGGTGGTGATATGGGGCTTGGGGCACCCGAGCCAACTCTGTGCCATGCACAAACAGTAAGTGCATGGATGAATGGTGGGTGAGGGCAGACCATGCTTCTTTTTCCAGCCTGCCGGGAAGGCCAGTTTGGCCGCAACTGCCAGGAGACATGCCAGAGAGCCCAGGGCTGCCGGGGGCTGAGCTTCTGTCTTCTCGACCCCTATGGCTGCTCCTGCGCCTCAGGCTGGAGTGGCTCCCGCTGCGACCAAGGTACAGGGACATTGATGTTCATGAGCTCTCCCACTCAGCTGGGTTTCCTCCAGAGCCTGGTCGCTCTCCAGCAGTACCTCTGCAAACCTCTCCACATCTGAGGGTCCACATCTGAGCAGCACTGCTGCCTGCATCAGCTGCTTGCTCTCTCTGTGGTCCTCTGCCATGGCCAGGGATAGCAGTAAGCTCTTCTCTTCCCACAGCCTGTCCCTCAGGATTCTACGGCCCTGACTGTGCCCTGGAGTGCACCTGCCAAAACGGAGGCAGCTGTAACCGCTTCAGTGGCTGTGTCTGCCCCGCAGGCTGGCATGGGCAGCACTGTGAGAAGTCAGGTGAGATTGGCACAGGGCTGTGGCAGGTTTCCATGCCCCACCCTCAAGTGGGCGCTGGCTCCTTCCTCACCAGTGACCTATTGGTCTCACCAGCTGGTTCTGCAGGACCCCTTGCCTATGGAAAGAGACTCCAAGTCTGTAGAAACCAGGACATTGCAAGGGCAACATCTGATCTGGCATCCCAGCATTATCTGTGCTGAGAGTGTTGCTGAGCCCAGCATGTGGGATGGGATCAGGGCTGGACCACAGCATCCATCACCTTTCCCTTGGCACCACAGTCTGGCTGTATTTGCGTCCAAGAAAAGGTGCCAGGCTTTCTTGTGCCTGGGGAGGAGCAGGGCCGGCCCTAATGTTGATTTCTATGTACCAGACCGGTTTCCCCAGATCATCCAACTGGCCTCAGAGCTGGAGTTCAACCTGGGCTCAGAGCCCATCATCAGCTGTGTGGCCATTGGCAACCCACTGCCCACCAGGGACAGCGTGGAGCTGCGCAAGGCTGATGGCACCGTGCTCAAGGTACTGCCCCGTGCCCTTGCCCCACCACCATCTCCATGTTGACAGCTCCCTCAAGAGTACCTGGAGCTGCTGGGCAGCATCAGACTCATGGGGGCTGAGCCGGGGGCTGAGTGGAGGGACTGACAGCACCCTCTGTGCCGCAGGTCATCAAAACCATCATCGAGCCGAAGCAGATCACCTGTGAGTTTGAGGTGCGGCACCTGACAAAGGCGGACACGGGGCTCTGGGAGTGCCGAGTCTCCACGACTGGGGGCCAGGACAGCCGGAAAGTCAAGGTCAATATCCGAGGTGAGGAAAGTGTGGTGGCATGAGCAGGACAAGCCAGGGTTGCTGGGGGAGGCTGTCAGCATGGTGTGGCAATACCACCCCCACCCCTGACGGGGTGTCTCCCATCGTGGGCTACAGTGCCAGCAGACAGGTTTGGGTGATTATAAAAGACTTTCCTGACAAGGCTGAAAGGAGCCAAGAGGTGGCAGATGTATCCATGCTCTGCTCCTTCTTGCTCCCAGTTCCACCAGTGTCATTCCCTTCTTCCCCTCAAGTGCCACCAGTGCCCTTGAGCGCCCCCCGGCTCTTGGCCAAGCAGAGTCGCCAGCTGGTGGTGTCACCTGTGGACAGCTTCTCTGGTGATGGACCCATCACCTCCATCAAGCTCTTCTACAAGCCCAAGGATGACAATTCAGCATGGTCATCCATTGTAGGTATGTGTCTGCAGGGCTGAGGGACACAGAACCTGTGTGTGGGAGGGTGAGGTCTGAGGTGGGCAGATGTCTCCATACCAGGCCCCCTGTGGTGATGCTGAGGAGGATGCTGGTGGCAGGGCAGACTGTGGATGATGGGCCTGGTTTTGATATGTCTTCTTGGCCAACAGTCGACAACAGCGAGAACATCACCCTCATGAACCTCCGGCCAGTGACTGCCTACATCGTTAAGGTGCAGCTGAGCCGGCCAGGGGCCGGTGGGGAGGGCAGCAAGGGTCCCGAAGCCATCATGGTGACTGACTGCCTTGGTGAGCCTCCATCTCCCTGACCCCGACCCTGACTCTGACCCTGCACAGCCCGGAGCCTGATGCGCCATGAGATATTGCTGCCTTTTTGTTTGCAGAGCCCACAGTCAAGCCTGTGATCGAAGGCTGGTCCATAGAAGAGAAAAATATGCTTCATGTCAACTGGAAGTTGCCAAGCAACCATGAGCCAGCACATGGGTTTATTGTCCACCTCTTTGACTCTGCAAAGCGGTTGGTCTCTGAGAAAAATGTCACGTCCATCTCTGTGCTCTCTGCCCGCATTGGGGACTTGGAGTTTAACAAGGAGTACAGGCTGGAGGTGCTGGTGTACCACTGCACCAGCCTGGGGCCACCCTCTGACCCCTATAAGGTCATGATCAACAGTAAAGGTGGGTCCAGTGGGAACAATAACAGGGAATTACAATGATAAATCAGTTACAATTGTAACAGCAACCATCCCCAGGTCTGGCTGCTCCTTATCCCATCTCTGATAGAACATGAACAGCTGTTTGGAGAAAATGGGCCCTTCTTTCCTCACTAGACCCTGCAGTCTCCAGCACCAAGGAGCTGAGAAACATTCTAAGCTGAATGTGACATTCAGGTCATCATGAGTGATGCTCACAAACAGATCTGTTCTCTGCACCCTTGCCCAAACCCTGATGGACCTGTCTATACTTGCAGCCTTTACAATACCCTGTAGCAACTAGTTCCTCTGTATAATTATACTCTGCATGAAAAAAATATTTCCCTTTGGTTTGCTTTAACACTGCTGCCAGGTAATTTTGCTCTGTGGTCACTAGGGCCTGGGGAGCCCTGCAGTCCCACCTGTGGGCAAACATACACACAGCCCCTGAAGTAGGTGCAAGACCATGCGGAGATGGAGCACCAGCCTGACCAAGCTTTCTGGCAACCAAAGGGAAAGGCATGCATGAGGCCTTTGGGGAGGCTTGGCACTGTATGGTACACATTGAGAGGACTGGTAGACATCAGGCTTGAGGGATGAGAGGTTTCCTCTGCTCTCTGCTTGTAAGAGCTTTGTATGATTTGGGAATTCAGGGTTAGGGATGTGGGCAGGCGGGAGGGGGCTCAGAGGAGGTGGTGGGCAGGCAGTATGTGACAGAGGCCTGAAGAAATAAAATGTCACAAGAACTAGTCAATACACAGGCATCTAGACCTCAGATGGTGTGGCTGGTGTGGCTGGGACATTTGGGAATACTGTCCTGCTTCAGTGTGGTACATGGAGAGCACCTCCACCTCCTCCAAGCAGGGGCCAGGGGTCCCTGAAGATCCCTCAAAGCTGACCTGGCTCTGGTTGCCATTGCCACCCACAGGGTCCAATCCTAACAGCAGCACTGAGCCCCGGCAGTGTGAGGAGCCCTGTTCTGGGATTGACACTCTCCTCTCTTGGTCCCAGGGCCCTCTTCCCCGCAGTTGCTCTCGGCAGAGCCCGTGTCCGACACTGCTGTCAGGCTCTCCTGGCAGGTGCCTGAGTACCCCAACGGGGGCATCACCAAGTACATCGTGGAGCTGCAGCAGGTGGGGAGCACCGGTGAACCCCAGTGGATTGACACCGACAGCGGCGCCGAGACCACCAAGATCATTGGGGGCCTCAATTCCAGCACCAGCTACCAGTTTCGTGTCCGTGCCAACTCCCATGTTCCAGGGGAATGGAGCCTGCCCGTGAAAGCCAAGACCCTCGGGGATGGTGAGAGGGGTGTCCCAGTAGGCAGGGGGCTCACAGCTCTGCTGCAGCTTGGGCTCAGATTCTGGGTCAGCAAAATATTATTGGGGTGCTTGTGGTAACCTCTGAGCATGGCTCTGAAGCAGCAGCACAAGACCAAAACTGTTTATGTCTTAAGAAGACCTGCTCCTCCTAGTCCTACAGGGGCAGGGGTGGCATGATGACAGCATGGCACCTACAGAGTGACTCTGCCTTGGGCAGCAGGGGATGTGAATCAAGAGGCTGGGGGAGTAGAGTCAGCATTCAAGGAGATCATGGCTTGACCCAAAGCTGGTTGGAGGTCCATAAACCAGTGGTTCAGTTTCGGGAGCTAGGCTGTGATACTTTCCCCTCTGTGCCACTCTGGCACCATGAGCTCAGGATGTGGTTATGGTATCTTCATTGGGGGTCTTGGTGCTGGGAGAGGGCTGCTGTCATGGAGGTTGGCCACTAGTGCAGGCCAGACAGGGCTTGACCATGGACCACAACCCTCCATCCCTCCTTTTGGCAGGAGTGCTGAGCGTGCCGCCCAGCCTGGGCAGCCAGAGCACTGAGCAGGCGGGAACAGACCAGCAGCTGCTCTTGGCCATTGTTGGCTCTGTGTCCGTCACTTGCTTCACCATCCTCTTTGCTCTCCTGGCACTTTTCCTCATCAAGAAGAATTTTTTCCACCGGCGCCGCACCTTTACATACCAGTCTGGCTCGGTGAGTGCCGCCTGCCCCACCAGGACCGTGTCCCCTGCTCCCCACGTCCCAGCCCGATCCAGGTCACGTTCCATAGCCTCCAGTCCGGATGCAGCCAGACCTCACTTCCACGCGGAGAGGGTGCGGAGCCCACCCTTGTCTCCTGTCCTGCTGGGACTGCCGCATGGGCAGACAGGTGCCCGGTGCCTCTAACCTCACCCTCTTCCATCTGCCAGGGGGAAGAGACCATCTTACAGTTCAACTCAGGGACCTTGACCCTGACACGCCGGCCCAAGCCACAGCCTGAGCCCCTCAGCTACCCCATCCTGGAGTGGGAAGACATCAAGTTTGAGGACATGATTGGAGAGGGCAATTTTGGGCAGGTAATCAGGGCCATGATCAAAAAGGACGGCCTGAAAATGAATGCAGCCATCAAGATGCTGAAAGGTGAGTGTTGGGGGAGGCAGGCAGGGTGGGCTGAGTGCTGCAGCTGTGTCCTGGGCCATGCTAGTGCTGGGGAGCAGCAGGAGTCCTTTGCAGAGAAGCAGAGGAAAGGCCCCTGTTGTAGCCTGCGGTGTTTGTCCCTTCTTTGCTTCCAGAGTTTGCTTCAGAGAATGACCATCGGGACTTTGCTGGGGAGCTGGAGGTGCTATGCAAACTGGGCCATCACCCTAACATCATCAACTTGCTGGGTGCCTGTGAGAACAAGGGTGAGGGCTGTCCCATTCTCCCCTGCCCCACAACCTTTGCCCAGCTGTCAATTACTTTTTGCTGGGGAGAGCCCCAGAAGCCCAACCTCCTCCTGCCCCCCAGGCTACCTGTACATTGCCATTGAATATGCTCCATATGGAAACCTCCTCGACTTCCTCCGCAAAAGCCGAGTCTTGGAGACAGACCCAGCTTTTGCCAAGGAGCACGGCACTGCCTCCACCCTCACATCCCAGCAGCTCCTCCAGTTTGCTTCAGACGTGGCCAAGGGGATGCAGTACCTGAGTGAGAAGCAGGTACATCCCAGCAAGCCCCTCAGATCACCCTTCCTGAGGCCTGAGGGTTCCCCATTGAGGCATGAGGTCCCTGAGGCCAGCAGGAGGGAGCGTGAACTGTTCTTCCCTTTCAGTTCATTCACAGGGACCTGGCAGCAAGAAACATTCTGGTGGGAGAAAACCTGGCCTCCAAAATTGCTGACTTTGGCCTCTCCAGAGGGGAGGAGGTCTATGTCAAGAAGACAATGGTGAGCCAGGAGTGAATCCAGCCATCTCCATGGGGGCAGGATGCCCACCATCAGTGTGACCAACCCACCATGGCAGGACTGGCTGCATCACAGCTGTCATCCACCCAGGAGGCACCCATCCAGCCCTGATGGTGGCTCTCTCTTTCCCCAGGGCCGTTTGCCAGTTCGCTGGATGGCCATCGAGTCCCTCAACTATAGTGTGTACACCACCAAGAGCGATGTGTAAGTGCTGCAGGGGGGGGCACCGGGCTGGGGCGTGGCTGTGGTCACCTCCACCCCTCTCTGGTGCAGTCAGAGAGGCAATGCTCTTGCTCTGGGTGCTGCAAGGGCAGGACGTGACGCTGGTGCATCTCCCTGAGGAGCTGCTGGCTCAGCCCAAGCCCTGGCTGCCTGTTCTACCCTGGGCTTTGCCCTGTGCCCATCAGCGGGGCACAGCTAGGCACTCTGTCACAGCCTCGGCTCCTCCCCTTTCAGGTGGTCATTCGGTGTCCTGCTCTGGGAGATTGTCAGCTTGGGTAAGGCTCTTCCCTGTCCCCTGCCTTCAGTCAGGTCCCTGTAGGTCCAGTTATCTTGGGGCCCTGGGGGGAACACCCTAGGGACTGTCACCTCCTCAGCCCCTGTGTGTCTCTGGCTGTAGGGGGGACACCGTACTGCGGGATGACGTGCGCCGAGCTCTATGAGAAGCTGCCCCAGGGATACCGCATGGAGAAGCCGCGCAACTGCGACGACGAGGTGTAAGTGGACAGAGCCTTGGCTGGTGGTGGCACCCACGTAACCCCCCTGCCCCACAGGGCTCGCACCAACTTTAAGTAGCTGCTGCCTAGTTGCCTTTGCATTGTGGCTGAGGGATGGGATGGGCTGGGGTCCCACACCCAAACACCTCTCCTCGGGTTTAGTTCCTGCCTGCTTCCCCCGTCTCCCACAAGGAGCTTTTCTGTCCCCTCTCCTCCTGTGCGCACTGAGCCGCCCACGACTCTCCGCCCCCAGGTACGAGCTGATGCGGCAGTGCTGGCGCGACCGCCCCTACGAGCGCCCTCCCTTCGCCCAGATCTCCATGCAGCTCATCCGCATGCTGGAGGCCAGGAAGGTGAGTGGTAGCGGCTCAGTGGAAGGGATGCCCACGGCCACGGGGCTTTTCCACATGCTGGAGCATCCCTTGGCCTCGAGGACTGGACAGCCAGCAGCAGAACCATGTGTGGGGGTTAACCCCACCATCACTTTTTGGGTGCAGGGAGACAAGAGGGCACAGTGCCAGTGAGCATGCTAGTGGAGACAGGAGATAGATGTGGACATGCTCACAACTGGCTCCTAACTGGAGTTCCCCCACAGGCCTACGTGAACATGGCCCTGTTCGAGAACTTCACCTACGCGGGGATTGATGCCACCGCCGAGGAGGCATGAGGCTGTGCTGGCACCGCTCAGAGGGGCAATGCTGGCCCCAGCCTGCTGGAACAGTGCTGTGGGGACAAGGGGCTGCTCGTCCACTCCAGGGCCAAGCAGCCAAATGGCAGTGTCCCTTCCCAAGAGTGCCTTCCCTGCAGCAGGACTGTGCTGTCCCCTCCCTGGCATGGTGCCAGCCACTAACAGCCCCACACTGTTGGGACATGCTGGGGTAGCCCCCAAGGACAAGCAGCAGCACGGTGCTGGCAGCAGAGCAGGCAGGAGAGGGCCTCCCTCAGGAGCCAGGGTACTGCCTAAGCCCACGGACACAAATACTCAAGCTTTGGGCAAGAGGAGGAAGGAGCAACACAGCAACTGCCTGCCCTGCAGCCCTCAGCATGCTCTGGGCCTGAAGTGGTGCCAGGGGTTGTGAGCAGCGCTGCTGGCATGGGATGGGGCCACCCTGGCAGGTGCAAAAGGACAGTGTTGGCTGTGCACAGCCTCCAGCTCTGCAGTGGCCCTTCGGAGGTGTCAGCTCTGCCTTACAGACAATAAAGATCATGCAACAGCCGGGTCCAGAGGAGTGTTGGTGGGGACCCACTTCTGCCCTGCTGACAGCACTGGGGAACAGGATGTGAGGGCCCAGTGATCTACTGCTGTGGTGGGCACTCCTCAGAATCCTGTTCCCACTGGGGTCCTCTGATAATCCCCAGGAATGTCCCAGCATTCCCAGACAAGTCCCAGGTCTCATCATGGTATGAAGATGGGTTTTCTTAGGATCCAGCTGGGATCTTTCCCCACACACACAATTCAAAACTTGGTCTTGTCCCCAAAGGGATATGGAGAGCAGACTATGTCCTTCCTATGCACAGCTGCCTTTTGCATGCTTAGAAATTGTTCCTGCAGCTTCCCCTCAGCTGGCTGATCTTTAAAGGGTTGGCCCTGCTCCTCCAACTGGGTCCTGTGGAGCTGTGCAACTCCACACCCTTCCCACCCTGGCCACCTGGCACCTCCCAGCACTGTGCCGAGCCATCAGGTAACTTCCCACCTCTGGCAAAGTGACAGCTGCGTTTGACCAGCCTGCTCGAACATGTGCTGCCAGGGTGAGGCTCAAGTGCCCATCCCTCGAGGGCTGCCTGGGCTCTGCGCTGACCCTCCTGGAGGAGCTCCTGTCCCAGGCTTCGGTTCCTCACCTGCACTGCTGCTGTGCGTTACCCTGAGAGTGGTTGGACTTCATCTCTTCTGGCTTCAGCTTGCTCAGCCCTGGACATGCCATCCAGCTGTCTGTCTATCTGTCTTCTGCAGTCCCATGTGCAAGAAGCAACAGTGGCTCCTGCAGAGCCTGGTATCCCTGCTGGAGACAGGGACATTTGTACTGACCTTCTGGGCAAGCGTCTTTTATCCCCAGAAGGTCTCTGAACCCTGTCAATACCACTCTGATTTTCCATTCTGGCCTCCAGTGCTTTTTGGTGTCAAATGCAGCTGTTAGTGAGCAGCTGCTCTGCCCCATCCCTGAGATCCCCAGTGAATCAGTGATGGGGAGTGGCTGGTCTTCACAAATAGCCTGACATGTGCCACTGCTTCTGCACCCCCTCTGCTCCCGGGTGGGAACAGTGTTTGGGACAGTGTCACAGTCCTGCTCACACCTAGGTCTTTCTTCTTTTTTTGACAAAATTTGTCTGTGGCAACTTGGGGCTGGCTGCTCCTCTCTCCCTTCAGCGCCTCTGGTGCTGTCCTCAGCTGCTGGGCTTGAAGAAGCAAACCTGGCCTTGGTGCACAGTGGACACATGCGCAAGTGGCTCCTTGTGCCCTGGCTGGTGCCCCCCAGGCTGTGCAATAGTGCTGTGCCCTGGCAGGGTGGGAGACCCTCCAGCACTGGAAGTAATGGACTGGCATGAGGTTGAGCATGACTGTGGGACATCACTGTGGTAGCCCTGCTCCTGCACCACCACCACTAGCACCTCTGAGGGCTTTGCCCCCTGTGCCTGCAGCTCTGCTCCCAGCACAACCACAGAGACGGTGCCACTGGCAGAGCAGACATGGAGTACACCAGGACCCAATGGAGGCAGATCAGCTGTTCCATATCCCATGCTCCCATGTGGCAGCAGCCCCAACAGCCTGCCCTGCCCCACACAGGGGCCTCCCTAGTTTCTCGGGGTTGTTTTTCTTCCTACCCCATCCTCCCAGCATGCCAGTAGCCACAAGGGCAGGACATGCCACCTATCTGATAGGAGCAGTCTCTCTTGGCACTGCGGCCGGCGGCATTGTGGTTTCAGGCACAGGGAAGTGCTGGTGATGGGGCGGGGGGAGCCCCCAGCCAGGCTTCCTGAGCTGCGTAGCCACCACTTCCCAGATAAAGGTATCGCCTGGAGGAGCCGCAGCAGCTCCCAGGACACTTGGAAGGGCTGAGTGCGGCACATGTGGCTCCGGCACACAGGCTGCAGGATGGCAGCCTGCCTGTGCCAGGGCTGGCAGCTCTCACTGCTCCCTACCATCCTGCTCAGCCTCCGCAGCCCATCATCAGCCCCTGAGCCAGTGACATCCCAAGGTAGGTCCTTGGGGCTATTTTCTCCCCCAAAGGATGGGCCAGAGAGGAGCTAGAATGCCAGGTGTGGGCAGCGAATACCTCAGAGCAGCCAAAATCTATGGGATTGGGAAGGGGGCATTCCAGGAGGGTGTGCAGGGAATGTTCAGGATAAGCAACGGAGTGCCCTTCTCACCTGTGGGACACCCTGAGATGCTTGGAGTAAAGGAACATCCATACTCTCTGCAAGCAGAGCTTGGCTGCCCATGGGTTGCCCCTGAGGATGGCAACCTGGTGCTCCCAGTCCTACTCAGGTAGCAGAGGGATTCCTCATCAAAAGTTCTGTTATGATATGATGAGGGTTTGAACAAGACTCAACATCTGACGCCACAGTTCTGCACCATGGGCAATGCAGTGGCACTTCCAGGCCAACCTCAGTGCTCCTGCACCAGCCTTGGCATGATCTTGCTGTCCTGCTGGACACTCTCAGCTGATAGCTGGCCCCAGTCTGGCTCACTGGCTCGAGTCTGGTGCACTGCACCTGCCAGAGCCACTCCCCAACTTTGTCTCATTTCAGGCTTCTCCATGCATTCTTTAAGCACCTCCCAGCCCCTTTAGAACTTTCTGTAACACCATAAAAAGCATTAATTGAATAAAACCCTGTTGATCTCCTGCTTGTCTCTCTAGCCCCACCCCAGGTCTCTAGCCAGGACAGACTTGGGAGCACATTTTGAGTCACCCCCATAGGGACAGTGGGACGAGGGTCAGGGTTGGACTCTGCCCACAGCCTCTGCAAAATCATTGTGCCTTGAGCCCTCCGCTGGCTTGGCAGCACTGCCCAGGCATGGCTGGTGTGGGCTGCAGAGCTGGGCAGCTGCCCTTCCTAAGAAATGGGCTGTGGTCAGCAAAGATGCTCTGATAGCCCATAGGACAGGGTGGCCTCCCACTGGTGCCACGGGTCCCTGTGCCACCGAGCTGCTGGGACCTGGCCATTTCATCTCCTCGTACTCGGAGCTGGGTGAGGTCATGGAGCCAGCATGAGGCCTGGGGTTGGGTAATGGGGGTAAAAAGAGAACAGGTGGGGTGGCTGTGGCAGAGATGGGACAATGGGCATGGGGAAGAAGGCAACACGGGGCTGGGAAATGAGGAACAGGGCTGGGGGGTGACAGAGCAAGAGAAGGGACAGGGCAAGCAGAAGGACACCAAGAAGGTGGCAAGAATACCTGGGAACTGTGACTTATTCTTTGCCCAAGATGGGCTCAATTGGCAGAGCAGTGGGTGTGTAGCAGAGAATGGATGCACTCAGCAAATGCAGCAGACATTGGCAGTGGGCTTGTGGGGTCCCACAGCTGAGGGCAACCCCTGGGGAAGGCAGCAAATGCCAGTAGGAAAAGGAGGAGGAAGAGGGCTGGAGCAGATCACAGAGGGAGTGAGGGTGAAGGGACTGCTGAAGCAATGCTGGGGACAGCAAGACCACCCCTGTGCATTACACATCTGCATCTTGAGGCTGTCCCCTCTTCCAAGACAACAAAGGAAGACACCCATATGTCAGCAGAGCTACCAGTGCTTTGGATAGAAATCCTGCAGGGTGTGATGCTCCAGTTTGTCCATGTAATGACAGGGAGCACGGATTACTGAGGGGGACAAACATGTCCCCAGGGCAGTCTCTGGGCAGGGGTTTGGGCAGCCCCCTGGCTCAGGATCACATGCCCCCACACCAGCCCTCAGGCCCTTTCCCTTTCCCTCGGGTGCTGCTCCTCCTTATCTCACTTCCGCGCACCTTCCGGCATGAGCAGGGCAGGGGTGCTTCCCCCGATCGCTGGGCTCTGAGCTCCCCTCCGACCGCAGGGCTATTTCGGGATGTTTGTTTGTCCTCAAGGACCTCGTGTACTGAGGAGGGGGCGTGGTGGGGCCGCGGGGAGCCCTGCACCAACCAGGACCCCAGTGCAAGCCAGCAGCTAGCATGGGTGCCATATCCCTCCCCAGTGTGCCAAGCTGGTGGAGAGCACCTGTGCCACGGCCATGCTCAGGCTGCCCTGCGTGCCTGAGGTGGAAGCAGGTGAGATGGGGATGGGTTTGTGCCCAGGGGCTCCTTCATGGCCACACTCCTCCCAGACGCTGCACTGCTAGCAGGCGTGTCCGAGGACATCCTCTGTTTCTCCCGCTCCTTCGAGGACCTCACCTGCTTCTGGGACGAAGAGGAGACAACAACTGGGATGTGCCACTTCTACTACTGGTACAGCAGGTAGGAGATAGTGGGGACACAGCCCAGCCTCCTCCTTGCTGCACAGAGAGCAGCAGGGCCAGGGTGTCACAGCAATCTGGGCAATCCCAGTGGCTCCAAGCTGCAAGGAGAGA
This sequence comes from Vidua chalybeata, assembly GCF_026979565.1. Taxonomy (NCBI): domain Eukaryota; kingdom Metazoa; phylum Chordata; class Aves; order Passeriformes; family Viduidae; genus Vidua; species Vidua chalybeata. The sequence goes on along the minus strand of NC_071538.1, from coordinate 15,747,860 downwards.
TGGAGAGCCCAAAGGAGCTATACAGCAGCCACTGCACACCCTGCAGCAGGGCTGAGGCCTTGGCTGTCCCTCAGTCCCATGGGGATGGTGCCCTACAGTGGATTATGGCACGGGAAAGGAGCTGGTGACACCGAGGTCTCGGTGCTGTGCCCCACATTGCCTCTCCTCAAGCTTGGCCCAAGGCAGGAGGTGTGAGGTGCTGCAAGACCCTACTCTCCATTCCTCAGGGATGTGCCCACAGAATGCGTGGTCTCCACGTGGCACCATGGGGCTGGCAGGAAACGACATGTCTGCGTCTTCCCCAGCCAGGATGTGCGGCTCTTCACCCAGCTCCACCTCCACATCCTGGATGCCACCACAAACCACACAAAGTATTGGCGGGAGCTCAGCGTGGATGCAGTGGGTGAGTCCCTTTGACTGGGCAATGCCCTGTGACAACAGGACAGTCCCCAGATGTGGGTCCCCTGACCTGCCTGCCACAGGGGCTGGCAACACCTTGAGCCCTGCATGCACAGAGGCAGCCCTGGGGGGGACTTTCATGTGTCCCCTAGCAGGACCAGGCATTGCCTGGACCGGAGCTGCTGCAGGAGGACTAACACCCTGGCATGTTCTCTGCAGGTCTCATTGCTCCCCCAGTAAACATCACTGCCCGCTGGGCTGGGGCTGCGGGGCAGCTCTGTGTGTCGTGGCAGCCACCACTTGCTGACTTCCCGAACTTCTTCCTCTATGAAGTGCAGTGCTGTCCTGCCAGCTCCCCAGGGATGCCTGGCAGCACCACATTGAACCCCAGTGAGCAGCAAGCTGGGGAGCTCTCCATTCAGTCAACTGTCAGCACCCACACACCCAGGGCCGGGGCAGCCTCCCCGGGACTGGGGCAGGTACACGGAGGGGTCAGGGATGGGCAGGGGGGTTTGAGGCCTGCAGTTACTCCTCAGCTTGGCCCCTCTCCTGCAGAGGCTGGTCCAGGCCAACACTTGGGTGGTGCTCCGGGACCTGCAGCCAGGGATGAGGTACCACATCCAGGTGCGCAGCAAGCCTGACGGTACCTCCATGGACGGCGTCTGGGGGCCCTGGTCACAGGCAGTGGCTGCCGAGACACCCCACTCCTCTGGTGAGCAGCCATCCCCTCTGCAGGGGTGCTGGCAGCAACAGCAGGGAGGCACCCACACCTCGGGCTGCAGGGGGTGGGGGTCCTGTTGTAGGCGAGATGCAACACCCAAGTTTTGGGGGGCCAAGGGGAAGCAGCCCCCTCCCTGCCCTGGCTCTCGCCTCCCCAGGAGACATTGGGCTGTGCTGCAGTACCCCTGACCTGCAGCACGTGCGCTGCGAGTGGAGCTGGGACCCTGCAGAGCCCCACAGCTCCCACCAGCTCTTCTACCGGCCACCTCCAAGCGGGGCTGGCACAAGGTAAGGGGCATAGCAGTCATATGGCACTCAGACAGGCACATCCCAGGGACCACTGGTCCTGCTGCGTCCCAATATCCCACACTGGGCCCCTTGCCCATGCCCTGCTCTGCCCTACGACCACCAATCTCATACCTCCTCACCGCCTCTCCTGGCCACATTGCACCTCCGACTACAAGCAGCAGTAGCTTTCCTGGGCAAGTGCAGGAGGAATGCTGGCTGTATGCTGCAGGAATGCTGTGGGTATGCTTTGGTGGGACTGACTGGCTCCCCACTCCTCCCACAGGGAAGATGCATGGCAACAGTGCGAGGAGGTGAGCAGGGGGGCACAGGGCACTCATGCTTGCACCTTCCAGCCCAAGGCTGGCAGTGCCATCTCCATCCTGGTGAATGTCACCCGGACCCACATGCTGCCTACACTCAGCTACTTCAAGGAGCCCTTTTGGCTGCACCAGGCTGGTGAGTCCCAGTGCCACCACAGCCCCTGCCTGGCTCACAGGGGACACAGTGTCCCATGTCCCATTTCACAGGAGCGACACATGACTGTCCCCAACACCAACAGTGCTCACAGATGCCCCACAGTTTATGCAGGCAACAGTGTCGCAGGGCCGGCTGAGCCTGCAGTGGCTGCCGCCCCTGGAGCTGCTGGCAGAGCAGCTGGACTACCAGGTCCGCTATGCCATGGAGAGCAGCCATGACTGGAAGGTAAGGCCTGGGAGGATACCCCGAGCAGCCCTGCCCACCTCCACTGCTGACACACGGCAGGCACGGGGCCAGGCAAACCGGGACCTGCCCCTTGGGTGCCGCCCCACAGCAGCCATGCCTCCAGCTCGGCTCGGCCCCGCAGGTCCTGCAGGTTCCACGAGCAGCTAGGAAAGAAGTCCTGGACCTGCGGCCAGGCACCCGCTACCACGCCCAGGTGCGGGCCCAGCCCAGCGGGCCGTGGTACCAGGGCAGCTGGAGCGCCTGGTCCAAACCTGTTGTGGTTGATGCCGTGTCTGATGCGGGTAAGGAACAGGGCTGGAGGCTGCGCCCAGAGGAGCCACACGGCTGACGGCAAGAGACGGAGAGTGCTGGAAATGGGGTGGGGAGCACCGGGCAGAGTGCTGCGAAGGGCTCAGAGGTGGTGGGTCTGGAAAGGGCTACAGTTCCAGCGTTCCTCCTCCGATGCAGGCTGGCTCATCCCCAGTGTTACGGTGGTGCCGCTGCTCCTCTCAGCAGTGCTCCTGGGGCTGCGGTGCACCTTCCCCTCCCTCTACAGGTAAAGGGCTGTGCCGGGGGCAAGCGGGAGAGTCCAGCACCAAGCCTGGGCACCTTGCACGGGGCATTAGGGCACCCCAAGTCTGAGAGTACCTTCGATGCCCCTTCCTCTGTACCCAGCAACGTGAAACAGAAACTCTGGCCGCCCGTTCCTGACCTGCACCGTGCTCTGGGCAGCTTCCTCCAGGAAAGCAGCAAGCACGGCCAGGTGAGGGGGTAGGGCAGGACGGCTCAGCTTCCCCCGAGGGCAGCTCGAAGGGCAGCCCCTACCGTGTCCACTCCGTGTCCCCCCAGGCCAGCGCCTTCGACAAGCAGCCGCCGGAGGAGGCCGTCCTGCCCTGCCTGCTGGAGGTACTGCCCGGCCCGCGGCGCGAGGCGGGCCCGCCGCCGGAGAACGCTGGGGGCCGCCTGTCCAGCACCGACATCGCCAACCAGTCCTACCTGCTCATGAGCGGCTGGGAGCCGCGGGGAGCCACGACCGCCCCCACCCCGCCATAAACTCTCGTTCCTGCCCAAGCGCCCGCCTGCTCCCTCCTTCGCCGCCCCGCCCCCGGCCCGGATCGCCCCGCCCCAACAAGGACGCCCCGCCCCCGGTCCCGCCCCTTAATTGCACGCGCGGAGCGCCCCGCCCCGTCCCACCGCTCAGCCAATCGCGTTGCGTCGCGCGGCCGTCGCCCGGCAGCGCGCGGCCGTTGGGTTTGAAGCGGCCAACCGGGGCCCCGTCCGCGCGCCGTTTAAAATGCTGCGGCGCAGGCGGGGCGGGCGAGCGGCGGCGGCGCGGCGGAGGTGAGCGTGCCATAGGGCCGGGGCGCTCGGGGAGGCAGCTTTGAGGCGCGGTCTCGAGAGGGGAGGCCGTGGTCCAGCGGACGAGGGAAAGGGAGAATGTCGCTTATCGGAGAGAGCCCCAAAGAGCGGCTGGAAGGGGTGTCGGCTGATAGAAAGGATCCCTGAGGAGCGGAGGGAGGGTGTGTCGGCTGATGGAAAGTGTCCCCGAGGAGCGGTTGGGGAGAGTGGAGGGTGTTGGGTGGTGGGGAGGAGCGGCCGGAGGGCTTGGAAGGTCCGGTGGTGGGGAGGCCGGCGGGGCCTGTCGGAGCAGGCTGCAGCCCGGCCGGTGGGCACGGCTGACGCCGCCCGCCCGCAGGACCATGGCGCAGTTCCTGTTCGAGGCGGACCTGCACGGGCTGCTGAAGCTGGACACGCCGATCCCGAACGCGCCGCCTGCGCGATGGCAGCGCAAGGCCAAGGAGAGCGGCCCCGGGCCCAGCCCCGTCGGAGTGTCGCCCATGAAGCCGGCCAATCGCTCCCACAGTTCCAGCAAAACGCCGTCCAAGACACCCGGTGAGCGCCGGCCCCCAGCGGCAGAGGTTGAGTGCGGGAGCCTCGCCCAGGTTGCTTGCTTGTAGCCATGGGGCTCTGTGCTCCCTGCCACGCTGCCCTACCGGCTTGCTGGTGAAGCAGGAGGAGGTGGGCTGTGCTCCTGACAATCGCCCACCTCCTTCCCAGCATGAGGGGCAGAGCTCTGAGAACTGGGGCCGGCGAACTGCTGATCCCCAGCTGAGCCTTGCTGGCACAGCTGCGTGCTGGGGCAAGTGTGGGCGGGAATGTCAGCTGACAGCTTTACGTCCTGTAACTGTTTTTGTATCCTCCCCTTATCTTTGGACTCTGGAATTGTTGCACTAGACCCAAGGAGTTGCTCCAGACAGTCCCTAACCACAGCTTGGTGGCAGGGAGGAAAATAAAAGTTAGTTGTGCCTGGGTGGCATGAGATCTGAGTCCTACTTGTCTGGTGGGTGCGTTGTGGAAGAGTGCTGGGTTTGCTCTCGTGAAAGCTCTAATACAGGCTGTTAAATAGCTGTAAGACTATATTTTTGTATGCAACTGCAGGTAAATCTGGATCCAAAATTCAAAGCACCCCCACAAAGGCTGGGGGTGATCGCTACATTCCTAACCGCAGCGCTATGCAGATGGAGATGGCAAATTTCCTCCTAACCAAAGAGAATGAACCTGCAGAGGAATCCCCTACCAAGAAGGTGAGAATGTTGCTAAGTTACAATTACTTTAACAACCACTAATTCTTCCTGCCCCTTTACAGAGGAGTAAACTATAGGTTCTATTCACTGGGCACATGGGGCTGACAGGCCCCAGCCATCACTACTTGCAACTCTGGGCTTCAGGAGCCTAGGATGAGATTGAAGCTGTAGAGACTGCCATGCACTCTATCCTATGCTGCCTCTGGTAGCGAAATTTAGCTTTTGACTAATAAGGCTTTAAAATATAGCAGGCAACAAAAACACAAAGCTGTGAGCCTATGCAAAGTGAAACTGCTGGTAGTAGCTATTCTAGGACAATGTCTACACAGGGAACACTTCTGGAATGTTTTACACTGTGTTCTGAAATCTGTTTATGAAGCATTTGGTTGTGCTGTGGCTTTTCCCACTGGCAATGACACTGAATTTGCCATTGTATGAAAATGTGAGCAGGACAATGTGTGAAAGTCTGAGGAAAAACTGCTTTGACCTGCCTGTGTATGGCTGACCCTTGCAGCATGGTTGAACACCTCCTGATTCTAAGAGAAGGGGACTTGGGTGTCTGTTTTAATTGCAGTGTGGGAGTTGTTTTAAATGCATTGCACTGAGGGTGATTTGTCTCTGTAGGAGCAACAGAAAGCCTGGGCAGTGAATCTGAATGGCTTTGATGTAGAAGAGGCAAAGATCCTCCGTCTCAGTGGAAAACCACAGAATGCTCCAGAAGGTATGATACAGGATCTGTGTGAGCTGAATCAGTGGGGGAGATCAGGTCAGGGGAACAGCAACACAGAGCCTCTGTGTGTGGTCACAGGAGAAATCAACTGGTTTCTGAGAGCTGTACAGGCTGGAGTCTCCTTTCTTAGGGTTCCTGAGGTTGTGGGAGGGCATAACAGTTACAGTGAATTTATTTAGGAAAGTTGCTATGACTGCCAGTTGCTCACCTGTACTGCAGGTTGCGAACCTTCATGAAGTCTGTAAGAGCATCAAACTCTATGCTACTTTCCAGCTTAAACTGTAACTAAAGATAATGGGATACAAAAACCCAAGTGTTTGTTAAATTTGTTTCCATGAATGAGGAAATTGTAGCTCAGCCTGGTTCAGCAGTTCACACTGCCAGTGATGTTAGCTGCGCTCTAGAGAGAATTTCTCTTAGGACTTTATTTTCACTCCAAGGGATTCCTAGTTGGGTGAGCAGCACTCAGCTGGGAGGATACTAACTCAGGTTAACAAACCTGTTCCTTTGCACACAGGATATCAGAATAACCTGAAAGTGCTCTACAGTCAGAAAATGACACCTGGATCCAGCAGGAAGAATAGCAGATACATTCCCTCAATGCCAGACCGGATCTTGGATGCACCGGAGATCCGCAATGACTACTGTAAGTAGGCTGCAGGGTTGAGTGCTGGGCATCCAGAGCATTCTGCACTGGAGTGCTGTTCCTAGGACAGTGTAACTGGGCTGGTTTTATTATTTTATGTAACCAGGCTAGCACAGACCACTTCTGGAGTGTCCCTGTGTAGCCTTACAGGAACAGTGGTCTAGGCCACTGTGTAGATGACTTGGAGCAGGTACCTGAGCCCCTGAGCTGGGCATAGTGACACTCGGAAGGCTGCCCCTTACCTGTATGTGTGTGCGTGCACATGTGCACACACACACCTGCTGCATCAGCACGGGTGAAGGGCAGGGCTCTCTAGGTAAGCATGGTGTGACCTGCATTGCTCTTTCAAATCGTAGATCTGAATCTCATAGACTGGAGCTCCCAGAACTTCCTGGCAGTGGCTCTGGACAACTCTGTTTATCTGTGGAATCACGCTTCTGGGGAGATTATCCAGCTGCTGCAGATGGAGCATCCAGATGTTTACATTTCCTCTGTGTCATGGATTAAAGAAGGAAACTACCTTGCTGTTGGCACAAGTAGTGCTGAGGTCCAGGTGAATGCAGGAGTAAAACTAGAGGTGTTTTCTAGGGATTGACAGAACTGTGGGGCCTGGGGACAAAACCTTGGCTGCCAGAGGAAGGATGCCATGCACCTGACTTGTCTTCCCTGGTGTGGGGTGGAACTGCCCCAGCCAAGTGCAGTGTGCGAGGCAGGGTTTGATTTGGGGGTTTTCTGATAAGTAGTGTTATCTTCTGTGCTATAGCCATGAGATACACATTTTCTCTCTTCCCTTACTGAGAAGGCTGAATACCAGACCCTGTGCAGTGAGGTTCCTAGGGCATAGCAACAGGATTTCCTCTGAAGAAGTTTTTGCTTTGCATCTCTAGCTATGGGACATTCAGCAGCAGAAACGTCTCCGAAACATGACCAGCCATTGTGCCCGTGTGGGAACCCTCAGCTGGAACAGCTACATCCTCTCCAGGTAAAGCAGTGGGTGAAGGACAGTTTCCAGGTGTTGCAAACTCCTGTCCCTCAATCTATCCATGGTGTGGGTTATGAATAGCAGAGAGAAGTTTCTGTCCTGCCTTGAGATTCTTGCTCAGCCTTATCTGTTGGGACTGTGAGAAAGCCTCTTTCCTGTATTGCACTTTGTGCTGAAGTTGTAAGGAGCTTGTGTGGGTGTTTCACTCACACCAACAGACCAGTGTTGCTGGTAACACGGGTTGAAAAACCCAGTGGGCAGGTACAGCAGTCTTGCAACAACAAAAATGGATTTGGGTGAAAATGTGTCAGCCTAACCCTGCAAGCCTTTTCTTCTCTCTGCAGTGGCGCACGGACTGGGCACATCCATCACCATGATGTCCGAGTGGCTGAGCATCATGTCGCCACCCTTGCTGGCCACACACAGGAGGTGTGTGGACTCAAATGGTCTCTAGATGGCCGCTACCTGGCCAGTGGTGGCAATGACAATCTGGTGAACGTCTGGCCATGCACCCAAGGTGGGGGTGGAGACTTTGCTCCTGTACAGACCTTCACCCAGCACCAGGGTGCTGTCAAGGTGAGCACAGGGCTGCTGCCATGGGCAGATATCTGTGTGCAAGGCAGACATGTAGCACTGGCTGGTGCAGGTTGCCTCTTGTATGTCTTAAAATGAACTCTTCTCTCTCAGGCTGTGGCGTGGTGCCCATGGCAGATGAATGTTCTAGCCACTGGAGGTGGCACTAGTGACAGACATATCCGCATCTGGAACGTGTGTTCTGGCGCCTGCCTCAGTACTGTTGATGCCCATTCCCAGGTGAGAGACAAACATCAGCTTGGAGACAAACACCTTCTGGCAGCACACCTACACAGAGCTGCTGGCTCCTCAGGCCCAGAGGCATGGGAAAGGAGGGGACCATGCTCACCTCCGAGTGGTGAGCATCAGCACAAGCGGCTTGTCTTAACTGTGTTACTGCCTCTTTTCAGGTCTGTTCTATCCTGTGGTCAACAAACTACAAGGAGTTCATTTCAGGCCATGGCTTTGCACAGAATCAGCTGGTTCTGTGGAAGTATCCAACCATGACCAAGGTTGCTGAGCTGCAAGGTAGGTGGACAGGGCCTGGGTGAGGGAGGGCTGTTAAGAGGTTGAAGGCAGCTGCACTCCTTGGTTTGAGCCTGCAGCATCACTGATACAGGAGAGTATCCAGGAGCATGCTGCTTGAAGTAAAGCATGCCCACAGGCTGTGGAAGAAATACTATTGTTCCAAGTGTATGCTTGGGGTCTGAAATCATGCTGCCACAACCAGTGGGAGACAGCTATGCAAGCTGGCAGGACTCATGGGAGCATACCGAAGTAAATGTGCGTGTGCTGATCAGCTCACCCCTGACTGCACACTCCTCCTCCTCCTCAGGTCATACTGCCAGAATCTTGAACCTGACCATGAGCCCTGATGGTACAACAGTGGCCTCAGCAGCTGCTGATGAAACACTGCGGCTCTGGCGCTGTTTTGAGATGGACCCCATAAAGAAGAAGGAGAAAGAGAAGGCAAACTGTGCCAAAAGCAGTATTATTCACCAGAGCATCCGCTGAGAGCACTGGGTTGTTGTGGGGAGGGGGATATGTAGTTTACACACTGTACAGTATTTTAAATGTTAATAAACTGCTTAACTTGACTTTTTCTTAATGGAGTCTGATGGAAGAAAAAAACATGGCTCCCAAACCCAAGTCCCCTTCTCCCTGAGGCTGGGGATCAGGGCAAGGGGTGGAGACTTATGCCTTAAGGGCCAGTTTACAGGCACCCTGAGCCTAGCAGAAGGATGCTGTGTAAGTGCAAAGGCTGTACTTCTGTTTCTGTCCCACATAAGATAGATATATCACCTGCCCCATCTAGATGCTGACTACAAGCACAGCAACTCCACCACAGGCTCAACTGGAAGCACAGCATGGCTGTGGCCTCAGTTTATGTTATGTCCTGTCTCACAACCACAGGGGCCTTACTGTGGCTCTGCAGGCGCCCCTTAGTTTGTCTTGTTAGCTGCAGGCAACCATCACTACCTGCTTATGGTGCTGGAATAGAGTAGCTACTTTTGCAGACTTAATTGCTATTGGGAAAAAAAAGGAGGAGGGGAAACATACAGCAACAGCTGTAATCACCCCAAAGGCAAGAAGGGGGCTGGCACTGGCATAAAGCCTGATGCAAAACAAACAGTTAGTTTACACTGCCACAGCCAGCCTGGATGTCATGGAGGAGCCATGCAAAGCACCACCAACCCTGTGCTCAGCCTTCAGTCACATATTCTTCCAGTAACTCTGATCTGTCTTCCCCTCCTGCTGACAGGAAGCCCTGGTGCCTTGCTGAGGCTTCATGCAGGGGAGCAGGCACCAGGCTCAGCTGACATTTATTGGAGCTTGACTCCCCTACACTTGGAAAAATGCCTTTTTTCCAGGCTGAACTGTGCTGGAGCAAGTTGCAGGAAACATATTTGAGCCCTTACCTGACCAATAGCCAGCTCAGCCATGCTGCTTCTGCATGGTAGAGCCACAGTGTCTGAGGTTATGGGGCTGCACCAGACCCATCAAGCCTGTCCTTCAGCTGCACCAGCATTGCCAGGGGCTGCTGGGGACACTGCACAGCTGATAAGCACCTTGGTCTGTGCAAAGCAGCTCCACCAAGCCTGTGCCTCCTGTCAGCCCTCAGTGATTAGCTGAGGGTGGATTATTAACTGTTTTCACCTTCCCCTCAGCACAGTACCACACTGTACCTAGCACCACTCTGTCTCCTGAGCTTTACACCAGCTGGAACCTTCAAAGGTTTCAACTTGTGCTCTGCCAAGGCCAGTGAAGGTGTAACCACACCCACCAGAGCACCCCCCCTCACACACACAAAGCTGATATGAGGGGCACAGTCTCAAAAAATAGCAACTGAGCCCAGTACATTCCCAGCAGTGTTGCTGGTGCATCCCCATTTGGCCACTTGGGAAAGATCACAGGAGGTCCAAGGAAGGAGCTCTCCCTCTTCAGACACAAATCCTAGGGCCGCAGCTGTCTCTAATGGGGAAGCAGGCAGGAACCCAGATGCAAAGTTGGGCTCTACCCCAGAGCTGTGCTGCTGTTGTAACTGCCCCACACCCATGCACTTTGGTGCTGGGAGTTAGCACAGACTTGCCCTGTAGGCCCACAGCTGATTAGGCCTTCCCTAGTTCCTGACCTGGAAGGAAAGCTTTATCTACCTAAAAGTTGCTGTAATTTTTTCACTCCCATGTAAGAGCATCTCAGATTTCTCTCACAGGCTCTTTCTTTCTCCTTAGCACATGCCCCAACCCAGATGCTGTGCATTACACACCCTTGGAGGACCTCTGAGCATTACTAGAGGGTAAAGATATTGCAGGGTCTTTGGCCCCATGCCGGTCTCTTACAGTCCTGGAGTGAGGAGGAGCAGAGGAAGGAAGTGGGCACTGATCCAGCAGGCCCAGTAAACACAGCCCTATAAGGTGTGAATTCAGTTCACAGCATGACAGCAGAATAATTACCATGTGCCATGGCCAGCCCATAGAAGAGCACAGCTAACAGGAACAATTGGAGGAAGGGAGAGCAGAGCACATGCAGGGAACAGCCCATTCTAAAATACCAAGCATAAGTAGTTTAAAGCATTGTTACTATTTTGGGCAAAAGCAAAGACAGTCCTGTCTTTAGCAAAGAGCCAGTTTGAGGGGAGAAGGAGGCTTGACAGGAAAAGGTCCATGTCAGCTGGACCATCACCTACAGCTCCTGAAGTGGTGACTTCTGAGCACTGAACTAACATTCGCACCACTTCAGCATGGACAAGAACAAATTCTCATCCAAGTCTTTACTCCCAGAGAAGCATCAACAATTGGGAGAACACTGCACTGTGCAGCAGCCAGATCCCACTTTATGACTTCTTGCACACAAGGACATTGAGCACTGTAGAAGAGGATGATGGCCGAGTGTAGTTTAGGCATATTAGTCACAGCAGTTCAGGTCATTTGAAGATGCTTTCCTACACTTCAGAGCATGGCCTTGAGGTGTACAGCAGCCCAGGTCAGATCAGCAGAGCTCTCTCACATCAAGCTCTGATCTAGGGCTTTGGCTGGACATCCACCAAAGCCCTCCTACCCGACAACCAAACCTACAGTGAAACTCAGCATCTGGAGGCTGCTGATCTAACACATTCCTCCCAGCCACATGCTGCCCAGCTGGCTCCCCACTCTTCTTCCCAAGCGTGAGTCAGCACCCAGGCTGCCCTCTGCTCAAGAGGCCCTCAGTCATGGGGTGATAGGGAAGGCAGCCCTACACCCCAAAAGCACTGAAGGGAAACCAGAATGAGACAGTTGGAAATATAACAAAACCCAGCCAGGCAAAGATGCACTTATGTAGCAAAAGCAAGATAGCAACAACATCAACCTTCCTCTGACCAACCTGAGCTACACTGTGCACAGATCCATGCTGCAGGGGCATTCACAGATGACAGCAGCTTTTGCTTTGGCAGATGTATTAAGCAACAAACTGCTGTTTCCCAAGCACTCAAGTTTCCAAAGTCTCTATTCCCTGCTCTGCCATACCTCAAATCCCCATAATTTCTGAAAAGCAGCAGTTCTTCCTGGGCAGGTGGCCCAGGGCCCAGCCCACACCACCCCAGCCATTTTTTGACAGGGTGGAGTCACTTTCACAACAGAACCTTGACACACATCCAGCCCTGAGCACTGCTCTATCAAAACACTTGGAAACAATCTGCCATCTGCTTCATCAGCACACAACTATCACCCTCTTCCCCCAGCACAAACCTGCTACACCAGCTGCTTCTCCCAGCCCTGCCTTCAATCACGCTGCACAGGACCAAGCACCTGGAACAACTTTTGCTTATATTGAGCCAAGAAAACAAGAGGACAGAGCCATTTCTCCTTCTGTTTGTTTATTTGTGATAGAAGAGCAGCCCAATCTGACAGGGCCTGGCTCCTTCACCTCGTCCTCGAGGCCATCAGCATGTTTTGGTTACAATCAGAGCAGGTGACAGGCACCAGGCCAGGAGAGCTGCTGCACTGCCCTGCTGAAGGGCAGAGCACATCTTCATGCAGGCCCAGTCAGATCCAGAGGCAAAAGGTGCTCACTCTTGCACCACAGCCGAGCACATTTAAAACCACCCTTTACTGTGCTCAGGCTATGCCAGAGCAGGGCTGGATCCAAGCAGGAGAGCCCAGGAGCTGATTTTAGGGGCACTTATTGCTCAAGTCTTGAATTTACAGGAATGGAAGTGGTCCAAGACTAGGCTGTGCTTGGTCTCCCCCACTCTGGAGCAAGCCACCAGCTGCCATAGAGGATCAGGTAAGTGTGGCTTAAGCACACACTGAGCACCCAGCCCAGGCACAAGAACGGCAAGGCAACCTGGGCTTATCACATGGGGGAAGCCTTTTCAGGCTGTCACAGCCCCTGCTATGTACTAGGCACAGGGCATGGGTACCGTACTGGGCAGGTCTGGGCCCTTTAAGTCCCATAAGTACTGCCCCTACGTTCTCCACAGACACCTGGGCACAGATATGCCAGGGCAGGACTCCCAAGCTGGGCACACAGGGACCAGAAGGGACATGCAGCACTGTGGCATGGAACAAAGTGGCACAAGGCATCGTAGAGCGGGAGCACTCACACATGAGCTGGCAGTAACAAGCAGCCATGGATGAATCTGCTCATCCACACAAGCTCTTGTGAGACACGGAAGAGGAGAGGGCACCAGGACAGGAAGCGGTCTCTTCTTTTGGTCCTACTCAGAAGGAAATGGCCCCTAGGCAGAAGAGCCAGATGTAGGCACTTGGGGAAAGTTCCTTTGGAAACACTGGAATGGGACTGCAGCCCCACAGCTGTGATGCAGGCAGCTGCCTCTCTGCTCAGCAACACTGAGAAACAGCACAAGCCCTCCCAGGAGCAGAAGTGGCCCATGGCTGCTCAGAGCAGAGGGGCTGAGCATGCAGACAGGGGACAGCAGGACTGGGCACAGGGGTACAACAGTCTGTAGGCACTTGACTTGGCTAGTGGCACCCAGGAGCAGAGGGACAGGTCCCAGCTGCCTCTGCCCCGGGGCTCTCATTGGCTCTGGGAGCACTTTACCCTCTAGTTGGCTTTGACTTTGCCATTGGTGACAGTGCCATTTTCGTGGATGCTGCTACCATTGTGCTGGGCTGCTTGTTGAGCCACCCTGGGCAACCGTTTGCCCTTGGTGTAGGACTGGTACCAAAAGTTGGAGAAGAGGATGAAGAAGATGGTCCCATAAATCCAGATAAGGTGAATGAAGATGGGGAACTGGTATTGGCAGTTGGGCATGAAGTAATACTGGGAGATGTGGACGGAGACAATCACAAACTGTGCCTGGGAGCAAGGCAGAGTAAGAACAAGTTATTCATGGGAGCAGGGTCAGGGAACCCACTAGAGACCTTATTTTTAAATGCAACACCTAGACTCCTTTCCCAGTATGAAGCAAAGGTCCTTATGGTGAGGCACTCAGCAGCAGCTGGAAAAGGCAGGCACAAGTCCAGAGCAGCATATGCCTCTCACCCTCCCAACATGGCTGCAGCCTAGGAACTGAACAGCACCCACACCCCAGCCAGGCTGGTAGGGCTATCAGAGGCCCACAGTGGGGCAGAGCTGCTAAAAACCCAGAGCAATATGCTACAGAGGAGACAACTGCTGCTGGCTGCCCCTTTCAAAGGTACAAGGGCTGGCCTGCCCTTCACATCAGGCACGTGGTCTGCTCTCAGACTCACCAGCTGGATGGCTGTGATGTGCTTCTTCCACCACAAGTACTTCTGAAAGGCAGGTCCTGCTGCTGACAGCCCATAGTAGAAATACATGACAACATGCACCATGGAATTGATCATAGCATGGAATGAGCCCATTCCCCCTGTTAAAATAGATTTTCCTTCATGTAAGTCGATACTCCACAGCAATCAGCACTACACAGAGCTGCTAAGAGCACAGCAGGGCCAAAAACCCCTTCTCAGCATGCTGGGGTAACCCTACCCAATCCATGAACCCAGACAAGTTGCCATCTTACCTGGACCAAACTTTGCTCCCCACCACCAGCTCCATGGCAGAACAGAGTGGTGGAAAAGGTGCAGGAATGTGACCTGTTCATTCTTCTTCCGCAGGACAAAGATCACCTGCAATGAAAGCCCAACAGCATTAAGGACCTGCAGCCCCAGGAGCAGCTAGAGCAAGCTGGGCGACTAATTCAGTGTGTGATCTCAATGATGCTTCCCTCCCTCCCCCGCCACTCAATTGTCATCACCCATTAGGTCACCCCACAGCTTCCAGAGCTGTAGCATGTAAAGAGACCCCTCAGCACTAATATTCCAGGGTGGGCTCCTTGGCAGTAATGCCAGACAGAAGCACTACCAGGTCAGACTGGAAGGGTTGCAAAAGCACCTACCCCAAATACACTGGGCTCAACTTCCTACCCAGCAAGTGGTGACAAGGCCTTCTCAGTAACTCACCGTGTCTGTCAGTTCAATGAACTTGGAGAAAACAAAGAGCCAAGCAACACTGACCATCTGTAAGAGAACGTGTTAACATTAGAGACCTGCCTCATCCTGAACAAGCCCATTGAGTGAAGGGCCTCATCCAGTTACCCTGGCATGAAACCAAGGCCGAGAGACTGCACATACTCTGCCTCAGGAAAGGCAGGAGCTGTGACCCTGCCATCCAAACAGAAGCACTAAAGGCCATCCCAACTTATCAGGAGAGGGATGAGAACTCACCCTGAGGGCCTTGGGGTCCTGTGAGAAGTCCACAGGGTCACATCGCCAGGTGTACCCAGTGAGCCACCCTGCCATCAGGAACTGCAACAAGAGCATCATCAGGGTGAGGCCTAACACATCACCCACTGCACGTCAAGCTCTGCACAGAAGGGCAGGGAACAGCCAGGAAAAGGGCTCCCCATCACCCACACAGCCTGCACACGCTGCTTTACACATGCCCGACCAAGCTACCGACAACTCACCTCATAGACTATATAAAGGGAGAGTCCCACCAGAAAGAAGTTGTATAGCACCATGAACTTCTTCAGGTTTAGAGGCTTCCTGTTGGCCATTAGCCGGGGACCCAAGGATAGGACAAAGTAGACATATCCCAGAAGGATGCCCATCACAAGGAATGGGGACTGCATCAGTGGATAATCAGCGATGCGGGGGTCTGCAGAAAGAGCCACAGTGCAGAGCAGTTAGCATCCTCACCCCAACCTGCTGCCAGCAGTGCTACTGCCACAGTGGAGGCAAGGGCACGGCAATCCTGTTCTAGGACATGAGTGCAAGTAGGGAAGCAGTCTGGAAGCAGAGGCTGGTGAAGTCAGCCAGACTCAGCACAGTATAGCTGGAAGCCATGCTGCAGGGCAGCCTGGAGATCACAAGTGCCCCAAAAAAATTTTCACAGGCACTGATGCAAGACGGCCTCATAACAGGCAGCACAAAAACCCCAGAGTTGCATCTGTGTAAGGGCAAAGGCAGGATGCAGTTCGACCAAGGGATGCTTCAGGGATGACAGACCACCCCCCAATGCCTCTGGCAGTAAAGCACGTAGTGCTACTTGTCTGACAGCTGGGCAGAGCCAAACACTGACCTGCTTTCTTCATGAAGTCCTGATACATAGTCACAATCCCCTCCATGGTGGTGGCAGTGTCTCTGTGGAAAGAGGCAGGGAAGATCAAGCAGCCATTTTCCCAGGAGGGCAGCCTACAGAGCATAGCCCTGCAGATCAGTAAACTCCAAGCCCAATTTCAGAGAAACAGTCATGTATCTGGCCAGTGTTGCTTTCAGCTGATCATACACCAGAATTCACTTTCCAACTGAGCCACAGGCCTCCTCATTTCTCACAGAGCCTGGCTCTGTTTCCCCAGCTCTGCTGGGAACCCCATCATCAAATGCCAGCAGTCCTTCCAAGGCAAGAACCCAACATTTCAAGCCAGCTAGGAAAGCTTCCAATCTCAGCACTGTATCTCCAAGCTCCTTAATCTTGCTCCTGCTGTAAAAGCTCAAGCATTATCCTCCACAAGCACCATGACATTGGCAGCACACTTCTCTGACCCTGGAGCAGAGATGCAGGTCTGGCCCACACTCTCCACAGTGCAGTGCCTTTACGGTCAGCTTTGGGCTCCTGCCAGCTGATTCCCACCACAGAAACAGCACACCATCACTGGCAGAGCCATTACATGAGGAAGGAAATCCATGCGTTCAGAAACAACCATCAGTTTCTGTTGTCAAAGTTCCTGGTTTCACATCCTTGCACAAAACCCTCTGGACAAGAAACTACTACCACATAACCTAGTACCTCAGAGGCCAGGTGCATCCTGCTTGGCAATGGCATTTCCACTCCCCTTCCAGACAAGAGAAAGCCATACGATGCAAAGCTGCAAGGAGAAGGACTGGCACTCCCCACACCTGCTCAGCCTCAGTATGAGCACACACCAGAAACTGATCTGGGCAGATGCTCTCCAGAAAAGCAGGAAGGGCCCAGGCTCTTTCTGCTGCAAGTCTGAAACATCCTCACCCATCCTGTGTGCTCCCCAACCTCTCCCCAACCCACAGGACACCAGAGCAGCAGGATGGGAGGCAGAGCATAGGCCCAGCCTCACCTGACTCATCCATCTGCGAGGGGGGGGGCATTCCCCACAGCTGCTACCAGACACTCCACCTATCCCTTCCCTCCAAGAAGGTGCACAGGAGTCACTGCCCACGCATGGCCTGGGGAAATGGGTCCCCAGCCCAGTTTCCCCAGGAGGTATATTGCTGCCACCACCAGGAAGCACATGGCCTCTTCCAGACCATCAGCCAGGAGACTGAAGCCAGAGTACCCTTCTTCCCAGTAAGGTCCCTAAGTACTCAGCAGCCACTGCTACCTTAAGCCCTCACCTGCCAACACCAGCACTGCTCCTTCAGCTTCACAGCAAGAGGAAAAACTCAATGTCATCTTTGCTGTAAGGCAGGATGGCAGCAGACTCTTCCTGTGCAGAGCTACCAGGCACCTCCATGGCAGGCTTTGTCAGCAGTAATCTTCAGGGGGGCCTGGCACACACCATTCTGGCTCACCATTCCCTACAAATCAGTTTAGTGCAGCAGCAGTGCTGGCTCTGTGCCTGCCCAGTCATACCCTCTGCATTCCTCCAGACTGGGGAGTGCCACCTAACCTCTTTGCAAGAGCAGCAGAGCTCCAGAGCAAGCCTGCACAGCCATGCAGCCCAACGACAGAGCCCAAGAAGTTTTGCTGTGTTTCAGAAAGCACAGAAGGTGGTTCCTTGTGCCATTTTGGAGGCAGATGGAGCAACGGGGCAAAGCCCACTTAGGACTGATACCCCCACATATAAGGGGCACCTCATCAGCAAAATACACATTCACCCTCCCAAGCAAGGTTTCAAAGGGTTTAATAGCAAGTAATACTCACTTGTAGTACCACTGTGATGCAAGTAATATTTAAGGTTCTGGGCACTGCCAAGATAATCCACTCACCATGTGCAGCAAAGGCTGGCTAAAAGTGTAGCAGGAACTATTGTGTTCTTAAGAGACACTCAAGGCTCAGCTGTGGGAAATACAGTAAGCACAAGTCTGGAAAGCTGCTGAGCTTTATGTTGCTTTAATGGCTAAGAGCAAGCTCCAAACTTGTCTGTCTAGTTTCAGCTTTCAACCACTACATCCAGCTACACCTTTATTTACTAGATTGAGGAGCCCTCAAGAGTCAGCTCCCAGCAGAGGCACCTGACTATTCAAGGTCTGTGTTTATCTTATCAAAGTGAATGAGTCAGCCTTACTACAGGTCCAGGGAAGAGACAAAAATCCTGCTGAGTACTTGCCTATTTTGAGCAGGCAAGGATGAGAAGAGAATGTCAGCTGTCTTTGAGCTCAAAGCTCCATCTCACACTGCAGAAACACACTTCAGCTCAGACACTACGGATCACTTCCCTGACCCCGGGCCAAAGCCTCCAGTACCAGTGGCCAACTAGGACCCCAGCTCAAAACAATTCAGGGTCCATAACAACTATTCCCCCAGGCAGTGGCAGAAGCCCATTTCAAACCAGGACTAGCACAGAAGTCCCCACCAGTGTGAACAGTAACAAGTCTGTCTTATTGTTGTTTTGTGAAGCACCTCCAACACTCCTACAGCCACACATGGCACAGGAAGTTGTCCTGAACACAGGCTCTGGGCAAGCACCAAGACATCTACCAAGACAGAAATAGTAGAATTATGCTACAGACCCTTATGGAAAGGACCTATAAGTTTTCCTCGGTTTCTCTAGGCAGAACAACATCCTGCTAAATTAAGCTAACAGAGCAACCACATCTTCAGGGAAACCCTTGAAGTCTTCAGGTCTTCAGAAGACCTGGCATCTGTCCCCACTGGCATGCTACATCATCCTTCATCAAAGTGGCCAAAGTATGCCTTGCTCAGTGAGCAGATGCAGGTATGTCTTGCCCTCCTCTGTCCCTTAAGGGGCAGCCACTGGCCTTGGGGTGTTGACAGTTGAGCAGCAAAGTGGGAGTTGTAGGGCAGGCCCAAGAGTTATCTTCACTGCTCCATGCCAGCCTTTCTGCTGCAGGCAAGGGTTTTCCAGCACAGAGCACCAACTGTCCAGGAACCTGAGGTCTCCTCTGTGCACAACACCCCTCCACACTTTGAGAGGGGTTCACTGTCCAGACAGGCATTGGCTCTTACTGCACTCCACACTACACTGCACATCACATGCTGCAGGTGTTCACAGCTCAGTGGTTGGATCTGTCCTCTCCACACATGGGGGACATTTACTTTCCTCCAACTCCTCCTAAATCCTGACCTTCTTAAGCAAGGAGTTGGGAAGAGATGCAGAACCCAAAGCTGAGCCTTGAACAGCTGAAGAGAAATCAAGCAAATAGGTCCAAGCATCCCAAATAAGCAGGAACCCTAGGGGCCCAAACACACCCTTGATGATACAGAGAAACCTTGCAACACATGTCCTATCTCTCAGCAACAGCGAGTCACTTCCCCATGTCAGAGAAAAAGTTCCCACTATTTGCAAACTAGAGTATCAGGCCACAATCTGCTCCAGTAACCAACATCAAGGATTAAATACTTGCTTACACCAAGCAATGTGTAGCCTGCATATTTCCAGCAAGCTATACAGCTAATTAGTGCAACTTCAGCAACAACAGCAAGGCCTTTTATGACCAGCCCCAGTCAGACCACAGCACTGTCAGAACCATGACACTGACAGAGACCAGAGCTCAAGCCAGTTAGTTTTGTTAACAGCCTTGCAGGACACACATCTCCCGACACAACAACTATCTGCAAGCAACAGACTCTGCCCTAGACATTGAACACTCCTACTCCTCAGCATTCAGGTCAGAAATCAGTCCTGTAATAAGTGAAAAAGCAAACACCCTCATCTCCCCACTAGTTTAATTAAAGGCAGCACCAAAACCATCTGGTAGGTGGCCACAGAGCTGCCACCCCAGGGAGAGCTGGCAGAAGGCCCTTGCTGAACTGGCTAAAGCAGGCCTGGCCCTGTGGGGCTTCCAAGGGAGTAGCAGCCCTCAAAGGTCAGGAGATAATCAGTTGGCCAGACGTGAAACTAACTCGCATCCCTGACCTACAAGCTGGCAACAAGGCTTGCTGCCTGATGCAGCTTTGATCTCCACCACCTCTCAGGAAGAGGCATCTTCCTCCCCCACCTCCCCACCATAGCACCTACTCAATTGCCTGGCATTCCAGAAAGTCACCATGAGGTCCAGCAAAGCCTGCACACAGCCCCATGTGCCCATGAACTATATTTCCCTGCAGAAGAGTGGAACTGATCAAGCCAGCCACAGACAGGGGTGTGTACTGCACACACAAGGGCTGGCACCGCAAAACGTCACCACCAAGAGCTGACAGCCACAGCTCCAGCAGCTTTCCTCAGCTTATGCACAAGTGAGTCCAGCAAGATGAGGAGCATGAAACTTTATCTTCCCCAAACAACACACAGGCAGCAAGGCAGCCAGAGCAAGACAAGAGAGAGAAGGAGCCCAGCCAGCAATAAGCTGCAAACCCCTGTTTTCTATCAACTCTGCAGTGGGATTTCTCCAAGACTGAAGTGTACAGTGAAGCACAGGAAACTGAATTTCGATCTCCACTGTCTGCTGCTCTGTGCCCAGTGAGAGGGAGAGGGGCTTGTAACCAGGCAGTATACACTTATTTCACACACAGCATCTCCTAACACCAGCTCAAATACATGCAGCAGAGGCCACTCAACAGGAGAGCTGTATTCAAGTACACTTGCATTCCTAGTAATAATTTCAGCCATTCACTGAAGACTCAAGATTGCATAGTCCACGTGCTTCCAAAGTAAAGTTTTTTTCTCAAAAGAAATCAGTATAAAGACATGCCTGTCACCAGCTCACCAGCCACAGAGGACAAGTCTAGCAGGACCACCAGAGCTTCTGTGTTTTAAGTGCAGAAAGCCATACCAACAGACACAGGCAGTAAAGCAACTCTGCTAGCCTGGCACCTCAGCTCTGAGGACTTGGGGCAAACTCTGATTGAAATTTGAGAACAACCTGTCCCAGAACTCCATTCACAACCTAACTACAAAGACTGCAAGGAAACTTTATGCTAGCACCACCAGGGAAGTTTTCCTATTTGAATACTATCCACTGGTCACTTCCTCTGGCTCACCTACTTCATGCTGAGTGTCAAAGGACATGGCCAACAACCTGGTACTGTATGTTCCACATCAGCATATTCTGAAGTCAGTACAGGAGGCACTGTGAGACATAAGGGATGCAAACTCTCAAAATTGTGATATGTAACAGCTCTTGCAAGAGCTGCCATTGCAACCAGTGTGGGAATCACACTGGCAGGATCCAAGTGGCAGGAAGTGCCCTGCCTGAAGTTGAGCAGTTTCCTCATCCTCACAAAGTGTGTGTTAATACCCTACCACTCTCTCACACAGTGGCTGTAAAACCCTGAGGCTTTGGATAGCATCCTACAAACAGAATAAGCTCTCCTCTTCCCATACTCACTGGAAGCAGGGAAAGCAAGAGGAGACACCCAGATTAGCAGGAAAGCTCTGACTGACAGTCAGTGTGGCACCTCACAAGCTTTCAGGGAAAGGGGGACACCCATTGCAATAGGGTCTGGTAACCTTGAACAAAAATCAAGGCAAATAGTCAGACTTCAAGGTCCCACAAGAGCATACCTTGCATTAAGAGGTTTAATATGCACAGCATACTTTTTTCAGGGGCAGCAACTCCCCAGGCTGTTAAGAGTAGGTTTACTCCTTATCACAGTCAAAACTGGTGGCTGCATATTCAGAGAATAGATATCAGTAGAGATGAGAGCAGATGAGATGCGGAAAAAAAAAAAAACAAAACAGAAAAGGCAACATTAGGCAAAAAATCTGACATAGCAAGGAGCAAAGAAGTGAAGGGAAAAAATAAACAATATGAGATAGCAACAGAAGTGGAAAATGAGGTATTTCCTTTCTGAACTAACCATATTGATCTGTGTCACTCCCTCATACAGCACCAGGTGAAGGGGGAAGGTAGAGATGGTTGAGCTCCCTCTCTGAAGTGAAGGCACCCAGCAGCCCCCCAGAGTGCACAGAGCACTCTCACGAAGGACAGAACTAAGCAGGTGACAGGAGGGCAGGCTAGGCCAACTTCTAACACCTGCATCCAAAATCAGGTCAAGCCTTCTAAAGCCACCTAACAAAGAAACAGAGCACCCCTATCTAGAGGTGGGACAGGCTGTACCACAGCACTCATCTCTGGTTTTAATCACTATGCAAATGCCTCAATACAAGGCTTCACCTCTGTTCTCACAGCCCTGGCTGTAATCATGACACAGTAATGATTAGTGTGCTCTGCCCCATTCAGGCCTGTGCATTAATTAGACAGGTACATCAAGACAAGATGGACATTAAAATCTACAAAGCAAGATGCAGAAAGGAAAGACTCACAAATTCCCTCCAACAGCTTTATTTGGATTATTCAAGAAGCCCAGGTATGAACCCAGAGCCACTTGTCAATGAGACAAGGGGCCACTGCCTGGAATTTACCAAGACACCAGCTTTGGGTCCTGTACCCTCCACACCAAGAAGGCAGCGCAGTCACACAGTCTTCTAACAAGAGAGCAGGATGCTCTCTGACAGCATGAAGATGTCATACTCCAGTAGCACAGTACATGCACCTAGAACCCAACATGCCTGAGGCTTAATGGTGATCACATTCAAGGAGGTTCATAGCCTTCCAAGCACAAGGAAAGTGAAGTATGAAGCCTGGCTATATCAACACAGGTGTAGATTGACCACTCAAAGTCAGTGCACTTGCTTCTACTGCTGTACAGACAGGGAAAGCCTCCTAGGGTTAAGTAGAAGCAGCATGAGTTATAAAATCTGTGTGTGCACAGAGCAAATCCTAAACTATGAGAACAAGCTAGCTGATCTGACCCACAGGGTAAGAGCACACCTTGCAACAAAGCTAAAGAACTTGCTGCCAGTGACAGCTCACCACCCCAACCCATCCCAGCGCAAAGAATTGACTCTGTGACACACTAAATCAAGAAACATCAGACCCAGTTACCACCTCCACCATCCTCAAGCTACTAAAGGCTCAGATTGCAGACAACAGCCTGATGGGGAATAGGCTGTGGCAGCTGCAACTTGTCATCTCTGAGCAACAGCAGCCCCATAACTCCTGCAGGGAAGAGTCCTGGCTCCTGGGGACCGTCTCCTCCCTATAAGAGCCCAAGTTGCCTCACCTGTTTGACTGGCAAGAACCAGATTTTCCAGCCCAAGTACTCCCACCATTTGACAGCCAGTAGGACATACACTACCAGAAGTCCAATACAAAAGCACAGAAACACAGAGCATCTCTTGAGCCATCACAGGCACTCCTCCCAGTATCCCTTGTAAGCATCTCAGGCAGAGTGTTCACTATGCTGCAACCCCCAGCAGAAAAGAAGAGAGCATTCACCTGTAACATTTAAGGAAAGCACCCAGTCAAGCACCTGCCCCTGATACCAGCTTCAGAAGTTCCTCAGGATCCAAAGCTTTTCTCCATTGAGAGAGAAAGGAGACACTATGCACCTTCAACAAGTGCCCTTATTTTTTATCTCTAACATATGGTACAAGACACCTCTCGGCCAGAATGAGCTTTTACTCCCAAGTCTCAGTTTTAACAGTACTTTCATAGTACACTGCTTCTCTGAAGGACCACATATTCCCCCCCCCCATCAATGGACTTTCAGGAAACAAAAATAAGAATACAACATAAGGCAGGACCACAGAGGCCCAGGCTGTGTGGGTGGCACAGCTTAATCCCTGCAGCAAGATGTAGCAAGTAGATGCTGCAACTGGCATCTTGCTGTTTCTCATAGGAACAGGCTGGTAGCAGCAGCTCACACCCATGAACTAGAGGGTCTTCCTAGGAAAGAGATAAGGCACAACAGTCTCAACCAAGCCTCAAGGGCTCAGCCAGCTGTTTGACTCTAAACTACCCTCAAGAAGCTGCCCAGCAGGTCTGGTGGGAAGGTCAGCTCCATCCTGCTAGGAATCTGCCCTGGCTGCATTCTGGTAGAAGAGAAGGTGGTCAATTTGGGACAGCACAGCAGGATGGATGCACTGCTGCACAGGCAATCCTGGCCTCCAGGAGGGGAAGACATGCTCTGAGGAAATGCACTAGCAGGTAAAGCACCCAGTGTTATCCCATGCTGCCTACTGAGCATAGGAAGGGGTATTCACCCCACTTTTCCCTCCCTGCCTTTAGGACTTCAGAACCAACATGATCAGTCACAGGGAAAGCACCTGACAGCCCCTCTGCAGGCAGCAGCCCAGGCACTGAGGCATAGACTGCCACCCCCAAAGCTTAGCCTCTTGTTGCAATGCCTATTTATGCTGGCTCATTTAGTCTGTTACAACGTAAAAATAAGTAGCTTTCCCAGCTTCCCCTTCGTTACAACAGAGGAACTGGCGCACGTAAAGAAATCTACAGACCAAGCCCTGTATTGCCAGTGGTTATCGAGCCCACAGTGGTCCACGAAGCACAGACCCCTGTGAACGACCACACCAGTGTCAGGTCAGCCCAAGGCCAGGCAACTGCTGCCACCAGAGGGGTGACAGTGACCTCCTCCTCCTCCTGCCACCGCGTTCCAGAGCGAGGGCCAGCGGGAGGCCAAGCACCTACACGAGCCGGCACTCAAAGCTGACATTGTGTCGCAGCAGCGGGGGAGGCCTGGTACTGCCACCCTGCCCGGAGGAGGAGGGAAGAGCCATCTGAATGGTTACATTGATGCCGACGGCTGGGTAAAAGAAAGCTCCCCGGCCGCCGGGGGCTGCTCGCACCCCACTGCAGAGAAGCCCCAGGAGACCACAGCCCTCGGCTGCTCAGCGTGCCCACGGTAGGAGCCGAGTAGCACCCCGCTCAGCCTTGCTGCCACCCCTGCGAGTCCCTCTGGCAAAGGCCCCGGCCCCGCTGCCGCCGGAGGGAGCGCCAGGTCCCCCCCGCCCCGGCGGTTCCCGGCCCGGGTGTGGCGCGGACGGGCCCGGAAGCGGGGCCTGCGCGGCTGGGAAGGGCCGCAGCGGGCCCGGAGAGGCCCCGCGCCGCCGCCGCGATGTGTAGGGGTTGGGGCACCTTTCAGCGAGCCCGCAGGGCTGCTCCGCTGCCTGTGGAGCTGGGACAATCCCGCCAAAACGCTAACAGGGCGATGCCGACCTCGTTCCTGAGGCTGCGCAGCCACCGGTCCCTGAGCCGCGAAGCAGGCGAACCCTGGGCTCGGGCCACCGGCCAGCAGTGGGGAGGCAGCCCCGTCACGGCCGGGACCCAGCGCGGCCTCTGGCAGAGGCCTGCCGGGGCGGAGGCCGGTGTTTGTGCCACGGCACACAGCGTGGAGGGTCAGTCCTTCCCCCCGGCCGACCGGGAAAACAGCCCAGCCTCGCACAGAGGGACCGGCTCTGCCCCGAAGGAGAGCAGCCGACTGCGGAGGGGACTCGCACCCTTCTCTGGCACCATGGGTGCACTGAGGCAGCGGCACCAGGCTGTGAGCCAAGGAGCACTACAGCTTCTCACAGGACTCTGTTGCTTTTGAGAACAAAAGAAAAACAACCAAAAAAACACTTCAACAACTCAACTCGGACTTCACTTGTGTCCCTCTGTCTGACACGGGCAGGTTTGCACACCGGTGGACTTGCCACACGGTACCGCGGGTTCCCCCCTTACCGGGGGGGTGACAGCCTCTACAGCCGCACCCAGCGTGATCACCCACCAAGAGCACGTCACAGTGTCACAACACCCATCCCACCCATCAGGCCACGGCCTCCCCACCCCTGTGGTGAGGAGACACCACAGACCTCCTCCCATGACCGTGAGCATCCCAGGTGACGGGAACATGGACGTACACGCACACCTCCTCCAGCAAGCTAGTTAACAGGTACCAAGCCAGCACATGGCTTCCCCGGGGCAGGACTCACCATTCCTGGCAGCAAAGCTTAACCCCCAAAGCAGCTAAACCCTGCTAAGGCCTCCTCAGCACCCTCCGGCTCTGCAACCACCTTCCGAAGCCCCCTCAGCACACCCCAACGACCTGCCTCGACCCTCCACTAGCCTCGGACACCGCCATCCAAACTCCCCCCTCGCAAACATCCCAAATGATCGCTAGAACAGACCAGACATCCCCTGCCCGCCCACCGCCAGGCAAGAACGGGCCCCACGCCCTCCACCCCACAGCCACCTGCACTCACCGCCAGCCGCACCCCACTCTGCCGCCGCCACGGCCGCCCCCGCCATTAAAGCGGGAAGCCCCGCCCCTCCACCGCTGCCGATTGGCAGAAAGTGCAGAGTTCCGCCCCCGGGAGAGTGGCGGCCAATCAGCGCGTCCGCCGCGTCCCGCCCGTTCCGTGGCCACGCCCACCGCGGCGGGGCTTGAGAGGCCGGGCGGGCGCTGCCTGCGGGGCTGCGCGCTGTGAGGGGAAGGTGGGAAATGGCTGGGAAAGGATGCGGGTTGCGGCAGGGTCAGCGAGCGGGGCGGAGGGCTGGCTCGAGGGTGGTGGTGACGGTACGAGGGAGACCCGTACAGGTTCATAAACTTGCAGCACATAGGCTTTTTTTCCCCTTCGTGACGCCGCAACAGGCGCCGCGAGCTTTCGGAGACACCGGACAGAACCCGGAGACGCCGACTCTGACCGCGTGCAGTTTCCAGAGTGTTTCCATCCTGTGGCGCCTCCGCAGCCATGCCAATCTACATCCTAAAAAGTGGCCGGGACTTGACTCGCGCTCGTCTGGTCTGAAGGCGTTTTCAGAACTCACTATTCTAATTGTTAGGAATCATCTTCTCATTTCCAGCTTAATTTGATGCACGGCTGGTTAATAAACATTTGTTCCTGTGCCAGCATTGTAATTTATCTCACCACGGTCCTGCCTTGGTGTTCATGCTACAGTGTGTTTGTAGACTGCAATCATCTCCCTCTCAGCCATTACAGGGAAGACTAAATAAGTTTTTCCAGCATTTTCTTACTAGTCTGCCTGTTGCTGCACCTAATGCCATGGTAACTCTTTTTGCTGTACTGCTGTCACATTTCCTCTCCTGAAGATGGGTGACCACGAGCAGTTACAGACTTGTGCTCACCTAGTGAGAATTTCCCACCTGGATACAGGCAGGGCTGCATTTGCAGAGTCTCTTCTGGTGACTTTCTTGCCCTTTTTTGGTGGTACAGCATTCCTTTACTTTCCCCTACATTGTTAATGCACTACAACATTCTGATTTCATCAGATTACACCTAATATTTGTGCCAATCCTTAAGGAAACTAATTTATAAAAATATCCACAAAGTACCTCAGTAGTAACCTGTGTGTCCTGATATGCTCCCTTTCCTCAGTCTTTGCTTTTGTCTTGACCTGAACCACTCCTTCCCACGTGAAATTCCTGTGCTTGTTTCTGCCTCAACATCTACCATGGTTCCTAATTTGTCCCAGGGTTCAGAGCTGCTTCCCTGGAGTCCACACAGGGCCTATAGCTTTATAGAAAGGTTTTTTTTTAAACTATCAAGTTAGTCGACATCATAAATTTTATTTTATCCTCCATTTCATGCTTGTGTGCTGTGTTACTCTTTAACTGGATACTGTTAACACCAGACTGGCAGAGACAAAGCAGTCTGTATCACTTTTCCTCCCTTGTTAAGTATAGGCATCAGCCTTGTTTGTTACTCTTAATTGTTTTTCTTTTTCGTTCTCCTTTTATTTTGCAACATTATTTTTATTTGATTTGTGTTCCAATTCAATGGAAACCTTGCTATGTAGTATGTCATGAAATTAGAGATCAGTGGATTCCTTCACACTCCCTCATACTGGATTGTTTTCCACCTTGTATCCTGCATCTCATAGCTTTCTCCAAGCATTCCTTCTCTTCTCTGGATCCACCCTTGCTAGCAGGCTTGTCAGGCTCTAACAACGAGCCCCAGATTGCACAGCCCAGCCTCTTCCTGCTATTGGAATTAATTTCCAGGTCACTCTCTTTTCTTCTACTCTGAATGCAATTTATTTCTCCTCTCTTGGCCCTGGACTCTATTTCCCTGTTGTGTCTGCCACCTCCACCATTATTTCTGTGTGATATCTGCTCATTAGTTTTTTTTTTTTTTTTCGTTTCTACTGCATCTGCTGCTTCACTCCTTAATTCTCCAACACATCTAATAGATTTCACCATTTTACTTCTCCTCCATCAGTTTGTTCTTCTTTTCACACTCACTAGCTTTGACGGGTTCCCTTTGTCTGCATATTGGCCTTTGTTTACTTCTCATGCTCAGCAGGTGTCTGGGTTCCTTAGTGTTCACCCTTCCCACACCATTTGCAGTGCTGCAGCAGCCTGGACAGGAGCTCCAGCTGGAGCAAGGACCCTGGTCTGCAGGAGCACCCTGGCTGCAGGGACATGGATTTCTTGCTGTGCTGTCCAAGGGGGTGATGAAGGGTCCCCTCCTAACCCCTGGGGACAGACCTCCAGCAGGACTTGACTAATCTGGTATGTGTTGTGCATCTGGGTTTCTGCCTTCCAGCCTCTTTGGAAGCAGGGTAGCACAAGAACACATAGCAAAGAAAATCCCTCAAAAATAAGGGAGGTGGGGGAGACAAGTGGTGTGACCTGTTGTGTACAGCCTGATCTTCCCAAAGTGTCTTGGGACAGAATCTTTTCTAGATGAGTAATCTGCTT
Organism: Vidua chalybeata; assembly: GCF_026979565.1. Taxonomy (NCBI): domain Eukaryota; kingdom Metazoa; phylum Chordata; class Aves; order Passeriformes; family Viduidae; genus Vidua; species Vidua chalybeata. The sequence continues at coordinate 15,719,613 of NC_071538.1, read as the reverse complement.
CCATCTTGAATCCTGCCCATCCGACCTGAAATCTGGGAGAGAAGCTGTTCAGAGCCAGCCAAATGTGTCACCCTGGCTACAGTCTGGACCACCAGAACAGAGATGATCCTGTCACATGCCTCCACAAGGGAGTCCTGCCTCCTCTAGCCCCTCCTGCAGCTGGCACAGCCCTACAAGTCATTAACTCTTCACCTGCAATTCAGGAAACAACCTGTGCTTGCTCCCAGCAGCCTGGGCTGCACCAGGCTCCAGTCTGGAAAAGCTTAAGCTCCTTCCTCCATCTCTTATCCTGGAGAACAACATACCATTTTCACTTTAGCTTCAGTGAGGGTCTTGCTGGTCCTTCTTACCATGGAGGTCCAGTCAGACGGAGGTGGGTGGGAGCCTCTGCATTCCTCCTTTGCACTGTTCCCTCCACTGCTCCTTGTCTTCTGCTTTCTCCTTGCTCCTTGCAGAGCCAAGTGCCCCTCTCTTTCCCCTCCTGGCTCTGCCCTGGTGCCAAAAGCAGGCGTGGGCTAATGTAACTTGCTGAAGGCACAAATACTGAAGCCATCCTCAGCGCACACAATTACCAGACTATCAGATGGGAAGGTCTGTAAGAACTAAGCAATGGAAAAGGAATGAAGTTCATTGCGGGGTTATGACCTCAGGGATTAGTAATGATATTTTTTTTCTGCATGTAATGAGAGATGCTGGTGCAGTGTTGCACCTTTTCTGGTGCCAGTCTTGAAGACTGGCTCAGGCTCACCATGCAGCTGGGTGGGAAAAGGGAGGTTTCAGTCTCTTCAGGTGTAAAGTATCCCAGTTTTCTGACAATTTAGAAATTCTAAAAATCTTGGTTCTCTGGGGAACTAAAATATCTTTTTGATCATGCCTGGTTTGTATAGTAAATTTATATTCTCTTATTCAATGAATTTATAACTATGAATTTATGTTTTAAATACTGATCAATTGAATGATGAGAGTTTTATTTGGCAAAAACATCAACATTATTCAACTTGAAAAATTCTAAAAGAAAATAAAGACTTCAAATGAATTCAGTGAAATTAAATATGTGAACAATTGGCCCTGTATTTTTCAGTAATGTATTTGACACACATAGTTAGTAAATTTACACACCTTAATACACTTGAGGAGTGAGAAGATGATTTACAGATCTTCCCATCCTTTTCTATTTAATTCTGAAAAACCAGAAATTTTGCATGTGACCAGATAAAAACACTGAATGTAAATTGGCTCTCTAATGTTGTTTTACCCTTCTCCCTTTCCCTGAGGTTGGACTCTAAAGCACTATCAACCACAAATTATTGCTGCACACTTTCTCTGTGGCTCCATGGAAAAAATGGTAAGTTGATTATGCTCACAATAGCAACACATCCAAGAAATGCTCCTACAACATCTGTCTATACTGAGAGAATCAAAAGGGCTTTCATGGCCACTAAAAGTGGTGAGAGATGACACTACTCAGCACCTGAAGGCCCATTAAATGCCATCATGTCACTCTGCAATTTCAATAAGTGGAGATGGGCAGGTAGCCCATGCCTGGGCATGTGTTCAGGCTGATGTGTTGCCTCCTTCCACGGCTGATATCAAGATTAAGTGACTCACCTTGTGAAAAATTTTGTGTTTGTGCTGATTACATTGTAGTGGTAGTAAAGGCCAAATACCCCATCACTGCTGCCCTCTTCCTTTAAGCCAAAAGAAATGCTTTCATTCCTGGAATCTGAGGTCCCTATAAGCCCCTCAAGCCACCAGCAAACAACCCACAACATTTCTGTAGCCAGCAGGCATGAAGTGACCCCGCTGAAACCCCTGTTGTAACATGATACTGTAGATTTACATTTAAATGTCACCTGCAAAAAGGCATTCCCTGAGATGGAAGGGACAGTGCAAGCATCACCTGGAAGCTTGCCGGCACTGTGGTGGTGCACTGGAGCTTTGACAGCAGACTTTCACCCCGGTGTGTTAAATTGCTGGACTTTGCCTGCCAGCTGGGTGGGCAGCACACAGGACTGTTGTTTGCTACTGGGACAAGAATTCTTTGTCAGCTGCATAGCAGCCTCTCCAGCGTGAGCCCTGACACCCACCTCCATGGGCTGCCAACATCACCCCAGCAATACAGGAGACATCCTCCACAGATGTGCCAGAAGTCTCAGCCCACTCTGGACCTGTTAAAGCATCCTTATTTGTTCCTGTGGCCTAGAGGATAATCTTATGGAACAATGGTGCTTGTTTCAAATCCACCAAATCATGGGGCAGGGGGAGGGAAAGAAGCCAAGCCATAGCCACAGCAAGGTGTCTGAGGATACTAAAAGCCTGGAGAAGCCCATTCTTCAGTGTCTCTGCACGGCAGCAGGCCTGGCAGGAACACCTCAAGGCCCAGAGTGGACTGGCAGGAGGCTGGAAAGAGTCAGGAGGTCACAAGGTTTCAGGACATGCAGCTCAACAGGAGTCCTTGGTTACTGTACAACTATTGGTGACTGGCCACAGGTCACAGCTTGGCAGAAGACCACGGGAGCTCTGGGAGCTCCATCTCTTGTAGGGACACGAAAACTGCCCCTGCTCAGGGACCTTTCAAGGCTGGGCACATGGGCATGACCTTTCATGGGCATATGCTCCTGAAGAGAGGAAAAGCAGGTGATGAGAAAGCCACAGTCCTGCTCATCCCCAGAGTCCCTCTTGCATTCAAAGTAATTTCATTTTACCTCTGTGATTTAAAGCCCATAGGAGCTGATCATCTCTGGCAACCTGTCCCAGACTGCCTGGAGCCGGAGGGAGCAGCTTGGCAAAGCTGGGTGACTTGTTCACTCAGGCAGTTGGGATTACAGTCAGATTTGGTGACTCGACACCCATATGTCACGCTCCACAACTGTGTCCCAGGGCTCTCCTCCTAACTTGTAGAACAGCAGTGCCATGCAGCTCCATGGAGTGAGCAAAGGTAGAAGAATAAACCCTCCCAAGTGCTTTCAGGCTGTGCTGGGGACTTTCCTGAGAAGACTTTGCCTTGACCTGAAGTGGCCACAGAGTCCTCAGCAGAGGCTGCCCAGGGCAGGGGTCACAGGTGCTGCACCTCGGCCCTGGGGCAGCAGGGTGTGAGCTGCCAGGCATCAGTGTGACCAGCACACTGCTGGTCACTCCACAGCGACTAAGCCATAGAAAGGATATTGTCAGAGCAGAGGATTGTTCTGGGAGAACAGGCTGCACAAAGAGGAATTGTTTTGCCATGAAATGAGGCCATGTTTAGCTCCAGCCAGGGCTGGGCTTTGCCTGCCCGTCTAGGCTGCAGGCTAGCAGGGGATACTCTCCTCTCTAGCCTGCCTGGCATCTTCTCTGCTTCTGAGGTTGTCCACTGGCACAGTCAGCAGCACAAGTACATGCCCTGAGACCCACAGTGGGTCGGGAGAAAAAGGAAATTGAGTGATATGAAAACTTGTGGCAGGTCAGCCATGGCCTACTGCACCTGCCTGGCAGGCCCAAGGGGCTCAGGGAAAGGGGAGAGTAGCAGTGGGGCAGCTCCCATGGTGAGAAGCTGCACTGTTTCTCCCAGTAACAGGTATATACTCACCTCTCCAAAAAGTGTTGTTGAAGGCCTCCCTGACTGTGTGTGAGGGGACAAGCATCTTGCACCTGAGCTCCAGCAAGACACACCAGTGAGCACAGGACATAGAAGCAAAGGGAGAGGGAGCTGCGTGTTCAAAACATGGGTTGGAACACTCCTATAATTTCCTATTGGTTTTACTCCCCGTGTGAGTGAATACCAACATTTAAGAGGAATGGTGGATGCACCCAGAGAAGCATTGTGTGAGTCATTACTTCCCCAGCAGCTGCAGTGGGGCTTCCGCAGCCCAGGGCTGCCTGGCTCCTCCTGCTGCAGCCCCGGTGCTGCCCAGCTCCCTGCCCGGCTGCGGGGGGGCTGCACACGTGGGAGCTCCCGCACAGCCCCGTGTGCAATCAAGCCACGACCTGATGCATTGTTCTGCTGACGGAGCAAAACAGGCTGTGCCATGATGATGATGATTGACACTGTTTCTACTGCTGTGATGCCTATGAGAGCCTAAATACACAAAAACAAGACAGCCAAAATGGGTTCCACAGCCCCACTTATGCAGAACATAAGAACATTCTCAGGGGGATGCAAACCATTCCTCTGTTAGCTACTGCCACAGGCTCTTGAGGCAGTGCTTTGAAGTCCCGCCATGCTGCTGCAGCAGAGCAGGAGACAAGAGCTGCCTCTCTCATATCACACAGCAGGACCCCGACTTCAGTACCAAAAATAAACTCCACATAAACATCTGCTGCATGTTTCAAAGCCAAATTCCCGTGGGAGCAGCACACCTCTGTGCTGCACGCCAAGGTGGGCAGAGCCCAAGACTGGCACATGGCAGTGGGAGACAGATACATCCCACCAAAGCCACCTGGCAACAAGCATGGAGGGGGGAGGTCTGCGTTCAAAAGAGGAACATCCTGGGAAATGCTGCAGCTTTGAAATAACACCCATAGACAGCAATGCCCAAAAGCATGGTCTTTAACCCAATGCATGGCCAGCAAATAAAAACTTAATGCAAAAGTACCCTGGGGCACAGTCTTTACTCAGAGGAAAGGAGCTGACATACCAGGCTGGACTTAGCACCCACTGCTATTTCAGTGCAGAAACTGCTTGGGCATGATGGTAGCAAAGGGAGAAGCCTTAAAACAAGCAGGTAAATCAATGACAGAATCTCAGCAGCAGTGATAAGATAGCTGCTGCAGAAACTAGAGCTCTTGAACCCCTGACTTTAGAAAATGTGCGTCTCAGTCAGAAATGTACATGCAGTAATTTCCTTTCTTTAAAAAATACACACAAAAAAAAAAAAAAAAAAAAGGACAAAGGCTTCTCCTTCAGAGAAGCCAGACAGCATAGTATGCTTTGCATTACACTCATGTACAGGATTACCCCTAGGGAAATTACAGAAGGTTTTCATTAATTTCTAAGTGCAGGTTTCCACCAAGGCAGTGTTCCTGGATCCAGCCAGAGAGCTGCAGTGTCATAGGGACAATAAATAAACTGTGGAATCACATCAGCTTGAACTATTTTTATGGCATGTATTACAAATACATCCAAACATCCCATTTCTTGCACTTGAGCTTTTACCATCACAGCATCTCTGTGAGGTACAAAGTGGTAACATTTTATGTCTAATACAATTGAAGGTTTATTGCACTTGGGTGGAAGGAGATCCATGGGATGTTTTTTGAAAACACCTGTGTATTCATTTGTAGGCACCAGCTGTCACATAGACAGGCTCTGCCTCTCCTGGGGCCACCAAGCTCATGCAGGGAGCCGGGGGAAAAGCAAAGACCCAGACTGGGGAGCTGTTTCCTACACTTGACCACTTACCCTGTGTTTGTGCCTTTGACTTTCAAGCAGTCTCTGAGCTTTTCAGAAGTCAGTTAAGATGCATCTTCTGCTTCTGTTTCCATGTGTTTTTCTCTCCTCTGTGAACTGCAGGTGAAGCTGCTTTGGAAACAATGCAAATTAAAAACTTGCCTGAAGACCCTTTGGCAGCACTCACCTCATTATCTTGCTTCTTAGCATAAAAAAGTGCTCTGGCTTTCTCAACCTAACCACCACAAGACTTCTTTGGTCCCAGATGTTTCTGGCAGAAAGATCCTATCCTAGCAGGAGGATGGAAACCAACCCTGCAGCCCACACTGAAACCCTGCTTTACCTGTGGTATGGAGTGTGGAGAACTGAAGAGGTTCCCCTCACTCCTCTGCCCCCCTATCTTTTCAGCTGCTTCTTCCCTCGCACCACACTTCCACTATAAAGGCTTAATGACATCCACTTAAAAGATCTGTAGGTTAAAAAAACAAACAAAATGTTATGTTTTTCTTGTTTAAACAGAAGACATCTGTGTGCAGATCGCTGCTTGGGGACGGGACAAGAGAACAAACAAGCAGCAGGTGTTTGTCATGCTGATCACCGGATGCAGAGAGATGCAGGGAAGTGGTGGCACCACTATGAGCTTCATGGCTCCCAGAGATGATGCAGCCCAGGGCAGCAGCAGGACAGGCTGTGGGCACGACCCAGCATGGCTGCATGTGTGATACAGACTGGGAACAGTGGGCCTGTGGGTAGCTGGCAGGAAGGAAAGGCAATAAATATCTCTCTCCTGCATTTGAGAGGAAGCCAGATAAAGCATTCCTGTCACGAGGGTGAAACACTTTCCACTCTAACTCAGAAGGATGTTAAACAACAGTTGTATAAGGGAAATGTTGAAAACTCTTCAGTCTGGGTATCCTGCATCTAAAAAAATAACATCAAATTTTAAACATCCAAACTATTAATGCTGAGATCCAGTAACACAAAGAAACCTGGAGAAGCTCCAGAGAACAAGCAAGTTGATGTTATGCCAGCATATTAAAAAAGTAAACAGGATGGCCTAGTAAACAGGTGTGTCTATTTGCCAGACATCATATGCAAAATAATGACCAAAAAATATGTGATCATATTGATAAAGACTTAAAGCAGAGAAATATAAATACCAATCAACAAGGATTACAGAAAATAAGCCTGTCAGAACAACATGATAAATTTTTTGGCACTGTACATTCTTCAGTATCAGAGAGCTGGTACAGTAGTGTGTGCAATCAAGGAACAAGCTCATGGGCAGCCTGGCCAAGTGTGAGGCAGGAGAGGAGCTGCTCCCTGGGGAGCTGGTACTGAGCATGTGTTTGCAGCGGGAGTGCTAAATAGTGTAAAGCTGGTTACCAGTAAAAAACCAAAGTAATGATGTGTATAGCCTTCTGTCCTGGGAGCCCTTGGCATCCCTGGGGGAGTGGGACTATGCAGCAAATCCCACTGTCTGCACCAGAGCCTGGCAGGTACTGAGGGGAGGTTTGGGGAACCAGAATAAACCTGTGCCCTTCTCCATCTCTCTCCTGCACCTGAACTGGAGCCCAGAGAGCCCAGCAGCAGCTGCCATGCCATGGCTGAGCCTCCCCCCTGCCAAAATTATCCTGCTTGAAAGAGATGAGTTCAAAAGGGATTGGATAAGGCAAGGGAAAAAAACCACAGGAATTCAGAGTGGCAGCACATCCCATGCTCACAGGAAGTGTGCTTCCCAATCACCCACTTGGCTGCTGCCACAGCAGGACACAGCCTGAGCCTTTGCCCCGTCCCAGCAGGGTCACACTTTTATTCTGACACAGTGCACCAGGAACAGTGAATCCCCGTTGGACATGCAGACCACAGTGACAAGCAGTGGACCATGAATTCCACAGTGACTTTATGGGTAAAAGGCTTGTTCCTCTTCCCTGTTGAAACATTCAAGCACTGGCAGCAACTGGATAAGAGGTTAAAGTCGCTCTACATCTGAAATTCCCATTGCCACAATTAGAATAGTGTGTCCTGGTCCAGTGTCCCAAGGGACAAAGATGCATAAGGAGATTTGGATGTGAGTCAAGAAATGGAAAATATGCCTTAAAGCAAAAAGGACTTTCATCAGTTCAGTCTGTCTTAAAAAGGGAGCAGAAAAGATTGATCATAATATCTGACTCCTCTGGTACTAACAACTCAGAGGCTCAGTTCCTTCCTGAGAAGATCCACTGATCTGAAGGGAATTAAAGAAATACAGCTTCAATCTATGGTGCAACAAGGAAAATAGTTTCTAGAACAATCTACCAGCGGCTGTAGCAGGGACACATCAGTTTAAAATCAACTGTTTTCCTAACAACAGTGCTCTAATTTACACAAGAACTAATTCGCGGCAGCCTGTGTCATGCAGGAAGTTACGCTGGCGAGCCTGGGAGCCTGGCCAGCCTCCCTGCTTTATAATCTATGGAAAAAAACCTGCCTGTGTTTCCCTTCCTCCAGTCCAATTGTGTGAAAGGTCTGGCCTGCCCCGCTGGAGGCGTTTTTGGGAGTTGTTTCACTCAGGTTAGCGTGGGTAGCAGGCAGCCATGCCCTGCCCGTGTCCCGGGCTGCCCGAATCACTCCAGGCAGCTGCTGGCCCTGAGCTCTGGCACTGAGGCATTTTAGCTTTATAAGGAAGCCAGTCTGAGGGGATGAAGCGAAGCAGAATCCTAGAGCTGAGGCTCCATGAATGAGGAGTGCCAAGGATATGACACATACAGTATTCTGCCTTCCTTTCCAACCAAAGCAAGGACATGAGACAGAGCAGGGACCAGCCCTCCCCATGATTCTCAGCACATCACAGGAATAGCCCTGCAGGCTCCGACTCCCTGTCTGTCAGGGTTGCTTTTGCACAAAACACTCACAACTGGAACCAGTAACATACCTTCACACCAGTTCCCTGCTGCAGTCAATGGCATGCCAGAGAGCCAGGACCTCCACATTCATTAGGAGCAAAAAAACAATTCCACCAGTCTGGCTGGGATGCTGCCACTGCAGATGGACTCATTTGTAGTGGAGCAGCTTTGCTATTGTATAAGCTGTTTGTGCTTCCAGCTCAACTTTCTACTTCCCAGCTCAGTGTTTTTCAAGGGCCAGCATGTCAAAATGGGTCAATAACTGCCCTAGTCACAGCTTTGTGGATGGTTTTGTTTTGGGAGAACAGCTCACAGCCTCCACAAATAAGCTGGATCTGATTAGTTCAGAGGCAAGCAGTGCAGGAGCAGCTGCAGGCTGTATCTGCTGAGTGGAGATTTCCTCACCCGAAGATTGCTGACAGATGCTATTGAGTAAAACACACTGCTGGCTTTCAACACAAGTCAGAAGGAAGTCCATGCAAGAGCAACCATAGGCAGGACATTTGTCCTTTAGGATAGTGCTGTATGTACTGACAGGCTCCATGGGCATGTGCCCCCACCCTTTTGTCTCACGGGAATCTCTCATTAGGCAGATTATATGTTACAGCTCAAGGGCAGAAAGTAGAACAGAGATGGCTTCACAGTGCCCAGTTCCTAAGAGAAATGGGCCAGACTTCATAACCTGGCCCATCCAGATGTGTCAGTCCTGCTCACATTCAAATACCTTTCTGAAGTGACAAATGAATCCTGAAGCAGCTAAGAAACTTTATAGAAAACAGAAGCAGAGAAGCAAGGAAATTAAATCAGATCCAGATGGGATTTGCTGCAGCATGAGAATACAAAAGCTCTGTGCTTCTGTTCCTCAAGTGCTGTCTTCTTGCTGTGGGCCTTGAAATAGTCCTTCCCAGTATTTTCCTTTTTGGGGTATAGCCATAATTGGTTTTTAATGCACAAGATGTTTGCTGCTTATGTTTGTACCCTGCTGACTCACTCTGCTACACCCTTTTACACATAGACCTGCAGCTCCAGCACTTGGCCTCCAACATTTTCAGTGCGGTTTAGATTGGAGCTGCTCTTACCCAAAGGGAAATAAGAGTCCTTATGACCCGAGAGATGGACACCAGTGTCTCACAATGAACATAACAAGGTCTTTATTGTACAAGATGGAGTAAAGAAAAAAACATACCAAGTGAACAAGCAGAAAGAAGGAGCTCTGTGCAGCTCTTCAGGTTCTCTGTGAGGAAAGGGTAGTTATCCTCCAGGCCAGACCTGGAAAAGATGGCATCAATACCAGAAACAAAGTCCTCTGCTTTGGCTGAACAGAGAAGTACTTGTGTCCAGGAGACATGGCCAGCAGCAGCTCCACACAAGCCACCCAGCACTAAATAAAATCCAGGGAAAGGCCTTATAAACCCTGTCTTCCCAGATACGGTGTGTGGATATGTGAAGGGACTTGGAAGTCCTAGAAGGAATCCAGGTGGGGTGCCTGCATCAGTAACAAATGTTGCTGTTCCTCAGGTCTGGTTCATCTCAGCTCATCTCTGATATGGATGCATTGAGGCAGATTTTATATTTGTTTTTATGCCACTCGGCATTTTTCCTGGATAGAGAAAAAAGAAAAAGCAGAACAAAATCAGCAATATGAGAGGACATTTGCTCAGGAGCACACAAGACTCACAACAACCCTGTTTGGGCTTTTCCAGTTCCACTCCAGGCTCATTTGCTACTGAACCTTCCAGCTTCTGACCTACACAATCAATCTCTTCTACAAATTGGCATCTTTCTCTAATGACAAATCTTGACAATTCCCGTGTCCCCCTGCTATCCTCTTCAATTCTATTCTTTTTTTTTATCCTCAGCAAGCCTTTCTCTTTGTCAGGAGGCTCCTACAGGAGTGTTGGACTTAGTCTCATAGAAGTTGCTGGCTTCTATGAGCAGCACACACAGAAGAACCCAGACTGTGTCTACTTCCATTTCAGAGAGTCAGTATCCCCTTCCCTGTAGCATTATTTATAGTCAGGGTGTATATTTAAATTACTAAGCATCTCTCAGATTTCTTAATTTCTTGTAACCACATCCACCTCTTGGGCATTATTACTCTCTGCTGATACCAATCTCACATGGGAGTGTGATGTGCTCAAAGACATCTTACTAGCAGTTTACAGTAAGTGTAGAGTGCTAGACAAAATTGAGATGATTTGAAAAATAAACAGTGATTAAAGAGCAGCACAGAGGCATATTCAAAAAACACTCATTCAGTGTCTTCAAATTGAACCAGAAAAAAAAATAATGACTTCTGGAAGTTAAAATTATAGTGCAGCAGGACAAGAAAAGATTTGATAAGCAAAAACCTAAACCAATAAAGATTATTAAACTTTCTCAGACATATCCATAGTGGGTCATTGCCAGCATTGAATGGACAGGTAACTGATAGATATCACTAACAATCAGGAGACAAATACTGTTAGATAACACTCCAAGAGCAACAGTGAACTGAACTGTATGGTTCACATCCATCTGAGACTCTGTGAGAGATTGTCTTGAGAACAACCAGAAAAAGTGCATGTAAGAGTGAAAAGGATGATCCGAGCTATAATTTTCATACAAAGTTATATTAAAGAGAATAGGACTTATCTAAGGGAAAAACACCTAAAAATAGACAAAGGAAGGAGACATGACAGATTTCCAAAACAGGAAAACTAGTATGGAAAAGGTAACTGAGGAATGATTATTCACCATTTCTCAAAACACAGGTAAAAAAAGAAAAAATGCAATAAAATTACCAAGCTAAATATTTAAACATCGAAAATATTTTAAACAAAATGTGATAAAACTATGGGATATACTGCCATAGGTGTTGTAGAAGTCAAAACTGTAATTCAAACAGGAACTGCAAAAATTAATGGCTACTGGACCCAATGGTATCAAACCAAACTCTGGCTTAAAATCCCTAAAAACAACTGTGGTAAAGATATACTTTGTTCTTGTATTCTTTCAGTCTCAGCTATGGACACTATTAAAAGCAGAACAGTGAGACTGACCTTTGCCAAAACCCACTATATCTGCCCTTATCCAGAGGTTCTTTCTCCATCACACCGGCTGGACAAGTGTTCTCCTTAGCAGCGCACTCTGCTAGGCCTACAGAAGTGACTGTCTCCCACCCTGGATAAAGTATCTCTGGGTATTCAGCCAGGAATCACAGGAGGTCTTCTTTGTTACCAAATTACAGTGGAAATTACTTTCTAACTCTTACATAAAAACATGTTTAACTTAGGATCAATACTGTTGCTCAAGTACACATCTGAACAACAGTCATTAAATACAGGTAAGAAAACACCAATTAGGATATCGGATATCCTAAATCACAATTAACGTAAACATTCTGACAGTACAGGGTTAGCCTATAGGTCTCCCAGGCCAAACCCATTCCTGACAGCAGAGGATTTTTAAGTAGGAATACCAGAACAGGGCAAGCCTGCAGTGATATCCCTGCAGAATACTTATTCTGCTTCTAACATATTGTGGCTCAGGATCAAGGAATCAGAGTTGGTATCCTCAGGATGAGATGTTGACTGATTTTTCATCCAGAAGTCTACGTACTTACTTATTTTTCCATCTCATAAAAACATTATCTGCCTATCACACACTAGGCAATGTGCTCTACAGTGTAATTATTTAGTATTCAGAAAAGTATCTCCCCTTTATTCTAAATTTACAAGCCCACATTTTGATTTGGTGCACTTTCACCAATCCTTCTGTATCATGGGAGACAATGAACAATCATTGCTCATTTGCCTGCTGTATATAATTTGGGATTTTATATGCTTCCATTTCTTCTCCCTAGCCCAAAGCTATGCCCACTAGCAGAGGAGATATCAGAACCACCCATGATATTGCAGGTGTGGGTACCCAATGGATTTACAGAATAGCCTAAAGATATCCTGTTTCTCTGTTCCTTTTCTAGAAATTCCTAGCATTTGGTTTGCATTTCTGCCCCAAGTGAACACCTAATTATTGTCTTTACAGAACTCTTCTATCATAGATGTATTTCACAAATACAACTAACTAGGTTAGAGTCCAGGTGCTGGATGTGTAGTCAAATTTCTATGCCTATGTATTTAGCTTTACATTAATGCAAATGTCATCTACTGCTATTAAGCAAAGTCACTTTGTAGAGGAAATCCTTCTAACTTTTTACAGAAGACTTTTTTTCTTACCTTAAATAACTCATTATCATCAAACTTTTCTGCTTTATTACCTATCCACAACTTAAATTTCACAGGAAAACCCCCAGTACAGATCCGTGAAAACTATACTGTGATCTCTCTCCATATTCATTCCTATGTTCACCAAGCCTATTATTAAAATAGCATTTCAGTGGGAGTTAAGAAGCTGAAGCTGGTTGGCTGGGATCCACCTCACTCTCTGAGCCAATTTTAAACAGGTATTACTCCTCTATTACAACCTGACTCATGTTATTAAGGCCTGAAAGGAACCTCATACTTAGTCACATCTAAAAGGTGACTGGAGAAGAATCTTTACATCTGCATTTGTCCTTCTTGGTCCCTGGATTTCAACTGATCTCAGATATGGAACTTTACCTGGCTGTCCTGCTGGTGCCATCTGCACTCCTGCCAGCATTGGCTGCTGCTGAGCTGGTGCACCTGTCATTGGGACCTGCTGCATGCCTGAAGCACCTGCAATGATGGCACCAGCTCCCGGCTGGCCTGACTGGACAGATGCCCCAGAGCCTGGGGGTCTCCGGTTTGACAGCCCTTTCCCAAAGGCCACAGCTGCTACCAGTGCATTGGTATCTGCAGGGTTGAAGGTCTGCTTGTTCTGTCTTAAACCTTTAAAAAAAGAAGTTAATTTGGCAGTTATTTTTAGACTTGGCAATCAGGTCTAAAAAGTAGCATAGCTGGTTCTGAATTTACTTTTCAGCTACTTTAGTGCATGCAATAGAGATGAGTTTCTTACAGGCTGTCCTACAAGAGTCTCAGCAAGGTCAAGGAAGCTGCAAAATCAATGGACATTGGTGATCCAAGAGCTTTTTCACTGAGAGCAGGGCATAATCTGCCCATGGAAGGAGGATAGAGTGAGCTAACTCCTCCATGCCCATGAGAAGCTGCCACTAAGGGCTATTGCATGCTGAATCCTATGCCAGGTAACAAGCACTGTCATTCAGACAAACAATAGCAACAGCCCCTTTTGGAAGCTCATAAGCAACATGGTGTCTGCAAGTTTTTTTTGCTACACACGTGCCCAGTTATACTGTTATTCCCAGATAGCAGACAGAACCTGTGCTCAGGTCCTGTGTCAAAAATGTGAGTAAAAACAATGCCACTGCCTTTGTGAGTAGTGTGTGGCACTCCCAGCAATAGTGAACACCACAACCAGAAAAGGTTGGCCATGAGCCTGAAGCACCCATTATCTAGACAGGATCACACAAGAGCCTGCCAACATGTGGACTCCTTCAGAACATAGCTAAAGGGTTTCTCATTCACTGCTGCTGCATTTTCAGAGCTATTTTTATTAATAAAAGTTGATTGGGAAGTTTTCTCAGCAGATACTTATCACCTCCTCAAAGGCAGATATGTCAAAGGGTTGGAGTGACCTTCCTGCCATGCATAGGTCACACAAAAAAAGACACATTGCACCCACAGGTTCCCTTCTCAAATTAGGGGGCTCGAGACAGCCAATCTTGCATCTTCTGGAATGTTTTAATTTGTGCTGCTCAACTGTGTTTTCCATACTTCAGGCTCTCCAATATATTTATTTTGCTGCTACTCTCTCAAGTCTGCTGCTTAAACCCCATACCCCACTTCCACCTCAGTGACATACCTCCACTTTCAGATTCACGCTCCTCCTTACTGATTTTCTCCAGCAAATTTGAGCACATTTTGTTCAGACTTTGGATCTGTTTCTGCAAAATTAAAACTGTCAGAAACTGCCAGGATACCTCCAACTCAGTACAAATCAGCAAGATAAATGAACAAGCTTTCCCTTCCCCGGATCCATATAACCAAATGTAAGTGTTTTGGTAGCTGAGCTTAGAGTGCCCAGCCCTAATGCAGGAGGGCACTGTGGAAATGGGACAGCCTTTGCCTCTGACTGGCTGGAGGGCACCTCCTGTGAACAGCCAGAGAGTTGGATACCCTTCTGAAACTGTGGAGGAAACCAAACCTCAGCTACAGTCAGCTGGAGAAATCTCAGACAGGAAAGGACACAGGAGAAAAAGAAAATTGTCAAATGGAAGGGTGGAGGAAGCAGTTAAAGGGCATCTTGTGCCCTAGGAATAAGAGGCAGAAGTATCAAACTCTTCTTTACCTACCTGTGCTGCATCAGGGCTAATTCGAGCTGCATCTGTGATCAGCTGTTTCTCCTGCTCCTCCACCTCAGGGTCAGGCTTAGTTCGAAGATGGTCGGGCACTACTTCATGGCTGAACACCGGCACACGCCCCTCTGTCTGCCGCTGCAATGGTGGGACAAGCCTCACTCAGAGCCTCTTCCTCCAGCCCAGCACCAGGCAGCTCCAGACCAGGCCACAGGCCATGGTGCTGAACAAGGCTACAGGGAAAACCTTGATTTGGGGAGCATTAGGAGGTTTCATCAACTTGTCTAGGAATTTGCACTGTGCCCGTTTAGTAACAGCAACATATTCATTAACAGCAACACCTCCTGTAAAGTGTATCCAGTGCAAGTGTTTGTAGGTGAAAACCCAAGGGCAAAGCAGCTCTCAGACAGAAGTACTTGTTTCCCTTTCTTCCTTCACACCCAGAACTGAGGAATGCTCAGCTGAATACTCAGGCACTCAAGCACTTTCTGATACTCAAGGGACATGTCTTACCATGATCTCCTCATCGCGGTCAGGAGACAGCACTAGGGGGATGATCACCTGGTTTCGCAGTAGTGGGGTCTTCTCATGCTTTAGCATTTTATTCAAGGTGTTCAGCTGTCCTGAGAGCAATGCAAAGCTGTCCAGAACTGAAGGCCTGGAAAAGCAAATAAAGAAGACAGAACATGGAAAGGGGATGCTGCATAGGGCTTTTCTCTCTTCTGCACTCAAATGGCTGAGGAGTGAGGAAACAACACTATTAGTTCTCAAATCAGTCTACTCCAGACAGTAAACAGTAAAACCTATGGCTGAATATGCAGGTGTGGACAAACCCCAGTCCTAACTGGAAAAGGCTCAAATGCAGAAAATACCTCAGGGGCATTACAAGCAGTACCACTGAAAGTGGCAGTTGTGTGGGATTTCAGTAACTTAGACAGAAGCACTTCTTTCTTTTCACTACCTCTCCCAGTGAAACTCTGGAGCAAGGTCAAAAAAATAATTTCATTCTGAAGCAGTACAGCCAGGGGAGAAAATATTTATAGCTTGGCTATCCAGACTAAGAAACAATGAAGCTAAACAACTGATAATCTTTTCAAGGAAGTCTTTTTCAGCTTGGTCTCTGTGCTGAATTCACCAGCTCTCCTGCCTTCTGCAACATTGACTATAAATGTTAACTTGTCTGTGAACCTTTGCTACAGTGGCAGACACTAAGATACCATATAGTTTATTAAGTTGCAGCTATAACATCTTTATGCTCCATATTCTCCAGGAAGAGAATGCCATCTTGCAAAGCTCTCAAACTGTGGTAAAGCAGAATCAGCAAAACACAAAAGCTCAGTTTATATCAGAGCCACAAAAAGCCAGAAAAGGTCAAGAAATAAAGAAAGAACCATTGCTCATTTTATAGTGTATGTGGGTCTCTACAGCCTTTCATCTAAGAACTGCTACTCGCTGCAGATGCAAGTTGAGTTCCCATAAAATGTCTGGATTAAAAGGTGTTAGTATGACTCTAATTACTCTACAGCACGAAGCCAATGGATTTCAACTGGTTTTCTTGTGGAAGACGTGTAATTGTTCCTCCAGCACAAATGTAAAAAGAAAATTTAAACCTATTGACAAGAAGATAATCTCCTTTGAGCCGAGTCTGAAGAGCTCGGGCAGCGATCAACAGTGAGACACTTTACCATGTAAGTCGGTCATACTCATTCTCCAGCTTGTAGATAAAACTGACCAAGGAGTTCTTCAGGTCGGCCACCTGACTGATGAGTGCCTCCAGGGTCAGCTCCAGCTGCTTCTCCTCTCTCTAAAAAAAGGCAAGACAGACAAGGGAGGAGGACAAAAACATTGTGAATCCACACCCATGCATCCATGATCCAATCTGTCCTACAGACAGCCTCCTCTTCAAAGGAAGTAGGGGCATTGGAGATAAAAATCCTATTATTTCACACTGACCCCTTTCCATTGGGTCAGACTACTTAGGCAAGAGACTTGAGCCTGAGACAAATGCTTGGCCAGCTGTCCTGTTAAAGATCTAGGTGAGTGTCTGAAGACATCATCACTTACACCTGCTTTTCACCACATCAGGCAAAGTCACCAAAACCAGCTCATGCCACCTTTGTAAGCCACTTAAGCTAACCCAGATCAAAGAAATTTAGCTTTCCCTCAGCCTTTTCTGAAGCAGCTGTGGGTGCTGTGATGTCTTCATCCAAAACAGTCTTTGCAAAATAAGTACCAGGGACCCTGGACTACTAAAGACTCCAGTTTGTGCCAATTTTTACTTTCTTTCTGCCCACTTGACACTTCCAGCTGCCAAGGAAACCCACAGCTCCTCCAGGCCTTGTGCCCCGCAGGCTGTGGAGCACAAGACTGTAACACAGCCTGCTGTAACACAGACTGGCACTGTACCCACACACACACCTCACCTCCTGCCTTTCGCTGGGATTACATTGTTTAAGAAATCTTCCCCACTGACATCCCCTTCCGGGTGAGGGAGGATGGTGACAGACAAAGCGTCCAGACTGGGGATGTGCTGCCGAAGACATCAAGGCATGCCCTGGATTCTTGCAAAATCCCTCTAAGCTCTTATCTACTCTAACTTACTCATACTACAGTATTGTGCAAAACATAATTAAAGTCCCAGCCCTAAGGAACTGCTCGTGTAAGTCGAGAACTGTACAATAACCCATGAGGAGGGTGGGACAAAGTAATCAAATAATAGAAAGGGAATACCGATTGGGAAAGCAGATAGAGTGACTCACACTGTTGGCATGCTTGCTGTTGGTTTTGTTGTTGCTCTATTCAAATACACTGGCCCAGTGTAAACTTCATGGAGAGATTATCAGGCACCTTCCATGTTCATGAGAACACAACATTATTCTATCTTATTTGTACTCTGACAAGCTGGTAATCACTGATGGGACTTCATTTCACTTTAACCACCTTAGAACAAACAGCTGAATCAACCTTACTAAAATTTGATCCCCAGACCATGGAGTGGACTCATGGAACAGATTGCTGCTGGCTGTTCCACCTAGAGATAAAAGCACTCCCCTTCATGTTGTGACGGGACTAGTCAGTTCCTGTCCAATTAGGAAATGTGCCTGCAACAGTTTGTGTGCACTGTGTTTGTGCAAGGAGGTTAACTACTGCCTGCATTACAAGCCGGGCTGGTAGCCAGTGTTTTACTGCAGAGGTGCCAGGCATATGCACCCACAGCAATTCCCCTGGCCCCTGCCTGTGCTTATCCGAGAAGCCCTCAAGAGGATGAATAAATCCCATTGCACAAGGAGCACTCTCATGGCAGCAGCGCACTCCAACCCTCCTTCCCTAGGCTCTTCCCAAAGCCATCAGGAGCTGGAAGCAGATGCAAGCACTGCAAGATGCACACAGTAAGACTGACCAGCGATTCCAAGGAATGCTGTGCCTCTCCAAGAGGACACTTTGAGGAGTTTGTTAGTAATGTTAAATTGGCCCGAGGTAGTAAAGACAGGGCTTATGGTAGGGTTTCTGAAGGACCTCCTGATACGGAGCAACTGAGAGGTAAAGGTGAAATTCAGAGTAGGTAAAGGTAAAACAGTGCAGGCGGCAAAACAAAGGAGAAAAAGAAATCCTGACTGGCAAAACAAAGGGGGAAAAAATCCCATGACTTTCTGTACACAATGACATTATCTGAGCTGATAACGTTGTAACTCAACACGATCTCAAGATTATCTGAGGGTAACCCATGAAAACATCTGCCCAATCCTGGAAAGGCAGTCAAGGAAGTAAAAGCGACCACAGGAGTTATTAGGAGTTACAGCAACAGAAACTAAACATCATTATGTCACCACAGAAATGCATGCCTCCTTTGCATCTCGAATATTACGTGTCACTCTTGTTCCCCCAACTGAAAAGGAATAGAGTAATAGAGTAGGAATATGTACTGATAAAGGCAACGAGAATGATGAATATTCATAGTTCCAAAAAAAAACCCCAAAAAAACCCCAAAAATCCCCCACAAAAACAAAACAAAAAAACAAAAAAAACCCAAAAAGCCAAAGCAAAACAACCCAGAAAAAAAAAAACACCAAAAAAAACACAAAAACAAAAAACACCAAATAAAAAACCAACCAGTGAAAAAGATGTGAAAAGACTGGTATGACTAAGTGGCCGAAACAAGGAGAGACAATATAACAAGCCCTATAAACAAGGAATAGCGGGACAATCTGTTTTCACTTTCTTTTCCAGAGGGACAGCCAGGAGATCTGTATGAGGCCAGCCGCCTGCGCTTTCAAACAAACCAAAGGAGGTGGATCTTTTCAGCCCGTTTAACCTGTCATTAATACTCTTTTCTTTGGACAATACGGATGCTACAAATTCATAGCACTTAATAAACAAATGAGGTTCTTCTCCAATTAACGACATTTTGTTCAAGCGGGACCGGGCCGCTCAGCCGCGCACACTCTCACCCCACAGCCGTGCAGCGACAAGGGGCTGCTGCACAGCAGAGCAGAGCATCGCACCGGCTGCTCTGGACGCGCTCGGCCGCCCGCGCAGGCTGCCGCGGCCCCGGGTGCGCTCGGCCCCCGCGGAGCCCGGCCCCGCTGCCCCCGGCCCTCACCTGCATGGCGATGGCGGCGGCGGCGGCGGCGATGGCGGCGGCGGCCCCGCCCCGTTGTCCCGGGAGAGCCGCACTTCCGGGGCGGGGCCGCGCGGACATGGCGGCGGCCGAGCGGCCCGACGGGGAGGTGGGTGCGGGCCGGGCGAGCGGGGCTGGGGGGGCCGTGCCGTGCCGTGCCGTGCCGTGCCGTGCCGTGCCGTGCCGTGCCGTGCCGTGCCCGCAGGGGACACGGCCGCCATGGGGAGCAGTGCGGCCGGAGCAGCCCGGGGTGAGCGGCGGCGCGGGCGCTGTTCGGGGCTGCTCCGGGGGTGACCTGGGCCGCTGTGCTCCCGCCGCAGGTGGAGGAGGCAGGGCACGTGTTCCTCCTGATGAAGAAGGACTATCGCATCTCCCGCAACGTGCGGCTCGCCTGGGTCCTCAGCCGCCTGCACCAGGTCATCCGGGCCGTGCCCGAGCCCGAGCTGGTGAGTTGGTGCTCGGGGCTGGATGGTGTCACCGCCGCTGGTGCTGCACCACTCGGCAGCACCTGCACCCTGCAGAGCATTTGGGCCCCTTTCCTTTCTTTGGTTCTTCCCTTGGTGTGGCTTGATGTTCTCTCATGTACCATTTGCTTGTTCTGGCAGGTAAAGTCGGAAAATGAGCTTGACGTTCTCAGCATCCTGCCTAATGGGTGGCAGCCAGACGAGCCGGTCCAGCCCAGGCCCTACCTCCTGGTCCCCTCCACACGGGTCACCTTCCTGGCCCGACAGTACCGATTTGTGATTGAGCTTGATCTGAGCCCTTCCACGGGGATCGTGGTAAGAGCAGAAACTGCATCTCTCTGGGGTGTTCTGCATTAAAACAGAAACCCATTTCTATTTGCTGAGGAAAGGTTTATTGCTCTCAGTGTCAGTCTGAACTTTTGCAGAAGTCTTGTTTTTCCTGGGAGGGAGCCATACTGTCCCCCTGGCTGGGAACTTAATGGCAAATCCTGTTTCTCCATTGGATGCTTAATGTGTGGTTTCTGTTTACAGGAGTTGTCACTATAATCCATCTGCCATTGCAGAAGGATGTTTGCTGTTGTCTCTGCACAATGGGACACCCAACAGTGCGATTGAAGGTCCTAGGAGATGAAAAAGCTGTTCCCTTTCTCTCTTTCTGTAGGATGACTCAACAGGGGAGATAATTTTTGATGAAGTGTTTCATGCCCTTTCCCGATGCTTGGTGGGATTGTTACGACCCTTTCGTATCCCTGGTTCAGACATTATCTACCAGCCAGAAATCTTTGTCACCATCCAGGTGTATTCCTCCATCATTGGCCTGCAGTCCCACCAGGTAAAGCTCAGGCTGTCCCTTGGCGCGGCGTGAGCAGTTCGCTGTGCTGTGCTGTGCGGGTGTCCTGTGAGCACAAGGAGAGCGGGGCAGGTGGCACCTGGGCTCTGCTCTCTGTTATGCTGCAGCCTTGTCTCGCTGAAACACGTGGCCTGGCGTGATGCAGAAGTGTGTGTGAGCAACTTCTCCTTCCTGGGCAGGAAGCAGAGGTTTCTCTGGAGAATGCTGCCCTCAGGCATCTCTTAGAATTGGGCCACAGGGAATATTTGCCTCATGTCGAATGTGTCCTTATTGTTGTTCTTGTTTTGTTGTTTGGGAGTTGTTTTTGTTTTTAATTTCTGTTGATTAATTCTTTTTGCCTGTTTTAATTAGCTTGAAGCATCTCAAGAAGAGCTTGTACGACCAAAAGCTTGTCTCCCTGTCTCCAGCTCTGTAGCAGTGGTTAATTCAAAAATAATTGCCTCTTCCTACAAACCTTCTTCTTTTTGCACTGGTTTGAATATGCTTCTTCTTGCTGGAGGGAACAGGAAGCCCCAGTGTTGAGATTTATCAGTGAGATTTTACTTGTGTTGTGGCAGGTCTGTTTAATAAATTCAAGTCTGGTTTATGAGGCCAGTGTTGTTTTTGAAGTTCATCCTTGATCTCTTCTACCTTACAGTATTTTCACATAACTTATGTGTTTGTGGTGGTGTATTTCATCCCTTTGCTAATACCAGGGGAAGTGCATAGTAACAGGAGGAGCCTGTAAGTCTGTGCTTGTTCCCTCCCTGCCTAAGCCTTCTGCCAGGGTTTGTGTTGCACCTGAGGAGTTTGGCCATCACTTTGATCTGTTCTGAGGTGCTACTGGAGTAAGTGTAGCAGGAATTTCTCCATTTGCCATTGATGTTTTATGTGTCATCTTGTCTAGCAGTCCTGCAGACCATCATGCTGTGCCTCAGTATCTCCCCTATTTACACTATATGGAGCACACTAAAGTTGCTACATTTTTCTTCTTTGGACCTCCCTAAATTCCCACTTTGTATATGAGGCCATGAACTGTGATCTCTGGGAACAACTGGATAATTATTCTTTTATGGAGGAAAAGGCATATGTGTGTATCACTCATCCAGGAAAGACTCTCTGTGGTAATCATTTATTTCTCCTGTGCCACTGTGAGGTCTTGCCCATATGAGGCTGAGGAATGTGGATAACATGCAGCACCCCCCCAATCTGCTGAGGTCTTTGTCTGCATGTTGTATCTTCTTTGTGTCTGGTTGTGGACAGGAATTGCCTGTACCAGGGTGGCATCTGTAAACACAGGTGTCATGCCTGTCACCCTGGGGAGTTGCTGTGGTGGCAGGCTTACTCTGTCACATCACTCAGCCTCTTTTGTAACATCCACTCTAATTGTTTCTTTTCTTTATTTCAATTTACTGTTCCCCTTGGAAGATAATTTAATCAGTGTATAGGTAAGGTAGACTAGAACAAACAGGCCTTCCTTAGAAGCATCAGACTACAGTTAATGGTTTCAAACAATGATCCCACATCACTTTCTCCTAATAACTGTTTATCCTGGAGAAAGTCAAATGAAGTAGAAGTTTCTTGCCCAAGAAGGAGATTTCCTCAAGTGTCATGTAGGCATCTACTGTGGGATGCACAGCAATTGCCATGAGGTACCACTGCTCACAGGCAGCTGCTTTTGGGCAGGAACAGAGAGAAGTGGCCTGTGCTGTACCTGTGCTTTGTCAGGGATGTGTTTGACCTTTACTGTGCAGAACTGTGTTCCTGTGTACCATCTTGGGGGCTGGTGCTATGAAATATTAACTTGATGACTGACATGTGTGTCCTTGGGCCAGGTACTATTCCAGGGCTGTCAGCTGGATGAGACGAAGCGTGAGGCCTTTCTGCACCAAGTTTACACACAGCTCTGTGCCTTTGAAAACAAAGTGGCAGAGATGCTTCAGCAACAGTATGAACCCAAACCACAGGTAAGGAGTGCAGAGGTAACTGGGCCCTCTTGGCTTCCTGGAGATGTGCACTCTGAGGCCCCTCTGAAGTAGGGTGGCAAGGGGAAAAGCAGCATACATCTGCAGAAGGAACAGCTAAGGAGTTGGTGAGATAACGTTGTGGGATCCAGCAATGAGACATGAACACTGAGGAAGCAGAACCATTAAGTGATGAGAAGGACTGGTGAGGATGGTTACCTTCCCCTAAGTTAATGTGCAGTAGGATGGCCTGACTGTATATTATGGGAGAAATGGTAGGATGTGCTTTCTCTCTGAAGAAGGTGGTGGGAGAGGTGATTATGTCCATATAATTAATATATAAATAGCTGTGAATATGCCCTTGTGAATGAAAATACTTTTTTTACCATGAAAATTGGCCATGAAGCTGAATAAACAGCCAGTTTTTTCAAGTACTCCTTGAAATCTATGACAGATGCTGCTTAGTAGCCATGGATATATGTATCAGCAAATTAATGACAGAGCCCTAGTATGGTGTGGGTTGGAAGGGACATTTAAAGATCACCTCCCTTGACCTGCTGGCTATGCTGCTTTTGATCTTGCAGTCAAAGTCATTGCTGGTCTGGCTGAGGTTATTTAGTCCTTAGTTAGCATTAGAGTTCAGGCAAAAAGGAAAGAAAAAAGTCCCAGAATCAGATGACCAAGAGGCTATTGGTGATGTATTGCAGTTGCATATCTAAAGTGCTTGGAATCTCATATTCTAGCTGAAATTTGTATGTTTCAATGCTAAAACTGCTGGTCCTGAAACAGAAAGTAGATTGCCGGAAGTAAATAACTCAACTGGTGAGTCCAGATGTTATTTTTGCAGAGCTTTGTATGCATTCCTGCTTGATGCAATATTTCTCTCATGGTAAACTACCCTGTAACTTCTTCCATGCAAATGGAGGAGAGAGACGCTCTTGCAGGCCAGAGGGACTGGCGAGTCCTGCCACAGGCTGTGGGGTGGAGGTGGGAGGCCCCAGGGGAAGGGCAGGGACTGAAACTTTTTTCACTTTTGAAGTTGCACTTGCTGTATCATTGTTAACAAGTGTCTGAATTTAAGGCATCTGGCAAATTAAAGTGACGGACAGTCAATATTTTTCGCTCGCAGGCACAGACTGCTCCCATTTGGGCATAGAAAAAGTTTAGTTAGTTCTAGTTTTATTTTCCCAGCTCCAATCACCTGTAGCTTTGGGGGGGGGGTGGTTCTCAGCTATTCTCAGCATTAGCAGTAGAAACAAAGCAATGTTTTATTACAGGGTTGCACTGCCAGAGCCTTGTGGGGATTAAGGGACTAAGAATACAGTAGGTTTCTCACTGGTGTAATTATACAAATTTCAGGCTTTGCCTAGGGGATATTTTTCATAGAAGGTGCAGAAGCTTACCTGCATTTGTTTATATCATTATTGCATAATGAGGGCCATTTGAGTTAAATGCATAGGCACTAGATTTTGTCTTTATGAGGCTCCTTGCACCCTCTGCTGCAGAACTTCACAAGTGAGATGTAGCTGCCTCTGCCTCTCCTGTGTTTCTGGACTGAATATAGTAGATTAAGTAGATGCTGAATTGCTGCAGTTTCTGAATGACATGGGGAGAAAGAGGTATTCACATCTCTTTAACTGAGAGCTGATTTGGTCCACAGAGGAGTTTTAGTGACCCCAAAGTGACCCCAATTTCCCCTTCTATTAGAAATCAGCTTAATATAAAGCTCTGAGATGCTGTCCCTCCACCTTCAAGCAGCCTTGCCCAGCTGTTCTGAGGGGCCCAAGTGACCAGGATTTTAAGAACACCTGGAAGTTAAAGCTACAGATGGAGTCTGCTGTGGTGCTCCAGAGCACCATGGAACTGCCAGACTGAAGGTGTTTGGAAGAGCAAGAACTAGAGTTGAGCTGAAATCTGCTCCATGGGGCCTTGTGGTTTTTTTTTTTTTAACTTTTCCAGGTGGATTTATCCCCCCTGAGCCAAGAGAGCCCTGGTGACGTGCAGGAGTCATCTGGGAGGAAGCCCAGTGTGTCTGTGGTCACTGCTGACGTTGGCCTGGTCAGCATGGTCCGGCAAGGGATCCTGGCCCTGCAGCTGCTGCCCTCCAACTCCAGTGCAGGTTGGCTGCGTCCTCGGGGTTAAGGTTTGCCTGGTTGTTTGCAAAGGGTTGTATTCCTCCTGCCACAGGCTGAGGTTAATTCTATATGGGCTGGTGTGTGCATGGACCTTTCTGTTAGGGATGAAATTTCAGCTGAGACATTTACTCTGCATTCTGGGGGCAAATTGTGGCGGTGGGAATGGGGAGGACCACACTGTGCCAAGTGCCGTGTGTCAGTGTTGGGGAGTTTGTGAGGCAGTACAGCTGTGACTCTTGCTCAGGGCAGCCTGGGGTGTGAAGAGCTGTGCCTTTTCTGTGTGCTGTGCTGTACCTAATCAGGATGTTTGCCAGCTCCATAATGCCTTGAAAACTCTAAACCAGTCTCAGGATTTTCCTTCTACTTTCACCCTGCCTAAACTTTGTCTGGTGGATTTACTGGGAGAATGATAGCTGTTTGGGATGAAGATGCACTAAGATGCTGCCTTGTTTACAGGTATTATAATAATTACGGATGGTGTGACCAGTGTCCCCGACGTGGCTGTGTGCGAGACTTTACTCAACCAGCTGCGCAGTGGCACTGTGGCCTGCTCCTTTGTGCAGGTATGTCTGCTGGTACCTGGCAGTGTGGGTACCAGAGGGAGGCAGGTGGATTGGTGGGGGTGGCATTCACCTCTAGAGGAGAAGTGAGGGCCTTCTCTGCCTGTTTGGGTCGTTGACCAGCTGTCTGCCTTGTTCTCAGCACTGCTGTTCTCTCTCAGGTGTCTCCTTTATCCATCCCATAGGTGGGCGGTGTCTACTCCTATGATTGCAGCTTTGGCCACGTTCCCAATGTGGAACTGATGAAATTCATTGCCATGGCCACTTTTGGTGCTTACCTTTCCACATGCCCTGAGCTGGATCCCCTGAGCCTGGATCTGAATGTGTATCACAAGGCATTTCTGCTGTACTCCTTTCTGCGTACGGGGGAGTCCCTGAATCCAGAATATTACTGTGGTGAGGAATGTGCATGTTCTTGTTCCAGTAGATGGATGTCTTAGAGCACCTCTCTTTGGGGTGACTCCCCAGGCTTGGTTATGCTGATGCTCTCCCTTGTCATGCCTTCTGTAGGCACAATTGGTCACACAGCCTCACCTGTGAATCCCCTTCTGGTTCCAGTAATTGGATGGACCAGGGAAAACAAATGTCCCATTTTCCACCATTCCCCTAGCTCAGCAATTTGCAGTTAGGCCCACTGTGTTGGGACATGGAGGGGGTTGGAAGCTCTTGCCCACCCTTCTGTGCATACTGGCTAGCTCGCAGGTGGGGATGTTTTGAAGAGCTTGTCCTAACAGGGCTTGCAGATGGCAGTTTGGATTGAAAAACTAGACCCCTGAGAACGGTCCCAAATGCCTCTCCTGGTTGTTCTTATTTTGTGACTGTTAGTGACTGAGATGTGCCAAGAGAGATTAGTTTAGTTACTAGTAAGACATAGAAACACCCTTTCATGTCCCAGTGATATGCTGGTACCATCTGCTCTTTCTGTAACTTTGCAGCAGAAGCCACATAAACTGGCAAGTTTGAAGAGAGTTGGCTTGGGACTTGAAAATGTTGAATCTTAAAAAGATCAGCTGTTAGTGGTTTAAGCTCCACATCCCGATACCTTTTAAAAAGCACCTGGGAACTCAGAGTTTTCCAGGGAAATTGGTAAAGCCCCAAAGCTTGCTGTGTGACTGTTGAAACAGATGTGCATTTTCTACCTGTCTAGGCTGAATGTGGAATTCCAATGCATGCCTTGTCACAAAAGCTGTCTGAGAGGAAGAAGTGCTTGACACCCCACCCTGTCTCTTTCCCAGGCCTCTTGGCCACACTAATGAACCTGTTTGCTGTATTGCAGAATCTGGAGTGGGTGTAAGTGGTGCCTGAAGGATGTACTGTTCCTCAGGCGAGCAAGTGTTCCTGGCAGCTTTTATGAAGCTCTTGGGGAGACCTATTGCTACAGGATGGGGCTCAGGGGAGCTGCTCCCTCACAAACCCATCTCTGCCATTTGCAGTGTCCCAGCACAGGCTGTTCAATGAGCACCTGGTGTCTGCAAGCAGCAACCCTGCGCTGGCGATGCGGAGGAAGAAGCACACAGAGAAGGAGGTGCACGCTGACCTCGTGAGCATCGTTTCGGTCCGGCTGCGTGAGGGCTACAGCATCCGTGAGGTCAACATCACAAAAGGTGACTGCTGCCTTGAGGGCTGGAGACAGCTGGGACTCTGTTCTCAGCTGCTTAGAGGAAAGCGCTGCAATCTCAGCAGTGGTGGTGTTGTGGAGAAAGGAGCCATTTTCTCCAAACTGTTTTCATGAATAATTGCCTGATGTAGGGCTGCCCAGTATTGTGCAGTTAATCACTTGCCAGGCTCACCCTCTGTGGTTGTGCCTGGGGAGGGACAGCCAGTGATTCTCTGTATCTTGGAAATTATTCCCCACAGTTGCAGAGAAACTAGTGACAGAACTTGAGTTTGAAGAGTTTTTTTGGGATTTCATCTATAGTTCTCTTTTTTTTCATCCCCTTCTAGTTCTTTGCTAGATGCACTCCAAAGTACTAACATGAAGTTGGGCCCTTTGGTACAACAGACTCAATGCCTCCAAACTACAGTCTTCCAAAAGAAGAAATTGGGTGAAAGAAGGATATTGTTAGGTGAAAATGTCAGGTCAGTCAGGACCATAATTAATTCTAGAAGACCATAAAACCTTCCAGTGATCCTGTTCTCTTACCTGGCTCATTAGACATGGCACCTGGAGTGTGAGAACTAGCTGCTGACCAGGGACCTTGATGGGTTTGGTTATCCTTAGGAGTGACAGTAAAACCTACCTAAATTTCCATCTCCAGCTGTGACTAGTGGTAGTACTTTTAACTGAAGGGGAGATGAAAAAATCCAAATTCTAGCTTATTAGTACTCTAGAATGTGTTTTATATCAGACAATCAGTCTGTGATCTAACTCCAAGCCATTCTAAACTTGCCATGTAATGTTTTCTGTGAATTTACTGCGGTCTGCCTAAAAATCATATAAATCCCTTCTGCCACTGCTCTGGTTGGAAGACTATCCCAGAGTTTCATTGCTCTTTCTCTAGCTTCCTCTCTAAACTCCTTGAGACCAAGTTAGACCTGTGTTACTATTATACTTAATTAAGTTTATCCTCTTTCTCTGACTTGCATGAACATATTTTACAACATCTTTCTCCTTGTCACCTACCTTTTGGCAGGTTAATATTAAGCAACCCAATATTTCACCTTTCTTTTGTAAGGGCAGGCTGTTTGTTTATTCAGGTTAATAGCTCTTATGTTTTTTTCCCTTAAGTTATTTTCTTTTCAGTTTGATCTCATATTTCTCAAAACAGTTGATAAGTGTTGTAAGTGTGGTTTAATCAGTGCCTTGTTCAGCAGTGTTAATATTTCCCTACTTCTGAAGTAAAATACCAAATCTGATAGATCAGGAATCACGTGGACTTTCTCCATGATTGTATTGCAGAAATCCCTGAGTCTTTCATGCACCTTTTCTTTCAGCTGATGAGTCCTTGCGGGGGGTGTTTTATTTGGTTTTGTTTGTTTAGTAGTCCCTAAATGTGCTGTCCTTCACACGATAATAATCTTAAGTTTATCTTGCTCAGTTCACCTACCTGTTCCTCTGTAATGCCTGGCAATTTCAGTTCATTTGCCTTGATGCATATTACAAACTGAATGCATCCAAATCACCTTTTTTTGGGGCAAGATTGCTAGCAGTCATATTAGGTGGGATAATTCCTAAAGTTGGTTTTTACATGAATCTCTCTGGTTTCTTGTTTCAGGAATTTTATGTTAAAAGTAAGTATCTGCTAAGTTTTCCTGGTGAGACAGCTGTTCTAGTAATGTCTGCAGGTTGTTTTCAATGTAGGTGAGGCATGAGATTACTTCTCTTAAATCCAGGCAGATTAGATCCATTGCATTCTCCTTGTCTAGGAGTGTCTGTCAAACGGTGTGACAAGTCCATTCCTGTCCTCAGAGTCTTTTATTCTTCTGTGCACAAGTTCACTTACAGCTTGAACAGTGCTTGATAAAAAGCCTTTCTCTTTAATCTGGCAGCAATGCTGAAGTGCTTTTGGTGACTATGTAGTCTTATATAGAAATGCTGGAAGAGCATTCACCAGGTATGAATCATTCAAAAAGCAGTCAGACAAGTTCATGTTGTATCTTTCTGTACAAAGGTATAGCTACAACCTCTGGCTCAGGATATTGTAAAGCAGTGAATTCCTGCACTCTGCAGGAATGTATTAGAAATATCACCACATGTTACCGTGCTCCCTGCATTTTCCTCCAGGTATTTGCCTGCTGGCTTTTAGTCCTTGGAATGTTAAATGGATTGGTCTCCCATTTTTACAAGAGCAGAAAGCAGAAGAGCAGCTGCTGGATCAGCATGACCTTCTGTGGTGAATAACTATGGGCAGGTGCACAGGGAGGAGTAAGAGCAGGATAAACACACATGATGATAATCTCCATTTTCCTTTCCTTTTTCCTTCCTTTCCTTCCTCTAGCTCTTTGCAGCTCAGGAGCTCCTTGAGCCAGAAATACTTTCTGTGTATTTTCTTAGAAGAAATTTAAATATGGAATGTCAGAGGTTTCAAAAACATGGAGTGTATTTCTATGCAGCTTTCAGACCAGTAGCAGATAATGTTACTTAATACTTTGGAAAGGCTAAACGCTCTGCGGAGTTGGTGAAAAATTTGCTGAACTAACAGGTTAAAGTAAAGTTGAGAAATGATTCAAGACATTTAGACATTCAGCACTGCCTTTGCTAAGGAAAAGCATGTTTGGCTAATCAGGGTTCTCTGAGCCATTCTACAGAGAAGTATATAACAAAGAACAGTTAGTTAACCTGGATTGCCAAAACTTGCCAAAACAGCAAAAGGCTGTTAAGGAGCCAGCTGGCTGTGAAGCAACAGGGGGAAAGTGCAGTTGTGGACTTTGACACCATCACTTTTCTCCTTCACTTTACCAAAGACAAAATAGAATAAAAAGCTAGCTTTGTGCTCTCCAGAGTTGCCTGGAGAGGTTTTTTGTGATATTTATAAGTGCTCTGGTTACACTCACTGTGTGATTTTTAAATATTTAGGTATTTAGGTGGCAACTTGGTTATTTAGGAATACAGAAGTGCATATGAAGGGGAAAGGATTGGAAGGTATGGAAGGGAAAGAATCTATGGGGTCATGGTGTGTAATGGAGCCCAGTTCTTTTACTTCCTGGGACATTGTCAGGGGATCTTCCTCTGTAACCAAAAAAAACCCAAAAATCTCACTGACCATTTTGTGTTGAGGGCGGCCTGGAGGATGGTTTTCAAAACATAATCTTCCTCTGTGAATCAGTGCAGCACCAAAACTGGCTGGGAGCTAGCTGAGCAGTGAGAATGGCTATTCTCTAGTGACAAGAATCAGGAGAACAAAGTGAGCTTTCTGAAAAAAACAGAGCTGGACATTGTGAAGGAAATCAAAGTAGAAAAAATTTTGTATGCTATTAACTCAGGAACCAGAAAGAGATTGCTTTGAAGTTAAAAAAAAAAAAAAAAAGCTAAAGATTCATCTAGATGTAACTTCAAGCCAAATAAATATTTTGCCTGTGTTTTTAGTTTCGTTCGTGTGGGATCATGGGAGTGAATCCAGGATGACTAATGGAAACAGAAGTGGAAGTTGGAAATATTTTCATTTATGATATAAGCAAAAATGTGGGAATTTGCTTATCATGTTTGCTGTTGATGAAGTGGAAAGGCTTTATTATGAGAACCAAAATATTGTGCAGAAAACAGTGGATGAGCCCTAAAGGAGTAAGAGTGAGGTGACAGTATGAAATAAAAAGAGATTAATCTATAAAGTCTTGTTTAGCCTCTCTGATGCACAAGACAATCTTCATAGGAAACAACAGATGGTGCAGTCCTGGCAAGTCCATTTGTAGTAACACAAACTATCCATTGCAGAAAATATTAGTGACCTTTAAATAAAATCCTACTAATCCCTCAGATTAAGTACAGGCAAAGTATAGTATACACTTTTGATCATCTTTGTTCAAGAAAGGTGAATTCTTAAGGTGCAGGAAGGTCTGGGTGTGTTAAGGGGAATGAATGTTCTGTCACAGTAACAGCTGAAACTGGGTATGGATTTCTTAGTACTGCACACTCCTTGTCAATGTTATGGAAATGAAGTTTCTCAGAATAAAAATAATCTAATCAAAAGAACAACCAAGCATGAATTTGGCATGGACTCCGGAGGTTTCTTCTAAACATTGATGGGGGAAGAGTACTCGGAGGGTGCCTCCCAGCAGGGACCATGAGAGCAACAAGATGGCTTTAAAGTGGAGCTCAATCAGCCCATTAGGGGGATAGCATGATGTGCCTATGACAGCAGCAAATGCAACTCTGCAGGAAACCGAGCATCCAGGCTGATGATCTGTTCAGGTTTCCAGCACATCCAATCACTTATCACACAAACCCTGCAAGTCTGGCAAACTGTAGAGCAGGCTGGACATAGAATAGATGATCAAGCAGTTGGAATCGCAACATGGTCATGTGTTTCCCTGGGATGTTTCAGTGCAAATACACGTGCACAGTCAGCAGGAGTGCTCTGTTTGCTCAGCAAGGCCTGCTGTCAGGTTTTTCTCTTAATCTTGTTAGACAGGCTCACTTAGGGGAAAGGTAAAAATGTATGATTTGAAGAATAGGTGAATATTCATTCTTAACATCTTACTTTGGGAAGAGAGGGTAAACATGGTGAGAAGCTTTGAAGATTTAAGTTCTAGATTTCATGAAATACAATCTCTGCAGGATGAATAGAGATTGATTCAAGAATTAGGCCTCATCTTCCAGGTTGTTTATGATCTGTGTCCATCAGATGCCTGTGTTTCTGGAATGGGATGGATTAACTGCAGTGTGGATGACAAAACTTTATAGTTGAATGACCCTGCTCATCTGTGCAAAAAAAAAAACTGTTTTCTTGGAAATAAAGACGAGGCTGTGAAGAAAAGAGCCCATTGCAAATGTCAGCACCTCCTCTGAGTTTCAGTTGCCTTCTCTAGTGTAGGTAGTACATTTACACTTCAAGAATTGCGAACCATTCACCAAGCGCTTCAGTGCAAGCAAAGCCTCCCTCAGCTGGAGAGAGTGACTTCAGCTAAAGCAGACAGTTGTTAGATTATTTCGTTCCCCTCAACAATCAATCAATCTCATGGTACTCATAAGTCCCTGCTCAGAGGTAAAGCTCAGATGTGTACGGAACAAGCATCTGAACTTTCTCTTCTGCTCCCATGCAGGTGGATCTCAGCTGGAGGTGAAACTAGTGCTGCTTTGGAAGCATAACATGAGGATTGAGTACTTAGCTGTGACACCCTGGCCCCTGGACCCATCAAAACGCAGCACTTGGGTGGAAGTGACAATGGAGGGAAGCTATGACATTTTGCATGACATCAGCTGCACCATGAGGAAGCCTATCACCAGTCTGTACCGCACCACCGTCATCCGGCGCTTCTGGAACACCTTGCAGAGGTGAGCTGGACCATGCCCAGCAGTTTCCAGTGTCACCAAGTAATTCCTTCCTTGGCATGCTAGGATGAGGGTTTTGCAGGTGGGTGTCCCAACCTAGGGTTCAAAAGGAGTGTGCTCTGAGGAAGGGGCATGGCTGATTACAAGCTTGCTGCCTAGCCAAGGAAAAGATTTGAATTGGTCTGTGATCTAGTTTGTAAGAATGCTTCAGGGTAATGGTATTGCTGCTCCTGGATCCGGATCCTGGGATACAAACCTTGCCTCTGACTGCCATCCCATGGAGGTGATGTGTTCTTATAGCACACCCGTGCAGCTGTGCTGCATGGTCACACTGGGAGCAGCAAACACATCTCACATGTCTCTGGGGCTGAAGTGCTTGTGGGTCACAACTGTTTCCTGGCCGGGGTGACTGTTACTCCCAGCTATCTGTCAGATTCCTCTTCTAGCACTTTATTTCCAACTCTGATCATCCTCTGTATGTATGAGGCTTCTACACTGGAGCCCCTTTAAAACGCACTTTGCACATGGACATGGAATCGCAGCATTCCCTATAAAGCTCTGTTGGTGTAGGTGGGCTCCCAGGACATAGAGAGTGCTGTGTGTGCAAGCCCTGCACTGACTGGGGCAGCAAGGGGGAGAGCATGCGCTTTTGCTAACTGCCTCTTCTTTTCCAGCATCAACCAAACAGATCAGATGTTGGTACATCTGCAGTCTTTTGACACAGTCCCAGAACACTTTACCATTCCTGAGAGCACCAAGAATGGGGTGCCCCTCTTCTACATCCCCCCAGGATCCACCACTCCGGTATGTTCCCTCTCTCTCTGTTTAATGTGGGACAGGTTGTCTCCCCTGCTTATTCTTGTACTCAGGCTTCATCTCTTGCTCATCTTGTCTTCATCTTATCCTGCTCAGTCAGAGAGTTCAGGTGTGGTGCAGTGAACATCCCATGCCATACATTTTCCCCTCTGAGACATCATGCTATGTCTTAATTGTTGCAGCTACACCTCTAAGCCCAACAGCAAGTCTCCTAAGTGTGCTGTGAAAACTTCTCCTGTAGTGCTGTGATGTGAGAGATGGATGGGAAGGCTGACACACTTGCTTTTGCTGTGCCTTTTCGGTGGATACCCCATAGGCATGGAGTTGCTGCTGGCTGTGCAACCAGTGCCCTGGAGATGTAGCTCAGTAGTGTCAGGTGAAGATACACAATGTGCTGAATAGTTGTTTAATAGGCTCGTTGCTCTGAGCACTCATGTGGAAGGTGCAAGAGAGATACTTGTCATCTGCACAGCAGAAAATAAACAAAATATGAGCTAATAGTTTCCACTGCAAAATTCAACCTCATTGGAACTCACTAAGCAGAAGAGCCAGCATATTATCTGTTCCCTGCTACCAGTGTCCTTTTCATAGATGGAAGAGGACTAGCAGATCTTAAAGCTAGGGGAGATTTACCTTCAGAGAACTATCCCTTTTATTTTATTGTTTAAGCTCTTTTTTAGGTTTGCTTAGTACATTTTCCTTATGTAGGGCTATGCATGCCACAGTATATCTGGAACATCCCATCTTATGGGTAACCACCACTGTGTTTCTATGTCAGAAGAGTGGGTAGAGCTGTCAGTTATAGTTGATAGAATCAATGTCACCATATAGACCTATTAGAGTTGCCCAATGCCACCCATTCTGGCACCCTATTTGCCTGAGCACTTTCAGATGAGTAATCTCATTGTTTAATTACTTTGCTGACACAAGCCATATATCCCCCTCTCAATCAGAAGGCACACCATTACATATGCTATCTTTCATGGTTGATTTACTTGATGCTAAGTAGTTAAATTCCTAATTAACTTGACATTTCAGGAGCCTAATTTATTTTTGCTTATGCTGTACTGCCTGTTTCAATGTGAACACACTTACTCTGTTCAGAGGAAATTACCCAAAGCCAGGGATGTGGCCTTCTTAGTTTGCAACAGCTCAGCTGCTAGAGAAATTCTTGGTCTCTCTGGGTGGAGAGCTTTCATGCTGAATATTGTCCTGTCATTTTCTCAGGTGTTATCTCTGCAGCACAGTGGGTCTGACTCAAGCCATTCCCAGTTTGCCTCCTACTGGAAGCCCATCCTTTCCATGGATGCCAACTTCTGGCAGAGGTGGCTGCACATGCATCGTATAGTCGTCCTTCTGGAGCATGACACGTATGTGATGGGCAGGGCTGAGCTCGTGGGCACACTGTGGGCCAGCTGGGAAAGCAGCCTGTCCAGGACTTGCAGCTCTTCTGCAGGTGCCTATGGCCCAGGGAAGGGTCTCACTAGTGGGGCCTGATGGATGCTAAACGTTTGTTTATCCGAGAGGGGCAGTAGGTTGAGAAGTCATCTTTGATTGGAATGATAAATTGTTTCTCAAGTCCCTCTTGGGCTTTGATTTCCCAATTGCAGGGCATATGGGACCATTCCTTTGGGAGCTAACCCACAGTTTGCTGCTGGAAAATGTCTTTTCCAAAAGCATTGCTTTCCTGAGGCTGGTCCTAGTTGCAGAGTAATGTGAATAATAGTTATATATTGCATGGAGGGAGATAGGATACAAGGGATGTGCTCTCTGCAGTGTGGAAATTCCAGTGCACTCAGGAGTATGACCCTCCCCAATGCTTGATTAGGGGAGGTGCTTGTTCGTTGGCTGCTGTGGAGGAAAAAAGGCTGATAGACCAGTCAGAGTAGGATGGATGTAGCAAAACCTCTGTGGGTTTTGGGGGAAGAAGAGATACTGCAGCTCTGAAATGACTTTCTGTCCCACCCTGCAGGCCTGTGCCCAAGCACCTGCACACGCCAGGTAACAATGGCCGCTACAGCACCATCCAGTGCCGCATCTCCCACTCAGCACTCACCTCCCTGCTGCGGGACTGGAGCAGCTTCGTGCTGGTGGAGGGCTACTCCTACGTCAAGCTGATCCACGGGTGAGTGGCTCTGAAGCAGTGCTGTGTGGGGAACTGGGCGTGTGGCCACACCAAGGATCTGGTTAGACCAGTATGCAGCTATGGGCCTGAAGCAGATGTTTACAGGAGAGGATGAGAGCTAGACAAGGGGGTATGAAATCCTGCAGTTTGTGAACTGTTCCAATGTGTTCAGGTGCAGCCCAGAGGGAGAGGGAAGCCAGCTGAGGGGCTTCTGCATGCTAGAATTGATACGTGTTACTGTGAAGTTGTGTGGGCTGTTGGGCTGTGTGGAGCAGACCTCTGCTTGGTCTGGCATGTCAGAGCAGCAAGACCTATGCCATTTCAGCCTTGTCCTAATCCCTCCTCCATAGGTCTGAAGATCTTACCCCTTCCTCGTTCTATGTGGTACGAATCATCTCCAAAGCTCCCTGCATGGTTCTCCGGCTGGGCTTCCCCATTGGCACACCTGCACAGGCCAGGAACAAGGTGAGAGCTGCTGTCTGCTTCATGGGGTAGGAGCAGAGCAAGAAGTTCTAAATGTGGAAATGATGGGTAGATCACAGGCAACACTGTGGGCAGCTACCCTCTAGTAAGTAACTACCATGTTAAGACTTAGATGGGTTTGAATCTGCTGTAAGAGAAAGAGTAATTTGGGACAAACTTTCTTTGTTAAGTCCATGAAAGATATAAACCCAAAGACTTGAAGATCAGTAAAATAGCTGGTCACGTGGGTGTTTTTTCCACTGCTTAATTCAATTGTGGGGCATGAAATGACTTAAAGATTATTTAGTGTATCCTTCTGACCAAAGCACAATCAATACCATCTGTAAAGAACAGCCGATACTTGTCTGACTCATCTGTAAAAACCTCTGTGATAGATGTACTACATGTTCCCTAGGCTATCTCTTCCAGTACATGTATATTGAATCTGTTGGGCAGGGAGGAAGTTAATAGTTAAAATGCAAACAATGCCCCACATAAGCAGTACAGGGAGAGAAAAAAAAAATAGTACCTAGGAAATGTTTTCAGGATTAAGTCTGTCAGATAGACTTTAATAACCCTTTTGTAAGAAAGGGTTATTAAAAGAAATAAGCTGCCCTAGATGCAGAAGGTGGAGTTACTGTGTGGACTGATTCTCCAGTTATAATGGCTGAGATAAGTCTAAGTATTCCTAGGTAAAGCATGAGAAAGATGCTCTGCTATTAAACTGTGTGAACTTTTTAATATAAACAAGAGGTTTATCATAAAATCTAGATTTTTTTTATCTTCATGAAAGAACTCTTTGGTTTGTCTAGCTTAGCTTTAGTGTTAGAGACTAGTCTGAGGAGAAGCTAACAAACATGGGAAGGGCCATCTCTTTCTGAGATAATGAACCTAGATAATACTGAATGTTCTGGCACTCTGGCAGATCTTCCCTTTCATGACTTTAGGGGATCCAGGACTTGGGCACTGGTTGCTGGGTCAACATGTGGGCTTGGTAATGCCAAGTGACAGGTTTTTTTGAAGGAGCTCCCTCTGGCACGTGCAAATTAATATCTCTTTTATGAAGAAGGTGTAAGACAGGCACCATACCCTGCAGCTGTAGGCAAGCTCCAGGTCATTGCAGCAGGAACTTTATGTAGATCATAAATTGTATCATCCACAATATATTTTTTTTGCCTGCCATAGAGCTAATTAACTACTCAGTGTGGAGGATGGCAGTAGAACTTAGCCTGCTTTATTTAATGGAAAGGGAGTTTTGTGCTGAGCAGTTCAAATTTCCAATATTGAAGGGAAGGAAAGCATGTCATACAGTCGACTTTTAGAAAGCTTTTTGGTGAGACTTTGTATAGGGCATGACTGTAGAACTGTAGAAATGGGATATCATAAAGCAAACTGCCTTGGGGAACAAAGGAAGGGAATTGAAAAAGTGGTCTGTTTCATCACAGCAGAAGCTGTTTGTGATTTTCTCAATCTTTTTTCTAGTCAAAGGGTAGAGAACTCATTTGCAGAAAGGTAACGTGTACTGAGCTGAGGAAATGTGCAGGTGGCACAAAGCTATTTCAGCCTCTGAGCTTTGTTGACACCTAAGCAGCACAGTGGTGACTGGAAGCCAGTATGGATAAGTGCAAAACAGTGGGATTTGGGAGCTTAAACACCATTAGTGATTCTGTGATATCAATATGAAACCATGAAGGGGACCCAAGTGGCAGTACAATGCAGGAAAGAACTCTTGTTAAACATTTGTGTTTGGGGACATAGCTTTCCTTGAAAAAGACATAGTAATGATGGGAAAAGTTACTGAAATAGTTAATGTTGAGGAAGATGGAGAGCTGCTGTTCTTCTGTTAGCCTACAATGGTAATAAAAATTGAAAAATTTGAACAAAGATTGTGGAAAGAACCCTAACTCTAGAAATTTCAAAGAAAACACTGGGCTATTGTGGGAATCAGATGCAAGTGTGGGCTGAACTATATTCAGAGCTACTAAAAGCTTAAAAGAGTAATCAGGAAGTCATTGTGAAAGTATCTTGGAAAAAAAAAAAACCTAAAAAATAACCCAGGCTCCTGAAACCTTTTGCCATAGAGGTTTGACAAATGAACGTGGTAGTGGGGGAATAAATAAAACAGAGCCAAACTGTTCCCACAGCTGATATGGACTAGTTTACATTTACTGTAGGCTGTTGAGGAGAGGAGGAGGGAAAATGAGGGTGCGTGCTTGGACTGCTTCTGTGGAGGAGCTGGCATGCAATTAATTTGTTTTTAAGCTGAGTTTTGGAAGACAACTTCTTCAGCCTTGAAATAGTCTTTGGGGTTTTTTTAATCTTCCTTTTGATTTTAAAAATACTTAAAATAGGAACCAAAGAGCCTTGTGTCATCTTGATCTTGGTCTTGCTAGTGCCTCAGAAGTAAAATTACCTTTAACTCCCACTGTTCTGTGTATTCAAGGAGAGTTCTGTTCCTTTTGGTCAAGCTCTTGTTCTAGACACTTGTTTTGAGTAGTTTATGTCTCCAAACAAAGTTGGTCACGTTTACCTTTTGCTTTTTCCATGACAGATAGTGGAAGAGTTACGGGACCGAATCTTGCAGCTGCGCTTTCCTCACAGGGTCCAGAGCAAAGAGGCAACTCCAAAAGCAAAGAGGAAAATGTTGGGCAGTAGTTCTCCCTCCAAGTCCCCACCTGTGGCCGGGGCCCAGTCGGCCCTCTCAGACAGACCCTGCCTTGTTGTGCTGCACAAACCGTTGGAGAAGCTGCTTATCAGGTAGGGATGGAGCACCAGGCTGTCACCACCTGGCCCTGCAAAGTGGGAAGAAGGAAGATCTGTGGATGGTGCTGTCAGCTGTAGGATGAGAGTGCTGTGAGTGAAACTGGTGCTTGTTGGGATGGGTTTGGGTTGCATGGCTGTGAGTTGCAGCAGGGATTCCTGGTGGACAGGCAGATTTGTCACTCCTAATGAAATACAGTGTGGAAGTAAATTTAGGTACTGCTGTCTGAGCAGGATCCTGTGCTGGGCCAGCCACATTTTGCTGCTGGAAGACTCTGTCCTGGGTCCAACAAGTGGGTTGTGAATCCAGACAGCTCTGGCCCTAAACAAAAAAAATATGGATTTTTTCAATGTCAGCATGACACACTTCTGCCCTCTCCTAGGTATGAGAAGCTGCCTTCTGACTATCGAGCCCCCTTCATTCTGAACTTGGAGCATCCCCCTGTGTCTGGTCCCCTCACCATGGTGGCCAATCGCACTGCCTCTTCCACCCTGGCTTCGCTGTCCCGCTACTTCTATCACCAGCGCTGGATCTGGAGTGTCCAGTCAGGGCTGGCACCGGCTGTGCCCATCACTGCTGTGGCCCAGCTCCTTTCCACTCTCACAGAGTAAGTTGCACACCTGACAGGGATCCTCTCTTCAAGCTAGTCCTGGGGATACAGGGAAAGCAATAACCTTGCTTATTACATTTATGAGGCCTTATAATAGGTAAGAGTTAAAGCTGCTGTGCAGAGGGTTTTGGTCCCATACACAGCTTCTAGAACCACTTGGGTCAGTGCTTTACCCAGTTCTGCAGCTGTAGTTGGAGGAAATGAGAGAAAATGTCCTGGAAAACATGCAAAAGGGCAAGAGGTGATACTGTACCTGGCCTGTGCTGATCTTCACACAGGCTGTTCTGGCAGTGTCGTATCTCCCCATTCTCTGTGTGCAGCTCCCTGTCTTGAGAAGGACAGTGTTTTGGGGTGAAGGGTACAGTCATTCTTGCATTTAAAGCTTACAGTATGGGTGGAGAAGTACTGCAGGTCTGACTTCCTCTCTGTTGCAAGGGTTCGTCTGTCAGAGGGTTTCCACTTTGCATCCAGCGGGGACGGCATTATCAACATGGTGCTGGAGCTGCCCATACAGGTGAGCCTGGATGCTGTCCTCTTGTGGACACAGTCCCTCATTGCTGGTCCTGGGGAGGATTCATCTTCCTGTGATAGGATTTATCATCTGCTTCTAGCACACACCCTTGACATGTATAGGGAGAAAGTAAAGCAGCTTGTGGGTTGGGCATTTTTCTGCCTTCATTTGCAGTTAGAGAGCTGCTTTGTGCTGTGCTGGAGGACTTCTTGGGGTTGGGACAGGCTTCCTCTTTTCATCACTGCTAGTGGTGCTGTGTGATGGGGCTGTGCTGTGTAAGGGGGTACTGGCTAGGGCTCATGCAATGTCTCCCCTCCAGATTGATGGCTCAAGTGAGAGCAGCAGTGACAGGGAGAAGCACACCTGTGTCGTCCAGTACATCCTCTTCCCGCCCCACTCTACCTCCACCAAGGACAGGTGAGGCTGCTGTTCTGCTCCTGGTGGGGGTGGCAGTGGAGTCACAGCTCCAGACTTTTGCAGTCAGTGTGGAAAGGAGGGAGACCTCCACCATCTGGTACACATAACCAGTTGTCATGGATTGATCACCAGGTCACTGGGGCTTCACCTGCCACTCTTGGGTTCCTGTGGCTCCTCTCACAGCTCTGAGAGAAACTGCAGTGAGCTGCTGGCTCTGTGCCACCTCACAGGACTTTTCTTTTGACTTCCCTCCAGCTTTTCCACAGATGATGACAATGATACAGAGGTAGAGGCCATTGAAGTAGACACAGAACTGAACTT
This sequence comes from Vidua chalybeata, assembly GCF_026979565.1. Classification (NCBI taxonomy): domain Eukaryota; kingdom Metazoa; phylum Chordata; class Aves; order Passeriformes; family Viduidae; genus Vidua; species Vidua chalybeata. The sequence continues at coordinate 15,679,508 of NC_071538.1, read as the reverse complement.
GGTCACAGAGTGCTGGGTAGAGCCACAGAGTGGCCATGTCCACAGTACTGCTGAGAACTGGAAGCACCTCCATGGCTTGCCCTACCAGAAAATACCTAAAGCGGTGAGTCCCTGAAAGGGGAGGGGCATGGGATCTTTTGTGGAGGGAGAAGGGTTCAGTGTAAGTGCACCACAGAGCTGCAGGTAAATACCAAGGGCCAGAAGAGATGGGAATGCTAGTCACAGAAGCATCTGAGATTTCTAAAAGAGGAACTGGCCACTGGCCATGACAGGTTTCTTGATTGCAGTGTGGTAGATGCAATGCTGCTTTGGGATAGCTGGGAAAATACTAATTATTTTGTGAATAGTCATTCCATTGGAGGAGAGCAAGCTGGACCAGAGTGGGGACTGCAGGTAGTGCTACCAGCAGTCCTCCTGAGCAAGGTGAAAACAGGCTAAAGGGCTGGTGGAGAAGGAGGGAGCAATGAGTGAGAATAGGGCAGCTCAGGGAACAGGATTATAGGTGTTCCCTCTCCTTGCTTTTAGACTCTTTTCTTCTGCATTTGTGGGTGATAATTCTGCTGCATAAACTGAGCTTTAACTGCTTACTGCAGCTCTATCCCCGGGACCTTGCGTGCATTGCCACCATGCTGACCTTCGAGTACATCAGCCAGCTGTGCCAGAACAAGGAGTGGGTCTGCCCTCCTTCAGACACCAAAGCTGCTGAAGGTGAGTCCACCATCTATGTCCTAGCAAGCTTGATGCAACAAAGAAGAATCTAGGTCTTGAGCATCTCAGGGCCCATAGAAGGCAGAGCAGGTATTTTGACAACTTTATAGACTTTGATGGCTGTGGGTCACTTTGTTGCACTTATGCTAAGTTGGCAGGGAAATGGCTTCATCCTGGGAAGGCCAAAAAAGCATTGAGGCTTTCTGCCTAGGCTGGAGAGGTGACAAGGTGACCTTGCTTGAGCGGGGGGTTGGTCCAGGTGAGCTTTCCAATATCAACCATTCTGTAATTGTGTGAGAGGAGCTGACTTCAGGAGCAGGTGGAAGATGAGCTCATCTCTTCAGTGATAGGCCTGGTGTGCCTGTGCAAGTGCTTTCATAGAAGTTGTAAAGGATGTAAGGAGGAGCTCCTCTGTTCTCAGTTTCAAGTCACAGTTCCTAGAGCAGTTTGTGGAATGCTAGTGGTCCTGTTCATCTCTATTGCAGATCCAGACATGGGGCCTGGCTTTCGAGTGCATGAGATCCCATTCCAGTTCAACCTTATGAAACTCTTGCCCAGGTGCCAGCAGGTGGAAATGTTCTTTCTAATGCTGACAAAAGGTAGGTGCCTCTTCACCACCTGCCTCCCCTTGTCCTCCCTCCATGGCTGTGGACAGCCTGCTCCACATGCTTGTCTCCCTGGGCAGCAGCATGTGAGCACTGCCATGCTGCTTTTAGTAGCTCGGTGTTGTTCTTCCCAGCTCTGCAGCCCCAGGGCTGTCCAGCTATATTGCTGCCTTTCCTGGGATGATAATTTGCAAGAGCTGCTTTTAAAATTGTTGAACCTAGATAGTAGCTTTGTGGTGGTGGTTTCTTGTGTGTACCCCCAGCATCTCCACAACAGTTAGAGTAGCAGGGTGGGTCAGTGCAGGGTAACTAATGCTGCCAAAACTCCAGGGCCTCCTCAATACTATCCAAGTCAGTCTTGCAGAGGTGCTGGGGAAATTCCTGGCTATGTGGAAGAGTTGCTTTGCAAAGGGCTGTCTGCTGGGGTCCTGGGCAGATGGTGGCTACGGAGATGCTGTCTCTGAAGCTGCTATGGTTCTCTTTTGAAACAGAGAATGAGGAGGTGACCAAGGACTCTTCGTTTGTGCCCAATGAAATGCTGCTAAACCTCTTCCATGGCTGCCTTCAGCATGACCTCAGTGACCGGGAGATCCCCATGGCTGATGCTGATCATGTGGCTTTCATGGAGCAGGTTCTGCAACGGGATCGTGATGGCCATCAACCCCCCTTCACACTCCCTGTGATCAGAGGTACGGACCAGGAGTGTGGCAGTAGTCACACCAGGAGCAGTGAGGTTTTTCAGGAGCCTTGCTTTCAAGTCTCATCCTCAGTTGGGGTTTCTCAGATTGGTTTCTCTGTGCTCTATTTCAGAAGAAATCCTAAAAGCTTCTGGGACCCTGGAGCAGCAGGATGCTTCTGCATCCTATCATCTTGTTGGCAGTAATGGCACCAGGGATATCACTGGCTCCACAAGTACTCTGCAGGTACTGCTGTGCTGCTGTTCTTCTCCTGAGCCTCCTCAGAAACCAAGGCAGCAGTTGTTAAAGAGCAGGAGAGTTAAAAGGGCTGAGAAAGGCTGAAAGGCAGCTGTTCTTCCCCACCTTTGACAGCAGTTTAGGCTGTATTGTGTGGCTGAAGTCAAGCAGGAATCTAGAAGGTGTGTGGATAGTTGCATTCACTGTGGGCCAAACCTGTTACAGCAGCACTGGTACTGTGCTGCAGATTGTTCTGAAACCATGGGCACTCACTGCCTAGAGGTGAGAATCAGCTCCAGCAAAGCTGGCTAAGCATCTCCTAACTGTGGTGCTGTACTTCCTGCTGCCGCTCCCAGAATGGTGACTTCTAGAGCCAGGCTGCTCTGAGAATGTCTGGAGGTGACCAGGGTGGTTTCAGTGCTGTGCCAGCCAGCAGGCCTGGAAAAACTTGCTCTGTGTGGTTGCTACCTGCCTCAAGTTGAGCCTTTGCCATTTGCCATGCATTTATCCAACTTCTGCTCTTCCATCAGAGCCTTGGCAACACAGAGCTGCCTGAGGATGATGTGACGCTGAGTGACACGATGGGGCCCTTTCCCCCTCAATGGCGATGTTATGCCAAACTGGTCAACCCACAGCATGTGTTCCTGACCTTTCTGCCAGCCACCTTCTCAGGTGAGAGGTTCTGTTGTGGGGAGCAAGAGGAGGCAGCAGTCCTACACACCTCCTCAGGGAAACAGAAAAACCAGAATCAGCTCTTGTAGAGTGGAGAGAAAATTGAATAGCAGAGTTCATGCACAGTCTTTTTGCACCACATGGCCAGGAATAGAATAGTGCCTTTTCTCTCAGCATGTGGTGCTGCCCACATAGGGTTTTCAGGTGGGGGATGTGGTGTTGAGTTGTTTGCTAGCTGCATCTATTTGGACTGTTTTCCCAGTGGGGTTGTTAATGAATGGATGAAGGAGATTGCTAATGGGATGGTCTGGGAGAGTCCCTGCTTCTGGGCATTGGCACTGGTCTGGCTTCCACTGAGCCACTGGTGAAGGCTGCTAGGCTCAGGTGAAGCTGCTTCTACACACAAAGAGGTAGCAGGAAATCTGCTCTCTTGGGAATGTAGATTGAGAGGTTAAGCTGTTCTTGCTGGACAAAGGATGATTTTATTTCCTTTTCCTCCAGATGTACAGAAGCTGATGGCTTGTGGGTTGGACAAATCTCCAAAAGACGAGAGTCGATCTGGAGAAGATACCATGGGACCTGTCTGTGCAGAGCAAGTCAGGGCTGAAGAGGAGGATGCTGCAGTGCCATTGCCAACCCTCAGCATAACACCAGCTCATGGTACTGACAGCACCTTGTTAAAGTATTGGTATCCTTGCTATTCTTGAGCATTACTATTCTGTTGAGCAGATTAAAGCAGGAGAAGTAACAGGCTGCTGCAGCCTGTCAGCTCCTGCCTGGCAGTCAGCAGAGTCAGGACAAGAGGCACAGTGATGTTCATGGGGGCATGAAGGATTGTAATGCGAGTCGGGTGCCCATGGCCTAAGGTTGATTCCTTGTGGGCAAGGAGGTTGCAGGTAAGATAGAAGCTACTAGGAATGGCAGTAGTGGGCTGCACTGCAAAGTCAGTGACTCTCATTTCATGATCCAGACCGGCACTGTCAGCAGCACATTGTCTTAGGGAGAAGGGCACAGGTCTTGAGGTATATGGGATTTGATTGCACAGCCCCTAGGGCAGATCAGACATGCTCGCAGTGAGAATGAAGGGTTGTGCTGCTGCAGGAGGTAGTGATGGTGGTGATGAGCAGTCATGGCTGTAAAGGGGATCAAGGTGGCCAAAGCACTGAACTGAGTGGTTGGGTGCTGGGTGAGGATGAGTGGTGAGAAGCTTGAAAAAAAAATATCTAACTGTGGTGCTTCTGTGGGAGCTGTGATGTCTCAGACCAAGAAGTAGGAGCCATCAGAGGCCTTTATCTTAGAATTGTCACTTTTGCAGAAGTGAGCCAGGACCCTGGTGAGCAGAGTGGCCCCTCCCGGAGAGATGTGCACATCTCCTTCTGCCGCCAGAACTCGCAGTCTGAGCTGGGCGAGTGCCGCCGATTTCGCTGCCCCATTTACATCTACAGCTGCTCTCTGGAGCTGTTACGAGAGCAGCTTGTCAGCCCACGGGCACACCGTCCTCCTCGGGACATCTTTTTCAGGTAATGCCAACCATACTTGGTATCTAGACAAAAAACAGAAGAGTTTCCTTGACAGGAGGCTGGCTCTAGCCCTGTCTTCTTGGCTTGGCTTGGCCTCTCTGCCTTATAGCAGCCACTGCCTGTGCATGCCCTAGGCTCTGCTTTACTGGCACCAGAGCCATTTACAGTCTAAAATGTGCTTCATTGGTGCTAAAGGCTGTGGTTCCTCTTTTCAAGGTCCCAGTCTCTGGAACGTCCTCCAACTGCTGCCTGGCTAGACCACAAGCACAAGGAGTTGGTGACTTACTGCACGCTGCTGCAGGAGCACTCCCACCAGTGCTATGTGAAAGGTGAGCAGCAGCACAGTGGGACCTGTGGCAGGGTTGGGGTTGGACCCTGGATCTTCTTCTAAGAAAGCAATGTCTCATTTTCCTTGTGATCTTACTCCAAGCAAAGGGAGGAGCTGTGGGACTGATGTACCACCAAGAGGGATTTAAAGATGCCTCTGTGCATTCCCTATGGGTCTTACAGAGGCTGTTCTCAAACCTGTGAAGTGCTGTGAAGGAGCATTCATTCTTTCATGCCTTCCTCTCACCTTCAGGGTGACAGATGCCATGGGCACTCTGGTGTCACCCAAGCCCAGGCTAACATATAGCGTTAGGTGCCCTGGCTGCCTTCAGTCTCCCAGCACCAGTGCTGACTCCAGCTCTCTGCTGGGACTTGGTGGAGATCCATATGTAGCCACTGCCTGACTCCCACAACCTCACATCCTTGGGATGCCATGGGATGCTGTGTTTATCTCTAGGGCTGTTCAAGAGCCTTCAGCAGTCACACAGCATCAGCTCCCAGGACCTGCTTACTGCCATGGACTACTGTGAGGAGCTGCTCCAAGAGATTGATATCACCAACTTCCTGCTGACAGTGTGCAGCCATGTCCGCTCGTTCCGAGAGAGCCATCAGCATTTCCATACACACTCCAAGCCAGCCAGCTTCCAAGTGGGCAGCATAGACCAGGAAGAGGAACAGAGCTCTAGGGAACGAGGTGTCTTGGTTTCGGAGTCAAGGTAGGGACCCACCTCAGTCTTGCTTCTGTTCTTAGCATCGTGCCAGGACAAATCTTTTTTCAAGCAACTTTTTGTGCCTGCTAGAAGGAATGCTGTGGGACAGAGCCACACAGAGGAGCAGATACTTACAGTGAGATACCCACCTCGTATGGTGTCCACCAGGACCCTGTATTTTTTACAGTCTCTGGTGACATCCATCCTTTCTTTCTCTTGTAGTCTTGGCTCATTACTGTCCCATCTGGCCTGAGCTGGAGGGCAGTTTGTCTGCAAGACTAGTTTCGGGAGAAATTATGCATCTCCTGCTGCTTGACTCATTTGAATTTGTTGTTGACTCTGGTGTAAATGACAGCTTTGTTATCCTTTTCTAATGAATAAAGTGTCACTTTTAAAAATTAAAACTCTTGAAAAAATGCACAAGAGAAGCACCAAGGCAGAATTGAAATATGCTAAACTTCTGTCCTGTTCCTTAGGGTATTTATGAGGTTTGTATCTCCTCTGAAAACTTAAGGGAGAAAGAAGTGCTCTGCCTTAGTGTCTGTCAAAGAAACATTTAGGTCCTCTGCACAGTTCCTTTATATGAATTCACTAGCATTTGTTGGGAATCTCCAGTGCTATGTCATCTTATATTGTAAACCATTGAGGTGAGACTGTGACTTTGAAGAACATTCAGTGTTTAAAAAGTCAGGTGACTTCATGTGCTACTTTCCCCAAGAAAAACTGTGACAACTTTTTTTTTTTTTATGGGATGTTATAAAACACCTATCTGAATGCAAGTTGCATAAACTTTTACTGAAGAAAGTATAGCTTGTAACACATTGCACCCAGAACTGCCACCTGTATCACTAATTTGAGTACCAGGGGAGTGCTTTGACCAGTCAACATGCCACTCCCTAGATTGCTCTTCCTGAGTTTTAGGGACTAATTCTGTCATGGAATTGCTGAGTGAGCATGGGCCTGAGCTTTACTGTCCAGACACTGGGGAACTGACTTGGTGGTACTTGCTGTGAGGTGGCCTGGACTGACTGCTGGTAGTTCAGGTTGCTGCAGGCCTGTCCCTGTAGTCTGTGTGTCTGTTTCCCAGGCAGGGTTTGTAGTGTGGTGTACAGACATGGCAATATGATCAGCATAGTGAAACTACCTCAGGCCTGGCTTCAGACAGCATGAGCCCTTATCTGGGCACATGGATGGCTGCTGGGCTGTGGAGCTGTGGGTGTTCAGATTGTGTTGACACAGATGAGGTTTGTGGAGCTGGGATACTGTGATGGATAACACATAAAACTTGTCTTGTTTCTCGATCTGCCTGTCTGACCTGTCCACAATCCTGTCAGTGCTGAAATGGAAGACTACAGCGAGCAGGACTCCCATAACATTTCCAGCCCCACGGAGGAGCCAAAGAGCAGTGTGGGCACCAGCTGCTGTTCAGAATTTCCCCTCTCACTGCTGGAAATTGGACAGCCCTGCCAGGCACACCCAGACTTGCATAAAATTATCCAGGTGAGGAATGTGCAAGCTTGACCTAGCTTCAACAGGAGGGTGTAGAGTAGGATGTCTGCTTCATACTTGGGATTTCTCTTTTAGGAAAAATTCCTGGAAATTGGAAGTTTACATTTCAAGCCAGTGCCATCAAATCCTCACTATTTCTTCTACTGCCCACCATCAGCCAAGAAAGAGGTAGGCATGGGGCTGTCCTGGCAGGCACCTGATCCTTGTGGAGTAACTTTTCTTGGTGTCAAATATGGATTTGGGGCTGGCAGACCCATGGATAGACTTAGTCCCTGGAGCTCCCATCAACAACCTGATGTATTGCCTGGCATGGTTCTATTATGTGCCCTTTCTCTCTCCATCTCAGGAAGAGGCATCTCGGGATCAGGCAGACAGAAAAGGCAGTGAGGACATGGAGGGATCAGAGGCAGAAATGGCAGCTGAAGAAGGTAAAATTTGCTTGCTCTGTCTTGGAAAAGAAAATGCCTGTCCCTGTGGTGATGCCTTTCAGAGCTAGGTGTGTCTTGTTGGGTCTCTGGAGATGTGGACCTGGTTTGCTGACAGGGAACCTGTATCAACAGGAACTGTGTCTGGATGCTGCATTGCCACAGAGAGTGACCCAGAGCTGGAGGTGGAGTACCGTGAGAAGCTGGAGCATGAGTTCCCAGACACAGATTCCCTCTCAGACTCCAACACAGTGAACCAGGATGATGACTCCTTCAGCGTGCTGGGAGGGGACTCACTCAATGAGCAGGAGTTCCTGGAGCAGGAGATGCCCCCGCTCTTTGTGCACCTGACCTGCTCAGTGAAGCTGCGTAGCCAGCACAGCTCCATGCCTGTGCAGTCCCTGCCAACTTGTCTAGGTAAGAACAATTCTTGCTGGGAGGTTAAATGGCAGTAGGGCTTCTGTCAGGTCCCTGCTGGGTGAGCAGCCCCTGGAACAAGCATGCTGTGTCTTAAATGATCTCCCTGGGCCAGCCTTCCCTGTAAACACCCAGGGTATGCCATCATGAGACAAGGGCTTTTTCACCAGGTCTCCCACTTGCTGTGGGATTGGTCATGGAAGGTTGAAAGGATCATGGAAGATGATGGTGGCCTTTTTAAGCCTGTCCAGGTGTGTGTGACAGCCACCTCTTGCAGTCTCTGTACTTGCCACCAGGCTGGGTATGTGTGCAAGCAGAGATATTTGTTGCTTGAGTCCCTTTGTGATCTCTCTGCAGGGGAAGTTCTGGGCTGCCTGGAAAGCTGTCAGGGCTTGAACACCATTGACTTGGGGGACCTCTGCGTGACCCTGGACATCTTTGTGTTGACACTGCCCCTGGAGATAGAAGTTGTGAACACAGACATCCTCCACAACAGGTAGGTGGAAAGAGGCCCAGTCACCCACCCTCTGCCTGCCCTAGCTGGACAGTCATTCTTGGCTCATCTCCAGGTACTGAAACTTACAATTCTTCTTCTCACAGAGCCTTAAGAAAACTGAAATATTTTTTAGACAGGCTCACCTTCTATAGAGATCCCTTTTCTGCTGTCTGTGTCTGTTTATCCTCTCTGGCTCCAACACTCAGGCTGCTCTCTCTCCTGTGACAGATGCACCTCAGAGAGCAGCGTGTCCTTCACGCGCTCTCCAGGGCAGCCGTCCTCTTTCCGCTCGGATGAGGATATCATGCACAACCTGGAACGGCTCCCATCCACTGGAGATGAGAGGTATGGCACTGCAGGGGTACCAAGCCCCTCACTGGCTCCTTTTACTGCCTGCGAGCTGCACTGCAGTAGCTGCACCAATGAGAAGGACTGTTTGATTCTTTGTCTCCTCTCTCCTAGGCACCCTGCCCTTTCCAACCTCCCTGGAGTGCACAGGCAGGCTATTGAAGCCACCATGAATGAGGTAAGCCAGATTTGCCTCCCTGCTTCTAGCTAGAGCACTCAACTGCTGTTCCACACTTCCTAGCCTGCTCCAAGCTGCAACCTGTCAGCTGAACTGACTGTTAGGCTTTACTGGTGTCACATAGGCTGTTAGCCTTGTGGTTCCCAAAAGTGTGGGATTACCCTGAGAAAACTCTTGCTGCAGTTGGAGGGGGCCAGACAGAGCTGTCTTCTAAAGGCCTTTTATTAGGTACATTCAGGAGATGAGGGATGTGGGTGATGAGAGAGACTGCCTTCATCCTGTTGGGGCTTGGGTGAGACCTGGGGGAGGCTTGCAAATGTGGGTCACCTGGATGTTGCTCTGTGTCCTTGCTCTGCTCAGATTCGCTGGCTCCTGGATGATGAGATTGTGTCAGCGCTGCGTCACTCGCAGGTCATCAGCACCTCCATCCTGCACAGGGTGGCCACCCACATCTATAACTCCAAGGGCCGGCCCAGCTGCCACAGCGAGGTGGTGCTGCTCCAGTTTGTCTTTGGGCCTGAGCACTCTCTGGAGAAGTTCAAGGAGGTAAAGAGAAAGCCCAGAGGCAGCATCATGTTTTGCTAGCAGGATGCTTATTCTTCTCTGTGTTTTAGGAGTTCAGAAGAATGGCTCTGCCGGGCTACATGCTGAATGCAGAAGGCAACGACTACCACTATATCTCCATCAGCCGCCTGCACTCCAGGAGGACTGCTCCAGACCCTTCAGGGACACCCTGCTTGCAGCAGCCAGCTGGAGGGGGCACCAGGACAGGCCTGGGCCAGGCAGGCCAGGAGGGGACCAGTGAAACAGAAGCAGAAGGCTCCGAGCTGTCACACAACACAAGCTGTGTCCTCCCAGAAGAAGGCCAGGGTCTCTGGGAGTGGCCAGAGAGTGAGACACGCATTGTGCCGGACACAGGAAACCCTGCAGGTGGAGGCAGCCACACACAGAATGAGGTGAGAAGCACTGAACTATCTGTTGGTGAAAAGCTGTGTGACACTGATAACAGAATGTAGAAGGATGATGGGATTTTTTTTCAGTGCCTGTTTTTCTGGTCATTTTTGTGACCTTGGCTTTATGCAGACTCCAGGAGATATGCTGAGACTTGATCAAAGCAGAGCACCAGGCCAGGACTCCATGGAAGAGGCAGTTCCAGAGACAACCATACAGTCGTTGCCATCATCATCCTCTGAAAAGGGAAACAGCGAGAAATCACCACTGGTGACACCATCTGCAGCAAGCCTGTCTGAGTCGGTAACACAGGGCAGGGAAGGTAGGAGCTGCAGTGTGGGCAGGATGTACCTTGACATCAGAAAATTTTAAGGGAAGAGGCCAGTTCTGGCTGTGACATACATAATATAACTGCTACTCCTGTTCCTGTCCCTAAATACCTGCATTGGTACCTAGGACTTTGGCTCTTCCTTGCCAGGGTGCTGGCAATTCAGTGCTTAACAGTACCCAAGATACTAGGCTCTGCTGCTGCGCTGATATCCCTAATGACATGCAGTTCCTGGTGACTTCAGTAATGGCTGTGAGAGCCCCATTCCCCAGCACTGCCTCCCCGTGGCCAGCACAGCCTGATTGTCCTGTGGCATGATGTTTCTCCAGTGGATGGGGCATGTGATGGGGCTTAGCAAGTGCTTTCATGGTCAAACGCCTCTTTTTTCAGGCTCCAGCAGGCAGCGTCCCAGCCGTGTGCAGAGCCTCGTGTCAAGCCAGGGCAGCATGGACTCTGACCATCTGGGTGAGTCTGCTGGGGCAGGGGGGATGACAGTGTGTGGTGGCATGGATAGTGACACACAGGGTGGGTCTGTGTGCCTGGGCTGGGTGAGTCCTGAGGGCAGGGTTTGTGAGTGGCTGCCCTGCCCAGGGACGAGGTGTTTTGCCAGGCCTAGGGCTGAAGAGAGGCTACGTTGCAGGTTATGATGGGGGAAGCAGTGACTCGGAGTATGAGGAGGCGTTAATGAGCGACCAGGAGCCCAGGTGTCCCCTTATGCCGGATTTCTGGCTCATCATAAAAATCCATCAGGACCGAGTGGAGGTCTACTACCACACACGGTAAGGAGAGTCCCCTCTCTGACCACTGCCTCTCTGCACTCTGACCTTGTTGCCACTCACTCATCTCTGGATAGAATCTCCTCCCTGCCCAGTGGATGGGAAATTGCAGGACTAGATTGGTGCTCTATAAGGGGGAAACTGCCATCCTTTCCCACTGTGTTCCTGCTCCCAGCTTCCAGTGACGGGCACTGTCCACGTGCCCTGCTGACCCCATCCTCCCTTTATTCATAAAGCAGCCTGAGTGTGGAGAAGGCAGCATCAGCAGAGACAGAAGAGGAGCAGCCAGGGGAGTGCCAGAGTCTCAACCAGGTGGTAGTGAAGAAGATCAGTGAAATCTGCAGGGTTGTCAATCAGGTAATAAATCTTAAGAGGGTGCTAACAGAGCTGCCAGTGATTAGATGGCTTAGATCCGAAGGGACCTCTGGAGGTTGTCTAGTCTGGGCTCAGCTCAGAGGAGGGCCTGGGGACCCAGTTCAGCTGGTGGAGTCCCAGCTTGGGGAGTCACAGGAAAAGGGACTCAGTCTGTCCCTGAACACTTCTTGCTGTCTTCTGTGGCTGTGCAAGCAACAGAATCAATCTTTCTTCATCCTTTGCAGCGCTTGCTGCTGCAGGACCTGCATGACAGCCACATATGCAACTCATTACTGGTGGCAGAAAGTGAGGAGGACATCTGGAAGAGTGAAACACCCTATACTTCGTACAGGCAGCGTGTGATGCCCACAGATGGTATGGATATTCTCTTAGCCATGCCTCAGCTGCAGTGCTACAGAGATGCCTAAGATGTTAACTTCCATGCTATGGCCCCAGCTATGTCCTGTGTTCTTTACAGATTACTCTGTAGAGGAGAGCTACCAGCCCCGGGACTACCTGGCTGCCACCATGCAGTTCATGCCAGGGCACTTTGCTTGTGGGGTGGTGTGGAGCACACTCATCCACGTGCATTCACGCCTCAAGATGGGCCCCAACATGGGGGTCTCACGAGGTATGTACAGCCCAGATTCCTCCCGTTTGGCGTGTCGGGAGTCCAGCTGCTGGCTGGATTGGCACTCCACAGAAGGGTATGTGGGATAGCTAATGTCCCACATTCCCCACAGCTATCCAGGCGCTTCGCTCGGTGCTCAACGCCTTCTCTGTGGTGAACAGGAAGAATATGTTTGTCTACCAGGAACGTGCCACTAAATCTGTTTTCTACCTCCGGTAAGAAGCCAGCGTGACTTGTTGGCCTGTTGGCCTTGCTATGTGTGTTACACAGACTGAGAGCTCCTTGGGAGAGAAAGTGTCTGCCCAGCCTCAGGGACCGTGTTGTGACCCATGCAGCAAATATCTGATTTCTGATGAGTCAGTCACATCAAGCAAGGCCCATCTTGCTCTCCTGGTGCTAAGCCTTTACATGGGAGGAAAAATTATGGCTTTTTTGAGGGAGCCAGAGAGCAGTTTCTGCACAAATTCCATATTCTAAGGATTAGTCCCCACAAAGTGTGCAGGGGAGAGCAAGGAAGATATGGATCTCATGTGGTTGTACGATGCTGTCATCCTTGGGAATGGAGGCTGACATGTCTTTCTGTATTCAGGCTGACTGAAACCACCCACAGTGGGAAGGTGTGGGAAGCAGAGAGCAGCCTTAGTGCATCATGTCGCTCACTGGCACTGACACGCAGCCAAGAGCCCATTTACACTGAGGATCTAATGGTGAGTCTGCTGCTCTCTGTGAGTGGATGTGGGTGCTCATGGTCACAGGAATGGAGAGAACTCAGTAGTTCCAGCAACCTGGATTTTATGTGGGGTAAAACTTACACTGTAGATCTGTGGAGTGGGGCAGCAGTGGGTGGGGTCTGCCTGACCCTGCTGACAGCCTGGGACAATGATAGATCTAGAATTCATATGAAACTACTTCCACATGGCTGTTTTTGTTTCTCCAGGGTTCTCGTTCCTCTCTGGACACTGCCTCATGCCGTAGTGTGGACTCTGCCCGCCCTGTGGGACAGATAGACAGACACATCCAGCTGATGGTCCATGGTGTTGCCCCAGCAGGTATGTGTTATAGCACCTGGCAGCAGAGGAACAAAGCTGGGCTCCCTGCCCTCTTCACTTGAAGAGAGGAATCTCCTTCCTGAGCAAATAGTTCTTCCTTAGCCCAGAGCTGCTCTCTGTTCTGTGTGGGTGAGAATATAAGGAAAGGATCCATAGCCCACAATGAAACCTCCTGCAGACCTTGTGCAGGCGTGCATTTGTCTTTGCCTACTGCACCAACAGTCTCCTGTGATCATAAACCCATAGAAAAATATGTCTGAAGAAATTGATGGTGGGGAAAGTCAGGTTCCCTGTGGGAAGTGAGTGTGAGGATGGTACATGCTGAACAGGGAGGGAGAGGTGGCTGTAGTCATTCTTACTGGATGGGGTGAAAAAGCTGCTTTTACCTCTGCTCACTTGTCAGGGCCTGAGATCACAGATGAGCTGGTGAAGGTGCTGCGCAGACGCCTGGATGAGGCCACCCTGGATATCATCACCGTCATGCTGGTGCGGAACTGCAAGCTGACCCCAGCAGATGTGGAGGTACCTCACTGGCTAATCTTCTCTCTTCATCCCAGAGCACTTTCCTACATTTTGACCTGTCTTGGCTGCTCCTGCCCCAAGGAAAACCAGGGCAGTTTGTTACATCCTGTTCCCCTGCTCCAGTGCTTGGTCAGGCTAGCATTCACTGAGGTATATACCATGTGGGTACCAGGGTAGCTGGGAGATTCCCTCTGCTGGGTTTGCAGCACGGTGGGACTTCCCTGTGCCTCCTTCCCACACCTTGGAATGAATGTCTGCCTGCATCTTGGGGCTGTCCTGGGCAGGGCCAGGAGTTGGACTTTGATGATCCTTGTCCCATCTAATTCAGGATATTCTATAATCTGTCTCAGGGCACTGTCTAGGGTTCTGCCCACCACACTTCCCCCTTTCCAGAGCCAACTGGCATAATTTTTATCAGTATTAGAGCCCCAGAGCAGCCTGCTAGTCCCAGCTGGGTTTTAAAGCCTCCTGTGTGCAGTTTATCCAGCCCCCCGGGACGCCGCCCACAGAGGTCCTGCAGTTCTCCCTGCCGCCCTCAGCCCTGCCCTGGCTGCACGCCGTGGCCTATTACCTGCGCCAGAACCTGCTCATCTTCCTGCACACCCCCAAGTACACCGACAGCAACGTGGAGCACCACTTCAAGGTGAGGAGGGCTGGGGATGGGACAGAGGTCTGCCCAGCTTCTAGCTGCTGCTGGGGGCGTTTGTTGGGGCAGCTCTGACACCATGTTGCCAGCTCTGCCATGGAGGGTGAGGGGGAAACTGACACCAGCTCCTAAGGCCTGGAGGAGTTCTACAGGTCTGAGCACATCCAGACATGCCCAGACAGGCCATGCCTTCATGACAGGCAGTTGCTGTGCAAAAAGCAGCAACTATAAAGCTCGTGCCCACAGTCATCTCCCAGGAGCATGGAAGAAGACTCCTTTTCAAAGCTGAACTTGGCTCCTTGCATGGCTCCCTCAGATCTAAGGACTGAAACATCAGTATTAATAAAAATTTGGGAGTAGCTACCCACTCCTTAGCATGGCCGTAGTAAAGACAGATACGTAGTGCCACATAACTCTGTGTGAACTGTAAGGGGTTCCTTCACCCCAGCAGTTGTGAAGGCTGTGTTGGCAAGTATTTTGAGGAGATTTGGATTTGATTCTAGAGGTTTGGGGATGAGCTCTGCATATACACGAGTCTCCTTCCACTTAAGGCAAGTTCTCTAATCTTTGTCAGTATTCTTCCTTGTTCTCCTTAGCACTACTTCAACCACAATGGGAGCATCCCTGACCAGGATCTCTATTTGTACAACAAGCCAGGTGGCCAAGGCACTGGTGGAAAAGGTATTGTGCTCACTTCTTCTGAAACAGGGTATGGGGCTGTGTGCTGGGGAGGTGGTCCCCATGCTAGAGAGCTATGAGTGACTGAGCAGGGTCAGTGCTGGGGAGTGTGTTCCTCCATGGCTGGAAGGTGGGTAAGGTGTGTGCCTAAGGGACTGCACACCTCTGCATGTGTGGCAGTGCAAACTAATTCCTCCCACAGAGCAACTTGCTAAGCTTGATCTATTGCTGCAGGAAGCAGCTCTAGACACGAGACCTCAGTGTGGGCACAGAGGCTCCATGGGGCTGGAGGTGGGAGCAGTTGTGGCAGAAGCCTTGCTGCAGAGGGAAATCTGGGTGCATGTAACTGAGTGTGGGCTGTGTGGGCAATGTCTTTGCTTTTTTCTCTAGACTGCTGGAGAGGGGATTGAATAGGGCCCACCCTGCAGCAGGTTGTCATGTCCATGTTTTATCCAGGCCGTGTGGTCTGTCACCTGGCCATGGTGTGTCTTGTGCCCCTCGTGCACTGTTTGAATGTTCTTCTGTTATGTAGGTACCATGTCGGACCTTGTGCAGCACCTCTTTCCACTCTCTCACTTCCAAGGTAGCACCTGTGGCTCCAAGTATTACTCCAGCTCCTTTTCCCATGCAGCTCTCTGGTCCCAGCTGTTCTTGTTTTCCTTGTGTTGTGGCTTCTGCTCTGACTCCTCTGTGTGTTTGTGTGTGTGTATGTATGTCTATTGAGCTGAGCCCTCTTTCTTGCTAGCTGGATAAAGGAGCAAACAGAACCTGTTGCCCTGAGGTGGCAGCTCAGTGATTTTCAGCTGCTGAGGGTCCATTTGATGCCCTCTTAGCTTACAAGCAGTGAACTCCAGAATCCTGCATCTTTTTTCCCACAGGTCCAAACAGGCATCTCTTCCCTGAGGAAAACAGGAGTCCTGATGTTTCAAATGTCATTGATGCTCCAGGGTGTAGCACCATCATTCTCCCAGTGACTGTGTCATGGAGTGAGGTGTTCCCTTGCTTAGCAAAGAGCTGGGGTGGCCAGGCACTATTAGATGTGTGCTTTGTAATTCAGTGAGCCTGGGCCAGAGGGGGCTCAGAGTCCCCCACAGATGGGAGATAACAGTTCTCCAGCACCCCACTTCCAGTGCACCAGGCAGTAAGACCCTTAGCAGTTCTTGCTGATGTACCTCATTCTATAGCTCCAGAACTCAGATTTTAAGCTTCTAAGATGTTGTTTTTTTTTTTTTAACCTGTAGTTTAGTGGTTTGATTTCAGCTTCTCCATGCTCCTGGAAGGCTTGTTCCCTGTGACATGGAGGAGAGCCTTTCTGCTCATTGGGCAGGAGCAGGCTGCTGACCTGGCCTGCTTGGATTGTGGTCAGTTGTTCTCATGTCCTCAGCTCAGACAGACTGAAGCAGAGCAGAGGTACAGGAATGGATGTGTGATAGGGAAATGTGCCAGAGGCTGAGTGTGGGAATTTATCCAGGAGAAGAAAAGGGGAATGGTCTATAATTACCACATGATCATTCAGCCATTTCGGTGGGCCTGGGGCTGACTGCCAAGCCAGACTGTTGAGGAGTTTGTGCCCTTTACTGTTTAAAGAAAGAAAGTCTGCTTGGTCGAGCTAATATTCACTGTCATGTGGGGCAGATTTCCTGCTCTTGATACCCCTGTATTGACACCCATGTCCTGGAGAGCTGCCCTGCTGCAGCAAGAGGCCCTGTGGGGCTTGCTTGTAATTTCCTCAGCATGGGTGCACATGAGCTGCCCCCTGATTTGAATGCCTACCTCTCTCCTTTGTGAGCATCTCTCTCCATCCCAGTGCACTCTCCCTTGTGTCTGCTATGCCTTGGAGGAAAGGTTGCTGTAGAGCTTATGCTTCACAAGGAATGATGGAGACTGGGTGGTTGTGCTGCTGCTGATTAGACTGGGCACAGCCTGCTTGGGCTGGGTTTGTCTCAATGCAGAGAGGGTACCTGTCCTCAGTGCAGAGCTGGGGATCTGGTCAGGGACACTGCTTACTCTGGGGCAGTGGAGTCTGGTGTCACTGCCATCCTTGCTGGGATGGAGAAGGAGAGAGTACAGGCTCAGCAGTGTTATAGGGCTGAGGTTATTTTTATTGGGGCACGTCACCTTTAGGCAGTGTTGGGGCAGCTTTGCCATCCAGCCACCCGAGTGGTGGCTTAGGGAGCTTTCAAAGGGAGTGGAAACATCTAAGGTTACAGTGTGAGTTTTGGACCTTGCAGATGCTTCCCTCCTGCCCTGGCCTGTAGGAATGTGCTCTCTGTTGATGGAGTAAACAAGTTACTCTTTGTCTCCTTAAAAAGGAAAAAAAGCCTACAAGTTTCTCTCTTCAATTTGGTTAAAAGACACCTCATAAGACTTTGGGGACTTTACTTCAAACTTAAGGATAGCTAATTAGACAGAAGCCAAAAAGTCTCACCTAAGCAATTCATTAGAAAAAGAAGAGAACAAAAGAAGTAATCGCTTTGGTAAAGTGTTTTAGCAGGAGCAAGAACCTCTTGCCCTAGCTCGTTTTTTTTTTTTCTGTAAAGAGGTTTTTTATTTTGTCTTTTATTAAAACTTTTTGTTTCTAACACTGTCACAGGAGCCATCCTAATTCTTTTATGCCACTTGAGGTAGCTGAGCTATCAAGAGTGTAATGCTTATCTCTGAGAGCTTATAAGACCTAGCTCGAAGCGAAAAAGCATTATTGGCCATTGAGCTGGGCCATGGAGAGTCAGCTCTTGTTTCTGCTCTGGTCCATAGCAGGGCTTCTCCTGTGTGCCCTCCTGTGAGGGCTTCTCACAGCACGTGGGCTGTGAGGCAGGAACTACACAGCTGCTCTGCAGCTCTGAACTGTCCTGTTGTGTGTGCATAGGGCTCAGTATAGAGAGCCAACAGGCAGGGTCTGAATTTTTCTCTGCAGTGACTCCAGGCTGGGTGTAAGTCTGCCTTGTCCCCAGTCCTGTCTGGTTGGAGTGCATGGGGAAGGCACCTGATCTTGTTCAGGTGTACAGTGAGGAGGGGGCTGTGAGTGTAATTTGCAACAATTTGTCCTATCTGCCGGGACTCTACATCCTTCACAGCCTGGAGGGGAATGCTGAAGAGTGTCTGGGCCCTGTACTCTGTCCCTTAAGAGGACAGGAATGGTGAGCCCCATCCTGGATCAATCTGCATAAAGGCTCTCCTGGTGCAAATGGAGATACTTTCCTCTTGCATGTGGTGCTGGACAACCCAGGAAGCTCTTGAAGGGCAAGGTGAAATCTGTGACTTTACAGGAGAGAGATGATTGGAATGGTGGGAATATCCTGTGCCAAACATGCTTCTTACCCTGGCTCCCCACAGGCACAGCTAGCCTCTGCTCCCCTGGCTGCCTCCCCTCCTGTGGGCCCTGCCTGCCAAGTGACACCGTGCAACTCAAGTGGTGACGTGATGGTCCCAGCTGTGGGGTGGCAAGGTGCAGGCAGACACTGTGGGGGTGCACTTGGTGCTGTATTGATGGAGGCTGTCTTGGATTCTGCCCCGCAGGAATCGCATGCATTGCACTGACATTTGTGGATGAGCACGGCAGCCCCACCTTGCTGCCCCATGGGGAGAGGCCTGACCCTCTGAAGCTGCCTTCCCCCTCACCCATCATGGGCCTGCTGCAGGACAGCGACTTCGAAAGCCTCACAGCCGTCAGCAGGCACCAGCCAGGGGCTGATGCCCTGCCTTCAGGTGGGGAGTTGGCCAGCAGCTGCCGATTGCCCGCAGCCTCCACATCCCCTGGGGCACCTCGGAGGGCTGGTGAAGGCAGGGTTGAAGAGCCCTGCAGATCTACCCTTTCCCCACAGAGCCTTGCGTGCGGGTACGCCTGGATATCTGGGAGAAGGGCAACATCAGCCTGCTGCAGCTGTCAGAGAAGCTGCGCGGGGCCCTGCGTCACGCGCTCTGCGATGCCGTCATGGAGTTCCTTGTGCTGCCAGCCCCGCTGTGCGTGGAAGCTGCCTGCCCCCTGAGTGCTGCAGACCTGGAGGACCTGAGCTCTGCTGGTGAGAGCCTGGCCAGGATGGCCACCTTGAGCCTCCACCCAGCCTTGCTCCTCCTGCCTGGCCTGCAGGAGCTTGGCTGTGCTGGGGGGAATCTGGTTGCGTGGGCAAGGAGGGAGGAAGCTGCTCTACCCTCTGCAGTATGTGTCGTGTGGTGTCTTGGGGAAGAAGCATCATAGACGTTGGTGTTGCAGAGATATTTAAGGGTCTGTCTGTTCCCTGAGACTGAATCCACTTTGCTGGATGTTACTGATAGCTCTTTCCCTTCTCTCCAGCCAGGCTCTGGCCAGACACAATGGGGTACCCAGCAGCTTTGCAGGGGGAGCCTCTGCAGAGTCTGATTTGCTTTGTCTCCCCAGGAGGCCTAAGGAGGACCATGTCAGAGACCAAGGGCCTGGCCCTGGCCAGTGGGGGGCCTGGCAGAAGCTGTCCTCCACCCCTGCACTTCACCTCTGCACCTTCACCAAGCTCTGGAGAGCCAGTGACACCCACAAACAAGCTGGGACGCCGCAGCTTCTGGGACATGCTGGTAACATTGCTGACGGAACAAGGCCTGTAAGGTCCTTGTGATTGTCAGGCCACAAGGAATGGACAGTAGGGATCTGGCTGGGAGTGGGAAGCCAGGCTTGCAGCAGGGACTTTGAAATCAGGGCACTGACTGGGCTGTGTATGTACACAATGTGAACTTATCCCTTTCTCCCTTAGAGCAAGACAGAGTCCTCGGAGCTGGGCAGCCCCAAGACTACTGATGACATTGTGCTGGAGAGGCCAGAAGAGGCTCGCACGAGACGGCGGCACAAGACAGAGAATGTCAAGCAGCACCTGAGCCAGGATCGGGCCACGACCACAGCTGAGCTGGAACAGGCACAGAGGCAAGCACAGCCTGCAGGCTGGATGGCCAGGATGTTGTTCCCCCAATCCGTTGTACATTGCTCTGCATCATGATGGCCTCTGGACCACATTCCTTTTCCTTGTAGTTTCTCCCTTACACAGGCAGTTTGGGGAAGCTGCCTTGCACATGCAAAGCCTTACCCCTTATTGCTGGAGTGTTGTGGGAGCACAGCTGTTTCTCCCTGCCAGAGATCCCTTCTCTGCACTGTGGGGCCCTGTGCAACACCTGACACTCATATGGCTACTGACCAAGAGTGACTCAGCTCAAGGATTGTATCAACCCAAAAAGGAGGCTCCCAGAGCTCTGCTGTGGAGCTGTGAGGGGACTGTTGCACTTTTCTACCTTCACTGCAGCTGACTGATCTAGTGTAACTGTGCTTCTCTTCCCTCTCCTCAGGCGCCGAGCCTGCCAGTTGGAAGAAGGAGATGTAGGTACCATGCACCCACTCTTCAGTCAAACCTGCCAGCAGTGGATGGCATTCATGAACCACTTGGGTATGTCTTTCAAGTCCCAGCTCCTCCACATGGGCTGGGAGTGGGCCTTTGTACCCAGATGCTCTCAGGACAAGTCCTCTTATAGCAGCATTCTTTCTCATTCCTTGCTGGTCCTAGTTACACACCCTGTCTCTCCCCAAACCTCGCCAGAGTCACATTGGTCTCTGGGCCAGCATCAGCATTAGAAAGCTGTGGCAGGAGGCCTGGCATGTGCCTGTGCATCAGAACGAACCTTCTAAGGCCTGTGGTTATGTCTGCCATGCTCCAAGGCCAGGGCTTGCTGAACTTGCCTGCAGCTGCTTTGGACAGATTTGGACTCCAGCAACCAGCTGTGGTAGTGCTTTAGCTCCCAGATGTAGCAGGGATGGAGGATCTGAGCCTCTGCAACATGCTCTGGGACTGTGAAGTTGCATGGGTGACCCTCTTGCAGGCAGGGAGGGAGAGGAGGAGCACCCTTCAGATGCAGGGATTTGGGGCTGTATGGCTGCCATGTTGCTACTTTCTGGTTACCTTTCACTTTGGTGTTTGTACATCCTCCCACATTCCTGATGGCAAGGTAGAGCTCTCCTCTTCCTCTGGTGAGGAGTAAGCCAGGGAACAAGGAATAAGTGGGGGAATAAAGTGGTGTGCTCAGAGCATACAGGGTGTTTGGTCCAGGTCCCACTTTGGGCCAGAACCTGAAACCAGGGGTTATTTCAGGCTTCATCTTCTCGTCCATGTAAAGTTCTTGTTCTCCAGCTCTGCCTGCCTCAGGCCCTTAGCCCTCTCCACTGCTCATGTGGGCAGGATGTGGCTCTGGGGCAGCTTGGCACCTTGTCCTACAGTACATCTTCCATGCAGGGTGCCCGTCGGTGCAGCAATGCTCCTTGGAGATGGTTTCTCGTTTCCTCCTGTCCTCCATCCTAGTGGAAGTGGTGAACCTGGTCACTGCCCTGGCAAGTGACACCACTGTCAAAGTGTTTGAGCAGATCTGGTGAGTTACGCGATTCACGGGTGGCTGTTTAGCACCAGCAGGTGTTGCTCAGCTGTACTTCTACTGCCACAGGTCTGCTTGGCAGCCACCTTTTGGGCTTTTCTTTGCAGCTACCATCGGGGCACCGCCTTCCTGCCCTATAAGTCTGGTCAGAGTGCCAGCCCTTGCCCTGGAGTCATCAGGCACTTTGTCCTGCTGGGACGCAACTTCCAGCAGTGGCGTTGCAGCACAGAACAGGGTGAGTGCCTGGCCATGGTCCCTGGGTCTGTGCTGGGGTCTTTTGGGGGGGACATCAATGAATGGGGATCCCCTCTTTACTGGGAGAGACTGCTTGTGCCCAGAGGTGGGCAGTGGGTTGTCTGGTTTTGCCTTCTGAGACCTTACTTTTGAATGTGCTTGTGACAGCTTATTTCAAGATGAACTGAGCAGTACTGTGGCAAAACATCCTGTCATGACATCTTAACTGGATGGTGGGACATAAGTGGGATGAACCAGTACTGAGGGTCATAACTGTGGCTTCTTCCAGTTCACAAAGGGCT
Organism: Vidua chalybeata; assembly: GCF_026979565.1. Classification (NCBI taxonomy): domain Eukaryota; kingdom Metazoa; phylum Chordata; class Aves; order Passeriformes; family Viduidae; genus Vidua; species Vidua chalybeata. Next base: position 15,657,830 of record NC_071538.1, on the reverse strand, counting down.
CCAGCGCTTTGAGGCCATGGAATTCAGCTCAGCAGAGAGAGGCTCTGATCCCAGCCTTGTTGGTCGAGGCCTGGTGCCCCGGCAAAGGTTCCTCTTCATGGAGATCATTGACAAAAAGGTAGTAATGGTTGTGGCTGTTAACAGGGGACTGTAACTGAGCTGTTGCCGTTCTCCCTGTTCCAGCCTGTCATCTGAAACTGGCTGCAGCAAGTACCACCAGAACGCCTGGGGCAGCCTGTGCCACCATGCAGGCTCTCTCTGAGCATGTCCTTAAATCTTCCTCTCGTTCCTCTCTCTCCAGCTGACGCTCTACACTTACAACTGGTCCCCAGACCTGGGGGCCAACTTGAACTGCTCCCTGACACGCCTGCTGCAGTGGCAGAATGCCCGGTCCCACATTGTGCACTGCCTGATCAGCCAAAAGATGGGACTCTTCCACCACCACTGCTTCATGGACACACCATGGCATGAGGACAGCAAGCAGGTAGGGCACCACTCCAGGCAGGGCAGTCCTTTCTTCAGGAAGGGCATTGGCAGTCTGGGGGTCTGAGGAGGCTTGCAAGCACCTTTTGTGTGCTGATTGGCAGGGCATCCTCAGACATTCACATGTCCAACTTGACCATTTCCATCCAGACTGTTGCCCTGCTCTTGGAGACAGGTGGAAAGAGAAGCCAGGTCCTTTTGCTGGCAGCTCTTATTGGTGACTGAATTACTTAGGGTGGAGGCTGACGAATGGGCTTCCCACTTCACATTAGAGCCATAGTGGGCCCAGGCATGCTCTTTTTGGAACTGGTAGTGAAAAAGGCTAACACAGATCTCAGCAGATAGCCAGAACTGGATTTACTCTGGGGGTTCTTGCTCCAGAGCTGGCAGTAAGGAGGCTTTCATGGCTGTGTCTGTTTGCTTAGGAGCCAAATCCTTTCCTGAACTCCACTTTGGAGGTGGATGCTCTGATCCGGAGCCCATGTCCCCCACCCAGCAAGGAGCAAGGCCGGCTGAGCAGCTCTGCCCGCAGTCTCCCATCCCTGCACTTCCATCCCGACGTGGTGCCCTTTGATGAAGCTCTGAGGGATGTCACCACCATCAGGCGCTTACCCCATGGGCCTGACTTGGGACCTTTTGACCCTGTGGCTCGGCATGGGGCCCAGTTCCTGGAAATTAAAAGCATGGAGAGGAAAGGTAAAGCAAGGGGGCTGGTATCATGGGAGCCTGCCTAATCAGAGCAGAACAAGAGTTTTGTCAGGGGACAGTTCTCTGTGGGAATGGGTTATGGTCTCTTCAGGGTGGGAGTGAAGGAGAGTAGCAATACTTGGGGCTGTGGCTTGATGCTCTTGTGACTGCTTTCTTTCCTTCAGAACTGGAGAAACAGATGAAGATTGAAAACCTCTTTGTCACCTGGCAGCAGAGATCGGCTCAGTCCAACATGCCTATCAGTGTGAGTGCAGCCTGGACAGGTGGTGGGCTGGGCCTTCTTACAGCATGCTGGGAGCACCAGCAAAGGGGAGCACTGCGGCTCCGAGCAGGGTGTGTGGTGGGGATGGTGCTAGGCAGTGGAGTAGTGGTCTCTGCTTGAACTTTTGGGGTTGCAGGGCTCTGAACCATGTTTGGGCATGTGGCCTCACTGCCCAGCACTGGAAAGGCTGTAAAGCAGGGGATTCCCCCGGTTATCTCCATTTGAGCAGCATTGCAGTGTCATGAACAGCTTGTTCCCAGCCTCGGTGAGGGGTGTGTGCTGTAACTATGCTCCTCTCATGTTGTGCAGCTGGCAGACCTGGAGACTCTGAAGCAGTCCTCACGCCTGGTTCACTACTGTGCCACCCCCTTGCTCTTTGACCCGGCCTTCCGGCAGCAAATCCAGACTGACCAGCTGGGCAAGGTCGAGGGGAAGGTGAGTGTCAGCAAGCACCAGTGGGGTCGGGCTTTGTGCACAGGGACAAAGGAGCTGCCTTTTCCCAAGACAGGGCTGCTCTGGCCTTACTCCTAAAATAAAGGATGAATTTGAATGCTGTAGGTTGGAGACTGAGAAAATCCTTGGGTCCTCAAAGCTTTTCTCCTGCAGCCACACTATCCCTGGAGAAGACTGATTTCCTTTTCTACCCAAGGAATTCAGGGCTGAGTCTGGAGAAGCCATCAAGGGCACTGTCTGGTACTGGTCTGTTAAGGAAGCAAAACTTCCCTTATGCATTCAGCAGCCAGACCTGGTAAGCCTTTTCTGGACCCAACAAATAGCCAAAACAATTGAAGGCAAACCAGCTGAATCCTGAGCAGGTTGCAACCTTACAGACTAACCAGTGCAGATCCCATACTGGCTGTTCACAGTCTGTATGTGTGTCAGAAGGGAAGAACAGGCTATTGTAATGTATCAGAATGTCAAAAGGGTTTTGACAGTCTTTAAGCAGAAGTTGCTACAGAAATTGAACACTCACAGATGAAAGGTAAGGCATCATCCCAGAATGAAAACTTCACTTTGTTTTTGGAACAGAGCAAAATGGAAATTGGTTATTGAATTTGAAGAGCCTCGCAGCAGGGGTTTCAAGGTGCTGTATTGGTTTCTATATCTGCAGGTTATTTATTGGGACATATGAGTTGCCAGACTTGGCAGTGCTGGAGGGCTGTTCAGATTGGTCAGAACAGAAAAAGGATGCAAGGAACTCAAGAGGCACCTGAGTAGCCTGTGAAATGAGAGCTTTTGTGGGAGCTGGGATCTGTTTCACAGTAAAACACAACAATGTGGAGAGAAATTTGAACCCTCTTGTATTGTACACTCACTGCAGAGCCTGTACAGAGCACACATCTCAGTGGTTTCTTCAATTTGTGAACAGCTGGGTGCAGCAGACACTGGTTAGAGTACATCAGAAAAGGGTGTTAGTATAATGGGTAATATTCTAATAAATTTCTAAAATACTAGTGTATTAATGTCTTCATCTGGCCAGTAAGTGGCAAAAGCACTGAAGTGGAGAGACTTGGAGAAGGTCAGAGAGTAGCTGGAGAGATGCCAGGTAAAGAGACATCTCTTGTGGTTGGTGGAGCAGATAGGCAGAAAGCCAGGTAGAAACTTATAACAGAACTGCAGGCTTAAAGTAGAGAGATCAAAAAAAGAAACCTTAGTCTCTCTCAGCACATAGAAAAGGAGTATTCAAGACATCAGAAGGAGAACTGACTGTTTAGAAGGAAACACTTTTTCAGTGCTACTGAACTGCTAGGAAATCCTGAGAAGTCAGCAGGATTCATAAGGGGATTGGACTCTTACCATGGCAATAGGAGCTAAAGCTCTGAGCTTTGCATGAACCAGTTGTGAGCCACTAACACTTTGTGGAAGCTGTTCTGGGGGAGGTAGCAGGTTCCTGCAGGTTATTGCAGCGCTGTTAGGTCAGTGCATGGCTGGGGAGATCTTGGATTTTGCATTTTGGTGCATGCACCGGGACAGTGCTTGGACAACCAGATCTTAGTGCTCTCTGGCAGAGAGAGATCTACCTTTTGCTTGACCAGGGCACCTGGTGTCCTCTGCTGGGGCCAGTCAGAGCAGATCTCCTTTCTCTTGCAGAAGCGCCACCGCTCCAATGACTCTACAGCTTCAGGGAGGGACCGCAGCCACAGCTGTGACTCAGCAGATGCACTGCCCTGCAAGGTGAAGGAGGAGCCGTGGCTGCAGGAGATGTGCAATGCCTTCCTGCAGCAGTACATCCAGTACCTGCAGAGCATGGGCTTCATTCTGGTCCAGGTGCGGCCACCCTCACCTACCACTCGCAGGTCAGTGACGTGCTGGGGACCCTGGTGTTGGAGAAGAGCCAACACGCTGAGCTGTGCCCTGGTTTGACACAATAGGTCTTGGCTCCCTGCTTAGGGCTGTCCCTGCTCTCATTTCCAGTAGCACAAGCCGGATCCGAGCTCTGGCAGCAATGGGAGTGGAGGGTAGAGGGTCCTTTTCCTACACAAAGCCAAAATCGGAGGGAAGTCCAAAGGTGAGTGCATTTCTGTTCCAAGGGTGGAACTGAGATGGAAGTCAGGCTGTGGAGTGGGCCAGTTCTGGTTGGCTTTTGAAATTGTTTCAGGCAGAAAGGAGGTGGGAGGGCAGAGAAAGCATCAAAGCCAGCCTGTCTAGACCAGCACCATCTTTGAGAGTTTGAATGCAATGAGATCTCTTTGCCCTCCTGCATGACTTCCTGCAGGCCTCAGAGCCCTTTCCTGGCACTAGGTGGAACCAGGGCAAATATCAAAAGACTGGTAACAGCTTGGAGGGGCTCAGAAGAAGATGACCTAGGGCAAGGATAGCTGCTTTTGGGTGAGATTCTGAAGGATTACCTGTCAGAGAATCTTCAGCATCTATGCTTAAGGGCAACTCTAGGGCAGAAGGGTCTTTAGTTAGCATGAGATGAATGCAGAAGTTAAAGAGGTTAGAGAAGATAAGCCTGGAATAGCTCTACTGTGAGAGCAGGCTGAGGTTCCTCATGTATAAAGAAGTGGCAGCTAGGGAGGAACAAGCCAGAGCTCTACAATATTGCAGCTAAGGGATTGACCCTTTCCTGTCTTATTCAATACAACACCTAGAGACCATCAAATGAAAGTATTTGGAGCCAGTTTTAAAACTAAGGAGAGTGTTTCTTTGAGCAGCGGGTTTTGTGAACATAAAAGGTTTTGTGAATACATGAGTTTTGTGAATCCACTGGAATCTCTAGCTAAGTAGAAACTACCCATGGCTTGTGGAATCACCCAGGGATGATGGGAGCATGTAGCATTTACTCACCCTTTTCTGACACTTTATTGGCACCTGCCTTTGGCTGATGTTGGTGCAGGACTGTGGGTAAGACAACACCTTGCAGATAAAACGAGAAGAGAGCAAACTGCTGAGCAAGTTAAGAGGGAGCAAATGAATTAGCTGGCAGCTAAACTCAGAATTTGAGACAGGATGTCTCTGATAGCTGCTTTATCAGGCAGGCACAACAGTCTGGGAACACCAAAGCAGGGAGTGAGGTTCCATGGACACTCGTTCCTTGGCTCAGTGTCCCACACTCTAGAGACACCTTGTCTTGAGCAAGCAGGAGGTGAAGGGATCAATGTGCCTGGTGTATTCTCTCAAAGGCTGTTTATTAGATTTGTTAGGATTCTTTTCACTGTCAGCTCTGCCATATCTCCTCTCTTCTCTCCAGTGAGATTGCTCAGTTGATGAGACCTCTATTTCCACCACTGCCACAGAGCATTGTGGCAGCTTCACACCCTTGTGAGCCAGAGAATCTCTTCAGCTTTGTCCTTCTCTTCCCAGAGCACAAACCCTGCTGTTGCCACCTACCATCTACAGAGAGCTCTTCCAGGTGGGATTGTGCTGATGGAGTTGGCCTTCCAGGTAAGAAAGAACAAGAAACAAAGTACTATCTCTAGGGGATCTTCAAGGACAGTGCTCAGAGGTGACAAAGGGAGTGATGAGGAGCGCAGCAGGGACATTTGATTCTTCATTTGTCCTGTCCTGCTTATTCTGTGGTCCTGAAAGATTGGGATCAGCTGGAGATGATTCTGCAGGGCTCAGAGCAGCAAGAGTTGCCTGGAGGAATGATAATGAAGAGCTCAGCACCAGTTAGGGTGCTCTGTGCTCAGCCACCTGTTGGCTGGTCTGGCTTGGTTCAGACAAGAGGTGAGACAGCACTTGGGGTGAGAGTGTCTGGGCCCCAGCCCAAGTGTGAAGTGTGGGGGCTGTGCTCCTTCCCTGGAGGGGCCCAAGGCTGTGCTGTGCTTTGCTCACATGCTCTCTCCTCCAGGGCTGTTATTTCTGTGTGAAGCAATACGCGCTGGAGTGCTCACGCATCCCCATGGGCCAGTCTGTGAACTCTCAGGTAATGGCTTTGCAGGCACAGCTGGTGCTCCTCAGGATCAGGGGATGCTTTGTGGGGAGGAGTGATCATCTCTGAACATAGTGGGTATTTCAGGTATAGCAAGTTCTGGAAGCCTCTTATCCTTCCTCATGGAAAAGCAGAGCCTCATAGAGCTTTCTGCAGCCACGTGCCCTCCATGGCACTGCTTGAGCAGAGCTGGATTGCACTAAAAGGAGGGGGGAGGTTTGGCAAGAGGATGACTCATGTCGTAGCTTGGGGAGTAAGACAGAGTAGACTGGGGAGGAATAGGAGTAATTCTGGCAAAGATGCCTACTCCAAGGAAAGTCAGTGCATGGGTCTCTGCTTCCCTTGGAACAAGAAGGAAGTGGAATTGGAACAGGTATCTGTGAACATGATTCCTGCCCTTTGCTAAAGGAGATTACTTTCTGCACCAGAAAGGTTCTTTTATACCTCTGTGCCTTGCTCTACAACACTCGGGCTGCCTTCTCCCTTCTCCTTTGTAGGGTCAGGGTGTCTGCTGCCTTTCTCAAGGGCACTGGCTGTCTGTGTAGAGGCTGGCCAGCTCCAGGCTGTCTGAGACAGGAGGCATGCATGACCATACTGTCCTTTCCAAGGGAGTTCTGTAGCAAGGCTGCATCTTAGATATGCCAGGAGTGTCTCTCCTAAGATTAGAGCCTTACAGGACCTTGTCTGCAGATTTGCTGAGCTTTCTTTCCTGGAAAGCTTGCACATGCACAGGGCAGTGTTATGTGGCTGCATCCTGCTCTGATGCTGGGGCAGCTGCACTGGCTGTGCCATGCCTTGTCAGCAGGGCTTTGCAGGAGCGTGTGAGGTGCCTGGTAGCACTCCTGCCTTGACTGCCTGTCCCTCCACAGCTCTCTATGCTCTTCACGGAGGAGTGTGACAAGGTGCGGGACCTCATGCACGTGCATTCCTTCAGCTACGACTTCCACTTGCGCATAGTCCACCAGTATCTGCTGGGCTCCCACATGACTCTCCGCCAAGGCTACCATCTCACCAGCTTCCTGGAGGATTTCATTGCCCATCACTCTGACATCCCCAAATTTGGCCGTAATCATGTTTTCCAAGGTATGTAGGTCAATATATGATCAGTCTGGGATTGATCACCAGCACAACTTGGCAAAAGTCCTCTACAAATAAATCTTCCTGACCTTTGGAGTATTCAGGGAGATGACAGGGTGAGGGTGATAGGAGAGTCTGAGCTCCAGGGAAAGTCCTTGTTGCCCTCTTGTGGAAGGGGCAGGTTGGTTGCAGTGTCTCCTGTGATAGCAATATATTTTTCCACTAGGCACGCTGGCCCTGCCCACCAACATGATCACTGCACACCAGCTGTACAACTACATCGCTGACCACGCCAACACCTACCACATGAAACCCCTGCGCATGGCCCGACCGGCCACGGGCAATGACAGCAAGAAGGGAACACCAGGCACAGAGCAGAATGAATATGCACTGGTCTCTATTTGGAACAGGTGAGTGCATCTGCTGCAGGTTCCTGGAGCTGCTGGAGATTGGTGGCAACCTGCCAGTCCTGGGGACACTGCCCCAAGGTGCCAGCAAAGCTGACTGTTCTTTACAGTGCCAGACAGCAGTTCTGGACAATCCTTCTGAGATGGCCAACAGGGGTGGTGTATATGTGTGCAGCTGCATTTGACATTTCCCATGGCACTTCTGAGGAGTCCTGCTGTGTGGAATTCCCCATGTCCAACAGTTCTGTTGTGATCGGGAGCCCTGGGAGAACAAAGTGAGGCTTCCTTCATACTGATGTGCTTTTTTATCCCAGCTCGGGCTCCTACAAGGATTCTGAAGGTCTGCGTCATCACGATGACTTCGATGTGTCCCTCCTGGTTTGTCACAGTGCTGCACCATTTGAGGAGCAGAGCGAGGCAGAGAGACGCATGCTCCGGTGAGCACTGGGGGCCAGTGACAGCAAAGCTTCCTAGCTGGTGAGGAGGGCTCTGGGAGGGACTGGTTCTGTCTGGAATAGCACAGGCAGAGTTGTTGGTGTCTGGGGAGGATCATTGTGAGAACCTGGGCAGAGAACCATCCTTTCTGGCAGGGACAGAGGGGCCTGTGGCTCATTTGCAGTGCAGCTGAGAGGGGAGCAGCCCTTCCCCAGGTCACAAGTGTCTCGTTGCTCCCAGGTTGCGTTTCTACGTCATCATGACAAGCCAGCGGGAGCTCTTTCCGCGGCTCACGGCCGACATGCGCCGCTTCAAGAAGCTGCCGCGCTTGCAGCGGGAAGTGCTGGAGCCTGTGGTAGGCCGGGCGGCCTGGGAGGCAGCGGAGCCGGAGCCGAGCCTGGGCCGGCAGCCGGCAGCAGAGCGGGAGCTGTGGCAGGACGTGGAGGACAGCAGCGAGTTCTATGCAGGGGGCACGCAGGTCAAACTGGGGCCAGGGCTCTTCTACACCTCTCCGCTCTTCCCCTTGCTGGCCTCTGAGGTGGCCTCAGCCCAGAAGCAGCTCAGCAGCATGGTGCAGCTGGCCAAGTGCCACTGCCGCAGGGACAACCTCTGGAAGCGCCTTTTCCTTCTGGAGCCTCTGGCTTCTGACAAGCTGAAGCTGGGCAAGCTCTCATTGGTGGAGCTGGAGGAGCTGCTCGATGCTGTGCATGGGAAATCCATTGCAGATGTCGACCCTCAGCTGGTGAGCAGCAGGGATGGGAGCACAGCAGCTGCTGTTCTCTTCTGGAGATAGAATGGGGTGCTAGGTGAAGGGGCCTGCAATGTACATCTCTTCCTGCTTGGTGGGAAGGTAGAGGCAGGAACACAGCTCCTAGCTGGCAGGGGAAGGGGGAGACTGCATGGACCTGTCTATAGGGAATGAACAGCCCTCAGTCAGCATCAGGGCTGTGAAGGTTGCATCTGATTTGGGGTCTGAAGGCTGCTGTAGCATTATGGCTGCTGGTGCTATGGCTAGAGGGAGGCTGAAGATCAGGCCTTTTCTGTGCCTTCAGGAATGCTTCCTCACCATGACAGTCTCCTGGTACCAGAGCCTCATCAAGGTGCTGTTGAGCCGCTTTCCCCAGAGCTGTCGGCACTTCCACAATGCTGAAACCGGCACCCAGTATCTGGTAAGACACAGCCCACTGCCCACCTGCAGCCTCTGTCCCTGTGTCCCTGTCCTGAGTTCTGTACTGGCTCCTTTCTAACGTGCTCTGTGACTCTCCTGACAGGTTGTGCTCAACCAGAAGTTCACAGATTGCTTTGTTCTTGTGTTTCTTGATTCTCATTCAGGAAAAACGGTGAGTCCTTGGGAGCAGAACAACATCTATGTTGGCTCAGGCCAAGAATCTGTCTAGATTGACCCAGCAGTGGCCAAGGGCAGGTGTGCATGAGAACATGACCAGGTCAAGAAGCTTGTAATGCTTCTCCTAAATACTGTCCCAGCATGTGAAAATCTGTAGCTTAGGCCCATATTGGACTAGAAGTGGCCTTTGCATTTATTTAATAGCCCTCCACAGCTTTATTTCCTTTGGGTAATTTCTGGTATTCTTGATTTCCCCTGATTTGCAGCTCCGTCAGGCAGTTGCAGTCTAGGTGAAGAACTCCCTTGGCTTATTTTTGAAACTCTTACTGTTCTTTCCATGTGATGTCCCTTTGTTCTTGTATTAGGAAAGAGTGAACACTTGATCCTCTTTTCCTTCACAGGATTGCTTTTGGATCATTTTCTCAGCTGTCTCTCTATCCAGGCTAAGCAGTCCTTCTGTATTCAGTCCAAAGTCAGATCCCTCTGGGTCTGGCTGGGAGGGGTCACCAATGCTGTGGGCTGCTCCTGCCTGGGCAGAAAGAAAGGGTACCTGCACTGTCAGGGTCCTAGCAAACCTGCAAGGGCCTTTGCCTTCACTGAACTTGAGGGCAAAAGTACTTTGCTTTCAGCTGTGCTCCCAGGCAGGGTACAGGATGGGTCAGAGGAAATGCAGCTCCATGTGAGAGTAGGGGATCTACAAGAGGCTTCAGTGCACAATAAGGCTTCTGCAGAGACTGCAGAGTAACTGATGCCATATAAAATAAATCATGCTCCATCTGAAAAGCAGGTAGGGGAGACAGAAGAGGTGGTGTTTGCTGGAAGGCTGCTCAGAGCCTCCGGCCACCTGATGGTCATAGTGTCACCTTGTGGTCATTGATATGATAAACCCAGAAACTCCATCCCCTCTCCCAATGACTTTCATTTTGTAACAGAAATCCTTTGTTTTCATAACATTGTATTTTGTGCTTAGCATTCATCCCATTCTTGTGGCCTCTCAAAACTCTCTCAGAGCTTTTTTTTTGCATTATCCCAATCCCCTTTTGTATTAGTGCCTCAAATTTTATCAGCATACTCCTCATCTTTATACCAGACTTGTTAAAGTACTAGGCAGTGTGAGTTCCAAAGCCTGTCCTGAAGGAACTCTATCTGTAACCTCTCTCCATGTACCTTTTCAGCACTGCTGTGTTCTAATCTTATAATTTTTGAGTTAATTCCTATCTTTTCAGCTTACCTAAATTTCCCATGTGACACCACATCAAATCCATCCTGAATCTCAGATAAGATGTACCATGATTCCTTTGTCTAGAAATATTACCTTATCAAAGAGAATTTTAGCATTAGCACATCACTTTGGTAACACTGAGCTGCATTTCCCTCATGGTTCTGTCTCCCCCAGTCTGCTCCAAAGCTTGCATGCTGCTGGAGCTGGGCTCACAAATAACTTCCTTTCTCCTCCTAAATGGTGGTGGTACATTTGCTGTTTTGTAGTTACACAGCTCTTCTCATGGCTTTATCAGTTTGTAAAGGACCCTGGCTACTGGATGTGCTGCATTTCAACTCTGGAGAACATCCTGTCCCTGTGTCTTGCCTCCATGACACTGATCTGAGTACACTGAGTCACATTTTTGTTCTGCTTCAGCTCCTGCAACCTCTGTCTGCTCCCCATTTCTCTCTTTTCAGTACAGTCACTAGTCAGAGTGGAGCAGGCAGCATTTATTTTTAGGATTGCGGTAATTACATTTAATCTCCTCCCCATCCCCATTTGTTGCACTCCTACTCTTTCCTTTAGAAGAAGAAATTTCCCTCTTAATTTCCCTGGAAGCTCCTGTTATTGTGGAGGCAGTAGGATCCCCTCCTCTCCTGTGGCTGCTGCCAGGACTGGTGTAACTGCAGATGCACGAGAGCTGGGACAGAGTGGGCAAGTCCTTGCACTGAATTTCCAGCAGAAAAATTGGGAGGAAGCTCAAACATGCTCTGTCACAGGAAGAGGCACTAGCTTAGCGCCTTTGACATTTTAGGACTTCTCCCAGTATTTGCCTAACACTGCCAAAAAAGTGTCCACACACCTCGGCTAGGGACTGCACAGTGCTTGTCTGCAGCCTGTTCCCTGACCCTCTCCTCCCTCTTGGCAGAGCCTCACTGTGGTTTTCCGAGAGCCGTTCCCAGTGCAGCCCCAGAACAGCGAGAGTCCTCTGCCACAGCTGGTGTCTACATACCATCACCTGGAGTCAGTGATCAACACTGCCTGCTTCAACCTGTGGACAGGCCTGCTCTAGCACCGGCACCCAAGTCCTGGAGCAACGCCTATTCCGACCTCGGCACGGCCGTGCCATTGGTGACCATGGGGAAGAGCAGGTCTCTGGGGGGACCTGTGCGTGGGCACTGCAGGCAGTGCTGCCAGTAGCACACATGGCTACTGGCCTGAGGAGCCTGGGGATGTGCAGCTCATCGCTGCCTGGGTGGTGTGGCCCTTGTGTGCTGTTTTCAGTGGGTTTGATACTGAATGGTCTTGAACCAAACAGCAAGGGCAGGAACTTGGCTGCAGCAGAACAACTCTCAGGGACGTGGCTTTGGCATCCATAGGTGAGTTCTGCTGGAAGGCACTGAGGAGTGTGCACGGCACCATCTTCTGCCCAGGGCAGCACTGCACAGTGCTCTGGCTTTAGGAGGAAAGGCTGCTGAGTGCAGGACTGCCTGACTGGCAGTGAGGACAACTGCTTCTGGCCTTTTGCTTTCCTTGGGAGAGCATGAATGGGACAGGAAGGGTAAACTGGATCACAGGAAGGTTTTATGGAGGTGTATATTTGAGCCATTGGTCTATCTGTGAAATAAACTGAACCAGATCCCTGCTCAGTTGCTGTAGGCTGTGGAAGGCTGCCTGTGGAGGATGCAGAGCAGCCCTGGCTACTGGGCTGGCTGGGTTTGCTCTGGAATCTTACACTTGCTCCAGAGCAGGAGCAGCAGGACAGTCAGCCTTGAATATCCATGTGCAGGCAGCCTGTTACCTTGGATCAGACAGCCAGGAGACTGCTTGCTTCACTTGCAGTCCTGCTGCAGAGTCACAGCCCTGCTGCCAGTGCTGGACATTGGCAACAGCCTTGGGAACTTCAGTATCTGGAAGTCCAAAGTGTTCTTTCCACAACTTCAGGCACCAGCTGGAAAGCTCCCCTCATTGGGGAGACTGGAAACCTCTCCCTGGACACCCCTGCAGACTGGAAGCAAAAGTTTTCTCTGTACCTGAAGTCACCTACGCCTGAGCCATCACTAAATTGAACACACTACAGGTGGTACTCCTGTAGATGAGGGTCCAACAGCTTGGGCTGGCCCAGTAGAGCCTGGGGAAGAGGAATGATATAGATGCTCCTAATCTCATTCTAGGAAATCATCCCACCCACCACACTCCCCTAGTCCTAGAGAAGACACATGCTCCTCTGTTAAGCCATTGCTTTGTCTTTTATTCTCATGGTTTTCTAGTTTTACTTGGCTGCCTTGCTGGTCCCACCGTGCTGCAGCCCTCGGCTTTCCCAGTAGGATCGCAGCCAGCCCAGACCTTCCAGGGTGTCTCCTGCAGTGACAGACAAGGTCTCCTGCTGCAGCTGGAGAAGCTGGAGCAGCTTCTGTTCAGGACACAGCCTTCATCCCCAGGTAGGGATGACACCCTGTGCCTCCCAGGACCTGCCTATCTTTGCACAGTACGCAGCCAGCTGGCCTGTGCTTGGACCTGCAGGCCTACTCACCCTTCGGAGCATACTCGCACCCCACATAGCCAGTGTAGCCAAGGGACTCCAGGAGCTCGAAGATGTAGGGGAAGTTCAGCTCCCCAGGGCTATCGGGCTCGTGCCGCCCTGGTACCTGTGCAATCTGGATATGACCTAGGAAGGGAAGAGGAGGGGCCATGCCCAAGGCAGCCCTGCCTGCAGCCTTCTTTGGCCATGAGACAAGGTGAGCCAAGAGCAGCCCCACACCCCCAGCCAGCTACTGCAGAGCCTGGAGTAGGAGGGCCCCCTCTCAAAGCCACTCCCCAGCGGTCCAGGCGCAGGGTGTTACCGATGAGTGGGAGGTATGTCTCCAGGTTGCGTGACAAATTGCCATCCATGATCTGGCAGTGAAAAAGGTCCTGGGGGCAAGAGAGGAAAATGGAGGGTGCAGCTAGTCAGCAGTGAGCAATTAAGGACAGCTGTGCTATGGTCCCTGTCCAGTGTCCCCAGGAGGGTATAACAAGCCCATGGCCACCAGAAGTCCTTTGTGGACCTGTGCAAGTTTCTCTCATGGAGAGCTTCAATGCTGACTCACCAGCTGCAGCTTCAGGTTGGGCCGTCCCACTTTCTCCAGGATGGCAGCAGCTAAGGGGGCAAGAAATGAGAAACGATTGCCCCCAAGGTGGAAGCTTTGCAGAGAAGCCCCAGGACCCCCTTTATCAACTGTGGAGATCCTTCTCTGAAGGAGACTCTTGTTGTCTGGTTTACCTTGCTGTGGGGTGTTCAGATAGTAGCGAGGGTCAGTGATACGGTTGTTAATAGGCTCCAACAGTCCAATCATGTCTTCCTGTAACACAGTAACATCACCCTGCGGATGGGGTCATCTCTGCAGCAGGAAGCATAACTTCCCCATGCCAGGCTGGGTATCCTAAGAGCTGCACACTCAAAGCAGGACCCATTCCCCACTTACTTGGGACAGGAGGTCAGCAGTGTATCTGAGATTCTCAATGAAGGTGGTTTCCATCTCACCTGCCACTGCAGCCCGGTCTGTGCCCAAGGGAACCCGCCCAGCCATCACATGAATCCTACAGGCACAGAAAAATAATCACAGGCAACAACTGCGAGCAGCTGGCCTGATCTAATACACCTTCCTCTGCTGATGGAAAAGGGGGCCAGGCTGGGGGAAGACACAGAAAGGGGTAAGAAGAGCCATCTCTCCTGCAGAAGGCACAACAGCAGCCAACGAGCTGCCAGCCAGGACACAAATATGCACCATTCCACCTCAATGCACAGAGGAATGACTTTGAACTTTTTGCCTGACAAATCACAGACCTTGCTTCTTCTCTCTTTTGTTAACTGCCTTCAGTTCTTTCACCCTGACTCTGGAGCTTTCTTGGGCTCTTGCTCCTTGGGGAGCCCCAAACCAGCATGCTGGGCAACTGGCATGCTGCTTCTGCCAGGGGCCTGCCCTATGTGTGGTGTCACTGCTTGCTGGCTGCGACATGCTAGACTGCCCTGCCATGAAGACCTCAAGCGCCAGGCCATCTTCAGCCACTACGGGGGGAAGGCACACAGTAGAAACAAAAACCTTTTCAATGTGCCTGTACCAGTGTGCAAATGGTGCTGGGCAGCCTCTGGGCTGCCTAGCCCATGCCCTCCACAGGGCTTTGGACTGAGTTGCAACAGGAAAGAATGGTGCAAAGTAAGTGGAATAAAAGGGCCCTGTTGGTTTGCTGAAGGGAGCTGTGCCAGGCTAATTGCATCTTTTATGGTGTCTCTGCTGTGCTGGAGTCAGCGTGGCCTCAATAAAGCAACTGTTGTGGTGTCCTGGTGGAAACGATTGGTGCAGTTGAGGAGGAAAAAGGGAGGATTATCCTGAGGACTGTTGTGTGGAGGTGGGAACAAGATCCTCTACTGCGAAGGGCGGGGTCAGGTTCGTGCCTGGCAGCTCTGGGCGCGCTCCCAGCGAGCACGCTGAGGCCGCGGCCCCGCACAGCGGGGTCTGCCCCGAGCTGGCTCCTTCCCGACACAGCCGAGCAGGAGATGCTGCCCGGGAGAGGCTCCGTGACCCGGCGGCGGCAGGCACCGCGGGGCAAAGGGCAGGCTCTGCTCGGGCGCAGCGCTGGAGCAGGAGGGTAGCAGAGGAAGCCCCCCACGGCAGCCGCGGGGCCGGGGGCGCGGCCGGAGCGGGGGTCCCGCCTCGCACCTACCTGGGGCAGCCCACAGCCCTGGCGTAGTGCACGGCCTCCTCCAGGCCTTGCCGGAAGGCTGCCTGCCGCCCTGGCACGGCCGCCAGCCCCAGCTCACCCGCCTCCTGGTCCCCTGGGAGAGAGTGGCAGGGTCGGCGGAGGGTCCTCGCTACCCCATGCACGGGGGGAGCGGCGGGACGCGGCCGTACCGGGGGGGGTGTTGAGGAGCGCGATCTGCACCCGCGCCCGCTCCGCCGCGGCCCGCAGCTCCTGGGCCGGGCAGCCCGCCGGCCAAGCTGCCTCCACCGCTCCGAACCCGGCGGCCGCCGCCGCCTCCAGCCGCGCCGGCAGCGCCGGGAGCTCCGGGAAGAGCCATGAGAGGTTGGCGGAGAAGCGCAGCGCCATGGCGGCGGGGCGGGGCGGGCCTGGGCGGTGCTCCCGCGGCCACTCCGGGCAGCGCGTCCCGCCTGGGCAGCCCCGGCCCGCCCGCGGAGCGCAGCGAGCCCCCATCGGCGGCGGCGGTGCTGGGCTCAGCCCTGCGGGCGTGCGGCGCGCCGAGGGCTCCGGGACGTGCCCGCGGCCGTGAGTGAGCGGCCCCACGCCGCAGCCCCGCGGGCAGAGGCGGCTCCGTGCCGCCTGTGACACGCGTGGGGTTCCCGGCTGCGCCTGAGGGTCTGCGGGACGGGGCCGTGCTGGGGGCGCGTGGAGCCGCGCGGCTGGAATTCACTCTGGGAAAGGAGGTTTTGCCAGGGGTTGGCCTGACACACGCGAAGTGCCCTCTTAATTGGTTTCCTGGGGAGCTTGTCTCTGACAGCGTCTCATTATGCGAGCAACGCTCTCTCCTTTTGTCCCATGCTCTGCATATTTTACCATAAAATGTTCATCTCCACTTTCTGCAGAGCTGTGGCTCAGGCGTGCAGCAGTGTGACCCCGGCGGTGCCCGGAGGCAGCCCCGCGCTCCCATTCCCCATTCCCCGCGCTCTGTGTGTCCCCAGGCACGCTCGCAGGCTGCACGGGTGGGGTGCGTGTCCTGTTCTGCCCATGCCCGGGGGCTCTGCCGTCGCTGACAGAACGGGTACCATGAGCCGTGGACATTTTGCAGCCCCTTGTGTTTCAGCTTGTTCCTGGGGGCTCCTGCCCCGTGCCGGGGAAGCCCCCCATGGTTCGACTCCTCTGTCACTGCTGCAGTAACCCTCTGCAGCCCCAGGCAACTGCAAGCCCCAGGAATTCGCTGTGCTGTGGGAGCACAGCCTGGGCAGAGGCCGGCCACAGCAACAGGTTTTTGGTGGGGGGTCAGTGCCGGGGTAGTGCCGGCGAAGGGGATAACAGTGGTGAAGCTACCCACTAAGGAGTCTCAACTCAATTAAAGCTATTGATTAATCAATTAGAAGAGGCTTGACTCAACTTCTCAGTAATAGTACAAACTGTCAATTGCAGGGAGTGGCATCCATGTCCTCGGGATGCAAAGGGGCCAAAAGACAAAAAGCCTGTTCATAGGATCCAGCACCAACCCAGCCCCGCCTCCCCACCTGTACACCAAGACCAGTGTAACCCCATGACGGCTGTGCCCTGAGCCCCATCACCCCTGCTGGCTGTCCCTCCCAGCTCCCCGGTGTTGGGGCAGGCTTTGCAGACTGATGTGACGTGGCTGGCTGCATGTATATGCCCAGCTCTCCTCCTTATCCAGCACACATGTCCCAGGACACAGACTGCTCCCTGCAGCCGCCATGCCAGGGGAGTGCTGCACCTTATACATGTCCTGTGGCCTCACTCTGTGGTGCACAGGGGTTGTCATCCTCTTCAGTGTTTTCCAGGAGGTACCTGAGTGCAGGTGGGTGGATCACAGAGCTGCACAGTCATTGGAATCCCTAGAAAGAGAGCTGGTACCTGCCTGGCCTGGGGCTGCAGCCTCACTGGGTCCTTCTACCTCAGAAAGGCATTCACTGAGGCCATGCATTGCCCTGGCAGCCCTGGTTGTATCTCCAGCTGGAGCCCCTGGCAGGGTCAAAGCCCAGGAGTCAGTGTGTGGGAGTAGGAAAGCTTTGCTGCGTGGGGGTGTCAGTGAATAACACAGAACTGAGCCCCAGCATGTGAGTGACCTGAGCAACCAGATGGGAATGCACAGAGCCCTCGTGTAAACCTGCCCTGCGATGGCAGGCGAAACTGAGGGCTCTGTGCTGAAGCATTAATAGCATCTTTATGTCTCTAGTAATATATTGCATTGATTTTCTCATGTTATAACTTCAGTTCCTGCATTGCAGGCCAGTGTTTTGTCACTTTACCTTGACAGGACGCTGAGGATTTACTCCCTGCCGTGGCACACACAGCTCTGGAGCTGTGTCTCACGCTGCTGCTGGGGCCTGTGCTCAGCTGCCTCTGTGTGAGGAGCCGGCACAATGAGCGTGGGGTCAGATGGGCTCCATATCCCCAAGGAAGATGAGGAGGGGGCCGAGTGGGGTGCTGGAGAGGGAGGGCAGCTCTGTACCAAGCATCTCTGCTGCTGCCCAGGAGTTTTATTAGCCTGAAGAAAACATAGCTTCTGCACATTTTATTGTCGAGCTGACATTTCGTTGCAGACCCAGCTCTGGCCTCTGTGATGGCTGGGACAGGGAGGTGGCAGTGCTTTGGGGTGCCCTGCGGTGCCAACAGCAGAAGCCAAGCCAGCCCCCCACCCTGAGCCCACTGAAGTGGGGACACCAGTCCTCCCAGTACCCCATAAATCTCTCATCTCATTTTGCTACAGGGCAGGTTTTATCTTTCTCCTTTATGAAAGATGTTTTAATTTAAATTGACATTTCTGTATTGTAACTGCTTATCCCAGGCTCCCAGGTGGCTCAGCTGGCCCCCTGGGGGCCATGAGGGATGAGGTGCTGTGGGCTGAGTTGTCTGGATGGTGCCATCCCACTGACACTTCTTACCCTGTCCCTCCTGGGCACCCCCAGACCTGCCCCATTCCGCCCTGCACCCTGTGGCTGTGCAAGGGAACCCAGGGCTCAGGCTGGAAGAGGGCATCCCAGGCATCCCTTCCCCCCAAGCTTTCTTCTCTCCTCTAAAGCACCCCAATATTTTGCAGCCATGTTTGGATTTTGGCTTTTATAGGGAGTATATTGTAACCTCTTTACATGTACAAAAGGGCTGGGAAAAATAATCCACATGTGACCTGGCATCTTGTGGAAGCAGCTGCAGGAGTTTTGCTTGTATTAAATCTCATGATTTTTCACCAAAGACGGGATGCAAAGGGGCCAAGAGAGAAAAAGCCTGTCCACAGGATCCAGCACCAACCCAGCCCCGCCTCCCCACCTGTACACCAAGACCAGTGTAACCCCATGACGGCTGTGCCCTGAGCCCCATCACCCCTGCTGGCTGTCCCTCCCAGCTCCCCGGTGTTGGGGCAGGCTTTGCAGAGTGATGTGACACAGCTGGCTGCATGTATATGCCCAGCTCTCCTCCTTATCCAGAATCCCACCTGAATTTCTTGGACCTCCTTGTTTTCATGGCCGTGGGCACCAGCAGTGGTTTGACTCAAGGACCTGGCAGTGAAGAGAGGTGGCAGTCCTGGTTCCTGCTGGGGACTCCTTGGTGGGATTGTCACTCTGTCAAGTCCTCCTCTGCTTACCCTGGTCAGTGCATACTGTACAGAGTTAATTTGTTAATTAGTGTCTTTCTGCTGCTGAGCCACCTGCTTTCTGCCGTTGAAGTCTGCTGTGCCCTTCAGCCACCTTACTTGCTCAGTTTCCACCTCCTAAAATGAAGAAGCTACCTTCTGCTGCTAATGATGGGGTGCAGCACGACTGTGCCACAGCTGGGGCTTGCACTGGTCCCGTGGGGTCCTCCCTCCTGGACCCCCTTTCTCCTCCTCCTATTCCTATTCTTCATCTTCCCAGACCCCCTTTCTCCTCCTCCTCTTCCTTTTCTTCATCTTTGCCTTCTTATTCTATTTCTTCTTCCTCCTCTGCTCCTTCCCCTCCATCCCTCCAGCCCCCCCATATCTCCTCCATTCCCCTGTTCCCCTATCCCCTCTGCCCTTCTGTCCCCTCCATTTTTCTGATTGCAGGCACTGCACAGCACAGGAGAGAGATGCAGGGAAAGATGGCAGTCCCTCCCAAAGCTGTGACAAAGATTCCTGCAGGATGCCTTAATGAGCACATTGTCCAGCTCAAGCCTCACTTTCTTGCAACCTCCAAAAACACATGAATATACAGAAAACTTATATACCAAGTTATGGGAAACAAAAGCCCAACCTTTGCCAACTTACAGCTATGCTTCATCAAGAAGGATTGAACTGGGTGCAAACATGATATAAATCCCAGCAGAGCCAAGTTAAGGACTGAGCGCCCCTGCCTCCCTGCAGCTCCCAGCATGGGTGGGCTTTCCATCAGCTGGCCAGGATTTTCTTGCCATTCCAAGATTTCGTAGGAAATTAATGAGGAGGCCAAATTCTCCTCCAGCTCTTGGAGGAGGCCAGGGCGGGCGGTGCCTGGGCCCGCTGAGCTGGCAGATGTTGTTTAACATTCCCGGCAGTAATTAATAGACGGTTTCATCACTCTTGTACAATTCAAGCATGTTGTCCTGCTTCTCTCCAAATACAGAGCAGAAATATTTGTTAAACGTGGCTGGTATTTTCGCCTCATCATTAGTACTCGAGCGGCTCCAGCCGCTCCAGGATTTATTGCCGTGCCAAAATTTCTTTTGGCCTCATGATGCTGCCACCATCCCTCCCTCCACTGCTGGCCCCTCCTGTCAAGAGGCTTCCTTTATCACTTTCCCTCTGATTGATGTCCTGCTGGTTGCACCCTCTCCTTTACATCATAATTATGGATTCCTCCCTTTTCCATTCATTACATAGCAGGAGGATGGGCTTTGGCCAAACCATCTCCCTGACCAGGGCACCCTGTGGAATTCAACCCAGAAAGGGTCTGCAGGGATCACTCCCACTACCCAGCACCCATGGTGGGATGCAGAGGAAGGGCTCCCCTGGGGGTGCTTCACCCCACAGTGTCCGGGTAGGCTGGTGAGGCCACCCCAAGCAATGACATATGTGGGGACACAACCTGAGTTGGGCTGGGCACAGCGTGGTGGCATCCAGCAGTGGCTTGGGAGCAGGACAGAGCTGCCTTGAGAGAAGTGGCAGCCCATTAGCCAGCATTGCTGGCACCCCAGGGAATCACTGCAAATACAAATTAATCAGAACCTCCCAGCTCATCATTAGTTATTAATAGTACATATTAGTTATTAGCTATTAGTTATTAATAGGAGCCTGCCAGCTTACCAGCAGTTCACTCACAAACAAAAGCAAGTGGGTTCCCCCCAGGAGTGCCCTGCTCATGGCACAGTGTCTGTCCCCATGCCCAGAGTGGGGTCATAGTGGGGACACAGGGAACAGGCACTCAGCAGGGCCCTAGTGGCCAAGCTGATAGGGGAAAGCAGGGCCCAGGGAAGGAAGGGGATGCTCCCACTGTGTGCCTGGCTGAGCCGAGGCTGACCAGATGCCCGGGCATCTAAGTTCAGCCCTACCCTGCCTGCAGGTGCAGAGATACTATACAGCCCAGCATCTCCAGGGCACAGCCAGCCCCTGGCTCTCACCCCCTCCCACAGCCCCATGAGACTCAGTGACCAGCCCCAGCAATACTGGCCCAGCACACTCAGCCCCGTCCACGACGCCGTGGGGCACAGGAGCCCGTCCTTGTGGCCCTCCTCCCCAGCACAGCCCGCTGCAGCCCAGTCACCATGTTAGGCCATCTCTTAATTAATCAGGCTGATTGTAATGTGTTTTTAGGGCATTAAAATTCAATTGTGGAATTCTCCGCTGGCTGGGCTCGCAATGAATACAGAAGTTTGCCTAATTAGAGCTGACATGCAGCCGGTGGGAGAACCAGACAAACAGCCCCGCCAGGGCTGCCCACCTCGGGCCCCTTGCCTCGCCCCAATACCCTCATTCCTGCCGCTGTGGGGACCAGCACCGACCACCCTCGCCGTGGGCACCCAACCCCTGCCCTGGGCACAGGGAGGGCAGCACTGCCTGGCCCTGGCATCCTTGGGGACAGCCTCATCTGTGCACCTGTGCCAAACCCCTGTCCGGGCACCAGGCAAGAGCAGAAGAGATGTTTCCTTATCGGCAGCATCAGGTCTTCGTTGTCATTACTACAGCAATTATCATCTCATTTGGAGTCTTTAGCTGCCATAATCTGTCTCTTGCACTGATTTATTCCGCAGGTCTCTTCCCCAGACGTGCAGGAGGGAAAGAGTCATCAATAAGGAGTCAACGAGCTCCATCTCCCGGGAAAGCCTCTTCCCATCCGGAGCTGAGCAGCAGTGCCCTGGGGCTGGACTGTCCTGCCGGAGCAGAGCAGGGCTGTCCACACGCAGTACATGGCTGGGACCGAACCGAAACCTGTCACTTCCCAGCACCATTGCGGAGCCGTTTCCCCCAAACCTGGTGTGTGTTGATGATTTCAGTTGCTGCTGGCACCAGCACACACGGGGCTGAACTGGCCGTGCACACACAGGTGGGCTGGGAAGCAGAGGAGGGTGGTGGACAGGTAGCCAGGGGCCACTGCATGCGGGTGCCAGAGCTCCCCGGGCGGGGTTATCGCTCCTGCCTGGCCCTGGCGTGCTCGTGCCAGCAAAGCCCTGCTCTCCCCTCCTGCTCCTCTGTCCACATCTCCATCCCTTCCAGGAGGGAGCCGTGCTGGCCGGGCACCAGGCGAGCGGGGCTGTGCTGTGGGGCTCCAAGGTGGTGCATCCCTTGGGAAGGGCCCTGCAGTGACAGGTGATGCGGTGGGAGCCATCTGCTCACACTGGCTGGCCCCACTGCCCAGGTCTCCCTGGGCATCACTCTGGGGCCGGAGAGGGGTCTCCTGAGTACTGTGAGCAGCCGCCCATCTCTCTCCATACACGGGGGACCCCGGGTGTAGGGGCTGGTGGCAGCAGTCACCCTAGCAGTCAGCAGTCACTCCTGAACACATGGAGCAGGATGTCATCCCTGCAGGGTCCCCAGGAGAGATTCTGTGTCTCCACAGCCCGTGGTGCCCATCCCTGTTCCCACCCACAATCCCTTGTTTGTAGCAGGATCCCTGAGGCAAGTGTGGTGTCAGCAGGACAAGGGGATGTGACCGGGTTTGTGCACAGGTAGGAGGTCACTGCCCGAGTCCCCACAGCACAGCTGAGCCTGGCAGTGGGGCACAGTGAATTGGGGCAGGCAGGATGGAGTTTGTTCCTCACAGCTCCATCTCCAGTCCGGTGACTCGGCTCCCATCCCACCGCTGCACCCACCACAGCTCAACCTGCCTAATGGAATCCACTTACATGCAAAATCCCCATAAAAAAGTGGTAATTAATGAAGTCCCTTTCATTACCATTATGCAAATGCGATTAATTTCAGCTGTTATGAATATGCAAATATTACAATTATGCTCTAATTGCCAATGTGTGTAAGGGAGTGGGCAGAATATCAAGTCTCAGACCAGGGCCCAGGAGCTTTGGGGTGCAGAGTCACTCCAGGATGTTTCAGGCAGGAGAGGGAAGCCCAGCTAGAGGGGCTCTACCTGCTCCTGTGGACTCAGCAGAAGTGTGTGGGAGGGCACAGGCAGCAGGGACATACGTCAGCCACTACCTGCCGGTGTCATGAATCCTGCATGGGCTCCTTCTACCCAACCCCCAGCACGCCAGGAGAGGCTCCGCAGCTCCACACTGCATCATGACCCCTAACTCCTCTGCCAGGTAAGCCTGTCCCCAACAACACTGTCCCTCCACTCCCACTTCTGTTCAGACTCACATGACAGTCACTGGGCTGCAGGGAGGAGAAGGCAGAGGAGGAAGAAGGCTACCAGGAGGGCTGGAGGCAAATGGCAGCAAATGGAGGCAGACATGTGTTCTGACCCTGCTCCCTGCCAGCTGAGGCAATGCCGGCCCTATGCCCACACCCAATGCCACTGCTTTTAGTAAGTCCCAGCTGTGTGTCGCTGGTTCTGCTGCAATCTCAGGATGGAGCCACTGTCACCCTTGCCATAAGGGGATCCTGTCCTCTGAGCCAGCTGAGCCCTCTAGCCCTTCACTCACCATTTAGTTGGGGGTTTGGCATGTCCTGGGGTGCTTTGGGCATGGTGGGGCTGGGGGTGGGGGCAGTCAGCACATCACAGGTGCTCTGGCAGGGCTGCAGCAAGAGGGCTGTGGCCATTTCCTGCGCGAGGCCACGGGATGTTCTGTTTGGGACCATAGGGATGCCCTGCGTGGGTCTCCTCCCGCCGGAAGGCAGGCAGGCAGCAGTCGGGACCCGGGCCGTGCAGCCGGCAGCCAGCAGGCTGTGCTCCTGCTCCCCACAGCACTCGGAAGTCACGCAGGGAAATGCCGGGGCAGGGCACTGCGCACCGGCCGTGCCGCCGCCTCTCGCCCCAGCGCTCAGCCTGTCCCGGCCTCTGCACGGGGCAGCCCCGAGCCAGTCCCAGCTGTGCTTGGAGCCGGTCCCAGCTGTGCCTGCAGCTGGCAAAAGCATCTTTCCCGAGGCAGAGCAGCCCACATCTGCCCCAGCATCTCCCAGCCCGGTCCTGCCATCCCTGTCCGGCCGAGCGCCCCATCCCAGCCGTCACAACGGCCCCGGACTCGCGGAGAGCAGGAGCGGTCCCTGCCCGTCCCGGATGAAGGGTGCTGGCCACTGGCTGTGCTCCGTGCAGGGGCTTTGTTGTGCCACAGAGGAGGGATGTGCTGGCTGGGGAGACCTTCTTTCCCAATAGCTCTCATTCCGTCACTCCAGCCCCCCACTGCAGCCTTTGGTCTCCTGTCCCTACTGGTGCAGGCTGCCCCACCCAGGGAAGGTGGCAGAGGAATAGGGCTGTAAGGACACTGCCATCCCTGCAACGACCCTAGTGCCTGCTTCCCACAGCCCTAGCAAGCCCATTTCCATAGCCAGCGAGACTGATGGCTCTGAGGCTGGGGAGCCTTTTCTTCACCCGCCACCACAAGTCTCTTTTCCACAGTGGCAAGGACTGGTTGGAATACACATTTTTTCCCCCTGTGCCTCCGATGTGGGGATGAAGCGAGACTCCCCCATTACTCATGCTAGTTTGAGCACCATGTGCCTTACTGGAGGACTGATCACACAGAGGGAGGAGAAACCAAGCAAGGCAGCAGGCAGCAGGGTGCCCAGTGGCTGGCAGGGACAGGCAGCCCCCATGCCTGCAGCCAATGGCACAGCCTGGGCTTGTCCCCAGCCCCACGTCCCCAGATCTCTCTGGCCTCTTACCATGGGGCTCAGCTAGGAAGAAGAAGAAGGAGGAGATTGAGAGGCTCCTCAGAGCTGCCTCTTGGTTTCCAAGGCGATGAGACGTAATGGCTGTTCATCCCGGCAGGGTCATCCCTCTGCACTGGAGCTGGAAGAAGGGGCTGAGGATCAGCTGCAGCCCCCAGCCCTGGCATTCCAGCTCCCCATCCTGTTGGGATGTGCTGAGCACCCACAGCCTTGTCCCCGCCGGAGCCAGCTCTGCTCCGTGCAGGTCAGCACTAGCTGAGCACTGCTCAGGGGCACAGTTTACTTCACACAAGCTGTTCCCTGTCAGTCACCATCAGGGCCAGGGAGGGAGCACAATGTTTGATTCCCCCACACAGCTGCCACCATGTCCTGCAGATGCTGGTGGGGTATCAGTCCTGGGGTGACCCTCAAAGGTTTTAAACCAAGTGTGGGCCACCCATGGGTGCTGTCACCACTGTGTCCAGTGGTCCTCTAGTGATTTGCAGCAGGTGCTTGGTGTTCTATTCCCTGGGATATGACAAAGGCACAGTCACAGCCCTGCTCCCTGTGATGCCCCTTGTGTTTTCCCAACTAACTGAATTCAGAGAGATTTCTTCCCAGCAGTGCCAATCGATGAACCCCGTGTTATCAGCCTCCGCCCCCCCCCCCCCGCTCCCCGCCCCCCCCTCGGCCCTTGGGATGGATATGGGCAAAGGGAAAGATTGGATTTGCAGCCATTTTCATTGGGATTTAATTGGGCAGTCTCACCTCGTTGCCTTAATCCCGGGCACTGACGTGCGCAGCAGAGACGGCAGCTCCCCTTATTTATCACTTTTCAAATATTTGCCTCTTTGCAGTTGTGGGAAATCGATGCTCCTGCCTGTGGCATGCCGGGAGCGACCTGGCCGGGCGGCCGGGCGACTGGGGATCCATCAGCCGCTGCCATCGCTATCGACAGGGCGATTGGGGTTTAAGAGGCACTTTGATAGCAGAACCGGCACACATTAAGTGCTCGTCATCAGGGGATGATCATGACTTATTACTGCTAATTCTCCCCGCGCAGCGGCAGGGCTGCAGGGCTCTTCCTCGCTAATCGCTGCCCGGCTCCGCGCCGAGGCGCCGGCGGGAGGTTCTCCCCGCGCTCCCGGGGGACAGACAGGGTGCTGTGTAACCCCCGGGCTCCCGCTTCGGTCCTCGCTGCCTTTGGGGGTCCTTGTCCCCAGGGCGCGGGGTATTGGTGGAGAGCTGGGGGTTTTCTCTGCCCCCTCACCACATACCCACATATTCCCCACCCGAGGGCGGCTGAGCCCCTGCCAAGTTACTGCCAGCCCGGATGGGATGGTGGAGGGACTGCAAAGCTCTGGTGCAGCCACAGGCACGGGTGTCTGTGGAGGGGACAGATGCCCACGCTGTCCCCCTCACCTCTCGCTGAGCACTCTCTGGCCCCGGGGAATGCATCCTGGTCACCGAGGGGAATGCATCCTGGTCACCGAGGGGAATGCATCCTGGTCACCGAGGGGAATGCATCCTGGTCACCGAGGGCCTCAGCTGGACAGGAGACAGGACCAGCATCTGTGAGAACGGCAGCACCGCCAAGGAATCCTGTACAGCTGATGTGTAGCCCAGGGATGGAGGACAGCTGGTCTGTATGGTGTCCATGTTTCCTGCAGTCTGAAGCTGGGGGGGAAACTCTTCCTGAGCTCATTCCAGGGAGCCCTCAGTAATCCTGGTCACTGTCATGATAGCGTGGCTCTGGTCCCATGTTCACTTCCCTGGATCCCTCCTCCCCAGGCTGCTCCAGGATCCCTGTGAAAACCTGGGCAGCCTCCAGTTCCCTGGTGGAGATACTGTGGGGCAGCCACATGGGCTCTTGCTGTGAAAACAGCCAGATTAGTGTCATCCAGCCCTGTCACTTGGAAGGTGTCCAGTAATGAGCAACCAGAAAGAGAGGGATCCTCAGTGGCAGCAAACAGACACTGCTGTCACCATGCAGTGCCTCTGGCACACCAGGGCTACCAGCTCTGTGCTGGCAGAGGGACCATGGAGGCACTTCCCAATGGACCCATGCAAGGGATGGGAGCAGCAAGTGGTCCTGTCCTGCTCCCTCTGTGGGGGAGAAGGGGGTCCCAGCCTCCCAAGAGCAGCACTGAGACAGGTGGGGGATGCTCCTGGGTTGCACAGAGGTCCCCCAGCCATGGTGCAGAGGACAAAGTTCTTGGCAGCTGGATGCCAGAGCCTTGCTGGCATGGGATGGGCATACCCCAAAGGAAGGGCATGTGGAACTGGGAATGACTCCATGCCTGGCTGCTGCAATCTTGATGAAATCCATCCATCCATCCATCCATCCATCCATCCATCCATCCATCCATCCATCCTTTCATCTATCCATTCCTCCCTCCCTTTCTTCCTCCCGTGGCTCTCTCTTTCCAGCCAGGCTTGAGCTCATGTCCTGGACTGTCCATCTTGGGTCACACTGGGGCTGGCTGCTCTGGCAGGGAGGACACTGCTTCTAATTTCCAGCTCAAATTCTTCCACAGCCAGTTCAAACCCATCATTCCTATGCCAATGCCAATTGCAGTTCAAACCCATCATTCCTATGCCAATGCTGTGCTCCAGCCTGGCAATGCTGTGCCCTCCTGTGTGCTCATCCTCATGTGTGCTCAGAGAAGGAGCCTATGTCCTCCAGGTCCTGGCAGTCTCCATGGGGACACCTGCAGGTGGACAGTTGGATGCTTGCAGGGGTCTGAGCCCAGTTTCCCTCCACAGCTCCTTGTCCTGTGCCCTTGCCCTGTGTCCCCAGGTTGTGCCCTGCTCCCTGCCCTGGCAGTCCGTGGTGTGTGTACCCTGCTCCCAGAGCCACCCCTGGTGTGACAGGCTTCACCACTTGTGCTCACTGCAGTGGGGCTCACTGCCCTCAGCCCCACAGGTAGCCTTTAACAAGGGACCTGATGAAATAAAGGGGTTAAACCAGGCCCATGGGGCTGGTGACATGCTGCTGACTGCGGCTCGAATGGCCTCAGTGCCACGGCCACCAGTGACTCCAGCAGGGTTCCCCAGGGCTGTGCTGCTCATCCTGGTGTGAGGAGCTGCTATCATCACAGGATGCTCTCGAAAGGGCACAGGGAACATCTTCCCTCCCTGCCACTGCCATGTAGAAACCCCTTTCTGGAGGTGAAAGATTCAGCAGTGGCTGAGCTGGGGTCTGGGGTTATGGAGGATGGGAATTTGTTTCCCTGTTAAGAGCTGGGTTTGGCTTTTTTAGCAGCCTGTTTATGGGAATGGAACCGCCCCAGCGTGAATTATTCATGGCCCCTCACAGGCTCATTCTCAAAATATCAATTTCTCCCAGTCATGTCAAGCAGCACTTAAGCCTAAAAGCCTTGTTAAAATGAACCACTGGCCTAGTGAGCTGGGGAGGGGATGGAAGCAACCAGGAGCAGAGCTCTGAAAGGGGATCCTGCCCTTGGCCTCTGCACCCACCTCACAGGTCCTGGAGCCATGGGTAGAAATTGCAGGAGAGGACCTGGCATGGGGTGGAGGGTTGGCATGGGGATGGCAGGCATCACCCCGGAGGGGAAGATGATTGCAGTGCCTGGGGACACTCCCTCAGGCTCTCTCCTGGACAAGCTGCTCTTCTCAGGCAGAAGGGATATGCAGATCTCCCTGCTCTGGGCATCACGGCAGCATTTATGGAGCCACATGAGGAATTAATCAGGTGGAGGAACAGGGACAAGTGCAGGCATTAGCAGAGGGAGCTGCTGCAGCACAATCCAAGACAGCTGTGGCCACAGATGCCACAGTGATGCTCTCCTCCCACAGGGCTGCAGCTGGGACACTGGGACCCCCAGCATTTGCACAGAGCTCTGCTCAGCAAATCCTCCTCCCTGGCTGGGGACCATCACTGCCAAACCCTCTGCTCTCCTGCGGGCACAGGGAGGAGGGCAGGGCAGGCAGGCTGAGGCCATCTCCAGCTACCCCAGCAGGGCAGCCCCACGTGGCAGCAGGGACCTTGCAGGCAACAGCTGGGCTGGAGCAGCACTGTTGGTAATTACTAATTAAAATGCAGATGCTCCCCAAACTGCAACTTTTAGTTTCTCTAGCAACTGCTAAATCGAAAGCAATGAGGCAGGGAAACACCAAGTGATGCTGTGGGTGCCACCATGTCAGTGCAGGCAGGGGATGCTGGTCCTGCTCTGGCACACCCCAACCACACCCCACAGCCTCCTGTGGCATTTCCAGCCTAGCTGCTGGGAACAGAGTTAGTGGGTGTCCCAAGCTGGACTGGGCTGAGCCCACAGGGGCCAGCAGGCAGCATCCTGCCCTCCCCCTGCTTCACACAATGCAGTTCCCTGCAGCCCATGGGCAGGAGGGGCTCAGCCCCCAGCAAGGCTGGATTTATTCCTTGTCACCTGCTCCAAGCCCAGCATCTGCTGCAGATTTCCTCAGCCCCACTAACCCCCAGCAGGCCTGTGCAGTCTGCCCTTGCCCTGTGTTCACAGTGGTGTCAGGTGAGTGGAGAGCCCACGGCCAGACAGGGTGTCCCAAAGCAGAGATGGGGGCTGGTTTTCCACAGAACCAACTGCTCAAAGGAAGGCAAAAAACCTAAACAAATAGAAAACTCAGAGATTAATGTGCTCCACCCACAGAGTTGTGTTGAAATGTGTTTCAGGAAGGAAGACACCCCATTTCTCGTTAAACCTATACCTAAGTACATCACCTCATGTTGCAGCTTGCTCTGCTGTGCTTTTCCTGGCACCTCAGGCTGTGATGCTGCAGCAAACCATCTTCTTCCTCACAGTCATTTCTCAAATCTTCCACACACCAGGGAAGTTTTCAAAATCTCACATTACCTGTTGCTGCAAACAGTAAATAATTTTAGTCCCCAGGGCCTCTCCTTGGCATAGCCTTTCTCTGATGTTTCCCCATTAACAAGACCAGGTAGGGAATCTGTCCATGGGCAGGTTTTTAATCCATCTACTCTGTCCTCTTAATTCCTCATAAAACAAGTTTTTAATCAAAATGTCACGTGGCAATAAGTGAAATGCTGAAGGGAAATCCATGGTGCTTTGCTGGTGGAGCTGTCTGTGCCTGCCAAGCTCTGCTCCTGCCCAAAGAAGCAGTGGGTCTGTTGTACAGAGCTGATGGGGAACACGTAGTGGGTTCCCTCTTGGCCCCTTGACATGACCCCAGATGAACTCTCCACCTTTTCACTGAGTTCAACATGTCTCCACTTGGTCTTTGCTTTTTGCACCATCCCTTTTTCTTTGCCATCTTTGTCCAGGGGAAAGCAGCTCTGCCTCCAACATGGGGTTTGGGCCACGCTCGAGGTTTTGGGCACAGCTCTATTTTCCCCTCTTTTGTCTAAATTAATGTCTGGAGGACTCATCGAGATGACCCCTCTGCAATGGGGTGATCTACCTGCACCCACAGAACTGCCCCTGCTGCACCTGCAGGTCTTGCTGGGTTCCCTCCTGCTGCAGGGCTGTGGGTCACCTGCCCATTGGCATTATCAGCTCCAAAGCGAGTGCCAGCGGGGCTGCACAGGTGCCCTGGGTGGGAGGATGTCAGCATGTGACAGTGTGATCATTTCCATGGCAACAGTCTATGACAGCACCGTTTGCTGCTCCCGGGTGTTGGTGCCGACACCTGGAGCTTGGGTGGCCCCTCGGTGTGTTCTCCTGGAGGGAGCAGCACGGCACGGGCACCTTCTGCCAAAGGCAGGGTGCAGAGGGCTGCCATGAGCCTGAGACCCACCTGAGCAAACCCACAGCTGGTCCCTGACCACCTCTGTGAACGTGGGGCAGAGCTGTGCCCACAGCTGGCTCAGTGGAGGCATGTGGAAGCCAGGGATGCCCTTGCCCAGGTCCCCTTGCTCTGCAGGGAGGGCAGAAGCCACTCAGGAGCACGACAACAAAGTGGGTGCCACAGCTCTGCCACCAGCATGAACTCCTGTCCCTGGCAGGCACAGGACAAGGCAGCATCCCCGTGTGCCCTGCACCCTTTCCCAAATGAAGGCACCAACACGCAGACATGCATGACATGCAGACACTGAGCACAGCACCCCTGCTCTGAGCAGAGCCAGCGGGAGCCAGCTCCAAGCCCTGGTCCGTGGGGGTCTGGCAGTTCCCACTCCCTCTGTTCCTGCCATTCTGCAGCCCACACTGCGCCCAGGGTGAGCCTCCAGGGGCCATGGGCTGGAGCTGAGCATGGCAGGGGCTTCATGGCCAGCTGGGAACATGACAGGTAGGGAGGGACAGAGGGCAGGTGACCAGCACGTGAGTGCTCAGCCTTGCTCCCTGTTGCTCAGAGAGACCTGCCACGGAGAATGGAGTGGGCACTTAATCTCCCCCTGTAAGTTTAATTAATGGGCTGCAGCACTCATTCTGTGCTGCCTTAATTGGTACAAGCTGCAAACGCTGTGGAGCCTGGAAAAAAAACATTTGGAAATGAAAAATATATTAAGCAGGAAACAGATCAATGGTTCTTAATGAAGCTGATTCGGGGGCTGCCTGTTGTCGAGGGGCCAGGACCTGGGAGACACAGCTGCTGCCCAGGCTCCATGGCCCAGGCACCCGCCCTCCTTAGTGAAATGAGCAGCCCTCGGGACCAGAGCATCAGCCCCACTCCTGTCTGCAGGAGAGTCATCTGGGGCTGTACCTGATCTGTGTGGGGGGCTGTGGGCCTATGGGGCTCTTCCTCAACATTTTTGAGGGCAGCTTGAAATCTCCTTGCAACAGCTGGAAAAGCCAGCCCTGCTCAGCTGGAGCCCCCTTCCACCCCTGCACAGCTGGAGAGGCACCCCAGGCACAGCAGAAAAATCACCTCTGCACATCTTCAGCCCCTGGAACAGCTGTAAAGACCACCCAGGGTACAGCTGGAAGGGAAATCTCAGCACAGCTAGCCCTTGTGGGGCTGCCCAAGAGCACATCCAGTCCCAAGGGCCTGGAGTGAGGTTGCTGAGGGCTGTGGGCAGAGCTGGCTGTGTTTCACTGTGGTGCTTTAATGGGAATTTCTCCCTTTGCACGGGGCAGGGGCATGGCTGGGCTGATCTCCATGGGGGGGGCAGGGGTGCAGAGCTGTGCTGAGGGCTGTAATTGCCTCAGCTGTGCACAGAACATTAGCTGTGCTTCCCAGATATTTACACAGGGGAAAACAAAGTCATAACTCACCAAATAAATAATCTCCCAGGCGCGGCACTCAGGGAGCAGGTGCCCTCTTGCACTCATGCAGCTGGCCCAGCACAGAGCATCCTCCATCATCCCCTGGGGGCTGGCAGAACCCCTTAGGACACACACACTGAGGGGCAGAGAGGGTGCCCAGTGAGCTGAGTGGTGTCATGGGTGCTGGGATGCAGCAGTGCAATCCTCCCCACTGAGGGCAGAGGGGTGAGACACCAAGGACTGGCTGTAGACATCTACATGTCCCAGCTCTTGTGCAGATCAGCACAGCTCCTGGACCCTCCAAAGCCGTGGGGCCAGGGGAACCCTGCAGGTATCCCACATGCCAATGTACACCCCAAGAGCACCCATTGCCCAGAGTCCAGGTCCATGAGACCTATAAATCTCCCTGAGTCCTGTGTGGGAGCAGAATGCCACATGGGAAATGAGGAGCTCAGCACTGGCCCGTTTCACACAATACATTTCATTTAATATTTGGCATTTCACTTCATTTACTTGACAGCCAGCTAACAAATTAGCACGGCATGGTATCAATAGCTCCAGACTGTGTGGATTAAAATCTGTTTAACCAATAGATCTGAAGAATAAAATAGTAAATGAGAGCAGAGTGGCTGCAAGGGCTGGGACTCCGCTGGGGCTTCAGCACAGCTGGGAGAAGAGCAAACTGTGTTCTGGCATCCAAGGGGGATCAGCCACCAGGTCACCAAGTGGGAGGACCTCGTGGCTCCCAGTGCTGGCAGGAGCCCAGCATAGCTTGGTCCAGCTGTGAGCAGGCAGCTGCGGGGATGAGCAGCCCCTCCCTGCCCCTTGGCTGCCCGGCTGCTTTGGCAATAGGCTGGGGTCTTCAGGGACCACTTTGATTTCCTGATGCTAAATCCCAGCCCCACTAATGTGATTGCTAGCAGCATGTGGCCCCTAATAGGGAAAGTACCCTGTAGCCTGCCTGCCCGCCTGGTACAAATTGCAAATCTTGTTATGGGGTTGTGTCCAGATTTTTAACATGATAATAGCTCCCCTGCTCAATTATGCCTCTGGCTCAGTGTCCTGATGGTCCCCAAGAAAGGGTTAAGCAGCTGCACTCTGCCTGCTCAGGAGGCAGAGATGGGGAGAACAGGGGTTGTTTATGGGAGCCCCATCATGATGCCCAAAGGTCCCCAGAGCTGCCCTTTGGTGGCAGTAGCCCCACAGGGTCCCCAGTGATTCCTGGCTTGGGAATGCTGCCTATGCTGCCTCACACGTGGCCCCTGCCCCATGGATCTGGCTCCTGGTGCTAATCCCAGGGCTGGGCAGCAGCAGATGAAGCCCAGTCCTGCATTAGTTTCTCTCCCACCAGCCCTGGGCACGGCCATGCTGCTCCCAGTCGGCCATGCATAGGCTGCTCCTCAGTGTCTAGTTAGAAAAAGAGAGAAAAAAATTGATAAATAATTTAAAACATGAAATCCTTTGCACCTCTTTAATGCTTTGCACTTTCAAGGCCCGTTGTGCCATTAATTAATGAATCACATCAAACACTCTTGCCTTGTATCTCGCCTGGTCTTGCTGTCCCTGCTGTCCCTAACCCTTCCCAGGTCCCCTGGCATGTCACCAACAACCCCATCCCAACCTGGGGCTCTGTGGTGGAAGCCCTGGCCTGGACAGACATTCCCAGTGCAGCACTGAGGTGCCCGCAGGCTTCCCATGACATCCCCCTGTCCTGTCCTTTGCTGCTCCTGTTGTCACTGGGATTATGGTGGGCGCTGTGGTGGAGGGATGGTGAGACTGTCACACTTAGGCTGACATTATATATTCTTTACTCAATATCTTTTTCAAGCTTTTGAGCGTGTTACAGAATTGAGACCACGTAAGTACAGGGATCATTTTCCTTCTGCCGCCTCCAAAACTCAGTCACCCTGCAACAGGGTGTAATAGCTGTTTAGCAACATGCAGGGATGTTACTCAGCAGGGGGAGAAGGATCCCACGTCCCTGAAAGGTGATGGATGCGTAAGTGTAAATTACTCCATCCGAGTATTTACCTGCAAAAGTGGTGAGCTGGGGCACGGGGGTCGTGCTCAGCC
This sequence comes from Vidua chalybeata, assembly GCF_026979565.1. Classification (NCBI taxonomy): domain Eukaryota; kingdom Metazoa; phylum Chordata; class Aves; order Passeriformes; family Viduidae; genus Vidua; species Vidua chalybeata. The sequence goes on along the minus strand of NC_071538.1, from coordinate 15,624,392 downwards.
CCCGCTGTGGGTGCACGCTGCTCTCAGCTCTGTGCTCCTCCCCAGCCCTCCTGCCCCGGGAGCCACCCCTGCTCCCAAGGGACGCGTGGCTGTGTCAGCAGCCAGCCCTGCTCCTGGGGTCAGACGGGATGCTGGGTGTCCCTGGCCCCTGCAGGCAGGGCAGCAGGAACAGGCAGGGCTGCTGCTGCCCTGGGTGTGTGCCTGCTGCCTGCAGTGTCACAGAAGTCGGTTTTAGTCCAAACAAAGAGGTGTTTTCAGAAGGCTGAAATTAATAACACAAACCCTAATTTAAAATTATATTAGGCTATCAATTACTCCCCAAGCGTCCAAGAGCTCCACTGCCAGCATCAAATTGCCAGCTGTGATAAATGGTTTTATTGGAATTTCATAAGGTCTGAATTATTTGCAGATAGGAAATTTTCATAAATTAATTAAAAATTTGTAACAAGCTGAAGTGGTTTGTGGCAATCCCCCTCATGACTAGCCTAGGGCAGGCTTGGGACTCTCATTTCCCCAGGTTGTCCCCAGGGACCACCATGGCAGGGGTGGCCTTGCTGGTGCCATAGGAGCATTGCAAGGAAAAATCCTGTGTGTTTGGCAAATTGGAAGACACAGTTATCAAACCCTGAATGGCTGGATGATTGCAATGTGTTTTGCTTGAAGCAGGACTATCCAGCGTCATTTCTTGTATTAGAGTTCTTCTAATACTTCAGTAAAGAGTGAGCAGAGGAAAAACCACTCGATAGTTTATTCAGATTTTCAAAAAGCCTTTTGACAAGATCCAGCACAGGAGGTTACTATAGAAATTAAATTGTCGTGGAGCGAGAGGCAAAGTATTGCCATGGATCAAAGGCTCACCAAGAGAGAGAAAACAGAGGAGGAATAAACGGGCAGCTGTCATCCCAGCACAGGGCAGCTGCAGGGGCTTGCAGGCTCTGCCGTGGCCCTGTGTCACTTAACATATCTGTGGGGCGTCGGGGAGAAGCAGCAGCACTTTGAGAGACACCACGGAGCTCTAGAAGGGTTTGAGGCTGCTGCATGTGGGAGGTGCAGTGTGGCAGGCAGGTCATGGCAGCGCTGCTGGGCTGAGATACAGCACTCACTGCCTTGCCTGCCCAGCCCTGCTGGTGCTTGGGGCACACCCCGGGCACAGCAGCAGCAGCAGCAGCATCCAGCTTCTCCCAGCTCCTGGGCTGCTGAAGGACACACTCCCAGAGCTGGTGATTTCCTGGGGAGATGGTTGAGTTTAGTGAGCAGACAGGCTGGCAGTGCCATGCTTCCAGCAGTGCTGTCTTGTCCCTGGAATCACCCTCTGCCCTGGCAGTGTCCAGGGGGGAGAGGCTCGGCACCCAGAGCTGCTGCCCATGGAGCAGAGCCCCCAGGCTCAGGGCACACCTCTGTCTGTGTAGGGGGACACACCCAGGGAGGCCATGAGTCCCAGCTGCTCCATAGGACCCTCTTGCACATGTGGCTCCCAGATGCAAGGAGCAAAGGGGATTGACACCCTGACAGGCAAAACCAAGCCATACAAGCAAGAACATGATGATGGGTGACTCTGAGTCACACACACCCCCAGATGAGGTTTCCAGAGAGGTGCATAAACAGGAGGAGAGGTGGGGTGTGCTCTGGGGGGTGCCCAGCCCACCCACCCCATGCAGACAGAAGTTCAATAGGGTTTTGGCACGTGGCTGCCCCATCCCATCCTCCCATCCTCGCAGGCAACCCTGGCAACCAAGGACTGTGCAGGGTCAGCACTGGCGCCGAGCTCCTGCTTCTCCCCCGCCGAGGAGAACCTGTTCAGCAGGAAAGGGGCCCCAGAGTGCCTATGTGCAGATAAGGGAGGGAATGCAAACACCCTCCCAGCTCCGGCATCCCAGCTATCTGAAGCAGCAAATGCCTCCAGAGCAAATTCCTCCCACTCTGCCTCCTGCATCAACTGTGGGGGCCTCAAGATCTGCAGAGACATGTCCACCTCTTGCTCTCCTGCAGCCCCTCATTTTCATTCACCCCACACACCTGTTTGCCCCCTTCACCTCTACCTGACACTTCCCTGGCTCCCTGGAAGCTTTCTGGACCACCCTACACCATCACTCCATCACTCCAGGAGGATGAAGGGTGGTGGTGGTCCCCCCTCCTCTGGCAGCCTCAGCCTCCTGCTCAGACTGGTTTTGCCAGATGAAATATCTCTGCCATGTGACCCTGCCAGTAGTCAAAGAGCATTTCTCACTGATTTCAGCATTTCTCACCAATTTTGGCAGCTGGAGAACAACCATGCTGAGGAAACAGAGACCTTGGAAGAGGCTCGGGATGTTTCAGGTCACACCACTATGGGGCACTCAGCATTGCTGCTTGGTGCTTTGGCTGTTATCAGACAATAAAACTCTCCTCCCCCCTCTGAAATGAAATGCAGCTGCTGTTTGCTCCCTTCCTGCATTTTGTGGGCTGAGGGGGCAGTCCTGCTGCGATCCTGGGGGGTGCTGCAGGGTGTTGGGAGGAGCCATAGGTGCTCGCTACTTCCTTTCTCACCTGTCTGTGGGCTCGGTGTCCCTCCGGTCCCCCTCAGCATCAGCTGCAGCTGCTCAAGCTGCTGCCTTGTGACCATGGCCAGGGCCTTTGCTCCACAGGGATGGATGCAGGCAGGGATGCTGACAGCAGGCTGCAAACTGGCAGCACGGTGAGAAGCAAAATACACGTGTGGCAGAGCCTCCAGGAAGCAGAGAGAGAGGGCACTTGAAGGGATGCAGGGCTGCAGAAGCCAGGAGTGCTCAAGCTCGCACCACAGCATCCCAGAATGCTGCATCTGCAGCGAGAGACTCACAGAGAACCTGTTGATATGGCAACCCTGCACGGGAGAGTGCCCGTCCCACTCACCTCCACATCCCCTCCCGGGCCCCTCTGCACCTCACAGCCCAGAGCCCTGCAGTGTCCCCAGCCAGCATGGTCCCTGGGGGCCACACAACTCATACTTGAGGGGGTGAAATACAGTCAGATAAAGCAAAATGCTGCACACAGTGGAAAAATCATCCCAGCATTCTCAGACAATGCAGGGCTTTCAATCGCCTTTTGGATAGGAGACCCCAATGTCCCCGTGGGCTCCTCTCTGCAGTGCCAGCGATGCTCACAAAAACTACAACGAGAGGGATGGATGGATACTGGAAAAAGAACAGAAACCACTCCAAAAAGGGGTGCTAGTGCAGCAGAGCCATGGGATGAGCAGTGCAGCTGTTGGCTACCCTGGCTCAGTTACGGTAGTCCCAGTTAGGGACTGAGCACTGTCCAGGTGGAGTGACAAGCTGTGAGTTTTGGTTGAGAAGAAATTCAGTAGCCTGGAAGTCCTCAGTATTCACTGTGTCTTCTCAAAACAAGGAGAGCACCCAAATTAGTTGGCTTGGCATTTTTAAAACCAAGGAAATACTTTCTCATGACACAGATTGAAACTGCAGACTCATGGGTCTGGTGGGGGCAGAAGGGGATCAGTCCCCACCTCCCCTGTGTTGACCCTTTTTCTGTATGTGACAGCACTGGCAGTGCCCACTGGCTTCACCCAGCCCCATTTGGCTGCTTTCTCATCCACACTCTTCCACATATCCAACACTGGACCCAGTTACAGGTCAGTCCTTTTCCCAGGGCTACCCATGTGATATGGGCACTGTTGGGCAGAGCCCTTTCCATCCCCCCACTTGTCTTTGGAAATGGGAGAGTTTTCCTGACTGTGAAATGTCACGGCACAGTGAAAATCCCCCCTGTCCTGCACTGCCAATGTTTGGGGGTTCTGAGGAGGCACAAGCATCCCCACAGCACCCACCACTGGCATTTGGGAACATTCACAGGGTGACAAACATTGCTGGGCATGTCAGACGTCAATTTTTCAGCTGCCAAGACTGATGCTGGGCAGGTCTGGCTGCTCTGGTGCAGGGGGACAGCCCGGTGGCACCACCAGCTCTCAGGTCTGCCTTTGGAAAAGGTGGGAGTCACTGCTGACTATGAATTCTGGTTCTTTAAAATCAAACGTGCTTAAAATTAAATCTCTATGCTGGTGACGGAAATTTGATAGATGAAAGGCATTTCTCCACATTTCCAAGAGATTTTTTTTGGTGGCAGCTCTGCCACTGGCCTCCTTACCCTCAGCGTGTGTCAGCCTCACACATGGTGATGGCCAAGCTGCCTTCAGGAATGCAAAGGGCACCCTGTGACCCCTGGGAAAGGTGAGCACAGACAGCAAGCAGAGAATTGCTATGAGATGTAATTAAGCCAGACAAGGAGCAATTCCTCACTGCAGAGCTGCAGTGGGCTGTTTTAGAGTGTGATTCAGATCCATTTCAAGAGCTGCTGAGCCTTTAATCCTACTTACTAATCCCCTACCTGAACTTTTACCTTCATTTTCCAGGGACTTTGGTGCCTTATCACAGCAGGGTGGTCTCTTCAGAGGGACCCCCTGAAGGCTGGTGCCTCCAGCAGTGCCTTTTGTTAGGGCCAGAGCAGGTGTGAACACCACTGTGGTGTTTCTCTCTGGCATGGGGGGACAGGGCTGTGTGCCCAAGTCCCAGAGCAGCCCCAGCCTCTGCAGTGAAGCTTGAGCTGCGGCCAAAGGCTTTCCCTCCACATGGACTTGTTTTCTGATTCCCCGTGGCCTGCTGTGCCCGATGTTACACCAGCCTCAGACATGTTCTGGCAGCTTGAGAGCACTCAAGGAACCAGGGATGCAAGCCCCAGGTGCAAGCCCCAGGTGTGGGTCTGCAAAGCCAGTACGTGCATCGGTGCTGATGCAGCACATCATAGCCCCAGCACAGGGACTGCTGGCCCATGCCAGAGGGCTTCTCCCAGCTGGGAAAACAAATCTGGATGAAAGGTAGGATGGCTTCTTGCCAGAAACCCCAGCAGTAAGGCTGGTTGGTGGATCCCAGCTTGGTTTGGCCTTGACCTCCTGCAGGCACCAGGGGCTGTAGAGAAAGTGGCTCCTCAAGAGCCATCCCAGGGGTGAAGCTGTGACCCCGCACAGCACCTGGAGGCAGGACGTGGGGTGAGGCATGCAGGCAGCAGGGGCTCTGGCACAGCCCTCGGGAGGGGATGGCACCACAGGGATGACCTTCAGGTGCAGTGGCAGGATCGGCTGGCAGCGCTGCTGCGGGAGGCAGAGTGAGGAGGCCATTAGGAGTGTCAGATGTCTGCGATGCCATTACACAGCGGACGCCTGTCTCCGCACCTGGTTAATTATTAACCAGTCCGTGCTGCTGCTCAGGGGGACACAGCCAGGCCAGCCCGGCACCGCTCTGTGCAGCGACTGCTGCCAGAAGTCATCCTCCAACCCAAGCACAGCCTTTCCTGCAGCAGCCCCCACTGACTGTGACATAGCAGCAAGGCAGCCCTTGGAGCAGGGAATCCCACATCCCACAGAATTGCTGTGCCACCAGCCAGGGACAACACACGTTCACAATAACGCCTCTCTTTTCTCCCCTGCAGACTTGTGCCTTTTTTTCTCTTCTTCTCTCCTCCTGGCTTTGCCATATGCAATAAGGAGTAAATAAAGAACACTGATGTAAAAAAAAAAAAAAAAAAAAAAAAAAAAAAAAAAAAAATCAGGGAAAGGCTGGGAATCCTTTCCTTGCGATCTCACTCACACCAGTCCTGGGACTGTGGTATTCCTTGAATCTGTGGTTTACAGGGCTGAGGGACTGCCTGCTCTAAGCCCTTAATGCTGCAGCCAGGAGGGACCAGAGAGAGCCAGGAAAGCACCATCAAGCCCAGCTGGTGGGACAGCATGGGGATGTCACTCCAGGCCAGATGGGAACTACAGGAGAGGGGTGACTTGGAGAGGCACAAGGGGTGACTTCCACTCTAAGACACATATCCAAAGCATTGTTGGCATGTTTGTTTTCCTCTAACAAGTCTCATACAAGCCCCAGTTTGGCTTTCAGCTGCTGTTTGAGTGGCTGGTGGGAAAAGAATAAAAGATTTCTGAATTTCAATAAAACCCCGCTTATCTCATCCCTCTCCATCAAGGCTGCTCCACATTCTCTGCCTTCCAGGCTCAGTGATTTACATGGTAATGGCCTCTTCATCCCAGGGTCAGATGGGGAATTTCACTGGAGCCAGACTGCCGGCTTGGCCTTGAGGCAGAGGGCAAGGGCCAGGGGTCTGCCTCAGCACCCTGCCAGCAGCAAGGTTCAGCAAGGAACCAGGCTGGTGGGTGCAGGGGAAGGCACAGGGAGAGCCCTGGCAGTGGGCTGTGGGGAGCCCCAGGGCCCCCCCAGCACTCCGGGGTGTGTGAGGCATGTTCATGGCACGAGTCTCCTGGCGGGACCGCTGGAGCTTGGCTCGGAGCACTGCTTCTTCCCTGCTCGTGCCAGATGGTGGCTGGTGCAGAAAGGCAGAAATGTTTAGTAGATATTTCTGTTTTGTATTTGGAATGAAGCAGGAGGATATATTCATCTCCAGATGATACTGTGGATGGAATATAAATCCTGCCATCTGTAACAATGGGGGATGTGAGGCATGATCTCCTCGAATTCAGCATTTGCAGATCATCCAGACAGCTGATGCTCAAGAGTCTAGAAGGAGCTAACTCAAGCCAACGCCACAGCTTAACAGATCTTAGAAAAATGGTCAAATTCCAAAAGATTAGAGAAATGTCAGTGTAGTTCCAGTGTTTGGAAAAGTTTAAAGGCACAGCCCAGAGACCTGCACATAAACTGTTTGGTTCATGTCTTTTTGTGGGGTCTTTTTTTGGACAACCTTATAGGTCTGATTGATAAAGACAAGTGTACCATTATAGCAAACTGGAATTCCTCAAAGCATTTTGCCTATTACTTTATGACATTTGGAATGCAAAAACCCATGCTACAGAAGGAATTATCAGGACATGAACTAAGTGGACCAAAACCCATCTCAGATCTCACCATGTGGTGGCTGCTGGGGACACTTCAGAGGATGGAGGTGTCCTCAGCGAGGTCTCTTGGAGGAATCTGTTCTTGTTGCAACAATGTGTATGGTTTCATCCAAAGGTCAACCTGACCATAAAAAAGCTGTGATGGTGAAGTCTGCAGGTGATGCAGTGACTGGTAGGGATGTTAATAATGAGCAGGCCATGATGCTGCTTTAGTATCTTCTAAATTGCCTGGTAAAATGGCCATAATCCAACTAAATGCATTTTAATATGGGTGAATGCAAGCGAAGGCAACTGGGAACAAAGATTGCAGTCTTTATCTCCAGGATGAGGCTTGGAAAGCCATGACAGAAGGCAGCTCAGGAATGATTTTGGGTAACTGACTCCACATGAGCTCTCATTTCAACAGCATGCTGAAAGCATCCAACATCTTCCTTGAATATATAACAGGAGAATATCAAACAAAAGCAGGGGAGCATCTTGACTCTTCATGTTACTGTTGAAATGATTACTATGGATGTTATTGGCAACTTGGGTGTCTAGAAATGAAAAGGTCACCAAAGTTCAGGAGAGGGAAGCCATACATACTATGCAGGCATCAGAAAACAGGATCTGGTACAAGAGAGGAATGGTACAAACTGCTCAGTTTGCTGGTAAGAGGATTGAGGGATGCTCCAATCTCAGCCAGAAATGTTCCTGACAGTTCAGCAGTCTCCATCTCACAGAGGAGCAACAAGATCTGAAGGCTGAAGCAGCAGTTAGAAAAATTCAGTCTGGAAAGGAAATACAAGATGCTAGCAGGAAGGCAGGAGATGTTGGATCAGCCACCCAGATGGCAGCAGTTTTACCAATTTTACAACCAATTCCTGTATGTGAGACAGGTAAATCCAGATTCTGAGGAGGCTCCATAGCCTTGTTGTGCACAAGCCCTTCTGTACCCAGGGGTGCTTCAGCTGTCCCAGGGACACCAGGACTGCCTGTGCTGGCCTCAACATGTTCATGGCCTGCATGGCACAGGGGCAGGAGGTGGTTCAGGACTGGTTTTGTTTCCCTCTCTCCCTTCTTTCTCAGGATGCTGAGTCCAGCTCAGCAGGGCTGAGCAGCTCTCAGGACACAGGGGTTGGACACCTGCGGAGGCATCACCCCGTGCTAAGCTGAGCCTTGAGCCCATAGCAGCACACTTTGTGAGTGCCCCTACCCAAGCACCTCTGCAAGGATCCTTTCTGAAAGATAGAAGTGTCTCATTTGGGGGGAAAATGCAGTGGGTATAAAGCAGTGTCTCTTCCTTAGTGATTTTTGGGTTGGATTTCATTTTTTTTCCCCTTTTAATTACAAAAATGTATCTATTTCTTTGAAATAAAAAGTTTGGAAGTTTGGTGTGTTATTTTATTTCTCTTGCCTCTTCTCCCATCTCTTTCCTGTTAGTTGTTCCTGCTCTGGAGTGGAGCAGAAGGATAGTGGGTGGGGACTGCCTCATGACTTTTCCCTTTCTAGCTGGAACAATGCCAAACTTCTTCAACTTTGGAAAAGTGACAAGAGAGAAACAAAAAAAAAAGAAGCACTAATTCTGGTGATCTGAAATGGCAGAATACGAAAAATGGGTTTGGGGTGGGTTGGGTTTTTTTCCTGAAGAAGAAAACGAGAGTGGGTAAAGTGAAATCCATAAACACACAGGTGGAGAGAATGTGACACAAATGAGGGAGGATGCACAGAGGTGTCAGATTTTGAAAACAGAAACAAATTAAGGAAAAGATTTCATTGGAACCAAGCAGAAGAGAAATAAGATTTTCCATTAAGTTGCTTTTCCATTTTTCTCTCTTTGGGCAACAGCTCCCTGTCAGGGGCACAGTCACATCCCTTCAGGGAATGAGCTTATATCCTTTGCTAGGAACATCTCCTGGAGAGGCCCTGCACCAGGCAGCCCTAAGCTAGAAGAGGATTTGAGGGCCCCAAAGGAAGTGTCTCCTTCCATGTCTGCATGTGGATTCCTGAGTCTGCACAGCCAAGAAAATGTGGCTGTGATGAGATTTGGAAACTTAGAGGGAGAATTAGAGAGGGAATAAGCAAAATATGTCAGAGCTGTCTCTGCATTGAGGCTGGAAACCAAGGGAATAGGCAGGAGGAATGAGAAGTTCTCATGCATGAAGTCAATTGTGATTTGGCTGGCATTGCAGAGGTCTGGGGGGAGGGTATGTGACTGAAATACCAGTGGGACACTGTGCAGAGGAACCACAGGGAGTAGCACTGGCCTGCCAACCCTCACGAGCAGGCATGCCTGAGAGGGGGAATTAGCAGAATCCTGGGGAAGACAGCAAAGGCAGCTGCCACCACTGCAGCCATGGAGCCCTTTTACACCAGCATGGAGCCTTGGTGCTGATCACAGGGCACATGGGAGGCTCTGACGTTGTTTAGAAGAAAAGCTCATTTTTATTCATAATTAATTGCAATGCAGATTAGTGGATGCACATGTGATGGGCTTAAACCTTAAAGCTCAAACATAGGATTGTTGAAAATTTAGTGACTCATTAATAACAGACAGATTTGTATGGAGAGGATCATTAAGTAAATGAGTTACAGAAGGCTGTGAGAAACTGCAATAACCTGAACCTCAGCCAGAGGCTTTTGGGGTGAAATTCAGCATGGGCAGCAGGTCAGCTGCTGGGCTGTACACTGCTCTTGCCTAGAGATGGGGAGAAAAGCCTGGCAGGCACCAGCAGGGCTCTAAATCCCTCTCTCAGAATAAGCAGCTATTTACGCTGCATCGTTTCCAAAACAAAAGGCTAAAAGTGAAGAAAATAAAGGAGTAATGAGACATTTTCTGACAGGCGGGAGTCCCTGTTTGCTGAGTTTTGTTGGAAACACAAATCATATCTTATCTAGTCAAATATGTCACAAATGATGCAGAAAATAATTCTCTGTGGTAGTGGCAGAGCTGTGCCAGGGCGCTTTCTGGCATAGAGGGTAGAGACAAGATTGCACATGCAGTGAATGCCAGCAGAGCAAACCCTTGTACAGGGGCAAATATATTCAAATGAATGGTCAAACTTTACAGTGAAAAGAAGGAGAAACGAGTGTGCAGCCACCAGAAATTGGCAATGTTGCCAAGCACAGAAACCCTTTTCTCCATCCACCCAAAATATCACATATTTGTCATTATTTGTATTCCAGCTTCTGAGAAGGCAGTTGCATCAAGTTTTCATGCCCTTCTCTGAAGCTTTGTGGGATAGTAACTTATTTCCCTCCCCTACAAGATAAAATAAATTGGCCGGAACTAGGGAATAGATGTATTTATGGAAGTATCCTTGAAACTGGAGCCCTGGGCAATGCTGTGCTGAGCCAGCCCTGCCCTGAGGCACAGGTGAGGGCAGTGGGTGATGGACGTGGGGAGATGGGCTGAGAGCTTCCTGAAGGGCAGGCAGCAGACACCTCCCTTGGGACTGAGCAAAAGCACAGGCCACTTTGGAAATCACTGTTTGAAAGCAGTACAAGGTGCTGCAGCAATGGGAATTAATCAAGAGCCTGTAACAAAGACTGCTTTGCATTTAGAATATAAAAAATAACAATAACACACAACACTGTTTATCTTTAAACAAGCACCAGATAATGAATTTCCAACAATTCTATCCAGAGGCACCACTTGAGAACCTCTCCTGATTATGAACTTAGAAATATTTTTATTGTAAATGCCACAGGATGACATATAGGGAGATATTCACCCTGTGCCACTCCACACTCTTTGTGACAGTCGAGTCCCACTTTAGTTTAAAAGCTGGTGCACAGAATGTCGTTTACATTAAAAAAATCATCTGCAAAGAAGGAGAAACATTTGCTATAATAGGCTTAGCCCAGGAGGATTCTCAGATATCTGGTTGGACTGAGGCTGTCTGGAAAGGGAACACCACATTGAACTCCAAAGGTCGGTTACTTTGATGATCTCTCCAAACCAAAGGAAAAAAACCAAGAAACCCCCCACTCTTAAAGGGTAAAGCAAGAGTGTAACATCTTATAGAAAATCTGGGAGCTGTTGGAAGAAGAAAAAATATCAGATGGAGCTAATTCTGTATCTGTCACTGACAAGGCAGCTTAAGTAGGGAGAAGCTTTGGTTTACACTATTTAAATGCAGCTGCAACACATGAACACTGCTCTGTGAAACCACTATGTGACAGGCAGGTTCCCAGCAAAAGGGGAAAAAATCACTGTGAAATGAAGGGCATTTGCTTCAGCAAATAAACTGTGAAGAGACAAGCCTAAATCTAACTTCCAACAAGATCTTTAATATGCTATTTGGATGTTGTAAGGGTATGAGAATGCCCTTTGATATTAGTCCTGCTTCTGAGATATTTCACACAGTAATTGCCTACATCTTTAAGGTACAATGTATTGAAGCTATGGTGATTGCTATTTTAAATTGGGCGATGGTTCTAAAAAAGCAGAACCGAAGAGCCAGGCAAGAACTGGAGAGAGCAAAGACACTTCAGAATGAACTTTAAAAGGTCAAAATTTGGTCTAGCAGAATTACCTGCACTGTCTCTGAGCTGAGCTATGATGGCTTTGTTGCCAATTTAGATAAAATAGAAGCAATAATTAGAATGTCTAGCCTCTAGGATATAAAGCGGAACTACAGAGATTTATGAAAACAATATACTATTTGGCAATATCTATTCCTAAATCTATGGCCAGTATTTCCTCAGGAGAGAAGTGCTGCAGTCTGAAATTGCCTGGCACTGGGCAGGCAGGGAAGTGAGTGCTGGAAAGGTTAAAGCCGTGGTGATGGAGAGCCTTTCCCGTGCCGAGGGCAGCGGGCAGGGGCCCCAGCGAGCCGTTCTGGGCTTGCCTTGGGATGCCAGGCAGGCGTTCAGCACGGCAGGGTCATCGCCGGAGCCTCTGCGGGGTCACTCCCTGGCGCCCGCCGGGCAGGTGGGGCATCACTGCATTTCCTACAGAAGGAGGGCAGCAGGCTCTGTAGCAGGCTCCCGGCCCCCCCCAAAACCTGTGCTACCCAGCATGTGAACACTTGAGCATGGCTAAACACAAAGCCACCCAGGGTCTGGAACAGAAGGAGGAGGCTTTGCGGAGCCTTGTCCTGCCAGCTCCAGCACAGCAAAAAGGATTAAAATAGGCTGCAGACTCCTCCTTCCTCGGAAAAGCCTGCAATTGCTTAAATCCGAGAGGGGCAGCCAAGGGTCCTGGGGGAAGAGCCTTGCTCCGGTTCTGTGGGAGCGTGGGATGCCCCGACTGGTCTTTTCCCTTCAGTCTCTGTAACCACACTAATATACAACTGCTGCTGTTAGCATCTAAATTTGGGCTACCAAGTACCATAAGGAAGCATGTCACACATGGGGGTTCACTTGAAATGCTCAGCCTCATGAGGTGCTAAGCACTGAGCAAAACACAACAGACAAGTGTCTTAAACAGCTCTGGAGTCCTGACACACATAAATTGGATGTGTGGATGTGTCAGATGCCCTGCTGCATTCACGTTCCAATGCTCAGCATCTTGCAGAATCATGCCCATGGTGATCAAAAGGAAATGGCTACTAACATGAAGCTCCAGGTTGAATATCCTTTCCTCATGGCCTGCAGTCCCTTTGGTCTGTAGCAGATTGAAGCCATCCAGGGTTTTCACCATCACTTTGCTGAGGAGTGGGAGCAAACCGAGATGGTGAGCCCCACACCTCCCAAAGGCAGAGGGACAGCACAGGTGCTCAACAATGACTTACCCAGTTCCCTAGAGATGCTGCTGCACTTTCAGCAGTCCACTCACTAGACAGAGCTAGTGGGTTGGTGCCAGGGCCTTTGTCCTGTCTCTTGTAGCTGTAAGTGGCTGATGGATGGTTCTGCCACCCATGGGCAACGGCAGCCAGGAGCAGGGAAAATTGCAGTGAGCAGTTCTGCAAGGGAGAAATGCAGTGTGAGTGGCAGGGTGGTGAGAGAAGCAATTCAAAGATAATCCACTGGCATAAAATGTCAGACAAGGAATGCGTAGCTAGGAAAGGATAGAAAACAGCAACAAAATTACTGAAGATGGTTAGGAAACAAGAAAAAAGAAAACAGCCCATACATGTGGACAGAGCTGTGACATACTCATTTAATCTATCAAATGCATGAACACACCAGGTCCATGTGAAGGTAAGCAAGTGCCAAAACAATGCATACCTGTAGCAGCATATGTTTGAACTGTGCATTTTAAGCACCCTCCATTTGGACAGCTTTGCTCTAGTCACACTGTGGTGTTTGTGTATTAAAGTTTTCAATTCAAAAACAAGAACAGAAGGACAGAGGAATTAGGGAATAAATCCCAGTTTTTCAGCAACTGAAGGCTGAGTTGGGCTGACTCCAGAGTGGCTTGGGGTGGAGAAAACTGTGCTCACCTACCTTCAGTAATGGTAATGAAGAAATTGGGGATTCTACTTCAGGAAGCAGAGAATTTATGATAGAGCAGCTGGAGAGGCCAAGAGCAAAGGATAAACACAGAGAGGGTAAAAGAATATCTGACAAAACTCAACTTACATACTGTAAATCTGCAGGTCCAAACACAGTGCACCTGAGAATTTTAAAAGAAATCTCTGAAGAAAATCTTGAAAAATAATCTTCCCTTCATCAGAGGGATTATCTGAGCCCTGGGAGAGAACAATGTGCATCCCATTACAAAAAAAGGTTGAAAAGACAGGACCAGAATCTGTTGCCCTCTTGCCTGCAGCTCTCTGGCAGGAGAGTTTCAAACTGTGTTTCATCCCTCCATCTTCTTTCCTGCTTCTCCTTGTTATTGCTTTACCTAACCTACAGCCTCTGCCCAGGGCTCCACAGCACAGCTGGGAGCTTAGAGGTGAGGCAGCCTGCCTGCAGGGCTCACCTCTTGCCTGTGTACACAGCCTTCCTTGTTTCACTCCTTCCCATGTGACAGGAGGGGAATGTTTGCACTCTGCCTTTGCTTTTGCGCATGGAGACATTTTTTTTCCACAATCCAAAGGGAACTGAATGTCAGTGGGGAGGGAAAGCTAACTCTATATCTTATTTTCAAAGTCCAGCAGCTCACATAACCAGCAGCCTTTTTAAGTGCAGTCCCTAGAAAATAAGAATTTCAATAACCCCTATTCTCAGATAACCTGCTGAGCAGCCACATCTCTCCCTCGCCAGGAAGCAGATGTTTTGCTTTCCTCCCCAGCTCTTTCACGTTTTGGGAAAGGACTAAGATGTGAGAGAGCTGGTATGAGAGAGTGGTATGAAGTTTCTTGAGGCTGGGGAATCTGCCCTTCACCCAGCTCCTCCCGGCACACAGCTCACACTGTGGATGAATCACAAAGCTCTCCAGCCGAGTGCACTTAACTGTGGTAATGAGGAAGCTGATGTGGGATGCACCTCGAGCCCTTCAAGCAGCTTGTGGTTTTGGGAGTTCTGCAGTAACCGAAGCTGCTTTGCAATCAATTACTGCCAGGACCCAGCCACATGCTCCCTTCAACCCACGGGCACATCCAGAGGTGGGACTGCACTGCCTCCAGCCCCATCCATCCCTATGTCTTACAACTAATTCCTCCTCCATCTGAACTGATTGCCCCCATTAGCAGCCTGCTCCTCCATTCCTTCTGTGGCCAGTCCTCTCAGAGTCACTATAACTGAGTTTTCTTAAAGACTGAATGAAAACTCAGTAAAGAATTTGGTGTGGGCTAGAAATTGGTTGATGAGTCATAGACTCAGATAACCATAAAAATGAGACTTCAAAACTGGGAACAATTTTAGTTACGTTACCACCGGAGACAGGACCGGCACTTGCATTTTAAAGTTTCATTAAACAGAGAATGAGGTAGCACCATTTATATCAGCATCACCAGTGGGCACCCAGTACAGCCTGGGATGCATCCAAATCTGTCTGGGAATATTACATTCAAGGGCTGGATGCAACAAGACAAGGTCCAGCACTAACACACAGCAATCTGGAGCCTCATAGAGTGAGGAATGTGATGGGGTGACCCTGGCTGGACACCAGGAGCACAAAAAACTTGCTCCATCACTCCTCTCCTCAGCTGGACAAGGGAGATAAAATAGAACAAAAGCCTTATTGGTTGAGGTGATGGCAGGGAGTGATCACTCACCAGTTACTGTCTCATCAAAACAGCCTTGACTTGGGGAAATTAGCTTAATTTGCTAACAATTAAATCAGAACTGGATAATGAGAAATACAGCTAATCTTAAAACACTTTCCCTCCACCCATTCCCGCCTCCCAGGCTTAACTTTGCTCCTGATTTCCTCTTCCTCCTCCCCTGCAGTGGCACAGAGGGACAAGGAATGGGGGCTGTGGTCAGTTCATCACGTTGTCTCTGCTCCTCTTCCTCTGCAGAGGGGAGATCCTCACACTCTTCCCTCCTCTAAGTGTGGATTCCCCATGGGCTTGCAAGTCCTGCCAGCAAAGCTGCTTCAGGGTGGGCTCCCTCTTCACAGGTCCTGCCAGGAGGACCTTCTCCAGCTCAGGATTCCCATGGGGTCACAGCCTCCTTGAGACATCCCCCTGCTCTGGCACTGGGTCATCCATGAGTTGCAGGTGGATCTCTGCTCCATTGTGGATCTCCAAATGCTGCAGGGGCACGGCTGCCTCACCATGGGCAGCACCACAGACTGCAGGGGAGTCTCTGTTCTGGCACTGGAGCACCTCCTCCCCTCCTTCTTCACTGGCCTTGGTGTCTGCACAGCAGTTTCTCTCACATACTCTCATTCCTCTTTCTGGCTGCAGCTGCCACATTTTTTCCCCCTTCTTAAATTTGTTATCCCAGAGGTGTTACCACTGTCTCTGATGAGCTCAGCCCTGGCCAGGGGCAGGTCCATCTTGGTTGTGCACATGGAGGAAGTGTCCAGGAGCTTCTCACAAAAGTCACTCCTGTAGCCCCCCCACTACCCAAACCTTGCCATGCAAGCCCAGTACAAGGAATGGCTCAGGTACTGGAAAGCAGTGAGATCAAGGCTAATGGGTGAGAGCCAGGCTAACACTGTATAATCCTGCAGTTTAGCAGCCCTGAACAGAGCTGATGCCAGTTCAGGATGGAGGGTTGGGAAGAGTGCTGTATGGTACCTGCCATGCCAGTGCCTGCTCCAGTGTCACAGCTTGGCAGCGCTGTCAGTGTGGTCCCTCACCCCAATCCTTTCTGCCAGCCACATTTGAGTGCTTGCCAGCTGTGCACCACACCTGGGGATGGATACCTCCTGTACTGGGCTCTTCTTGCCTGCCTCCTCATGGGAAGAAGAACCCAAGTGGCCAAGGGGTGAGCAGCCTGTGGACAGTCATAGTGCCTGTCCACTTGCCTGAGTGCAGGTTGTTGCAAGTTTAAAATATAAAAAATGTCCCTCCACTTTGAGAAATAGAAGTAATAGGAATGATGGCCAGATTAAGGCATGTGGTTATTAAAGACTGAAGGAACCAAGGTTTTATAAATTAGCAGTGCAAAGAGTCAGAGGGGATGCAGTCTGGATCTATAAATACCTTCAAGGTAACAATATAAATGAAGGAAGGGAATTAGTTCAGAGTCTCAGAAGATGGTAGGACAAGGAGCCTGAAGTTAAAAAGGAGAAGCTGAGGCTGGATGTAAGATTTTCTAAGCAGTGAGCATTCCCAGGCAGGGCACTCAGCTCCCCATGGCACACAAGGCTGGAGTGATGCAGCAGCAGGATGATGGCGAGGAGCAGTCCACGTACCTGGTGGGCTGGCAGATAAAAACTAAGAAAGAAGTTTGGAGCTCTGGCTCACCAACCAAAAAAAATACCTGGCAGAGCAGAGACACAATGTGAGTTGCAGGGTTTGTGTGTTTGCTGTAGCAAGAAGCTCTGCTGGTGGCCCTGGAGGGGGATCTCTGTCCTGTCCCATGCCGAGGTAGCGAGGGCACAGGGTTCCAGGGTCCCAGTGGGACATGTGAGTTGGGTCGGTGTCTCCTTGCAGAGCAGCCACTCCTCGTGGAGCTGCCAGGGTGGGTGCTGACCACACAGGGTACCTTCCCACTCCAGCTGGGGCACAAGGCAGGACAGAGGCTCCAGCAAGACCTGCGAGCATTCCATCCATCCCCATGACTGTGTCAGCAGCTGCTTGGAGGGTTGAGTCCTGTGACCGCTTCCATAAAGCCAGGGCTTACTCTGGCTCGGAGGAAGGTGAGTTGAAATCCGGTATCCAGTGCTGCCACACAGTGGTGAAGAGGCATTTCAGAAAGTAACATCTGCAAAACCACCCCTTGGAGGAGTTTTGGTTGGAGCCTGAGACAGCTCTAGGTTGGCCTCAGGGGACATTTGGGCAGGTGTGACAAGAGCTTGCAGGCACAGGCCCAATTTAAAGCTCTTTGGTGACCAACTCAATTCTTCCCCTGTGGACATGATTCCCTGCAAGGTGCTCCCAAAGGCATAACTACCTTTCCATCATTGGCATTGGGTGTCCTTTGTTGTAGTTATATCGCCATGTTATTATCAATGTTTTTCCATTTGATTTCAGCCCAGACTTCCTGTTTATATCCTTACATCATCCAAACCAAACAGCCTCCCATGCTGGGCTCCACAGACTTCACAGATTCATAGACAAACAGTTTGTCCTGCTTTGGCAATGACTCTGAAAAGTGATACTGTACCAACACAGCAGGTTCATAAAGTGAGTTTTTAAATGTTGGTACTCAAATATCCAGAAAGCAGCCATGGAAAATTCCCAAGATATCCAGGTGCCCAACACACACCTCCTTGCAAGGCTCAGAGCCCACCAACAGGAGCAGTGCCCCTGCAAAGATTTACCTTTAAAACAGGATGTCTAAAACAGGCAGATTCTATTCAGCTTTGAAACACTGAACAGGGATGGATCTAACACAGGACCTCATTTCCCCATGGTCTGAACAACTCTCCCCATCTTTCCTAGGTGCAGATTGTTGTGGTAGCTCCTGTCTGTACTGCAGAGGTTCATGATCCTTTTGTATTATTTATGTTTTTTCACTGGTGTGTACAACACTCCCAGCTTTGGGATGATCTGCATGCACACCATGTGCTATTAATACTCCATTGCAGATCATTACTATAGAAGTTAATTAATACTTTCCCTAAGTACTAAGCCTGTGGCAACCTGCTGGAAGCTCCATGTAATCTGCAGGCCGTAGTTTACTGTTGCTCATCATTCACCCCACTGGGGTCCCACTTCCCCTGTTCCACCAGTCTCAATTAACTTTTGAGGTATGACAGTAGCTGAGATTTAGTTGAGCACATCATCCAGGGGCTATGAAATTTGACCAGAAGGAATAATGATATCAAGGAAAAGAATAAAGTTTTATGTAATATATATTAATAATGTAAGCTTTATATAATAAAGCAATGTAGATATTATTAGATATAGTAATAAAGAGGCCAAGCCAAGACACTACAGCCAAGCACAGAGACAATGGGAACTCCTGGCCAGCACTTGCTTGCTCTATTTCTACATACCCGAGTTTCCCCTGCTCTTTTGGCCCCAAACCACACTGGCAGCTCATCTGTAAGTGATTCCCTGCTGAGACCCATGAGTCCATCTCAGAGTCACCTCTTCCAAAGTCCTCATTCCTTACTTGTAGGCATCCTTTGTTTTTCGACAAATAATTGCTTATACTGAAACAGATACTGTTTGCCTGCTCCTGTGTTATACACTGCATTCTGGCTGGCTCAGTAAATGTTTCTTTGCTGTTCATCACCTGTGATGGCTGGAAGAGTAGCTGTGGCGTGGCAGCCGCCGCTCCTGGCAGGCAGCACAGCAGTTCATGCCAGTTGGAGGGACCTTCTTTCCCAAAGCAGGAAACTGGCAACACGAGCGCTCGCTTTCCTCCTTCACCACCCACTTACCCCTGGCAGGCTGGCAAACAGCATTTGCTAGGTTCCCTCACTTTGTCACGGGCACGCAGGCTTCTCGAGGCATCTTCGAAGGAGTCTGGAAGCCGAGGGTGAGTAGTGAGGTGGCACAGTCTGAAGATGATACAAGATTATTCAGGTTACTGAAATGAAGCTAAACACAACCAAAGATGATTGCAAAGAATAGAGAGTGATCTCATAATATTGAGCGAGTGAGTGAGTTTAAAAATGAAATTCAGTATTTGTAGCTGCAAAATTATACACGGAAAAAGCAACCTTAACACATCATGGGCCCTGAATGAGCTGTTTGTAAGGGACTGTGGAGTCACTGCAGATGGCTCCATGAAAACAATACCTCACCACTTAGCACCAGTCTGAAAAGGAAATCTGAGATTATTAATTATTTAGGAAATCACTGTCATTCTCTAAGTCTACCTTTCAGACGAATCCACCTTACAGCCATATTTTGAATGCTCCAACCAGAACTGATTCCTTCTTTTTATTTCTTCTTCTTTTCCTTTCCCTCCCTACTTCAAGATCATGGGAGAGTTACAAAAGCCTGTGCTATCAGCAGAGTCACCAGACATTTGGAAAAGAAAGGTTTAACAGTGAAAAATTTGTTGACAGTAGTTATTCAAGGTTAAAGGACAAGAATTTACCTGGAAGAGATTAGAAAGGATCTTACAATTCAAAATGACTGGACAATAAAATGTCACTAAAACCAATGTAGATATCTGCAAAGTGTTGTAATGAGAATATACAAATCTAATTTCAAGTACATGCGTTGGTCTGTGAGTTGACTGTTACCACACAGAGAAAAGATTTCGAGGTTATCACAGAGAAATGCCTGGAAATGTCATCGCAGTGTTAGCAGAGATCAGAAAAGCGATAGAAAACTGAGAAAGGAATACAGACCAAACCACTGAACAGCAGCAGGTCAGCAGCACTGCGGATGCTAGGTGCAGCTCTGGTTCCACATTGGGAAAAGCAGAGAGCAGAGCTGGAAAAGATGGGAGTAGAGTACCAAGGGCAGTTCAGAACCCCAAGGACACAGGGGTACAGGAATGGCTGAGCAGTTAGGACTCCTGACCTGAACTGACACAAACCATGCTGAATGTTTATAAGGTCCTTTACAGGCCAGAAAAGATGAACTGGAATTTACCCTCCAATGACTTTTTCAATACCAGAGGTTGGGGCATGAGCCAAGCAACCAGATGGAGGTACAAAACCAAGCAGAGGAGATGCCCCTTCAGAGGAGAAGCAAATGAGGTGAGGAACTTTGCTGCCAGAGGATGCTGAGCATGATGAAGGGTCACAGCATTCAAGAAGCAACTGAGCAGAATAATGCTTATCTTTTCTGGATTAGGAAAAGCCTGAGTTGTGAATGGTGGGATGAGGGAGAATAGACCAGGAAGGTACATACTGCTGTTGTCCCCTGCTTGGTCTCCACAAACTTGACTCCCCATAACTTTCTTGAGGCCTCTGAGGGCAGCAAGTCATGGAACAATGCCTATGCAAGGAACAATTAGGATCATGCACCCTGTAAAAGACAGAGCTGAGGAGATGCCATAGAAGTCTGTAAAATCAAAAATTATGTGGAGAAAGTGATCCAAAATGAACTACTCATTCTTTCTCGCTACACAGGAACTGGCAAGCTCCCAGCTGAAATGGGTCACAGGTGTAAAACCAACAAAAGGAAGCACTTTTCCGCACAAGATATATATACATTAAATTTTGTAGAATTCATTGTCATGAGATACTGCAGAGTATAAATGGGCATAGAATGGGATTAGACAAATTCATGAAGGATAGGCACATTTGTGGGTATGGAACACAGTCCTGTGGTTGCAAGTTTTCTTTTAGAAACTGAAAAGTGAGGATGTGTTACAACTCTAGATAATTCCTCCCTCACCTGAGTGGCTGAATACATGTTCTTAGGTTTCTATAAACTCTATAATGTTCTGCATACATATCATAAAAAGTATTAAGTGTAAGCTTATGGTTTCTGGTATATTCATAGCCTTTGATGGAAAATGAAAATACTATTTTAGGGCATACTGTGAAGAAGGCATGTTGCCAAGATAAGCCTTTGGTGCAGACTGTCTTCTTTCATCTTCTATCATGGCTTTCTGCATTTCAACACTTCCACAATTTTTGTGCCATCGACAAATTAATGATTAACAATTCATATTTTCTGTTTTCTTCACTGCTAAAATGTTCAAAACGTGCATGGGCAGGAACTGATTGCTTTGGACTCTTTAGTCACATCTCCTGTGAGCATTCCTCATTTGCCATTACAGTGCCAAACATGTGCCAGAACTGTTGAGGAGCCACCCTCAGACTCACTTAATCTTTAGCATGTTTGCTTGCATGTTTCTAATTTATTAAGGAGAATGTTTGGTATTAGGCAATTAGAAGTCTAGCTGTAGATGGTATTAATAGACTATTGCTTTTTAAAATTGAATTTGTCAGCTATTCAAAAGTATATCAAATTAGCTTGGTATTTTACATAAATCCAGTGGGGGTGAGTTATATTTGCCAGTTTTAATTCTTCACCAGAGTGCTGTATTTAATTCTTTTGCTGTGGTTAGTTGTCAAGATGAAGGGTGTACAACTGTGTATTTTCCTAAATACTCAAATAGTATTCATTTTTTAACAGATCCTGAACTCTCCTTAGTTCTAAAACCTCTTGAAAACCAAGGGTAATCATACAGACAGCTTCCTGACTGGCTTCTAAAAGATTCTCGATGGAAATTATCTAAGCTACCGGTTTAGAAATGGTGCTGTGCATTGCCTTCCATGATCAACGACAGTTAATTATGTCCCACCATCATTTTACATGACAGTGTGATCTATCTTTTCCTCTGAAGACAGAGGATGATGTTTTATAAAAAATTGTGCTTTTACAATTTCATCATTTCTAGTAATAGACCAATATTACCATTAGGATTGTTTTCATTCTAAATACATTTCTCAAAAAAAAAAAAAAAGGCTTTAAAAATTAATTATCTTAGGCATAGTTTTACAGTTTCATCCTGACTGATTCTCTGTTTAAAAAATTATGAAGATTAGTCAGGATTTCATGTTCTTCTAAGAACATGAAGTCTTCTATGCTGATTCTTAAATTTGTTTGGCTTAATATTATGTTCCAGCAACAAAAAAAAATACTGCTCAATGCAAACTTACATGATAATTTGAAATACATATGAACTGGAAGAAAGAATGCAAATGGGTCAGTACTGGTAAGAGCTTTCTCCCACTTCTGAGCATGGTTCTGATTTTCAATTCCTCTGTCAAATTCTCCCTACCTGATTAGAAACTGTATATGAAGTTTAATAAATTCATCAGTTAGCTCTGTAAATTAGCTCTCTGAATTTAGTCACAGGGAGGCCATGCAGAAGGGAGCTCAGCAGTGGGATGGAGGCAGATGGGCATGGCCAGGAGTTGCTGGAAGAGCTGGAGATGGAAGTTCCCACCTCGTGGCTCTCTGAGGAGGTGGGAACTGGGCACCAGCCACACGTCTCAAGTATCCCAAAAGTACAGTGTCACCCCTCACACTATGGCAAAGGGAAGCCAGCTGCTGTCACTGAAATACATTTTACACCTCACTCACCCCTTTCAAGAGTTTGTAATTGCCTTTAACCAAACTCTGTTGGATGACGAATCTTGGCTCAAATTGCATTTTTAAGTCTTTCAGAAAATCCATCCTGCCATTTTGCATTTTGCCCAGGCATAAAAACCACACAGACATAGAGCTTTCCATCATAAATTTTGCAGAGGCATAACAACTTGTATTAGAAGGAATGATCTTGGTCAGTTTAATAAGAAACTCTGTTTTCCTCAATAATGATGACCTAAATTTTAAATTTCATGTAACTTAAGTGTTCAAGAAATTGAGTTTATTAGCCTCCATATAACATTAATGGTAGATTTAGGTTTCCTTTCATTTAAGTTAGTATATCAAATAATATTGATGTTTATAATTCTGAAGATGGTCTTAGAAATACTCTCTATGAAATTAGTAGAAATTTTGCTATTGACTTCAATGGGCCCAAGGTTTTACCCCTAGCAATTAGCAGTCATTCTACTGTATAACGTGGCTCCCCAAAGGTCTGCAGAGCTCAGCATAATTATAACAGATTGTATAATCAGACTGGCAGGACATGTAGCTAGCAAGAAGAACCACGTCTACTGCCCTTTTTCTTAAATTTAAAATCAGATATTTCCCAAAAGCATGGATAAATCTAAATGAATTAATTTTCATTATAAATACCTAAAATACAAGCTAATGATCAGCATGAGTTACAAGAAAATATTCAACAAAACATTATGTTTGAAAATATTTACATGTTCAATTTCGTCTCTAATGAGGGAGATGATGTGCAGTTAAGGCTGCCAGGCCATTCTGTAATATGACTGAAGTATTCTCCTTACAAAGAGGGAAATAAGAGACAGAGGGTGGGGAAGAGAGAAACAGAGACTGAGAGAGAGCCCTGAGTGAGTATAGAATGGAGTTAGTCTTAAATTAGAATTTCCTTTAGCTTGTGAGTACATTAGACAACCAGCATTATTCAGAAAGATATTGTCAAGGTTGCTGAGCTCCTGCCTCACTGCCCTTCCCCCTTATGTCTGTTTGCAAACTTGTTAGGATTCTTGATACTCACTTTCCTCCCTACAAAAGGCTCCAATGCTCTTCGTTTAAACTAAACCCACAACCCAAGCCCCGGGGTTTCTCTCACTCCAGCAGCCACAAGCACACCTGTTCCCACCCCAGACTGCACAGCCCCTGAGCAGGGGGTTCAGTGCCTGCACTCAACACCCAGCACAAACTCCAAACCTGGTTTTCAAGGCACAACCCCAGCAGGCTGGAATAGCTGTGCATTTGATGGAATTCAGAAGCAACGCCAGAAAAAAAACCAAACCGCAAACCCATGTGCACGCGCACCAGGGGGTGGCGAGAAGAGGTTTGGGGAGGGAAGGGAAGCAGATGGGACATTTAATTCAGGGAACAAACTAATTTAAATCTTTCAAGGGGCTTGTTATTATTTCTAGAGTGTTAGGAATGCATTTATTCCCTGCCTATGAAATGCAACATCCCTGCTCAGAAAAGCTCTAAGAAAAAAGCCCAGCAATATAGAAAGAAGAAAAAAAAGAAATCCAGAATGTTTTAATGATATCCTTTAAGAATACTACTATTTATATATTTCAGAGATTAAAATAAATAATCATAAATGTGCAGTTGGTGTATGTCTCTTGGGTAAAGGAAAAAGCAGGCAGATTTATAAAATGGGTTTATGTGCCAGGGTGATTGTAATGGTTCCTTCTGTCAGGTAAACACATAATTAGGATGTTTTCAAATAAATGTATTATGCACATGATTGAAGCCAATCCAGGCTGCAGTATAAATATTATGCCTTTTTTTTTTAAGTTGTATAATTACATATCTACCCATGGAGCTTCTCGCCTGATAGGCATCTATTTATGCAACACCACACTGTGGCTCTTCCACAGGTGCTGTAGCAGATACTTGCTGAACATGCAGCCCGTCTGATTTTTAAAGTGCAATATCTCAGCTTTCTCTCAAAATACCAATTTTGCCTCAACTCCTTTTTGCCTAATTGCTTCTTAGATTTATTGTTTAATTAAAACCATTCTTGGGTTATACAAACAACAAATCCCACTAATGTGTGTTTTTTTCGCAGACAAATTATCTTCCAAGGGATTATGCATCTTCAGCTTGGGAAAGGATTCCATCCTCCTTGGCTGGGCTGTCACTGCCAAGTGCAGCCTCGTGGTCAAAGCTGTAAGTTGAAGTTTATGATGGCAGTGTGACAGAGCTGTATCTATGGAGTCAAAGTGGCAATACTAAATGCCATTTGAAAGACTGATGCAGTCTTTAAGCCGATGCAATAAAAACCCTTCTTTACTTTATAGCATTTTCATACAGAGTCTCACTGTATGTCTGGTCATGCACTAGGGAAGCATAAATAAGATGTGAATGATGAGTTACATGAGGAAACACCCCAAGAAGACCCTTAGGAACATCACCTTCATGGTATGCCTCTCCTCAAAGCCTTCCTTACCTGCCAGGGTCCTGTGGGAAGGCAGAACATGGGGAAATGGGGACACACCACTGCCCACATGCTCTGCACTGTTGTCTGAACTCCTCAAAACCCCAAAACAGTGTTTCTACTCCCAGCCTGGACATATAGATACTGTCTTCAGAACTGAGGTTTAAACTCCAACCCCTGTTTGCCAAGTTTTGAAAATTTGGAAACCTCTGCTAAAATACCTGCACTTGGAGAAAGTTCAGTGAGACACCCAAGTTTCAGCAGCACAACTGTCCCTCAAAATGAAAAAAGAAAAGATGCTCAGATATAAACTTTCATTTGGATGTTTGTATAAGAGGAAGACTAGAAAAATGTTTTTTCCATAAGGAGCATATGCTGCAGTTCCTGGAGCAAGAACCCAGCTCTTATGAGGATTCTGGCTGTCTGCAGCTTTTCAATATTAAAGGGCTCTATAGCAGATGAGAGCAGGATAATAAAAGCTAATAAAGATGAAACTGGACAAATTCAATGTAGAAATTAAGATACACATTTTTAACCACAATAGAGTAAAACAGCTTCCAAAGGGATGTAATAGGATGCCTGAAGCTGAAGCCCGCCGAAGGCACGGCAGCAGTGCCAGCAGTCGGAATTGCAGGTGGAATGAAGGGTGGCTTGGAGAGGGCAGTCGGGCTTCAGGAAGCTCTGTGCTGGAGCAGGAGGCTGGAGAGGGACGTGGGATTGTGGAGGACACTATGAGCAGCAGGCTGGAGGTGTAATGCAACCACCTGGAGGGAGGTTTCTGGGGGCAGAGCTGCCAACTTCTGTATCCCTGTGACCACTTCCTATTTCTTTCTCCATCCTCAACTCACATCCTACCCAGCCTCTCCCAAATTCTGTAGCTGTCCCCTTTTCCCCTATAGCCTCCATGCTTATCTTCAAGCTGTTCCCTCTTCCACTTGCTCTCCTCCAGCATGTCAAAGCCTCCAGCTGTGGAGGAGAAGCCTCAGGCTCAGCATCCTGCTGGGAATTTGAGGTAGAGACTCAGATAGGAAACAGGAGGAGAAGAGGGTGTTTGTTGCCAGGGTTGGGCTGGGGGGATTGCAACTGTTGCTACCGTGAGGGGCTGCCTCCCTGCTCAGAGCTGGAAAAACCAGAGGGTGGAGATAATTCACTCTCTGGCACGGAGGTTCTCTCTCCTTTTGTCTCTCAGATGCAACATATAAAAAGATGAAGTACGTCCCTGATTTACCCCTGTGTGGGCTGTGTGTGCCCCAATGGTAATGCAAAGCAGCCTCCTGAATTTATAGCTGCTCTACACAGCCAGCACAGAACACGGCACCCAAAGCACGCAGAGCCTTCGGTCCTACAGATGGAACTACTGGCAGATATTTTAACCTAGGGAAACCTTTTAAAATTAAAGTAGGCACAAAACAATACCCTTTACATTAGGCTATAAATTTATATATAATTTACAGTGCAGAAGAAAGTGTCAGTTGTCCAACAACAAAAGCATAAAAGAGTCCTGGTGTGGAAAGCATCCCTGCCTTCCCCCTGCCACACGTCCTCAGCCCAGCCCTTCACCTTGTGCTGCTGCCAGCATAAGCAAGGCTGCATGGGAATACACATAATTTTTTTTTCCAGATTAGTTTTAATCCAGAATTGATTTGATTGATACTGCAGTCACTTCTGTTAATGTAATGGAACATGTGGTATCAAGTGGGAATAAGATGACATGGATTCTCTTAATGGCAGCACCAGCTTTTTCTGGATTCATCTCCCTGTGAAGGTCAGCTCTTAAAATACTGAGTGTCCCTGGCCAGAGGGTATCCCTGGAGATACCCCTCATCAGGAAAATGGGGAAGTGCTCATCTCAGTGGCAGCTCTGCTCTGTCCCTAATGCTGGGGATGGCAGCGGTGGGTGGCAAGAAGACATGGAAGACATGGCTTATCTTCCTCCCAGCTGCCTGAAGCAAACCCACACCCAACCAGAACAGCTGAAGCTGGCTTGTCTCCTCTTCTTTGCAGTTTCATTTTTATTAGTTTCGATTGCTCTAAATCAATCCCTAAGACAGTGTATGATGCTACAGTGAGCCACAGGAATGCCCAAGGGAACTTATTTGTACAATGGTTTTTACAGATCATTTTGTGTCTTATGCAAGTGAGATTTTGAGTGGCAGTTTTACTTAATGATCACCAAGAGGAATAGTTTCAGAATTTTAGGGTTCCTTGCCTACTTCTAAAAAATCACCTGGTTCATTATACCTCTCCTCCTGAACTCAGTTGTTTGTTTTCACTTTCACTCAGAAATGGCTGGAGGATAGGGAGAGCAAAAACTAAGTCCATCACCTGAACCAAATATGAATCTGATGATCACATAATTTTCTTTCAATATCTTTTCCAAAGTGGAGTTCTTACTTAGAAGATTAAACCACTAACTAAATCCACCTTCTAGAAGTTATCTTCCTGCTAATATCCCATGGAATGAAAAGTAGAAAAAAATATATAAGACCACAATTTTCCTGGGTTTGTGGATTTTGGGGGTGTACCTTGAAGAACATCAATGACGATTTTTGGGCAACAGGACACAGGACTGTTCAGACCAGTCCAGCCCAGACATCCATGTAGCCCCATGACCTGCTATGACCAGCAGAGGTTAATGCAGAGGAAGGGGTAAAAACTGACAGGACATACATGGACTGCTTTGTTCTCAGCATGTTCTGATTGACCTCTAATAGTTAAAGACTGACTTGCACAAAAACAGAAGACAGAATACTTCAGGATGGTTTTAGTCATTAAATACAATGCCAAATGTTCTTGGTATCAGAGGAATGTAGCGCAGAGATAACGTAAAAATTGTGAAAATCTTCAACATACCAGCAGAATACATTGAAGGGATGAAAGAATGAAGATTGAGGGTGACACCCTCTGCCTCTTGCTCACAGGAAAATCTCACAAACTGAAACTTTACCCAAACAAAACAAAGACTACGGCACAGCATGTGCAGCCCTCCTTCTTGGGAGAGAATGGGGAGAGAGAACAAATCACCCAAGCCTGACATGAGTCACATCAGTTCATGCATGACTGAAAGGTGCTCAGATACTGCAGCCATGAACCCAGGCCAAGAACCTATTTAAAAAATGAAGGCAAGTGACATGGTAAAACTCCTAAAAAGGCATGGAGACAGAAAAATATGGGGTAGAGAAATAGAAGTGTGGGTGAGTTCAGCACCTCTATTTTGGTGTTTGAAGTGGAGGCAGTCTGAGCAAGGAGAGCTTGGAGGAAGGGAGATGGCCAGGCCCCAGGGCAGTCACTCAGCTCTGCAAGTGCTCAGCCGGGAGTGCTTTGGGGGTTGTTTGTGTGTATGTGTATGTGTGTATTTGTCTATCTGTGTGTTTGTGTGCAGGAAGGAACAGAGCTGGAAAGAAAAGAAAGACAGACAAGCCCAGAGAGCTGCTAGAATGAGGGTCAGCAGACGGGAACAGACAGGTGAAGTTTGGTTTAGAGGCAGGATGAGGAGAAAGTCTTGCAGCTTTCTGTAGGGGCCAGGACACAGGCAAGAAATGGCCAGGAATGCCCAGCCAGCCCAATAGTTGCTGAACTCACCTAACCCTTCAGTTTTGGAGAAATGCCATCTCAAGTTGCTTTTAACAGCAAACACAAACACCATTCTAATATTTGCAGAGTAACTATAGGAGCCAACTCTTCCCCACTTTGACAGCATAGTTCCACAGAGCAGCACTTTAAAGGATTTTTGCAAATCCTTTATTTCTAAATTTTAACAAAGTCTCTACCCTGTTTATATCCTGTTCCTCACCCAGTTTATTGCTCTTATTTAAACTTGCAGAGAGAAATTTTAAAAGCTGAGACACATTTTCCACATCCGTTACTCTGAACATCTTAATGGGAACAGTGCTGAGAAATAACACTGGTATTATCACCACTGAAGCAATTGTATGCTAACAGGCTGCACCTTTCTCCTACAGTCATGATAGAAAGGTTAGTTAAATTCAAACAAAATATATTCCCTGAAATTCCAACCATCTTTAATAGGAAAAGCTATAACCTCCCTGATGCACAAAACAGCCCCTGCAGCTGATGTCTGAAGCCTGCACCTGTTATTCCAACAGAGGTGACCTCTGAACAAGAAAGCCATTCTATATAAACACTGAGTTAAGTGACTTTCCCCATGTCTCCTCAAATAACACCCAAATATCTTTTCTTGTCAAAATCTTGCACTTGTCCCATAGTATACACAGTAAATCATGACAACCAGTGACTTATTTGAACGCTGAAGCCCAAAGCAAGAGGTGCTGGTGCTGAAAGAAGTTTAACTAGTCACCAGCCTCTAAAATATTAAGCTATAAAATACAAAACTATTTTTACAAAAACAGTGTTAAATGACCTGTCAAGACAGCCGGTCCCTGCTGGTTTTTTTTTGTTGTTGTTGTTGTTGTTGTTGGTTTGTTTGATTGTTTGTGGTTTTGTTGTGGTGGTTTTTTTTGGGTTTTTTTTTTTTGGTTCTTTTTTTTTGGGTAGCAGAAGAAAATAATTGAAGAAAATAATTTCAGTTTACCTCTGTAATACAAGACTGTTCTGCAATAGGCTAGAAAAATTCTGAGAAACTTTAAGTCCTGCTCAAGCTTATGAGATTAAACATCATATATCTCTCATTCTGGCCTCTTCCTGGGTGTGAATCCTGCCCTGTGAGCACTGCGAGGATTAGTCCTGCAGACCAGTGGAGGACTGATTCTTGTACCTACCACTGCCGGTGTTTGTCACACCACAGTCACATCTCGCAGCACTGTCACCTTCCCTGGCACTGTGACATTCTCATGCTGCTCACACCGACCGGCCGCTGCAGCCCGGTCACTGCCCAGAGCTCGCATGTGGAGCTTTGCACTGAGAGAAGGCACTGCAGGCTGTAAGAGGAATAAGTACAAGTCAGCTGTGAAATTCTACTCTGCCAAGTACACGGCTGCCTGTCGCACTCCAGGCCAGATCTGGCGCCTGTAATATTTCAGCGAGGAGATCCCAGCTTTCGCAGACACAGCTGGGCAGGACCCAAACCCCTCCTCTGTGCCTTTACTGTAGGACAATGGAGCACCCAAATGCTTCTCCTTGACTTCTTCACAGACCTCAGCTGTGGAACAGAGCTATGGTAACCATCCTGTGTCAAAGGGCTCCTTACACCCTCTTGCCATTCACACACAAAAGGCTGAGGATATCTGATGTGGGGGCAATACTTTATTCTTACCACTTTTTCAGGACTACAGTTCTCGAACACTGAGGTAAGAATATGGGGTTCCTCATTTAGTGCACCAGAAAAATTTCAGGTCTGATCTTTCAAGTTAAAAAGAAAATTCTGTAGACAGCAATTGTGTCAGCTCCTTTTGGAATATAAATGTCAATCCAATATATTTGTCCTGTTTGCCTGTCATTTGTTGCAGTAGAGTCGTGGTCAGGGTGATCCTTCTCCCAGTTACTTTTGCTGTATCTGTTCTCTGAATTATCTTTTTATTTTAGGTGGCTGCTGTCAGTGGATACTGCTGAACGCAGAACCAAGGGCAGAATCCATCCTGCAGTCAGAACTGAAGTTGATGATATGGTCAAAGAAAAGCACCAGCTGGGCACTCCTATAAAATACTAGAAATTGATAGGAGGTGGAATTCTCTGAGGAAGCAGAAGCCATTTGGGCAGAATAATTTCTGGCACTGGGGAACAGTATTTTGGGATACTTGCTTTAATGTGAAACATTCGGCATGACTTCACGTGCAACTTGGCTGTGAGATAAAAATTGGAGGTGGATTTTTATGGCAGAAAGAGAGTGTGGAAAAATTTAGTCAGCACAAAAGTTTAACCTTGCTAATAAGGTCTATATGTCTGCTGCAAGGATAAGACAATACTACTCCCTGTCTCAAAGCTTTAATCAAACCCCACTCCTGTACACATGAGCTATATTAGTGCCATTATTTGCCTCATGCTTACAACCCAACATGAACTTTCAAAAGATAATTGATTTTTTAAGGTCTCTGAACATAGTCTCCAGTATTTTCTTAACTGCTTCATGGCTTCTTTTAAAATGCTTTCAACATGGTCTGAAAACTGAATATAAAAGTAAGCAGGACTAAAAATTAATAGGAGAAAAAAAAAAAGGGATTGGGTTGGGTTGAAATTACATTTCCAGAAGCTCCTGCTTTCACTGGTGTGAAGGTGAGGAAGGGCGTTCTCAGCCCCCAGCCAGATTACCTGGCAAGGCTGAAATCAGACAGAGTTTTGATCCAATACCAGGAATCACTGCTCAACGGTAGTTAGGGAAAAACAAAAAAAACAAGTCTAAAAGCCCAATCACTCTGCAAACCTGGGCCAGGCTGGTATTTCTGCAGCCACCTGACTTGGAATTCAGTACAAATCTGTCTCTTCCTTCATAGGTTGCCTTGATCTGAAAGCTTGTGCTTACTGTTTTCTGCCGTAGGCTGCTGTGCTCTGAAAGCTCATGCTTTGCCTTTGCACGGGGCTGTAAAAGCCTGTGGGCACTGACAGGGCTTTCAAAACTGAGTCAACCTGTCCTCTGGCACATGGCAATGGGGCTGGCAGCTGATCTCACTTCTCTGCTGTGCCACTAGCTCCTGTGCAACATTAGCTAAGTCAATTAGCTTCTGCTGGCATCTGTTTTTCACCTCTAAAAGGGGGACAGTAGTAATTTCCTATCTCACAGAAATCTTGTGAAGACAAATACATTAGCTTAGGAAGTGCTCAAATACCAGTGTGATCAGGTCTCCTCTCCATCTCTTTGGCAGCCTGTATTTTGTAGCCTGGAAGCCTGTGGTCTGCCAAACCATGAAGAATTGGAGCTGAAGACCACCAGATCAACTCTTGGACTGGCTGAGCACAGGTATCTTCACAATGAAAGCCAGAAAAGCAGCTTCTCAGGGAACCAACAAGAACGGAAAAAAATGGAGGAGATGCAAACTTTAGCAGTAAACACAATGTGGAGCAGAGACCATTCCAGCAGCAAAGTCACTGTATTTTGTGTATTATTTGCTTTAACTTACATGTACATTATGTATTTTAGTCTTTCCATTGCCACTCATTTAGGGTTAGAAAAGAACACCAAGCTGATATTCCTGGGGTGTGAACACATGCAGACCATGCTGCAAATACTCATCTGCAGCACTGCTTTTCTGAGTAAGTGGTTACATTTTAGAAGAGTCTTCCATGAGCCAACTGCCATTAGTACTCCGGAATTCAGCCCTTAGCAGGAGATCATTTCAATTTTTGTCTTGGTGACCAGCATCCCCAGGGTCTTCTTCTAGCACCTTTTATTCAATCAGGAAAACTTTGCCCATTTAATAGTGCCCAAGATATATCTATACACCAGGACCAAATTTTCTAGTGGTGCTTGATTTTGGTTTGTTTGCCTTTTCCCCCAGTGATCTTAGCTTTCTGCTTTGGTGTGAGAAGCAGGAAGTAAACGAACTATGAGGATTGTTACTCATATTTATGTGCTTTGTAGGATGTCACCAGAGGACACAAGGAAAAATGACGCACCACAGCTATGGTCACGATGAAGAGACGAATTTATTTCCTCTGACTCCAATAATTTATAGTTCTCAAAAAGGTGCCAGTGGATTGGAGGGTGAACATGCCACCTCTCCAACGACACTGGACAAACTACCTGTACATCAAATTTCTCTGCCTCTGTGAAGGAATGCAAAACAATAGGTTGTTTACAGAAAGTTGCGTGAGAAAGTTTTCTACAAGAATGTAAACTCAGAAGGCTTTAGAAAATCTTAAAAAATCAGGGCAACAGTAGGACCTCTAAGGCGTCAGTCAAGTGGGGAGCTCCACCATGCTAAGCCCTATGCAAAGCTACAGTAAGAGAGAGCACACATCCTGACCAGAACTGGTCAGCCAGCTGACCAGTCAGAGACAACCAATACAGAAAGGGAAAGACCTTTGAATGTACTTTCTAGAAAGATACATGAGGAACTTACGGGTCTTGGCCAGGAAACAGAAGCAAATACCACTTCAGCACTGTGATTGTACTATTATTACAACACTCACTTTCATTTCTTCAGAAGTACAAGTTAAAGGTAGGCAAAATAAGGGGAGTTGTTAACCTCCTCTTAAAGATTTTTCAACCCAGACAATTTAGTGCTATGGATGAGGAAACATCAGGGCTGTCTCTCTAAGGCTTCAGTTCCTTCAATAAGAGAATAACAGAAATGGGCAACACAGATTGTTTTTATTATTATTTGGAGCAAAACAGTATTCTAATAATCCTGTCTTACAAAGGAAATGAAAGAGTCTGGGGGTAATATTGAAAAAATGGTGGGCAGTCAGAGTCATGGCCATATGGTCCTCAAGCTGTGCTGTCAAGCCTATCTACAGATGGAGATGTATTATCTTACATGAGCACCAAGTTGAGCATTGCACCGGGCACTTGTGAATCAGACCAGTAGACCTGACAATACAATTGACAATTACTATGAAATCAGGTGAGAAACAGTCAGAAGCAAGAATACTCCCCCCAAAAAACCCAACAGCTAGAGAGAGGACAAGCTTCTGACAAGCTCTGCAGCTTACAGATTCAATCCAGAACATTTAGCAAGTTTTGCAATATCTGAAACAAGAAGGGAAGTTGTTCTGACAAGTCTTAAAAAAATCAGCATCCTGGTCTTTTGATTTTATACCACTTTATTATGTTAAAGGCAAACTCCACTGTATCTACACACTAGTTGGCTATCAAGTGGCACACAGGACAAGGGTATGGGTGTGTGCATTTACCCTGAAGAGCTGGATCAAAGGGAAGGAAGAGCTACCAGGAGCAGTGACCTCCAAATGCAATACTGCAAATACACACTGAGACTTTGCTTTCCAAAAAGCTTACCACTGAAATGGCTGAGCATGGGGGAGCCATGAGAGCTACTTAGATGATATACTTGGGTGCTTTGTGTGAACTTGTTGAGCATTCTCAGGGCTTTAGGACTCTTGTAAAGCTCCTTACAGAATACAGCTCTGGTGACAACATGCCATTGTGTCCTGTACTATATAAGCCTCTGAATAAGATGCCTTTGCTTTGAAGATCAGTGCCCCATAACTGTGAAGTCCTCAGAGAGGTAAAGAGGTGACAAACCAGCCACCCCATATCAAGTGGAGGGCAAACCACCAGTTTCTAGTGGGCTTACACTATTCATAGCTTCCCAGGTTTTTATGTCGTGCAAGCATAGAGTGCATGGGGGAGTAACAAAGAGTTTAGGGTGGTAGCTGTATAAGAAAACCCTTTGTTTCATCATTCAGATGATTAATGACTTACGCCCAGGGGACAATCATTTACCTGCAAGTCTTGGCTAGAAGCTTCAGGGCATCACAAGTTTATGAGGCAGCTCTGTGTCAGTCACATGAATCCACATTGGTGTAGGTGTTTAGAAACCTGCATCTTTAAGTGTCTACAAAGATCTTAAAATTTTATCCCATAGATTGGCCAGACATTTCAGTGTCTCCACTCAAAAAACTCTTAAACATCTGACAACATTAGTAAAGGAACGACAAGCCACATATCTACCATTTTTCAAGCAAACTTCAATAACCTGTTGCTTATACATAAAATGAATAGGGGTTGAGTAGACATGACCCCACTTAAACTTGCCAACATGGCTGCTATGTGAGCTGGGGCTCTGGCAGCTCTGTGAATCCCTTGTCTGGAGTAGGGATCTCCTGCCTTCCCCATGGTCTTGCGCTCCAGAGCATCCTGAAGCAGATCCAAATTTTAACACAGGGAGTGGAGCCCATGGGCACTTTGGCAGCACTGTGTGGCACTCAGCCAGCACCACTTACTCTGAGCTCCGTGGCCTCACTGTGAAATGCACAGAAGGGCTGTTTTGCAGCAATATTTGGATACCGTATAGGAAGGAAAATATCCCCAGAACCAAAGGCTTTAGATGCCAGAGCTTCCTGCTCTGTGGCAGGGGTGCAAAACTGGCTTTAGGTACTCAGTTTAGGGCCAAGGCAAATGATGCATGAGGGGCCAGAAATCACATTCAGTAGTGTGAAGTCCAGTGCTCCTAAGAGTGCTTGAGGCAACAATGCCAGGACAGAGGAAGAATCTCTACAAACTATTTGGCTCCTACCAGCAACCTGACTGGAGGAAATGAGATGATAACGGCCAAAGATCTGCAAAGGAACACAATTACCACACACGAGAAGAAATCCTGGACACCACAGAGGGGGGGAAAAAAATCAACATGTCGTGGGAAATGGCTCAGTGACCCCAGCAAGGTGCGCAGAGAACGGCAGCAGAGCGAAACTGCCGAACACCGCGGTGTTGCCCTCGCTGACGCAACCCCGGCTTTTAGGAAGGGTTGGGCAAGGAGCCAAAGAGCAGCAACACACCCGGCGCAAGGGCCTGCCTGAGTTAACCCTTCCGCCGTCTCAAAAGCCCGCAGAAAATACGTCTCAGTTTCTTCATTTCTCAGTTCAGGGCTCTGGACGGGGAGCAGGAAGCGCTGGACGGAGTAAAGGAGCAGCAGCGCGCTGGGCGAGCGCACGGGCTGAAACACCGCGAACAGCCACGCCGCGGCCAAACCATCACAGCCCGCAACAGGTCCCAGCGCGGCGCTCAGCCGCTGCCGCCGAGGAGACCCGCGGGGAGCGAGGAGGGCTCCGTTCTGCAACCCGTCCCTCGCTCCTCGCACCTCCGGGGCCACCCTCGCCATCTCGGGTCTGACCCGCTCTGCAACCCGGGGTTAAGAGCGGAGGGACCGGGCGTGGGCAAAGGGCCCGCTCCGAGGCACGGCGGGGCTGTAGTCCCTTCTCCCGGCAGCCGGCCGAGGAGAGCGGCGAGGGCCCCCCAGCTGCCAGTCCGGCTCCTTCCGGCGGCGCCTCCAGAGCGCCCGCCCCGGGCCGCGGCCGCGCCCTCGCCCGCCCCACCGGGCCGCCCCCCGCCCTCCCCGCCCACACCTGGCCGGGGCGGGCCCTGCCCGCCGGCTGCGGGCCGACTCGGCGGGCAAGGCAGGCGGCAGCGCAGCGCAGGCCGCGGTAGAGCGGAGCAGGACTCGGCCGGCAGCAGCGCCTCGCCTCGCCGCGGGGCCCAGCGCGGCAGCGGGGGCCCGGCGCAGCGCGGCTCAGGTGAGCCCGCGGGCGGCAGGTGGCGGCGGCGGGGCGGGCAGGGCTGGGCTGGGCTGGGCTGGCGGCGGGGCGGGCGCGGCGCGCGGCCCCGGCGTGGGCGGGCTGGCGGTGGCGCGCGCGGAGCGCGGTCCCGCGCGGCGGCGGCTGAGGGAGCGAGCGGAGCGGAGCTGCCGGCGGGGTGCGGAGCGGCTTCTCGCGCGGCGCCCGGAGGCAGCATGCGGACGGCGGAGCCCCGGAGCCCCGGTAAGTGGTTCGGCTACGACGCCTCTCCCTCCTCAGCCCCGTGTTCGGCTCCCGACACGGCGGGATCGTCTCCCTGGGAGCCGCCAAACTCCGCCGCCTGTTGAGCCCCGCGGATCGTGGCCCCCGAGCGATGGCCCCGCCGCCCGCTTCGGCCCCGCCGCCGCCCCGCTTGCCCCGCGGGGGCCGCCGTGCGGTACCGGAGCCCCCCTGCCGTCCGCTGGGGCCGCCACGCGGTTTTCTAGCGGCCACCGGCTGCGCCCCTCGGAGCCTCCCCGGGTCGGCGGGGGGCAGCCAGGCACCTGCCGGCGCCGCGGTGCCGGGGGTGCGGGGATTGCCGCCGCGGCGTGACCTTCCCGGGCGGGCTGCGGTGCTCGGGGCAGCCCCGGCGGGCGGACTTCTGGCGGTGGGCTCGGGGGAGAGGGGTCGCGCCCCGCGGGGCGTAGCGCCGGCCGCGGCGGGGCGTCCCGGGTGGGGTGCCTCTGCCGTGTGCGAGGCGTGGGGCGGTCGGCAGTGGCCCGAAGCGTTTCCCGCGGCTGGCGCCGGCCGTTTCTGCGGTGGGAGGAGGGAGCGAGGGAGGGCGCTGCAGCGGGGGGCGGCAGACCGCGCCTTTCCCCCCCGGTGGGGTGAGCCGCCGCCTGGGAGAGCGCGGGGCTGCCGAGCGGCGGCGTCTTGGGTGGCGAGAACAAAGGGCCCCCGGCGGGAGCGGGCAGGAGCACCGCCGCTGCTCCCGGGGTGCCAGCTCCCCAGAGCGGGGTGGGGGTGTTCATCACGGTCTCCCCCCGTTCGCTCTCCCTGGGGAGTGCGGCTGCAGGCTCCGCGGGGCCAGCTCCTGCCCCGCAGCCGCCTCCGCAACCTGTTGTGCCGCTGCCTGGTCGGGGGTGCCGGTGGGGTGGGCAGTGCTCCCCCGTGGGACGCCCGGGGGGGCGGGCGGGCTCGCGTGGAGCGGCGCGGGGTGGGCGCAGGCAGCCCGGGGCGAGCGGGAGGCGAAGGCAGTGGGCGGGTGCGTTTGCCTTCGCGGTGGTTTCTGCGCCCAGAAACTGTTAAGAACCAACTTCAAGCAGTTCAAATAGCTGGCGTAAATTAAATTCAATGAAAGAAAGTATTTCCGCGCTGTTAAAGGTCTGTTCCCGCGAACCTCTTGTGTGGGAAAGATGTGGTCTGTTTCCAGGAGACTGACTGGGGCAGCTGTTCTGAAGCGTTTTGGAGTTTCGTGTTTATTTCATATGTAACCAAATGAAGCCGTATTGTCAGTATCAAATACAATATTCTCTTGTCAAGTTCAGAACTGAGCTGTAAAAAGTGATTTGGGCTGACGATAACTGGATAATCAAACCTTCAGTTGAATATTTGTTGGTTTAGAGATCTCTGAAGGCAGCTAACTTGTGCAGGGACAGTAAGCAAATAGAGTTTCCTTATGCTGCTTCTGTAACCACCTTTGTTCATTTTTCAAGGTAAATGCTAGGGAAATGACAAATTTAATTTAAGATTACTAAGGTCCTGTGCTGCAAATGACTTATCAACATGTCTGGTTGCTGGGTGATTGTTCTAAGACTGCCAGTTAGGCTTTGAAAACGGATTTTTAAATAAAGTCCATTGCATTCATTATGATAATGCCGGAAATGCGTGGCTCACAAGGTTGGTTTTATGGAAGGAACAAGTGTACTTTAATCCTGATTTTATTATTTCTTGTGTGGTGGTTTGCTGTGAGACTGAGGACGTAGGAGTAATAGATAGCTGTACTGTGAAGCGCATGATCAGCAATCTGAACTTCGAAAGCAAAGAGTAAAATCTGTGTGGCAAGCAGCAAGTTTGTGATCTGAATGTGTGGTGGGTGACAGTGTTGAATTATTTAAGTTCTCAGTTTCTGCCATTAACCAACCATCTTAATGTGCAAGTTTCTTAGCCTATGAGTAGCTTTTGAAATAGGATGCAACATGACCATGTATGTGAAGGGGTTAAAACAGCTTATGGCCAAAAATTAACGCATAAGTTCAGATCAAGAGATTTTTATATTCAGTTTAGTTACAAGTATTCCCATCAGCCCTTTTCTTTGCACATGGGTGTTCATGGATATGTCTTGGCTGCATACTGGTTGGGGCCATTAGCAAAATAGTAGAAGCCACAGACAACATTTTATTCTCATTCATGTTGCCCCTTAAAGTGTCAGTTTCTGGAAAATGAAAGTAGAAGCTGTCCTACGTTGTATATTGTTTGTGAGTTGAGAGGTATGCAGGTATTTTTAATTTTATTTTTTTAAACTAAGTTCTGCTTTTGAGTATGTGAGATAATTGTCATTGGCAAAAGCAGAGAAGACAGTCAAAGCTTGTGACTATAAAGAGAAAGATCTAAGCTTGTGAGTAACGGGGAAGAAATGTTTTCCTCTTTGTGTCCACATAATGCAGGGCTGTGGGAAGATATGCCTAATGAAGATGATTATTGCTGTGGCTTTCCATAAATCCACTTGTAATGGAGGCTTTGTACAGTTACTTCTGAATCTGTACATTTAAAAACTGCAAATAGCGATAATGGAGTTGGCTAATAGCAGACTGTCAAGTAAGTGCAATCCTTGTGATAATGTTCAGCCATAGATCTCCATTTAAGCATTACTTTTAAGCAGAAAATGTTTCTTGTAGGTCATAGTATATGCAGTTGGGAGGAAAAAAAACCCTGAGTTGTTGCTGCCTGTTGTTGAATCTTAACCAGGTGACTCTAATTGGCCAAAGGGTGTTTTTTCTCTCCAGCTTTTTATCAGATAGCAGGAGATGTACAATTCAGTAGATCCATTTGATGTGAATTTAGATAGTGGAAAGGAATACTAATAATAACCAGCTTTAAGAGACTGAAGAAGTTTACCTGAACAGTAAACCTGTGTTGTGTCTGTGTGCAATTTAAAACAGGGACTTGTGCCTGTTGAAGAATTGAAAACTTTCCTGTGAAGTGTTGGAGTGAGCTGGATGCCACCACATGATAGTCTGAGCTGATCTTGTTAGTGGTATTAATCAGGACAAATCTTTCTGTTTCAGTGGTTTCTTAGTGCTTCTTAGAAACCACGGTTGAGAGTTAAATTACTCATGTCTGTTTTGCAACTTAAAAGGTGAAGGTAAGACAGTAGGGAAAATTTTTAATGTGATATCTTGCCCTGGTACAGAAGGATGTGAAATCATCTATTATTTTCAAGTAAAGCACTTGTTGTTGCTATTGGCTGTTTTATATAGTGTTCTGAATGAATGCAGTTTTAACTTCCATAGCTAAGAAACAGCTTTTGAAGGAAACTGACAGGAGGCTTGCTTATGTTTATGTTTGGAGTAAATCATTGAGAAATATTTGTGATGCTCTCCATCATTGCTTGCCCTCCTATAAAAGCAATGCTTTGGCTTTCATCTTTCATACAGTATGTGAGAGGGGGGGAATTCCTTCTGTGGATTTAGTTCTGCTTAAAATCTGATCATAAAAGTAAGCATTGTTTCTACACCTCTTAGTGCAGTGTTCATTGTTTCTACACCTCTTAGTGCAGTGTTCAAACCCAAAATATATACTTCCTTTCCAGTAAAAACTTGTAATTACATGGAGTGGTGCGAACTGGAAAGTATTGCAAAACGTATGTAAGAATACTGTCGTACAAACTCTAAAACTGACGAATGACTCACTGCGCCAGTGCTATATCAAATTCTATCTATACACAAGGTTTAAATGACAAGTTTACTTTAGGCAGGGAATATGCAATTTTCTTGTACTCTTTCTTCATCTAATGTCAAGTGAGCTTAATGAAATGGTGCATGTGGGCATACAGGAGGTACCAGTTGTAGAGCTTTAATGACTAAGGGGAACAAGCACTGCTTGGCTCTATTTGTGAAGGTGATAGATGTAACTACTCTTACATTAAAATGAAGTTTGTGGAACTGATGCTTATTTTGAGACATATATTTCTTTTAATGTACCTCATCATCATTTATGTGTGTTTACTAATGTTGTTTCTATTTTTGTTTTCTATGGGAGGGAGTACTTGGCTTTTAGCACTATACATGTTCATCTTTACATATTCATATTAGTTGAATTTTTAACTGGCAGTTTGGCAGCATTTTTGCCAACATAAAATTCAGGTCACTGCCAAAATGAAAATGTTATAATGGTCAGCATGGGAAAGTGGCCTATGACTGTAGGTTAAAGAGGAAAAGGCCACTTTTCCACTGCAACAACACAGGTTTTATTCATGCTTTTGACACTGTCATTATGAGAAACTTCACAGAGCTTTGGAGAGCCCCCTAAAAAGCCAGAACATGTTAACAGGCAGTAACATTCTTGCTTGGGAAGCCTGTGTGAGATGGGAGAAGGACAAGGAAGAGAGAAGTGTGGGCATCAGAGCTGTGTGCTGCTACACTGTGTGTTGCATGTGGATGCATGTGTATCACCTGTGGCTGCTGGGGCATCTGATGAAATGTGGGGGGAATCCCAGCCTGCAAAACTAAGAAACCCAGTAACCACTCAACACTAGGAGGAAGAGAAACCCAGTATTGACTTGGCCCTAGGTAGAAGACTTTAAGCTATTCACAATCTCTTCTTGTAATTTCTAATTTAGCCATTCTGCCACAAAGCCTGTCGCTTCTGCTCTCTGTTAATCATCATCTTTCTGGGCAGTGGGAAAGATGCCTTGGTCTTCTTTGCCTTATGTTGATCATGAGAGCTTAGTGACCAGTGCCTGCAAGTGTTTGCTGTCTGTAGGAAGGTCGAAGTCTCCTGGGACTGTGGAAGGAGGCCAAGTAGGGGAAGCTGGAGCACTTGCTATTTGATGTCAATGTGCACACAATGTTTATACACCTGTGCCTTAGCAGAAAAAAAGGGTGAAACAGGTCTTGCTACTTCAAGGACTCTATTATCTGAGAACTTGATTCTAAAGATTGGAAATACAGAGATAAGTTAGGGTTTTTGGAGCAAAGGATGGAAGCAATGTTTATAAAAAGCCTGGTTGAGATGAAAATTGACAAAAGTATCTACTAATATCTGGGCACTATACTCAGAGGAAGCTCTGTTTGGATGCTTTAATCAAATGCAATCCTCTGTGTAGCTGAAATAGAGCAATACCATTAATCTCAGAACGAATAGGATGGTCCCATTCTTATTCTTGTCCTTTAGCAGGCTTTGAAGCTTCCAGTTTACAACCTGTCCAAAACACATTTATTTCTTGGCACAAAATTTCAGCTGCAGCTGGCAAGTGGGTAAGTACTTTCTTCCAGCATTACTGAGAAAGAGGAATTATTTGGGTTGGCACAAGAAGTTTATAGTTTGGAGTTGTCACATGAAATTGAATGGAGGAAAAACATAAAGGCCGGGCATGTGGCATTGTTCTTTCAAAAGCAGTGCTGGAAATCTGGTCATCACTCGAAACCAAACAAAGCATGCATGTGCTTGACCATGGTGAGGAATTATCTACTATTGGCTTCATAGGCCTCTCTTCCTTTTTTTTTTTTTCTTCCTCCTGCAAGTGCTGTGTTTAACACTGAATTGCATGTGTGTATACAAAGAATAACATCTGTTCTATTTTATGATATCCATATCTGTTCTATTTTATGATATCCAGTTGCTTTTCTATCCTTCCTGTGTATGGATTCTTCTCTCATGTGTCATCCTTGCTGCTGAAGGCAGCCGGGCACTTGAGCTTTGCAATATCTTTTCTCTCTGTAGGAGCAGGAAGTTATTCATGGGATGGTACTTGATTCTTTTGTTAGATTTCCTCACAAAATTAGATCTTAGTGTTCTTAAAAGTAATAATTTTTCTAGAGAGTTTTCTGAGTAGGTAAAGAAGTGGGATGATCTGCATCTGTTTTTCTGGAGGAGTTTCTGATCATTATATCAGTGTGCTAGATTTTCTTCTCCCTAGATGTATTTTGATAGGATGGTTAATGGGAAAGATAAATTAGATCTGAGAAGTATGAAAAGGGCTAGTCCAGTGTTCAGATTTTAGGCTGCATATTTAAAAAGATACATATTTTACCTGGCAAACACTGTGCTTCTGATCTTTTGTCTTGAAGAATAAACATAGAAATGGCAAAGGAGCCTTTTGGACACAGTGAGTTAAGAATGTGTTGAGGTGTTACATGCTCCAAAGATGTGAGATGGGGGCAAAGGAGAAAAAAGTGACCTTGTTTTTAGATGGAGTTGTTTCCTTTTTACAAACTACTGTTTTCTTCAAATGCAAAGGAGTTGTTTGTTTATATCTTAAGTAACATTTGTTTCACCAAATTTGATCAAAGGTTTAGTTGTTGCAGAATCAATAATAATTCTGTTACCTTAAGGAAAAATCTGTAATTTATGAATGTACTGTCCATTGTATTTTAACTACTTGTACTACAAAATTTGCAAGA
The DNA here is from genome assembly GCF_026979565.1 of Vidua chalybeata. Taxonomy (NCBI): domain Eukaryota; kingdom Metazoa; phylum Chordata; class Aves; order Passeriformes; family Viduidae; genus Vidua; species Vidua chalybeata. The sequence continues at coordinate 15,581,903 of NC_071538.1, read as the reverse complement.
TTACACAAATTGACTAGAAGATGCACACAAAATCCAATAATACATTTATCATGTCAAAGTTCAGTGAAATATGAAACATAATTACCATAAACAAAGAAAATTGGCCTCTTAAACCTATGAACGAGAAGGCGTGGAAATAATTTTGTAATATATATCCTCAGTGGTTTTGTTGAGACTACTTTGGCACCACCAAAATTTCTTTACAGTCTGTGTATGCTAACGCCTGTGTTAAGTGGTAAAAAAAAGTACTTGTAAACTTAACCTCAGGATGAAGCATGTATTTTTGAATATTAATTTTAGATATTGAATGTCTCCTTGCTATAGCCTTGTTTGTGAGTAGCTTCCCATTAATAAAATGAAGATTTGAAGAGTTACACTTGGGGACACAAGTATTTCAGCAGATTTTATGGTGTTACTGCTTCAATTCTGCCTCTTGACACAGAGGTAGGATTATAAACTTTTGCAGGAAAGTTTTTCTCCTTTAGTATACTTGGTGAGATGGGAATCTGGCTAGCAAATCTTGTTGGTTTGTTTTTTTTTATGGATTCTACTATGTCTTTGGATCCTGTAAAACTAAACTTTATGCTTTTGGTTATGGTAATGCACTCATTTGAGTAATGTACTCTTTTGGCTTGGAAAAAAAAAGGCATTTTAAAATTGGCTGTCAATTAGCCTAATTTCCTGGGGTCTGTCCCATTACAGAGGGCTCATTTTAACACAGATCAGTAAGTGCTGGATCCTACTTCAGTCAGCCAGGCCAAGACAGGGAGAGCTTGCAGAAGCCTGTAGCATGGCCATGATTTCAGTAGCTGTTTTTGGGCGGGTGCAAAGTATAAGTCTCTGTTACTCGCAGCTGGATTTTGGATGAGACTGAAGCGAGTGTGGACTCCCGTTGCCCCCACGCCAGTGCTGTCCTTAGCACGGAGGTGTTTCCATCTCGCTTTGCTTTGCCTTCTTTGCTGTCCCCTGGCTGGCCGGGTGTTTGGCCAAGGCTGTGGTGGCCAGGGACACCTCTCACCTGTGCCCAGGAGAAATCCACAGAAGGTGCAGCATGTGAACCTCCACAGTAGAACCCCAGCAGCTCTCTGGGAGCAGGCTGATGCTGCCGGTAACTGTGCTTGGCTCCTGCCATGGCTCTTACCTGAAGCAGCTTCTTCATAGACAAGATAATACCAAAGTGTGCTGCTACAACTTACCTCTGTGCCAGTCTCTTTCTTATGCCTGTGGAAGAAATAAGGAGCATAATTAATTATAAAAAGGAAGAGTTCTGAAGTATTGCATGGCAGCCAGCTGTCATGCTCTTCTAGTGATCCCCCATCCTGCTGTCAGGAAGCTGGGCGTCCTTTAGGACACAGCAGTATTTTGCTGCAGAGTGATCAAAGGCTTCTTCATTGGCCAAAACCATCAAGGTAGATGGGCAGACGTTTGTTTTAAAATGAGTTGCACAGAGTTGCTGGGATCAGCAACTTGCTTACAGTGACGAAAAACATCTTCAGCACACTAGAAATCATGAATTGTGTTTTGTTTGCTTAGATCGTTGAGTGTTCAGAGCAGGCACTGTGAGTTGCAGTGTTAAAGAACACATTACACAGCAGTTACATTGCTGGAAAGCATTTGTAAATGTAAGCTTGAATTAAAGAGATGTAATTTTTTTCCCCTATTAAACTTTGAAGAGTTGAGCTTTGAAGACCAGTGAATTTTTGATGCTCTTGAATGTTGTCATTCACAAGGAGCAGGTGAGGGATCTCCTGACCTCCTGTTTTGCCTTTTTTTTTTTATCTTCCCCCATGTTTTTCTTTGAGCTGATATTTTTGTGTAGGTTTTAGATGCAACAAGAAATGTAGACATTCTGGCTTTGGCATTTGAGTGATAGGATGGGCTGACATAATTGTGTAGGTTATAAGAGGAATATAAGCTCTGGAATATTGGCTTTCTCAGTATCTGAAGGAAGTTATCAGGTTCTTGTATTTTTGTTGTACAGTGTAATTAAAATGAACACTATAATGCTAATAATTTATGTATTTTTGCCTGTAGGTAAAGTTTTAAATTGGAATTAGCTATACTTTGGTGGAAGTGGATTTTTTTTTGTGGTGGTGTTTTTGTCGGTTGTTTGGTTTTTTTTTAGTTATTATGATGTTGTCTGTTTAGAGTCTAGTGATATTTCAGTGAGCATATAAAAATATTGCCAGGCAGATTTGTTTATATTTTTATTGTATATTGTAGTAACGATGTAATTATTGCTTTTAACAGAACGCCTGACTTGAGTGTTTAATTCTGTCAGGCTCAAGCAGTCGCTGATGAGGTGATAAATGATAGGTTATGTGTAGAAGTGGATTTGCAATTATTTGTTGCTTTTGGAAAAAAAAAAAGATGCTTTGTTTCTGTCCAATGACTAATGTAGAAAATCAAAGTGGTGCACCAGATGTTTTTTTCTAATGACTCTGGTGCAGGGTCTTTTTTTATACGGAGGAGGGTTTTGACTGAGTTTGTCTCTTGGTTTTTGAAGTTTCTCCTGCTTGTTAATGCAGCACTCTTCCACTCTGGACTTCTCTATGGGCGGGCTTTATGGAAAAGCTCCTTTCCCAACCATTCATGCCTGTCTCAGCTCCCCGTCCATCAGGAGGTGGAGAGGCAACGACATTTTTTACAGCATGGGCTGATCACTTCCTTTCATTTGTTTTTATTTCACAGAATTCAAACAAGAATAAGTGTTTTGCTTTATTTGTTGATGTCTGATTAGGAATTAGTGGAAGAAACTGAATTGTGGGTGTGATTAACGGTAGTTTTTGTTTCTGGTGTATGAAAGGACTCATTGTCTGAGGCTTTTCCTCCATCGTGCTCTGCCTAATCCTGCTGAAATCACACTAACAACGGCAGCGCTTGAGGCTCCTTGTCTCGTTTTCTTGCGTACTTATTCATACAGCTGGAAAAATTCCCTCTTTCAAGGGATGGTTGCTTCTTGTGCTGAATCTGCCGTCCTGTCATAGGGGCCTTGCTGTTGAGGAGGGCATTAGTTTGAGGGGCCTGGGGAGGGTCATTAATCTGAAATGTGAAAACTGATCTAATTTGTGCTACATTTGGGTTTTTTATATATGGGCCTGATGGTTTTGTTAATGCTGTCTATGACTGCCTCTTTGCAACTGTGGCTGAAGGAGGCGAGCTGCCTTGTTCCAGCTTTCAGTTCCTCCCACCTTTCTGTTAGATCAACTTTCTATACTTGCTGTGTAGTATTTCTGCAGGGGGGAATTTTAAAATTCCTCAGTATATGCTTTCAAAAGAAGTTTTGAAAGTTTAAGGTTTGTATAAATGAAGACATTTCTAAAGTACATATTAAGTACATATTAAGTACACATAACAGACATGACTGCTACTCTTTCAGGAAAAACCCATAAGAAACACAATACCCCACCCCATGAACAGCCTTTCTTTGCCTCTGAATCAGGTTGTCATTCCAAGGTCTTAGAGTGATTTAAAAATATAAAAAAACCTCCCCTGAGGAATCTATTAAAAATTATTTGGTTCACTGAACATTCAGTGCACGTTCAGTCTTGGAATCCATTACATGCCCGTAGAAAGACTTTAAACATCCTCTTTGACAAAGTTGGTCTGAGTTGTATCCCTTTGGCAGGTGGGTGTGAGGGAATTTCATTGCTTTATTTTCAAAACAGAAGTGTGTGGAATTAATATTGATTTTTATTATAGCTCCTTGCTAGTGCCACTGTATCCAGAGGTCGCATGTCAGCTCTGCTTTTATAGTGACAGCTTTCCCTCTTCCTTTAGTTGAAGTCTGTAGTTGTGGAGCTCTGGAAATGTTTTTTTTTTTTTTTTTTTTTCCTTTGAATTCAATTTGTAAAGCTTTATTACTGAAAATTAAATTCTTATCAGGTTGAAATGGTGCATAAATTCTTGTTGAATGGAGACAAATGCTATTAGAAATCAGTGACACTAAGCTATATTTTAATCCTAGGTTTATTTTCATTTCCAATGTCATACACTGAAAATACGTTGCACTTACTTTGTCCATCCATTTCGGCACTTTTTTTTTTTTTTTTTCCCTCTTTGTTCTGATGAGTTTTAATGGTTAAGTTTGGGAGAGACGTGTTAGAGTTTGCAGTGCAGCTGTGTGCTATGACTTGGGTTATATTTCCAGGTACCTAGTGTAGGTATTGTCAGTTCCCATCAGCATGTGCTGCTTTTGTGTGCTGAAGAGAGTTGTCATATTATTCAGCAAAACTGCCTTTTTTTTTTTTAAAGAACTTTTCCACATTTCCAGCTCGTGATGGAGAGCTCTGGTGTCTCATTGTTAGGTTTTATTTGCAGATATTCACAGTAACTCACAGCTTGGTAGTTTTTCAGAGTCTAAAGTCAGGTAAGGACTTAAAGAAAACACAAATAATGGGCAATCCCTCCGGATATGCAAGTTTATTTGATTAACCCATCTGACCCACAGCATTGGAGAGCAGTTAAATATTTGGACAGTCAGCAGTCCTGTTAGTCATGTTTCATTAGGTGATGGCCTCCTCCATTTCGAGGCTGCTCTGTTTTGCTGCTGTTGCCAAGTCTGGTGAGATCTTGAAAGGGAGCCATGTATGGGGGCACGGCGCGTGCTTTTGGGGCTGTTGCTGGACCAGGCTGCCAGGAGGAGCTGGGATGTGTGTCAACAGCATCATCTGCAGTGGGATGGGAATCGGGGGCAAGGGAAAAAATTGTTAATTGCACATTGTCAACACCATAAAGGTTAGCTGGTAGATAAAGTTACCAACCTAGGCAGAAATAGCAGTGCTGCCCTGAGAAGTGTAAAAGACTTGTCAAAACCTAATCTAATCTCCTGCATTAACTGTATATTGTAATAATGGATAAATGAATTTCCAGCAAGATGAGATAGTCCAGTTTTAATAACTTCTCAAAAAGTCAAAGGGGAGTATTGTGCTGGAAGAGGCATATCATGGTTATCCAAATTTCTTTCCATGGAACTGTTTTTAATTTTATTTGAGTGTATACTAATGGCTTAAAAACTCATTTGTCTCCTTGTCAGCAGCTTGACCGGTATTTTAATACAAAGGATGTGTTATTATCTTGAACTGGTCTTGTTTTTCAATGTCTGTAGCAGCCAGCTAGAAAATTGTTTGACTTTTTAACTGCTATGGTTTTGATGCAGTGGCTAATGTAAGAAAGTAAAATTTATTTAAAATCAGTGACTCTTTTAATCGTTGTGTTTCCATTTAGATTCAAGGGGATGGGAGCAGATATTTATGCTGATATTTAGTCTTCCTCCTTTTCTAAAGATCTGTGGTAATTCTCTGTATTAGAGCTGAGTAAAATTCCTGTACTTAAAATCTGAGGAAAGTAAGTAGGAAACAGCTGCTGCATTTTAACTCAGTGCATTTCTGGATGCATTGCTGAAGGTGTTCCGATAGAAATATGTCTAGTAAATTTTATGGGAGAAAAATCTAGTACAAAAAAACCCAAACAAACCCTGTTGGAATTCAAATGTGGTTTTAAAAATTACGATAATGCCTTTTTGTCTGTTCTAGCAAGAAAAGAGTATGATTATAGTGTGTTTTCATTATAAAGGTTTTGTGAGTGACTAGATGGGATTCAGCTCTAAATTCCTGACTTTGGAGTGTCCAAATTGTGCATAATTAACTTAAAAGTCAGATTTTTGGAGACTCAAATGTTTCGCAGGGAAATTAATGAAAAATGTAGTGTAATGTACCACTCTTTTAGTATGGTTTTCTCACCTGAAATTACTGAGTTATAAATATTTTAAATGGAAAATGGTTCTGAAATGAGCTATGAACAAGTATTCTCCTGTATTTTTGGTCTCAAAGTGAAAAATGCTTTGATTAATAGAGCCACGGCATTAGTTTTAATGGTAGTTTGCTGTGACACAAATGGAGTTTCTAGGTGTGCTTAAAAGATGTAAGTTTGGCAAAGTTTCTGCCCCGTCTTTTCACCTAATTGCTTTATGAGTTTGCATATAATCTTGTTAATTAAATTGCTTCCGCATGATTGCCGAAGCATCTCAGAACGGGTAAAAAATGCTCTTTATGGACCAAAGCGTTCATGGTTTGCTGTCAGCTCTGTGGAGGCTGTTGGGTGCTGCTTTTAGAGGGGGGCAGCGCCCGCCTGGGGCAACGCAGTTGTCTGAGCCATCGGAAAGGAAAGCAGAATTGTTTGGCATGGTGTGAAATAACTCGCACAGCTCAGTTGTGCAGTGCAGTTTTTTGTGTGCATTGCCATGAGTAACAAATGTGTTTGCAGAGTGGCTTTCTCCGCTAATGGTGTGCTACGGGTTTGTGCTCTTGCCTTGGTCAGAGGGGATGACACCAGGTGTCTGTCAGGTTGTCACTGCCTTCTGACACTACTCAAAAGGATTGGCTCGTTCTAACCAGCTACGGATAAGTGGAAATGAATGACTTCACAGGAGGCCTGAGGGTAAAGCAAGTGTCACTGTGAAGGTAACTCCAGGAGACTGATCCAGGCCCACCACAGGGCTCAGTTTTCTGAGCTCTGGCCGTGACCTTGAATGTGCATGGGTGAACTGTGAGAGCTACTGACAAGTTACAGAAATCCTGGGTGGATGCATGGCCTCTCACTTTGTTTAATAGTGGATTTTTTTTTTCTTTTTTGAGGAGGGATGGAGACGCAGCTGAGAGTTCCCAGCTACAACGCTTTTCAGTTCCTTATTTGAAAGTGTTTTAAACAAGGGACATCAGAAGCTGAGATACAAAGCAACCTTTTGAAGTTAAAAGTGGGTCTGCATGAAAATGAACTGCTTGTCTCTGAAAAGAGTCAAGTGTGAAAGGATAGGATGGTTTCACTAAATGAATTTGATAGTCTGAATAAGTGTGGTGAGGCAGAGGAGAATCTGGAAAGGTCAGGACTGAGCATGTGACTCTAGATCAGGCAGTGGAAAGACATGAAAGGAATTGTGTGGAAATGCCTTGGTTTAGATTTTTTTTTTTAACTCAGAAGTGATTTATTTATTTTGGTGAAGGTGGTTATAAAAGGGGAACTTTAGAAGCTTGCTGCAGAGAAGCAGGGAATCTGATTCCTTTGGGATCTTGTACCTTTTTCATTCAGCCATTGTGTGGTTTCAAATAACTAGCAGATCAAAGCCTAAAGGAACTCCTTGTTACATGTGCAGTCCCATTTGTAGGATTTCTCTGTCCTGCCTGCTTACTGCAGTTGAGTGCTTCAGCAGCTTACTGTCCCAAGTAGGTTTCTTATTATTGCTGTCTTGTTTTCAGCGATTCATGTAACTTGGAGATTTTAACTCAAAGAATTTGACATTTATTTTCTAGGTTCCTGATATTTCTTAAAAGTAATTTGCTATAGATAAATGTGAAATGATTTGCACTGGTAGCAGGAAACTGTCTGAACTTCTTGTACAAAGTTGTGGACTCCAGGTTAACTGTCACTGCTCATGGGGTCTTGAGACCCATGGTACTTCTGTCAAGTTATCAGCTCTGTGCTTAGGAGTGACTAAAGAGAGCATATCAAGTCCTATGAAATGCTATGAAAAAAAAAAAGAATAAGATACAGAACATTATTATGCCTTGTCTAAGTCCATGGTTTGTCCATGCATTAGATCATATTTCATCTCCCTTTCATATCAAGATATAGGGCAGCTAGAGGAACTGCAGGGAAAAGCGACATGAGTTGTTAGAGACCTGGAATGACTTCCATGTGACAGGAGTTCCATGTGACTGGGAAGGTATGGTTGCAGAATGATGTCACAGATGTCCATGAAATTGTGACTGGCTTGAAGAGAGTTTGGCTATTTTATCTGCTTCATTCAGTGTGTAAGAGCCAAGAAAAAGTCAGACAAACTTTGAAGGAGTCAAGTTCATCCTGGCAGGAGGAAGTCATTCTTCATGCACCTAGAACATTCTGCACATTCTTCAGGCAGTAAGCCTGGAGAACTCCTGGAAAAGCTCTTCTGGGGGCTACCTGGTAGATAAATGCAAGTCTAAGAAAATCTGTTCCAGTGAAAGGATTGAAGGCCACAGATGTGTTTGGGGGGAAGTGCAGATGTGCTCATCCTGTTCTTGCTCTTCTCCAGTGCTGTGCTTAGAGGCTGTGTTGGAGACAGGGTACTGGGCTAACAGGGCTTGTGGTGTGACTCAGCACGTCTTCATGTTTGTGTCCTGTGCTTTGTTCATGAACTCTATGAACTTTGTGTCCTCAGTTTGCTTAACACAGGGCAAACCATCTGCAGTAAAGCCTTTACTGTGGAACTTATTTTCTCGGGCAATAGCAATAAAGAGTTAAGCTGCAGCTGGCAAAAGCTGAACGCAAGAAGGGGAATTTGCTACTTTCCCATTCGTGCTCCCAGTTGCTGTGGCTTACTTTATGCTATTTTAGTGTCGATGCCGTTTCACTGAAGCAGCAAAAAATTAACTTTGGGGGAAGGGGAAGAGCTTAATAGCTTTCTGCTGGTTAGTGGATTAAAGCAGTTCAGAGGTGCAGTAAATGCTGAAGGGGGTGGGACTATACAGCCCCAGAGAAGGCAGCAAGATATGTTCCTTTTTACCATTAGTAAGCCATGAGATAATTTGGATGTGGCACAGCCCACCCATCTCCCGGATGCACAGTCTTCCCATGATTATGCTGACTTTGGTGATTTTTAAGCTAACTTGTGGAAGGCTACAGCCCAGTAACACAAACTATCAAATTCTGTTGCAGCCCTTCAAGTTTTCAGCAAGCTTAAGTAGATGACAAATGGTGCTTGAGTAGGGCTCGGTATCAGTATGGATGATGGCAGCAGTGCCCAAACAGGCGTGAGCAGTCCTTTCTGCAGAGTTGGTAACGGTCCCTTGCAGAACCAGACTGCTGCTGATGGAAGCAGCTTGAAAAAGGGAAGGTGGTGGGAATTAGATCTGGAGCAGAGCTTTTTCCTTAGTGTCTGCAAGTGACAGCGTAGAGATGTTGCTTGCCGAGGGAATAGTAAGAGCTAATTTTTCTGCTTCTGTGAAAGTGGATTATTTTCTGTCCTGTTGGAAGGAGTGCTTTTGTGTAAAAAATGCAGATCAAGGTCTTAACAAATTATTAATGTGTGCAAAAGAGCAGTGTTTGCGAATGTGCCCACTTGTTTTAAAAACAGATGGATCATGCCTTATGCCTCATCCTTTTGACATCAGAACCCCCCCAAAAGGCTGTGATCTTCAGCACCTTTTATTTCATTGGATAAGTAGCAAAAAAAAGTTGCTATCCAAAATGAAAGAGATTTGCTGAAGGGAGTTACCTTCTGAATGTCACAGGCACCTATGAGCAGTAATGATGTAGGATAAAGATTTGTGTTTGAATTCTTCTAAGAGAACTAACAGTTGAGATTGATGGAAAAAATGTATTTACTTTTTAAAATTATATTACAATATTAATAACTTCCCACTATTCTACAAATATCTTCATCTTTCTACATAGATTGTTCTACATTACTTATTCCAAAAGAGATTTGCTCTACTGCTTCTATCTAGTGGTACATGTCAAAATAATTTATCTTTTGTGGACAGGCCAGCAAAATGTCACGTAGACTTTTTTTTCCATTATCATTTTGGTACAGGCAGGTCAGCAGCACTTTATACAGGACTAGAAAATCTCCCTGCTTTTGCAAGGCTGTGTAAATAGGCATATCTGTGGCCTACTTTTCAACACTTCTGCAGTGTTTTAGATTCTCACAAACTTAGATTTTGTATTTTTTAGAAAGCTCTACAAATCATTTTTAAAGCAGTGCTAATTCAGTGTGTCTAACTAGCTGAAGATCATTTATAGCATCTCAATTCAGTACAGTTATGCAGTAAAACTCCTTCTGGGGTGATGCTATTAAATAATTCACTTATTTTCCTCAGCTTTCTTCTGGTGGCCTGGCTTTTAAAATCTTTGCTGAAATGTTGCTTGAAATCTTAATCTAATTTCCTGTTTAAAGCTTAATTCCATTAGTGCGTAGTTCATGGAGGAAAATGCTCTATTATGGGAGAAACGATGGATTGTGAAAGCATCAATATGAATATAGGCAGGAGTGGTTGTAGATAATATCTATAGAAAAGTAGCCCATTTTGTTTAGCTTTTGGAGTGTATGTGTTAGAATTGTGGATATTAAGGTAGGTAAAACAGGCTACATAAATGGAAAGGTGTTTAGAGTGGTGGAAAATAAAAACATCTCGATGCACGTATTTTTTGAATTATTTTGATCATAGTCACAAAAGCTTTCAGAATTTACACTGTTTAGTGAAGGGAGTGGGTTGTACTGTGACTCTGACAACCATTTATTTGAGGGAAAAATGCTCCCTGAATTTCTACCACAACCGCTTTTTTTGCTGGGGATATGGCCCGGAGTCATGGTGTGCTTAGTCACCAGTTTTGGGTCCTCAACTTGATTTTAGCCTGAGATTTCTACTGGATTGTTTCATCATTTGGGGAACTGGTGTGTGTTGAGTGATTTGCAATACAGTAACTTCTTCCACATTGCCTGATAGACCTCTTTATTTTACTCCTTGGTGCACTGCCAGAAATAATAATTAAATGCAAGCCTTTAACAGCATTTTATTGAGGGCAGATTTGAACAGAGATCTGATGAGATCTTTGTTCTTTTAGGATCACTGTGTTTTTTGGATGTTGTCCAAACATGTTTAACGGTCTTCAGTCCCGTTTTTCCTGGTGCAAGGAAGAAACTGCCATTTCCTTGAGCTTGGTGACAGTTTGCCTGGCGGTGGTTATCAGCCTGCCAGGAATCTTACATGGGCCTGTACTCTCTCCATTGTCCTCAGTTCCCACTGGATTTGGTTAAAGGCACTTTCCTGTTCATGCTGGTGGGGTGTGACTTTCCTCGTGCTGTGTCTCTGAAGCGTTGTGCTGTGGGTCACCCCTTGGAGATTTTGGGCTCAGGCAGCTCCTTAGCTGTGAGCCTGAGGGAGGTCTGCACCTACAGGAGAGGCAGTCTTTTTACAGATCAGTGTCCCAAGCCTCTCCTCCCTTGAATCCAGGCCTGACTTTTGCTGGAACAGGGTGATCAATCTGTTTTCATTTGTGCACCTTGTGATTCAGAGCAGAAGCTGTCTGGGGTCCCAGGAGGGCTTTGCTTGGCCAGGCAGCCAAACCCTGTGGGTGAACCTCAAGGCTGGCTGTCCTGGTGCACAGAGCTCTGGTACCTTGGGTTGACAGTTCCATTCTCATTCACTGGTTCTTCACCAGGTTTGCTCTTTTCCCTCCTCCAGGGAGTTGCAGCTGTAGTGCTTGACATGGGATTCCATGGCTGCCACTTTCCACCTGTATTGCTCAGTCCTGTTTGTAGCTGCCAGTGATTTGCTGCAGAATGCTGTGGAAAGTGAAACATTACCCAGTTGTATATTTCTTTATTTTAGCTTGGAAAACAGCATCTGAGTTTTTCATAATATTTATAGTGCAAAATATTTATAGTGCTTGAAATGCTTGTAAATGTATTACAGACAACAGTATAAGTAATGTCTTAAGCCATGTGAAGCATTTTAATTTCTATGAAACTGCTCTCAATATGTTTTTGATCTTATCAATACAGAAGACTGACTCGGTGTAGTTCAATCAATGTTACTAATTTTTAAAGTAATAAAAATGTTATTTGATATACCTCCAAATTTGCCAAAATGCTTTAGTTGAAACAGAAGTTCTTCAGATCTCAAACTCCATTAAAATTCTCTAAGTAAATAATAAAGCACTATTTGAATTTTATGTAGGAACTTTGCAATAGGAATTAAGAGAGTTGTTGGAAAGGTGGACAGTGATCATCTGTGCCCAGAAAGATTTCACATAAAGAGAAATTGAACTCTTGGATCAAAAAAAGACAAATCAGAAGGGGCATAAAAAGTCTAGAATGTAATAAATTATTTAGAGAATCTAGGTCAGCAGACTGTTCTTGAGTTGTCAGATAAAAAGGAAATCTGAAACATTTTGAGATGGGTCAATTCAGGATGGGCGAGCTGAAAATCCTTCTTGTGATGTGTTCAGGAAGACTGTAGCAGGCACTTGTATGAGAAGTCATTTTTTTGAAATTCAGAAGGTTATATATTTATAGAGGTACGTACTGGGACTTGTGATAACATTTAAAGGCTATACTTGACTTTTTGTTTGAGCAATCCCTGTTAAAACACTAGGATGAAGTTTAAAGGGAACTGAACCTCTGTTGGAGGTTCCTGCATCTTCCCCCAAGCTGAGTAGTGCCTCAGTAACAAGTTGGTGGTGGCTGGGTGAGCTTCAAGGTAGATCCTGCCTTGCTTGTAGCATGCTTTAAGGCTGGACGTCTTGTGCACCTCTGTGAGATCAGCAAAGTGCACTTCGTAGACTGCTATGTAAGTAAAAATGAGTTGGAGGACATAACCTTCCCGTGGGAAACTGACAGATTGTGTCAACTATTTGATTGGCTTTTTATCTGTATGTAGAACTGTAATGGATTTTAATATTTATTTACTAGATTAATATTGGTATCTGCTGTGATTTCTGCTGAGTTGGTGCAGAGATTACCACTGACTTCTGTGGACATAGGTCAGATCCCTTAAAACCAATCCTACATCCTGTGTTACCTTATTTGATGGTTTCATACCATTGAACCAAAATATGTTAAATGGTAAGCAGAAATCTTGTATATAGTTAATCCAGAAGGAATTACCCAATTACCATGATCCCAAAAGTCTGCCCAAAAGTCTTGCCCAGACAGGAGTATTTTTAGCAGTCTCTGTCCCTAAAGCAGGTCAGATACCTATGTGTTCTTTTTAGCTACAGATTTCTACTAAAATTTACTTTGTTTTGGGAGCACTTCATTCATTTCTCAGAACTGGGGCAATTGCTGAAGGTCATCTCAGAGGAGAAAACTGTTTCTAAACTTTGAAGTTTAACCTTGGGAAATGTGATGGCAAAAACTCAGTGTGCCAGGCAGAACTGAGGTTGCAGTTACCCTGACAGAAACTGTCAGAGCAAGTGTGATTGAATAGAAAGGACAGAAGAAAATACAGGACTTGAAATCTGGTGGTTGATGCATTGTTATTTCCATCTTGAAAGCCCATGTGTCAGATAATTAATGTCTTTTGTCCTCAAATGACAAAATGGAGTTGTACAGATTTAACTTACCTACAGCTATTGAAAAAATTGATGAAAAAAATTGTAATTTTTGTGATTGCAGAGCAGCAAATTGGTCTTTAAATGGGTATATTGCTGGGGAGAATACGTATTTCTTTAAAATACTTTGTCTAATCCACAGTTCAAAATAATATATTTAGAACTAGCGTCCAAAAAATTCTCAGTGGAAATTGGAATATATCTGGCAATGTTGCCACCCTTATGTTCGTTCCTCGTCTCTGTGCAGAAGTAACCTGAAAACCATCTTGTATTTGAGAAAAGCATCAGCTATAAGATCACAGGACTGCAGCACTGTGTGCCAAACCGATGGCACAACCTCTGTGTTGCAACAGGCGTGTTCAATAAACATCACTTGGCAAAGTTGTTAAAAAGTTCTAGTGTTTGTGAGTTCTGAAATCTCAGTGTTAAATGCACTTGGAGTGTTTTCTGAATAATGCATGCTCCTGAAGTGATCTGTGCTGTGGGGAGACGGGCTGGCTGTACATGGCTGGGCTAGTCAAGCACTGTGAAAAGGAATGGGAAAACAAAGCAGATGCTTCAACTCAGCTTTTAGTTACGTTGCATTTTTTCTTTAAAACACGTGACTGAAGTTCGTGTGCTGCAGCTGTGAAAGGAAACCAGAGCTCTTGCCCTACAAAGTTTATTACTAGGTAGTCAAAGTCTTGTGACCTGCCTGTGCTGAATGCTAGGGTGGTATTCTTCTGTTTTGACCAGTTGTTTGGCATTCATGTTTATTGATATATATAAACATTCAAAGAAAATATGTGGATTTTGCATGGAGAGGGCTGATCCTTGATACTGTAGAAGGAATAGAGTTTTGTGCCTGGTGTTTTTTCAGCCTCTGTCCTAGTGGTGAGAGACTTGGAGTACCCAAGTACCACTACACTCTGTTGCTTTGCTTTTTTTTTTTAAGGAAAGCTAGAAATACATGCTGTGTTAAGATAAAGCAGTTGGCATAAAAAGAAAAAAAGTCAGATTTTAGTCCTTCAGTACTGTTCACTGAAGACAATACTGCTCACTGAAGACATGAGCAGTATCTGTTTGCTGCTCATGTCTTCTGCAAACAAAAGGTTTACCTTCCTCTTCCTTGATATTCTTATGTTATGAAAGTTGTGCTTAGAAGAAAACAAATATTTATCTAATCATATGCTGAGAAATTAATGACCTTCAGCCAACTTGTGAGCTACCTGGACTCACTGTCTGACCCAGTATTGAGTTGCTTTGCACTACCTATATATTCTAAGGTTGCCAGGTCTGTGCAGAGGTGTTTGCAGAACAAGCTCATGGTATTTTCTGTGGGAGACCCTTAAGCACATCTTCGGCTTTCTGCTACTAATCTCATTTGTGGGAGTGAACTCTTCTTAAGTGATCGTTTAAGTCTCTCTTGTGAGTCTGCTTGTAATATTGGGGCTTTAGAAAGGCTGTTAGAAGAAAGCTTTCAGACACTAACCCCTGTTTTCCTTTTTAAACATGTCCTTGTACTACCACATAGTAGTCTAAATAAGGCTTGTCTTATCCCAGTGGTATTTGCATTCATTTTATTACTGCAGACTTGTCTGGTTATGTTGCTTGCTACCCGAGTGGGCATATTTAGCTGCTGCATCCCTCTTGCTTGATGTGGCTTTTTTTTTGGTTTTTTTTTTTTTTTTTTTTTGCATGTGCAGTCAAGGTTTCATTAATCTTTCTTGCTACCAGATCACACTGCAAACCTTGTAAGAATTTCTTGGCTCCTCAGTTTGTCACTCCCACTGAATATTTCTTTCAGATTATTTTCCTGTTCGATGTCTTCGCTGCACTTTCCCAAGGAGAACCTTATTTTTAATTGCCTGCTTCTCAACTTTTTCTGTCCTCGCTGGGGCTTGCAGCTCCTAAATTTAGTATCATCCACAGATTTCAAGAACACACTTTTTACTCCTGTTCTGCATGATTAACTAAGATTTTTAGGAGAATGTGTTAGAAAATTCCTTGCATCCTTGAGAGATGCTTTCAAAGTTTCGGTATATGATTTTCATTCTCTTTTGAAGTTTGTTTTTTTTTGTACAATGTTCTGTCCACATCAAAACTGGTTTCTTAAATAATTTTGAAACTGTATAATATGATACAGTCAAGTGGTTTACTGACATCCAAGAATATTTTTTCCACTCTGTGCTTGCTATGAACTACAATTCTCTATAAAAGTGATGGGCTGCGTCAGATTTTGCACATATTCTATCAGCCCCATTTCTCATTTTGGTTGAGAGAAGATAATAATCTTTGAGGAGTCTCAGGGGCTTGGTTTCTCTTATCTTAATAAATCTATTATTTTTTGAGAATTCGAATTTGCTTCCTTATATGATAATTTCCTTGTGTTTTTCTTCTGTGAAGTTGAAGTCTAAATATGCTTTTCATCTATAGATATTCCATAAAGGAATTAGTGTTTATATCTATTAAGCTTCTTTGCCAATTTGTCTTCCAACTCCATAGTATCACTTATTCCAAGGAGCAGCTCTGATATGTATGTCTACATTTCCTAAGGCATTTATTTGTAATTATTAATGCCCATTTGTAACGGCTATCAATTGGTACTTTACTGAGGTAATACAGATAAAAGCACAGAACTGCAGTAGTGGGTATTGCAAGGAGTGCTTGCTGAGAAGAGCTGTCTGTCATAATTCCGATTTCTCTGGGTTTTTTTGTGTGTTTCTCAATGGAGGTGTCTAAAATTTTGAGTTTTTGTGGTACTGCTCATATTTATTGCAGCTAAGTATCTGTGTGTGGGTATATATATATATAAATGTTTCATAAGTTCATAATTGCATTCTAATTGTTTAGACTTTCCTTTATTTTCCTTTTTAGATTTTAAAAGGTGGTCAGTCTGGCCAGTTACTTGGGTTTTAATACCTCCTCCTTCATCATTTATTAATGGCTCAGACTCTCCTTGTAATGGCCACAAAGCATTAGCTTGTTTTGGCTTTTATGCTGTGCTTATCTTTCCCTGCAGGTGGTAACTGGCTTTCTGATTCTTGTTAGGATGTCCTCCCCCACCCTTACTGAGACACAAATCTGGTAGTCTCCATACTTGTGGGGTGGAACCCGCATCGATCACATCTTGGTTCTTGTATCCTTGCCTTTGAGAAGGACTGGACTTCTGTACTTCCAGGTTATTTTGTACATATCACAAGATTGTATTAGAATGTATTAAGTTGTATTAGAATTTAGAATGTGGTTTCTAAACTTTTTCTTCCACCTTCACACTCTTAATCCTTTCTTCAGCCAGACCTTATTCTGCTTTTAATGCCACATGGCTTTTGTTCCTCAAATGAAACTCTAGAACTCTAAATTCTAGGTATGATGAACACCTTAAGTGGTAGTTCCCAGTTCACCTGTGTGCCAAATCTGTATAATTATTTACCACTAAAACTTGTATTTTCTTGCATCATAATGACTTGCTGTTGTTGGCAGGGATCTAGTTCAGGACAGTTTCCCTTCTTAGGAGCTCTCTCATAGGTCTGTTTGCTGTGCTTTGTGGACTGTTGCTGCCTAATGTGTGTGTATGTGTGTTAAGGAACAAGAAGCCAATCTAATAGAAGCCTTTCTGGGTGAGTGGTTGTGCTATGGGTGTTCTGTTGTTTGGGCCAGGAACGTTTTGTCATCTCGCATCACCCAGGCCAGAAGCCTGTTACAAACATCGGTACTCTTTTCTTCTCCCTACTGTTCATGCCTTGCTTTCTCTCTCACATTCTTTCCTTAAGCTGACCACCTTCTGTGTCTACAGTTTTTATTCCTTTGTAGTTGGATAGAACTTCTTTACCTTTCCTTTGTAGCTCAGATTTCTTTTGATAGCTAAGTGCTGTAGTCTTGCTTAGTCATAATATATTACATTGCAATTCTCATTTGTATCAACTCTCTCAGTTCTGCTGCTCTCTGGGTTACTACCTTTTATTGGATACATGTGTTGACTTTTTTTTTTTCTGCTTGTGTTTTCATGGTTGAAACTGATACTTTTTTTCTTTCCTGACTTAATATATAGTCTCATAGTCTCTGTTGGTAGCTTTCTATTTTGTAGACTCTCCCAGAAAATGTAATTGCAAGGTTTATTCCTGTCTTTATATTAAATAAGATACTTAATACAGCCAGACAAAATTCTAATCCCTGTGGCAATGTACTGAACATATTTGTCAGTGTGTAGCATAGCTAACTATTTTGGTCCTTCAGCCATTCTTCAAACCACATCATGGGCTTGGTAGTTAGTCATGCTGCTTTGGAGCTGTGTTTTGGGGAGGAGATCCTCTCCCTTTGTCCCTACCTATTTTAAGGTGTACTTCATATGGTGATACACACTTGTGCGTGACAGTGAACATACAGGTTCAAAATTTTCTTACTTTGTAGGGTTTTTTGTGTATGTGTGCATGAAGTGCAGAGCTTGGTAGCCTAGAGTTAAAAACTCTGGTTTCTTTGGGCCAACATGCAGCCTCCAGGCATTTTCTGGCTGACCTTATCTACAAAAAATGACCGGGAGCGTTCTGCTGTTCATAGTTAGTCTCTTTTGGTGGTTGGTTTTCCTTTTAAGAAAAGACACTATGCAGTCATGAAAATGCAGAAGTGGCAAAAGAAAAGGTTGTGATAAATAGGAGAAGGCTGTATTCCTTCTGTCATCTGAGGATGCACAAAGTGCAGTGGCACTGACCTGCTGTCCCTGGGGGTAGCTTGGAACCTGAACTTCCCTCTTTTAAGAAGAAATCAAATTTACCAATTTTTGTTCGATGAGAGAGAAAAAAGGAAATTTACAGTTAAATGCAGTGCATCTCAGACTAATTTTTTGTGGAAAATTGTGCCTTGCATTAAGGTCTGTAAACATAACTTCTTTTTTTTCCTAGCACTGTATTTTTGCTTCCACTACTTAAAAATCAAATTGCTGAACTTAGGAAGGTATTTGTATACCACTTGGGTTTGAAGTTAGTAGAGATGTTACAGCAGCTGTAGCTCACTCTACATCTGCAGACAAAACAGTATTGCCCTGGTTTACATAGTGAATTCCATTTGTGGCCTCATTCATGCACAGTGAATCAATGAAAGATTTATTTTTCTTGTACAAGATGGAAAGTTCATTTTTTATTGTATATGAATAGCATATTCTTGAAAGATGAGACTGTTTTGATGTGTGGTAGATAGATCTGTGCTATATCCATCAGGTTTAAGCTACAGAAAAATATGTACATATAAACCTTGTCCGTTTCATGTGAACCCTTTGAAACGCTTAAATCTTTTAAGGGTCACCGTTGCATACTTTTGAGCTCAGTTTCTGCCCAAATTCAACTGGAACAAAGTTGAAAGAAAAAGGAGATCAGTAAGTAAGAAAGGGAAATAATGCTTAGTGTCAGATGCAGAACTAAAATTGAAAAGTGTGTGTGAATACACACATACATGTACACACACTCAAACAGGCAGTACAATTTATGTGGATGCTTTGTGATTTAACTACTTTTTTCAAGTCTGGAGCATAGTTTTAGAAGCAAATTAATGTTCACTGGTATCAAGTGATCAATAAGAAACCACATTTCTCTAGGAAATAGCTGGAAAACACAAAAGCAGACAAAAATACAAAGTGCTTCTGTAAATTGTGGGAAGGAAATTAATTCTGTTACTCTTTCAGAAACTCAAACATGTATATATTGTTAAAGTGAATGATACTAAATATTGAGTGGTAATTTTTTAAGTAGATACAAAGTCTGGTAAAAAGGTGAAGAACAGATCAGGTGAGATACCTAAAATTAGGATTATGTTTTATGTTTTATCATTCATAAATGTGTTTTCCATCCTTAGCTTTTAGATAATCTGTGCATTTCAGCAGTCATGGTAAGGATTTCTGTCTTGAAAGGATTTATCGAGTTTACAATAGGCAGCTTGCATAATCATACAGCCCAGGTGGGAGAGGTGGTTTAGGCATGGCAGAAAGTCTTGCTGTGAAGGCTGGTTTGTAAGGGAGATTTTGATATGGAAGCAAGCTACATAGCCTGCAAACATTTAGCTCTCTGCTTGAATGAAGATGCATATAATGTATGCAGGACCATACCATGTAGGCTTTTCAGGGAGAAGCTCCAAGTGTTGATTCTGTTATGTTTACTGGGGGGCTGTGGGGTGGGTACTATCTGGAGAAGTTAACAAAAGGACAGTATTTGGAAACATTGTCTTGGTTTTCATTAACCGGGGCTTTCCCCTGGATTACAGCTGTTGTTTAGCTGCATTGAGAAGGGCTTTCCTGCAGTCATCAGTCCGTGTTGTCAAGTTTTGCAGAAACTGGAGCTTCAGCTCGCTGGGCTGTGTGGTTGTGCTGGTGGAGCAGATGCTGAAGCACATTGTGGGGGGCAGAGTGGCCCCTGGCCCTACACACTGCTGAGGGCCTGCAGAAACCTGGTGGGTGTTGCTGAAGGTTACACACACGCTGGCGTGTGGCTGACACGCCTGTTACGGAACAGGACGCTCGAAAGATGCGTGACTGAGCCACATCAGCAAGTCCCAGGGTTTGAGAGTTGAGCTTTAGGAAAATGGTAAGGACACTGAAACATTGTCTGGTCTAAATGGCTCATCTCTCTTAAAATGTATGCTGTGTTGATTTTTGTGTGAATTTTTGTAGCATAGCCAGTTGTCTATGTGCCCACTAACACTGTGAATGAGCATCATCTACCTGGCAAGTTATGTTGTGGTGTTTAAAGTTTATATTTAAACTTTAGATTTATATTGTTTAAGGAAAGTGGCACAAGTTCTGGAGTTTGCAATGTTGTATGTTTTTCTTACACTTGTTAATGTGCAGCTTGTGGTTTGTGTGAACCTGCTGCCCATGGTGAGATGCTTCTTCCTTCCTCATATTCCTGGCCACCACGTTGTATCAGTAAAGGAAAGAAAACATCTGACAAAGGAAGGCATGTTTCAATTGTACCTTAGTTTTGTGGTCTGTAACCTTCATCTGTTCTGTGATTGTAGAGATTTGGGGACAAGGAATTCTTGGGGAGAGTAAATCTTCTCTTTTCTTTTTCTAAGCTGAAAAAAAAAAATATAGTTTTGAGTTTTTTTTCCGGTTTAATAACTTGGAAGGATTAACTTTGCACTCTAATAAATAAAACAGCCAAGCAGATTTTGTCCAAACGTTTCTTCACCAGACTTAAATCTTAATCCTGGACTAAAATCTCACAGGCTTGTAGTAAAATTGTTCCAGACTAAAACTTGGCAAAGTAAAAGATCTCTGAAAGCAGGGTTCACAATGGAAATGCTGATGCAAGCATAACTGGAGCATTGCAAACGCGACGCCATAAGAACAGCTTTGCATATTGCTCATGAATAGCTCAGAGGTAAAAGGATTAACACTTCTTAATGCTGCTTTGAATCTGCTAGACTTTTTGCTTGCTGGACTCAACACAGATATTCTGTAGTGTATGTAGGCTCCATATATTCGCCTTTTATTCTGATCCCTTTATTCCCCCCTAGCTGAGAGTCCTTTATTGCTGCAAACAGAAGCCTTTGTTACCTCGAATTTCCTGCATCACCTATCAGGATCTGTCAGGAGACAGAAATTAATACCAGAAATAACAATTTGAGCTCAGTGTGTAGCTATTTAATTTGCAGACTAAAGGAACTTCTGCATGTTCTGTATTCAAAGAGGAGGAGGAATGGGACTGTTAGTGAAGAAGAGGAGGGTCTGGATCTCTTGTAAAATAACATGCATGCTCCAGTGAGGATCTAGTTCTGAGGGTGAGAAGTCCTGTAAAAAAAGATCCTGAAAATGAATGCCTTTTATTTTGATGGTGTCACTGAATTTGTGCCTGCAGACGTTTTGGTTTCTTTTTGCTTATAGCTAAAGCATTCTGAAGTGAGCATGTGTTTGTGTACACTCTGTAAATGTTGGTACCTTTACAGGCTTTTCTCTTGGAAGATTTTCATAATATAAAAGTTAATGCTGCCTCCTCAGCCCATTTGATTAGACATTGTTACCTGTTCCTGTGAAAATGAGAGCTGAGAAAAATCTTGTTGATGGTCAATTAAATCAGTTCGGGGTTGTGTGTGTGTATTTATGTGAGCACACACATGCACGCATATGCATAGATATAAAAATATCCTATTGCGGTTGCCATAGTCACATTCTTGCTGGGCTTTATACCAGCAAGTGTGCAGGGAGGTGTCAACAAAACATGATGTGTTTTAAATATAATCTGAAACACCATCCAGCAGCAAATCAGATGTTTATTAAAGGTCCCTTTCCTCCACCAAGCGTTCACTTAATTTGCCTTCTCACAGAAGGGAACAAACTTGAAATACTTCAGTGTTTAAGCAAGTAATATTTTATAAAAATGGTAATATGCATGATTAAAGATAAAATAAAAGGGCTGTGGCTGGTGGTTATTTACAACAGGCATGACCCTCAGAGAGCAGTGGTAAGAAAAGTGAGTATACAGTAACTGTTAATCCACTTGACAACTGATAAGAATGGAAATTGTGCTGGCAAGAAAATAGAGGTCTTGCACAAACATGACATTTTCTTTGACTTGTTTTTTCTTTTTTTTTTTTTTTAATAAAATTAAGATAAATGTATATATAAATCAAAGTAATTTGAAATACATACAAAAAAACCCAGTAGCCATGATTGCTATAATTCATGTTGTTGGTACTCCTAGCTGTTATGGAACTTAAGTCTTGGTCATTTATTATGGGTGGGTGTCAAGAGATTTTAATGTTGTTAGTGCATTTAAGTGTGCTATGGTACATGATGTGTGTGGTGCTGGATATGTTAAAACTAAGAACATCATGGTAGTCTCTAATTTCTTTGTCTTTGAAAATTACTAAGTAAAAGAATAAGCAAGAAATATACATAGTTAAAATTCACAGTGGAAGGGAAGATCCTTTAGGAAGATTTGAGTTGGTCTGGATGATTATTAAAGTTGCTGGTTAATATTTTTAATATAACTTCTGAAGCAGCTTTTATCAAAAGATCTAGGTGCATATTACAGACTAGTTTAGACTCATAATATCCTTGTGGTGAGCTGGGCAAGTATTTTCAAGAAACTGATGTCCAGAGATGGTTGCCATGCTTGCCTGTGCTAATTTGGAAAGCTGGGTCTTGTTTATGCTTGAAGTAAATGCAGATTAAGGTAGGATGTAAGCACAGTAGTAATTTCTGATTAATTAAATGTGCAGAAATTCTTTCTCTGAAACAAGAGTGTCTTGTTTCTGGTTAGCATATCCTCTTTGAAATGGCACTCATTACAGAAAACTGCCCACCCGTGGCTTTAATAAAGAGCTGTTGTGTGAGCAGGAAGGTCCTGGCTACTGAAGCTGGGCAAAGGGAACATGGGGTTTCTTGCTCTTGGTCCTTTGACCTGCCTGCTGTACCGGCTGGTCCAACAAGTGGTCAGACGGTCTCAGGGGATCAGTGGCCACAAGTCACTGGAACGGAGGCTTAGCAGTTATTCTCAGCATTGGTCAGGTGTGGTGTGTCCCAAGCCTGGGATGTGTGGTACACCATTGCTTTTGTATGAGCAAGGCATTAACAAAATCTAAGGGACTCCATTTTGTGTGGGATGACATTGAGTGTTGCAAGGGAGAAAAGCCTGTATTTTGTAGTTGCCGTAGTGAAACCTTACTGCAACTCTACACATAATCAATTTCCTGAAAACCAAAGAGACTTCCCAACTGTTTTCTGTCCCTCAAGTATTGTCCTGGGCTAGTGAGATCATCTGAAATTTGAGTTAATGTTGCTGTTTGTTAGGAAGTTATTTTCCTTGTCTCACTTGTTGTTCAGCATAGCCAATGTCTTGTTTCTGGGTGGACTTTCACAGCCTTGAAACAGCCCTTGCTGATGCATTAAAAGATGTGCAGTTGTTGCTTTCCCATGAAGATGTTGCACAAGTCTTTGTCTGTCCAGGTCTCCATGCAGGTACTTAGAGACAGCAGCAATACAGGCTGTTATAAGAGATGTGTAGTTATTGATGGATTTTTATCCTTAATAAATTCCTGTGGAAATAGGATCGTAAAAGGTTAAATAATTTGACATGGAGTTTTCAGCTGAGCTGAGAATAAAACCAAGGTATCTTAAGTCACTGCCTGGTACTAGGTATGGTACCTTGTACAAATTGATGTAATACAACTTGCTGGTGTAGATACATCCATTTTGAAGGGTTTTTTGACCTTATTTGGAAGAGATCTGATTTAAAATGGGGGAGACCATGGTTGATTTGCAGAAAATTGGATGGTTTGAATGAGCATATTAAATTCCTTTCCTAAATGTGTCTGTAGCCACTACGTGAAGCAGGAGAACATCATCTGTGCATGGTTGGTTGATGAGTTGTATTAACAGGTGTATCTGTTCCAAAAAATGCCAAATCACAAACAAAAACAGTCTACTCCAAAACGTCTTCCTCTCCTTTGAGTATTTTCTTGCATTAAATTTTGGCAGGTCTGCTAACTTAAATGTGGTGTCAATCTGTCGTATGGGAGATTCACAAGAACCTCAATTGACAAATAAATTAAAGGAGGCTCTCACGGTGGTGTCCTGGGATGGTCTGAAGTAGTGAGGTGTAACACACAACTGTTGCTGGGATGCAACCTGAGACATCCTTATGGCAGCAGAAAGAAAATGGAAATAAAAAAGGGAGAGCAATGGGCTATTTGGATGTCCAAAGATAGGCAGATAAAACACTTGGAGATTAGAACGTTATAAATTACTACTTCCCTGGTTTCCTGAACCGTGTGAGTGACAGGTCAAATCTGTCTTTGAAATAGCTCTAAGACTTGTAGAACTGAGGGACTGGGAAAAAAGCAAGATAAGTGATTGTGACATTCACATTCTCTGGACAGAGAGACATAATTCTGTCTCTCTGTCCAGAGAATGTGAATATCACAAGTGATTCCACAGGATCCCACCATTCTTCTGGTCAAGTGTCTGATGTTTCCTAGAGCAAAGCCAGAATTGAAACAAGCATAGGCCCTGCTGGCTTGCTGCCTCTTGCCTCTGCAGGTTTGGCTTCTTTGGCATTTAGGATTACAGTGTGTCAATATGGTGCTTGTGCTAGGGAAAAGCAGCCCCTCTGCCCATCTTGTGAGCAACACGAAGAGCAGCACTGAATGTCAGTTACCGTGGGTTGGACGTGGTGGCCCTAAATTTTAGTGGTGTCGATTGCCACAGGAACTGATTGACCTGAAATATTTTACTTCAGTCTCTGCCTGTCTATATAATGGGAAGAATAAAACTGATATATTGCATTTTCATTTTAAAAATTTTCAGGAAACATTGTGTAAGTGTAAAGCAATTCATAATTCATTAAGGATAAGTGAGTGCCTTGCTTCTGTGTTCTGAAGTGGGCATTGCTTTTTCATGCTGTGGTCTGTTTGCTTGTAGTCTTTAGTGCTTGTTTGATCACTTAAGCAGCTCATGACAGCACTTTTACAATACAGGAGAAAAGGCCAGTTTGAGGACCCCTTGTATAATGTAGAAGATTACATCTAGGAAATACTACATAGGGTTTTGTCCTTACGAAATCCTGCAAAAATATTTCCAATGATGTCTATGCACCAGGATCAGTGGCAGCTTACGTGCAAATGGAAATGGCTTTTGCTTTGTGGATGTTCTGCTTGGAAGGAACGGTGTCTCCTGGGCAGTACTGGGTGTGATGCTGGAGTCTCTGGAAAATCTAGGAGGTTTAGTGTCTCAGGTGTGGAATGAGAATTACATTTTGAGAGCTTTCAACATTGTTTTTTGTGTGATTCCCAAATACAGCTGAGGATTTTACATGGGTTACAGGAAACCTTTTTTATATAAGAAATAAGCTCCCTCTGCTCCTCAGGCAAGTTAAGTTCCTGGGTTTCCATTCCAGTTTTGAGGCTGAAGCAGGGTTAAGACTTGTCTGTGTTGATGGGGCTTTCTGGTGTATCCCTGTGGTAACTGTCCTTCATGTGGGATAATCAGCATGCTTGCAGAGCAGAGCTGGTTAAACCAACTCTTCACTGTGGAATAGTGTATCCAGTGGAGCAGTAGGCCCAGTTTTTTCCACCACACTTCTTATGGCAAAAGCCTGTCCAGTGACCTTACAGGTTGCTGAGGTGGAGGTACAATGTTTTTCCTGCGGTCTTCATTGCTGTGAGCTACTCTCTCAAATTGAATTTGCTTTTCACTACCACAAGTCTTAACAGTATCTAGAGGATGTTACTAATTGTGCTACTGTGGTAGTGCAATTGAAAGCAAAAGTTTGCATCATAATAGAATACAGCTTGTCCTGTGTAATATTTTTTCATGCTGACATTACGTTTTAAGAGTGTGGAGAAGCCAGTTTGATACTGGGAGAAGCTGGAAGTCCAGATGGTTAGGCAACTCATAGTGTAACTTTGTATTCACAGAAGGCCTCAGGTACACAGGAGACTAATGTAAAGAAGTAATTTTGGAGAGTTGAGATCCTGCAGATGCTCTGGTGACACTGTTTTTCACAGTGCAGGTTCTCCAGTTTTAGTTTGGCCAATAGGAGATAATCAGGGGAATGCATGACCAGCAAAGCATAAAACATCCTGGATTTTGGTGTCTTGTGACACAGAAGTGAAGAAACCTATACAGAGTGACAGAGAAGGGCAGTCTGGATGGAAAAGGTTAAAGTCATGACTCCTGGTTTGTTTTTTTTTTTCCACTTTACATGGGTGTCTTTGTTTCTACAGGTACTTTGTTGGCAGTGGTTTAGAAAACAGTAAGGTCATAGCCATACTGAACTTCAGAGGATGATTTTTGCTGTCTTCATCTGCCAAGTTTTAGTAAAAGAAGTCTCTCCTTGTCTTTCATCCTGTGTTTGACTCAGAGGAAAGCCTTCATCACCCAACAGGGTACATCACATGTGCTACTGTTGCTGGAAGATGAGATTTGAGAAGATACCTTGAGTGTGGCAAGAAATGTAGGTGTAGTGTAGTGACCGATAACAGAGAATCAGATAATGAGTGCTGAACTGAATAACAAGCAGGCTTAGCTGACTTACTTATTAATGTTCAAGAAGTTGAAGTGGAAGAGAGAGAAAATTGATCCTATTCTTCTCCGTTGCTCTTTGCATCCTTCTTTGTTCTGTAGTACCTCTGGAGACTCCTTGGGGCCATGAGTCAGTCTATGTCAGGGTGATACGTAATTCCAGGTAAGAATTATTTTGTGTTGGATTGAAGTTGAGGGAAAATGCTTCAATATTTCTGTCTATAGGTCCTGTGTTAATTTGTGCTGATCTTAGCCTTGCAGCTTCAGATACCTGCTGTTTGGTTGATGCTTTGTATAATTTTGTTTCTTACTTCCTACTTCATTACTTGTTATCCCAGATTGGGTTTTTCTATGCCCTTAGTTCTCTCAAAAGACTCTTAAATATCTTTCAGGCACGTGTTTGCTGGAGTGAAAGCAGCAGGGCTTGAAAAAGTTCATGTGATACTGTTGAGAATTCAGCATCCTTACCTGAGGATGTCAGGCTGCCCAGGAGGTGGATCGTCCTGTGACAGCCTGTTTGCCCATACATGTGTCTATTGCCACTGTAGGAAGATCTATATATCCCCCAGAAGCCCTTAACATAAACTTTTATGCATGTATGAAAGGTGCAGATGTACACATCATGGGTGGTAAGGGCACAGCTATTGATGCTCTCCTTGGCTAATGGTGACTTCACTTCCCTGTAAAAGGACCTCACTGTACAAATCTTCTTGCATTGTAGGACCTGTCACCTGGCAGGTAGGTGTTAAATACTGCATTCAGAGGGGATTATCACCTTATCAGCAGCTGTTCTGCCCTGGCTGCATTAGAGGAAGACAAGTGAGTTGCAGCTCTTCAGCAGGGGAGGAGTAAAGGGAAATCCACTAATATGATTGTAAAATTCAGGAGCCGCACTTTGGGATTCCTTTGCGATGTATCATTAATGTTTGCATTTAGAATTTCATATTTGAGATGGGTTTTGATGTAGAACTCACAAACTGGAGATGTGCAGTTCAATATTACATCATTGGAATCAATGGAGGCTGTTCATTGTTGCTGTCTAGTTGACATGACAGTGTGTTAGAACAACATGAATTGTTCTGATGGGCTGTGGGAGTTGTGGACTTGGCTTTTGCAATATACATAGCTATAGACTGGACCACTGGATGACGTGGCTGGAATTCTGCTTTATGTAACTGTTACCTGGTTGCTGTTGTTTCTGTGTCTACAGTAAGTAATGTCTTGAATTTTTCGAGAAGCTCATTTTGTGGAACATAATAAAACAACAACTTGAGTGTTAACAGAAATCTGGAGTGTTACGTGTGTGTGTGTGTACGTTGCTGCTACTGTAATATTTTTCAAAGCTATGCTGAAAAAAAGAAAACAACAAACAGCAGGAAACATGGATTGCTATCATGGATTTATCCAACCTGAGACAACTCTCCAGCAAGCTTTACTTGATCTAAGGCTGTTTATACAAACTGAGTATTTTGTAACTGTGTCATCTTGTGAGTTATAGGCAGTACAAATTAAAAGCTGCTTTCTGCATTGCTCCAATGTACGATTGCTGGTGGCTTACTGGAGAGCAGCTATAGTGAAAGGAATCCCTTGCCCACAGCATCTTCTCTCCAACATTATGGCCTATGTTTATCCCTCAGAGTGGTCCTGGCTTCTGAAGTACTGTACCAGTAGACATGTGTTGCCCATGCAGTGATGAGGAAAACAAGGGTAATACATGCTGCAGGGTGTTTTCTATGCATCTGCCCAGTTTTATTTTTGCATGATATATTTATACACATGTGCTATCTTCCCAGTTTAGCTCTAATGCCCTCTAATTTTGAGTATGCAGTTACAAAGAAGGCAAAAATCAATGTAGAGGGAAGAACATGGACCTTTAAAGCTTTGTAGTATATGAAAAATTCCCCAGTCTTCAAGTGTTTTGCACATTCAAATGAATTAATGCTCCCTGTGAAAGTGTTCCTGCTGATAAGTAGGAAATAAAACTTTGGCTTGAGAACTGTGGCAAAATACAAGGGAGACTCAAGCTGTCTGATTGTAGGCTTTAAATACCCAGAATGATTCATCCTGCTTTTTTGTTGTCCAAACCTGTAGTTAAAAATTACCATATATTTAAAGTAAATTCAAGAAGGGTTACCACAGAAATGTGAGAATAAACTTGAATGACAAAACATTGAATTATTTTCAATTCTTCCTTTATAACACTGTTCTTACAGTCAAAGAATAATTCTAAGTGACCTGCAGTGCTATCCAGAAGGAGTTTGTAATTTTCAGCTGAGTTGACGCTGAGGATTTAGCAGCTGCCTATGCAAGAAGAGTGGGCGACATAAGCAAGTTGTGAAAGTTGGCAGAATGTGGCTTGGATGGCTACTTAATAGATGAAGACTGGTGTGCACAAGACAGTCTAAACAGACTGCTGATAAATTAGAGTGTACCTACTAAGTAGACAGCAAAGAGAAATGACAAGTCTAGGCACTTGTATCACAGTTTTTCTTAACTCACTCTTAGCAGTGAGCTTAGCCTTTTTATATCGTCATCTTCAGCACAGTATTTTTGCTCTTCCTCAGTCTTTGCTTACTGAAAGTAGGGGACACATGGGAGAAGCAATAAACCCTGTGTGTCCGACTGAGGAAAAATAAGAGAATTGGGCATCTAGAACCTGAAAATAATCTGGTCATGCTGCTGTGTCATCTGGTATGTAGTTAAGGCATTTTTCTGGTACTAAAAGCCCAAGCACCTTTGGTCATCATGGGTAAATGTCAGTTTCTGTTCAGCTGAGAGTAGCACTTTCCTCTCCTTCAACTGTCTGGAAGGGTAGAATTGAAAACTACCTCCCTTACTTATCCCATCCTATCCTGATTACAGACAGGATGGGAACTCACAGGTATCATAGGAAATGTCTTCTTAGATATAGCTACTTGAGCAATCCAACCTCTCCGCCACTGGATCTCCCTTGGATCCACTGGATCTTCTTACCCTCTTCTCAAGCTTTTGATCTCCCAAAAGCTTGAGAAGAGGACAAGAAATGAGAAGAACTGTGTGCTGGGTTGTGTTTTGGTCTCTGAAAGAAAGCATAGCTGACAAGGAGGGATTATGCAGGGTTACCTGTAGGATGTAGGGGGATGAGAAAACTGCTCCAGCATGTCTCTTACATCTTTGGTGAGCACAGGATGGACCCTATACTGACTCATTTTTATCCTGTCGTGTAAAAGTAATTAATCCCCTATTGCCTCTTCATAGCTTAGGGAAGAATTGAGCTTGGTCATCAGTTGTGGCTTTTAGGTGAGACAATAACTAATTTTCATTCATCCCCTGGATGCCTCAATGACAATTTCTGAGCCACAGGTTTAAGTGGTTTGGTAGATCTTGGCACTCCATGGAGAAGTGGCAGTTTCTCTCTGATTCTCCAAGAGAGAAGGGGATGTCAAAGAGCTCCCTATCTCATGTTTGCTGTCTTGACTCTTTTCTATCTCCCTTCTACACTTCAGGGTGTAGTAGTAAATAATTTGAAATCCATATACATTGGTGTTGCTCTGTAAGTAAGGGAGTCTGTTTTGAGACATCTTTTGTCCTTCTGGGTATGGAGTGATGGGAGCAAGGGAACTTTAGAAGATCAGTTCTGTGGTTTCTCAGGCAGTGTAGCTGCTGTGTTTTTACTGCATTCACTGCGAGTGGATGTCTGGGGAGTTGCTTTGACCTTGCTCCTGGGCAGCTTATAAATAGGGAATAGAAATAAATTATTTCTTCAATTGTCATTGTAAGTGAGATATTAAACAGGAAGTCTCCAGTTTCTGAGAAATGCAGTGATGGGTGGACAGTGACAGGAAAACTACTGAGGCGAGAAGAGATTAGGAGTTCAGAATGTTACTTGGGTAAGGATTTTGAACTGGAGCAGCAAAACGTCTGAACCTGGCATATTTTTTAATGAAGAAATAACTGTTTATGACTACAGGATGACTAGGGAAGAAAAATCCTTAGATCTCTGTGGAGTGATCTGTGAGTCAGAAATGTCTGGCACTTGGAGAAGCCCTCCTTGCTCAGCTCCTACTCCACTCTTCTGCTTTCTTTCTTTAAATGATCATGCAGTGGATTGAGAGACAAATCTTAAGTACCACTTGGTTGAGTTCTTAAACAGGACACCTATGGACATAACGTCTCAGCTGTCCTGGTGAACATTAACTCGTCTCCTGCTTTCTGAGTTTGCAGACTCAGCCAAGGGACAAAGAATTGAAAAACCCCTGAAGAATGAACTCCTTTGTTGCCCACTGAGGCATAGCTGTGGCATTGTTTTCACCACAGGCAGGACAGTGAGTAATAGCATCGCATCTGCTTCACTGAGCTCTGTGCTGGAGGATACTTTAGTCTCCTTGGACTTTTCTTTCCAAAACCGTTCACGTGTGGAAAAAGATGAAATACATTTGTAAGCAAGACTTCATTTTTTTTTCCTAAGTGTAGGAAAACTAAGAGTTGTACTGTGGAAAAAAAATAAACACACTCAGACTTCTACCTCTGTAGAAATTTGAAGGTGTGGGGCAAGGAGTCAGCACTAACTTTTTTCAAAATAAATTTTCAAAATATGGATGGAGCTTTCTTTTCATCCTGTGTTCTGCATCTGGTGTTACTAGTTTGGGCAGAAATTTACCTCTGTTCATCAAGGAGACAGCCCTTGCCTAGGCAGCATTTAGCACTGCTTCATCCTCAAAGCCCAACAAGGAGTAGACTGCTCATTACATTGCCTCAAAGCATTTACCTCACAGCATTCCACTTTAATGTTTGATATTTAGTAGCACCAACTACCTTCAAATATGTTTTTGCATTGCTCTCTATTCAGTCTGCCAAGAACTCTTGTCCGGTAGAATTTAAGCTACCTTTTAAGTGTAACTTAAACATAATTATCTCACCAAGATTGTATCCATTGACAGCAAAACTATATTAATCAAGGACTCCTTTTAAAATAATTGCTCAAGTGGATTCTTCTCTGTTTTGCCAGACTCAGTTTTCTATGATGAAAGTGATAAGTATTCAGTTTCTTTGCACAGTGTGGTCAGCAGTGATCAAAAAAGAAAACAATTTTATTAATTGCTATGAGATGAAAAGAAAATTGCATTTTTGTCTTAGTCTGCGGTGAGTCTTGTGCTCTGAATGATGGTTAGTTTTTAGTCCTCCATGGAGGGAAAGAAAATTTTAGAGAAATGCAGCAAGGATAACCAGCTGTCTTCCCAGGTCTTCTGCAGGAGAACCTGGAGGCAAGGGAGATCATGTGAAACTTGACTAAGTCCTAACAGAGAGCAGAAGGGTAAAGAATGGAAGCAGTTTTTTTTCTCTTCCTCACGTAAGGACAGATCACCGTCAGGTTTAAGATTAATTACTTCATCCTGTGTGTAGCTTAAGCTGTGAAATGCATGTTTTTTTAACAAAGAGCATTTGACATCCATCAGTGTTGTCATATCATGCCACTATCACCAGATTGTATTTGGAAGAGGAATGCTGCTCCTGATTTGCAGAGCATCATTTGATCATCTTTGTCAAGTAACGGATTTATTATTGATTTCAGACTCCTAGTTAGTTTAGAGAATTGTATCTTTTTGCTTCGCCTTTCTTCTTCCCCAGAGGATATAATGCCATTCTGCAAATTTTGTAAACCAGCTATGTTAACAGAACATTAGGGTTGAAAATTCAAGTATTCAGTTCAAGCACTAAGAACTTAAGCACAAGTTTCATCTGTTTTATTAACTGACTGTAGTATGATTTTGTGAAAGAAATTGTGCCTAGAAATGCATTTAGGTCAAGAAACATATCTGGGAAGAAGCTGGGCTATTCTAATTCCAGAAGGTGTCTTTTTTTCTTGTTTGCCTTTGATTTTTTTCTGTTTTAAATATCCTTTGCATGCAGTAAAAAGAATAATGCTTTGTAATTCTTGATTTACAGAGAAAGTAAGTTTGGAGGAAAAACTATAGTTCTTCAAGTAAATACACTAAATCCTGTGCAGGTTGTCATCAGGGTTGAATCAGAGCTGTTCACAGTTCATGGTGAACAAAGAGTAACTAATAGTATTAGTAGATCCCTATCCTTCAACCATGGGCTTTAACATGGGATGGTGTTGTTAGATGCCTTAACTGATTTTTCTGTCTATTGCAAACCAATATATTTCATCTGCTCTGGGGTGTTAACTCTGATTTTGTTAAGACAAAATTTCCTAAAGGATATGTAGCTCAAGGTGAAGTTGTAGACAGGAGGAAAATCCTGTTCAGTTAGTTAATCTACCACTGAGAGCATTAGAAAGGCAAAACTTGTTTTTTCTCTTTTCATCTGAACTAGCTTCCGCATCTAGTTGTGGTTTCTACTTGAAGTTTTCTCCTGTATGTGGTGGACTTGAACCCCTTGCTGCTTGGATATTGTAACCAAGTCACCTTTGCTGACTTTTTGATAAAGAAGCAGCATTGCTCTTTCTGGTCTACAGCTGCATTTTAAGGTTTTAAAGTGAGTTTGTAATGTAGGTAACATACTCTCTCTTAGTATTTTGTAATGTTTACTTTCCACTCATAATATCAGGTGATAATAAATCATGTTCTACTTGGGTCAGTGTTTGGTTCTCAGTTGTTTGCTGAGCAGCTCAGCAGTAATGAGATTCATCAATGTTGAATTTGTTTTTAGTGGCTCTCACTACATCTTTCAGTTCTTTCTTGCTGTTATCCCTGTCTCGTCTTCTGCTTTTGTCTGTCCACATCATCTGCCCTCCCACCTGTGTTCAGGTCAGGTTGCCTTCTCCCATGGACTCCTTCCTGAGTCCACCTGAAGCTGAAGATCTGAGTGACAGAAGTAACAGGGAGAGAGGTATCTTCACTCCTGGTGTTCACTGAAGTTTCTGAGATGTAGGAGAGGAAATGGTGAAAGGATCTACTAGATCACAGGGCAATTCAGTTTGTTATCTAGATGAGATGTGCAGTCCAGTGGGTGTATCAGCATATGGAGTAATGGGCTTGTGGGGTGTGGTAACAAGCTCTGACATGGCATGGAAAGCAGAACTCAATCTGGTCACAGCACTGACCTAAGAAACTGCAGTTCTGAAGAACTCAACTGAGCTTTGCCATTTAAGTTGGTTTAAAGTTGAAAAAAGGCTCTGTTTAAGAGGCATTTGACTTTAATTGTGTAATTTAGGTAGGTTACATCGAGTCAATAATTTTTACATGTAGCAGACTGTTCTTCTTCCAGAAGAAAAGGATATTTCTATAGATTTAAATGATCCTTATTATGAAATTGCAAAATCACTACCATGGAGAATTTCACTTAGATTGTATATTCAGTTTCCAGAGACAGAATTTAATATTTTGAGGTGGATTTTTTTCCTGAAAATATTTAACAATTATACAACTTGTTTCACAGTATCCTTTTAAACATTCACACCTCAAAGCTTTTTATTACAATGAGAAGACATTTCTTTGCTCAGAAGCACAGTAAAATTTTCCAGTGGTGCAAATCCTGCTATCAGTGCTGCTGTTGTGGTTCAACTCCAGCTGGCAGCTCAGCCCCACAGAACTGCTTGCTCACTCCCTTGTGTAGGGATGGGAGGAGAATTGGAAGAGTTAAAGTGAGAAAATTCATGGGTTGAGATAAAGAGAGTTTATTAGGTGATGCAGAAGCTGCACATGCAAACAGAACAGAACAGGGAATTCCTACACCCCTTCCTATGGGCAGGCTGGTGTTCAGCAGGGCTCTGTCATGCATAACTGTGACTTGTGACGACAAACATTGTCAGTCCAAACACCCTGCTTTCCTTCTTCCCTCAGCCTTATGGGCTGAGCATGGCATGGAATATCCCCGTGGTCAGTGGGGTCAGCTCTCCTCACTGTGTCCCCTCCCAACTCTTTTGCATCCCCAGCCTCCTCACTGGTGGAGTGATGTGAGAAGCAGAAAAGGTTATGACACTGCTCATTGCCCTGCTCAGCAATAACTGAAACACCTCCAAATTATCAAGATGGCGCAAATCCAAAGCACTGCCCCATTCTAGCTACTGTGTGGAAAACTAAGTCTATACAAGCCAAAACCAGCATATCAGTTTTATCAATAACTCAGTTTTCTTAGAAGGGCACTGAAGTGATGGGAGACTCAGCAGGCATTTGTGCTTCGTTTTCTTCTTAAAACCACAGAAAAACTGTAGTATATATAATAAAGTGGCATCCATTTTGTTAGGGAAAACACCAAGCTTTTAAAATGACATTTTATTATCTTTTATAATCTTAGTTTAAATGAAAATTGCATATGAGAGTGCCAAGCCTACACAGATTTGCCTTTGCAACTTCTAGAATATGCTTTCTCAGGAGACTACAGAAGATTATAAGTATGCTATGCTGTCTCAATGTCTGCCTAAGGGGAGTTTTGCCCTCCAATAAATATAAGTCTACAGATCATAAATCAGCATTTTATTGTCAGCCACCAGGTGACTCTCAAATGTCAAGAAAAGGTGCATGACAACTCTCAGATTTCTGGTGATGGCGGTAGCTGCCATCATGTTGTATGAAACAGAATTTTCTGAGAGGCAAATGTCACCTTTCCTAAATCTTTCAAGTGTATGCTCTGCACACACTTATTTTTAAACTGAGACTCTATAAATCCACTTAAAATTTGAACAAAATCTTTTTTGAAACCAATTTAAAGTGTTTGGAAGAGGAAGATAAGCTGGAGAAGTCTTGGTGTTAACTGGAGAAGATTCCCTACTTGGATTGATGTCTCATGCCAGTGTTTCATTGAGGAGCATGAAGAAATTATCTGTACTGCAGTGTAACCTTGACAGAAGGGGTTATTGAATCATTTCTCATATTCATTTGTATCAGCATTTAGAAGCGCCATAAACAAGTCTGGGTAACACCTTGGTAGTGATTTGTATTACAGAAAGAATTGTTGTGAAAACAGTTTAAGAAACTGGATCCTCAGCTGCTGTATTTATTGCTGAGGTGAGAAATTTTTTTCTTTATTTAAAACAAAACAACTCCCCCCCTGCTTCCACATTCTCTCTCTTTTTCACTTCTGCCACTCACAGCATCATGTCACTAAATCATGAAGTGACACAGAGAAAAGTTAATTGTGCATTGCTGGCTATCTTATTAAATCCACTCTTCTGCATTTAGACTCTAGAGGATTTATGAAGATGAAGTAAAGGGGAAGAAATGACATGACCACTGAGGGAAAAATGAGTATTAATGTCTTTCCAACAACAGTCTGATGAAATGTTATATGTTTAAGCTGCCTAGCTGTTTCAATTACCCATGAAACAGCATGGGTTGGTTGTAATTCTGCTTGGTAGTGCTTGCTAAATGCTTCATAAGTGCTTTTAGGTGACCCAGTTTTGGGATTGATACAAGGAACCTGTAATTCTTGAATGTGAAAAAGCACTCTAAAAGGGTTCAACAAAACCCCTGAATTAGGCTGCATACTACAGGAAATTTGGTACTGGTGCTTGAAAATGGCAGATGCCTGTTTATTTGTAAAAGTGAAAATTTTTTACAAGTATGTAATTAGTTAAATAAATGAATGGAACAGATCAATAGGTGAATATTTAAAAGGCTTTTTAGATGTTTATGCTACAAGAAGAATGCAGGAGGAAGAAATAGCAGGCTTCTGACAGCTAAATCAAGCATTGGTAATGCAGGTAAGCTTGTTGTCAAGATCCCTACCCACATGTGAGGAAAGAACCAGGATAAAATTCTTAAGAAATTTTTCAGGCTTCACTCTGAGCTTTTTTTTTCCTAAATCATCAGATCTTGACTTTGCTTAAATTTAACAAAATACAGCAAATTAAAGACATAAAAGTAATACTGGGAAGCTTCACACTAAAGAGAATATGCTTTCGAAAGCCTGCGCCTTTGACATGAGGGTTAGATCAGATATACTGCTCTGCAAATTCAGTTACTAGCTTTATTGCTCTTTCTGTATCTTAAACTTTATACACAGTTTCTGAGGATGGAATTTGAAAAAGTGCAAAAATTTGCTGGAGCCTTACATTTAGTGTGCCAAATCCCAATTGCTATACATATTGCACATTCGGAGTACGTGAACAGTCTCATCCACTGAATCTTGCCTTATGAATATTTAATAACACTGAAGTGGTTGACTTTTACAGATCCACACCTTTTCTAGGAGTATTTTGTTTTGTAATGCAACTCCCATCAGCTGAAGTGGGTAAAAGTTCACTAGAGTGCTAGCTAGCATACTGAGATTATTTACTGCTTGCACAGAGGTGCAGTAAGAAGCCAACACTTTCTCGGTCTATACTTAGCTTACATCTCCCACCTCTGTGGAACAGATTTTCCGTACATTATCTTGAACCTCATACCTCATACAGTCCAACACAGTGCACAATGAGATCAGTCTTTTGATGTGTGAGGGTTTCATTTCATGGTCACACTTGAGCAGGCAACAAATCGTGGGTAAACTTTGGTTCGTCCAGGTTCTCATTAGCATCATTGTTCCTCACAGTGTTGCACCTTGCAGCTGGACCAGAGAGTGCTGTCATGTTTTTGTAACCTGCTGCAGCTTCTTGGTGTAGGCTTCCAGTTCAGCTGGTCCTTCTGTGTGGTGAGGCAGTGGAGAAGGTGAAGAGGTGAAATAAATGGGTACTTCTTTAGGGGTGGCAATCATGCAACCTGCTGTGATCCAGGGCTTGGACTTTCACACGGAACTCCGTGGCAGCCATGTGCTGGGAAACGTGTGTCAGCTGTGTGTCCTGGCTGAAGCCAGTGAGGAGCTACATAGGTGAAGGTCAAATAAAAGACTTACTGGCTGGAGACACAAGTTGCTACCTCTCCTTCCCATAGATAGATCTCTGGAGATTTCATGCTTAAGCCCAGAACATAATGTCCAGCATCTGTTTTATCCTTTATGGTAGGATCTCCCTCATGGTAGAGATTGATTGGTCCTTCCTAGTTAAATAGATGAGTTTTCCATACCTCTCCAAGCATCGCTGCAGTGCACAAAGGTGAATCTTTTGAAACTTTAATTTCCACTGCTTTAATATTTTGATGTCCCTTGTGGCACTGATGTGTGTCCATGTTCTTGTGTGAAACTTGTGTCTGGTGGAGGACAGCCTTTACTTTATGGATTGCAGACTTTCTCTAATGCTTTGAAGATTGTTTTCATGGAAGTAATTCCAACATTTTATTTCTCAGTTTATGGATGGATCCATTTGTTGCAACTGTTGGGATTCTCATTAGCGGAAATTAACACAAGCTGTGACATAAGCTTGGCTTGACTTTTCCACCACAGATCACAGTTACATGAATGAAATAACTCGTTACTGAAATCATCTGTAGTTAAGAGAAGCTTTCTGTCGACTGGATTTGCAGAGAGTGGAGCATGATTACAGCCTGGGGAGTGGTGTAAGGCACAGCACTTACTCCATTGGTGCAGGAAGTATGGCGAGCTGTCAGCTGAGCCTGCATCTCTGCCTTGACAGCCCTGATTGCCTCCTGTGAGAACTGAGAGACAGATGCAGGTGAAAAGAGGTGGTGGTGTTACTTGAAAGGGGGCTGTTGTAAGAGTGCATGCTTTTAATGCTGTGGAGTTCTTGTACTTACTCTTGGAAAATGTGTTAAAAATCTGAAAGGGTTTTAAAGAAGGCAGTATGGTACTGAGGTCTATAGAGCCTGTCTTGCCTGAGCTTCTGTACTCACTCTTGGTGCCTTATTTCCCAAGAAGGTTCAAAAATAACTAAGTTACCACCAGCATGCAAGTATCTTCAGGAGTGGGGAATTTCTAGTGGAGAGCTGTTTAATTTAGCAGCAGAATGAATGATAAGGTCAGTTGGAGCAAAAAAAAAAAAAGTTAAATACCCTTGCCCAAGGAAGAGATATTTGCACTTGGGTTGACTGAGTGAGGGTGATTGGACATAATCACTCTATGTACTGCTGAAGATGGTGGCTTTCCCCAGCTGCTGCACTGGAAGGAGAAGCGTCATGAGGAGGATCTGTGTACAATGGTAAAAAAGACTCCCTAGCTACAGGGAGTAGATTTGCTAGGTGCAACCGTGTAGTTTGGTTTGCCATAGCCTGTGAGCCTTGCTTCTCTTGACATGTTCCGTAGTTAGCCTACTTTCTGGGCCCCCCCCCTCCTTTTTTATAAAATTTAAATAGCACGCATGGTGGTGTGTGCAGGAGATCCTGTCTGTATTGTGAGTCTTGTTTACTCTAGTTCTTGGCTCCTCAGTCACTAGTTGTTTACATGGTTTTACTGGCAACTGTAGTTCTGCCGCTTGTTCAGCTCCTGGCACGCTTAATTAACTGGTGGGCTTGGAAGAAAATGTGCTTCTGTGTTCTTTTTTAAGACCTGAGAATAAATATGTGAAAACTGGTTTTCTTACAGTTTTTATATATGGCAGAAGGATGGGAAGGCAGGTGTAATAATACTGTGTATTGATTTTTCATTTAATCAGTTTGAAGGTAACTTTTCTGTAGCATTGTGTATTGTTTGTAGATGAATCTACTCAAAAAATGATGGCTAATGTAGAAGGAGTTACTGTGAACCCTTAAATCTAGTGACGTGGTGTATCCATGAGTTCAGCTATTTGGATTTTGTTGTAAACCTCTTAGATATGATACACTGGAATCCTCTTAAACACAAATTCCATGTAGCAAGTGACAGAACATAATGAAAGCATAAACTCTTACACAAATAAAACTGTCAGATGCATAATACTGCAGCTATAAACAGCTGTGGATTTCGGCATGTTCCATGGAATTTAGTGAGTTGGGTTAGGATGCACATTTTTGGGTCAGTTTTGATTTTTACAGCAGAGCTTGAAACAGTATTGATATTTGCTAAAATAAACTGTCCTTGCTTGCAAAGGAAGCATTTCTTGTCAATATCTTAAAATATCTGTACTGCTGACAAATTAGTAGTTATCTTTATATAATGAATTGCAAAAACATTGAATGGACATCAGGTGGTATAACTAATAGGAGATACAACATGTCTTTAATACAGTGCAAGAAGCTTTCTCAGCAGGTGTGGAACAGCACTACTAAAGAATGTTTGAATTAAGTGTTTATGCTTTATGTATTTAAAAATGTGTAAGGAAGTATGTCAGCATTATCAGAAGTCATTCAAAGTGGCTTTCCAGTGTGTCCTCCTGAGGATTCTGCATTTTTGCTGTTGGGCTCAGTGACCAGCTGGGCTGTGGAAGGAGCATGCCCATCACAGTTCTACCCTGCACTCCATAGTGAGATCAGGAGGAGCAGAGGAGGTCCTGAATGCCTCTGTGCTCTCTGCCTGCAGTCCTCAGAAAAACAGTGTACTTCTACCAAAACCCTCCCACAGCTGCAGATCTGGGCATGTGGGGAACAGCTTTTGGTAAGATCCCACTGCTGACATAGCTAAGTCATGTTTTCCTGCTCTGCTGATGTTTTCTTGCTTTGTGCCTGGCACACAGTTTGGAAAGGATCTTATTCATCATCATCATTAACGTTCCCCTGCATGGGAGTGAATGATGGAGGCTTTAGCAAAAGACAGGCAACCTGTTCTCTGTTAAACAAACAAACCAACCCCACACCATCCAGTGCTGGTGCCAGTTCCAGGATGCCCATTCTGGAGTCACTGGAGGGAGTATGCGTGGCTGCTGCTGATTGTGCTGGTGGGCACCTTGCCACAGCAGCCCTCTCCACTTTGCAGGGTGGTGTTTGCCATGCTGAGAATGGATGTGTTGACACAACTCAAGCGTTCTTGTCTTCACTTTGCCTGTCTCAGCTCAAACTCTTCCATGATGCAGATGTATAAATATCTGAGTGCTGCCTACGTGGCCGGTAACTGCAGATCCTCCTTGTGTCTGCAGGCAGATACAAAGCACATGCCTGCCAACGCTGCTGCAGCTTGGTGAGCCCTTCTTGGCTCAACCTGTGCTGTAAAACAAAGCATCTAAAATATGGGAGGTGTCAGAGACAACTGACATTTCCAGGTGGGATGCTCAGTACATTATAGTTGGATATTTGTCTTTGGATGCTAGAAATACAGATTTTCCTGCACTGCAGTGTTTCTGGCCCACAGATATGTTGTATTGGAAGGAATACTGTAGCTTACTTCAATGGACCTGAAACAGATTAAAATATTTTTAAGCAGCCTGCGTTATTTTAACAAGGTGATTTTTTTTTCTGCCCAGGAGAATTGTTCCTATGTAGAAGTAAAGTAATTTGGATGACTTTTGAAGGCATACAGCTCATGTTTTGCATAACGCTGAGTTTTCAGGTGACCTGCTTTGTGACCCAGTATCCCGTTCCTCTGGCAGATTTGTAAATGTTCATAGTACAAATTTGCAATGCAGGGCACGCTTCTCTTTGCTGCTGGAAGGATGTTTGCTGCCACCAGCACAGGACAGGTGCCTGTCACCCTTGTTGCATTGTTACTGGCAGCATGCATAGAGCTTGGCAGTGGGAGGCTGAACTGCTCAGCTTCCGGCAAAGAAGCTGAGGCAAGAAGAGTGGGAGAGAAAGGGGTTTTAGGGTGGTGGAAAAGCCTGCGTGGTTGGCTTAGTTCTGCTTAGTCACTGATTCACTGCAGACCCATGATCTAAAGAGAAGCTTTTTACAAATCTCCCAGAACACTGTTGAGGGAGAAATAATGGCTGGTGCTGCAGTGGTGGTCCTCTCGGAGAAAGAGCTTTTAAGGAAACACAGCAATTCCCATTTTGTGTAATTTATGGAGAAGGCTTGTACTGACTGTCCTGCTCAGCAGACAGGCAAGAATCTCTTCATCCTTGAGCAGTGTCAGCTTCAATTATGAAAATCAATCATTAGGACTTCATTAAGCCCAACTTAACTTGCTAAAGTTTATAAAAGTTACTATTAGCGGTCATAAAGAAAGATCTGTTTGTTTTTTTGCGGAGTATATTAAGTATAACATTGATTTTGACTTGAAAGTGTCCAAACCCAGAATTTAAGGCAAATAAAATTGACATGAAGGGATATGTTTTGCTTGCAGTCATAAAGATGGTACTTGAGGGATTTATATGATATAGAAAACCTTCTGCAGGTTGCATGAAATGTAATAAATCATGCCTGAAAACACCCCCAGTTTGACTATAAAGGCCTTATCTCACCCATGTAAAATATTTATGTGTAAATGCATATTTTATATTTTTCCTTTACCATCCTTAGGTTGCTTTATACTTTCATAAATGGCATCTCTCTTGTTTACTTGTAGTGGAGGCAGCAAAAAAATCTCCTATGTTTTATCTGATGTTATTACTTTGAGTTTTCTTTTGGTTTATTTTGAGTATAAGGAGGAGCAAAAGGCTGATTAGAGTGATAAGGTGACAAAAGTAAAAGTGGAGAGTTGGAAATTTTTTGTGAAGATCTTTGCTTAACTGCAGCTTAACCCTCAGACACATGAAGCCAAAGTTTTTTGTATTGTTGTACACGCCACTTTTCTTTTTCTGCTACTTCTACCCTTCTTTGAGTTGTATTTACTGGTGCTCTAAAAGGGTACCACTACCTGTATCTGATTATTTGATTTTTAAGGCATTTGTCACTGATTTTTGTGGTTAAAAAGCCTAAAAAGTTCTTGGGCTTTAAAGATGGGAAAAACATTGTCTCAACATACTAAAGTGGAGCTGTCTTAACATTTGGTAGTGATGTGTTTGCTGTAGGAATAGACATGTCCCATGTTAATGTCCAGGTTTCTAAAAGCATTCAGTTTTGAGTGTTTTCAGTTAAATCTTAAAGAATGATTCAAGTTTGGGAAGCATTTTAGTGAGTGATTTAAAGCTCAAACTGTTCATTGAAGAGAAGGTGAAAAGGTGACATTGCTGTTGCTTAGAAATACTTAAGTAAGAGAAAGAGATCAATTTAGAAGAAAAGAAAAGAAGAAAGCTACAGGAAAAGCCAAACTGATAGTTGAAGCAAGACAATTTGCAGAGAGAACATAGAAAACATGTTTACAGGAGGTAATTAGCAGTTGATGCAATTTTTAAGGGACTTAGTAGATCAAAGATGTGGTGGCTTTAGCAGCTTTTCACCTAAAAATTTGTAGTTACCAATTTTATCACAGCATGCTTTGGACTTCCTGAAGTTGAAAAGTTTGTTAAAATATTCCCCTCCCTTTCCCCAGTGTCCTTCTAGTAGTGCTTCAGACTTTGACTGTCCCACATCATTGCTTTTATCTGTTTTTCAGTGTTAGAGCCAAGGGAATGTAAAGGCTGTTGATGCTGGGGGATCTTGTTCTCGCTGCCAGCTCCTGCTCCTCTTGTGCAGTCCCAGTGTCAGCATGTGGTGGTGGGGAGTCACTCCAGTGCTTCATTAGAAGTAAAAATTAGAGGAGCCTTTAGCTCTTTGCACAAGCTAAACCCAAGTGCTATGGGTGCTGGGGTAAAGGGGGGACCAGTGCAATGAGAAGTGAGAACTGGGACAGTGCTCTTTAGTGGCAGTGTTGCGTGAGTTTATCTCAGTTGTTGGTGCACCTGCATTCCCAGAGACCTGGAGCAGCCTGCCAAAGCCAAAGGCAGGGAGGTCACTGGCTGAAGGAGTGATCCTGATGGTTGTGCTTCCGAGCCAGTGGATTAATTCTGTGTTTTCAGCAGATGCTGTGAAATGGATAAATTTAAGACTGTTGTTATGCACTTGGCTTTCCAAATATCCCAGTGAAATGTTTGCAGAGTTAGTCATCTAGGGAGAGGGTGGGCAACTCCTACTGCTTCACAGACATGTGATATGGGAGATGCAGGATTACACCCTTGTGGTATCTTAATCTTAACTGTTTTTTTCAGGATGAGCATTGCTGAAGAGGAGAGGGTTTGAAGGATTTTTTTTTGTTTGCAGACCTGGTCTGTGTTTTATCAGCTGTTTTTCAGAGAAACGATGAATTTCATGACCTTAAATCCATAAACTTTGTGAATCCTGCTGGTCACTTGATGATAAATTGTCCTTTTGGGATGAAGAACTTACTTTTCAAGCTAATTCAAGAAAACTTTTTAAGCACAGAGAAATCTCGGGTGTGGCTGTTCTAGATTAAATGTCAAGGAATTGTAGTGATCTGGTTAAGATACTGTTTCCCGGGTACTGGAACTAACTGATCCTACAGAGTAAGGAAGTATAAGAAGTTGGTGAAAGGAGAGGAGAGCTGTTGCTATAGGTCTGGCTGTGCTCCCTGGGCTTGCTGAGCTAGTCAGACTCTGCATTTGGTACTTTCACTTTTTTGCATGTGAGCCTTTTATAGCTATCTGTCTGTCTGTCTGTCTATCTATCTATCTATCTATACTAAATTCCATCCCATTAGTGTCTAGGTTCTCCAAATAAATAGTTCAGTAGAAGTTTGGGATTGGCTGTTGAGCCATGATAGCAATGGCCGATAGAGATGGGTAATTCTTAGCTGAAATGTAAGCACTGCAGGAGATCATTAGCCTAGTTGATTCCCATCTCAAAATATTTTGAAACTTCCAGTAATGGAGAATTATTTAATACTTCAAATTCTAAACCACACGTTTCTGAGTTTTTTTCCAGGAAGGGGAAAACTCCCAAATTTACTTAATTCAACACAAGAGGAAGAACTAGTTCCAAACCAGTATGAGTGATCTGCTGGCTCTGAATGAATCCAAATTTATTGACATTAAAACTGCAGAATACAAGAGATACTAGAAAGCGTTCATTTTCATATGTTCCTGCTAACATGGCTGTTTGAATTTACTCACTGTGTGAGACCAGAATACAGATTTACTCTACAGGCCTCATGCCCTGTCTTTCAGGTGGCTTATTGTATCTGTGTAATTGTTCTTTAGAAAAGGAAAATAAACTTCTGATTGTAGAAGCACGTTGAGTTTGGGATTGTTTTCTTAAAAGCCTAGCTTTCATTCTTGCTATTTCTTGTAAAGCTTCACACATACTGCTGTGATATCTGTGGAATTAATGTAATGGCAGTGTTTTAAATTCATTTTAGCCATTTGTAAAGAAATTTTGTGTGTACCTGTAGAAGAGGATTGTGCTGACTTTAATAAATCAGTCTCTGAATTGGTATGATT
Source organism: Vidua chalybeata (assembly GCF_026979565.1). Classification (NCBI taxonomy): domain Eukaryota; kingdom Metazoa; phylum Chordata; class Aves; order Passeriformes; family Viduidae; genus Vidua; species Vidua chalybeata. The sequence continues at coordinate 15,537,837 of NC_071538.1, read as the reverse complement.
TCTGTGACCTGGAGATTGAGGGACACATGGTAAGGGGTGGGGGAGGTGACAGAATGAAAAGTGGGTGCGTGGTTTTATTGCTCCTCCAAGACAGATGGGTACTGCTGGGGAGCCCAGAGCTCCCAGGTGCTCCAGCCTGCTGGTGTGATGCCTCTTCTGGAGCTCAGGGTGTACTGATGCTCTGGACATAACCAGCCTTCCTGTGAGACTGATGCATGTGGAATAGTTCCTGAAAGAGACAAAAATGTCTGGTCTGTGTATTTCTGCATTTCATTTGAAAATATAAGTTGCTAGATTTTGGGATCACAGCTTGGGTGCCTGTTGGCCCATGACTTCTGGAGATGAGGGTAATGGTGTAATGTGTACCTGCATCCTCCTTCTGCCAAAAAATCACTTTCTTGTTAAGGCTGCAGTCCCTGACTCTGTGTGGGTGCAAGGGGCTTTCACTGCACAGGAGTAATTTTGTGTTGTGGAAAGCTGGTAGAAGAGAAGAGGTTAATGAAACTTCTCATCTCTCTTCAAAACAAAAGCTCTCTTCTCAGCCCTGGGTTTAGTTTTTAATTAGTTTGGATTACAGTTTGATTTAAAGCGGGTGAAGGGATGATGAGTTCATGTGATCTAGAGGTTTGAACATTATGCTGCTATTTGTACTTTTTGGTTAATAATGTATCCTCTGCTAGAAGGATGACTGGTGGTTTAACAGGATTCCTTCCTGTAAAACATTTTTAAAGAAAAACTAGCCTGTTTTTTGCAAACTTCATTCCAGATTAGAGTTGCCAGACAGCAGTGCAGAATTGTGTTTTATTGTGAAATCTACTTCTGTTTAGAAAGAAATAAAGTCTGTGAAATACCTAATTCTCTGGTGTTATATTTTTTTTCCTTCTTCCTCTAGGCTATAGAGGCAGCATAATTTTATATACTTCATATTGAAAATTCATTCAAATGCAGTCTGGATTTACTTATTTTTACTATCTCATCAGCAGAATATACTTTTTTTACATGAATGTATTTTATAGATATATAAAAAAGGCAGGTTAAAAAGAACATTCCTGAAAAATTGTTTTATTGGTTAGCACAATATATATGCTTTTAATGCAATTTAGATTGTATCTAGTGAAAATTGAGCTCAAAATTCTGAAGCTGGTGCTTGTTCTTGTAAATAATGCACGCTTTAAGTCAACGCTTTGCATTATTATCTTGAGCAATGGTTTAGCCTTGATATATTTCAAAACACATGTATTAGATAATGTGCTGTGTATATATATATATGGTTATTTATGGATATAAACTTTCTGATTAGATATTAATGTTAAAATATCAGAGTGTTTGAAGATGTCTTCCTTCTTCTGCCCTTCAGTCAAGACATAGTGGTAATACTGAATATAAGTAATGATATTCAGGTACTAGAATTTGTCAACTTCTAGTTAATCAAGTTAAATGCTCTGTTTCTAACTTGAAGCTTTTTTCCTTCAAAATAGTATATTAAATGATGAGTAAGATAAATTTAAGAGGGTATGTTTTCTAGCAAGCAGTTTATTGTAGTTTGATTGAGAAGGCCCTTTTTTTTTTTTTGTGGTTTTTTTTGTTTTTTTTTTGTTTTTTTTGTTTTTTTTTTTGCTGTTTAGAGGAAGCTGGTCCTGAAAATGTCTTAGTGGAACAAATTACTGGATTGTAGAAAATGCAATTGATACTCATTATTTTGGAAGGGAAGCTGTTTTTGCAGTCAGAAGGACTGACTAGTGGTGGTGTCTGGAGAGCATGTCCTTTGTCTAAATGAAAAACTAACCCTGAGAAAGGATTTATATTGGGAGATTTTGGGAGAGAGCTAAGATGCCTATTTTCCTATCATAACTGTTACACTTTCAGCTGAGTGTTTCTTTCTCTGTCCTTTCTTGATACATACAAATAATGAGCTGTGCCTTATACTGCAAAACTACTTCCCACAGTTTGAAGCAAGGGGTAAAAAAGCCCTGTTGCCAGCATCTTGATAGCCATTATCTGTCTCAGTTGCATAGAACTTAGGTGTAAATGCAAATTTAGTAGTTATTGTTTTTTGAATTACACTTTGTTGTTAGTCATTGCTGAGGTTTGTAGTGGTGACATTTTGAAAAAGTCACAGTATGTGGATGTGTTCATCTACTTCCATATGAAGAAACTTCTTTTAAGCACATCTAAAGGACATTTCTTAATTCAAAATACCATTTTGTAAAAGGTGGCGATGAAGCTAGTTTTGTTTTCTTAATGTAATTCCACTCACAGCCTTAATTTCATTTCTTTCTTTAGTTGAAACAACTGGGTTGCTGACTAATTATACCTGTAGTGCCCTGGTATTCTGTCTTCTATACTGAAATTAAGATGAGAGTTTGTAGTGTTTATTGAGAGGATCTTCACTGGTCCCAGTAGGATGGTATATTTCTGCTGCTGAAAATTATCAAGAGCTGGGATTTCCTTGGTAGCTCACTCCAGCAGCTGCTATGCAAGAAACTCCCCCTTTGGTATTTTGGATTTTGTCCATCAGCACATTCCAGATAGCTGCTTGGGGAAAGCAGATAGTTGGATTTCTAACTTATGGTCACCTGCAAATACTAGAGCTTGCTGATTAGGAGGCAAAAGTCTTTGCTAGCAGTGTATGAAATGTAATTGGAACCTTCCCTTGTAATTTCATATATTGATTGCTCATATGTTGGCTAAGCCTGCAGCATACCTCAACTCATCTGACTTTGATAACTCTTTGTCCATTGTGAAGCTGTGCAGATACATCATCCCTCAAGGGATGGTGAGATATGACAGGGCAGGGGTTGATGCATAAGTTGATTGACCCAAACTTTCCTCTTCAGCACTGGCACTGGGAAGTACAGGGTAGAGTAAAAACATTTTAAACTTTCAGAACCAGGGAGGATGAGCCTCAATGCTGTAGCACATACTTAATAAAGTATTTTTATCCAGAGAGTATGCAGATGTTATTACTGATTTTACTTTGTATTTAAAAAAGTATGTATTACTTTGATAAGTAATATCACCAGTATTACTTTGTATGTCCAAACTATTCTCTGCAAATGAAACTAAGGAAATGCAGCTCATGGCATCAGTCTTCCTGGGGTTGTCCAAGTAGTACTTTGTTTCTGTAGGTAATGTACTTGGTGGTATCTACAAATAATTTGATGTGAAAAAGTGACAAATTTAGTTGTGAACTTGTCAAGTGCTAAAAAAAATGTGATGATGTGAAGGAAGTGTTTTGTTAATCTGATACTTGGGGAATAAGTATTCTTTCGTTCTGTATCTTTGCTAGGTATACTGTGAGCTGAGCAAAGTGGGGCCAATCTGTTCACATCAAATATTTGCCTGCACTCTTCCTGTACCTTTTCTCCCATGTATTTTGCATGTAGGTGTTGTCTAATAGTAAGGAAAACAGTCGGTAAACAGTGGAGTCAAAAAAGCTTATTTATTGAATTTGAATATGTGTTTAAGAAGGAACCTCAGCCATAGAGTAGAATAATGAAGTTTACATAGGCGCAGTTTCAATTACCATCTTGGATTAATGGTTATTCATGGTAGAAAGAGCTGCTTCTGCCGAAGTTCTAGTGCTGCTGCTGCTAAAGGATATGACATGTGCTGCTGTTTCCACAATGTAAAAGAATACATTTCCCTTTTTTTTTCCTTTACTGGAGCTTTGTGCATGAGGAAGCTGGGGGAATTATCCCCAGCCAATAGTGTCTCCAGCCTACCTCTGCTGTGCCCAGCAAATCCTACTATCCTGTTGTCACCTGTATAATTATGAAGATGTATGAGACCCCAGCCTCCATGTAATACAGCTCAGGGCAGTGGTGGATTTTCGCTTGAGTTGCTTTGCTCACCAACGCTAACATGTCAGATGCAGTTTACACTGTTTGAATGAACATCAGCCCTCTAGCAGGAACTTATAGAAACATTGCTCAATAAAATTCAGCGCAGAGTTGAGGTAGCAAAGATAATCCTCCATTTGCTTGTAGAACAGGTGTATGTTCTATAAAATAGGATGGCACTGGGGATGGTTTTTGAGACTTACGGTTGGGAGGGAAAGAAATTTGCATGGTAGAGTGTGTGCTGGATTTCATTGTCTTGGGTTAGATTTGAGCTGAAATTTCTGTGTGCTTTGTGGGGAGGGATCTGCTGTAGTCTCTTTTGTGCTGCCAGCTTGACAGTTCAAATACTGATTTCTCATCCTCACACACCTTTTGACTTCTCTTAGCTTTGAAGAAATTCAGTTTGTAGCAGTGTAATTTCTTTTCACTTCTCCTCAAGCTGACCCAGCCCCCTGGTTAATTCGCCGCTTGCTGTAACATTAAGCCTCATAAAACTCAGTATGTGGAGCTCTAAACCTGCATTTGCTATTAGCTCTAAAAGTCAAATCAATAATGGAAAGATCTGTAGTTCCTTATCCCAAAGGATATGCAATGCTGGTACAACACATCTAGGGCTGTCAAGAGTAGTGCAGCTGGGTAGCCCAGTTCTGTCCTGGTGTTCAGGTCAGCTCGTGTGACACCTCAGGAGAAGGTGGCTCTGACACAGCCTTTCTCTTTGGGGAAGAGGGCAGCAGGAGGAAAAGTGGTCTCTGAAAGAGAGCTCTGCCGTTTTCCTTAGTGGGAAGATTACACAGTATGTGATGCCAATGAAGCATCTCTCTCCTGCAGAGTCAACTCTTCCTTTGTCTCCATGAGCCTTGCTGGGTCCTGATTCCCTGCCCAATATCATGACCTCATCCTCATTATGTTTTCTCCATAATTACAGGGAACAATGTTGTGTTTTTCCTAAAGGCAAGTTTGGTGGAAATCTTGGCCAGTCCTCTTGATACTGTTATTTGGCTTAGCTGGGGAGCATCTGGGCAGGGCAAGGAGGAGGATTGAGGCTGTTGAGGAGCAGTTTGGAGCTCCACAAGGCTCAGTCAGGAAATTTGTTAGGGGTTTAGTTACACAGAGGTACTAGGAAATGAAAACCTTGCCATTGCCAGGAAGGGAGAGCTGCCCCCTGCATAGGGTTCTGTTGGCTGCAGTGTTTGGACACCACTAAACTCTTTCCCCCTCTCCTCTCCCATAAAAGCAGAGTTACAGAGATGTGCTTTCTTGAATGACTTTGTATGTGCAGATGTTCACAGCAGAGCCTTCCTATGAAGAGTGGTACGCAGAGGGGTTGGAAGCTAAGGGATGGTATGGATTTATTTACAGATAATCTTGGTTACAGTGGCTGGTTTCTGAGTTCAGACATCTTGCTGTTAAAGAGTCTCTTTTCTATCTAGATTGGAAACATGTGCTGTGTGGCAGCACAATAGTAGGACAGCAGGTGACAATGCATCATCAGCTCATAGACCATCAGTCAAAAAAGATAGTGCTTACATCAATTAGATGTGAGATCATTGCAGAACAAAATTGATAGAGTGCGTTAATTATGCAGCTCTTATATTAGTCCAAATACCTCTGACTGTGATGAGTCTACTAGCACAGTTATAAAATTTTAAGTCTATGATGTCTTCACTGGAGAAAAAGTCTTTTGAGTCTTTTTAAAATTCTGTTGCCTTGACCACTGTGGTTTGATAGCATGCTGGGCTGTCCATGAAGTTGCATTTTGGGAGATTTGTGTTTCTGTCACTGTTCACAACAGTAATGAATAATTTACTCTTACTGGGTGGTTGTGAGATTTCTGGGGGCTTTTGATTTAAACTTAATGCAGAAAAGCGAATAAATACTAAAGTATTTACTGGAAAAATAGTTCATATTTTTGATGTAAAGTTACTTCCATTTGAACTTTTTGCAAACTTAGAATGATGGTAAGAAGCACTGGAGCATGCAGACATGCGTTTTGGGGTGATTGGGAGAATCTGAGCGTCAGCATCTGCAGATGTGATGGAGGCTGTCAAATGTGATGGAGGTAATTTAGAGAGATGGAAGGCTCCAGCAGAAGTCTCTGTCTTGGTATGCTTGAGTTTCCTTATGTCCATATGTTTCACTTTCCTCTGAGCACTGTAGAGAGATATGGAAACCCCCTCAAGTGCCCTGTGTGGAAACACTATTTAACAGTTTCCTGTTGTATGAGAGAGACGAGCATGTTTAGAATTTTTCACAGCAAAGTAGATCACAGGAACTGTTAAGTGCATGAGGGAATGGCACCTTAAGCAAATGTCTAACAGGTACACAGTGTGCATGCAAGCAGAGGGGGAGAAACCCCCAGTTTTACAATTGGCTTGTTTCTGCTATGTTGTAAGGGGTTATAGATGTGGTGTTGTGTGGAAAACAATGTACGGTGTATTAATTTTGAAATTTAAGTCTACTCTGAGAGACAGGCACATCTAAACTATGTTTGCAACAGTCAGAAATGCAAAGGCACATTTTCCTTAGGTGTGGAACATCACAGATTTATTTCATTGTTTACTCCGGTGTTGACAGATGCTGCAAAGGCTGTAGATGTGGAGTTGAAATAGTGCTCCTTGTTCTGGGTCTCTGAGGTATCCGGGATCAGCCCTAATTTGATTAGAGTCACCATTCTTTTTAAAGCAGTGACACCTGAAATCTGTAATTTACATACTCACACAGCTTTCACACTGTTTAGAGACCCCAGGCAATGCTGTCCACCACTTCCCGGTGTTTTAAAGCCTCTGGCAATAGCCATTAGGTAAATGCATCACTAAAAGCCATAACTGTGGGGAATGGATTATACAAAACACTTTGCTCTGCTGGTACCCCGGAGAACTATTGATGGATACAGAAAACATGGACATTTAGCCAGTGTTAGAAGGGGTGTCTTAACACTGTGCCAATAGAATGAGCTATTTAAGGAGGAAAGTTGCTGCTGCTTGTTATTTCAGGTGAATACAAAAGGAAAGTGCCTTAGGGATAGCTGTGACAGAGTGATGGTTTTCAGCAGAGTGACATTGACGATGATGCTCTGTTTCAAGAGAGGCTGTCCCCAGTGTCACTGGGGGAGGCAGCTGAGCGGTGCACGGGACTGTGGAGTCACCAATACTTGTTAGTTCTGGCAGCTGTTATTTCTGGAAGAAAGAAAAGAACAAAACCCAAATCGTGCAGAGGATCCTAGCTTTGCTTTGCTGCTTGGAAATACTTAAGGGTAGCAGCGCTGCAGCTGTACCCCCTCCTGGCACGTACTGAGGAGCACTGGGTAAGCCAGGGAGATGCCTTCTTCCCTCCAGATATGTGGCCAGAAGAGTGAGGACTTTTTTCTCCTGAAAATCACAGTTGTCCAGTCTTTAGCCAGCAAAGAGAGAAAAGCTTTTAAATCATTGTATCTGTAAGGAGGTGAAAACAAGGATGAAAACTTGTTTTTCTCTGTGATGTTGGATTTGGGAAAAGAGAAGTCTCCTGCATCAGTTACTTAACTGCCTCTTCAAAAGTGTATATAAAACACAATTTAAAAAGAAATCCAAAACTTGAATTCAGCCCTAGTGTCTCCTGCAAAAGATTCATGGCTTTTTATATAGTTTTTGGAATAGCTTCACTCACAGTCAAAATTCTGCCTTTTTTCCCCTTTTGGTAAATTGCATGGAACATGCTGTGCTGTGAGCTTTGAGAGGCCCTGTCCTTCTTGGCCACCACTGTGTCTACAAAAAAACCAAAACAAACCTACCTCAAATATGGAACATACCCTTAAGGACATGCCAGGATTAGTGCAGGGTGGAGGAGCTCAAGTGTGGGTGCTGGCCGGTGCAAGCTGGGCCAGCTCTGGGTGTTGGGCAGCATCCACCTCTGCCATGGGAATGTGTGAGACAGGGATGTGTCAGAGTACTCCAAAGTTGCAATGATGAAGGCAGGGGAAGGGTGCTTGAAGTGAAAGTAACCTTGTGAACCTTAATTGCTGATTTATCTGCACTAGTTCTGATGCTCCCTGAAGCCTCTCTGGCTTGTGTGACTCTTGGCAGTGGCATCCATCTGATGGGAGGGTTTTAACCTTTGTTCCTTTGGGTGTTATTACATACTCTTGTATAGCAAAATATTCCTGGTCATCTAGGAGTTCCAAGTCTTTTTCCTTCCTTTTCCTCTTGCATTACCCTTGCTGCTCTGGGCACACTCATTTAGGAAAGTGTTGATGGTGGGGTTAATAGGAAAAATATTCTAATGTTTTAGACTAAGACAAGTAAATTGAAGTTTTCTTCTTTGTACCAAGCCCACAGCATACTCTTGCATCTCTGAATTTCTTAATTTGCATGTTCTGTATGTGTTTCTTCTCACCATGTCCATTTTTGTGAAAAGACGTACTGTGTTATTGAAAGACAAAGCAAATTAAGTAAGTTTGGTACAAAAATGGTCATCACAAAATGTATCAGTTATGTACACTAATGAGTACCTAGACCTTGGATGGCAGGGAAATAAATTGCTTTCTCTTTTTACTGATTTTTAAGCTTTTATTGGAAAGTAAAACTGGGGCCTGCTGTCCTTCTTATGCCATGCTTTCCTTAAATAAAACTCAAAGAAAGATGTGACTTTGTTTCCTATTCTGGTGGAGGCTCGTCTAGCCTATTTTAGAGGAGTTTGCCAGGATCTATTTTTGGCACGGATGTCTGCTGGACCCTTAGCAGGAGTCGAGACCTTGACAGCTCTAGCGGAGCTCTTGGAAGAGGGGTGCATGCAGGCAGCCGCTGTCCCTCTGCCAGCCCTCGCAGCTGATCAATTCATTACTCTGCTGAGTGCCTAAAGAGAATACCCTTGTGGCTGTTCAACGTGGCTCCAAAACAAAAATGTGTTTTGCTCATTTAATAATTGAAAATACATTATTATGTAAGGCTTCGTTGGTACTTTGTGATGCTAGAAGAGATGCTGTTCCTGGGCTTTAACCCCATATTTAACAGCCTGTTCTTCTGCAGTCTGAAGATGATGCTTAAATCCAAGCAATGTTAGTGGCTCTGACCAACTTTTCTTTTAAGAATCAATTATGAGTTTTGGTCTAAATATGTTCTGTGCTCCCTCTGCTGGCTCAGTATCATGGATTAGTGCTTTGCTCCCTTGGGGAGCAGTGATGGACGTGTGCCCACGAAGTATGAACACTGGAGCAGAAGCTTCATTAAAATTAAAGCAGGAGAGACCTCACTGTGTCAGAAAGGAAAAGGTGGTTTGTGCCAGGAAACACATTTTGTATTCAGTGGTCGCATAAGGTTTTACTAACAGAGATAGAGCTATAATTTGGAAATAGTATGTCAATAAAAAGGTGGCATCTTTTAAAGGTAGTTAGCTTTTTCAAAAAATAAAATGGGAAAGCAGGTGGTATTGACAGGAAAATAACATTTTAGTAGTAAGGTTTGGGAAGCTGAAGTTTTTACCAGGGTTAGAATCAGGCTCTTTACATACAATTAAAAGAGCAGAGGAAATTAAATGCATTTTAGGTGTAATTTGATGCCTACAGTTTCTTTTTCCTTAGAAACCAATGAATATGTGTTAAATTTATCTTGGCACATGAAAAAGATGTAATGACTTGTACTAACAAGATAAAAGAAGAAGGCAGCACTTAATTTCCTAGGTAATACACAAAATAAAAATGATTTGCATGCCTTGAAATGATTATGCACAACCTTGTTAAATGCTGTACAGTACAAAAGAAGAACAATGAGTTATCCAGATAAGACACATTTTTGTGACTGCAGAATGCCCATGGACAGGCATGAGGTACAGGACTCGTTCTCCACTAGCACTCAGGTTTTTGATAAGCACTGCTGGCAAGGCTCTGCACTGAGAAACACAACCATGTCAGGAATGTAAAACAGTGATGAAATGTCTGTGTGATATTTCATGGTTACATGATGGTGCTTTGGTTACAGATGTGCTTGTTCTCTGAGTTTAAATTGAGTTGCTCTTGTCTGTGTTCAGTCACCCATTGTTGGGTAAGGTGCAGCCCACGGGTGATGTCAGCAGCCCTGCTTCTGTTTTCTTCTAGGGACTCTCCTCTTAATATCGCATTTACTGCTGGTATTTTACAAGAAAATTGCACTCTTTGAGATTCCAGAGGGCATTTGGTGTCTTTGTAGGCTACTGTAATGAGTAATGGCCCTCATAGCAATAGTTACAGTGCTGCTTATACTGACTGTCGAGGCACTGTAATGAGGCGTGGAGAGGAGCTTTGTACCCGGCTCACTCCATGTGAGTTGTCAGTCACTGCTGCATCATGGTTGAAACGGTTTATTGAGTATGACTGCCAAATTTTACGCAGGTGCCAGATTAATTTTGATGTATTGTACTTGTAGCAGTGACTCTGGACAGTTCACAATGTGTCTGCTGGAAGACTGTCAATGGAAGTGCATAAGCAGCTGGCTAACATAGCAATGGTGCTGTAAATAATTTCCTCTAGTATTTTCAAAACCTTTCAAGCAACAAATAAATTAAACAGAAACAGGGCGGGGGTTGCTACTGTAAACTAGACTTCTCTCCAGCTTTGATTGCCTTTTAGATGGGCAAGGGCTGTTCAAAGTGTTGCTTTGCTGCTGTTCCTGTGCCTCTGGTGTGACAAGTCCAGTCTGCTTGGGCAAGATGGATATTCAGATCTCCTGCTGCTTCTTTTGCTGGGGTCTTTGTCTCTTCTTCCTTCCCTCTCCTGCTTTTTGTCTACTGAAGTGAAGAAAAACCATTGTGCTCACTGTCTTTAACCTTCCCAGGGGAGAGGTCCTGCTTTCTCCCAAGATCCATGTCTTGGTTTTGGCAATGGATACTTATCATCAAATTTAGTGACTAGTTGAGACCTCTGGATCTCATGTGATTCACAAGATTTCTTCTTCTCTTGCTGTTGTCTTACCTGACATCCATGCACACTTGTATTCATTATTTATTCAGCTTTCAGCATACTTGTAAAATAGAGATATTTTTCTTTGTGTGAGTAATTCGGAGGGGAAACCCGAATCCTAATTTGACAGTGAGTATTAGCCATGTTCAAAAGTTGTTCTTTAAATGCGGAATTGAAAAACAGCTTCTACTGACACAGTGTGATGTTTAAAGCAATCTCTACTGACCATACAAATCACATTAGTGATTTTGCTAGGTTGCTATTTGCCTGCTTTGCTATAATTTTACATCAAGGCATATTGATGAATCCTGCTTTTCAGTAGCAGCCTTCTAAGAATTAAGCTTCAAAACTGATCCAGCTTTGCTTTCTCATTTTGTAATTATATTCCATTCCACAGTGGAAATTTCTTTTATCTCATACCTTCCTACTGTCCCTGGTGAGGTCGCCTTATCATAAATTCATTAATTTCCTTGTGCTATTCCACTGAAATTACTGACTGGTTTGGTTTTTCCTGTCTGTTTTGGTAAAACTTGCGAAGATTTCTAATGAGTTGAGGAAGCATTTTACAGAAACTGTGCTTGATTAATTTCTAGCTTGACTTTTTACAGGGTTTTGTAACCTGGGAGTAAGTGGTTGCATTAAGAAATACATGGTGGGAGCAGTCTGGGACAGGAAAATGTTATGGGTTTCTTCTGCTTTTAGCTTTTGGGATTTTTTTAATCTTCTAGCTCAGACAAAAAAAATTCAAATAAACTCACCAAAGCCCATAAGTTTCTGGAAGCAGTAATTTTTCATTTTTTATTACTATAGCTTTATGGTTTGCTCTTAGGCAAAAATAAGTGAAAGAATAGAGTGCTGATCATGTAATTCTTGTGCAGCCTGTCTTTGGGACAATGCAGCTACAAATCTCACTATTATTTGTAGGCTTTTTGAAGCTGAAATGTATGGAGTGGGTAATATTCCTGTCTATTTGTGAAGTATCTTCTTTTTACGGTCGGCTCCAATCTCAGCTGGAGGTTTTGGTGATGTTTCTGTACTACTAATCTTGTCACTGTGGGCCAATTGTTCAGCCTTCCTCTGTGAAAGTGTTATGGGTGAAACCAAAGGTGCTACTTGGGGGCTAATCAATAGAAGATACTTGCATAGTTACTGTGGGGCATCCCATCTCTCTGGATGTAGCAGATGGAAACTGAATTTTTTTCATACTTGCTGGGGATATGTCTGGATATATCTAATAGTGATCATTTTTAGTTGAATTACTACAATTATTTTGGCACATTAAGAGCAGTTACTGTATACAGTGAGAAGATTACAAAGCTTGTATGAACGAAAATCTCAGCCTGTTATACCCTTATGAGGGCTGCCTTCATGTCAAGACAAGTTTTATGCGAGGATTATGCATGAAATGTGAGTGATGGTTTTGTAGAGCAGCTCGGTGGAGAGTCCCTGAGAAGGGAATCACATCTTGGTGCAATTGGTTTGTGGTGGAAGTAGAGTAAAGCCACTGCGACAGTGGCTGTCTTGTACTTGATTTTAGAGCAATAAGTCCCCCATTACTGTCATAGGCAACTTCTGTAATGAGAGCGACATGAAGACTTTGGGGATGAGAATTGTTTCACTCTTTTCCTTTATAAAGGAAACAGCATTAACAGAGAGGTTCAAGTGTGGCTGCAGGATGCATGGTGACTGTGTACCGGCAGTGTATAAAAAGGTTTATACTTGCCACCAATAAAAAAGTGTTTTTTGAAGGGAAAATCCAATATTACCAAATCAAAGATGCCTACTAAAAGTAAAAAGGCACCTTTCAGAAAGAGGAAGCCATCATAAAACAAGGAAACTTGGAAAGGGCATGAATTCTGGGAAGTTGAATGTGAGGATGAAATAGGAAAGTCTGCTTCCGAGATTGAAGATCATCGTATTAACAGATGTAAGGAAAAATCACCATTGAAACCTTTTCCAAATGGATTGGCTTCCAGGTGTAAAAGGAGCCTTTAATAAAGATAGGAAGGAAAATGTTGAAACTAAACTGTTCTTTGCATATGAGAGGATTGTAGAATGATTGTATACCTTAGACACTTTTTCTTAGAGAAGACTTCTCTGAGGAGCTGTCTCAAATTGAAGTGTCAGTGGAATAGGATTTATAATTAATTCATGAAAGGAACTGTAACAAATCATCAGGACCAGATGGTATTAAATCAAGATTTCTAGAAGTATTTGAATGTGAACTTGATGAGCCGCTGACTCTGGTGTGTGACCTATTACTTAAGTTGGCCTTGATGGCAAAGAATAGAAGATTACAAATGGGATGCCAGGATTTTTTTCCCTTTTTTGTCTTTTTTCCTTCAGAGCTTGATGAGTACTGCAAAGAGATGCAGACAGTAAATGTACAGGGCATATTGATAGAAACTGTAACAAAGAATAGACTTAATGAGAATGTGGAGAAGAGTCAATATTAGCTCTCAGAGAGGAAAGTTGTTTGAAGGACCCTGTGAGTATGTGGCTGTAGGCGAACAAGCTGGCACAGCAGGCGTAGCTTTCCAGGAAGGTTACCAGAAGGTCCCTTGCTAAAATCACTTAACATTGCAGAACTTCCAGGTGGAGCCTCTGCTTGACCAGTCAGCTACAAGCTCTGTGGAGTTGAGACAAATATGGACAAAAAGGATAAAAAACCCCATGATTTATGGTTTCTAGTAGTTTTCTGACAAGGAAGCTTGTTTCTGACTCCTGTACTGACACTGGGGTTCTGAGACAGGGGTTTGAATGTGCTGGCAGGAATACTTTAAAACTCAGAGCAGTCAGATGTTCAAGCAGAGAGAACTAAAGGAGGGTGGTTAGTGCCTGTTAGATCCTGTAACATGAAAAATCCATAACTGACAATTGTTAAAACTGATGCAGAGAGGTTTTTTGATACTGCTACTGTTTTTACAGTTCACTTGCTGTAGGCCACTTTGAGAGCAGGAGGCTTAGGTGAGCTTTCAGATCTGGTGTGGCCACCAGATGATCCTGGCTGGCTTATCCTGGCAATAACTTGGTTAATACAGCAGCATTACAGTAGAGCACAGTGGGTTGTGCTTCTCTGGCATGCAGATATATAAATACCTATTTTCTTCTCAGGGTTGAAAAAGAGAACATATGGGGTTCCCCTCTGGGTATTGTAGTCTTAACTTCAGGTTCTACAGCACTTGAGGTTATTTGAATAAAAATACTTACAGGAAAGAATAGAAGCCTTTTAGAACATGTGAGTCTTGAGCATTATGACAAGATAATGAACATCTAGATTGTTGAAATTATTCCTTTTTTCTGCCTCATTTATGATGTTTAAAGCAAAATGTTCAGAGGCTGCAGAGAGGAGAGGAAACAAAGATGGCATGCTCAAGATTAGGAATTCACATTCCCATGCTTACCTGTTTTGGTGTGAAGAAGCGAAAATGGGTTTGAGCTGCCTGTCCAAAACCTGTTTGGATATTTTGGCAATAGCTGTCTATTTAATGCTGTATTTCAGACATTAGATGCCCTGGCTTCTTTCCCTTGCTTCTCGTTATGGTTGAAATGTTGCTTTTGATAATCACTGTATTGGGCATAGAGCATTTCCTTTAGATGCATGTGTTGTTCATGTTGCACAGGAGGGGTGTTACACGTGTTGTTATTCCTATACTGGTGTGCAGAAGAGGGACTGCAATGCTGGACTGTTTATTAACCATTCAGCAGCACTTTCACTTGAGGTTTGTGATGGAATTTGCCAGCTCCTATAGGACCACTCTTTCTTAGTATTTCTGGCAGCATGGATTTGCTTTTGTTACAATAAAAACCCCCGGAAAGCAAGAGTGTGTTTACAAAATGAAAAGTGTTTCATCATGGTCTCTGCAGCTTATAAAAGGCTTCAGGGACTGAATGCATGCAAGTCTGTATAGGAAGCAACCTTACCTTGAATGGTATGTATCAGCACAGGTTGTGCTGGTACTTTTCCCCCTCATTTTCTGGATCCTGACTCCACCTTTATGCTCTTTACTGGACTGGCTTGGCCTGGGATGGCTTCTGGATTTTAAAAAATGTTCAGGGAAATAGGTTGTTCAATAAATGGCAATTAATGTAGATTATTAATTTTTTTTGTTTATATGCAGTGTAAGGGCTTTGCTATCTTTGTACTGGAAATGCATCATTTTTTGTGCTGAAGATCATTATATGAATCTTTTGCTTTTTTCAGGTTGAGATACAAAAGACTTAATAGCTCATTTTAAGGGGCTTGCTTTTCCTTTTCATCAGTGGAACTTCAGTTAGGGTTATTTCTGAATAGGAGGAGAACTTGCACTAGTTAAAATAAGGAAAAGAGAAGTGGAAATAATTTTTATATGCATCATATATTGGTATAGAGTGTGTTGACTGACATACTGTAGAATTAATAAGGGAATATTTACATAGTAATAATTTCTGGAATTTGCTTCAGGAAAGATTTCATTTTTTTCCCTCCTACCACAAGAGATGCCAACCCGATCAAAATATAATGATATGTTTACGAACAGTAACAGATCTGCAACACTGAATAATCTTAACCAGCTTTTACTTCAGTAGAATATAGGATTGTTTGTTTGAGGGATCAGAAGCTGTTGTTCTCACTTACCCAGTCTGATATTTCCTGCTCACTAACATGCCTTTTCCCTGGCGCTACGTCAGGGGCACTGAAGTGGCTTGCTGGGGGCAGCCTGCCTGCTGTGGCTTTGGCCCCTCCAGCAGGGCTGGTACACATGCAGGAGGCCATCATCTCTCCCCTGCTTAGGTGTGACTGTACTAACTAGATTTTAGTCCTTTACAAATTCATTTTAATTCCTCATAGGAGTTATGTAGGCTTTTAGGGGCTAAATAGCTCTTCTTTTACTGGTGGGATGCTGTTAGGTTTATTATCTTATTTTCAGCAGAAAAAAAAAAGAGCAAAAAGCACTGAATTGTCAGGAATCCACATGTGCTGAATATGCCATCCAGGCTGCCCCAGTGTTCCTGGCTGTTGATGTTGAGTTTTCTTGTGTGAGGGAGATACTTGGTTGCATTATCTGGGAGTTATTACAGGAGTCTGCGTGAGGCAATGCGACTGTAATGGTTACTCCTCAAATCAGTTATCTGTTGGAGCACTTGCCTCTGGCATTAGGTTGATCTAAGGGAAGTCTCTCCATTGGATTTGAAAATTCATTTCTAAATTAAAAACAAAATAACGTAACCATGAAGTAAAATGTGCCATTCCTTGTACCCTCATTTTCATGTTATTGAAGTGCCTTTAGTGAGGCTCAGGTTGAAAAATGATGTTGAGGTCAATGTCAGGAGCTAGAATTTAACTGAAGAAAAACATTCTGGGATAATTTATTAGTGAATTAAGAAATACTTCTGACCTTTCAGGTTTGCAGAAGGCACTGGGTGACACAACAGGTCTTTTTTATTTTTGGCCTGCAAAGTAAAACAAATCTCTTGCTATTCCTATCACTCTGCTCTGTCTCTTTTCACAAACCTTCTTTTAAAATTGAACTGGTGTCTGAGCAGCAGTTACGTTGATATTTTAGGAAGAGAAGAGGATACAGAGAGCTGTGTATTCACTTCCCTGCTTCCTATATGATCTGGTTCCTTCACTAAGTGGCCTTCCCAGTTCACCAAGCACCATTATTCTTTCACTGAGGTATGTGCTGAAGACGCTTTTAAAGAGAAAAGCAATGCCAGTGCCACTTCAGAATTTTCCCCATTTCATGCCCTTTTACCAGTACATGTCACATCTGGTCCACTGCTTTTGCAGGCAATTGCATCAGAGCCTTCCTTATCATTGAATCAAGTACCACTTAAAAAAAAATTCTCTTTGATGGCTGTTTGTCCTGGGCTGTTTGTCCAGTACCAAATTGTATGGTCTGGTACACTGTTGCTTGCTGAAAATGGGTAAAGCGTTCACAATAAACTAAAAAAAAAAAAAAATATATATATATATAATATATATATGAAAAAAGGTCCAATTTTTAGCCTAAATGTTTTCGAGGATCCTTCATCTGTAAGGTCTTGTTTTGAAGTAAGGTTTTGTGTGGGTGACCAAGGCTGGACTGAGCCTTGCAGAATGTAAGCAGCAAAAATGCTTATCCGGAGCTTTTCTCTGAACTGTGTAACTTACTTGTTCTCCATCTAATATACCAAATTTTTACTTTCTTAATAATTTTCTACATTACTGTCCCAGAATTTCTTCTTGTATCCTTCTCAAGTGCATAGTTTTGTGTGTAGTACTTGGGTCTGTTATTTGTCCTTAAATGTACAATATTCTTGGTGTGTGACAAATGTTTTTCTCTACACTGACATTTAGCAAATTTGAGTCGTGTTTTCTTTTAGTCTTCAAGTTGCTTTTATTTTTGTATATATATATATAATTATAACATACATGTCTCAGGATAAACCCTTGGGGAAAAAATCTATTAGTAACTACTACAACCTCTCTTTTCTTGTGAGTTTGACCTTTTAGCTTTAGCCTCCTTCTTTATTTGTCTTAGATTTCTTATATTGTTTTTTTTATTTTCTTCCACTAAATTGGTTATTTCCTACATATCATTGCATTATTATTTTCTGATAGCTGGATAATTGAGACCTGACACATTATGTTTAGAAAATACTGTGTTTTATTTGCAAAACATACTGGGGAGATGGGGCATGAATTATTACTGGTTAACCCAAGCTATGTCTTATCCTGTTTTTTTTTTTTTTTTCTTTCCTTTTCCTGTAGGTCTCTAATTATCTGTCTTTTGAAATGTTTTAAAACATTTCATTACTCCTGAGATCAAATCAGCCAACATTTAGATAACAAAATTAGTTTTTCATTTTTTTTTAAACAGACATTTGCATTTGCTATTCTGTAATCCTCTGGTACCAGTCTAGCTTGATATATTTGCTATCAGACCTGCAGTAATCACACCCCATGTGAGTGTTTGAAAAGCTTTTTCTGGGTCCCAGATGTGCAGTGCATTGAGGGTTGTAGAGCTGGGCTTACCCTCTGGTTACAGTAATTCCCTGAGTGCCTTCAGCACTCGGCTTTCATCTCCCCTTTTATCATCACTGTTGCAGTCACTGAAGGCTGATGTAAGCCATCCAGGTGGTTTTGGATAATTCATCCATGCATTGAGCAACACAGTTTTCTTCCAGTTTGTTCATAGGGCTTGAGAGCAAACCAGTTTTAATCCATCCCCTTAGTGCAAAAGAAACCGGAACTTTGGCAGTTGCCATTTTGTTCTTGGGCTGCTTGTTCTTTGCCCATCATTTATTTTCTTTATTTTTATTTCAGCTGCATGCTTGTTCCCCCAGTCTTTGTGGAACAGCTCTATTTGCAGCAAGGTGTGGAACCATTATTTCAACAAGTTTTTAACTGGTGATTAGGATCAGCATTCCAGAGAACTTTTACAGCTTTGTTCTAGAGAGATGCCAAGTTTCCTCTTAATAGAAAAGTAACAAGTAAACTTGCCTTGCAAGCATGTACACGTGCATACATGAGTACCTGCACAAAATCATGAGTGCTGCAGGAGCCTGAAATAAAAACACTTTAGTCCAAATGTGCTGCAAAACTTATTTAGGGATAGAGAACGTTTATAGCCAACCCAGCATTCATTAGTATAGACAGGCTGCTTTTTTAATCTGACTTACCTCTCCCATGGCTGTGCAGATGCTAAACTGGCAGGAGGACATTGACATCTTCAGAATATGAACTGTAGGCTTAATTAGTTGGTGGCACTGAGCATACATGACAGAGGAGCAGTTCTCAGGGTGTTTCTTGGTAAGTTAATGTACAGCACATTGACCCTTTGAAGCATGGCTCTACAGAAGGCCTCCAGTGAGAATGCATTCCTAATTGCCAGCAGCACTGGTTAACAGGTTGTCTAAGCAATTTAATGGCCCAACTTCAGAATAGCTTTAATATATTCTTGTCACCCCATGTGAATAAATTGATATACTGATGAAGATAAAGCTGCCTCATTATTCAAATATTGATAGTAGGAGTTTTTTTTTCCTATTATCTTTCTTTCTCTTTTTAATATTCTTTTGAACTGCTATGCATATTCATGTTCATGGCCAGGCAGTGGGAATAAAGGACCCTTCCTTTCTCCTTGTCCAAGGAAGTAAATATTTGGTAACTTGAGATAAGCGAGAAATAACATTTTATTTTCATAAAGAATGAAGGCTCCAGGATTTATTTTGAAACAAGGCGTATCTTGCCAGCAGACTTTCGAGACAGTGGTGTAATCAGTAGTGTTTGGCTGGGTGCCATATTACATATATTTTGCTCAGAACCCCAGATTCAGTGTATTACATATTATATTTTTTGGAGCATGAGCGTTCAGTAATAAAACAGAGATTGTATGCATAGTATTTTTAGTTGCAGGTCCTGGTTCTTGGTGGTTATTTAGTAAATAGAGGGGGGTTTTTATCTCTCTGCCTGTGATGTTGCAGTGTCACGTTTTACTGTCACTGATAGTGCTTTTCTTTTGGTGGTGACCTTACTCATCTTGGAGAGAGGTTCTACATGGCGGTGTCACCCCTGGACAAGCTTTCAGCTTGGATTTATAGGATATGGTTCCCTCCAGCCTCCACTGTAACATGTGACAAACGCCATTACTAGTCCTTAAACAGCTGTCTTACACTGGAAGAACAAATCAGTCACAGTGAAGTGTGCCTTCTGGGAAGATGAATGTGGTCATGGAAAACAACTTGAACTTGTGGTTAGTTTTACTTGTTTGTTACATGCTTTGAGTATTATGAGTTACATTGCTGAGTGTCTTACTGCACTGGAGATATGAAATTGAGGGATTTTTACTTAATTTTTATTGAGGTAGTATCCAAAATGGAAGATTTATTCTCCCAGTGTTCTCTTAATACAGAAGACTATCTCACTAGGTTTACAAAAGTGTTGGTGGTGATAAGAAATGAGTCTTCCAAATAAAAATCTACAAATTTAATTTGGAGGTTTAAATCTGCAAAGGAGGAATGAGTGGGCAAGGGTGCTCACAGAAATCTGTGGTTCCTTAGATTGCTTTGGTAGAGAGGCAGGTGGCCTTTAGTTAAGGCAGGGAGTAACCTTGGTGACTGTACTTCTTGTTGAAAATGCTGTGAAAGTGAGTGGCTACAATTCCCCCTTTCTAGACTAGCTGTATCCTATATGCCTTTAATGAAGGACCTTTGTGTTTTGGCAATATGGGAGTGGCTGAACAAACCAAGAGGACTTGAAGGGTTTGTGTGAGTTCTTGCTACTTGATCACTTGCAGCAATTCTTTTTCAATTGTCTAGAAAATAGTAAGAAGGTAGATGGCTTATTATTCCTCTGCCACAAATTGTTAATGTTGAAGATTATAGATCATATTACATAATGCTAGTTAGGGTTCATATTTCAAAGCATGTAGCTGCTTCTCGGAACTATTTAAGTATTTGCTCCTTAAAGGAGAGAACTCCTGTGGTAGCTACTATTTCTCTTTATTTGCTCCCTGCCTAGAGGGATTTTTCAGTAGTTAGAGAACTAACTAACTGTGTCTTTAACTTGAGGACTTCCCACTCTTGCCTTGATTGCTCATTGTATTTCTTTGTTGCATCTTGTCTATATTAGATCATAATGTCTTCAAGACAGGAACTGTATGGTGGAAAACCCAGGATCATGGGGTATGATCTTGGTTTAGAACCTTCAGGCAATATTTAAATACAAATAAGTATGCTTGAAAGCTGTTTAACATGTGATCTAAACTGTTGCAGGGCAGCAGTTTATATTCTGCTTGAGCTTAGCAATATACAGTCAAGTTCAAACAAGTTGGAAACTGACTATCCTGACTTAGAGTTCTTGCTTTGTAATTTACCTGCTTTTCCAGTCTTAACCAAGCTCTGTTATCAGCAAATGAAGCACAAACAGGTATGCTAATACAATATTTATTTGGGGATTTTAGTTACAGGAAAGCCAGAGAATTCCAATATTTCCAGTGGTAGTTTCTTCACTGTATTACAGCTCTTCACAGTGGGAATTTTTTTTTATATGCCGAATATGTAGTAGTTCACATTCAGATGCTGTAAAAGCAGTAGAGCTTTATTTAAAAAACTAATTTCTTCCTAAGGGTAGGCACTTAAAAATTGGACCACAACATTCGGTTTTATGCACATGTTAAAGCGTAGTAAACAGCGGCACTGTTGCATTCTGTTTCTCAATGATCAGATAATGTAATTTTTAATAACTTGTCAACTACCAGTATCAGACAGCTGTGTGCAATTTGTATGGGAGCCTCAAAAGTCTTCAAAGTGGAAAAATGTACAATAAAATATCTGTGCAACATGCAATGCATTATTTAACATCATAAAGTGCTGTAATGTTGCAAATTTACAGCTGTCTATAAGGCACATTAATAGGGTGGTAAGTTACCTTCAGAACGAATTTGCCTGGCGTGGGAGCCTCTCCGTGCAGCTGCCTGTGCCTCTTTCCTGGGAGCAGAGCGGGTGCCAGGCTCAGCCTGTGGAATCAAGGCACATTAGGATTTTTTTCACTTTAATTCATTTCTGTGTCCACTGATCTTGTGGTGATTATGAGGGCAGTGAAAAAAAATCTAAATAGAATTGAACAACCTGCACTGGTGCAGCTGGTTGTCCTTACTCAGAAGTCCATTTTCTGTTGGTTGATAGGTTGTCTTATCGGGAATTAAATTTTTCAGCTGAGGAAGCCATCTAGCTGGAAATGGAAGAGAAACAGGGTTAAGGTTAACTGAACTGTTGAAAAAAAAGGTATTAAAAGCATTCTGTTGGCTTTCCTATGGGAGGAGTTGGGTCAGCACTTGACTTGCATGGGGAAACATTTGGTGCACTGAATGTTACTGAAGAAATTACTGTGTTTGACAAATTGGTATATAGGGTAGGGTTGTGTAAAGTCATAAACAGGAGACTGATTAAGGGACATCTGAAGCAGGTTTTATTTGAAATTTAAATTAAAGTTCAGTGAAATGGACACTGCTGCTACAACACCATTTGTTCTTGCAGCAGTAAGTGTGTCCTTATGGCCAGCCTGATTGGTTTAGAGATCACTTGCTGAGTTTGAATAGTGGGGGATCAGGCAGGATTGTTATCAAATAAACCTGAAGTGAGGCAGTGAGTCATGCACGTGGTTCTTGGCTGTGGTGGAGCTTCAGTCATACCTAGTGGCAGGTATGGGGGTGTTTTGGGGTGAGGATTTGAGACAGAGATCTCCTTTGCCTACTGGCCATTTATCCGAGGAGAAAACAGGGCTATGGGTTTGCTGCTAGTTCTTTATTTTTTTGGTTTTTAGCTTGATGTGAAACTTTGAGAAAGAAGGGGCCTCTGGTGAGGGGAAGTTCATGATACCTGAAGGCAAGACAGTCCTCTGTCCTTGGTATGTCGTGTCAGGTGTACTTTGTTGGGTTAATACTTTGCAGTTTTTGTCCACCCTACTGGGGTTTTCAATACTTTTTTGTTTGTTTGTTTTTATTTTTTTAATACTTCTAAATAATAAAAAAAACCTTTTTTTTTTAATGTAGATAACAAAATTCTGAACGTTTGGGAATGGATGAAAGCAGGTTGGATAATAAGAGGTAGCCATAAAACAAAGGTAATAAGCATGTAATAGATTGAGGTTTAAGGGAGTGAGGAATTGTAACTCCCTTGGAAGCTTTTCAGATGATCATGTTGTTTCTCTGGCACATTTCAGCTGTCTATTCCAGGATTAAATTTCCAAATGACTGTATAAGCTATCTTTGTGTCTTTTTAAAGGATGGAATTACATAATTAAAGATAACTTGACAGAATGTCACACCATGTTTATATATAATTTTCTAAATGTGATTCACCCAGGGTGTGAATACAGCTATAAAATTGGCCAGGTACATAGCTGAATAGTTCAGCATGAATTTTTGTATTATCACAATTAAAAGGAAGCAAGCTTTGGGAAAACATGGATTGTTATGGCTTGATTTTGTTTTGAATGCCAGAGAAATCCAGTATGTTATTGAAAAAGAAAGAAGTAATAGGGCCCTGGGAGATCTTAAATGTGAATATTAGCAGGATGTTTCTGGGTGAAATCCTCCCAAAATGTGAGCTGTGTCTTGGTGTTACTCTGTAATTGCCCCTTTGTTGGCTATCTGGGAGAGATCACAGGGCTGAAATTATTACTTTGGCCTTGCACAGAGCCTAGTTTGGGATCTTTCATTGCTATGTTTGCTTTTTAATAAGTAATTCACTCTGGGAAATTACTTCTCCAGATCTCTGAAATTGGTGAGGAGAAGACTGAGAATTAGGTGAAACATATAAAGATGTGAAATTGAGGCTGAAACCTAATATCCAGAAAGGCTTTCTGTTAGCATAGAAAAAATAGAGTTAAAGCAAATGTATCTTGAAAGATGTGTAAAGGAGGGGGGGAAGGAGAATACTTTGTGAGTTTCAGGAGCACCACTTGGACAGCTTTGTTTGAGAACAGGAGTATTGCTTGCCCCTCAGTTTTGTTCTGACTTTGAAGTAATTTCTAAGTAGCATAGAGTCTGGTGTAGCAGACTACTAGGTTATTTCCAAAAAGTACAGGGCGATTTTATGATGTGAAATTGTTCATTTCCTACTCCTGTTGTTAAACTTTGCTTGTATTCAATAACTAAATCCATAATTGTGAACATAAGTAGCCTCCCTAAAATGCTGCCTTGCAATTTATTTTGAATTTGCATTTTTTGGATAAAATGGTGAGTTTGGTAAGAGATTTCTCATTGGTATAAGCTTATTAAAATATATATATATATATATTTGTGAAGTACCACTGTGCTGTTTTGTAGTTATTAATATTATGAAGTAACATTCCAAAGCAGTAGCATGTTTTGAGTGTTGTCTGCTTTTATCTATATTGAATTTGTACACTGTCATCCTGGTGGGGTAAGAGACAGAGATCCTGTTTTCTTCCTTACATGTGCAGTTCCAGCATATCTATGCAGGATTTAAAAAAAAACTTTTCTAGCAGTATCTGTAGTGCTGTTGGAGTTTGTTACCTAATGCAATGTAAGGAGTTTACCTCAAAAGCAGCCTCTTGTTATCGTAGAAATTGGTTGCAGTGAAAAGGCATAAATATTGAGAAGATAACTTTCTGGCTGGATACTGGGAGGAAGCCTTTTAAGCCTTTCTATTTACCTTCAGTGTTTTGAACTGCACTGTTCTGATAGTGGGAGTAAACAGTGGTGGGTAAAGAGGAGGCAGAGCTTGGCACTACCTGCTTTCAGGTGAACCGACACTGTTGTATATAATTTGGTTTCACCAAAGATTTGAGTGTACTTTTTCTACAATAAGTAAAAACCCAGGAGGCTGGTGAATGCAGTGTGGAGTTAAGACTCATCCACAGGTATGCCAGTGGGAATTGTTGAAGAAAGAAGTGATGCTTTGCCAACCCCACTGGTCGAGTGAGGACTGGAGAGCATGTGGGTGAGGTGACCTGGTGTGCAGTTTTGCCTGGGACTTGACAGGCCTTCTGTCAAAATATGTCAGTATCCATCTTTGTGGAATAAAAGCAGATGCTTTTGACTGCTTAAAGAGAAAGAACGTTGAACCATATACAGCTGGAGTGTCAGTCTGTCCCAGACCTTGTCCGTCCCCTGTTGCATCTGGGGTCTGGGAGTGTGCCCTGGTAGGGGTGTAGGGGAGGAAGGTGCTACCCCGGGCATTCAGTATTCGTTCTGATCAGCACTTCTTTGTGCAAACACAATACAAATATTAAATTACTCTTTGTTTTATTTTGTTTGCTAAATATTTGCCTTCACAATGCAGACAGATTGCTGCTGGCACAGCTATTGTCTTTGCAGGGTTACTCTGGGGATGTATCTGACAGATCTCTATTGCGACACATGGAGGAAAATTCTGTGGTCTACTCTTTCAGAAAATGCAAAAGCTTTTCACTTGATTTTGTTGTATTTAATTAAAATAAATACACCCAGAGGCTTGAGCAATTGCTGGATGTTTAAAAAAATAGAAATAGGAAGATTAAACAATTGAAAAAAACATTATAATGCACAAATGTATTATACAAAATGTATAAACTTATGTTAATAGGATGATAAAAATTCAGGGAGAAAACTGGCTTGAATATTTAAAGGTGTATCTTTAGATCCATTGGCCTTTGGATCTTGTGCCCCCAGGAAGAAAAATTGGTTAAATATTTAAAAGTGTATCTTTAGATCCATTGCCCTTTAGGTCCTGTGCCCTCTTTCAGTATTACTTAATCTTTGTATTTATATTTTACAATATTTTGATAATTATATTTTATATTGCCTTGTAGAAAGCTGGGTTGTATTGCACAGATACTAAGATTTTTTCTGTGTATGTGTCTGATGAACTTGGGTTAGAGTTCTGCATGTGCATTTGGTGGAATGTTACTGGTTTTGTTTAAGGACTTTATTGGAGTAGGGGGTGATTTTGTTACTTTCAAAAAAACCTGTTCCTAAAGGACATGATTGGTGTTCTTTTACTTAAAACTACAAGTTACATGAATCATCTGTCAGAAGTGAGAAAAAAGGAGAAAACCTAAAACTCTCTGAATGATTTGATTGGTCTGTCTGCAGGCAGAAGCAGAGTTGTGGCCTTCCTGTGCCTTGGCCAGCAGTGCAGGTGATGCTGGCCTCCTGCCCAGCTAGTGGTGCAGGCTGCAGTGGTCCTTGCTGAGGGATTGTCTCTCTTTTTTTACTGTAGATAAAGTGAATTTAATTTCTGTGTTCCACAGTTGTCTTCTGGAAGTAGATTGGCATGTGCTGCTAGGGTAGAAACAAGTGATGTTGGTGAGATGGTCCACAGGCTCAGTGGCCTGTTTGGCAGACCTGCAGGAGACTCTCACCCAACTCCCTTGCTTCAGGAGAAGAGATCATAGGCATTTAGGAAATTTGAATGAAATATTGGAGGCTCTCTTAGTATAAATATTGTCAGCAGAGATCAGAACATTTCACCCTTTGGTGTCAGGAGGTGGTGCGCATTGAGATCTAAGTGGCACATCTACATATTTCAACAAAATACACTGCCTCTCCTGCCTTCACATTTACTTTTAATTTTCACTGATAGACAGATTGCCTTTTATGTCCTTTCTGTGCACATTATGCCCAAAGGTTCCTTTGCAGAAAATAAATTTATAGTCACTAGCTGATAAAGGTCTTTCCACAGTGATCCCACAGAAACGTTTTTGGAGCCATCCTTCCAGTTGTGGTGGCATCGCTCAGCTGTCTCTCACTGGAGGTGACAGTCTACCTGCACTATTTAATATTGTATCTTTCCATTGTAATTTTTCAGGCCACATCAAGGAGAAATTTGTAAATTAAGACTTCTTGCATAACTTGGTGCAAACTGTTTTGCTGACTTGAGCTAGGCAGTCTCTTAAAAATGCTTTTTTCAAGGAGGAGCTAGAGGTTTATTTGGTTATGGGCAACCTTTGTACATGTGCTCAAATGCATACATGTGTGTGTGTGTGTACAATATCTACCCTTCAAACAAAGAACAAATCACTTGTGTTCATGGTGTGCTACTGTGGTTTGATGCCAGGGAGTGCTCGAGCCTTTTTGTGGTTAGCAGTGCCATTGTTTGCTGAAGTAAGCCCATGTTTTGATAACATTACTTTCAGATTTTGCAAACTGTAATCAGTTTACATATGTATGCTATTCATGTTTTTAAAGTCTATTAAATGTGCTATTTTACATGCTTCCTTCTTTTTGTGACTAGAGGTAGGCAAATGAAAACTAGCCTAGCAATCAGAAATTGTTCTTCACAAAAGGCTAGTAGTGAAAGTGGAGATGGAAAAATACTTTTAAATAGCAGAGGTAGTGTATGGCATGATTAAAAAATAAAAGCCAACTTTTTTGTCTAGAGTTCAGTTAAATTGAAAAAAAAGATCTTTGCATATAATGAAGCAAAACTGCTTTTGTCTCCCATGTTGCAGCATTCTGAACAGAATTTAAAAACAAAACCCTAAAAAACAGCCTCACAACAACTGATTTACCATAATTTGCTGAATTCTACATCTTGATATTTTGCACGAACAAAATATTGTCTAATACTGAAGTAAGAATTCTGGCTACGCATTTATTGTGTTAATGAGGTTAGGAAAAAGTACTTTAAGGTTTTGTTGAAGCTTTTCCAGTAACAAGATGTATTGTGATGACTTGGATATCTTAATAGCAAATTTTTCATCTCTTTAATAAGGAGGAAATGTAAAGAATATTATCAAAATAGTCTGTCTGACATGCAGAAAATGTTAAACTTTATCGCATTGCAACAAAAACAAACTCATTTATGGCTGCACAAAAAAATTATGTCCTGTGTTTGCCTGCTATAAATTTGATTTATTCCTCTAGTAATTACAGTCGCTGATTTTGTAAAAGTTGAAAACATTTCTTTTCTTCAAGCTTAACAAGACTTTTGCATTACCATTGCTACTGCATTGCAATACTTTGAACTTGCTCAGCAGACATGACAAAAGGTTTTAATTAAAATACTAGTGAGATAAAAAAAAATCATTTGTCTGCATTAACTTTGTACGTTTCTCATAATTCTTTAATTCTTGTAATAAAGGAAAAATACCATGACAGTGATAAGAAGTTGTCCTCTCTCCTTCCTCTCCCTCATCAGTAGGAGATTGTGTTGGAGCTCTGGGATGTTTTGCTTAATCCCGCTGCAGGCTCTGAAGTATCATTCAGATGTTCCTTGTCGGTGCTGGATGAGGAGTACTTAGAAGGCTTCTATTCACCAGCAGGAGCACAATCCCAGCATGGATAGGGATATGCTGAAATCTATTCAAGCAGCCCAGCCTTCCCAGCTCCCAAATAATTGTAAAATAACTCACTCTTGAGTTTTATCCCATCTGAGTATTCCGAAATTAAAATACTATCAGCTACAAAACCAATAGGATAGCTCAAGGACCTTCAGGGGTATTTCTGCCAAATATATGGTGATTTTGGTATGATGCTAAAAATAGAGAACATTGCCAGAGTTCATTAAATCTTTCCACTTTTTTTTTTTTTTCTTGCTACTTTGTAATAAATATTTTATTCTCTGAAACATGATTTAAATAGTGGTGTAAATCAAGCAGAAACTTTGAAGTAAATTGGTTCCTTTGATCTTACTTTGTTACATTTCTCAAAGGGGAGGTTAATTATTAGTAGTTTGGTAATTACTAGATTGCCTTGATTTTTACTGCTAAGTACAGCTCTTACAGTAAGGTAGCACCTTTTGTCAGCCTTCTAAGCATCTGTTATAATTGTCTGGCTGTGCCAACTAAGCATCCAGGTACTTCATATTTTTGGTAGTAAAATAGTTGTTTAACATTGAGTGCTGAATATAAAATTGCATTGGTGTCAAAGTTTGAATCCGGTTAAAATGCATGAAACAGTATGGAATAGTTAACTTAAGTTTTTCTTTAATTTATTTGGTATATAAATGAAAAGCAGTAGGGCATTTTGCTTTTTGGATTGGTAAGGAAAGGTATTCAAGTTTTAAAATAGTTATTGTATTAATTCTAAATAGTGACTGGAAAGTAGTTTTGGCCTCAGAGAATTCTGTAAATGGTAGATTTCATCATCTTGCTCTAAATGTTTATATCTAGATTGGATAACAAAAACAAAACTTCATGCTATGTTATTTTTCAATTGATTTCTTCTTTTGAGCAAAACAAGTCTTTGAATTTAATTAACTGGATTAACTGAAATTAGGAAAAAAGCCATTTCTGTATCAGTCAAAAGGTCACTCATTATTTAGAGTTGGTTTAGTGCGTTGCTTTCCGTTGTTTAACCTCCTGATTGGCCTTTCTTGAAGATATAGCAAGCAAATGTAGGTTTTTAAAAAACATATACTAAACTTGAATACTTTCAGTACATAATTTTAATTTTATGTCTATTTACAAATATATAAAATATGTTGTAATCCTTTAGAAATATAAACCTATTTTTTATTAAGTATGTTAGGAAATTTTTAAAGTATATGCTTAAAATAAACATTTCTTTTGCTTCTCAAGAAAAAATCCTTAACCATTTGAAAAGAGAAATTCATGAGACTTTCTTTTATTCTGTGTCACTTATATAAGCATGTGGATAAGCATAAGGATCAGAAGAAATTAGGATTTCTTGTATTTGTGATTACAAGAAATAAGAACTCTGACTATCCAAAGGTGGCCATTGTTATTGTATTGGTACTGTTAATCACCCATCTGAACATGAAGTAGTGATGCAGCCATTATATGGGGGAATCCATGTTTGCATTTCAGTGCACGATGGTATAGATGTGAAATTGTAGGGCAAAATAGATATGTGATGCATTTATTTTACGGTTATCAGTATATTCAAATTTTGGTGCTTTATTCACATATATAAAATTGAAATGCAGGCATTTCTGAGACAGAACTTTGCCTTATTTTACTAAGCATAAACTAGAGTGTTTGTATTGTAAATATCTTTTTAAAGTGTTCTTTATTTTAATAGTTTCTGTTATAGGAGATCACTCATTGAGGATTATAATTTATGGTAATTTTGGTTTGGGAGTGGGGAAAGCTGTTTATTAATTGAAAATATGCTTGTCTAGATGTCATGAGTATATTCATCCACATTTAATATGCATCTATAATAGATGCTCTGTAGTAATGAATGTGTGATAGAGTAAATGTGTTAACCTGTGTTCACTTTCATCACCTGTATTTCAGTTTTAAGCTGCATCTCACCTTTGGTAGGGATTGGATGTTCCAGTGTAATGACTGTTGGAATTCCAGCTGTCTGGGATGGTAGCAGTGCTGCTCTGGAAGGAAAACACCTTTGGAAAACACGAAAAACCTTTTGGTTTGTACAGACTGATGCTGTTTCTGATTTGTTACCCTTTTAGAGGATGTGAAAGAAAAAAGCCAAGTATGTTACGAAAAGGTGTTAAAGATTGATTATAATTAGATTGGGGTTTGCTGGTAGCAGATTCCTGGTTTGGACATTGCTGCTGATTCTCCAATGTTAATGCATTCTTTAGGTCCTCAGGCTTTGTGTCAAAAGCCTTGTGAGAGACAGACATCAGCACTTCAGTGCAGTGGAGGACACACTTCTGGCAATGCTGATGTGAGCTTGGTCTGATTCAGCGAGTTGTGATGGATTAAAACCAATCAAGCCATTCCATCGTATTGCATTAATTTTCTAACATTTCTTAAAACACAAGTTTTTTTTTTTTTTTCATTACAGCGAGAATTTACTGTCCTGTGGAGTATGCCACTGGGCAAGCAAAGAAAGCTGAGAGCCATTAATCCTCAAAAGAACAATTCTAGTCCTGACTTCATTTTGTCCATCCTGTTGGTGTCACTCTTAGGAGTTTGTAATGTAGTTGTTCAGATCTCTTCATTTCTGCACCCCAGTAATAGAGCTATTCTGCTCTTCAGGTGTTGACAAGATACTTCTGTGCTTTTCTCTTTTTCTAAAACTTTTCAAAGTTCTCTAGAGTCCTTTAAAGTCACTTCTGTGCAGGAGTCTGCTTGATGTGAAATTAAAACCTTGCAAAAGAGGAGGTGGGGAACCACTGAGCAGTGCTTGGAGAGTGCTCCTTTCTAGCCCATCCTGGATAAAGTGGCAATAACCACGTTCTGTTCTTTTTTTCCAAGCTAGCTGGGAATCGGCACAGGTTTTTCTGGGACAGCAGTATAACTGTGGCTTATACAATGTAGAGAGCTGAGATTTTGAGATCTTGTGTGTGGCATGAAATATTCCTTTTGGTGTATCCTTGGCAGATTCCAAGGTTGAGGTGACTGTTTAGGGAATGGATACTTTGGATGAAAAGAGATCCATCCTCTCCAGTACCAGTTAATCTGTATGCAAGAAAAGATACAGTAGGCTGATGTATAGTAGTCAATTTCTTAAAAAGAGTAACTCTAATCCTAATTACTAATAATTAGCTATGCATAATTCTTGAAACATGTGTCTTTATCCCTTTGATTACTTAGTAGCTAATAATAATTTGTATGCCAGTTATCTGTGTTTCCTCATTCCATAAACCTCTGTTAAGTTCTTCAAGATTCCATTCATATTGTACATTTGTCTATAAGCTCAATACTCTTGAGGAGGGGAGAGGAGGTACAACGTGGGAAAGTATATCAGAAAGGAGATTCCTACTTTTCCTCTTGTTTATTTTAGCACTGTGATGTATAGGGCAACTGGATGACTCTTTGGAGGAGTGAGAAAAGGTGTGAAATGAGATTTCTAGTGAAAATGAGTCTCTTCCAGAGTAATTGTTCATCTTGTTCCAAGCTAGAGCCTTGTTTTGCCTTGCGTCCTCTCTTTTGAGAGAACAGTCAAGGAGCAATATAGAGTCATATAATAACTTAAAAGATTCTAGGAAACTAGAAGGTGAACATGGCCTAGGTGTGCTTGATGCTGAAAGTCCAATGTTTACTGGTCGCTTCAGTAAACATTGACAGCAACTATTGCTATTTAGTCATGGAGAGTGTTGCTCTGTAGTGTTACATGTACAGGAGTAGCAAGAAAAAGCACATACCTTCCATCAGCTCCATGAAGAGCTCCAGCCACTTGTTGTTCTATCAGGCTTGTGCGTGTATTGGTCTACCAGCCTGGCAATGTCAGTAGTGCTGAAATGGAGGACAGTCTTTAATCTGGTACGTCTCTGAAGAAGATGACGCAGTTGCTGCCCTTTGGTGCTAGCAAGATCTGTGGGCTGACTATTGATGTGCACCTCTACCCAAGCGATGCGGATCCGTGGCTGTTCCCGCTCCTTTGACGCTATCGGAAATGGGGGTGAGATGTACAGCGGTGCTTGGATGAAATACTAGTGTGCCAGTTGGATGTATCTGAAAAAATTTAGCCCCCCTCCCTCCAGTAGTGTAGAGAAGATAAATCTTTGACTCCACGTGGGTTTTGCTGATCAATATAGGAAGGCTGTAGGAATTACCTTGTTACAGTAAACATGTAGCAAGTAAAACATAGGCATGGACTTTATGGTCATCTAAGGTAAAACTCCTGGTCAAATCTTGAGTTGCCCAGGGTGGGGCATGAATTTTCCCCCTTGCCACAGGATCCTGAAAGAAGATAGAGAACATAAACAATGTTCCTAGATTTTGTACAAGTGGGAGTAGTGGTGTCATTTCTCCCTGGAAATCCTTGTAACTTATTCATCAAACTTAGTCATACCTGGCACTTGTAGGCAAGAGAGATTGTTCAGAATCTCTCAAGAAATGTTTTGCCTTCTGTTGAGAGGTTTGTTTGCTTTGTGCCCAGAACTCCTGTATTTCCAGGTTTGACCTGCTCCAAGAACCTACTATCAAAATAACTGATAATGTTTTAAAAGACAATACCAAGAAACCAAATGTTTATCAGTTTCCACCCCCCCTGCTTTTTTTTTTTTCCCCAGAAAAAAGCTGTGGATGATTAGGCAAAGGCATGCATATATTTCAGTAGTCCAGCTTTGGCTGAAGAAACCTGGATTATTGATGTTTTTTTTGTATGGCGCCAAGGGCTCATCTGCCTTCCATCTCAAAGGGATCTGGAATTGAAAAGGTCATCAGAATGCTGATACTCAGGGCATCTTTCTGGTTATCCTGGGTCGTAGTTAAGCCAAAATTGAAATGTCATCTCCTTCAGCTCTGGAAATACTCATGTGACTCACTATGGGCCCTGCAGCAAAGTGCCCTGCAAGTATTTGCCTGGTGGTGCCAGAAGAAAGGACATGTTTGTGCAGTAGTGTTGTATTCTTCCTAACTTCCTTAGTGTGTAAGGGTGCTGTGTTGGATGACCTAGAAACTCCAAGCCTCTTAGTGGACATTCTTGCTGTAGTAGGCAGGAGCAGGGTTTCTTCTCAGCCACATGCCTGAGATTTCTTGAGTGCAGCCTTTTGAGCCCTTCTGAAGCACGTGGGACTCCTCTATACAATCATGGCTTGGTTTGCCAAGGTCTAACTAGCCTTTCATGTGAATCGTGCATTTTGTTGTCTTTTGTGTTTTGTAGAGATTGAAGA
Organism: Vidua chalybeata; assembly: GCF_026979565.1. Classification (NCBI taxonomy): domain Eukaryota; kingdom Metazoa; phylum Chordata; class Aves; order Passeriformes; family Viduidae; genus Vidua; species Vidua chalybeata. The sequence goes on along the minus strand of NC_071538.1, from coordinate 15,505,119 downwards.
CTGAAGCAGTTGCTGAGCTGAGAGCTCCCTTGTGACACAGAATTGCATTTTTCATAGAGAGAAACTGGCACTTGAAATCATAAAAGATGGATTTTATTTTTATTTTAATTGTTCTGTCCTTGTGCCCAGCTCTGTTTTACACTTTAGGGGAACCATGATATTCTTTGAGTATCCACAGAGTTCTTGAATAAATTAATGTAGAATTTGGAAAACAAACTGACTTTGTCTATTATCAAAGCACAAGATGCCTCAGCACTAACTCTGTCTGCATAGCTAAGACCAGTATAGCTCAGATGTGTTCACATCACATGCTTCTTCATCTTCTTAAATAAATTTTCTCAGTGATTTGCAGAATATCAGCTTGGTTCTTTATTATACAATATACAGCTTCTGTGAGCTAGATAGTCACCAAAGGTAACATTAGACACTGAGCAAATAATTGTTTCCTGTCTCACTGCATTAGTAACTGAGAAGAAAGTGTTTCCTAATTTGTATTTGTGCAGAACTAAATATAGCTCTAGTGAAGCTTAACTTCAGCTCCAGCCATTCAAGTCCCTAAGAAATTGAGTACTGTGTTTGTCAGTCTCTGGAATAATGGACTTTATGGACTCACTGGACTCTATGTTTGTGTGTGCTCCTTGCCCTCCCACTTTCCAGTCTTATAATCTTAGATACTTGAATGTGAGGCTGTGCAAGCTCTGAGAAAATCCTGATAGTCCTGAGTTATTGCTGTCTGCAGGAACTATGGCAGAATTTTTTTTCTACTAGGAGTTTGAGGATATGAAGCCCTGACTGCATTCCCCATTCCATATTTAGCAAGGAGAAGGTTAAATTGTCCTGCAGTTATGTTTTCCAGCAAAAATTGCTCTGGGTTTTGATCTAAAATCTGAAATTTATTAGCTCTTCTACTCTAGTTGTTCTGTAGAGCTGATAGCCTGATGCACAAGATCAGGGAAAAAAAAAAAACAACAACAAAAAATCCAAAACAAACAAACAACCCCCCCCCAAAAAAACCACAAACAAACAAACCCAAAACCATTTAAGAAGTATTCAGATTGGGATGTATCAGTGAAATCATGCTGGTAAGAAAAATCTGATGTTATGGGAAGGTGTATTGAATAGATTGTGTCTTCTCCCTGGGAAACGTACAAGCTTGAGTCTGTGCCTTGGTATTGAGTCTGGCAGCTGTGGGATAACATCCTTCGTGCTACATTTACACTGAAAAGGCAGCACTGCTTCCTGAGGTACTGGAAATGCCAAATGCTGCATTTCAGAGCTTGAGTCTTTCAGCTGGAATCTGTGAGGAGAATGCTTCAGGTTCATCTCTTCCAGTGAGGCTCAGAATAGTTCCATTCTTTTTTTTTTTTTTTTTTTTTTTTTTTTTTTTTTTTTAATTTGAATTCATCAAGATAAGCTCATCCTCCCTGGCTGTCTTTGCTGGATGCTGAGCAGGAGGAGTGTTTTTGAAAGGTCTGAGGGATCTTCCATCCAGAGTTTGTAGAAAACAAGACAGTACTTCATCATTCATCTGTGTCACTTCAACCTTAAGTGCACTACTAACTTGTGCATTTTATCCGTGCTCTGACCAGATCCATCAGCGCTCTGCCCAACTTTCTCATGTTACCAGTGATGCACATAATTAGGAGGAGGTTGTTGCTGGTGGGGAGGAAGAGGAATCCTATATTGGCTGTCTGTCTGCACCTGTACCTCTTAGTACAGAGAGATCCTTTGAAGAAGTGATCTAAAGAAATCCAAAGAAAATTGCCAAGGTTTGTAACAGCTTTCCTCCTGGCAGTCTGCGGTTTATTTATACTGTAGGATGTGACAGGCAATTCCTGGTGCCTCAGCTCTGTCTGAAGTGTGAGTGATCGCTGGAAACGTGAATGATTGCAATAGCAGCTTTCTTCCCTCCACTGGGGAGAAGTTTTGAGATTGAGTTCTCCCCTCACTGAGATCTTTGAAGTTTGGATCTTTAAAATCATTCTCCAGCCAAAGACCTACTAGTGCAGTTGTCATCCTTCCTGTCTAAGGAGGACTGGACCAGCCTCCCTTCAGAAGCCATTAAAACTGCTCGTTTCATCTGCCAGAGAGGTCAGCAGAGGAAGACATAAGTAAGTAATTATTCCCTTCCTGTCCTCCCAGTAGCTGAGTGAGCTCTGGAAGTGAAACATCATTAAATCTCTGAGCAGTGTGGACAGTCTGCTAGCCAGCCATGGAGCCCATGTCACATGGCAGAGGCAGGGCTGAGTAACAGGTGGTATTTAGAAACTAATTAATATTTGTGAATAACAATGTGCTGTTAGTAAGAAAACAATTCTGTCTGCTTGTGAATATTTATGATGATGGCTTTCAACACTGCTTGGATCATGCAATGCTTTTCCAGCTGCTGCACCTCCTCTTGTGTCACAACATTTTGCAGCAGAGTGAAAATACTCTCTGCTCTGTGGATCTGTCCCACAAGGCAGCAGCTGGCTGAGCAGCACTGTGGAGTACACTCTTAAAAGAGTATTCTCACCAGTTCAGTGTTAGTGGAGCACTAGATCCCGAACACTTGAAGTATTCTTTGCTGGTGGAGTAAGCCATACAAATTAGCTTGAGAATTCATCCCATTAAGAGCCAAACCATGCACAGAGGTAGTGCTATGTTTGAAGAGAAAGCAGGTGTTAAAGGTTGTTCTACTTCGTAATGGTGTGTGTGAGTGTTTTACAGCAGATCAGACTTGCCTAATGTAATCTTCGTAATGCTTTCATTTAAAAAGCTCCCTGTGGTTTGTATTTGTTGAACTGAAAAAGCAGAATCTACTTTGTAGCTTGGTGAGGCGGGATGTTCTATTGAGCATGTGTTCAGACTGTCATTTGGGAAAGATAATAGGTTTTTAACCTCTGTCACTGTTAGAGTGAGGTATTTATGGAGCTCTGTTGAAGCTGTGCCTAGGCAGGTAACCTTGTGATGCAGGTTTTTCACAATTTGCCATTTTCTTGTGATAAGTTTTAGCTTTTCTTGGCCCCTTGCAGTGCCTCTTGCAGCGTCAGCCAGCATGGGAGCTCACCAAGAGATGAGGAATTCCTTGCTGTTGTTCATGCTGCGCAGAAAGCTCATTGTTGCTGATGTTGTCTGTTCAGTAAACACTGTCTCATAGATTGAAAACTCTGCCTTGAAGAGTTCATGAAAATATTCCTGGCTTGGCACATGGAAACTGGCCAAACCCATGGAAGTAGTGCTCATGTTTTCAGCAGCAGAGGTGTCCAGGTGCAGCTGGAAGTGCTGGGCTCTTGTTCAGGGTGCTGCAGGGGATGTGCAGCATGGCACTTACTCTTGGCAGCCTCCTCACTCCTCCTGATGGCCTTAAGTTTAACTTGTGGGAGGGAGGAAGCTGTGTGTACTTCACTGTGCTAAAATCCTATTGGTATGGCCTCCCTTTCATCACTTGAGGCCTCCAGCAGCCTAAATTAGGAGATGGAGACTGCAGCGTGCTGCAGGGAGGAGGTTATCTCCAGTGAACTGCCATCACCGCTTTGGTCACTGCTGAATAATTTTTTTTGTTCATGTTTAATACTCAGCAGCAAGTACCTAATGTTTATATGCCCTTTCCCTATATAAGCAGAGCATCTCCTTTATAAAGTCAGTTAAGACATCCAAAACTGAATCAGTGTAAAATTTTAAATATATCTGTCAGACGAACAGGCGCAAAGAAATTCAGAGCAGAAGTGATCACTTCGGCCTGTACAGGTCCTCTTGTGGCAGGGATTTCCAGGAATCCTCAATTGCTTATTAAACAATGCTTAATATGACAGATATATTTTCTAACCTCGTCTTAAAAGTCTTTGCTCCATCTTAATATTTTCAATGTAGAAAAGGTGGTTTGGGTTTGGTGTTTTTTTGTTTGTTTTTGTTTTTCTAAGTTGTTTTGGTTTGGTTTGTGTTTTGTTTTGATTTTTTTTTTAGTGTCGTGTTTCCACTTCCCTTTCTAGCAATAGTGTCACTATGGTGTAGCTGAGAATAGTTGACTTGAACTGCCCCTATTACACAGATGCAAAAAGCTACTTCAGCTTTTGGGAGAAAGAAGTTTTTAGTGAAATACATGAATGTGTACCATGAATGACTGCAACTGTGTGTTAGAACTATAGCAAATTCTATAGGGTTTCCAAGGAGTACATTTAAAACAATGCATAAAAAGCAGGATAACAATTAGCAGCAGAGACTGATATATTTAAATGAAGTCATTAATTTAAAGTGTTGGCTTACACAAATTTCAAGCATTTTTATGCATTTAATAAAGGGTTCCTTTTTAAGTAGCTTAAGTATCCTTCTCTGTGCGCAATGTGTCCTGGGAATTAACAAACCACTTACTGCTGGATGGATTCCACTCAGATGCAACTGCCATTCCTGCAGCAAAGACTGATAAAGAGAGTGGAAAGAGCCAGTACTGAAATGGTCATCCTGTTAATCTGGAGGAAGAGAGAAAACAAATCTGTATAATTTCTCTTCTGTTTATTTAGTATGCTGATCTGTGCCATGGGCTTTAAGGTGGATGTGTGCATGCCTGAAAGAGGGCTTTCTTCAAATTTCAGGGAGCCTGGCAGGAGGTGCCAAGGTGCTAGTCTAAAATTCTCTCCTGAGGGATGGAGACCAACAGTGTGAGGCAGCTTGAGGTGGAAGTTGGTGATCTGATACTGAGGGAGAGGTGCTGGGGTATAAAATTGGGACCCTGTGTGAAAGGAGGAAAAACTCAAAACATGTTCTAGATAAAGGAGCTTGCAGGGATGTAAGAAAGAAGGACAGTGTGGTCAAAGTTATGGAAAACATACTGAGGAGCATTGTGCATAGATATTGGCAGGGTAAGACCTCCAGGTTTAGAACAGGAGCATGCTCAGAATAATTACAGTGAAGGCTGCCAGTGTGCGCCAGAAGTAAATATAGTAGTGTAAGCACTGCTAGAGAGTCATTGAAGTCAATGCTGCATAACATAAATTGCATAATATATTTATTTGTGAAGGTTATTGGAGCACAGTTTTAAATGGATCTGAGTCCTTGGTAAGGTGAGTGTATTCTGGTTCCCTGGGCTGAAGCTTCCAATATGTCCCAGTCTGATCTAGGGGCAAACTGCCAGCAAGAGGGGGGAGGTTGCTGTTCCCCTCCTACCAGCTCCAGTGCTTGTCCAAGCAGCTCCTGAGCTGTATCCACACAAAGTGCCAGGAGGAAAGGAACTGCCCTCTCCCCACAGAAATGGAAAAAAAACCTGGGGGGATTTTTGTTCTCCTGGTCAGCTGAGTTGTTCAGGGGATGAGAGAGGATCTCCAAGTTGTTGTGTGTATGAGGGGGTAGGTGGAGGTATCTCTGAGCACAGGGGATACAGGGCAGGCAGGCTGTTCAATCCTCATGTCCCACTTCAGAACTGGAACAAACCTTCTCCCACCAAGGCTATGTTGATCAGTGCATGATGTAGCAACCATCAGACACCCGAATTTCAGGGCACTATCACACTCTCCGTAAGAGGGCTGAAACTGTTTACAAAATGTGTACTTTGTAAATGATAAAGACTAAATAATGTATTCTGTGCATTTGCATAATTTTGAATCACTTATCCTTCTGAGGGCTGGCATCATTTGGCTCATGTTGAAGTACACTTAGCGGTGGAGTTGAGCTCAAGCCATCAGCTGTGGGTTGAGTTGACACTGAAGATAAGGAGGTATGTTTTTAGGGAGACCATGCAGGATCCCTATGATGTCCCTGGCACCACAGAGCAGTGCCCTGAGGGCTCAGAGGTGAAACAGGTAGGAGGCACAGTCAGTGCTGTGAAAGGTCAGGGTGTCTTTCAGCTTGAGACCCAGAGCAGTCCAAGTGGGACATACCTCCATGGTAACGGCATGGGTCATAATCTTAGAAGGCATTAGGAGAGCAGCTTCTGCTCTGCACTGTTTGGGATGGAGAGGGTTACCTGCTGAAAATGCTGGAGAAACACATGCTTAGGCAGTTGCAAGGTGATGGCGGGCCACAAGGATGAGATTGGGCAGAAGATGCTGGTGTGGGGTGATAAGAACTTGCTTGATTTGGGTGGGCAAATGAGCCCTGACAGGGAGGTGGTGTAATTCATTTTTTATTGTCAGAGAAATAAACTTCACGGATAGGGAAAAGCTGTTTAAGCTGCTGGATCAATGTTGGCCTGAAAACAAATGGATAAAAGCTGTTCAGGAATAAGTGCTAGGCTGAAAGTTTTTTAACTACTGGAAGAGCTCAGCGCTGCAGTTAGAATTGGATGTGGAGGCTGAGGAAGAGCACTGTCAGTATGTTGGGCTCTGTTTGCTGTGATTGGGGTTCTTGGATGTGATACCTGTCATGGAGGGCAAAGCTAATCTCTAAACATCTTTCCTGCTTGCATCTGGTGGTGGATTATCATGATTGTGTCATGTACTGTACTGAACTGAACTGCTTCTTCCCCAGGGTGGAGAATTCATGTCATTAAGCAAAGTTTTAATCTTTGCTGTACCTTTTAATCTGTGAATATCTCTGCTGTTTTGGTCACTTCTGAAACTTATTCTTATTTTGCTTGTTTTTTCCCTAGGTATTTTTATGGCCTCTGTCACAGTGGTGTCTCAGTGTCTTCCAGGCATTTATGGATTTATTCTGAGAACATTCCTGTGAGGTAAGGAAATATTCTCACTTGGTTTTACAGACTAGGAACTGAGGCAGAAGGAGACAAAGGTTGCAGGAGTCTTGTAGCATAGCCAGCAGTCAAACACTAATTGCCAACAAGTTCATTATTGTCCTAATGCCATACCCAGCTACCTATCTCTGGCTTTTTTTCTTCCTCTTTTTACTTCTTTTTTTTTTCTTTTCCCTTCCTTTGTCTGAGTTTTAGTAATCTGCAAGGAGCTGGGAGGACCTGTGGAAAATATGATTAGGGATACTGGTGTCCTTTTTTAAACATTGTTACTTATGAGTTGAAATTCCTTTCTAAAAATATCAGCAGATCTGTTTATGTTAAATGATTAGCATGTTTAGACTTCCACAGATAAGCTGCCGTGCCTTTTTCAGTCAGTAACTCCTTTATCCTACCTGTCTAGGCTTGTGGCTGTTGAATTCTTACCCTGCCTAAGCTAATGCCATCCCAATCACCTAAAGCAATGCCAAGAATTTCATCATCCATGCAAAGATCTGATTCATGTCAAGACAGGTGTAAAGTTTCTCAAGCACACTTATGTATAATTACTGTTTAATTTTTTTTTTCAAAGATCTTTCCAAGCCGGCTGAAATGTGCAGCTTTGAGCTTCCAGATTGTCCCAGAAATTGGATTTCAGTGCCTGATTAGTGATGCTGGTCCCTTTCCAAAGTATTGCAAACTTCCTGACACATGTGTGCTCTGAATTACAATTTAGATCATAAAATCAAATATCATGAACAACAGCTTGAAAAATGTCTTTTTCCCCTTTTAAGTAAGGAATTTTTAAGTTAGGTCTCCCTTGAGCCCTTTTTTCTCTTCAAGATGGTATTTAAAATGTGACTTTTACTACTTAAAGAATTTTCTTAGAGTTACAGCAATGTTACAAGTTAGAAATACACCAGCAGACTATGACAAATATTTTTATGTATGTTAAAATCATCAAAATTATGAAAAATATAACATTGCAAAGAAATATTTAATGCCATCTTTCTAATTTCACAATCTGTAAAATACACATACTAGATCATGTTTATGTTCTTTATTACTATGTATTACATGTCCTTGTGTCCCCAAGAATAAGGCCTTAATGACTCATGAACTCAAAGTGTACTAAATGAAATTAAAGAGCTGGCCAGTGACCTTAACAGTCTATTAGGCTATATGTCACTCCGCCCAATATTTGTTGAGTGTGGAAGAGTAGCAAAAATTCATTAGCTAAGATGCTGATGCTTGAAACAGGCAAGATTTCTCTAGCATCAGAACTGGTGTTGCTGCTTAAGTGGAGGTAGAAGCACAAATGGTAGATATGTCTGTGTATGTGTGTTTGAAAGTACTCCTGATGTGGTCCTGGGGCGGGGACAAAGCTGCTCCAGGGCCTTTTGGCTCAGATCCTTGTGGAGGAGATCCTGCCAGCACCTGGTGCTGGGCTGGGCAGGGCAGGTGCAGCTGGAGATGGTGCTCAGGGTTTGGGATGTGCTGCCTGCGTAGTTATACAGAGACAATGCAATGGGAGGGCTGTTTTCTGAAACCTTGTGTTTCACAGCAGCAGGGCAGGGAAGGATGTGTTGCTGTGGTGTATGGCATGCTTGGTTTTTCTGAGAGGCGAGCCTGGCTTGGCATAATTGCATTTGGGTGCAGGCAGGAGGGTGAGCAGGAAGGCTCTGGGCTGCTGTGCCCTCTGAAGAGCAGAGTTTGAATACTGGATCCCCTTCTCCCTTAGCTCAGGAGACGGGACATGAATAGGTGCTGGGTATGCAGAGGTGCAGACAGGTCAGATTCCCTGTTGCCCACCAGCTTCCTTGCAGGCTCACCTGTCCCATGGAGCTGTCAGCATGATGCCAGGCTGGCAGTGGGCAGCAGGGCCGAGTATATCCCAGTGATGGGCAGGCTTGGCTAGCTGCAAACCTGGACAGTATCTGAATTATGGTAGCATCTGTCATCTTAAGTTCACATTTCTTAACTAATCGTCTGCATTTTGTTTTGTATTGTGTTTGGAAGCATCCTAGAGCTTAGTTTGGAGATGGCCACCCTGCAGGGAGGGCACTACTTGGTGATAGAACTGAACCAGGAGAAGTGACATTACACGGGAGCTGAGGCGGCAGCTTGGTCATGCAGCTCCTCAGCAAAACAGCTGTCCTTGAGGGCTTCTCAGTTTTATAGCACTTCTTTCCTGGTGCGTGCAGTTATGAGTGCTTTCAGCTGACCCTGAGAAGGTCTTCTGTCATTCTTAAAGTAAACTCAGGTTTTAGGAAAGAAAAGATGACAGATTCAGTCAATAAAAAATGTGGCTGGAAGTACAGTTTGAGTGGCATGCAATAATATCGTTTAAAGTAAATCAACTTTCTGGAACATAAATTGGGCAGAATCTCCCTGTTCTAGGTCATGGTTTATCTGTAGGGTTTTCTTTTAAAATAATTTCCCGAATAATGATTTGGGAGGAGGGGATGGAGAGCCTGGGAACAAAGTGGATGAATGGGAGAAGAAAGAAAAGGAAGCCTTTTCAATCACATCAGGCTGAATCTAAAACATCAAGGAATGATGTTACAGGAGAACCCCTGAAGATAAAATGTAACCTAGATTAGCAGAATACAGATTAAGTTTTCAGGAGTTTTGAGACAGCACTCTGTCCTGAAGCAGTCTTTTGTCATTCATTTAAACTAAAATTGTTGTATGGTTGCATTTTCAGGGATATACAAAAATACCTATCCATTTGAATATTACAGTCATGAAGTTAAGAAATGTATTAAAGTGAATACTGCTTGAAAAGATTAAAAGAAAAATGAAGTTTAGATTTTTCATTTGAACTGGCTATTGCTAGTGAAGTACTGTATATCTATGTGATCGTGGTTTGGGGGATTTTTATACAAGTGGCATACCACTGTAATTGCAGTTGAAACTGAGACTTCTACACAGTTTTTTTTCATTCTGACTTTAAAGTGTAAAAATGTTGTCATTAGGTCACACTGTCCTCTTATAATACTTTGAACGTTTTTATTCTTTAGTTTATTTACATTTTAGAAAGTGTGTTATGATACCATATTCTAATTGAAGGGTTGTTTTCTGCAATAGAAGTTACATATTTCTACAAAACGTTGGCACAAGATTTACGTGATTCAGAGTGATTTAATTGTGTGTTAATGCCATATTGGCTGGAACATATAATTAATGCAAAACAGTGAGTTACCCCTTACTTTTCATTGTAATCGAGTGAACAGTGTTTTCTGGCTATACTTAAATGACAGGCTCAAAAAGTCATTGGCAGAATTTGTTGGCATAGTTCAGCCTTATTTATATGTGACTGTGTATTTTTTGGATTTAACAGTCTTTGCAAGTCATTTTATCTCACAAATAAGTAGATTGCTTTAATATATTGGAACCCAAAGGATGCAACTATTGGCCGTTTACCTGGCTTCACATGATGAGTGCTGGAGAATGCATGCAGAGTTAGAAGGGTGGGGTTTAAAGCTCCAAATTTGCACTTGTAAAATTCCCATCTGCTTTGAAGGTGTTTGCTTTAGCTGTCTACAGGGATACATATTTTCAGAAGTTTATTTATGAAAAAGAGGCTCAGGAGATGCCAGAGATGTTACAAGATTTAACCGTATTTGCAAAATTGAATATGAGCTTTAGCCCTCTGGTCTTTTTCATTTCCTTTTTGTATTTTATGATGAAGTTATTGGTAGGTGGCTTTTGTGTTGTCACTTCACCTGTTTAATTTAAATTTAGGTATCTGAGGGTTGTGCAATAAAGGTAGAATCTCCATAACTGGCAACATAACCTTGCCATCTTGCAGAGTCAGCACTTGCTCGTGCTCTGGCGCAATGGCTTTGAATAGCTGCCACCCCATGTGTGTGTTTCCTAAACTCGAGTCAAGTGCTGAACTCATTAAAAATACATGCTGTATAAGTTAATGTGCATAAGGAGTTTTGGTGCTTAGATCTCCTTTGAGGCTACATTTAACTCTAATTAACTTGGTTTCGTTCTGTCTACTATCAGCAGAGGCTTGGCTGAAACCCGCCAGTATTGGTTAAACTGTGGGTTTGAAGTAGAGCCCAGGGGGGTGATGGATTAAAAAGCAGGGAGTTGTGACTGTGCTGGGGTTCCCGGTGCCTGTGCCAGCTCCTGGGGCTGTGCTGGGCATGAGCACCAGCTGTGCCATTCCAGGGGCACAGTGCACAGCAAGCGGATACGCATCCCATCCTACTCTGGGGCAAAACTCGGGATTTCTAAAGAGGCCTGAAATAATGAGGTTTGCTGAGCTGTGACTGAACAATTGCATGACACCAAACTCCTCTGACTAAAATAGAGTGAATTTTTCCACTAGTGGAATAAGGAACAGCAGCAGAGACTACCAGTATTTTACTCTTCTCTCTATTCATACCTTGTTTTTATTCATTATTAACTCAAGGATGAGATCCATGAATTCTGCTAATTATGATGGTGGCATTTGCAGTAGGGACAAGTACCAGCAATATATGGATTGGAAATATGGGGTGGGTTCTCTCTCCTGACAGTGTTGGAAATCAAGCTTTATATTATGTTCAGTAAAGTAGGTTTCACTGAAAGCTGATTATAGTATTTTGTGAGAGAATGTTTTCAGTATATCAGTCTGGAAGAAAATACTCACAGATTCAGATTCAAGGGTAGGCTGCTTGTATTTTGTGTAACTGGAAGAATGCATGGATTTGTTGCATTTTCATCACAGCTAGCAAAAGAAAATGATTTTCCTCCTTCTTTTGACTAGGACTAGGGTTTTAGTTTTGTTAAAGGATTTTCTGTAGAAGTACCAGGTAAAATGGATTCTGGATTTAAACACCAAGTGGGATTGGAACCTCTGCCCAGCAGTTTTTGAGTGTTCATCATTTCTTGACAATTGGACCTTGTAAAACATTTAAAGATGGGTACACTAGAAATTGAGGCATTCAAATCACTAACTGCTTTTAAAAGTGACAGCCAGAATCTCCATTAACGTTGCATCTTCTGCCTAGGGGATCACAGAACAGAGCCTTGATGTGTCTTTGAGGATGGGAATGAAGCCGTTTAAGAAGTTACTGTGCTTCAGCTGAAATATGGTAACAGCACACAACCACGTCTAGTTCATTTTGCTGAGAAACAAAATAGGAATCACAGAGGATGATCTAAGGCTATCCATTTTGCTTTGTGTAGAAGCAGACTAGCAGTGATCCTGTAGTGTCTTGCCACATCTCAGCCATGAGGATGGTAATTTCCAGCTGATGAAAGGTAAATTACGGCTAGAACAGGTGGATGGATGCATTAAAATTGTATTTGCTTCAAGATGCCTGTCTGTGTTCATGGAGGAGTGGGACTTGCTGTGCTGGTTTGGACCAGTGGTCAGTCTAATTCAGTACACCACCCCTGGCAATGATCAGTGGTGGATAACTTAGGCAATCAGCAGGAAATTGTACATTTGATTATCAAATGTTTCATCTATTGGGGAAGTGTTGGATTATTTTTCTTTCTTTTAACTTAAAAAAACAAACTAGGCTGATTTAGTAATTGACAGAGTCCCTTCTAAAATGCAGTTAAAATTTCTCTTTAAATCTTCCTGCACAGACAATGAGTTTATTGACATTTCTTAGTGTTTTCCCTTCAGACACCCCAGCTTGAGGATTGCTCTAAACCATTTGCAGTCTTCAGTCTAGCTCAGACCAGTCTTCCTAAATGTTCTTCTGTATCTCCAAAAGGCCATAGTCATAGTACATGAATAGTGTGGAGTTGGTTTTTTTTTTTTTTTGCTAATGTTATAGCTGAAAGATAAAAATATTAAATGGACATCGTGTAGTTATTGTATTGCTTGAGTGTGTCTTCACATTTAATTAATTTAAACAAGGTGATAGGAGTAAAGTGCAGAGTAGAAAAAGGATAGATCAGAAAAAGGAGATAAGATAGGTGTATTCAAATAGGCAGAGCCTGATGAAATTTGCCCTAGGGTACATCAGCAACTAGCCAAGCAACCTTTGAACCATTTACAATTATCTTTTAGAAATTGGGAAGGCTAGGAGAGGTCCTGAAGGACTGAAAAGGGCAATGGCATTACCTCAGTTTGAAAAAGGGAGATCCAGGGAATTACAGACTAGTTAGTCTAACTGCAGTGCTTGGAGAATTGGAACAAAAATTTTAATCAGTTTCTAGGAATCTGGAGGATAAGAAAATAAGGACTCTGGCATAGCAGTACCTGTGATGTTACCTTGACTTCAATAGCTTCTGATAAAACCTCGTGACATTTCTCTGGAATAAGGAAATATATGTATTTAATAATATGGTAAACAAATGATTGTTTAAGGACCATGTTTGAAGTGTAGTTACCCATAATTTACTGTGAAAATCAGGGGAAGAAGGGAGATGGCATGAGGTGTGTGAATACACCCATGTTTGTCTTGGGCTGAGCTTTATTTGCTGTTCTCTTTACTGGTGTGGACAAGGGAATACTAACTAAATCTGCAAGTAAGTCCAGACTGAGAGGTGCTCAAGCACGGCGAAGCATAGTTCAGAGTTAAATGGCTGTGGTAGATTGAAAAGGCATGTGGAAATCTGCAGCTTACAACTTAATGAGTTGAAATGAGGAAATACAAAGTGGTGAGGACGTGGCAGGACTGCACAGCACAGGAAGACTGCTTTGGGATGGGCACTGGATCATCACTTGTGCACAAGCTGACAGTTTCAGAAAGGACAAGCTGTGTCTGGAGTGGATGCCCAGGACTGTAATTAAAGGTAATGGTGCTGCTGAGGCCCCAGATATGGTGTTGTGTACAGCTGCAAGGATGGGGCATCAGGGAACATGGGCTGGCTGTAGGCTGAGGACTAGGATGAGAAGTGGTATTGTTGGAGCTGGGTCTGACCAGCCTGTGGGTGAGGGGACCAAGTGGTCAGTTGCCATCTCAGCCAAGGGAGGGGCAAGAGGTGGTCCTAGTTGATGGGAAAGGTTGAATCCCACTAGTGGTCACAAGTATGAGGAAGGCAAGTCAAGCAAGGTGCCAAAACCAGATGAATTAGGCAGAAGACTGTGAGTGGCTTGGAACTGGAGCAGGAGATGTGTGAGCGGGGTCCAGGGGAGCAGTGCTTCCTAGGCATGGGGGAGGGAGTCTGAGCATGGTCACCCACCCCTGGGCAGGTGGGTGGGGTGATGGCAGTATCCAGGTTATCCAGGGGGAGTGCAGTGAAATGAAAAGAGGGAGAGTGCATGGGGTGCAGCAAGGAAAGTTCCTATAGCTCAGCTTCAGCGTGAAAGAGCATTGAGCAAGAGTCCAGAGAGCTTGTAGTGCTTCCATTTTAGAAGGTATTAAAAAATCAGCTGGGCAAGGCTCCGGACAGCGTGGTCTAACTTCAGAGTCATTCCTGCTTTGAGCATGGATTTGGACATGCCAAGGTCCTTTCCCACCTGCTTTATTCAGAGTTTTAATAAACAATTTCCTTCTTCCTTATCTTTAGAGGTTGAAATTTTTGAATGATATTTGTCTCAGGTGAGTGGCAGTGCTTCTCCAGGTAACCAGCGGTTCAGAAGGGCCAGATACTACAGACACTTAGTGTCTCTTAATAACTTAAAAATGTTTGTTTTCTCAATCATGTGTCAAGAGGAAACAGTGTAATCAAATGTTTAAATTTCTTCTATGCTTCAGCATTTTCTTTGTTAGAAGCACCAGTGTATTTTCTAGGACACGTGTTTAAATTCCTAGCCTTTAAGAAACGTTTGTGTCAAGCACGTGGATTGGATTGGGTACTTGAAGGAAATTGTTGCCTTGTGATATAATAAACATGTACCTAATCAGAGAAGCTGATTATTTCCCATCACAATAAATAGAAAACATGTGATCAGTGACATCAGCATCTATTTTTTCTTAGTGTTTTGCAAAAGTAATAGCTATGAGCTTGTAATAGTGATATGTAATCTCTAACATGCAGTGGTTAAATATTATTATACATTGGCTGTGTTTAAAGATCAAGAATAGCTTTTTAGGTAATGAAAGGTTAACTCTCAAGCTCCATCAAATTTTGTGAGGTGACCTGTAGAAAAGGGAGTGTGTTGTCATCAGAGTGGTCATCTGTTGCATGAACCTTAGCAAGAATTCCATGCAATTATTAGAATATTGAGAAATTGACACTTAAGGTTTCTGTCAAGGTCTGATTTAATCAGTTAAAAACATAGCCAGGCTGCTTGACAGGGATCACATACAGAATTCCCAAAGGCTCAGGATCTGTCTAGCTCTACAGTCCCATTTCCTTAATCATGTTGATGGGGTTTTTGGTTTTGTTTTGATTTTGAAGCAGTGCTGTAAAGCTGACAAGGCCACTTTGTTCAGAGCTGTGGTGGTCCAGCAGTTGCTTTTTGTGATACTGTGAAAGTCTGTAGGGTCATGTAGTTACAAAGCTGCCCCATTTTCCCTGTTGGGACAGTCTCTCCTGGCTCTTGCACAGTGGCACGGAGACTTTAGGCCATATGTGTAATCTCAGTTAATTGTGTTAGATATTTGTTCTCCTTGTTTAATGTTTGTCAAAGTCTTGTAAATGAAATTGTTACAGTGTGAAATTTTATGGTGTCCGAGTTGGAAATGATCCTGCTTATCTTGTTGACTTCTTTCCAAGCTGTTTCTTGTGGTGGTTCTGCTTTGTAGGCCAGCATGCAGGAGTGGTGAGCAGGTCTTCCTCCTGAGTTTTACTTGATAGTCATTAACTCCAGATGGCAAATATGATTTTAGGCTCTAGTAAAAGGTGTTTTGTTCAAAAGGAGTTCTGTAACATGTGCAGTGGGATTGAGGTTTTTGAAAATTTCAATTTATCTCTTTATCTCAGGACCACCAATTATTAGTGTTGCCAGGGTGGAGACCCTGACTGATGTGGCACACAATGAAGAAGGGCTGATACAATGTACACTACAGATGGTATGACAAAAATGTCATATTTTTTTCTGGATAGCAGTGACTGATCGGCTGTAGACATTCCTGACACTGCCTGACAGAAAGGGTTATTTTATCTGAAAACAGTGCAGTTACAGATGAGAGCCCTCCTGAAAAACATCACTCACTTTTACTAGTGACATCCATCACTTCGTAATTATGGGTGCTTTCAGGTGGAGAAACAAGTTCTTTCCATCGCTCCTCCAGAGCTTTTCTTGTCCTTCCAGCAGTAGCATAGGGTTAAAGTTGGCCTTTTATCCAGGGGAAGAGGGACCTGTGGATTAAATTAATGTATATTGATGTCTGTATGTGTTAGATGGGTATCCCACTGTTAAAGGAATGGCAGTGGGCCAGTAACTATGGAGAATGAATAATTCTTTGTAGTTTAACCCACCTGCTTTGAAGCACAGAAATCTGTTAAATTTACTTGTTTGGAAGTCAGGGCTTTTCACGGTCTTCCAAAAGCTGAGTCAGATCAGAGCAAGTCATGTGTCCAGTGAAGAGAAAAACCTCTGGTCCCTGCTGAGAAACAGAAGAGAGTCTCTGAATCTCAGTTTCCTAACATGTGCTAATTTTAGCAGCAAAAGCAAGGCTTCCCTTAATGGTCCAGGGGCTCTTCCTCCTCTGGATGTCCCTGGAGCTGCCCTGGCCATGGCACCTTCTTCCCCAGTCCCTGCTGGCTGCAGGTTCCTGCTGCCCTCAAGCATGGGGTAGGGAAGTGGCAGACAGCACTTGGCATTGCTAACTTTTGGTCCACGGCCAGGACACAGACTAAAGTGGGATTTTTTCCAAAATGCTGAATCACCCTGACCTTTTCTCACTGAATTTTTTGATCCTGGTACCCCCATACTGTAGAATTTTCCAGAAATTAATATACATTTTTTTTTCAAAGCCATGTGCATTTTCTATACAGTCCCTAGCACTGCCTAGAGATCTGGTGTTGATTCCAAACCCTCTACTGCTTCCTGGCATCAGAGCAGACACTGGCAGCTGTATCCATTATACAGTGGCCTAATTGATTGGAAATCATTGTCTCTTCAGGAGCCCTTTCCATGGCTGGCTGTTTTGCACTCTGGTGTGCTTCAGCCCACCTTCTGTGCAGGGCTTGCATTTTCAGCTCGGCTCTTAAGAAATTTACTTTCCTTTGCCATACTAGATAATTCTCTTACTTTAGTGTTACAGCAAGAGCAAGGCGGAAGATTTACTTTCTCTGTGTGATTCTGTTTACATACGGATAAAAATAACAGTTGGTTGAAGTATTGTTTGTTTTTATGTATAGATGAGCTTTTGCTCCACCCATGAGTGTGCCTCCACTTACATTTCTTTGTATTTACTTTGTGTGGCCCGTGGATCAGGCAGGTGTGGAGATGCTTAGGATACTGTAGCAGTGTGGTCAGCATAGGTGCCTGTGTGCATGGTGTAGCCAGGGAATAAATGAGTATTTTCAAAATTATTACTTAATTCCAGTGACTGCAGATGGCAAAGTATTTACAGTTGCTGGGGTAATCTCTCCTGCCCTGCTCTGCCTTTTGTCTTTGAAGAGTAGCTGCCTTGCAGCCCTTCCCTGGCTGCTGGTAATAGCAGTAATTAGAGCACACCTGGTAATGAGCACAGACGTGCTGTACCTTCTGCTGCCGAGGACACTGATGTCCTGAGGTTGGGAGTGCCCATTGCTGCTTAATATGAGCCCTCAATTTAAATATAGGCTCAAGGTTAAAACCACAGTCCACAGATAAGGTGGGAGTGGACAGATCCATTCCCCGAGTACATCCCTGGCTTCCTCCTGAGAATTGTAAGTAGGACAGATGCTGTCCTGTTGAACTGAGTTGGTATTCTTCTGTCCTTAATTTTGTAGTGCTACAGCAGGGCCTTTTTGCAAGAAGACCTAAAGCTATGTCTGTTCCTTCAGATATAAAGAGGGAATGCAAATGAGATGAAAGTAATTTAAACCAAAAGTGTAGGCTTGGTGATGGTGTGGTCCCCAGACTTGGCAAACACCCAAGGTGCCAGTTGTGGATGAGCGTTGCCGATGGGTTGTATCTTCAGAGTTCTGGAAATAGCTCTGGATATCTTACACATTGAGTAAAAACCCTGAATGTTACTGAAGTTCCAGAGAAAGAAGTGAATTGTGCTGATGACTAAGTTTACCTTTTCCTGAAAGCATGATTCAAAGTTTAATTTACTTTAGGAAAAGGGGGGTGGGGGAAACAACAGCAACAAAACCCACCCCAAAACCCAAAATACCCCATGCCCACTTTTTTGAAGACTCAAAGACTGAAATGGATGGTTATCTATTAACTTTCCAAAGACTAATTTGTGGGTAAGGTGGCTCCAGAGTGGAGGCTTTTGCAAGGGAAAGTGTGGGAGAGCTCATCTGTCAATATTGTTCCTACTACTTTTCCAATGCTTTTACAAATTGATAGTCTGGGAATTGTCTCTGCTGCAGGTAAAGCCAGTTTCAAGCCCGTGCATGCTGATATTTTATTGAAGTGAGACATGAATGCTCTGGGGGAAGATGGCATTGTGAGATAAAGGGCTCTGATACGTGCATATAGCTTGAATGTCATCTTACAAAAAAAAAAAGAGATAAAGCATATGTTAACTGTAAAACTGTACTTTTTTTACACTCTTTTCGTATTAAAGTTATTTAATTCAGCATGTATGAACACATATGAGGACTCTGTGTATCCATCCTAAAAATTCATCTTTGAAACCATTCTGTGATTATGTAAATATATAGTTTTAATAGGAGAGAGAGTAGATTTAGTAGTCTCTGATTAGTGAGACTATTTTTTCCAAGATTAGGAGTCTGAAATAACAGTCGATTTTATAATTTGTTTTGAAGGAGAGCATTGCAGGTACACATTTTCTTCAAGCTTTATATAAGCAGTCTGACTGGAATAGCAGTTTTAATCTGTTTTAATGATGTTTTTCCAATATGAAAGGGGCCAAGAGATGCCGAAGTCTAAAAGTCTACTGGTAATGGTTGAAGTGATGGGCGTTGTTTACAGAACATAGTGACTAGATAGCTGCCTCTTGCTAAGACCATATGTGTGACCTTTGTTCTTGGTTTAAAGTATAATTAAGAAATACATGTCTGTGTGTATTTAAAAACAATAAAACCATCCCATTTGCTGACTGTAAGGTATTTAGGGTTGGCAGATACAGAAGCATTTCAGTGAGTGCTGGTGTTAACTGTTTTGTTGTTACTGATGTTGAGATGCCTTTCTCCAATGCAGCTAAAACGAGGTCAAATCAAATCTTTATTAAGTGTTACTCATAGGAGTGAGGTAATCGCCTGTTGTCTTATCTGTATAGGTAAAACTCTCATCTTTTTTAGGTCATCACAAAGTGAAAACTGAGAAATCCCAGCCTAACTTACCTTTTGCCTACAGTGCATGCCACGACTCTTGCAGATTTGTTATGGAGATATTTAGTAGGCTTTGCTTCTTTGTCTTGCTCTGCTAGTTAAGGCTGTGTGCTTTCATCACGTAGAAACCTCAGAGAGGCAAAGCTGTGGGCAGTTCACTTCTGAAATCCTTGAAGATTGACTTTTAATTCTTCGTATCGTTCCTCAATGCCTGAAATTTCTGTGGCAGTCAGGGTTAACACTGGTTGCTTTGTTGACAAACCATCTTTCTTAGTCTGTTGTTTTGAGTTGTTACAGCAGGAGCTTTTTGCTGCTCCAGCGTTTGATGCTGTGTGTTTGCAGCCCCCTTCTTACATGGGAAACAGAGGAAATATGACACGTGGCAGGTTTGAAGGGAGCAGCTGGGAGTTGCTTGGAGGTTTTGGAAGTGCAGCTCTGATGTGCTAGATGCCTTTCACAAAGCTGTGCTGTCAGCCTGAGGTCCATAGGAAAGCAGTGCTTTCACTACAGCCAGGGCAGTGATGAAAACAGTCAGCAGGGCACTGGGTTTGGCAGGGCCTTGCTGCTCCTGGAGCTCCCTGCCCAGCCCTGCTGGTCTTGACTTTCTGCATGCCCTGTTTGCTGCTGACCTCTGCCTGAGGGATACTGTGCCCTCGCAGTGCTATCTCCCTGCATCCCTCCTGACTGCCTAACAGCAGCAGCAGAGCGTATGGATGGGTTTGATGGAGAAGGGTATTCACTGCTGCTCAGGCACAGGGATGGTCCAAGTGTTCTGGTGCTTTGGCAGGTTGGGCACACAGAAAAAGTGCTGGTGAGCCCTGGGATTGCCAGCTCTGCAGCAGCTGAGCCACTGGGGATCTAGCTGGACAGGGTTCTGTGTCACATTGAATTAACATAAATATTTTCAATAATGTGTTTATGTGCATAAATATATTTTTTTCTAACAGCTCCAGTTCTTGAACCACAAACTGCAAAGGGAGTAATGTAACACCTTTAAAACAAAGGAGGCAAGCAAAGGAAATTCCTTAATTTTGCCTCTTTTACATGGATTGTGAAACTTGATAAACAGCTGCCTTAGCACATGGGAGGAAAAGGGCATCACTAAGAAGGGGGGAAAGACTTGAAAACAAATATCCCATCTCATTCCTCTTACAGCAGAATATCAGCTGGAAAGAAACCTAAGCTCTTTGTAAGAGGTTAAGCAATGACATTATGAGAAGTGGGTATTTTTTCTCCATGCATACAGCCATAGTTTGCTGACAACATGAGAAAAGGCCTCCAGTGTGTAAACGTCTGGTTTTACCTTGTGGTGAAGGAACTCCAGGTCTACTGTCAGTACTGTGCACTAACCATGGTGCAGACCTCCTTTTCTAAGGATTGGTAATAAACAGAAAATGGACAACTTCCAGAGAATTTATTAAAGAGGAAATACTTTCTTAAACCTCTTTTTTGGCCCACTTGGAAGAAAATCTAGCCAGGGATCTTTCTCATCTCTCTTGTTGCGATCCACTGTTAACACCCAGACCCTTTAAAGGCCATTAGTACAAGGAACAGAAGTTAAAAGAAAACAAAGTCTTGTTTTCAGTTGCTTTCTCAGTTACTCATTTTGGATTCAGTGCATGAACGACTTGTAGTTCACCGAGGGTTTGAGTCACAGGATCAAGGCTACAATGGAGGTATTGTGATCACCTTTCTCTTTCCACCACCCTGTGCAGCTGAGTTGAAATCCTCTTTTCTGGCATCCAAGCTGTTGCTTTGGTGACCAATTATGACTCCAGAAGTATACATTGTGGTCTCACTCAATAGCTGAAAGAATGTAAGGAAGAAGATAAATGTGTTCAAACACAGCTCTGTTTTGCAAGCCTTCAAGGTGATTCAGAATAGAGCTGTTGGCATGTTTGATTTAGCGTGGTGTATCAGTGCAGTGTTAGGAATTCAAATGTCAGTGTTACAAATCCAGAAAACATAATTAAAGGTGATTTAACACTCAGAATGCTGTGCCCTTTACATACACATTATAATTACCTTTAATTTTTGTTAGCATGGAATTCTCAGTTTCTTTAAGCAGCACTGTTTCTCTGCAATTATTTAATTTTAGGAATCATTACATGTTAATCACTCAAACCTTTGTTTTCTAGAAACCTAAGATGCAGTCTGTAATTTTGGTTTAGTGGGTGCATCTTGTGCTCCTTTATCTTATTGATGGTCCTCAAAGTCTTCATGTGAACCCAACAGGCTTGTATAAAGTACTTTTGGAATCAAGAGGGAGTTCTATGACAGTGACAAGTGAAGGAGGAAAAAAAGTCAAATTAGTGTACAAATACAAGAAAAAATTTAAGGAAAAGAATCACGTGTGATGGTTAGGCAGAATTTTCTTTCTTTGAACATTTTCAGCAGTGGTGTTTGCAGGATTCTTTCATTGCTTCCCAGGATGTTTAATCTTCTTTTCTTTGTGTGGTTGGTGAAGTCCCCAGGTTGGAGATCTGTTTGTGTTCAGACACCCCTATCCATGTCCCTTGCACTCACAAGTGACAATTGTAGTGTTTTGTCACAGTCACAGCTAGTGACTGTGTCCTCTGTAACATGCTGACACCACAAGTTCCTGATGCTTTTCCCGGGCTTGTGAGTGGGTCTGCTGTCCGTGCTGGAGAGATGCTTTGTTTGTCCTCCCCAAAGACTGGTGTTTATATTCCCTTGATAAAAGAAGCATTCCAAGCACGCATTCAAAATGAAAACTCTCACAGATCTGGCAGGTGGAACAGTATCACTAATAGCAGCAGATACTTAAGTAGCCTATTTTCATAATCCCACAGGTAGTTGTTAAGAGCATTTACTCCTACTGGGAGAACAGCTATCCTTCTGTTGAGCTTCTTGTCAGCTATCTCTGTATTTATGACCTTAATGGAGTTTCTAGCAAGCATACCAAGATATAGTAGGCTCTGTGTATATCCATAATTCAGTATTTTATTTTACACTTAGTAGCAATTTGTGTTGGTGTAGATGAGATATTTGGGTTGCATCTGTACTGGTAACACAGACCTTTCCCATGCCCTCATAAATGTTCCTTCCTTGGTGGTGGATCTAAATTTAGACTAGCTTTGTAGCTGCATTTTGCTCTTCTAAATGAGATGATTCTCTTGGGCTAGATGACATCTGCTACAGAAGTGGTAGCTAGGGCAGAATTAGTAAATCAGCCTTTTCAAAGTGTTTTCCCAAAATCTGTTATGTGGAAGAGTATAGATTGACAAACTGGTAACTTCTCACTGGGGTTTATGGAAATTATTAAGTCAATTACAGAGTGTAAGAAAGCTGTACAGTGCAGCTCGTTTTCTTTTCCTTGTATGGTTTTTAAATACATTGCAAAAGTTTTGAACTGCGAATGGCATTTTAAGAGAGGCTTCGGTGCCACTGTGGGTGCAAACCACACAGCACTGAAGAACCAGATTGTGCAGAGGATTTCAGAAGCTGATAATAAAAGACTGTGCTCATTGGTGATACAGGAGTAACAACTATGTTGCAAGTCAGATTGCAATCTCGTTATTTCAAAACAAAAGTTACCTGGGATACATATGCTTGTTTTGATCAATAAGCTAATCTTGTGAAATATCAGAGTTTTGCCAGGAAGAATTAAAACTTTAAAATAAAGCTTCTGTTGCTGAAATCTGAGCCTCTGATCTCTCTATTTAATCATTTGGTAAAACAAGAGAGAAATAAAATTCTCCAGGTTATTTAGTTTAAAAAATACCTTTTTTTTTTTTTTTTTGCATGTTGGCCAGCAATTTGTAGGCTGAGATTGGGATAGGAGCCCTAATTATCGTGACTTAACATTCTGTTAAAGCTTTATAAAAATGAGCATTTTGGTAGGGTACAGTCTTGTTGCCTTGAACACTTGTTGTCTAGAAAGCAACACCTAAGGATCAGATGTAAATCATGTGCTACCTCAGATTGTTCTTGTCAGAGTTTTCTGATTAACAGTTTACTCTGAACCACTTCCCAGAACAAATGGGAAAATGTTTTAAGAACTTTTGAGAATATAATCCTCTCTCTATGGGTTGTTCTCTGTGGTTTTCTCCAGTTGTTAGGGGAACTATAGGTCCTGTCTTGCCTCCGCACTGCCATCAGTTGTGATTCCGAGGTCAAAGGACAGGGCACAGACACAGCCTTTGGTCTGGCTGAGAAAGGAGACAAATCCTCAAAAGTATGTTTTCAAAGAGGGGCTGTTCTCATTAATAGATCTTTATCACATGTGCTGCTTGAAGGAACTTGGTCCAGGTGAGCTGTAAATTCTGAAAACTGTGGCCTCTTTCTCATAAAAGGTAAGGAAGCATGTGGCAGTGACTCTGATCTGAAAGAGAAATAGAAAGTGATTTGCTGAAACACAACACTTACCAGAAGATTCTCCCTCTGGAAAGCTGGCAAAGGCTTTAACCTCCTGGCAGTGTTGATGATGAGGGAAGAGCATTGTTCTGGCTGTGGAAGAGTGCTGGGGTTTTCCTTACAGGTTGTTTCCTGCAGAGGGACATGGGTTTTTAAATATTTTTTTTCTGATGTTATTAAAATGTAGCTATAGAGACCCTAGGTGGGAGATTGTTTTGCAAAGGAAAATCAATCAAAGCACTGCCTTGAAATATTTTTCTAGAGGTTTTACAGTATTCAATAATTGGGCTGCTGTGGTAGATAGAACTTTTCTTGCAGAGATGATCTGGACATCACCAGTCTCTGTCCATCTCCTTCTGCTTACTCTAAACCTGTTTTGTCACTAGCAGCAGGGTAATAAATCAGGGGACTGCTTCAGGTCAAAGAGAATTGTGTTCTTTTTCTGCCTTCTATTTATTTTTAACTTGGACTAGTTCCTCGATGCAATCCATGGCACAAAACTATTGATGCATCTGGGGAGGTGACTGGACTCGGGCACTGTCACTGCTTAAGCCCTCAGTGTTGCTGAAAGATGTGCTTAGCAAATTATTGTCTCGATTACAAGAGATTAATACGCTTTCATACCAGAGACTGTTGTGAAAACCTGGGGACTATGTGCCCTGGTAGAAGTGAACTCTGTTGATGTTCAAGAGTCCTCTGCTTCTCTTAAAAGAACCTGCTATGGGTTTTGAAAGCATTGAAGTAGAAGTTAAACTATCTGAAAGTACATGGTTGCACTCTCAAAGGTATCAATGCTAGTACTGGCCTATTTTTTTTGATGAGTTTTGGCACCATGAAGTCAAGTCTCAAAACAAAAAAAAAAAAGTTTTTTTTCTTTTCCTCCTCTCCTTTGTAGATACTGGACAGTTGGCTTTCAGTGATTTGCCAGTGATACTATTGCTTAAAGCTTTTTTTAGATGAACTCTAGATTTTTGTTCAAAATATTTGAAGTATAAAGATGTAACCTCAAAACAAACTGATACACTGGCTCTGCAGTGAAGGCTTGTGATTGATACAATTTTCAACTTGAAGAGATCTTGCAGGTTCTTTTTCCAGAAAGTGCATGCACTGGTGGCTGCGTTTGCATCTTGCTGTCACTGTTATCTGAGGAGACAACTGGTCATTACAGGAATAGTCCCTTAGTGTTTCTAGATGGTCAGTGAAGAGTCTTTTGTGGTCCATTAAACCTCTTGGAGGGCATCAACTTCTAGATGACTGGAAAATAATGGGAGGTAGTTAGATTTTTAAACTTTAATTTTAAGGAATAATTTTCATTTCGTTATTGAAATTGGAATAATGAATAATGCTGAAATCATATTTGTCCATATTAACTGGAAGCTGGCTGATTGTGCCCTCTCTTGAAGAAGAAGTAGGGACATGCTTTTTAAACTTCGAGAGCAGATCTATGCTGAATCTTAAATGACTGGACTCATACATGTGTAAAGCACCT
Organism: Vidua chalybeata; assembly: GCF_026979565.1. Classification (NCBI taxonomy): domain Eukaryota; kingdom Metazoa; phylum Chordata; class Aves; order Passeriformes; family Viduidae; genus Vidua; species Vidua chalybeata. The sequence goes on along the minus strand of NC_071538.1, from coordinate 15,480,310 downwards.
GGATATAGTAATAGCAGTAATTTTATTCTGCAGATTTCCTAGAAAAAATAAATTCAATCTCATTGCTACATTTTTATTAAAAATTTCAAGAAAGAGAAGATATCTTACCTTTATCAGCTCTCCACTCCCTCTGCACAGTCATGCTGTGCTTGATGCTCCTGATGATGAGATTTATCATTAAATGGTGATTTTTAAGTTGTTTATATGAGAGACAGCATGCTGTACTCCGTAATATTACTTTGCTTTTTACCTTCCATCCAAAGATCTGAACTTGGCATTGCAAAGTACTGGTCCTACCTCTTGTTTACAGATAGCAGAGCTCTGGAACGCAGAAGTGGAGAAGCGTGTTCAGTATTAAGGAATGTCTTAAAGGAACAACAACTAATTTTTTTTTTTTATCTTGTCTTTTTTGGGGTTGTAGTATTGAGGCAGTGCCTGGCACAAAGGCATGACGCTTTACTTGGGAGAAACCTATGGAGTAAAGGTATCACCACCAATGCCTGTCTTCTTTTCTTCATGCTTTTGCTCCGTCCCCCTGAAAAGAAGATTAGGCATTAGTGTTTCCTGGTCATGAATAGAATTATTGGTGCTTTTCCTTCATTTTCCCCTTCATTAGATGTGGGGGAGCCTGTTAGATATTTTAAGGCTGCATTGTTACATGCCCTGCAATCACATCAGCCAAGAGCTTGTAGGGGCATCAGTTTCAAATTCTGTACATGGTGTGGGAGCAGTGATGCTTTGAGGGGGCACAAGGGGGACGAGGCTGTTGCTCCCTGCCCTTGGACCTGGGGCTCTGTCACGCTGTCAGCGCCAGCACAGCCAGCCAGTGGAGGTGCGCTCTGCTGCACCTCAGCTTGTGAGGTACTCTGGGCTGCAGTTTCTTTGGTTCACTTAGACACTGAACTCTAATGGCCAGGCAGTGCTGAAGATGTTGAACCAGCAGATTTTGGGGTAAGATAAGGGTACACAGGTTTGTGTTTTTTGCTTGCACAAAAGAGGCTGAAGCGGTTTCGTGTGAGACACGTAGGAGGATGGGTGAGAATCAACATTTGCCAAGCAGAAAGGGATAAAATCTGGTGGAATAACAGAAACTTTGTGAAGCTAAGAGAGAGGCAATAAATAAAAAATGAAACCCCTGAAACCTGAAGAGATGTGCAGGGGAGGAGAGGAGAAGGGAAGCCACAGCATCTTTTTATATCTGAAGTCAGTTCATGCAGGTCAAGAAGTGTGCTTCTAGAGGCCACATGAGTGTCTCTGAATAATGTGTCTCTGAATATTTTGATGATTAGGTTGCTCTTTTGTGTATGTGTGCATATTACAATAATTTTCCAAAAGTACTTGGTCACTGAGGCATTCAAACTGTGCAGCAGTTTGGCAGTACGTGCTTTGCTAAGTCAGTGGGCAAACATTGTACTGGCATTTCAAAGTTTTTTTTTTTTCTTCTCTCTGAACTCTGGGTTAAAAACAAGCTCAAAACAAAACTGGCTATGAGGCCCAGGCAGTGTAAAGGTGTCTTCGAAGCATTACGTAAACAGTCTTTGCTTATAGCTTAGTTGGTTTCATTTTTTTGTGCGTGTCACAGTATCTTTATTCTTGTGAGGCTGTGTGACATCATCCACTTAGCAGGGAGGTGTAAGACAGCAGAATAGTGTATGAGGTTGTTTGCAGCTGTCCAAGGGATAAGCATTTTGCTGGAGAGAAAGCGAAACAAAACCAGCTTTTAGGGCAGTTGTTTTTTTTTTGTGCTTCATAGGAGAAAGTGCGAACAGTCTAAATTACACTTTTCTTTATGTTTTTTTTGGGCAAGGTGTTGCTGAGAAATGTGTGTGTGTCAGTGGAGTATTTGTAAGAGAGTGGCTGCAGGAGCTCAGAGGTCTGTTTAATTCTTCTCTTCCATTAGCCCATGAAGCAAAACGAGTGGGAGGTCTGTGAAGCCAGATCAGTGTTGATAAGGGAAAACACAGTTCCCAATGCAGAAATTTAAAAACTCTCTTTAATACTGCATGAAAAGCAGAGCAAGAAGGTGTGACTGGGTGCGGGCGCCAGCAGTACTCAGGCTGGAATCAAGGCACATCTCTCAGGGTCTTGTGACAGGGCATGTACAGAGCAGTGCATCCCTCCCATGTTGTGATATCTGTACTGGGCATCAGACCGGATTCCTCCCATACTGAGTCCAGATTTGCTCAAGTCAAACAGAATTTGGGTTCAGGGTAGTGGTAGTTGCATGAAATGTCATGTGCCCAAGGTTGTGAGAGGCTAGGCTAATAATCTAGACTAGTCTTCTGACTTGGGGCACTGCAAATCTGAACTGGAGAACTGTGCAACAAGCACCGCTGTCTTTGGCCATGTGGATTGCGGCAGCACTGCCCTGGGCTTCCTCATTCCTCATTCCTCATTCCTTCCAGACAACTCAAGAACCCGAAGTTTTCCTCTGTGTGGACCTGAAATGGAGTGACTGGGACATGGATGTTTCTGGTCTTGGTGAGTTTTTAGGAGAATGGTGTGATTTTTCTGAAGAGGGAGCCACATGGTTCAGGGAAGATCTGACTGGTGTGTGACTCTGTGCATGGTTTGTTTCCCTCTCCAAGGTATCTTTGTTTCTGTTTAGTATTCTGCCTGCTGTGCTGAGACCTGGGTCTTGTTTAATCAGTTTGGTTCTGATTGCTTCCTTGTATCCATGGGTCTCATCTTGAATTCAGTGTTTTGCATTACAAATCGGCTCTCCAGAGATGGACAGGATATATAGCTCCATCTGCCACAGCCAGTTTTAGCCCTTTTTCATGGGGCCCTGTTAACAGGTGACATGCACGGTCCAACGAGATTCCAGCTAATTGTTGATGTGTAATTAGGAAGATGAGTGCTGAGTGGACCCTCTTCTGCAAAATGGAGGAACTGCTGCAGAGATGGGGTGTACTGGCAGGACCTCCTGGTGCAGCCCCCATGCTCACTCCATCCCGGAGCCAGCCTTGGAATTGAAGGGTGAGATGAGGCACAGGAGCTGGATTATTCTGTTCGCGTGCCAGCTTCTAAATGCCAGAGGAGACACAGGGAAGTAGATGTATCATTTGTTCTCTTTTGTTTTGTGACATTTGGATGACAGCGTTCTTGAAATGGTCATTTATGCAGTTACTGTTGTGAGATGGAGGTTAGTCTAAAATCAGTATGTGGAAGTGCTAAAAAATACAGTGTTTATGCACTATCTGTGGATAGATGACTGTTTTGATTTTGTAGCTCATTGTTCTGCTAGAGCAAAACCTCTTCTTGCTACAGGATTATAGGAGAGAAACTGTATATTTTTAGGCTTTTCTTAAGGTAGAAAAACTAGAATTTAAATGGTTTGCAGCCTTTTGTTCCAAAGTGGTGGTATAAATTGTTGCACTTAAAACTTAAGGTTTAGTGTAATTTTAAGATTAAAATTAGTCCAGAAAATGTTCGTGGAGTAATTTTGTTTTTATAGAAGCCTGGTAACTGGAGTAAGCATCTGTTTTTAAGATAGCAGTATTTGCTCTTTAGAGTTTTGTAGTGGATTTTGTTTGTTTATTTTTCTGGTTTTTAAAATCTGTTATCACTAAATAGTGTCAGGGAGGCAGAGTGTTACCACTTTATAGTTGGGGAGTGCAAGGTGCAGAGATGAAGGCACTTGAAAAGGCTGTGAGAGTCCTTGCACTTGAAAGCAGGGTTTGAGCTCTGGATCTGCCTGGCTTCTGCAAAAACAGCCACTCTGCTCCACTGTATCAGATGGAAAAGCAAAGCTCAGTAGGGGTGTTGGACACTTTCAAAAGAAGATTACAATGCATTCACCATAAAATATATGCATAGTGTCATTTTTATAGAAACATGTATATACAGATGTAAAAGACACACAAGTGATGTGTGAATACGTGTGCACATCTTGTTTAAAAGTCCTTCGGAAAGAAACTCTGAGCATATCTCTGTTGGAGTCAAGTAGAAGAAATGAGATCTGCTGGTTAAGTAAAATCTGGAGAGTCACAGCAGCTGAGGCTGCAATCTCAGTGCAGAGGAAGCCTAACAAGATCTCATGCACTGGCTCATCCCTGATTTTAGGGAACCTTTTCTGAGATCTTATAGCCCTGTGCTGCTTTCTCAGAGCATGAACAAAATCTGGTCATCCAGTCTGAGAAGGCCCCAGGGAAGGAGCTTGTGAATTATGTTTTGAATGCAGTGAATGGGTTTGTATCCTCTACTTTTAAGTATGTATAGTCTTTTGTATACTTGATGACTTGGACAGTTGAAACTAAAAGCTTCCCTTGAAACAATATATTGAGAGATGAAAGTTTTGAACAAGAGCTCTGGCAGGTAGTTCTGAAACACAAGTGTAGTTTAAAGCTGTTCTAAAACAGCTGTAACGACAGTACTATCATATATTGCTGTCAGAGAAAAACACAATTTCTTCCTCTGTGGGGAGAGGGAAATAACTTGTTAACAGCTACAAACTTACCTCCTGAGATTTACCTCCTCAGATGAAGTGTTACGGAAAAGTGTGAGGCTTTCTTATCAAGTAGATATTGTTAGCTGTATTTGTTACTTGCTTTGCTGCCAGGGTTAATGAGGTGACTGGAGGCCAAGTAAATGTAATGTATTCATAGGTAATGGCATTAAAAATGAAGCCTGAAAAGGCTGTCTGGCAGCCAGTCTGGGGTCCCCCTTTTCTCACCATTCCATGTGGAGATAAGCTGTGAAGAGGAGCATCTGTGAGAAGCGGGAGGTGAGGCAAAAATGTTTAAAGTTAAATAGTAGCTTACTATTTAATTTCCAAACGACACTAGGAGTGCTGGTGCCTGTTTGGTAGTTTATTGGGGAGTGTACTGTAAAGTTGTTTCAGCACAGGCAGCTGTGGTCTGTCGGAGTTGCACTTACCACTCACTTCCCACGGCTCATGGAAGCTGATGTCTAACTTGACCCAGTCTTTCTGCTGATCTTGAGTTGTGCATAACACTTCTCAGCAGAAATATAAACTTATCATAAAATTGGATATGAAGTCTTACATAACAGCCTGGTGCAAAACATAGGTGGGGCGAATTTTATTAATATTTATATCCATAAAAGTTAATTCTAGAGATTGTAAAGGGTGAGAGCACCACTGTAGTGGATTTATGGTGTTTCATGAAAAAGATGCCTTCATCTCCAGTTTTAGAAAGAATGATGTTAGAGTGCGGCTTTTAAATTATTACTTAGGCTGTTTTGCCATCCCCCTCGTTTATGGGGTGATGCTTTGTGTTTTATAATGTATATTTTTGTTTTGATTCATTCTAGTTTCACAGCTATGGCCTTATGTAATTGTTCTGAATAATGCAAATCTGTTTAGGTTACATCAGCAGGGCATTTAATGTCCACACAACTGCTAATCATTCTTCAATTTGTGCAATTAGAATAAAGCTTGGGTCATAAGTGGTAGAAATATGAGCAGGTCTGATGCTGCTATGCTCTTGTCTGCTCATGGTTTATGTGCTGCGGAGGTGATTCTAGTCTGCTCCTGAGCCAGGGTGTATTTACTTCAGCTTAATTAAGCACCAGCCCTCCCAGTGCTTCACCTCCTAGTGCAGTCAGTGATCTTGATTCATTGGTTGGTCTGGAAGAAGATAACAACCATGGCATAAAGGATGGGGTGTTTTTTCTTGCTGGTATGTGCTCATCACTGCTAAGTGCTTCCATTGATTACAGCAGCATGAACACAGCTGAAAACAACACGGTTGGTGGTTTCTAGGAATGCTTGTGCTACCTTTACCAAGCCCTTGCCTTGTTGCCTGAGGACTTTATTTTGAAACAGAAGAGGAAATGTCAGGCAAACATGTGCAAATGCGTGTTGTGATTGCCATTTGGAAGGGCTACCTGCTGATTCCCAGCTGTACATACTGAGCATCCCTAGCAGGCAGGCTCTGGTTGCTCTTGGGGTGTTCTGGAACCAGTCTGCAGAAACAGAGCAGGTACTGGCACAACTGGGAGAGCTGGGTGGGTGAATGGAGGTGTAGACTGTGCTGCAGTGGTTGTATGCGTGTCGTGTCATATTAGTCTGAACTTTTAAATGGCAGGTGAAAAGCTTCAGCTAATGCTCCTTTAATAATTAATTGATGTGAACAGGCACATCTTTGAGCCATTTTCATTTTATATGGTGTGATAGACTTTTGATTAATTGCCCTAGCTTGTAGAGTTGTAACAGATTAGTGTCTTACTTAAGGGAAGGAAAGGCTGTACTTTCCTTGTCATTGAGCAAGCGCTAATGGATCAGGTAGGCTGAAGTGCATGCACCCTTGCAGGCACACAGCTCCCCTGCCATGCCATGTGAAAAATGTCAGTCTCTATTGAGTGCATCTGTTTACTTTGGTATGTGTTTGGACTGGACACACCACCAGAGGCACTGCTGGAATAGAAATTAATTCTTGTAAAGGGGCAGTAAGCTAATTTAGGCCCCTTTTTTCTTAATCAACTTGGCTACCTCATGTTGTGCTTAATTGAGATTACAAATTGCATCCTCTCAACTGTCTTGGTATACACTTGAGCATTAGGAAATGTGTGAGAAAAGATAGCAAAGGGAGGGGAAATGCAGACATAGGCAGTGATGTATGGGACCTCTGGGGCTGGACCTACTGCTGTCAAATTGCCCATGTTGGCTTCCTCATTAGGCTGGTTGCTTCGATTACAGAAGGCCATGCTCTCAACAAGGTCTTAAATGCTGCTGCTGCAAGACCCCTTGGTGCTGCACCTGTTTAATCTAAATAAGAACGGTGTATTTTTATTGAATTTAGTATGAAAATGAATGATACAGTGGCCTCTAGGGCACTCTTGTAATACAGTTTTGTATATAAAAATGGCTTTTCTCTTCCCCATGATTTTGTGAATGGACAGAGTAAAGACAGTCCTTTTCAAACTAGTGTTGAACTAGGAGTGTTTGCAGTTTAATCTTGTGACTCCATCCATCTCCATCTCCCCTAGATACTGTTAGTCTGAGATAACTTGGCAGTGCTTGGCAACCTTTCATCTCCAGTACATGTTCAGCTTTCCCCAAGATGCAGCCATTGCTCTGAAAACACAGTAGGGTCAGAAAAAGGCTTGAAAGTGCTTATGAATGGTTCTTTGGTTGTTTTGTAGATGGTGTCCCCCACAGGCAGGGTAAGAGAGCCCAGGAGTGACAGAGGTGCTCTCAGCAGGGCATGTATCAAGCACCTGACAAGGATTTTCTGGTAGCACCATGCTGGAGCTGGTCTGGTTCTGGCCATTGTTTCTCACTGTTCTTCAGCTGTGTGAGCTGAGATGAAAGGGTTTGTTATCTGATGCTTTCTCCAGAAGTTAATAAACGTAAAGGACATTTTGCATTCTCTCTGCCCCCTAGATTCAATTGCTGAGTGTGGAATGGCTCAGAAGACTTTCTGTAGTTCAGGATTCAATGCCACTTGAATAAACTCAGGGTTTAATAAACAAAAGATGGATGAGATGGTTCACTGTTTTTCCCTGCACATTTGCCTAAGGCTTTCAGCTGTCCAGAAAGATGACAAACTACATCAAACAGAGCCAGTTATTGGTAGCGGGGTGGTTTTTTTAATATTTCATTTCAAGAAAGTTGCTGCTAAGGTGTTTTCTATAGCTTCTGATACACTCTATTGGCAAAAAAAAAAAAAAATCCTGTTTGAAAAGCAGTTTAAAAAGTCAGTGATAATAATGAATTGACAGAACGTCTCTTGATAGAAATCTTTCTGTATCAATGCTAATTAGAAATGTTTTAAAGGTAACATTTAGTAATATTTTAGGACTGTCACCTGTAGTAGAATTTTCACCTTTTCATTGCCCCTGTGAGCCTGGGTTATTAATCAGGGAAATTGCACATGAGACATGAGGAATGTCTGAGATAATTTACCAGATTCTGCAAGTCCTTTCTTGTGGACAAAAATACCAAAAACTTGGACTTCTTTAACTTGTAGAGGAGTCAAATTACAATAGTTGTAAATGGTGTGTGCTTTAACTCCCACCTTGCTAACAGCTCGGAGGTTGATGACTGCTCTGAAAGCTTGGGAGGATATGAGTATGTGCTGTTACAAACTTGGAGGGGTTAAGAGGGCTTGTAGTTAATCCAAAATATAAAAATGCTACAGCAGCAGAATTGCTTCAAGCTCTTTTAAAAGTCCTTTCAAGTTAAGATGACATTGCTTTTGGTTTAATATAATGAATTCAGTAAAGCAAGAAGGCACTAGCTGTTCTGCTTATTCTCACTCTCTGGTGAGGAAAAGGGGGCTTATAGGATTCTCGTTCAGCTAAATAAAGTTTGACTTGCATGTAGTGTGATAAATTCAAGTGGCATGCCTTCAAAGATAAAGAGCCAAGAGTCTGCAGCTTTTGTGCCTCCAGTAATTTGCAAGCAACTCTTTTGAACAGTTGATGGAAAAGGTTTTGGGGATGGTGGTCTTTCCCAGGCTAGTTGGTCTATTGGAAAAAATAATCAGCTTTGCCTGGTTCATACAAAGGACTGTTGGTAGTTATTTAGCCTTGGTCTTAGCGATGGCTGCTGCCTCTGAGTCTGCTGTGCCTGTAGTTTCACTTGATCTTCCTGGTGCATCCTCCCTTCAGGCAGTGGTTTGATCAGCTTTCCCTTTCCTGTTTGAACAACTAAAAAATGAAGTCCTGCTGGCTCCACTTGTAGTGCTGGTGCTGCTGGGCAGCGAAGCCTCTGGAGGAGGCTGCGGGATGGGCGCTTGCAAATTGTGTGATGGAGTTTGCCAGGCCCTTGAAAGGGTGCCCTCCTCCCAGCCATGGTACAGAGTCAGGATTGATTTTGTAGCTGAACACCAGACAGGACTTGGGGCACAGTCCTGCTATGGATCCCTTCCTGGAGAAGGTTGTAAGGACAGGCATGTGGCAGTGGTTAAATGTCTGCGGTGGTGACTTTTAAGTGATAGACACCATAGTATATCATAGTATACTTATATAGTATAAGTGATAGACACCATAGTATATCATAGTATACTTATATAGTATAAGTGATAGACACCATGGATATACTATTTTATTATGCAATCAAAGGATAGGGTTCTCCGTGTTTGCCGGGAAAGAAAGGTACTGAGGGATGCTTGTATGTGTAAAGCCCTGACTGTTTATTTCAGCCCTTGGGAGTGCTCCCCTTGCCTTTGCTCAGAAAGGGTCTTATTTACCAGGGGTGGTCACTTGGTTCAGCTAGCCCTGAGTCTTAATTAGTTTTTAATGAACACTGCAGAGGGAGAGACATACTTTTATTTTGTATTTTTAATAATCCTATCAGACAAGAGATCAGCCTGGCTTCCTTAAGAGATGCCAGGTCTCGGGCACACTCATTTGGACAAATGCAGGTTCACTTGACTGTCTGAAGACTGTCAGTCTTGATGGAAGAGCAAGCCCAGAATACTTTCTCACAGAGATCTACACCACCATGACCCATCTGGTGTGAAGCTTTAGTGCTTCTGTGGCTAGGACAGAAGCACACCAGAGCGGTGGGGAATCTGCAGCACTTTAAGCCAGCTTCTACTGCTGGTGTCCTCAGTGTGGCCCAGAAGGCTAATCCGTCAGGAATTATGTTGTCTGTGAGCTTGGAGAACAGAATAATCTTTATTCTGAAAAGCACTGCTTCATGACAGATAACTATTCAAATTCCTTCATGTATTCTTTTAAAAAGGGTTGTACACAAATTATTTCTCATAAACCACCTGCATATATAAAGCACATTTTCTGTTGCCAGCATCTCCTAGAGTTGGATTGCTGATCTAGCCCTGACAGTGCCTGGGGTACTTTGTTCTTTTGCTTAAAAAGCTGATCATTGATACGTTTCCAAATGTTTACATGTTGTCAATGTTAGTTAAGAATATCTAATGCATTTCTCCTACAGAGAGGATACCAGCTGCATCAGGCAAGTTCCTGTTCTGTTGCCTCCTCCCCTAGAGTCAGGAGTGACCCCTCTTCTTCGTGAAAGATGTTTGCGATTTACTTTCTTTAGAAGACACAGTAAAAGTGGTAAAGGAAAAACCAAAAGACAGATGCATGAATCTGTCTCAAAGCCCTTTTCAGAAACCTTGTCTACCCTCTGAAAAGAGAAAATTACCTTGTACACTGCATATAATTTAGGCTGAGGTTTTTTCCTCACATTTCAACTCTCAAAGAACGTTTCTTTTTAAAGGGATAAAATACGAAAATAAAATTTAAACCCAACCCGTCAGTAAAGGGTAATGCATTCTGAAATAAAGCTTCTGGGCTTTGAACCTTTGCTGGTTAACCCCTAAAACTTCTAGTGGGGTACTTCTTTGCTATAACTATTTCTGAAACACTTAGTGGATGCTTACCAGGTAGAAAGACTTGACTTACTAGCCATGGAGTAAAGAAACAAGATCCTTCCAAGGAGTTTCTGAGAGAGCATCTAGGTCAGTGGGAAATGTCCTAGAATTTATAACAGGAAATCTGTGGCTCTGTCTACGGTATCTACCTTTCTCCTGCTTGGAAATGTTGGATGATTCTGAAAGATTAGCTAATTGTTTCAAGCAATAGGTGGGCTGCCTTTATTACAGGGAGTGTTATGGCTTCTGTGTGAAGGAGAGACTTCTTTGTTGCTCTGTCCTCAGCCCATCTCATTTTGGGGTCTTTGCTACCTGAGATGGGTGAGAGCACTTGATTCTGCCAGACCTGCCCCTACCTTCCCCATGAGTGACACAGTGTTGGTGTGTGTCACTTCACGTGAACGTAACACTGGCATTGTGGGTGGTATGTGAGGAGCAGAGCTGTCCATTTCCTGACAAGGATCCAGCGATACAGCAAGTCCTGATCTTGATGTGTGATATTCCCTACACTTTCTAAAATGTAATGCTTTGATGCAGAATTTGGGGAATGAGTACATTCCAAGCATAGACTGGCCTCCCTTCTGCAGCGTGCGTACTAGCAGCTCCTTCTGCAGGACTGTCCTGACCTTGTTTATTTTGGACTTAGGCACCGTAAAATAGCTTGTTAATTGCTGCTCATTTAGAATTATAATTAGGTGTTACCAGATGAGTTCTGTAATACACAATTAAAATGTTATAAAATTTTTTGTGGCTCTTAATACTTCATTTATTGGTTAAAATTTAATTCAGAGTACGCTGATTGCAAGCTCTCTGTGTATGTGCATAATTACTAAAACCCACAAGGGTAAAACCAAAGCAGGTTTGAGTGATGCAGAATCCATGCACTGCCTGGATGTCAAGCAGCCAGGGCTATGAGCTCTGGCATCGGATGACTTTGTCCTGCTTTTCTGTAGTCAGATTAAACACAGGACTGGCATGAATGTGGTGTTGTGTGCTCTTGCTGGTTGGGTAAAACCACCCCTCTGCTCACGCCTGGCTCAGGTCCACTTTAATGGGCTGGGCACACATCTAGAAGTGATGGACACAGAGCTGTAGACTTGGGGCACACAAGCTTTCAGAGGGAATTTGATGCATTAGTCTGCAGGTAAGAAAAAGCTTTGACATCTGGTGGCATTGCATATCCAAAAGTAAGTGCTTAAAACTTGGAGCATGTTCCCCACATGTCGCTAAGAGCTTCAGAGCCATTGTTTCTTGGCAGCTGAGGAGTTACTGTGCTGCTGTTAATTTAATATGTTTGGTTTTGATGAGCAAGGTGCTGCATTTTGTGCTGTCAGGCCCACACCCGCATCAGCCATGTGGAGGAAGAAGGGGATGTTCCTTTTCTTGGAGCCGTACTTAACCTGGTTCACCTTAAGCTTTCCTTGGTTTTTCGTGAAGCTAGGTAATATCTTTCCCCTTTAAGATCTGTTCTGTTTTTCTGCTGGAAGTTTTTTTCCCTTCAGGATTTTACATTCTGGCAACTAACAAATTAAAATAGCTTTCCTCCTAAGTACGCTAAAACGTACATTGAATCTGATTTCAGCGGCGCCAAGTATGTGTTTCAGCACACTAATGCACGAATGGATTGAAAAAACAGCTAGCAGTAATTTTCTTTCCTTAGGTTTTACTGAATAGTATCCCAAGAAGCTGCACATAATGTGTTAACCTCTTTATGTGTTACTCAAGGTCATGTAAAGGTGAAGGCCTGGAAAGAGAGAATAATTTCAATAGTAAAGCTCAAAGTTGCTGCAGATGGCATATGGGATGTCTTATTTTTCAAAGGTCTTTCCATCTGCTATTGGCAGAAGTCTCCATTAGAAAAGGGCAGTTTTGTGTGAGGTACATAATTTATTTACTTTTCAGGTTGATCTTTCAGAATTCAGGTTTATCTTGACTCAGACTGTTAGCATGGGACCATTCTCCTGGTAAAGAGAATGCACAGAAGTTGTAAGATTTGAGTTACATAGGAAATGCTCTCAAGGTTTGAGGAAGAGGAGCTTTTTAGGACTGAATTATAAAAATCAAAAGCAAGCTACTGTCTTGTGGAAGCAGACATGTTGTGGGTAAATTTTTTTGTTTGCATTTTTTTCCTTTGAATACTTAAGGTTGAATTGCAAACCTTAATTTTTTTAGAGCCATAGGATAGAATGGAGGACCACCAAGAGGTGAATAATGTCCCATGTCTCTATCTGTACCATGTGTGTGCTGTGGTGAGTGTGAGAACTGATCTCTCCTGCTGCCTCTCTAGTGCAGAAATAACAAAGCCATTGAAAGTAGCTACATAACTGCCATGCGCTGAATACCCTTGGTTAGCAAAGCATGCCTTTTCTAGTAGTCAGAAAACTGCTGTATATAAAAAGCCAAGTCACACATAATCTGTGATAAATTTAGCATGGATTTTATGGTGGATGAGGAGGGTCCGTGGGAGGTTCAGGTTCACGCAAGATGCAAGGAGCAGCAAGTGCTGTGTAGGGGTGGTGATGTACCCAACTTACCTGAGAGATAGTAGTGTTTGCCTTGGCTTTATGGTTTGGATTTCTTTCTGAGGTTCGCAGAGGCAATTATTACGGGTTCATTAACATGTGCAGAATATTGTTAGCATTCCCACCTTTTCTCATCTGTGTAATCCGAAGCAGATGAGGGTTGTGCATCCTTGATAAGGTGTCAGGCAGCACGGATCCACAGCCATGTGGAGCCTTCCTGTCCGCTGCCTGTAAGTGCTCAGCACTTGCGTGTGGTCCCCACATATGAATTTACTTGCAGAATGTGAGTGTGGAAGCAGATTTTGGCCTGTTTGAAGAGTCCTGGCATTTGTTTTGTGGCATGAAAGATGGAAGATGGCTGGTCTGTCCAGAAAGTGTTGGATTTGCTGCAGCCTTGATGCAGCTGTTATCTCAGTCCCTCTGGACAGGAAGTAACTAGGAAACTACTGCTTTGATTTGACAAACAAAGAAGCCTTGTAAAATGTATTAATTGATTTTCTTCCATCAAACAGTTTTGAACGCACAGCCTCAGATCTGAGTGAGAAAAAATCTGATGTGTGTATGTTTTGTGTGTCTTACTGTACAGAATGTGATATAAAAAAACCTGAGTTTAATTTTTAGCCTGAGGTGCTACTGAAGGAGAGAAGTAGTTTGGAATAAAATCTTAGGAATAGAAATTCTTGTAGTAAGAGTTAAGATTGACTTGCTGCCATTAAATCAGGAATTTGACAATTTGCAGACCTTTAGTGTCTTCATCTTCAATAAGCATTATATTACACCTTGGGCTTTTTTAATTTACATCTCTTTAATATGACTTTGGTGCTGTGTCATATATGCCACCTCAGAGGCTGTTTTCTTTCAGCACAGCAAAGCTAGGGGGCCTTACTAGAAGGAAAAAAATAAAAAGGAATAATCATAAATTTAGCATCTTATTACAATAAGCTTGATTGCATCTAGGTTTCTTTAGAGGTTACAGAAACAGTTTTCATTTTTCATACAGAAGGCAATTGCATGAAACTTGTGCTTTCATAGTTCTTGCTTATTAGTTGCGGAGGGAATTTCTGGGTGCTGTCTTCCAAATGCCAAAATGCCTCCAGAGCCAGCGAACTGCAGGATGCTGGGGGCGTTCTGCATGGAGAGAATTCAGTTTAATAAATGTAATAAGTCCGTTTACCCTACTGGGCTCTGTTAACTACCTGCATATAAACTGAGCATACATAATCTTTGGGCAAAGGTTATGGAAGCAGTTTGCAGGAAAGGCTAGCTCCAGAGCACACCGAAACAGCAGCTATTCTTATTTTAGCCCTCAGTAACACACACAATAATGGGGTTCAAGCAGTATCCGTGGTTGAGACAGTAATAACAACTATGATATAATTAACTTCAAAGCCCTTTGGGAGAGAATAATTCCAAAATCTAGCATTGAAAATGTTCATAGTTTCACAAGATGAGAATTATAGGAAATTTAATTGGATACATAAACCCTCCAGTAGGGCATAAGTTGTCTGCTAAATGATGGCATTAGGAAGAAGCCATCCTTGTGGCAGGCTGCTGCTGCCTTCTCCTGCACAGGTTGGTGCTGGCTGATGAGGTGGCTGGGACAGGTGGGAATCCTGTCTGGTGGAGCCCTGCTGCTCCTCAGCTGGTGGTGCCCATGTCTAGAAAGGATGGCAGCCAAGATGTATTTGAGAACTTGGCACTTTGTGTGTGCTTGGTGGACCTGTGGGAAAGGATTATTGTCTCTGTGAGTAGGATCAAAGCAGTAAGTCCTCTTTTACTCAATTGCCACGCGTGACAGAGGCTGTGAGACAGTGGGTGGTGGGTTTGTCATCAGTGTGTGTTCTTTCCAGAACCTGGCTTAAAATAGCTGCAAGCACAAGGAGTTGCTCAGGATTATTTAATCACTCCTGGCTGCAGCATCAGCAAGGTTGAAGGTGTTTGTGGACTCCTCACATATGTCTTCATGAGTGGCCATGACTGTGGTGAATATAGAGCATAAATACATCCTTGAGCACAGAGGGGTGAAGAAGATGAAAATGTTGAGAATGATGGTAAACTTTAGAAAGGCTAATTTACAAGAAAGTGAACAAGTTAGTCAAAGCGTCCCAATATTATAATGGGAAAAAGTAAGAGTAGAAAAGAAAAAAGGAGGTGCAAGGGGGGAGTGAATCAGTTCCTTGATGTGGTTTGAAATCTATAGGGGAACATAAGAAAGCAAACTGGGAAAAGCAGTTAAATTAGCAAGCAGTTAGCTGGGAGTAATTCGCTCTAGGTAGGTGGCAGGCTTGAGAAGCTGTTTGAGATGAAAATTTGGAAACCCAACTCCCATTTATCAGTAGTAGAGTATATAAAGTAAAATGAGTATAAAAGGAAAATTGAAAGATCCAAGGTGGGCTTTGAAGAACTGCTGACTAGACATAGAAGATAAATTATTCAGGCAAATCAGTGTCATTGTCTTGTGTGAAAATTTGTCTTGTTGGATGATGGAAGGTTAAGGAAGGCAGTTAAGGAAGAGGAGTGTGCTGCCAAAGAGGAAAATTATTACTTTGCATCAGTTTTTAACCACTGAAAATATTGTAGAAGACCTGCTACTAGTATTGTGCCCAGTATTTCTAAATATAAAAGGTAAGCAAATTCCAGAAATTGAGGTCTTGGCAAAAGCAGATTTACAGTAAGCTGTTAATCTGAAAGGCATTAAGTGAGCAGACCCCAGTAGTATGCTATGTTACATAAAACATAACTGAACTTTCAGCAAACGTAAGGTATTTTTTATTAAAAAGAACAACTCCCCCCCCCCCGCCAAAAAAAAAAAAAAAAAAAAGAAGTTCTTTATGTATCTTGTACTCCGGTTGAAGCAGAAATTACTGCAAAAATAACACAATACCTGAAGATCATGTTTTCACAGAATCCAACTTTGGATTCTGCAAATGAAAATTTCTAGAAGTTGCTCAAAATCTCCAAGCCAGAGAAAGGACTTGTTCAGGTTTTGGGAGGTCTCAAAAATTTTGACACTGAGGCTTCTAAGGAGGCTGAGTAGACATGTGGATAGAGTAAAAGTGTTCTTACAAAGAGGAAAGTGATTTAATTTTGAATTAGAATTGATTTAGGATTTTGTTTGGCTTCAAGCCATTAGACATCATGCAAATCCTTGAAGGGATGGAAAGACAAATTATCTCTCATCTGGTCAATCATTTGTATTCTTGCCATTTTGGTTAAAATTAGTTCTGGTGCTCAGTGGAACTAAAGTCTGCTCTGCCTTGCATGTTCTGTCGGTCTGAGAGATGCAGAACCAATGTGTTTGGCACTGCTGGTTCCAGATGCGGGAATAACAGGACCACAGCTGTACAGTCAATGGCACTCAGCTGTGGTGTGTTGTAAGCAGCAAGCCCAGAAGGACCATGTTTCTCAGCTCTCCCTCTCTTTAGTTTAAAACCACCTGTCTACACCCTGACTGTGCAGAATTTAGTGCCCTGGAATTGGGTGTAGAGGAGAGGACTTAGTACCTAGTGATTTTAGTCCTTTCACTGTTTTCTATTCTGCTGAATTCAGTCAAACCTGTTACAGCATTGTCAGTTTTATTAGGAATATATTGTCACGTGTACAGTAATTTGTAGAAAAAGCACAGAAATTCTTGCTTTTTGGAAATGTCTAACTCATGAGCATGTTTCTTCGCGTTAGTGGAATTTGCTGATAGTTAAGGAATAGGTGAATTTAGTTTTATTTCTTGTGGGACTTTCTACTGCCCTGGATCTGTAATTCATGCATCTGGATGCAGTGCTGGGCCTATTCTGTAAATGTTAGAGACTTCTGTTGAAAGGCTGATATGCAATAGTTTACTTCTTTTAAGGAGACTTTACAGCAGGCATTGGGAGCCTTTACACTTGGGTAGGGTGATCTACAGCAATCTGTGCTTAGTGCTCACTGTGAGTGATAGCTGGGCTTGTGAGGCTCAAGGCTGATCTATATTTTAAGTGGATGTTTTAACTTATCTCCATAGTTATTTAATGGGGCCCTTCATAATCCTTGTTCCAGTGGAAAAATTCCCTTTCTTATCTAGTATTGTCTGCAGGCAATGACACCTTCAGAAATTAATGTCTTCAGAACCAAATGCAGCCAATAAAGCTGACAGGAATATTCAAGTTGTGCTTGTATTCTGCTTAAAAGTGGCTCTGCTTCTCTCCTTTGGTCAAGTTGGGATTGCATGTTCAGGATCACAGTGACCTGTAACTGGGCCAGCTTGTGCTTAAATACTTCTGACTTTTTTTTGTGCTTTATCAAAATAAGGAGAAACATTTTAAAGTACTTCTGAGTTGTTCTTGCCGTTACATATATTGCTCCATACCAAAGCAGCCTGTATTAGTTTGTTGTTTATGGTTTTTTTCCCCAGATTATGGGATATTTTCTGGGGAGGGATGTTTCTCTCTCTTTTTTTTTTTTTTTTAAACTGTTTACTGAGAACATTCTGCATACACTTATGTTTGCTTTGTCTTATTCTCACAGTTACATGTCCATGGCTAATTATACTCCTCCACTCCTTTCTTGGTGTTTTGTATCCTTCTTGTACTTACAGATAGCTATCAAATTCTCAGCCAGTCTGTCTACTGCTTATGATTAGACAGAGATTTTTATCCTTTCTGGTTCTTGAATTGCTTTGTTCATTTCTTCTCTCCACATGGTTTGAGAGCCTTGTAACTGAGAGCACCAGACTGATGCTCTGGGCCTTCTCATGCCTGGGTCCCAGAGGTGGTACCTTTGCTCATGTGGCAGTTTCTTTAGCTTTTGGCCTTTTTATTGTATTGCAAGCTCAAAGGAAGTTCCTCCCTAAATCTATTCTAGTGTTGTAATCATTGCTATCTTCATATATCTCCCCACTGAATCTCTCTAATACATTCCCTGCATGTGGGAGTTTGGAGTGAAATGAGACTCATTTTGTCTTTTTTGGCCATATTGCTGTACTCCCCAAGTCTCTTTATATTATATTTCTTGCAGAAAAGCACAAAGAAATCTATGCTAAAGGAATACTAATGTAGTGAAGTGAAACATTGAAAAATCATTAGCTTGTGTGTAACTGCTTCCACAACTTTTAATGTGTGCAATATGATGGTCTTGAGTTATGTGGTGTGTCATGGTTTTCCTGTTCCTCCTTCTGAGCACAGATGAGGCATTATGTACAGAGTGAAGCAGCTGAGCTGTAGCCAGTTATTGTTCTCACTTTTAACAGAATAAAGAGCTGCCTTATTGCTCTGCATGATGCATGATCGCCGTCGCTGATGTGACACCCAGAGTTGATCAGGTGGTGTTGTGTTGATTGGGTCCCTCTGGAGCGCTGATTCCCCTTCAGATACTTGTGTAAAATATAGAGGGTAGAGGTCCAGAAGGAAAATTTGATGGTGTTGCACATGTAGTAGCACTGGGAGAAGCTGATGTAATTTCAGCCCTGTCTTTATACCATGGTCTGGGTGTGCCCAGTTGGTATTTTCTGACCTGCATACATGGGCTCACCTTGAGAAGGAAGTTTCCACCTTGAAAAACAAACACAATTGTTTCAGGTTCCTTTTTGAAAAGACACTGTATCATCTCCAGGTCAGCTAAGGACATTGCTTATGGACTGGGCTCACCTTCCCACCCTGAAAGTTTCTCCAGAGTCTCTTAACGATGTTTCACAACAAAGGCAGTGTCAGTACTCAAACACACAACGAAACCTGGCAGTTCCGTGGCTGTACGGGGGTTCCTGGAGGGAGCTTTTTTGTGCTGACTTCTTAGATTCTTTGGGTTGCAAAGTAGCTTAACCTAAAAAGTGATTTTAGTGCAGTGTTTTTGTCCCTGATTTGGAATGGGCAGGCTTGCTTTGGGGATGCTGTTCTTCACTGTGCCAATCTTGGCTGGTGACCCACTTGTTTCAGTTCAGTTTATCTTACAGAAGAGTTCGTAGAGGACATAAGCTATTCAGTGCTGGTTTGAAATTCCTCTTGACTCTTTAAAGTTGACTGCTTTTTCTAATCTCATTGCAGTCTCCTGTGAGACGTACTCATTGCCAGAATTTCTTAGTACCATATGAGCTGTTGGTATTCTTGGCTCTGTTTTAAATGAGTCCAACCTTTTCTGCTGTCTGAAAGAATCAAACTGTGTAGATTTCAAAAAATGTCCTCAAGACCGTCTCTTTTCCATCCACCTGCCCCACAGCAAAAAACCTGATATATTTAAATGAAGATTGCTAGTTTTTTATTGTGCTTTCCTGCTTTCTAGTTTTCTGCCAAACTAGCTCTCGGTAGCTCTAACACTGAGTTTGGAGCAGAGGCAGGAGTTTAGCTTGTTAAACTCAAAGCTGTTTTTACAAAGCCATCTGGAGTGCTTAGCCTCAGCCTAATTTTGGGTTATGTAGTCTAGAGTTTATAATATTGCCAGGACCAGATGCAGAAGAAGAAATGAGAATGTACGTGTGTTTTTGAAAAACCTTCTTGTACAGCTTCTGGGCTCCCAAACGTAATATTAGTTGTGAGATGCTGGCCAAAGCAATGAGATTAAAGGAGGCCTTCGAATGAAGGGACTGAGATCATCTGGTGTACAGGAGATCAGTCCAGAAACAAGAGAGGCATGCCTGAAGAGGCATGAGTTTGCTGGGGACAAGGCACATTAAGAATTGTAGGAGCATTATTTGGTCCATTGCTGTTGTACTTGATTTTGCCAAAAGCAATACTGACTTTGTTTAGCTTATTGCCAAAAATTTACCAGTATTATCTGGTTTTTAGCTGCTTTCCATCCTAGGCTACCTTCTGCCCCAGGAAAGGAAGCCTTTAGCAATGGTTTGGGATTGCTGTTTTACACTGTGAGAGTAACACTGGCCCTTCTAAGGGTTAACTGAACTTCAGCTGACACCCTTGCTTCGAGTATTGGGTTGTCTCGTTGGGAAAGCTGAACCACTGGGAGAAGCTTTTTAATATTTTCACTTTCAAAAGAGAATGACAGCTACTGAGATTTATGAAATTTTAAAACATTCCAATTTAAAGCTCTTTAATTATTGAATGCAGACAACTTTTCCATAAGCAGAGCAACCATGGAAAGAGGAAGTGGCAAATTTTGATCCCATTAAAGGCCAAAGGTGGTCTATTAACTTTGGAGGGACAGACAGCAGTCTGCCATAAGAAAATCTGGCTTTTCTACCAGATGGTAAATTATTTAGAGCACTAAACAGTTGAAAAAGATCAAGTCTATGAAGCATCTGGTAGGGTATCTGACAATTCATCAGTTCTGCATAGTGCATGCTGTATGTATCTCATGGGCTAGAGAGGAAAGTTACAAATCTGTTGAAACTGGAGAGAAGCTTGATCACATTTACTGAAAGAAGAGAGAAATCAAGAGACAGACCTATTCTTTAACTGAGGTTTTTGTGTTCCTGAGAGTTACTTCTGAATGAGGGCTGTGGAGGTGCTATTGACAAGACTCTGAGCAATCTGTGCTCAAGATACACCGTTAGATGAGACACTTTTGTTGCTAATGGAAGTGAATGAAAGAGGAAAAGCTCTCTGAAAGCTGCTCACCCCCACTGTGGTCTGACAAATACCTAAGATGTTTCAGCATCACCTGTAAACCTCATTCTCTGCCCTAATCTTACAGAGCTTGACACACATGATTAGTTTTGACACAGTAATTTCAACCCTTGGTGTCTCCCACCCCATCCCCATGAAAAGTAGCCTCTTAGGATTCTGGCTGCTGTTGAGCCGGATGTAAAGCTGCTTAAAGTGCTTCAGTGGGTTCCCTTCTTCAGGCAGCACAAGTTACCCCTGTACATGCAGAATTTAGAAGCATAAGCATCACTCTTGATCCAGGCATTTCTTCCCATTCCTGTGTGGGCCGTATCTGGGGAGCTGGCTGACACTGGGCCAACTGCTTGGGGACTGAACTGTGCTATGGTTGGAACAGAGCTTATGCAGCTGTAAAGATACAACTACCTCTATCTGTCTTGGCTATGTAAGACTTGTAAGTGGTGCTTTTAGTAATCCTTTGGTGAGAGTTGAGTGAGGATGGGGAAGTTGGGGGGCAGCAAAGATAACTGAGTGTGTGGCTGGTACAAAGAGCCTCTTCTGCAGTATTCAAAATTTTGCTGCTGAACTTAGTTAGATTTATGCCTTCTCATTGAGACAATAAAAACAGGATGAGATGATCAGTATTCTCTCTGCATCTAGGTTAGAGCTAGGTTATTTTGTAAAGCATTTTCAGATGTCTTGGCTGGAGAAGATGTTGCATAAATAAAGATTTCTCTGTGTTGTGCGGTATTATAACATGGGAAAAGATTTACTGTGCAAATACAGTAACAGAATGGAGAAGAATCATGATCTCCTGTTTGTTAGTACTATGCACTGTAAATATTTGCCAAGGTAGAGTCTCTTGAGATTTCTCGTGGATTTCCCTAGGCACGATCATCGCTGGCATTCTTTGAGCAACGTGCTTTTGTCAGAAGTAGACGTGTTTGTAACTTGTGATACTTCCATCAAAAGCTCAGCGGTTTCCAAAAAACAGTACGCTTCCAAACCTAGCAAAATTCAGAAATACCTTTGTTAGAGCAGTCCTGAAGATGTTTTTGAAATGTCTGCCAACACGAGTAAGAGTGGCATGTTGGGCCACAAACAGTGTGCACAGTTGCAGCTGCTTTGCTTCAAGGATACTCGCAGGGTCCACTCAGGCTGGCATCTGCCAGCATGAGATTTTTTTCCCTAATAATGCTGTGTTGGTAAGTTTGGTAACTTCTGCAGCTCAGTGGAGAATCAGTCTACTTTTAAATAACGCTTGGGCTTGCATTGAGATGCCTGGCACTGAAGGTGTGAGCCCCTGTCACTGCTGAGTGTGGTTGCTGAGGGCATGGTGCTTGCAAGCTCCTTTAAAGTCTGTTCTAATAGGTAGACCTTAGACTTTGAGATGGAAGTACAGTGAGTATATTCTCATTAAAAGATAAAGAAGGCAGATACACAGAAATTGTATTCTTTTTAAATGCTTGCCTTTTTTTGGTTGGTTTTCAATAAATTTTCTATATTTCAGTATTCAAGCAGATGCCCAAGTTAAGACAATTTGCAAGATGATTTGCTTTGTTTTGGAGAGGGAATACCCAATCATGAATCCTTTCAGGTAGTCATTGCCTCCATTTTGAGGAGTTTGAAGCTGAGGTGTTTGCTTTGGGTTAAGCTTCTCTTTATAGACACTTTCCTTAATAAACATTCTGCTGTGACTCTCATCCTGTGAGCTGACAGCTGATCCAATTCAGCTTCTGTTTCTTCTGCTGGAACCCGCTGAGACTTGCCTGGTGTACCCCAGCCCAGCTGGATGGTCCAAGCTCTGCTTCACATGCAATTTGATTGCAAACCCTCCCTACACATGCAGTCAACCACATCTGTCTAGGGCACATGGAAGGGGAGTTACAAAAGCTTAAGACTGTTTCTTGAATGTAATGTGCAGCTTCAGAACTATTTGTGTGAACAACAGCAACTAAAGGATGCATTAATAGGCCATAAACCAGACTCAACATGAAGGTAAACTTGGAGACAGATGCATTTATGCCTGCTGACCCTTGAAATCAGTTTATTGGATTTGGAGGCGTGTGTGGTGCTCTACTGCTCATGCAGGGAAGATAGGTACATTTCTTTTTAAAAGTATCTATAATGATGACTTTGCAATGCAGGTTGGTATACTAGCAGTTAATCTGTGTGTCATAATAATTTTCCTTTTCTTCTTCTTTTGGTTTGCAGGAGTAAGTCTGTGTCTGTAACACTGGATGTACTGACCACTTGCCTCAGACTGAAGAGGACTTGCTCTATTTTGGAATATGGTGCCTAACTTCTGTATCCCAGTATTCACTGTGCCAGCAGCCATCCTCTGCTGCTTGATGCTGCCTTTAGCAGGAGCAGACAGTAAGTAACATTTGATTTTGGAGAGCTTTAATGCCTTGCAAAATTTCTTTCCAGAAATATTAAACTCTGTTTGTACTGGAAACTGAGGGTTAAGAGACAACTTCCCCCCCAGTCTTCTATTTCCCAGTGTGCGCATTGCAGATAAACAGGGTGTGTGTGAAGGGGCACAAGTAGAACTAAAAAGACTGACAAAATTTATTCAAGTGCAGAAAGAATTTCTGTAGAAGCTGCAAGATCAAAACCTGACAGTTTGATTTCTAACATGCACAGATGAGTAAAGAAAATTGGGGGCGGAGGAAGAAAGAAGTATTGGGGTCACAGTAATCCCTGTTACTTTTCCTTGTTCTTTTGCCAGCTCTCGTAATTTGTGTAGCACTGAGACATCTCTCCTGAGTCAGCAGGCATTTGCCGTTGGAGAAAGCTGTTGGGGAAGAGGGTGTGAGTTCTGGTGTAGCTCTCCTACACCTGTATTTTGGCAGAATTGGAGTACAGTGTTTCCTTGTGGTCATACTTTTGGCTGTTGTGTCCTTGCTGTTGTCCTGGTAGTCCCATAGGGTTGTTGTGACTGGCTTTAATTAGCCCCATCCAGCCAAGGGGAAATATGTGCACAAAATGCTACTGTGGACAGACAAGAGGACAAAAACATGGTTAATGATAGCCTACTAAAACCACCATATAGTAGTTTTATGGAGTGGGTTATACAGGAAGCAGGAAACCTTTGCATAATCTTGGGTTATGTATTTGTTAAGCAATCCCCAAGTATTTATCCAGACCCCCCCCCTTTTTTTTTTTTTAACCTGTACCCTGATTTTCAGTGTCCAAATGTCTGCGCATTCATCACAGACTCTGGCAGCTGTGAATACTTCTTGCCTCTGAAAGTACCCAGGGCTCTTGGGATGCTTGAATTGGAGATGACGTGACCATGATGCACCTCCTGAGCTGCCAGCAGTCCTCTCTTTCTCACTGCAGCTTTAGTCGCCAGGCTTATAATTAGATATAATTTTGTGAAAGTTGAATGAGATCTTGATTCATGTTGGTAGGAGCCTGGCTGGATGTAGGAACACACTGGGGGTTCCTAAATGTCCTTGGCTGAGAGGAAGACCTAAATTTAGGGAAACTGGAGAGAAGAGTGAAGAAGGGATGAGAAGAAACATGCAAATTCAGTTCTTTTGTTGTCATTAGGGATGACTTGTACAGGCAGCAGATTAATATGGGTCTGTATGATTCTGAGCTGCCCAGTTACACTGCAGGCAACAGCTGTCTCCTTTCTCAGCTTACTTTGCTGTCTGCTGCTGCTGTTAAAGGTGCTTATTGAGATCACTTTATGTCTGCACATTGTAGCCCATTTTGGAATCTGGCATAGAGAAGTACTTGTTAAGTGTTCTGAGGTGTATAAAAATTCCCTGAAATTTATTATCTTCATACTGGCTCCTGCAAAGGAGAGAAGCATCACTCACATCACAGATGTGCAGAAGCTGGTGTCTTTAAAGTTGAGATGTCCCAGGACAGTTCTTGGCCTGAGGATAAATTGTGGTAGATGTGGTTTGCTAATTTTGTGGAATAATTCCACATGCTTGAATTTAACAAAATTGGCTCTGTTTCTGTGTGGTGTCTCAGATGTGGAACATTTCTGTGTTGAGCAGCAAGTTTATCTGTATATATGTCTTTTTCTCTGGTGCAGACTCACTCTGAATTACTCTTTCCTAATCTGGAAGGCAGCTCTGGAGGGCACCGACCTTTTAACCACCACAGCCACCATGGATTAATCAAGGGTTTCCTAGGACGGAAAGTGGTTTTTAGCAACTCCTTGTATTTTAGCATCTTAGAGTTTTTCTATCATCTTACCCACTGAATCTTGCCACCGACCCTCAGAGGCTGGGAGCTATGTGAAAGGACCTATCTGCTCTGTGCCTCTGCAGGGGTAAAATGTCAACCCCAAACCCTGCATTTTATGGGACCTGCCATCAGTGATGCAGACAAGTGATGCAGTAGCAATTCTGGCATTGGAGAGTCCTGATTCAGGACAGTAGTGAAGGGCAAGGGGAAGATATGACATTGGAGCTTCCAGAAGCTAGAGAGGGATGCTGTGAAAGGAGCACCCCATGTGCACACTCCTCTGTTTTTTAGTCCCCATAGCATCCTGTTGGCTTCAGTGAAAGAGCATTTATTTATTGCACTGGTTATGGCTTTTCCCAAGAAATCACTGTGATTTTTCCTTTTCCCCATTGCAGTGCTGCTTGGAGTCAGTGGAAGGATGGGCAGGCTCTGTATCTGCAAAGCATTCTTGCATTTCCCCCACTGAAAACAACAGGATAATGAGAGCAGGGTTATCCCTGGATTTTCTGGAGTCAGTCCCCAAATTGCTTTTTATAGGAGCAGGAAAAGGATGGCTGGAGATGGCTGTGCTGCATCCCTGGCAGCAGTGTGCCTCGTGGCTGGGTCTTCCCTACTTTCCTCACCTGCTATTGTTTAACACGTCTCAGTGTTGCTGCTGTAGCTTCCTGACAATTAAGGCAGCTGGCAGAAAGCGGGATGTTAACGCCTGAGATAAAGCAGATTTAGTGTGTATTGCCTGGCAGAATTAGCGCCGCGCTGTGCTGGTGCCTCCCCTGGAATCGAGGTCACCAGAGCTGTGAAGAATGTCAGTGATGAGGACTTGAAGTGGCATCCAAAGGTTAAACTGAGTAGCAGAGTGTCAGAAAAAGAGGGACTTTCTGGGTGCCTCCCTGGCAGCAGGAGGGGAGTGGTGCTTTCCTGGCTGCTCTGGTGGGGTGCTGGGAGGAGAAGGTGAGTGGGAAGGGGCACATGCGCACGAATGGTGGATACAGAAGTGCTAATTTGGCAGACAGCTATTTCAAATCCTCCCCAGCTTTTACAGACTGCAATAAGAAATTATTAAATTTTCTCTGTGATCTGACTGTGTTTCTGTCAGGGTGACCCTAATTCCATTAGAGCAGCTCAGAGCTGATTCAGGATGGCTGTTTTACCCATTCTCTCTCAGCTTGCTTGTGTGGTGTTTTTTTATATACTCTCTGTGCTTCCCTTTTTGTCAGCTTTTGATTGTGCATGGGAAAAATGGCTTTGCAGATTTCAGTTAATGTTCAGTGCAATTGTCAACTAAAAGATGCCTTTTTTAGCTTTTGAAAATGTGTCATTTATTCTAATAAAATAAAAACCCAAAAACCCCCTCTCAAAACAAAATGCAGAGAAAATGGGGAAAAATCAATACTCTCATGAGAAATCATCAGCAATGTCTTTTGTTGTTGTCTTGGTTTTTTAAAAATTAGACTTTGTTTTTGAAGTCCTGGGAACAGGTTCCATTAGCCAAAGGAAGAGACTAGGTGACCCATCCTATGCCTTATCTAACTGCAGTATATTTTGGTTTGTCTTGCACAGAATTTCAAAGGGCTTAAGGAATAAAACCACTTCAAAAGTGACCTTGTAGAAGGAAAGAACTAAGGGAGAATTAGGCCAACTACCTGTAAATTGATACCTGGTAAACAAACAATTTGCACCTTTTGATTTCTAGAGGTAGAGCAAACTTGGCTTTTATTTGAGGGGGTAGATGAAACGTGCCTCAGTGAGCTGGTGTGGTCAAGGCAGAGCTTGGGCTCCTACCTCCCCTGGCCAGAAGGGACCCCGAGTCTGAAGTGTCTCAAGGCTGCCCTGCCCCTGAAATGAAGAGTTACTTTATATCTGAAAGATGTGCATCTTTCCATGGTTTTTTTTGGTTTTTTTTTTTTTTTTTGGGGGGGGGGGGTTGAGGTTTAGTTTGTTGGTTTTTTGTTGTGGTTTTTTTTTGGCTTTTGTTTTGTTTTGTTTTTTGTTTTTCCTCCAATCAGTGCTTCTTGGATGCTAATTGAATTGAGGAAACACATTAAAAAAAAAAGAAAATAAAAAGCTAAGATGCTGATGCTTGTGAAGGTTGGGAAAATAAAGAGTACTAAGATGGCTTTTCTAGATATGGTGATGTCCCAGAGTCTAAGAATAGTAAGATGGCCTTTCTAGGTTTAGGTGAGCTTTAGCTCTGTTTTGCCAGGGATTTTGCATCGTACCTGAAGTGCTGTATGGAGGTTTTGGGTGGAAGAGCACTGGAGGGAACATTTGTTAAGGCACTAGTTTGTCCTTGTCCCCAACTCTGCTGTCTGCCCATACTGTTTTGTGCTCCCAAGACCAGCTTGGCTCATTTTGACTCCCTGATTCAGCTCTGCTTCATAACCTGAATGATGCCTCAACAACAGTTCAACCCCAAATACAGCTGCTCCAGGCCATGCTGTGAGATAGACTTGCTGTTGTGCAAGCCTGGAAAATGGCCACTTTGCAGAGCTGGGCAGCAGGATCCCCTTCCAAAAGCTGGACATGAGGCTTCTCCACTGCTGCCTTGCATCAGTTTGTTTCCCCCTGTTTGCGTGCCTGTCCCCATGCACTGCATCTAGTGATTATGTGTAATTGATGCGATCGGATCCAGGTATTGCAGCACAGGTAAATATTAATTTTCTGCAATTCTGCCTTGACTAGCTTGACATATCCCATCAGCAGAAAGAACATGGAAAATACTGTTTAGGAAAACTCCTGTACCTGAGGCATTGAGGTGGTGTCATTAAGGGATGGGTTGAAATATTAACCACAGTTATTGTGCAGTGTTTATTTTTGGTGTCCTTACTCATCATATATATAGATATATATATTTAGGTAGGAATGGATTCTACACTTTTGTGTAAAATACCTAAATGCTGCCTGCTCCTAGCTAAATGTTGCAGACATCAAGGTAGAAGGAATGCTGTGAGGACAAACATCGTGTACAGAGTAGACAACAGGGTTTTTTTCTGCATTTATAGCCCTTTTAGCTCCAGCACTTGCAGAGGACTTGAATTTTGTTTGAGTTGCTACCCACAACAAATCACAGCACGATGATTTGTCTTTTTTATGTATTGTTAAAGCCACCAGCATTCATCAGTCAATGTCAGCTGACAGGTCAAAGGTCTGCTTAGCCCCAAATCCCTCTTCCAGTAGTGGTCAGTACGAAGACTTACGGAGGATGTAAAAGCAGAATAAATTTACAGTGATCTCTCCCTGTTGTCTTCTTGGAGCCCTTGGTGAATGGTGGCTCCTGAACCCAGAGAGGTGCTGTAGTAACTGCAGCAACTCTGGGTTTTGCTCTCAGGCAGCTCTGAGCATGTGGTCAGCCTGCAGGGACATCTGGGGGGCAGTGGTTTGCATGGGGACCAAGGTGTAGGTTCTGACTGTTGCCTCTACTCCATGGCTTGTTGTCCCCTCACTGCTGCTGTGCAGGGCTGAGTATCCCCACTTGCCATTTGCACCACCTGGACTCGGCTGCACAGCCAGAGTTCCTCTCCTACCTTCACAAGGGACTTCTTGTGATTAAGTATCCGTGTAAATTGTCCAACACGGTGACAAATGTTGAGGGGATGATATATTTAATACTTGTTCTTGGAGAGAGCGTGTGCTTATTGGCTTGGTGATACAGAAAACCAATAGAACTACCTGCTTACAATTTTATCTTCAGTGTAGATTCATAGATTTTAAGGCCAGAAATCAGATCAGAGTAGTCTTTTACTCTGGCCTGTGTAGCACAGGCTGTATAATTTCAGTAGTAATTTCTGTGTCTGCTTTTACAGCTGTGGATGAGCTAGCACGTAGCTTTTGGGAGGCTGTCAAATCATGATTTGAAAACTAAATGATAGAGAATTTACCCATCTCCTATATGATCTGTAAAAATGGCAAGTGATCATTACTTCTCCAAATGTGTATTTATTTCAAACTACCTTTATGCATTTTTAGGGTTTAGACACTGGATATTAGAACATCTGTCAGTGAGACTGGAGACTCCTGCTGTTTAATGCAATCTCCTGGAGAAGCAACTTGAAGTGGAAGAGTTAGAGAACCTGAAAGTTTGTCCTTTTTGTTGTAGAAGAATGGACTCATCTTGGTTTTTTTCTGACCAGATAAAATTTTTATTGTTCTTCACTAATCCTCCAGACTTTTCAATATGTTTTTTTAAAGTCAAGGGACCGGGACCAAGACAAGTGGCTGCATTTTCTAACAGTACAATGGCACTTTATCTTTTTTACTCACAGCATTCAGCTAGGAATGTGGTCCTCCACTGTGACCTCTGAATTCCTTTCTGGACCTCTGATTCCCAGGATGCAGACTTCTTTTTCATGAGTGGGACTTGGCTTTTTGCTCATGAATATCTGCCCCTAGGTACATTAAAATGTGTTTCACTGGGTCCCACCTCATTTAGTCATCTGAGTAATTCTTTAAAGGTAAATTTCCCTTTCTGTTTGTAGCTGACTACCAACTTTGGTAAAGCTTTACCCTTTCCTTTCCAAATTTAATTACAAGTTAGTTGCATTCATTCACAGGTGTTAAATCAGTTGTGACTATTTGCAGAGGCTGCTATGTGTATTTTAAGGAGATATTTAAAATACCCTGTAGTAGTGATGGTAACATCCTTTGCAGATGGAAAGAAGTGCCAGAAAACCGATAAAATAATATGGTTTGTCGTGATGCTCCTGGCTATTGCTACTACTGATGTCAGAAAGGGAAAAAGTATAAGATCTGCTGGAGCTTTCAGTGTTTTAGCTGAGTAGTTGTAAAAAGCAATGATGTGGTAATAGGAATGCTTTTTTTTGTTTCTTTGATTATCTCTTCATTATACTGGTGCTTCAGAATGATACTGTAATATAAGATGATCAAGCTCATTTTTGTGAACAACCAAGAGTATTAAATTTTGCTTCCTCAAAATGTTAGTCAATCTTTTTTGATGTTGAACATGGTTTAAAAAGGAGTGGGAAAAAAAGCATCTGTTCATGGGTGCTTTTTCTCTGGTAAGTTGTCTGTCTTTATGTATCAGGAGCTGAAAAGCAGTGGTGTACTCTTAATTGAATGCTCTGTTTAGTCCCTTGTGAGAATCAGTGCTTTGTCTGTGCCAGAGACAAATCTCATTTATTTTGTTGGTGTGAAAACACTGTAGGGTGCTTACTGAAACTTCTAACTCATAGAAATGTCTTCTGCCTTGCACGCTTTACTGACATATGATCCCTGAATTAAATCAAAGCACTTTTATAGAGGATGATGGCTTTACATTTTTATATGAATTGTAGCCTGCAATGCTAGGTCTTTGAATGTGTGTTAGTTTTGTGTTTCTCTCTTGTATCATAACATTAAGCCTTCACAATAAGAGGCATTTACATGGTATTAAAAATAAATAATTACAGAATATATTTCATTTCATGTAGTATAGGCTGGAATGATTTTGCAGTCCTGCTGTGCTTTTCAGATGGCCCTTCATTGTTTATATTACTCATTGTTGTCTCTCCCCCCCCCCCCCCCCGCCCCCCCCCCCCCCCCCCAACCTTAGTTAATAATAGAATTTCCATGAAATCTTTTCCAGGAAATTTGTATTTTGTAAGATTGGATTGAGATGTATAGGTAGTACCTGGTCAAATCTTAAAATAAATGGAAATGCCACCATTTTCCAACAGACATTCATTGCACCAAGGGTGACTGTTCTGAGTTGGTATTTAGAATAAAGTCATCATGTCAGGAAGAGATTTGGAGTTCGTTTGTATTTGCTACATGAGGTTATTCTACTTGAGCTGATAGGGGATTCTCTGGAAGTAACTGGGATCTCATGGGAAGGACCATCATCAGTCCACTGTTAGCACTGGTAAATACTGCAAATTTAAAAGGAATCACTCAGAATTCTTGCTTGCTTTTGCTGCTTTTCTTGCAAATTGTTTTAAATGTTTTTACAAACTCTGTCTACATATGCTAACTTTGTTGGCTCATCTCAAAGGTGAGTGATATAAGCCCTTGACAGTTAATTGTCACAGGGAGAAAACAGTAACTGTTGAGCCTCTGCTCTTTGTTTTAAGGGTGTAGAACACCTATATATTTTCTTTGTGTTTATTTTTAGCTAAATCCACTTCAACTGTTATATTACTTCTGTTAAAGGTTGTTTTGAAAAGATCTTTTAAAGAGGCCAGGAAATACTCAGAAGCTTTACACATGTAGGGATTTTTCCCCTGAAAACCTCCAATTGTAATAACCATTTTGAGCCTCAGCATTAGCACAGCTGTGCCTGGCAGGTGGGGCTGTTCCTTTCCACCCACTTGTCAAAAGTTGTGGACTTCTGTGAGTGGCAGACAGAGTGTGTTGCAAAGCTCTCACTTCGGCGTTGTTCCTAAGACAGGGCATTGCCTTGATTTTCAAACTTGAAACTGAAATTCTGTCTTTTGAGGTAAATGCGAGAGTCACCATGCACCATTCAGAAAGGGTTGCAATCCCTGCATTTGGGGAAAAAAGACATTTTGGAAGTGAGGCAGCTATAGTGTATTGTGCTTAGAGAGTGTTTAATTTACAAGAGGGAAGATTCATTGAAAGAACAGAATGATGAGTAGTGAGATTCTTGTTATATGCTGAAAATGGTTAAAATACTGATCTGATGATGATGACTATGTGTTTTAATCCTACTTAAGATCAAACAGAAGCTTTCATGTTTTCCGGGACGCAGGAAAACCCTTAGAGAAGCAAACTTTTCTCATAAGCAAATACTTTCATATTCCTATTGAAAGGACTGGGATGCCCGGTCCTGACAGTGTTCTCAGTCTTGGCATGCTGAGTACAGAGTTTAGTATGGCTCTCAGGAGAAGGGTGAGGGTAGTCCAAGAGCTAGAAAGGCTCCCTTTACTCTTGTTTGATGTAACAGATAATGGTCCTGGTTGTTGACTTGTCATTTATACTTGCTGTATATAACTCCTAATATCCTTTTTTATGCTCCATTGCACACAGTTTATCAGGGGTTAACATGAAGCTCCTTAGTTATAACCTGTTCTTTTCAGCTTTTTATGAGTGTTTTTTACGGCTGAAATGTGCCCTGCTTGGTCTTCAGGCAAAGTTCAAGTTGAGGGACTGTATTTTATAAGCTGGACAATTGTTTTTGGTTCTTTCTGCAAAAGTTGTCTTTGAATGCTCTTAAAAACAAAGAGAGTGGAAAAATAGTTTTGTACGCTTAAAGCTGACTGTGGTTATATTTATAGATCTCTAGTCTAAAATGTCTTTGAAAACATTTGACCACCGAAGCGCATCTGTAGCAATGTCCAGAGAGAGCAGACCCTGATTTGTGGAAGGAGTGACCCATAGAAAAACAGGCTGCTGAATAATACAAAGGGAATTTCACGCTGGATCACTGTGTAAAGGATGCTGTGTGAGCTCGTGTGTAACTAAATTGCCTGTGTATTCATTCTGTGTGTGTAGCCAGAGCTGTGATCTCAGCCTTCCCAAGCGCCAGAGGTGCACAGGAGAGGCATCCTGCAGGTCCTCCAGCACCCAGCCTGGAACGTGGGCAGTGAGAATTAATTCACATGGACACCATGAAGTTCCTCTTCTAGTGCATTTGTCTGTTTCTTGAGGCAGTCGTGGAAATAGAGAGTGTTTTTTGTTACTCTCTGGTTGTACTGCAGGCCACAGGGGCTTGGTCTTGTCTTTCTTGCCAATGCCTGTCGAACCTTTATTCTGTGTATGGAATATTTAACATATTTAACTGCCAAA
The DNA here is from genome assembly GCF_026979565.1 of Vidua chalybeata. NCBI lineage: Eukaryota > Metazoa > Chordata > Aves > Passeriformes > Viduidae > Vidua > Vidua chalybeata. The sequence goes on along the minus strand of NC_071538.1, from coordinate 15,448,006 downwards.
CTTTTGTTGGTTTTCTTTTTTTTTTTCCTGAAATGTTAAAATACACTGCTGTCTGTAGAGTTGTGTGCCCTATTTAAAAGCACAGTATGATTTGGGGTTTTTTTTGCACATTAGGACAAAATCCCCATATTGTTCAGTCAGCATCTATGCAGTGCTCAACGTCTTTTCCATTAGACACTCAGCCTTCTGTTGCAGATAAAGGGTTTTTTTGGAGGCAAATTCAGCTCAAAAATTCTGGTATTGTCTGTAATCTGTAGTGTTTTGTCTGAGAAGAGCTTCCTGTGTAATTTTGTGGAATTTAAGAAACCCTACTTAACATATAAAGAGTTACATGCAGTATACCATGTGGTGTTTTGGGAGTTTATGTTAAATTGCAGAATAATTTTGTGTTACAATAATTGCTGGATGGTGTCAAACTCTAGGTCCATTTATACCAAAATTATCCCAGCATAAGCCTGCAATGATGGTCAACAAATGGTAGATGTTTTAAGGAGGTACAATAAAGATCATCTCATACTCTTGCCTTTTCTCTCCACCCACATTAGTTCCCTTTTCCCACATAAAATTAGAAACTGTTCTCAGAAACTGAACTTGTATTACTCCTCTGTAGAGCTTTATTAATTGCAACAACTCTAAATATTGTTTTATCCACATGGGCAAAGGAATAATATCCAGTATATGTTTGTCAAGGTCAGATCCATCTAATTTCCTTTAATGACAGGCTAACAGGCTTTGTGAATGGAGAAGCAGTAGATGTCATTTATCTTTAGTAAAGCTTTCAGTGCTCCCTCATGAGACTTTTTCCTGTGAAACATCTGCTCATAGGGTGGGTATTTGGCAGTTTGGTAGCATTCAGCATTTGCAGTAATGATCTCTCTGATAGAATAGAGAACATGCTTATTAAATTTGCAGGCAACAACAAGCTGGGAAGAGAGGCAAGCATGTTGGAGAACACCATTAGAATTCAAAATGATCTTTACAAATTGGTGAAACTGTCTGAAAGGATGCATGTCAATAAGGAAAAATGTGGATAGATGTTTGAAAATAGGAGTAATCAGCTACATAAATACAGAATGAGAGACAACTGCCTAGACAGCTGCTATACAGGAAAGGTCTTGCAGTGCTAATGGATCATAAGCCATACAGGAGTCGAGAAAGCACTGCTTCTTTGAGGGGGATAGACATCACAGTGATAGGCAAAAATGAGGAGTACCATCCTGAGGACACATTTGATAGTCTTTCTGCTCTGCTCACATGGGTAAGGCCTCTGGTGAAACATCTCATCTTGAGCATCCCACTGCCAGAATGGAAGGATTAGCTGGGGGGAAGCCAGTCCTTCCCATCCACTGCTAGGAGAAGAAATAATGTGCTTGAATTACAGCTGAAAAATTCAGGTCAGGCACTAAGCAATGCTCACAGACATGCAGGATTGTTGGACATGGAATTGAATTTCCAGAGGTATTTCTGGAATTTTGTATGCAAACAGAAAGTGTTCCCTCAGATATGTTCTGAATAGGCAGTGTGATTTTTTTAAAATGAATGTTTCTTTGTCTTCATTTATGAACCAGGAAAGGTGCAGTCTCGTAGCCTGTCTTCTCTAGGTCACCTAATAACTCTTATATCTTTATCCTGTCCTTTTTTATCCTTCTCTCAAGTGACAATCACTGTCTTTACTCTGACTATGTAGCTTTGTGTGAAAGTGTTCTCCAGGCCCTTAGTCCACTTCAGTGCCCTTCTCTGACTTTGTAGTTCTGCTCTAAATGGGCTGGTGGGCGAAAACAGGGGAGAATGAGACTTGCAAACATCCACTAGTTTTCTCATGAAGCCTCATATATTTGCTATCTTTTTGCCCATGTCTGTGCATGACTAAAGGACAGCTGCCTGTTCCAGTGTGTGTTTCACCTTCTAAAGCCATACAGTTAACTCTGCTCTGTGAATTGTAGCAGGTATTTCTGTGTTTGTTTTTTTCTCTCTGTACATGTGATATATTTATCTATGGGTAGCTCTCTGCCTGGAGACTTTACCATGCTATACATCTGTTCAGAGGCCAGTGGCTGAGCTTTGATGGTTGCAGGGGCTTTGCTTACCAAGGCAGGGCTCTGGTGTGTATCTGGTGGTTGCTGCCATGATGTGCAGGAGCCCATCTCTCTGACAGCACCAAACATCTGTGCTGTTCTGCACTGACTGTCAGATACACCCAGAGCAGATTGGAGGGTCTGCATGTGGACCACTCTAGGCAAATAATGCTGCTTTGCTGTCCAGAGCAGCACTGACCAGCAGCTCTTTTGGGAGGGGGAGGATTGAAACAGCTTCTGGCAGCACAAAATGCTTTGAGAAACAATTGCAAAGGATGCTGTAGGTCTTGCAAGACCTTCTGATTAAAGTATGTTTAAATGCTTATTTATGTGTATGAAAAGGAAAATGTATTAAAAAGTGTATTTGTATAGAATGCTGTTAAGTTAATGGTAGTGGAAGGGAAGATGGGTAAGGTTTTTTACCTTCTCCTTCCAGTAGTCATTCTTGCTATGAATAGCTATACATCAACTCATGAATTTCTGTCTGAGTGAGGTCCCAGGGCTGTATGAGATGGGAGTATCTCATGCTTTATGTTAAAAGATTACGGTTAATTTATTGCATGTTTGTTGTGGATAAGAAAAAGCTATTTACCCACCTAGACTTTTCCATTTCTGGATTTCATAAAAGAGCCATGTACTTTTTGCTGAAGAAGTACAGATCAGAAGAGATTTGTCTTTTTAATGAATTGATTTAAATCAAAATGCAAGCCATTACATGAGTTCCTGAATATTGGAAACTCTGGCCATTATGTTGGGTGTTTCTTTGCCATCAGACTTTGACTTCAAACTGCAATTATTTTTCACAAGATGAAGAATGAAGTCTGTTGCCTGTTATGAACAATAGAGTATGGTAATATCACAGCTATATATGCAAACTCTGCAGACTGGCAGCACAGCTGCTAAACGTTACATTTTTAAAATATGTGCAATCTGTTGTCAACAGAATTAAAACCAGGAACACGGCATGGTTTGTTTTGTAGGGAAATTTAGTGATGAATTGTTCCACATTCTGACCTTTAAATTTTTTTTTAGTCTCTGCACCTTCTAGTAAACTGGGGAGATTCTCAAATTAAGACATAGAATTCTGATGGCCACCCTGACATTTCCTTGGCCTGGCTGGATACCTGGTCTTGATTAATTTTCTAGTATACCTGCACTGCCAAGGTGGAGAGGCTCATGCGCTGCACAGCTGCACTTGAAGTGATTGCACTGTAAACCTCATCCAATTAAAACGTGAATCCTGTTCAGCTTAGTAGTAGAAAGTTGTTTTACTGTTCCTCTCCTCTGATATGGATGTGAGTAGAAGTGTTGAAGGAAGTGTTATTGCTGTTGCTTTTGTAGCTTGTTATCTTCCATCTTCATATACAAAAAAGTTAGAAATGCAGCCTGCCCAGCTGTCTGAGAGTGAGGGTGACTTGGCAAGATAAACCTTCACTGACTGTAATGGACCTGACTACAGATGATCATTCAGCCCTTCACTACCATCTGGTAGTGTCCTGGTTTGAACCACAAGCAGCAAGAGAAATAAGGTGGAGATGGAGCAAAGAACAGCAGTCCATTATTTTGGTGCTGAGAAGGGAATAATGCACACTCAGGACATGTTCTGCTCTCCTCCTTGCTATGGAATGAGACAGTTAAGAGAGAGCAACTTAGGAATGTGAGAAAGGAGTAAATGTGAAGAATACAGAACATTTACATTTGCTGTCCCTCATCAAAACCATCTTTGAAGTCCTGCTGCTTGGGAAAAGATGCAAACAGGCACTCCCAAAATGCCAGTTCCAGGGTGAGGGAGCCTGGCACTGCTGGCACTCCTTGACTGTTTCTGTGCTCCATTCCACTCACCTGCAGAAAGAAATGCCAACATTAGCAGATCTCTGATTGTGTCTGTGCTGGCAGAGGGTCCCAGAACTGATTTATAGCACTTGCTCAGCTTTCAGCGAGCAGCAAATGCATTGCTTAATTATTCATGGCAGCTGTATTATTGCAGGAAATTAAGACATCGAGGAAACAAGTAAAAACTATTACTGAATAGAGCTATAAACAAGGTAAGGTGGAAGGGAATGCAGTAGAAAAGCTCTCAGATGCTAAAACCTCCTCGTTCTCAGAAACGTTTCCCCCTTTCCAAAAATAATTGTTTAAATTCCCAGATATGCAAGTGATCGTTCATAGTACATAATTAAATATTCTATTAGCTAACAAGTTGGGTTTAATTTGCTACATTTGTCATCTAAATTATCACATTTGTGAATGTGTGGAACCTTCTATGGCTTCTTTCAGCTTATCTACTTATGTAATGACACAATTCTCTTTATGTCTTTGACTTCCCTGAAAAGATTTGATATTTTACTTGTGCTGGAAAATTAAGGTCAACCTTTGACTTTCTGTATCAAAGAAAGAGGTTTCAGGTTTGTGTTTTGTGTTCTGGAGGTATTGCTGTGCCTGGAGTGATGGTATGCAGTGGAGCGTGACCCAAGGCCCATCTGCTGGCACTGGATTTCCATTGTTTGAAACCCCTCTGCAGGCAGGCACACATGCACCCAGCTCTCTTTTAGATGCTGCTGTCTTTATTCAAAGATTTATTCATGTGTGTTGGTGGCCTGTGCCATGAAGCTGTTCTCTAACCTGTGTCAAATGCCCCACACACACACAGAGGCCAGGGCTGTTGGCTTTGAGGAGCACCAGCACTTTCTTGGTCATCAGGTGGCATAGGAGGAGCCAGGTGTTTGATTTCTCTCTGTATGCACAGAGGGAGTTTCTCATTATTGCTGCTCCAAGTTCCCATTAGTTTTAAACCTTGCACATTTCATGACAATTTTTCAAATATATAGTCTCTAACTGACCAAAATTCACTGAAAAGGAAGTGGGTTAAAGCTAACCCTTTCAACTTCTCTTTCAAGAATAGAACTATTAGCTTTATTATAAAAGTTATGGGGAGCATCTCTTAAGTTTTTGTGTAACCTCAGGCTTCCAAGAGATTCCATTTCATTACTGTTCATAAACTCATCATTTTGGTACATATGTAGTAATTTTGGAGTCCTTTGCTTTTTAATTTCAATTATATAGTGTGAAATGTAATGATATTATAAGTCTTGTTATAGAGAATTCAGAGCAATTTTAAGGTGAGCAAATGAAATTTAGTGATAAAATAGCCTTGTGTAGTTCATTCCTGTGATGGGAGGTATTTTAGTCCATTTGCAAACTTTGGCTATTTGGTGATTGCAGATACAGATGATGGAAGGAAAATACTCTGTAACTTGTCCTGTAAGGCTTATTTTCCCGACTCTTGAAAGCATGATCTATGTGCAGCACATATGTGTATATAACACTTCATACAAATTGGGCAAAAACGAGATCTTGCAGGAATCACAGTAAACCATCAGCACTGAGGAACGCGCTCCCAGTTGTGTTTTGCGAACGCTTGCTGTTCTGTACACGTGCATCTCAGGATCGCCTAAACAGAGCTTTGCTTCCAGACCTAATCAATTGGTTCTCGAGCTGTTTAGCTTTTTAATTACTCTTGTCAAAGTGAAAATTATGTGAAAGGACTTGGCTGTGCAATTAGCTGCTGAACATTTTCTGCAGCAATAGTGGGAAAACAATACCAAGTCCCAGAATAGCAGTAGATACAACCGTAGGAACAAATCTGCTTCAGCAGAGAAAGAGATATTCTAGTAACTAATCTGAATGAAAAATAATTTATTTTTTAAATAGGCATATATTCACAGATGTGAGCAGAAAAGGCTGTTTGTGTGAGAAAGGCCTGTCCCCAGCAGTATGCCAGGTTAGTTATCACTTGCTGATTTCCCTCTGATTTGAGGGCCCTGCTTTTTGTAGACAGAGGCTGCAGCTCTGTCCTCAGTCAGGGCTGAGCATGTTGGACCAAGTGGCAGCTTTTTGACCTCCAGACTTCTGGGGGCTAAATTTTAGAAAAAAAGGATTCACCTTTCCTCTGCTGCAGCCATGGGAGAGTGCACAGTGTGTTTCTTCTGTGGACAGCAAGAACCCGCTTAGTGTTCATTCAGTGATCTATAGATCATCTGCTCAGATAAATTGTATCTCTCCACAGCTTCACACTAAACTAATCTGGGCATTCAAAAAATAAATAAATGAGGCAGTGTCTATAAAGAGCTTCCATCTAGTGAAGTGGAGCTGTTGGAGCCTGATTAATGAATCCCATTTGAACTCCCTGGCTGTGTGTTCACCGCTCCCCTCTGCCGAGCTCTGTCATACAGGACAGCCCTTGCTGGAACACACTGGGCATTGCTGGCAGCTCTGTCTGGGGCCATGGGCCACCATGGTGAGGACGGGGCTTTCACCACCTTGGTTGGTTCATGGCCCGAGTGCAGAAGCCAGAGCTTGCCCAGGATATCCCTACCACTGCTGGTACATCCCAGGAGCTGCATGATGCTCTCCTGGCTCTTCCATGTCCAGGACCAAAGTGCATAGGCAGATTTTGGGGAAGTATCATTTGGGGAAGGATCCATTCGGTGCTGGTGCCCCTCAGAAATATAACTCATTGACCTTCACCAAGCTAAAGCAGTGTTTTTACAAGTGAGATTGAAAACACAGGTTAGATTTACTGGCTGTTAAATTGCTGAGCTGATGGAATGGAGCTGAGTCACTGCATGCTGACTGACTGAGCCCACACTCCTTCCCTGAGAACAACGCAGGGCAGCTGAACAAATCCTGGTACTCGTCCTCCTGTGTTTGGAAATGCTTAATAGATTGGAAGGCTCGGAATTTTAATTCAGTTCTTTTCTGTATTGACAGAGGTCTTTAAAGTCACTTGAGTGCTTTACTAAGCATACATAGGAGAATTCAGGTTCTTTGTATCTGTGCGCTTGATGGTTTCTAATCTTCATTAGGCTGTGTACCAGTAGGTCAGCGTACATGCACACCCACATGCCTAAAATAATTCATTCTGCTGCCTTTTAGCACCTGCTGCACTTGGAGGTGTTACTAGAAAAGGAAATTGTATCTTTTGAATAGTGAATAACAAAATTTCTCTCAAGACACAATATTTTTTACAAGGATTCAAGTTCCAGGACCATACATGGGTGGGATTTTTTGTTTTGTTTGTCCAGGAGGTGATGAGGGCAAAACCAGCAGTAGCAAGACATCCGTTCTTTGTGGAGGTTTGAAAGCAGGTGAAAGGGCTCAGAAACCAGAGGGATGCTTTTATTAGGTCTGAAATAGTCAGCACATCAACATCTGTTTTTGGATTATAGCTAGAGGCAGCAAGATATGAGTATAGAAAGTTATTTTTAATTATGTAGAATGCATTGTCTGGGTATGTGTGTAAGCTGGCTGCAGTGAAATCAAGGAAGCCAACACATTTTAAGCTTAATTGTATTTTTTGAACAATCTGAGAACAATAAGTATGTGATAGCAGCTCCCTTTTGTGTGTAATACCTATTTGATTTAGTGCTTGAGACAGAAGGGCTTTGGCAGAGAATGGTCTGTGTGCAGGCAAGGACACAGGTACTCTGAATTGACAGTTTTTCTTGCTGAAGAAGCTGAAAGGAGTGTGCTGGGTCTCTGGGAGGGAAAAGTCTCATAGTTAAAGCAGTTTTTGATTTCTCAGAGGTTTGAATTTCAGAAGGCATGGACCTGCCTGTAATTGTCAAAGAGCAGTAAATTTTTAAAAAAAAAGTAGTGAAATGTCACTTAAATGCAGAAGATATTGGTATTCCTCTTACACCATGAGAGCATTTACTAGCAGGACAAAACTGCCATCAGTTTTTGGATTACAAAGAGTTCCAGCTTGTCTCCAGTGCTTGCCACTGTGAGAATCTTAGCACTGAGGTGTGTATTACAAATCCCTTGGAAGAACAGTGAAGAGCTGCATTCTGTCCTGAGACTTGATTAAAAATATGGAGTTTGAGACTAGGCTGTGAGTATCAAGTTTTAAAGCTGCAAAAAGGGTGAGTAGGAGGGAAAAACTTCATTTGCTTGTGGAAACTTAAATACCTTTTCTCAACATGTTTGCAGATGGATCACCTTACAGGTATGTGAGAAAGATTTGCATTTTAGAGCCCTGAGAAGTGCTTGAGAGATGCTCATCTCCTGTCTTCACTTCCCTCCCCCCCTTTTGCTTCTTGTCATTTAACATTTTGGATAGTTACATTTTTGTCTCTGTAATAATTATCAAATTATAAATTATTTTTATAAGCAAACCCTCTTGACTGTGGATAAGCAATCTTCATAAATTATTTGGTGGGATACTTAATTTGAAGTTTCCTCATTGCTTATGACAAGATGTTTCTGCTGCTGTCACAGTTGATGACTCATAGCTCAAGTGAAGTGCTTAGCACTTCAGAAAGTTGTAACACAAGCAGTCCTACTCAAAGTCTCTCCATTTAAAAAAAGAAAGAAAAGAGAGGAAAAGAGAGCTGTGGTGGAGTGTGCTGAAATGGTGTATGAGCCTGGTCTGCAGGACTGGCTCCAAAACATGGAGAGGGTGGCAGGGGCCGGTCACTGATACTGAGTCAGAGAAGAAGCTGAGGTAACACATGTTCTTAAATCCTTTATTTTCTCCTAAGCACATTTATGAGTAGTCAGGGGAGTTTGTGAGTCTGCTAATGTTTGTACCTATGTGGGAACAGGGTGGAACAAATCCCATATGATTTAGGGCATTCTGCTTGACCAGCTGGACTCATAGCACTGGATTGCATGTTCTTGCTTCAGCCATGGGGATTCTGGGTAGGTGATTAGAAGGAAGTGGAAAATGGAAGAGGCTTTAGACTGGTTAGAGGGAAAAAGTGCAAGGTGGGGTATTGAAGTACTGGCACCATTTGGTTGTGGCTGATGCTGTGCTCAGTCTATGTGGCTGTGCTGGAGCAGAAAGGGACCCCTATTAAAATTTCACAGACACAAACCTCAGACCTTTTAGGGGCTGGAGGAGGAGGTAGCTGACTGTTGAAATTCCTGCTATTTTACCATTACTGATGTTTTTCTTGCGAGAAGCTTCAGTGAGGAAGTCTGACAGATGGCAACAAAGGGAAAGGTACAAACAAGGCACTCCTGCAATATAAACGTTGAGCTTTAACTGTTTCACTGAAGTGTTTAAAACACATGTAAGAATTTGGGCAGAACTACACAGGCGTGTTACAGCAGTTAGGTGAAATTTCATAAAAAATAGCAGTGACAGTTGTTTTTTCCCTAGCCAAGTTGAATTCCAAGGATGCCACTGAGAGCAGCTGCACGTACTGAATATTGATGGGCAGCTGGTGCAGGTCCTGCGCCCCCACTAACTTCCTTCATGTTTCAGGAAAACTCTCCTGATCTTATTTCAGCCATCACATTATAGGAGTGCATTTGCAGCTCTACAAATTCAGTGAAAAGAAACAAAATCAAGAACGAGCCCAAAGAGTATAAGGGAGCAGGGTGGAATCTGGCTGGTTTGGGCAGGTGGTGTTTGGGGGCTCTGCACTGGCAACCAGTTGGGATTAGGACAAATTCACTTGTTTCAAATGATTATTCCAGGTTTTTGTAGGGTTTTAGCTCTTTGACTCTTGCTCTCATGGAGGGTGGAAGAGACTGGGAAACTGAAGGGTTTTGTTATTGGAACTGGATAAGGTAAATATAAGTGGAGGAAATCTTAGATAAATTGAGGAGTTCATGATGTGGGCTGTTTATAGGCTTCTGTCTTTTAAATCGAAAGTATTGCTGTAGCTGTTGTGTGTTTGGAAGCACTTAAGGTTTGAGTGGACCATAAAAGTGCGTGCAGATGTTCTTCCTTCTTGACTCTGAGCATTCAGGATATTCAAACCACTGCAGTGGCTTTCTTCAGAAACTGTTTTATGGGGATCTCCACAGTGTTTTAAAACCAAAACAAGATTTTCGTGCCAGTGTTTAACCTTCACTAGAGACACCATGTAAAAAACCACTCCAGTGTGTGTTTCTGTACGTATAAATTGCACTATTTATGCTATAAAGATAAGCCTTTTTAGTCCAAAGCAAAAAAAGTGAAGTGGAAAGGTGAGCTGCTGTCCCTCCACATCACTGCCTGATCTCTGAGTGCTGGGTTTCTTACCCCAGCCTGGTGCTGCTTCTGTGGAAGGTGTGACTTGGAGCTGAACTTATTCTGGTTTTGACTGGGGGTGTTTGTTTGGAAGTCAGTGAGGTACTATTGAACACAAACTCAGTTTAGACCCTCCTAGGACCTTCTTTATTGCCTGTTGCACATTTGCCTGAAATGCTGACAGAGAAACTAATGCTCTTTTTTAATACTAAATAACAATAATAGCTTATTTTACGCTGAGTAAGAAGGAGGCTTTAGAAACAATGTACTTCAGTGAAACAAGGAAGATATTTCTGTGGGCTGCTCTACATCAAAGCTTTATGAAGCAGGATTTCTCTGCCACAATGTGACCTCTGCAGTGCTTCAAAGTGCTGGTTCTTTGCACATCAGCCAGCTCCATGTTTTTACTTTGACTAGTGGTGTTCCTGCTTAAACCACAGAAAAGGACTTTTATCTAAGCACTTTCTGGGAAAACTTTTCTTTACACATACGGATTTTGAGAATCAAATGCCACAAATGTTTTCTCAGTTGCCATATGAGCATACTTGGCAGAGATAGAAGGAACTTGAATACAAGGGAGCTTCTTAGGGAAGAAATTCTCTCCTTAGGTGATTTCTGCAAAACTGAATGCATGTCCTTTCAGTGGTATTAATTTTTGATCTTTTGGAGTTGTAGCATGTGAACTTGAGTGGTTTTGATGTACTGTTCTTCATGATCACTGTTCTTCATGAGTGAGAGTGTTTTAGCACTCTCACTCATGAAGAAGCTCTGTCTCATTTGAACATGTGAACTTTATTTGTGCACATTGTGTCGTGAAAAGGGAGAATAATTTATTGTCTCTATTAATGGGATGTGAGATGTAGATCAAAGTTCTCTTGAAACCCATAACAGCCAGCCCTTTATCAGGTGAGCTTGACCAACATCAGCCATTTTCCCTACAGGAAATTAAAATGTTCCATTGTTAGGCTGGGAGCCTAATCGAATTTCCTTCACACTGCTCCCTTATCTCCATATTTCCATCATGTGTTACTTTGCACTGGAGACTACTGGCATGCCATATAGCTGGGGTTTTAACATAACCTGCAAACCTGTTTGTTTCCTGTGGATTTTTACACACTGGTAACTTTCCAAAAAACCTGCTTGAACTCGTCAATCTCAGAAGCTGTTTTGTTTTGGTTGGGATTCCCCTTGCATGGTGGGGTACCCTCCTCCATGTGTCCTTGGGAACTTCTTCCCTCATTGCCCTTTCCCAGGCAGGGCTCAAGGCACATGCCCATGGTGCATACAGCTCCTTGTATCAAACACAGATAAAGCCATTGGTAGCCCCTCTGTTTTCTTCCTTGAAGAAAGCAGATGAAAACCAGGACCGTCAGTTCAAGTGGTCTGTCTTTGTACAGACCCATTTTCTTCTCGGAAAAGCCACAAAGATGAAAGCAGATGTAGCTTAGGTGACACTGCTCCATTTGCATGTGCAGACAGCTTTGGATTCTGCTTCCCTCTCTGCTTTTGGCTTGCTGGGAGGAGGAAGGACTTGGCAAGGATATTCGGAGTGACACAGACTTTGTCTTTCCAGACATGGGAATTAAAGTGCCTCAGCATGTATGGAGGAAGGTAGTTAACAAGGCTAGTTACAGTTAGTCTCCTTATGCTGATTTCCTTATTTTTAGGTATGTTATCAGCTATTGCTAATGAATTTAAGAAACAGATGAGTAATTTTTGCTTTAATTAAGAGTAATCTTGTGATTTGAAGTAATATGTTATTTTGCAGTGTTTTTTTTTTTTTTCTGCTTTAAAAGCTGATATGGAGAAAAAGCAGCTCAATAGACCACTTAATGAAGGGTAAAAATTATCAGGTCATGCATTCTCTCCTTGTATTGTTCGACCATAACATAGCATAATATATATTCTGTCATTATTCCCACCCCATCCATTAGCCATCACAGTTCAGAAATAAACAAATTACCTGCTCCCTTCTCCATTAAATGTAATTTTATAAACTGCATTATAACAAAACTAACTGAGCTATAAGTAGAGGAAAAAAATCCTTAGTTTTCAGTGTAAATGGCATAAATTCGGTTGTGCAGAGAGAATGTGTGGGAAGGTATTGTTGCTGTAAGGATATTAGATGAATAAATTTTAAAAAAATTAAAGAACTCTTTTGAAATTCAGTAGTTGCAATCAAGAAGTAATTTTTTTTGAGGGGGGAAATTGAAATGCTTCTGATCCTAGAGGTGCATACTGAAAAACAAGAGTCAAAAAGTCACAGTTTGCAGCCAGATGAAAAATACACGGGGAAACTTTTTCAGGGTGAGAGTGGTTCTCAGTTGGAACAAGGAACAAGAGAGGCTTGGGAGTCTTCATTTGTGGAGATATCCAGAGTTTAGCGGGGCAAGGTCCTGAGATACCTTTTTTTTTTAAACTTTAAACACTGCTTTAAAGTTAGTATTTCTCTGAGCAGGAGGTTAGATTAGCTAACCTGCACATGTCCCTTCCAAGTTAAATTATTCACTGCTTTCTGCAAGAGACTTAGACAGTTCATTTAAGAAATTTGGGTCACACATTTGTTGATGCTGTGATCTTTTGTATGGATCTACTCAGAGCACATTGCAGCAAGATGAGGGGTGATGTATTTCCATGATACCTTGTTTGCAGTTTCTGGGGACACGTGTGAAAAGAGCAGGTGAATTGGAAAGGCAGAAATAAAGCTTTATATCTATGAAAGTAGTAATGAATAGAATGACCTTAAATTTTACCTCGGTTCAGATGTTGTCTTCCTTTTTGGCTGGAGAGCAGGGGAGATGCTTCTCTTCTTTCTCAGCTTTTTGACTGCATTTCTGTTTTATGGGGATGGTGAAAGCTGGGGCATAACATTATTCAGTACAGCATGGGGTGTGCTGTAAATGAGTTTGGATCTCTCCTTTCTGGGTTTTGCATTATTTATAGATCAGCCTCTGCATAATTGCTTTTGAATACTAGCAACTAGTCATGTTTGCCATAAAAATAGAAAATGCATATTTTAGACAATTTCTTTAGAAGTGTTTTCTCTTCTTGTGTCCCCATCATTCTGAACTTAGCTAGACCCCAACTCCTCCTCAGTCTGCACTGAAGTGATAGCTGCTTTCCAGAGTTAGTCTACAGCACTGTCGGGATATCCATGGCCCCGAGCTGGCCTCAAAATTGTTGTTTCTTGTGCCACGTCCCCAAACCATTCTAAAATACTGTCTCCTGGTTCCCTCTTGGACATCCTTGTCTTTGGTGATCTGGTGCTTTCTCCTGGCTTCTGGTGCCAGATTTTGTGGCAATACCATGGAGCTGACACTGCTTCCACTGGTGGGGAAATCATCTGGCCCCAGTATTTCTGCTCTCATTTGAGTCAACCTGAAATAGAGGTTTTCCTCTTTCATGCTGATCTGATTTTGTCATCATAGATGAATGTGTATAAGAATTCAGTCTTGGAGAATCTTGGACAGTTCAAGTGAGAGCTGTTGGGAAGGTTGAGGTTACTGCAGAGTGTTTGCTAATTAGGAAGGGAGGGAAGTGCTGTGCCACAGAGTGACTGAAAAGCTTCAGACCTGCTTCTGTATATCCATAATGCCCGTTGTTGTGACAGAACACTTCAGAGTGCTTGTGTTTCCACGGCGCTGAGCTGAGTCGTTGTGCCACTTGTGTCCTCCTGACTGATCAGTTTTGTTTCTCTAATTGGCAGGCAGTGATGAATGCAGTCCTTGAGCAAGTTGCTCTTGGTTTTCCTGTGTTCAAAAACATCAAGTGGACATGTTAAATAATGCCCTCGCCTTTCCTTCTGCAGTTGTGAAAGTAGCAGCCAGTGTATGGCAAGTGATTTGGGTGGCTTTTGGTCTTTCAGAAGCCCATTTCCTATAAGGGAGGCATGAGAGCTTCTCTGCTAATTCTCTGCTATTATTGTCTTTATATAAAAGTAAAAGTATTAGTTTTTAAATCCTTCTCCCCACCTCCAGCCCAAGTCCCTAGCCCTGTGTGTGTTTTCTGTATTGGGAAGGGACTGGCTGCGGAGACTGTCACCATCAGCCTAAAGCTCAGGTGTCCACAGTGATTAGATGTGGGACCTGATTATCATTTCAGGGGCAGAAGACAATCAACATTACACCTAATTACATATGTGTTTGTTTAATCTCTTAACGTTTCTTGTTTGACCTGTGTCATGCCTCATCCTTCAAACCATGTAAATGGTGTTGAGGATTGCTGCCTCCTGCTCACTGTGCCTTGCTACCTGAGTGTCTTGGCTGTGTGAATCCGAGTCAGTCCTCTCTTTTTCAGATTGAGGTTAAATCCATTTAAGGTAAACAGATTAACACATTTTCCCATGTCTAACGTGAGAGCAGCGAGTCTGTCATTTCCCTAAAAGCATTACATGCGACAGGTCCCAGATGCTGAGCTTTTCTGGGCAGCTGTGTTATTTGCTTGACTGGATGGGTTTTACAGCTGGTGTCCGGCTGTTCTTTGTTATGTTTATCTGCAGTCTCTGGGGCTAATCAGATTAGCAGATAGCATAATCTTGCTAAATATCTGATTCCCTTGTGAGCCCCTGGGTGTCAGCTTTGCTGCTCCTTGTGGTTTCTGTGGGGGGCTGGTGGAGGTCACTCAGAGGCAGCAGCTGCGTCTCGCTGAGTCCAGCTTGGGCTTGTTCTGGCAATTTCTGTCACAGCTTTGTGTAGTCAGTGTGTATGTGAAGATAAAGTCAGCTAAAAGGAATTAGCTTGGATGATAGGCCTGAGGATCCACGTTTTTGAGTTTTTTTACTGCAGGTTCTTTGACACAAGTTCCTGTTGCTCACTTGTGAGACAGAGGCTCTTGGGTTTCCAGGAACACTGCAGGTGGTTTGGGCTCCTTGGAAATGGCAGTTGGACCCATCTCCCTGACTTCTCCAGCCTGCAGAGCCTTGGTATGGGCTGCCAGCATTACTGGACATGGCTAGAAAGATGTCACAGAGAGTACGGCTGGGACAAGTCTCCTGGTGGATTGTGACGGAGCTCAGTTCTAAAGTGTGTTTGATGGGAAGAAGGAAACATGTGGAGATGAGAGAAAAGAGAAATACAAAATCCACTCTACGACTGCAGAAATTGGAGGTGTTGGCATGTTTGACTTGTCTGCAACATGCCATGTACTGAAACAGAGCACAGCAATTCTCAGCCTGAAAAAATGGTTTTAGTAACTGTAAGAAGAAGCAGTATGGCAGCACTGTGTATTTTTGAAGCACATCCAACACATGCAGTGAGAGTATTTAGAACGCTATTCCTTCTATATAAAATAGCTTTGATTTTTTTCATTTTTGAAGAAGTGTGTCATGCTATTAATATAGCTTAGAGCTCCACACAGATTGAAACTCGCTGTGGTTTTTTAAAAGACATTTTGGCTACCAGAGTCTAAAGTTGCAAAAGCGCTGTTTGTACTGGTAAATAGTTTTTAATTGGAAAGTTTTGCTCAATGTATCCTGTACTACCTACTTCTGCCCTCTTGGGAACCAGTACACAGAGCCCCCACATTTGCTGCAGATTTGTCTGAAGTGGGAGAAAGCTCACTGGTGTTGATAATTCATGATAATGCTCAGGTGAACCCAGTGTGGATTGCTGACTTGAGGAGCGGTGCTATTAAACAGACTTTACCTGCTGTCATCTCCCCTTGAAACAATGCCAGCTTTGCTGTTGGTGGATGTAACTTAAATAGTTTGCAGTGTTTTACAGGATCTTAGAGTTTGTTAGGTTTTTTTTTATTGTCTAGAGGACCAGAGCTGACTCTCTAGCCCTTTCCTAAAGCCTCAGTGCTTTCCAGAGAGGAAGGAGGGTCCTTATGCTGGTGTCAGGCTCTAGTTCTTTGAGTCCTCAGTACAGACTGATGCTGGTTCTCTTAGAGCAGCAGCAGCATCTTGCCTGTCTGTGCTGACTCCTGCCAGCTTAGAAGAAACTCCAGTGTCTCTCACAGATGCAAGGCTGCTTTTCTTCTTTTTACCTTGTAGCCGTAGGAATGTCTTTATGGGGCTTAAACAGAGAACTGAACACTTGGAGATTAGGCCACAACAGAAAAAAGTGATGGAAAGCTCTGGGTAGAAAAAGTATGGGGTTTATGGACTTCCTAATGCTATCAGGGTTTCCAGTCATGCTGCCTCCAGCACTGGAGCTTTTTTTACCCATATTTATGAACACCTTCATTGTGTAACAGTAGTAGGAGAAAAATCAGCAAGCCTAGCGAGATCTCCTGAAGGAGGACACAAGTTTCATACTCAGGACCTCTCTACACAAGGTGTCAGGGGCATTTCACGGTGCACGTACCCCACACACATGTATTTAAACACTTCAGCTACTCCAGCCTGCAGTTTCTGTAGGAACCCCACTGTTACGGCTTGCTGGTGTTTGCTCTTTTATCCCTCCACAGTGCCAAGACTGATCTCCATGCCACAGATCTCTGACCTAAATGGTTGCCCTTTAAATTGGACTGTGTTTTTGAGCATCTGTAATTTTGGGGACAGATGATTGTTGTGATTAAAAGGGTTTCCAATACTGGTAATATATTCCTGAACTGGCAGTAAGTGCTGAAGTCCTTCCTTATGAAAGTGTTTAATGAGCTGGAGAGAAAGTTCAGCATTTCAGAGGCAGCAGAGTGAAGAGGAGGGACTTGTCCTGCCCTGATCAGCAGGACTCGGTTCCTGTTTCAAAGATCAGACATTATCTGTTCCAGGCTCCTCTGAATCAAATTTTATGTTTAAGTTTGTTGAAACTTAGTTTTTCCATCAACGAGACTTATGTAGGGGTACAGGTGGAGCAGTGCAATACCTTGGTTTTACATTGTAGTCACCAAGTGCTTTTACTGGGCTCATGTCCTGTCAGATTCCAGTGAGGTTTTCCATGCTTTGGCTCAGGGAATGGCAGGCAGACCTATGGATCAGGCGCCAGAGGGGAGCTAGCATTTTAAAGCAGTATTCTTTTTTTCTCTATTTGTCTGTCAGCAGTATCTGAGGGTGCGGTTGCTGCTGCTGTGGCAGGAGCTTTGCTTTGACAAATGACAATGTGGCTGCTTTTGTTCTTGACCAAGAGGTGTAAAAATGATGTGTGTGGTTTCCACCATGGCTGGACACAGGAGCAGAGGCAGTGGAGCAGGTACACATTCTCTGCAGCTATGGAGTTGTGATACAGGAATGTTCCCCCCACCTCTTTCCTCCCTCCCTGAATTTCGCTGTAGGGGCTTCAGTTACTGCTTGATTCTTAGACAGGTAAGCCTTTTTATTTTTTAACAGTTTGTCAAAGAGGTGTAAGTCTGAAGGAAAGTGCATCAAGGTAGGGATTATTGCTCTTCATTTCCATAAAACCCATAATGAGTTAGAAACTGTTGGAAACTATATAGATTAAAAAAAAAACTACTAAGTTTTAGGTTTTTATCTTCTTAAAGGGTCCCTTTTGTATTGAAACATATTTAAGCTATGCAGTTCATAAGAATTAACCTTTTCCGAGAAGGGGTCACCCAAAAGCTGAACCCTTCTAAAATTAGGAATACAAATCCTCCTTTTTTTCTTTCAGTGTCACAGAGGTGAGGATAATTAAAAAAAAAAAAAAAAAAAAAAAAAAAAAAAAAAGAAAAAAAAAAAAGAATAAAAATGTTGTTTGCTTCCTGGGTACTTTTGGTCCAGACTTGCTTAAAAGCGTATGTTTGGCCTGAACATACTGCCATTCCAAAAGCATTGGCTAATGGGAAGTGGTGTGATCCCATCATCTGTAACATAAAAATATTGCTGACATACATCATGGAAAGCCCCACACTGCATTTGTGGGTGGCCTTGTAAAGGTGCAGCCATACCCTGAAAGGGATCTGGAGAGGGACCGAGAGTGTGCTTTCCTCACGTACTGCACGTGCTCAGAGGTATCATTTCCCATTTCCTGCTTCTTGGATTATTTGACACAACTGTAGGGTTTATTTAATTCCTGACACTTGGATCTCAGCTCAGTACTTTATCACCAGATCTTGCTGAGCCAAAATTTGCATTACAACCTCCTTAGAGCCTCTGTATTACAAGCAGCCCCTTTTGACCTAGCAGAGAAAAGCCTAACAGGAACCAGAGGCTGGGGGAGCTGGATGAAGCACGTCCTGTGTCAGAATGGAGGTCAGGCTGGATGATAGAGTGGACCATTCAGTCCTTAAAATCTATGAATATTAATATGCATCTATTATAGTATAGAGTACAGTGAGGTCATTGATTAATGGCATTCCTGCCCTAAGCCGTTGTCCTGTAAGGGAATTCACCAAGCCTTCTGCTTCTGGGGCACCTCACTGACTAGAGGTTAATTATCTGTTGTGTGGCTATTAAAACAAAAGACTTACTGTTTCGAATTTATCACTTTTACGTTCAGCTGAATTACTGTTTCTCTTGCAAGTATGAAATAGGATCACCCATCTCACTCTTTTCTCGTGGACAGTTCTCTAGAGTTTTGTCAACCCTGCTGTCCAAGGGCAAGTCACAGTTGATGTAGGTATTAGATTATTTTGCCTTAAAAATTCTCTTGCCTTTTTGCAATAATGTAGTTCTGTCTTCTTCCGAGTCCATGTCTATGCTCTTTCTACTTTCATGACCACAACTGCACAGAGCACCTCACTGAAAGCATCTAGGTTAGGCACTTATGTCCAGTGCCTTTCTGAGTGGTTACAGTAAATTTGGAATCCAGAAGAGTGTTGGGTTGGTTTAAATTGTTCCCTACAAAACATGTTACCTTAAATTAGACAGCACTGACTTTCATCTACCTTCATTGGCCATTTATGCAGTTTGTTACATGGGTAAATAAAACCCATCCTACTTTGTTATAATTCTGATTTAGTTCCATCTTGGAGAACTAGCTTGTGCTCATCTGCTTTTCCTGATTGAGTAATAAGCTCTGGTCTCAGGTCAGAACTTTGGGATTCTACAATCCTGGTGTTTTTGCTGTGCTAAAAATTCAGTAGATTGAGTTGTACTGGGAATTTCACCAAGTAGCAAATAGGCCCTGAGTTAGCTTTTTGGAAATACTGCTCAAAGAAAATGACTACTCTTACATCATCACAAAAACCAGATGTTGCTGTGCCTTTTGCAGAGGACTCAGGAGTATCAGAGGGGAACCCTTAGGCATGAGTGGGAGAGAGTCGTGTCCTGGCAGCTGCTGATGACAACAAACCTTGGCTGCTCACTGCCGTGGGAAGCTGCCAATTGTTCATTCAGGTCAAAGTGCCCAAGTTTGGGGACAAACCCAAATCAATGCAGAGAACTGAGATTATGCCTTAACAACATTGAAAACAAGCAATAACGTGGGCATTGTTAGTTCCTGTAGGTGGTGTTCATCACGTGTTGTTGGCCAACCCTTATGGTCAAGACTTCCTCGGATGGTTTTCCTGTAGTCTGCAGGAGCCTTCCAGGGCTTCCCAGGGGCCAGGCAGAGCGGCAGTGTCAGAGGTGAGCGCTGTGTTACGCACCGCACAACAGGAACTGATGCTGCTGGGGTTCAAACAGGAGGAGCTGCTATGAGAGTCAAATCTTTTGTTGTGCTGTTTGGGGTTTTTTTGGGGTTTTTTGCTGCTGTCTTGTCTGAAACAGATTAGTGAAGAAAACTGACATTCAATTATTTATTTCTTTCACAAAGATTTCTATGATTGCTTTGAAGAACAGCTATATTACTAAACTAACAAATCAACCAAACATCAAAAACCCCAAAACTTTGAGGCCTGTTGTGCTATGAATGTTTTTCAGACACAAAGCATACACCTAAACAAAGTTTGTGCCAAGATTTGTTTCTAAATATCTTAAAAGGAGGATCTCTTCAGTAGCCCCTGTGTTGAACACAAGAGTGTTAAGAAACAACAATGGTGGTAAGCTTGTAGAAAGTCCAGTTCCTGGACCTGAAAGTTTTAATTATTGCTGGTTTCAGGCTAAAATGATAAATAACTTTAGAATTAAGGTAATTATTAAATGAGTAGTCCAAAATTTTGCTGTTTAAATGTTTATTTCTTTAAAATACATGGAGGACGTACTGGGATTCCTTGCATTAGAATTTTTTTCCTCTAGCTTAGTAATCCCTTATGTTGCTCAGGAGTTTTCCCTGTATAGTTTATAGATTTAGTGGTCTGATGTAGAGCTATGATTTCATAAATCGTTCCTGTAAACTGGTATAAATCTGAGGTTGTTTAGGCTGCAGTCTGGTTAAATGAGGAGCAGGAGGTGGGCTGCCTGCAGACCATGTCCATGTGCTCATTGTGGGGCAAGGGGCACTGCTTGGGTGGCTCTGCAGGCTTACCTGGTCCCAGCTGGGGCTCTCTTGTCTTCTGGAGCAGGTGAAATATGTCTACAGTAAAGGAATACTTGGTAATATGAAGTTACTATTTGTCAGTGCCAAATATTTTCATCCCAGTGGAGCTAAGGGATGTGGGAGTACCTGACAGCCCTGTAGCTGCAGGAACCCGAATCTGCTTGTCTTTAGCTGTCCTCTGGCATGTATTTTGTAGCCTAGGGGTTACAGCTGTGGCCAGGACTGAGCTTCTCTGCAAAATTTGAAATAAAACTGTTTCTTGAACTTCAAAAAGGAATAGAAGATTTCTACTTGCAGCAAATAGTGGTGGAAGGAAATTTCATCCCGCCTTTTTCTGCTCAGACAGGATTGCTCTAAGCTGTTTACAACAGATGTTTGTCTAGCATGTCCTTAAAAACTTCTGGTGAGAGAAGAGCCCACCATTTCTCCAACAAGCTGTTCCAGTGTTTAACTGTCAGTATATTTATACCTTGAGAGTATGGTATACTCCCAAGGTATAAATACCAAACATCATAACCTTAAATGTCCTTTCAGCAGCTTTGTGACTATGAATTGTTGACCATTTGCATGACATGAAAAAAAAAAAAAAAAAAGAAGAAGTTCCTTAAGTTCCTTTTAATCTTGCAGGTTTTTTTCCAGATCCTTGAAGGCTGTTCTCACCTTCCCTGCTGCCACTACTCCTCCTTTCCTTTGTAAGCAAGATAAACTTCATCATTGTTGTCACCTTGTTTTCTTCCATTCTCATCCAGCCTTTCCTGACTGCTGAGGCTCTCTATGACAGGTTGTTTCACCCATGGTTCACATGAGCTATCTCACACTTATCTGGAGTTGTTGGGTGGTTTTTGTTTTGCTCATTTGCTTTCTCAGAGTAGCCAAGGTTCCCAGCAATATGCAGAGTTTGTAGAAGTTCTTAGTAGTAGTATTCTTGAAAACTCTGTGTGCTTGCAGTCAGTATGATGCAATATATTGTTGGAAACACTGAATTTCATTAGAAACAGGGAAAAACCAGGAAGATAACGACTGGCTTGACAGGAAATAATTCAGAGGATTATGACAGTAGTTCACCTTGAGCTGTCGTTCATTTCTGTGTACATACAGGTTACAGCCCATGACTGTTACCTGTCTGGAGTTGTTGCTGCACACCTGCTCCCTTCTCCGCAGAGCTGCAGGAGGGCCAGTGGGCCCAGCCTGGCTGCTCCTCATCCCTCCCACCTCCAGAGCCTGCTGCCTTGCTGCTCTGTGCTCTTCAGCTAATGGATGTTAGCTGCTGTATTTAGCTGCATCCTGTGGGCAGCCTTTCTCTAGTGGCTGACCTTACAACTAGATGGAATCACTTGTCATGGTGGATATTTCCTCAGTGCAGGGGGTTGAATTGCTGTGGCTATTGGTTCCCTCATTTCCTAGACTTTCCAGTGAAGCTATTAAGCTGCTTCTACAGTTAATATTTTTCTTTTGAGAGGGCATATTTCTTGACAGTTGATCATTCCTTCTCCAGGAGGATGCAGCAGGTGAGAAAGGCTCTTTTTTTATGCCATGT
This sequence comes from Vidua chalybeata, assembly GCF_026979565.1. Taxonomy (NCBI): domain Eukaryota; kingdom Metazoa; phylum Chordata; class Aves; order Passeriformes; family Viduidae; genus Vidua; species Vidua chalybeata. The sequence continues at coordinate 15,426,076 of NC_071538.1, read as the reverse complement.
CCTGGGTGTTTAAGTACTAGAAAAAAAGGATTTGCCCAGCCTGAACACATTTGTCAGCTCCCTCTCCAGCCAGCTGGTTCTCAGTCTGAGCTCCCAGACTGAGCTTTGGAGACGTTAAGCCTTAGCTGCTCTGCTAGTCTCAGTAACATTTCTCTCCACCTGAAAGATTTAATAACCTCTTCACTTGCACCACACAAAGCAGGCTGTCTTAAGGATCTAGACAAGCAAGGCACATACATCCTCCTCCAGCATGTAGGTTATTACCTGGAGATTGCAGATGGGCACTTCTGCTGTCTTTGCAGAGCCCTTTCCATGTTCCAAAGAGCAAGGAGCTAGCTGTTATGAGAGGACAGCAAATAGCCTTGTCTGTACACCCTGATGGATGGCTAATCAAGGAGGACTCTTCCACAAATGATAGACTTGACTAATTCTGCATTGTTACCATTGGAAGATCCTAGGAAAAAGTCAGAGTTCTGAGAACAGGTGGTGGTTACACATTGACAGTTTCTCTTGTCAGTGCTCAGATTTGAGTCCTTGTCAGTCTAATCATTGCCTGCTGACTTGCACACAAACCTCCATAAAGATCCCACTGTACTGTAATGTGTGTAACACAAACTGCTAAACTTTCCCCTTCTGCCATGCAAAACAAGGTGGCTTTATCAAGCTGAAATGTAGTAATAGCTCGGCTTTTCCAGGGAGGAGTTTAGAGTTCTGACCATTAAATGCAGTTTCTTCAAAGGCAGGGAGAAAAAAAAATGGAATGGTATAGAGGCGGCCAGTCGCCTGTCTGTCTCCACAGAATGGTGCTTTTGTTTTGTTGGTGCTGTTTGAATACCCCCATCAGTGCATCCTCCTCCACATGTTTCTCTAGAATCTCCCCCATACTGGGGTTAGTAGGCCAGGAACACCATTACTTCTCAAATTGGCAAGAATGTCACATGCCTTGTGTGTAAGAGTGAGAAACCAGTAACTGCTTGTTGTTGCTCACTTGCTTTGTTGATTGATACTAAGAGATCTCATGATAAAAAACATGGTGTTGAAAATTCACCTCTTGGTGTCCATGAATTAGCTTTTGAACCTGCATGTGAGTGGGAACTAGAAACATCTGTAAGTGCTGGATACAATGGGAAATGAAAGAGCACTTGAGAAATCAAGAAGATCTGTTTATGTGAAAAACATGCAATATATTTCCTATTGCATTTAGTTCTTGTGATAGTGCCAGAATCTAAATACTTTAGTTTCTCATGGGCAAAATTAAAGTAATTCTCGTGTTAGAGAAAAAGATTGTCTGCTGTGATTGCTGCTGGCAGCAGAACCTGGTCTTTCCCTACTACCATGGTCACATTCAGTGGGCTGGGGAGTTGCTAAAAGCAGTTTCCTGAAAATCTAGGCTTGGCAACAGTGGCCTCTGTATGCTGCTACTCTTACCACATGGCTCTTGATAGTGTATGAACAGTCAAAAATAAGTAAAAATACACTGATGCAAATAGTTAATGGAATCGCCAGTCTGGGATAGTGGTCTCCTGCTTTCATTTTTTCATGTCAGAATTGATAAAGTTTGTTGCAGTCGTCATTCACTTTTGATTAACTGATACAGCCTTCTTTTGAGCATTTTATATCTCAGATGTCAACCTCTCTTTTTGCAGTAACAAAGGGCTGGTTTAGTATATCCAAAAAAAGGCAAAATCTATTGTTTGTGGCTCTAAAATGCTCAGTTACTTGATTACTTAGTGGAAGCTGCAACTGGGATTCATTTGGTGCATACACCTAACATAATAACTGAATGTAAATAGATGTGATGTGTTGAAACACAAGTGGGAAGTGTCTTTCAGAGTGTTTTAATGTTAGTGTGTGTAGCTGTCCTGTGTAGTGGGAGCCCTATTGAACCACTTTTTCTTTAGAGTGCCAGGGATTCTGAAACTGTAACAATTGTAGCCCCCAGATTTTGTGATGCACTGCGTGAGCGTAGCTAAATACAGCAGAAAAATTGTTTGTCTCACAACCAGTAGAGCAGGGAAAGTAAATAGTAGAAATCTGATTAAAAAATAAATAGATGTGTTGTCTAGCCAAAGGTGTGAGGAATATGACAAGCACCAGGGAATAACACTGTTCCAGGGTGCCTGAGAATAACACTCTTCAGGGGCTTGCCATTCCCTGAGCTAGGGTTGCAAGATGTGAAAACATTGGAAGTAATTGTAAGTGAAGTTTATTTGGAAGAGATGTGGCTGCTAGTCAAGTAATATTTCTGTGTATGAGAGATAAATTTGCAGGTTGATATCCTGCACTGTTCATATGGTCTTGGAGGTATTTTAAGAAGTCATCTTTCATTAGCAATGGTCATACTTTATGTTTACAGCAGAGAGCTTGTAGATGATTCTGAGCACACTGAAACATTGGAGAGCTGGACTGACTCCTAAATGTAGCCCTTCCTGCTAAAGGCAGGTAGCAAAAAATTCTATCTTCTGATGAGGGAAGGAGTGCATCATCATGGACTGATGATACGTGTCTGGGCACACAATACACTGGTACTGAGCTAGCTGAGGGGATTCTGGAGCACCAGCTGTGCCAGGTGAGGTGGGAGGAGATGGGTTTATTTGGCCTTAGGATGAGATGGATGGAAATGGGACCTCACTGCTCTCTTTAGCTGCAGAATAGGAGGGGGGTGGAGCAGAGGGTGTAGAGCAGGAGTAGTCAGGCTCTTCTGGCAGGTTTGTGGTGATATGATGAGAGCCAACAGGGACATAAGCTCCAACCTGGGAAACAGTGATAAGCTATAATAACAATTTTTTAAAAAATTCCCCTGCCATGTAGATGGCCAAGTGTCATACCAGAGCCCCAGGGATGTTTTGGAATGGCCACTGTTGAAAATACTCCAAGCTTGACTGAAGGAGGCCTCAGGAAATCTGATCCAGCTTCAGAGTTGAACCTATCTTTGAAGTTGGCACTGCTTTAAGTGGATGTTTGGAAAGGATGACCTCCAAAAGTCCCTTCCAAACTAAATTGTTGCATGAATCATAAGCTCTTGACATGCTCAAAACTGTGGCAGGGTGTGTGTATGTGTGCACAGAATGTATACAATGAAACAAATTCAATGTCCATTTTCTTTTGTTATTTAATCCACTGCATTTGATTGCACTCCAATTTTTCTTTTATCTTTGAGACATATGGATGGAGTAGAGCTCAGTGTTTGTTGAAGCCAGTCCCTGCTGCTGCAACATGCATCCAACCATGTCGAGGAATCCAATTAATAGGTCTATTGATGTGGTGATTAGCCATGTTTGAAAATAGTGGGTTTGTTTATTTAAACGTGGGCTCTGATGGATGCATGCAGTCAGAGTGTCTGCCATCTTTAGTCATCTGGTTGCTCAATAGCTGTCGTAATAGATACGTTTAGCAGAGATGAGGTGGAGAGACAGAGGAGATTGTATTGAAGTTCACTATTAATAATTGAAAAAAGCTTTTCCTTTTGGAGGGCAGAGCAGACCAGAGGAGGCTGTTTAAGAAGGTGGTCTATTCTCATTCCTCAGAGCTTCCTGATGTTCAGCTGGACATCACCACTGCTCAAATGATCTAGAGCTGGTGAGGGTTCCACTTCAAGCAGGAGCTTATACTGGAGACCTCTTGAGGTCCCTTCCCAGCTATGGTTTTATGATTGAATGGAATCTTCCATAAAGGACAGAAGAAAACAGTTTGCATATTCTCCCCTTTCTCACCTATATTGTTGCAGAAGTTGTTCCAGGCTCCATGAAGACAGTTATATCTGATCCAACTTTTATTTGTGCTGGGTATTTTTCCACCCTTTTCAGGTGCACCTGTCAGAAGGTATCTGAAAACACACAGTTTTCTCAAGTGACTAGGACAAGAATATTTTAGGAAGCTGTCACTTGCTTAGGTGAGAGGAAATACAGTCAAGTTTGTTTCAACATTTGCTCTGTTTTTCAGCCTGGCCTATAGCACTGGACATTAGGGTTCAGGGTGTCACTTTCGACAAGCAGAGCACATTCTGGATTCTTGGTGGTGGATGGGAAGAGCTGAGCTGCTCTTGGATCAGTGAATGTCTTGCCCTTTCAGAGAGCAGTTATCTCAGCTGCATGGTCTTTCTTGGCTGTTTGTCACCAAAAGTTAATGAAAGATGATAGAAACGAAACCACTTGTCTTCTCTTGAATTCCTGATACTAAAAAATGGCAAGCATTTAGTATTTACTTAGGATATACTGGCTAAGATGTTAGTAATATAATTTTCTATGAATTTATATAGAAAGTTAGTAGAAGGATAGAAAAAAACAAGTTCTAGGAAGTGTGTGTCACTACTACTGCTTTGCTAAGGCTTCCTCCAGATACCAGCCCCTTTAAAACTTCTAATGCAGGGTTTTCCTTGTTTCTTTCATAAATGGAATGGTCTTGTCAATGTTAAAGAAAAAAACACAAAACAATGAAACACAAAAGGTTTGCAATACTCTGAGTCATTTAGCTACATTCAGTCTCTTTAAATCATGCCAAAATGGCAAAAACCCTGAATTTTAAGGAAACTTCAGAATTCTGAAAGAGGAATTACAGAGCAGATGTCCCAAACAGTTGAGATCTGATTCCTCAATAAAATGGTAAGCAAAGAATTGGAAGAGAGAAGGAGTGTAAAAATAACGTGCCTTTCTCCTTAATACTTGTCAAGTCCTAAATTCAGGTTTCTCCTTCCTGTGCAACTGCAAACTCATGCTTGGGCAGTGATGAAGCTGTTTCTGTCCTCCTTCCTTTCTGTAGCACACTTGACAATGTGTGACAGTCCTGCATTCAATTTAAGCTGTTTTCATTTTAGCAGTCAGCGTTCTGACTGATCTATTCAGGAATCATTATTCCAAGAAGGATAAAATGACACCAAATCTCTGTATCCAAGAAGGAGATAAGAGTCAGAAGGGCACCTCCTGAGTTTTTCTGTAGCTCCAAGATCTCTGTTAAAGAACTGCTGTCCTCCTGCCATAGATCTCCTAACCAATCAGCTGTTCTGCTATCCAGAAGGGATTCCACGAAGGGTGAGCTTGGTTGTAAGCCAGCCCATCAGCACCTAATGGCATTATGTGCAGTGTGGATATAGTCAGAAACCACTCTGCATGAATTACATGGGTGCCTGTTAATACAGTAAGAACAGCACTATTATTGCTCTATATAATTTTGTGAAGTTCAGTTATTCATAGGTGGAATGCCAGATTAGCAAAACAAAAATGTAATATTAATGATGATCTCAGCAGTCTGAAAGATAAATCCCTGTCTGCTGCAGTGTCACTGTTGAATTTCTAGTACGTTCAGTGGGGCTTTCTAATACTTGGAATTTAAAACACTGGCCCCCAAATACAATTTGGTGCAACTCAATGAAAACACTTAATAGATTTTAAGATGCCTGGAGTAGGAGACTGTCTTTCCTTAGGGTAGTGGACTGGTGTGTCACTTCTCTCTGGGTTGTGGCAGTGTGATGGCTTCACAACACCAAAGCAATTGGAAGTTTTAAATTAATGTGTCATTGATTTCCATACTGTCATCATCCTTTTTCAAACCTTTAATTCATATACCAGCTTTATCACTAGTAATGGTGGTAAAATGCCTGACTGAAGGAAATGTCCATCTCGGATTATGATTGGTGATTTTGGGTGATTTCAGCACTTCACAAATTGTTTTGTCAGCCTTGGTTTTATGGTCTAAGCACACAGAATGTGGGCAGCTGCTCTTGAGCTGGTGGCCTTGTTCTCTCAGATTACTGTTCATCTGTTTTTCTACCTTTATCTCACATGTAGTTATCTGAGATTATATTCTAACAACGCTTCATGTTCTGTATGACTCGACAGCATAGATTCGAATTTGCACAGTAACCATGCCTTTGAGGCTGCTAGCAAGTCATGAATAAACTTTTTTGTTCCATAACCATGGTTAAAATAGACATCTGGACATTTACTTGAATATGAAAGTGCAAGGGTAGGTTTCTAAGTAGTCTTGTTAACAAACACTTCTTGCACATGATCAGCAGAACTGCAAGTTTTCTTGAAGCTTGAAATGGTATTTCATGAGGACATTGTAAATGTGATCTTATAAATTAAATAAGGCTGAATGGGTTCTTGGTTCAGTTTAAGTTATACAGAACAATTAACAAAAGCTATATCCAGCTGCATAAGTTAATTTAAAAAAAAAAAAAAAAGAGTGGGGAAAAAAAAGGTGGTGGTAAGATGATGAATGGTGATCTAGAGATGCCCAAGCCCCAAATGCATGTTTTTAGTAAGATGCTGGTGATAAAGTATTATGGATTCTATCAGAAGAAAGTATGAAGCAAATTCAAAGAATTCTGCAAGAATCAGCACACAGTATCTTTTTCTCTTATGTTTTTGTTGTTTGGGTCTTTTTTTTAAAATGAGATCTCTAGTCTATGGAGTCTCAGGGGTTATGTAAGACAGAAATATTTTACTGTTTTAAGAAGGGCATAAAATGAATTTCAGAATTTTGGAGGAAGGAGAGAAAAGGCACAGAGATGGAACATAACCTTTTTCAGCTAAAGGATTGTGTTTCGTACACAAACAAGTGAATACAAGTGACAACAAATAACTTCAAAAAGCAGTCTGTTTTCCCACAATGTTTCCATGACCATAATCTTGGAACTATTTTCCAGTGAGAAGTGTAGCTAAAACTCAAACCTATTTTAAGCTGGTGCACGATCTCTTTACAGAAGGGGTTGTGCACTGCAACCCTGAGGAGGCCATGGGACAGGACTGTACTTGAGAGCCTCTTCCAGCCTTCTTTGTCTGTACATTTTGACTGTCCCATGTCATACTTGCTCTGACAAGCTTCAGTGTTCAGTTGCTGCTGCTTAGTGTTTGTGTTTCAAATTCCTCTTTGATAACAGTGACAGGCAACAACCCATTTGATACCCTGTTGGTGTAACTAATTCCAGCTCAGCAAATGGGGAGCCCCCCTTCAATAAACATTTATTCTTGGAGAACACAAGCAGAGTTGGCAGGCACCTACCTTCAAGTCAGACTTCAAAACACAACATGAAGATCAACGATTGGTGATAGGCAGGAGATTATTCCCGCATGGGTAATTCTTAAGCAAGATCCATTTGCCTATATAAAGGTATGCTATCCTCACTGTTTATAGACCTGAGTGACTAATAAAATTCACTTGAGGCAGGCATAATTGGACAGGCTCTTTTGTGTCATCCTGTTCTTTTTAGGCTGCATTATGGTGTAGCAGTATGCTGACTTGCAGTAGGTTAAGAAAAGCGAATGTTTTTTCAAGCCTCAGATTCACACAGAGATTTGTGTTTTACCCCAGTGTATGTCCTTCACAAAACATGCTGGGATGTCATATCCCCAAGGTGAAACAGTGCCTTCTTTCTCTTGCATATAAAGCCTAAGAGGTGCAGTTAACTTGCTCTGAGGTAGCTTGTCATCCTCTTTGCTGGTCTGGATTTTAGTTCAGCAAATTGAGTGTGAAGCCAGGAACGTTGGGATTCAGTCAACAAAGCAGCAATGGGTGAGGGAGACTTAGACACAGCATTCTAGGAGACAAATTTGTTTTCTAAATATATCCTCTGTAGTCTCCACAAAGAGCTTAAAAACAAGCTGAACCTTGCAGGTTTGACATCCGTGTGTGTGTCCCTTGGGTTTGTAGCATGTGATAGTTTTGTCCAGCAGTGAGAATGAAATTAAGTGGTATAGACAAATACATTTCTGGGAAATACAAATATGGCAAGTGTCTGTAAGCAGCATATTTGTCTTCTCACTCTCTTGGCACGTGCAACCTTCCATGTGTTTGTCCCCAAACCTGAGACGCACAAACATCTTTCCAGACTGCAGAAGTCATTGTGAGGGCTGGTATTCCCTGTTCTAGGTTCTCCCCAATGAATTTACCCTCGTGAATGTATTGCAAGGAGTCAAACCCTCACAGTGCCTGGCAGCCTTCTGTGATCATGTGAATCATGCATGAAACTGGGACTTACTGCTGACATGAGGAGGAATGTGGAGGAAGATGCTGGCGGTCTGGGTTGAGGGGAAATGGAATACTATCTGAAAGTAGGTTATGGCAAAAAATGTAAAAATGAGTTACGGTACATGAGAGAATATAAACCAAAAAATGGCAGGAGCTACTGGATGCTCTTCATTGTTCACAGACATTCCCAGTATTCGTACTGAGGTCCTGCTTGGTAAATGTTACTCTTCAGGCACTCACCAGCTGACATGGTTTGTGTCTCTGGGTGCAATCAGAGCATTTCGGTTATCTCAGAGAAAGCAGTTGCTGAAGCGTCATGTCAGGCGTGGCAGTTTCTCTGAGTTTAGTCATATGCTGTAAATTCCTGCCACTCTTTTGTTGGATTTTGGTCTGCTAATGTCCTAGGAATTGGTGCTGCAGGAATTGGTCTCCCAGTGAGGTCTGTGACTTGCAGCAGGACTCCATAGTGAGCAAGGAACATGTACTCCTAATACTCCTAAACAAATATGGGTTATACTCTTGGTGTTTTTAACTAGGAAAGTTTGTTTCTGGGTAGCATGCAGTGTTCTGGCTTGGTGAGAATAGAGAACACTGAAATACCCCCTCCTGATGGAATATGTGCCCTGCCTTGCCTAGATACCTGCTGCAGTAGTGATGTTAACTGGTTTTCCCTTTTCCCAGAGACACAGATACTGTCAGAGGTGCTGAAAAAGAGATAATTCATGACATAGTAGATTTTTCTCCTTTAGACAGATCAGTCCCAGCTGAGCCATGTGCTGCTGTGAATCCTGTGGCATAACTGGGTTCCCCAGCAGCCCCAGTGCCACCCACTGGGGTGGCTCCCCAGCCCCACGGGTTCTGTGTGCTGCCTTTCCTCTGCAGTGCACTCTCTAACCTGCACACGCATCCTCGGCCAGCTCTGGTAGTTCAAACTCAGCAACCTGTGGTCCCATTACATGATCTGCTTGGCTTCAGGATAAACCTGGTGGCCACAGCAACTTCCTACAGCGTGGCAAATGCTAACTTCTCCATGTGGACTTTGGCTTTCTGCATTTCTTGCAATTCTGTGCATAATCAGGTGAAATCCTGTAAAAGCTTGGTGCAAGTAAAAGGCCACAGAAAACGAAAATCTGGAACCATGCCTGGTAGCTGGAGATTTAAGAAACTCAGTTTAGAAGCAGAGGCTGAGCTGATTGTCTACACAGAGAAAAGTTATTAAAGTGAAAAGAGGTTTTCATTTTATCTGTTAAATTCATAACACAGCAAGGAATGGATGCTAGAAAAATTTAATCAAGAATGCAGCAAACATGAAGGTGATTAATTTTGATGTTTTTCTAGAACTCAGTCCTTTCTGAACCAGAAAGCCGTGGGTGGTGGAGGGAGCCGGGCACTCCTGGTGTGAAGCCCCTGCCCTGCTCAGTGCACAGGGCAGAGCTGGGCTGTGGCAGCTGTAAAACTCTAAATCTCTGGCATCTGTCACTGATTCTCTTTACTGTGGGGTTTGGACATCCATCTGGTTATATGGGATCAAAGTTTTTCCACGTACATATAGAGTCATTTTGGGAGAGCTCAGGGGTGGTTCCTGGGCAGGACACAGTGGCTTCTGGAGTTTTCCTGGCTGTACAGCATCTCTGTCTCCCTGCAGCCCCCAGGCGCTGAGCAGTGTGGCTGTGACACTCTGTGTAGTCCTTGTCTTTCTGCTGTGGAGGGTTGCAGTTGCTCAGCAGCCCCCTGTCAGCACAGTCTGGCTGCCAGGTGGAGGTGGTAGCCCTGATGTTGAAAGTCTGCTCAAAGGGCTTTTCAGTTGTGTGGGGCTCTGTGCCTTCATTTAGCCATTGCAAAAATACATCATTACTGGGTAAAAAATGCTGAAAGATTTCTCCCGGAAGTGTTCAAACCATCATATTTGAACCCCTATCCAAGCTCCCAAGGAGGCTGACTTGGAGGAAGGCTTTTAATGGGAAAATAGACCTGTTTTTCAGGGAATTTCAGGAAAGGCTGTGTCAAAATGATTGAGACCCTGAGATTAGCTTCGTTGGTTAGAGCATGGTGCTGATCACACCAGGGTTGTGGGTTTAATACCTGTGCGGGACATTCACTTAAGAGTTGGACTTGATGATCCCGGTGGGTCCCTTTCAACTCAGAACATTCTGTGATCTGTGATCTACTTATTTTTTCTTTCCCCGACTTGAGAGTTATTTGCTTGGGTACCTAGCTCCATGCTCTGGTAAACATTTAAATGTGGAAATATTGTCTGCAATTAAATATTTCTTGGTTTTCTGCAGACGATACTACAGCTGCTACAGGATGAAACAGTTGACACAAATAGAAAAAAAAAAATACTGTATTACAGAAGTGCCAGCATGCGCTTGCTATCATTAAGCAGAAAGTCTTCGTCTTTAGCAGTAGATGAGGCAGGAGTTCGGTTCATTACTATAGGAGGAGGACAGAGCAACGTACAGTGGCATTAAAATGAAATGCAGGTCCCTTCCTGAGAGCCCAGAATGCCTTTGCTTTAGTAACAAATATTCTGAAGAGGTCACTTATTCTGGCTCCCTGTTCTGTTAGAATCATTCTATTATGGTATCTGTTTACAAAATAAGGTTTGCACTCGCTTTTAGTTCTTAAAAGCAGAGGAAAAACCTGAACTTGGCAAAGCCTTTTGAACTGCTGAATCAAGAACTAGCTGCTTAGAAAAAAAGGGATTAAAACCTTTTAATCCTTTTGTGTAAAAAAAAAAAAGTGTTTAATGTGGTAGGCATGCTGGCAAAATTAATTTTCATGTTTTTTCAAGCACAAGATTTCAGTTTTGTCTGTTTCCTGGTTCTGCATATCTTAGCAGGTTCTTTACACTATGCAATATGCTTTATTAACTTTGAAGTTTTGAAGAAATTTGCAAATAACAAAATGCAGATATGGAAGGAAAAGTAAGTTGCTAGGAGCAGGCACAGCTGTTCTGTGCTGCATTAGGCAGTGTGGTGATGACTTGATTTTAGCACCCCTTAGATGGGGGTTTTGTCCCTTGTACATATTGTGTGCAAGAGAGATATAGCCTGAGTTCAGGTACTGATTTTTGTGTGTGATTAAATGAATGTTCTATATGTATGCATTTGAAAGCCCTTAAGTGAATGTTGTGTAAATGGTGATAATTGGAGACTGTCTCCCTGCAGTCCTTTTTCAGGCTGAATAAGGTCTAAGGCCAAAGGCCCAAATGCTTAATTGTATTAAACACAGAGGCTGAAAAATTTATTAACTCAGAAAGTGTGTATTACCAAGTTAATTGGAAGTACCTTTAAGCTATTACCAGGTGGAAATTTGACTTCAGGTTTCAGTTTTAAATTAAAGCAGAAAACCATTCTGTGAGACTGCTGGAAGGTCTGCTGTTAGAGCAGTGCTTTTCTGCTCTCCTCTGTTTTTCTGCTCTGTGTAATGCTTAGTGTAAATGCTGGGAAGTTAAAGCTGAACCCATATATAGCTCTGGCTTTTCCCCAAAATATGTAAAAGGCTGCACACACAAGCTGTGAGTGCTCTAGGGAAACGTAAAAGCAGAAGATGGGAAATGAAGGCAACCTCAAGTTCTAGAATGATGTTTTACTGGGCTTCTTTTCTTTCTGCTTTGTTTTTAATCAGTATTCCTCAGTTGTATGGAGGACTGCTTTATGCTTCTTGGAATACTTTTCTTTTTTTGATTATGTGTTATTTCAGGTATTGGAAGCAAGTAAGAATGATGTCATAGTAGAGAGATTTATTTATTTCCCCCCCACCCCCTTCCCATGGATGAGAGTCAGTCAAAGCCCAGGGATTAGCCAGAGTTAGGGATTTTCTTACTAAGATGTAAAGCAGCTCACACTGATAGCTAGCCAGGCACTTTGAGAAAGACATTGCAATTACAACAGCCTGGAAAAATAACGGAGAAAATTTGCCACCCTGTGTGCAAAATCTGTAGGCCCCCTGCAGATGTGATATGGAGAAAAACCACCTCCCCACTGCGTTAAGGTCTAAGTTGTCTGCATAAAACACCACAAATAAATGAGCACCCAGAATGTGTCTTGCACAGCATTCTCGTGTGATGGCTGCCTGAGACAATTCTGGTTCAGTATCGTCAGTTAATTTTAGGAGTTTAAATGTTGTCAACAATTTCCATGATTCATAAAGAGACAATTAGAAATTTACTAAAGTGCAATACTGTGATGACAGGCTGTTGCTGTATTTTATTAATATCCAGTAATCATGGCCTTTACACTTGAGTGAGCTAATGGCTTTTAACCCATATTGCTGTGGAATAAGCAGGTTTATCCAAACATCAGCACTTAACAGGGAAGGCTGAGTTTCTGTTGGTGAAGGTTGATGTGTATGTAACTGTCCAGGCATGAACTAGAAGTACACAGGGCACAGGAGATTTTAAGATGTTTCTTCAAGAAGAAATTTAAAAATACTTGATTTTTACTTAAACTTGTGAGTATAAATCCTGTGTTGGCAAAAGGAAAAAGAGGGCTTGAAAATGCCTCTCTGGGTGTGGGAATTCGTGCTGTGTGTCTGCAGAGACACCTCAGCCCTGTCAAAGGCTTTGCCTTTAGATTGGGTTTATGCTCAGGAAAGAGCCTCTTTGCTAAGATGGTGAAGAAGCAGGAGTTGAAGATTGTCAGAATTTCTGAGCTTAAGTCATTACAAATACTGATAAAAGTATATGTTTAACCTGACATGTATCCTTGCATTCTCCTTTAGTTAAGCTTATTCCAGATAAATAAAACATAGTGGGTCCTGCCTGCTGAAATGAGTGCCTTGAATCTTAGTTGAGTGTGTTTCCTGCTGGTGTTAAGGGAGAAGCACAGCTTCTGCTGGATGACTGCTTTTGTTATTTTTGTAATGTGTTTTTTACTGAAAGTTACAGAGGTCATTGAACATGTTAAAAGATCTACTTCTTGGAATTTTGGATATTAATCATTCACTTTCATTCACTTTATTTGATTTCATTTTGTACAAACTCAGAAGTTATCTCTGAGTAACTTCATGGAAGTCAGGAGAAGGCGGCAAGGAGAAATGCAACTTGCTCCGAGATAATGTTTGTAGATTTGATTATCATGGGCATTCACACTTGAAGCTGGAAAACTCAACCACTAAAATTGGATTGAAATAGCAGAATCATTTGTCCTAGCTGTTAGGAATCTCTTAAGCATTAAAACAGAATAAGATCTTAAAAAAAAAGAGGAAATATGCAGGTAACATGAGGTAACCTGTAATTTAGATTGATCTGACGAATATGTTGAATTTGGAGTGCCATTTTCTGTGATTGGGGTGCTGTTAAGGTTTTTTTTAAAGCGTATGGGAGAAAGGGTTATGATCCATATCCTGGATAAAAAGAAAATTGTGGAAGTATCTGAGCATGCAACACCCAATCACATACATTTGCATTTATTTAATAAGTACTTTGCACCAAACAATAAAGAACAGAAGTTTCATTTACGAAGTGCTGTCATCTTAGTGAAATAAAACCAAAATAGGAGAAATAAGGAACGAATTAGGATTGTGCTCACTGCGGCCCACAGAGGCTTTACTAAGCTGTTGTTAAAGAAATGTTATTACAAGGCTCAAACAGACTCTTCCTACCTATAAATTATCTAAGAATAAAAAGTACAACTTTGAAAAATTGTATTTTGCCAAACAGTATTCCTGCTAATAACAAAGGGGCAGGAACTACATTTAAACAGTGGTGGGTATGTTGCAAGGAAAGCATGAGGACATTAACCATCAGGATAGCTGGAAAGCCCACTGACTTGTCTCCTGCCCTGCAATGGATGCTTAGGAGAAGAATCACCCATTAGCTTTCTCCAGAGGCATCTCCAGGAGGCATCCATCCATGCACAGATACCAATCATCCAGGATCATAAAGGAAACCGAGAAGGAGAAATACTTCAGCTGTATATAAAAGCATGGACCACCTTTGTCTTCTAGACCACTTCATTTCCACTTCAAAGTCAGTCCTGAACATGAGGAAGTCTGTGTCATTGTTGGTTTCTTCCCAGTGTTATAATGGAGCCACATCATCATTTTTCGCATATTCGTCTTGACAGCAGCCATGTGAGAACAGCAGGTTAGTTTTACAGAGGAAGGTGAGGCACAGTTGTGCCTTTGTGTATGTGACAGGGAAGGTTAAAGGCAGGGATTTAAACCTGAATTTCACAATTTGCAGGCTCAGGGATTGCTTTCATTGTGATCTGCTCATTCCAGTGTCAGTAATTTCTTAATATTCATTTAGGCTGGGCACCTAAGTAAGATTTCCTATGCCTATTGTATGTCCTTATCCAGTTCATCTTGTATTGCAACTGTAATTTTTTTTGTTCACAGAGGAGTCTGCTTCCAATCTTAATTTAGCTCAAGTCATAAAAGCTTTCAGATAAAAATATAAGCTTCCCTCTCCTACAATACAAGTCTTATTTTTGGCTGCCCATCTATTTAGAGTAGTGAGGACTTATATCATGAGGACAGAGATTTTTACTTTAAAATCTCTCACAGCAAGTGAGTGTTGATAGAACACTTACTTAATTGCAGACATGTTCAATAATACCTTTTCCCTCAAACCTGTGTCTGATCCTTTGGAAAAATGGCATCCACAAGAACAGAAGGAACATTATGTTGCCAGGCCCTGAATTAAAATTTTTGAATGAGGAATATTTGATGTGGGTGCTAAATACTGAAAATTCATCTGGATTCCATTTAATTTTCTCATTTATTTTAAGCAAATGATGGATCTTTGAAATAAAACAAGTTAACATTTGTGTATATTATGTATATTTATATTGGCATATATTATGTTTCAGACACTTGAAATTTTTGGCTTTTACAGAATTACAAGGAAACATATTTAATGTGACAATTGTGTGCTTAATGATTATCAAAATGCAAGCATCTGTGCTAAATACCCAGGACCCAGCATTATTTTTCAAGGATCTGGCTAGTATTCAAGTCAGGTAATGCAGATTGTATGTTACTTCTCAAAGACCATGGTTCACATAAAAGACACCTTGCCAAGTTAGAGAGAGGCTACACCTCTGTCCTCAGCCTCGAAGGAAATCTGACAAGAGATACTTTTCTCCCTGGGAAAGTCCTTTGAGTTCACTAAGAAGCTGCAGAGCCTAAAAACAGCGCATCTGGTGAAGTGACTGAACTTACCTGCTAAAGAAAGGAAAACCTGGAAAAGGGAACTGAAATTTTACTCTTCTGCTACAGATATTCGGTAGGGCAGATTTTAAAACAGGTGTGCTGAGATGGTTTTCTGATTTATAAGAATTGTTTCACAACAAATCTTCCAGAATAGCAGGGAGCAGCAGTGATTTTATATATAACATAAGGTGAGAGAGGCATCTTCATGGCTGTGTCTGGCTCTGAGGTGCCCTGCAGGAAATGTGTCCGTGGCTCTCCAGGAAACCTGAGGTTCTGTCTTTGAGGGCTTCAGGTTCCCCTCCCAAACCCATCACACTGTTTTGCAGGGAAGGGCAGACAACAGCCATACTGGTTAGAGCATACCTGACTGTCTCTGGCTTTCTTTGCACGTTCTTGCTGACCTTTTAGAATATAATTCAAAGGAGCTTTTCTTTTGAACCCTTCACACACTCAGCTCAGGACACTGCATGAGTTTTCTGCTATTTTTCCAGGATAGCTCAGTAGAGCAGTGTGTGCCTAAATCTCTGCAAGCATCTCGTCCATGCCATGAGGCCCTCTCTGGGATTCACTTTATAGGATTATCCACAAATCTGTGCTTGCTCGGCAAGTGGCTTTTTCAACACTACCAAATGTGAAAGGAAAGTCCTTTTCTTCTGAAATGTTGTTTTTTGGTTTTAATTTCTCAATGGAGAGCATGTCTGAGCAAGTTGTTATTTTTCCACCCCCAGCCAAATAAGATGAAGTCAGTTTCTTACAAGAGAAAAGAAATACACTGTTTTTTACAGTCTTCCTCCTCAGAACTGTGTTGTTCCCATAAGCTTTCTAGAATAATTTCATTTTGAGCAAAGACTAAACAGGGAAAATTTTGGCCAAGAAGGTGAAAGTTTTCCCATTCTCCTGCCTGAAGCTTGTGAGTGAATAGAAATGAGAGCGCTTCTATTCCTGGTGTAACAGGAACTTGGTTTTGAAGTGAGGAGCAAGAATTAGTTCAGAGTGTGAGGCCTGAATGTGCTCCAGGGATCTGTCACGAAACAGAGGCCAGGGAGAGAAAGACTGGAGTATTTTGGACTTAGGGGAACTATGCCAGTCTGGAGTTGTTACTCCATGTGATGGAGTAAGTAAAGGTAGGCACCCAGCCATCAGCACCTCTCCCTGCTGTCATCCAAGACTTGCTCGGGAGGTTCCCTCAAGCTGATAGTTCAGAGATTTGTCTTTGAACTACAATGGCTCTTTTCCTTTCCCCCGACCCCTTAAGCTTTCAACAGAAAATCTTCAGCTTTGGTCCATAGGTTACCAGGGAAAGGATATGTTTTCACTGCTAAATAATACAATTCCTTGTATTTATATGTAGCATGTTTGAGCAACAAACAGTTAAATTAAAACTTGATACATGAATAATCTTCTATGAACACTGCTCATTTTGAATTTAAGGAGAGGGAAAGGACAATGTGTAGGTTAATCTGTATTTTCAATACATCCTTATTTTTTATGACTGTTTCTAGCACTACCCTAAGAGTGCAAATGCTCAAAAATGGACTAAAAAAGATAGCTTGTATCATGGTCTGGCCCAATCCACAGTGTTGCCCCTTGGAGGTAACTAGTGATAGTCTCGTGGCAGCTTGCTCTGGGCAGTAAAGTTACAGAGATGTTGGTTGGAGGGGAGGTGTGAAGGTTGTCTAGTCCACTTAACATGCATTTTTCACAGATACCAAGAGTTGAGTGGATGCTCTGTTGTGCTTGTTTTAGCTCTCACTGAGATGAGTATTCGGATTTGCTGTAAGAGTTACCAATCAGTATAAAAATATACTCATGCCTGACTATTGTCCTGGGGCCAGGACTCAGGATTATGGGTTTGCTTAATTAGTACTTTCCTTCCTTCAAAATTTCAGGGCATAGAAATGTTTAAAATGCCTTTGTAGAAATACCTTTTCTCAGACTGAGAATTTGGTTTATATACAGGTGTACTTCTGTGACTAGTCTTGGAGGATTTAGATTGTTTCCAGAAATCAGTGTCGCTCAAATGTGCAGGGGAAAAAGGTTCATTGCAACAATGTAAAATCAAGGCAGCAGCTTTTTTAGCTTTTACTGCACGTGAATGTTCAGTTTCCTTTTGTTCTGGTTTTAATAGTATTGATCTTTTTTAAATGTACAAAAGTAAAGTAAGTCCTCAGTGTATGTGCTGGGGAGTAAGTATAAAGTCAGAGATAAAATTGCATTGTATTCTTCAAGGACAAAAGTTTTTGGATTCTGCTGTATTTGCCATTTGAAAAAAAATTACACTACTTTACTAAGATCACAGAGTAAATAACAGAAAATCAGAAAACCAAATCAGCTGCTGAAGTGCAATACAAGGCATCAGCTCAGCACACTGCATAGCAAAACAGTCAATCACAATGCCATCACTAGCAGCCTGAATGGTAAATTAACATTTCTCTGGAATAGATGAGAAGTGAATAAACAGAGATATATGTAAATACAAACTAAGTAGAAATAGACATGATTATAGATGAGTAAATATGTGGAATCAGCATCAGTTAAGCAAGCAGACTTAATAATTGCTTGCTGTTCATGTCAGGACAATGTGCCAAAGCCTTTAGACAGCAGCCATCATGTCTTAAAAGGTATTTCCTGGGGTTTGAGCACAGTCCTGGGGGCTCCCTTCACCAAGGATGGACAGGGCTCAGTAAGCAGTTAATGTGGGCTAAACCAGAAGGTGAAACTAGGGTTGAGGAGGTGCCACAGTTTCAGCCAAGTCTCCCAGGACTGCAGTTCAGGGGTGAAATTGTGCTCCACAGTTGCTGAGAGAAAGGCACTGTCTCCTGGGCTCTGCCTCATCCTGCCCTGAGCCACTGCTCTCCATGCCCTGCTTGGAAAAGAAGAAAAAAACATCTTTGTGCCAGATTAGGAGCCCAGATCTGTTCCACAGAGGCTTTGATGATGCTGGGGCTCCTTGTAGGATTCAGGTGTCAGTATCTGGAGGCAGGGAGGGCTGGTGAAAGGGGTGAGGAGCAGAGCACTTGCCCCTGCCCTCTTCAGGAGCTGCCACTGCCTGCCTGGTTCAGCTGTAACTGCAACTGCACCCAGAGAATTTAAATCTCTCATATGTCAGAAAAATAAATTTAAAGGCTGTCATCTTTTGGGATCGCTGAGTTTGTATCCCTCCTAGATCAGGGAAATTCAGCTCTCAGTTTGTCTAGAGGTCAAAGCACCTGGGCTGACAGATGTCATGCCCCTCTCCCTCAAGGACACACTCATGGATGTGTGTGGAATGTGAAGGTGTGGAACCACCAGCAGCTCTGCTGGGGTAATTGGTTTGTTATCTTGGGGTTGAACAGGTTTCTTCTTTTACTCAGGCTCCTTTCTACGTGCCAGCAGCTGTCTCTGACCTGTTTATAGGTCAGGTTCGTCTTTGAGGTGGTTGATAAGAAATGTATTTGAAACATGGCCATAGTGTGACCTGTGTGTGGAATGGCATCATGAGTGGACTCTGTTAACTCTCCCTGTGGAGTTAAATGTTTTAGTGCTTTATAGGAATAAAAATCAAATGCTTCTCACGAGGATCAAGATGATCCTTGGATCACATAGTGCAAAATTTTCCCATACAGCAAGTACAGAAGAATATAATACAACCATCCAGCCTGGATACGTAGTTTTATCCATCTGAATCTGTTATGTAAATCTTGAAGACACAGCTCTATTTTCATGAGATTCTTAATTGATTATTTAAGTGTTATATTATACTTTTTTTTTTTTTTTTCATTTCTGCCAAGTCTTTTATGCCTGAATGCCATTTTGGTTGCTTTGCTGACTTTCATTTCTAGTGATTAGTTTCTTAACAAGCATAGGCTAGCCTCTGCAGGTTTCCAGATACTTAAACTAGTATTTTTATGTCAGTCCACATTTAAAATGAAACTAAAGGTTGTTATTTGTATACTGAAAACTGTATCTGTTAATTTTTATGGATGTGTTAACAGCTCTCAGTTAAACTAATGTCAAGATATGGTACATTTTGTAGGTTTGGTGTGTCAGCTGTTCTGTAATTTCCAGTGCTATGAGCATAGTATGAATCTGCAAAAATCCATTTATTAAAAAATAAGCTGTAAAATGGTTCCAAATTGTCATATACCTGAATGCATGCCCAGGGGGCAGGGGGGAGCCTTCTATTGCCCTCATTTATAGGCAAGCCAGATGGACTTTATTCGTTTCAGGAGAAAAAGGTACTCAAGCAGAAACTGTCCTTGTCATGTTGCAGTCTGCACTGAATTTGTGTGGCTGAGGCTATTCAACTTGGAGTTGTAGTAAGAGCACCAGTTATCTTATAATTTAGATTAACATGACACATTCCATGCTTATCTGATGTTATGTCCTCATGGGGGTGATATGGTTATTTTTCCAGGCAAGCCAACGTTTATGAAGGCTCCTGAAGATCAGATTGGGATTTCTGGAGGAGTGGCCTCTTTTGTGTGTCAGGCAACAGGAGAGCCCAAACCTCGTATCACGTGGATGAAGAAGGGGAAGAAAGTCAGTTCTCAGCGGTTTGAGGTAATTACCAAAAGGGGGGGGGGGGGGGGGAAAGCCAAAAAAAAAAGCCCAAACCCGAAAATTTGGTGATCAGTCTAATCCTCACAGATCTTAATTGCACAGTAATTATCACTGCAACCTGGGTATCTCTTTGTCACTACAATACAGAGTGTAAAGCTTTAGTGTAAAGCAAGTTTCCTTCCCTGCAGCAATGCAATCTGTAGAGCAGGTGGTGTCCTTTGAGCATGATGCTGGAAACACACCAGCAGGACATCCTCCTTCAGATGGGAGACTGGGGCTTACAGAGAATTGGATGGCAGATAAGAGCTGCATCTAGCAGTATTTTTCTCTTTTCATTGTCAGAATTTATAAGGCACCTCTTTGACCTGCTATCCCCAGTCGAATTCAAAAGTGAGATGCCAAAACACTATTGGAAATCTTTCTAAATGATGGCTACTGCCATCCCTCCCACAAAGGTGCTTGGAAGGGGAATGGTGAAGGGTTAATTGACATCCCTGTGAGCTAAAGTAGGAGAGAAAGGAAGGGAGAAGAGCAGGTATCAGAAACATCTTTGAAAAGGGGTCCAATTTGGTTCATATTTTACATAGCAAATGCATTTTCACTGACTTTCTCCACCTTTTTCTCCGCTTTCCTTTTTGGTGTTGGGCTCCCCTCTCTAAAACTGCCCTTGCAAATGTGACCCTTCTACAATTCTGCTGCCTTTCCTCTAATCCTCTGTCTTTGATGTTTTTGCTTTCCTGACTGGAGCACAAGATGACTTTGCTGCCCAGAATGGATTGATTCAACTCACCAATTTTAATCATGAATTCATATGTGAGCAGAAAACCTTGATTAAAGTAATCAATTTTAATCTTGTTTTACATGGTTATTTTTCCCTGGTAAAGGTTTTGTTGCATAGTAACTATTTAAACATTCTAATTTTTAAGTAGACACAAGCTTTATAGTGAATTTGGTGCTTGGTGTGGCTTACCAGAGGGCTATGCCATATTATATGCATTTATATGAACAATTTCATACCTTTGTTCACATCAGTTTGGATGCATAGCTTGTGTCAGGAGGTAGTGATTATTTTTTTCCTAAATATCTATTAATTTTACTTCATTATTAGTCTTAATTAGGGAAAATTTGGAATTAAGTTTAAATGGAGAAGAAAACCAAATCTGATGTACACATGCTAGCTTGTAACACAGAAGAGGTATCTATCGTTAGCAAATTAACAACATTTTGGCCTCAGCATCTGTCTGGCCCTTAGTAGTTGTAGCTCTGTTCCTATCACACAGTGTTTGTTCAAAGGATAGCGAGGGCAAAAGAGATTTCTGCAGTTTCATCTCTTAGCTTTTTAGTCCTTATCACTGAAGTGAATTAATCTCTGTAGCTGACTTCGTCTTGTTTTAAAATTTAGCAGTAGCTCTGCCCTTTGTAAAGATTTAGTATATCGTCACAGTTTCATGTTTAATTTCAATATAAGTGTTTTTAAAAAATTAATTCTTTGAAGTGTATTATGGTGATATTCATATTTCTGTTTCTTTACCTGACTGTATTAGGGGTTTCTTCTTGAAACAGAAGGGCTATTCCTTCCAGCATGAGGAATAACAGATTTTTTAGTGGTCTTGGTTACCTTTTGATTTCTTCCTATTTCTCCTGTCACTGCAGAGTCTTGTGGTGCATTGTTTTCCTCCTTCCTGTTTTCTCTCTTTTCATCTTTACGCTGTGGGAAGTGCTCCTAAACAGGCCCTTGAAAATAGGGTGAAAGTTTTGCATGGGGGTAGCAGCCCTAGGTTGACATCTGTGTCTGGAATGAAGGATCCTTTTAGTCTCTTCATCTCCCCCTCAGTTCCCAAGAGACAGGAGTGGGTGGCATCTGCCTTTCCCTCATGCTGTCACCGTCTGCACATCAGGTAGTATTTCCAACGTTTGCTGTACTCTGTGATAGGAGAAGGGTGAGTTTGGCATTAATAGTGGCTTGAGGCTGTGCCTTCACAGCCTTGCAGTTAGAAAATATCATATAGTGATCCAGCTACAAACTAATAAATACCTTTTTCTTCCATGTATAAATCAGAGTAATGCATTTTGCAGTTTAGCAGGATGGATGGGAAGACAATGATTTATTAAAGACTTAATTTATGCTGGGGAAGGAAGTGTAATTACATCATTGTTGATTATGCCAGAGTTGCAAAGTACCCAGTGCTGAGGAACATGAAAACCCCTCACTCTGCTGGAGTTAGCATGTGCTGTAGGTGCTCAAGGTTTTATTCAAGTTTTGTTACTGTTTCCCTGCAATCCCACAAGAGTATATCATTCTCCTCTTCCATCAAGGTGAAAGTTGGCACTAAATTGTAATCAGTGATTAGTAAAATCATTAGTGCAAATATGGCTCAGATGTTTTAAATCATCAGATTCACATCTTTATTACCAGGTTGATAATTTGTCAACCTTAATTGATCCATAAAGAACCTCATTGGATCTTCATTTGTTCTGGCCTCCTCAGAGGACAAATACGTTCTTGACACTGAAATTTTTGTGCTACTGCATTTGGAACACTTAACTCATGGTATGGTATTTTAGGGCTTACAGGGCTTGTTTTGTTTTGGTTTTTGTTCTTCAACCCCTAGATTGTTTTGACTTTCAGTGTTTGTTGCAGAAGATACCAGTAATGAAGTGCTTTCTTTTCCTTTTCAAAGGTTATCGAGTTTGATGATGGATCAGGATCAGTTCTGCGGATACAGCCCCTGCGTGTCCATCGAGATGAGGCTATCTATGAGTGCACAGCCACCAACAGTGTGGGGGAGATAAACACCAGTGCCAAGTTAACAGTGTTAGAAGGTAAGGGGGAAGTTTTTGCATTCCTTAAGTGGCAGGAGATGTAGCTTTGGCAGCTACATGTTGATGTACTTCATTTAAACGACGTGGTGATTCTGGCTTGATTGGGTAAAGCTGTGTTCTTCCTGCAGCAGTTGCTATAATTTCTCCTATAATAGAACATCATATTTTTGAGACAATCATGGAAGGATTGCAGGTTCTGAGCTGTCTTTAGAGTGTTTTTGTTGTCTGATTGAGAGGTGTCATTTCTGACTTGGAGGGCTATCTACAGAGACATTTGTATATTTTTCTCATCTATTTGCTTTCATATAATACCCATCTTCAGGGTATCCAAGTATTGTATCTGACAATCAGAAACTTAATCTGTGTTGCTGCACCTTCTGGATTAAATCAGCACATAGATTTTCAGGTTGCTCTTCAGGTTTTTAATGTGATGTGAAATTTAGTTGTGTTTGTTTTTCACTGTAGTCACAACTTTTAATTGTGTCTGTCCTGTTAAGGAATAGATTTTCCTCCTTGTCTGCTATACGAGCAGGTTTTATTTTGCTTGCTGTATTATTTCTGCTAAATGTTTGTGGAAAAACAGTTTATTAGATATAAACAGGCTTGTGAACACTTGATTTTTTTTTTTTTAATATTGAATCGTCAGGATTATTTTCTGCTTTTAAGGAAAGGTGGGGTTTTTCCATCACATAAATGTGTTCTATCATTTGTTTTTATATAGGAATTTTTAAATGTACTGAGATATTAGAAATCTGGGGCATTTGGCTGAATGGATTTTTACCCCTTGCATTTTTACCCCTTACAAGCAAGAAAAGGCTTAGGCAAATTGATTGTGGTTTATAGAATGATGTAGAAACTTCTAAGTAATGGAAAAACTAGACTGGAAAGTATTTATTGTTGTAGGATTTTGAATCAGAGGAGAGTGGTTATCCCAGTGGTGAGTGTGCCAGCCACACATGACAAGTTGCCTATTGTTCCTTGTTTTCCCATCCCCATTTATAGCACAGAGGTAATCATATTTTCCTTTCTGCTCTGTGACAAAGAATACATTAAACAACTGTAATGTGCTCAGGCACCGTGGTGATGGGAATCATAGAAATCATTCAATACCTGATGTGATTGTGTATCTTGTTTCTGGAGGTGGGGCATCTTAAAGATGAGCTTGCTCTCCAGTAATAGTATTATTAAGAATAGGGTAATAAGTGCTACAGACTTGAAAATTATTGGGGGACAAAAATGACATTATTTTTGTTACTTCTTGCCTTTGCAGCAGTGTATGTGAGTGCATAAAGCTCAGTGGAGCTCTTTCAGCAGTTAATATGCAGATCTACATTTAAATGTTTCCTGAAACTGGATTTTTGTGATACTGGATGCTTGAATACCACTCTTCCACGCACATTCCTGTTCCCTTTGGTTGTAGTTGCCTTTATGTATCTTGGATATGTATGCACATGCACACACACGCTAATAATTTATTTGCTCTCTGTTAAGTGTTCAAAGGCCCACAGAGACATGCCTTGCATCAAGGAGCACAACAGTATTTCTTAACTCCATGGTGCTCCTGCTGATTTCCTGATGAGGTAGAACTTGCAGACCACCAGATAAATAGGGAATGTCAGGAAACACCACAGACAGGAAAAGACATGCAAGCACACAATTTAACAGCTGCCGAAGCAAAAGTCTATAGCAGTCAAGCACTGAGCCTGCTTTTCTATTTGGAAAATTCGTTTAATTGGGAGTAATGATAGTTGAACATGATCCCATCAGGTCAAGAATGATCTGCGGGCTGGGGGGGGCTGTGTTTTCCACTCAAACTGAAGAGTATCGACCCCTTGCTGGGCACTGTTGTAATGGGCAAAATTAAGAAACATTTGCTGCCTAACAATTTGTATGTGCTCGTGCATATAGAGTTGTGAGCTTGACTGCGAGGATGAAGAGCTACATGTGCCTTTTATGTTGGCTTAACTGACAAAGAAGATTGGTTCTGTTATGATGTATTTGTATTTAAGAAAATATGTTTTACATTTCCCTTTTCTACAGACAGCTCTGTAATTTTTCAGTCATGTTATCTTATTTTTCTGCATTGTCTGATAGGGATTATAATGTTTCTGCATCTTGTGAAGATGATTTTTTTTTTAATTACTATTAATATTCTTTTGCTTACACTTTGGTGAAGTAGATATTGCCCTGATTGTGGTTGTTTACTCTCAATGGCTTCCAAAAAATTGTGTTAAGTGCCCAAGTTCTGTGCTATGCCATCACTTTTCTAACATTAATTTTGTAGGGGTATTTGAAAATGACACATTTCATGTGGAACCCTTGGTACTCTCAAGACTGTCAACTAGGACTGGATTTTTCCCTCTGCTTTTGGGGTTAAAATAATTTCCGTAATTGGTCTCAGGTGACAGTTTGAATGATACAGGCATTCTGCACTTCCTTTCAAGAATTTGACTAATGCAGTAGTCCCTGGTGCATGACAAAGCTTATCATAGACGTCCTTGTGGTTACATGCTGCTAAATACACAGCATGTATTGATTTTTACATTAAAAATCCTTTATAACAGTAAGTTTCAATGCTCCTTCTCACAATTTGCCTTTAGAACATAGGCCTTAACATTAAATCCAGAAGTCACAGTTAGGGTTTAGCAGGCTCCTTACTAGATGTCTTTGTAGCTAGCTAAGCTGGAGCTTTATTTTATTCAGATTTCTGCGATGTTTTACAGATCAGAAGCAGATTATCCTTTCTAATTGCCAACTTACTTCATTCTTATTATTAAGAGAGAAGCATGAGTCCAGTCTTCCTGGGGAATCAGGAATTCTCACATAAGTGAATCTCCTTTAACAATTTGGTTCCCTACTGCCCTTTTATTCTTTGCTTCCATGTCTCTCATTTTTCCCTTCTAACTGCAGATCCTGTTGTGACCAAACTATGTATACTTTGTGTAACTGGAAATTATTTCTCCTGTTGATAGTAGAAGAAATAGACATGCGTATACCTTCTCTTCTCATTTCTCCTGGGTAGCTGATAAGCTGAATTATGTATGAGTCATATTGAACATTTCTATCTTTTTTCCAATTATGACCTGAAGCAGCACAGAAGTATGTTTCTGCTTGGCAGAGGAGGAAAGCAGTGCAGGGAGGGGGAAGGCTAGAATCAATAAGCTGACACACATTCTCAAGAAAAGCCTCAGGGACAGTTAGTGGCACTAACAAATTAATAAATATATTATTCAGTGGTAATGTTGAGAATTACAGAACATTTTAAATAGGGAGGTTATATAAAATATAAGTAGGAAGGATGCCAGCATGTGAGAATGTAGCAACAAGCTGATGGCAGGAGTGCAGAAGTCCATGATGTCCTTCCATGAGACTCCTTGTATGTTCTGCATTTCAAGGGTGTCGGGAAAGGTGATGATGTTTGTCTCTGGTTGCCTGTTCACCAAAGGATGCCCTCAGTCTGTTTTCCAGCAGTTTCCATCCAATGGGAAGATATGGAAAAGCGGGGAAAAAGGGTCTTCAAGGGGCAGGGAAAAGTATATTGGTTCTTTGGGAGAAAAAGGTAGCTCAAATACAAAGTATGTTATCAGTCCCTTCTCCTGGGGCTTTCCAAATGGGACATTCAGTTTTGATTTCCAGAACTGGAAAACTAGTTAATTGCAACTGGTCCTTCAATGCTTTACAAGCAGTCTTTTTTTCACTCCCTTGTAATCCAGAGCATGCAGTCATATCCAAGTGACACTAAATATATTCAGTTTCATTTCCCTTTGTTTTTAAGTAGGTTAAATGAAAATACCATCTCCAATTTCCATTTTAGATCTATGCAAATCCCCTATGCCTCTATCCCAGACTCCTAATCTTGTGGCATGTAGTTATTTGCCTGGAGAATGCTGCCAGGCTCCACAGGAGAGCGGCTCCTGGTAAAGAGGGCAGACAGAAGAACCAAGGAAGAGTTGCTTGCACAGTGGGTTTCAGTTTCAAGGTAACCTGAGAGGTTACGTTTTGCTGGCTGGCTTTGTGCTGACAGAAGTCGAGGAGGTTTAGGAGTGTTTCACTGCTGCCCTGGTGTTGTGTTTTACCATGAACTGAAACATCCTCATGGTATCACCATTGTGCTCAGCACAAATCCAAAACACAGCCCAATACAAGCTACTATAAATAAAATTAAGTCTATCCCAGCCAAAACTAGCACACCTAGAAAGTTTCTGAGTGCAGCAGTTGTCCTGGGGTGGCAAGCACTTCTAGCATAACATAATTTGCTGTTTACTGAACCATGTCATGAGCTTAATTTCTTTCACCATCTGCCAGCTGCATTCCAGTTCCTGGGGTTACCCTGTTTGAAATGCTGTAAATGGTAAACATTTGACTGTTACAAATGATTTCTGCAGAGAGCTAGATCTCGGAAGGCCTGAACCAATATGCCCTTTTTGTAAACATCCATCTAAAAGTGATTTTTGTCATTGGAATAGTAAACAGAAGTTAGCTATGTTTAATCCTTGTTTATGTTTGGTTAGTTACAAACAGATCAGTTGAATCACTGTACTTTGGCTTCATTGCTTTTGCATCTTTTTGCCAGGAAGAATTTCTTGCAATTTGTTGTAAAATTGAAACAATTACAGAGTGGAAATTGAATCTGTTTGCATGATTGTGTAAATGAATTAAAGCTCCCTGTGCTCTGCTGCTCCTGGGATTTGTACTATTCTCTTCATGGCTCTGGTCAAGAGAGGACAGGTCTTTCTTCTACATATTTAATGTTAATTAACTGTTCCAACATCCTTTGCTCTCTCCCTGGGAAGAAAGACTGCTGTGATCCTACTGCAGAAGTCCTACTCCTGTTCTTAGCTTTCTACACAGGCAATCCCAATAGCACTTGCTGTGGGAGGCAGGCAATTCATGGACCTCTGTAACTGTGGCTTTGCCAGGAGCTCCAGCACAGTGAGACTCCACGTGCTTCTCTGCTTAGGGAAGTGTCCTAACACGCAGTGATGCACAGAGGAGTGAAGAAGCCTGAGTCTGTCTGCTTTTCATTGGGTCTTGGCATGTCTCGTGCTTGTTAAAAAGAGAAACATTAAGCCAGCTACTCATGGTGGCCTCATTGCAAAGTTCAGGTTGTCACCTAAAAGAATCTAAATCTGAGCTCATGTGGACTTGTGCTATTGGGATGTAAATAGTGTTCACAAGGATAGAGTGCATTGTGCTGCTTGACAGCAGGTTGCCCAGTATTGGTTGGGTCAATTCAGGAGCCCTCTCATCGTGTTAGCAACTCCAGTTATTTCCCTGGTACTGACCAGTGTGGCTAAAAGGATCCTCCAAGGGGAAAGAGGTGGTCTCTTAGTCCCACTGCATACAGAAGATTGAGGAGAATTTGTGATCAGTTTCAATTAGACCAAGAAAATTTACAGAGACTGTTTTACTTGTACCACCGTTACGTGTCATGCTGCCAAAACCTAGACTGCCATGGTATCTGAAAAACTGTTTCAGCTACTTAAGTTTTGGTATCTATAGAGCACCTATCATGTTAATCCAGGTGTGAAACTACTGGTTCTATGCATATTATATTTATTTGCTGTTAAAGACTGGATTCAGTAACAACATTAGTCCCGCTCTTATAGTTTATTTTTATAATATTTAACAAGAAAGACTTTCTTGGCTGTGAGTGAAAGACAAAGAAGTAATTTTCTCAGGTGAAGAAAAGTTTTTAACTGTTGTTGGTCTCTCCTTCAAACAGGAGAGTCAGCAGATCTTTAGAACGTATCAGACCCAAATGCCATAATTTCCATTTCTTATCTCTGTTTAAATGATTAACTAATGGCACATAACCGTGTAATGTATCCATGATAGCAAGTTCCCTCAGAAGACTGCCATGCACTAAGGTTAACATCCAGGTTCATTCCACAAGTTTATGAAGCAAGAAATACAACCTTTGAAAAGTTTTATATGAAATATCACATTGTTAATGCCAAGCTGAACCCTTTGGAGCTGTGCACTCCCATAAAACGTTGTGTCTGAATAGGTACTGACCTCTTAATCTTGAGAACGTTTTTCTTTTGCAGCAAATGGCTGTTTCTGCATATTACCTCTCAAATGAGGTCCTATGAGATGACATCTGTAACAGGATGGGGTGTTTTCACATTCTTAGCAGCAAGTTTCAGTGGTATTGTAATGCCCAAAGGCAGCACCTGTGATTTGGGAAGGACTTCCAGATAAAAACAAGTGAACTTTTAAGTGTCAAATAAACAAGAATAGGAGTATATTTACAGAATTCTGCAAAAGCTGTAACACAGGGTTTATATTGCCAAGTAGCTTGTAGTTGTAATTGTGCGGTTATATCCTGTAAAAGACTTCTGAGAGCTTCTTGTCTCACATAATTGATTTATTCCAAGTTTATTTAACAGTTTGTAAGTTCTGACTTTGGTACTGGAAATTATGTTCAGCTAAGAAATTCTGTTGTCAGTAGTAGCTGTCTCCATTTTATGTGCTCCATTTCTGAAGTCCCTCATGAAGATATTCAGAAACGTGGACGTTTATTCAGAGCCTTGTGGCAACCCACTGGTATCTTCTGTCTGTTATGACAATGAATAATTGAGTCTTGGGCATTATTTTCTCTTTTTTTTCTTGGGATGAGGGTGTTGAGACAAGTTGCTTCTCACTCTGTGAAACCTTAGAGCTTCCTGGAAGATTGTCATGAAAAGTGTGTGAGGCTGTCCTTGTGCTGCTCTGCTGTCAAAGCGTTCAGCCTATTCCAATAGGTAAATGAGGTTCAAGCAGATTAGTTTAACTCTCTTGCAGGGATGTGCTCATGCAGGCAGGTTTCTGTCTTGCTGGAGAGGTGTCCCTGTGGGTTGCCATCTCCCAGCTGAGGCCAGGGATGGCCAGATGACTGCTTCTGCCTCTCTCTTCCAGTTTGAAATCAGACAGGTTAGATTAAATTGTCTGTGGATTAAACTAATCTGTTTTGACTCTCCGTTGGAACAGATCATCGGTCCCAGCTGGGAGGCAGCAACCACCAGCGCTGCCTTTCACATCCCTGCAGAAAGGCTGGCATTCCCATGTGCCCCAGCCCCCCATGGCCACAACCATGGCTGGAAAGCTTTGACAGCACTGGGATTTTGATGGTGTCAGTAGGCAGTAAAACCAGGGGGAAACATGGCACAGGCCTAGGCTAAAAAGAGTGGTAGTCTGAAAATGGCAGGAGCAAAGTGAAGGCTGCCAAGGAAGATATGCGTGTCCTGTAAAGTTCTTGTACTAGATATTATGGAGGAAGAAAAGGCAAATATAGCATAGGTATAATTAAAATATTGTAAATCTCGAAGCAGATTATTTTGTTGGGGAAAATAAAATAGTTTATTTTATTTAGGTCCCAGTTTAGGTCCCAGTTAACCAGAAAGTGGCCAACTAAGCCTCCCCTTGCTGTAAAAGCCCTGCATGAGTTTCATGGGGGACAGTCTTGGTTTTGATTCTCCTGGCCTCAGTGCTTCCTCCTATTCTGCACCTGCTCCTGTTTGATTTCAGGGACTTTTCTGAACATGCCCATGGGATGTGGATGTGCACACAAGGAGTCTTGCAAAGGCCTTTTCAAAGCCCTGATGAATTGATGAATTTTGGAGATAGACGTTTGAATGGACTCTAGGATCATAGCTGCATTTCTTGATTCAGTTGGTCACTGGCTAGCATAATTTCTCTTCATCTCTCCCTCTCCCCTCCCTGTGTTTCCAAGCAATATGTGCCAGGCTTACAGCAAAAATTCTAGTTATTTATTACCTTTCATACTATTCCTGTCACTTAAGGTGATTTGGCTCTTCTGACTTGATTTTTTTGAATGTCATCTTTATTTACAGCATCTCCACAGCACTGTCAATTCAAGCCCCACATTTTGTGCAAAGGCTGCTAATGAATCTCATAATTTCAAAACTGATGTTCGAGGAACTTGTTGATAGGGACCATTATTGCATGACTAATAAAAAAATAGCTAACAAGAGAGTGGAGTTGATTAGGTGACAGTGAGCCCTGATTTGGCTCTCCAAATGTTTATTTGGTAATAACTAGTTTGAGGATGGACCTAGTGACTCTCAGATAATAAAATTATTGCAGAGGACTGGCAGCCAAAAGAAAATACTTTTATTAATGAACTGTGTATGCAGTGTTCTAGAAGTCTTTCAGAGAAGCAGAAAAAAGACATGAAACTCGACAATTATAAATTAATCATTTGCTCATTGTAAAAGGCATTTAATGGAAATTTATTTAATTCATTTGTAACAGGCAAACAAGACCTTAATTCCTTTAGATAATTTATGTAACTGTAAACCTTTTCAGAATAATCCACACATATTTCTTGTCAGATTTAACATCTACTGGTGACCACTGGAAATTAAAATAATAGGTCTTTATCATCAGATATTTCAAAAGACCTTTCTTACGGCTGGATCTCTTTCAAGATGCCTTGTTCTGAGAGCATCTGTGGCAACCTGTTATTGACAGATGTGCTCTCCATAGCTGGTATGTCAGTCCTGCTGCTGTCTCCTGCTGACTAATAAAGTTTGTTGCTGGTGTGTATTTGTAGAGTCTTTGAAGTCTGTTAGGTTGTGGAACGGCCTTCTGAAAGAAGTAGTAACTCATTGCTTAACTACTGGAAATTAATCAGAAATGCTGCTTGATAATGGCACGTGCTTTGCTTCCAAGGAAAAAATGGAAGGGCAAGAGCAAGGTGTCTGGAAAGCCTTTCTGAGGCATTAACTATTTTTGCAAAGTTATCTTTTATATCTGCTCATAACCAAGAGACTGCCCACAGCTTAGGGACCTGTTGTCATTTACTGGCATGCCATGGCTTACACAGTCACTTAAGATGGTGGTCTTCTGTACCTTCTTGTGCGAAAGTGGGAGAATATATCCGCTTGATAAAACTGGAGAGTAAGTTCTTAAATGAAAAACAGAGATTGGAGAGTACAGAGTATGATAACTATGACTGTGGGGAACGCAGTGCTTACTGCTATAAAAGCAAAAACTCTGTGTGCAAGGAAGGTTCCATCCAACCACCTTAGGTTCTTATATTCTTCCTCTCACTAAAAAAATAAGGTAATAGCCCCAATTAAGTCATTCTTGGAAAAATCAACATTTTAAAATGTAAGACAGAAGAGTGTGAAAGTGGAATGTAAGTGCATGCTAATAAATCTGTAGCAACAGCAGCTGTTCAGAAGAGAGCATGTCCGTGTAGGGAGTACATGTGTTTCTTACTGTACCTGTGGAAGAGAACATTCAACAAGTATCTTAACTTTCTCTCCTGTGGAAAAAGGAAAATCACATAATGGCTGTTGATGGGCTGCCTTTTGATCTTAGTCTGAGATGCAAAACAAAGCATGTTTTGCACTGAAAACCTGTAATATTGATCATTCCAACAGCTGGTTTCTGTGTATGATGCTTATTCACAAGTCCCACAAGTAGTTGTCCTTATGATCTCTTGTTGGTCTTGTGTTGATTATATAGAGTATGATGTCAGGAAGGCTCTATGGTTGTGATGCTTATTAAAATGCAGTGCCCAGATAATGAGCAAAAGGAAAGATTTGCCCTAATTTTGGAAGCAAGAAGTAATTATTGTGAACGTTTGCTGTTAATTTTAACTTGAGCTGCTAGTGACTAAAGTCTGTTTAGTATCAAGCAAGATAACCTAAAATATATGCATTCTACATGCTGTCTTAGAAGCCCAGTGTTGTAGTAGTAAAATACCACCTTCCCCATAGACTTCTCTAACAGCTGTTTATTCTTGTGGTTATTTCAGTTGGATAATAAAGTAAGTGACTCTTTTTGGCACTCCCACCTGCTCAGATTTTTTCTGCCCAGAGCTCCGGAATAGCTCTTTCAAATCCTTTATCCTAAGGAAACCAGCAGGTGTGAGGTATAATAAGATCTGTCTTTTCAAGATTATCTAGTGCCTTGATGAGGTAGGTTGGATGTTGCAATGGGAAAACACTGCAATGTATTCATCTGTCGTGCTAATCCTGTGCTCTATTCCTTCAATCCGTTTATCACAAGGGTCCAGCATGGATGAAACCTTTCCAGGTTCTTGGATGTTAGAGTTGAGTGGAGAAGTCTAAATAGCAATCAGAGCTATATCTTTTTCCAGCTGTAGTGGGCAAATGTTCACTGTTGTGTTGCTGTTCCAAGGGGCAACTGGGGAAAATTTCCTTGTGGTAAGAGTGCCTGTCAGCACGGGATGCAGAATGCTTTAAGTAAGACTGCCTGCACAAAGTGCTACAGGCAGTAGAACTGGTATTATGATATTTTAGCTTTGATACTAGTGGAAAGGTGTTGGAAATATTAACCTCTTGGAAACCATAAAAACACAGAGCCTTGCTTTTTGGTACTACAGCTCCAAAATGGTGTTTTGTTTACAAGCAAGGCAATATTGGAATTTATTTTTCTGTATCTCTTTGGTTTAGACATTGCCACAATTGGTCCCAGTGAGGAGAAAGTCCTTGGAGAGAGAACAGAAATGATAAATATTTTGATGAAAAATGCATAAGCTGCACACGGGGTGGTACTAACAAAAGCTGCTGCAGGGGAAGGTAATGAATCGGGGAATGCACAGTCCAAGGTGACAAGACATCCAGTATAAAGAAGGTCAGGAGCTGGAACAGAATCAGCCTTCTAAAGAGAGCTTGCATCTCCTTCACTTTGAGTCCTAGGAGGGAGAGTAGTGCATGCCAGCAGTGCTACAATTCATGGAAGTGCCTTCCAGATGGAGCTCTACTCTGAATGTGTGACAAACAAGCCGGGCTAAGCAGAGCTGCTTGTTCCCTGGAGCCTGTCTGGAAGGGAGACAAGAGTCCAGCTGAACCTTGGCAGGTATTCATACACTGAAAGCCTACATATGGTGGAGATGAAAATGGTTTACCTGCAAGAGTGAAGAGGTCAGCATGGAAAGCCTTCGCTTGCATGTTCTTTGTTAGAAGATGGGACACTGGGTTCTGTCTCCTGGTTAATTTGGACAGAGATTTTCTGTAAGAATATCACTGATGTGAAACCTATCTGGATTATGCATGTCATTGACAAACTCAGCATTGAAGTTGTTGAATGGGGAGAGTCCAGGGGGAAACTCAGTGTGTATTCTTTGCAAATGAATTATTTGGTTGCTTGTTTTGGATGTGAATTTGTCCCTTCAAAAAGTAGCATTGCAGAGAATCTTAGCTGATGCTGTGCCTGCAGGAGTAATCTGGCCTTGTGGAAAAAACAGCAGTTGTTTTGCCTAAAGGTGGTAGGCTTAATCAGGGTCCACCTAATAGGCATGTAGTGCACATCCCAGCATTGTAACTTCTGCTGCCATGTGTTCCTGGTCCTGAGGAAGAAATTGCTGATCAGATGAGTAGTATCCAGACTTGAATTTAGCAAACATGAATGAAATCTTTATGCTTTGTGGTAGGACTTTCAAAAGGAATGAAAAAATAAAAGGGTTTGGGAGGATTTGTGTTTTTACTAATTAGACACTAAAAATTATAGAAGTACTAAAAAAAATAATAAAATAAACTTTTAGCTCTTGCCTCAGGCATGAATTTACTAGCTTTAGTTTGTTGTGCAGTTTGGTTCATTGATCTTGTCACAATTGATGATTCATTAAGTTGTGACTACTGTAGAAATTACAGTGCACAGATGTAGCTGAACTGCACATCTGTGTGCTCCCAATGTGTTAATGATTTAAAAATGCACTTTCTCTCTGGCCATCCACTGTGCTTCAAGTGCCAACTGACATTTTGTATTACTGAGCCATTTGTTGTGGTTGGCAGAGGGAAAGTCTTTCGGTTCTCCTTGTACTTTTTTTTGTGACTTCTCTGTGTATTTCAGATAGCTGAATTTGATTTTTTCCCAGCAGCCTTGGCCTTGCAGAATGCGAGTTGATGTCTGTCTCTTTGCAGGCTGTCACTTTTTTAAGTGTCACCTCCTTTCTCCTGGTGTTTGCTTGCAGCATTTGGGGTTATTTCGTGCACCAAATCGTGGGGAATATGTCAAACTCAAAAGCAGGATTTTCTGGTTTACTAACTTCCCAGGATTCTGAATTTTAATTTTTGAAGTTTGTGTGAGGTGGTGTTGGCTTTTGAGAAGACCTCAAAAACTTTCAGTGTATTGACTTAAAGACTGACTGGCACCAGAAATTCAAGAATTAAACCATAAAATGTCTTAATTGTTAAACCTACCCCTAGCCTCCACCCTG
This sequence comes from Vidua chalybeata, assembly GCF_026979565.1. NCBI lineage: Eukaryota > Metazoa > Chordata > Aves > Passeriformes > Viduidae > Vidua > Vidua chalybeata. The sequence continues at coordinate 15,391,386 of NC_071538.1, read as the reverse complement.
AATTCAAACCAGTATTCAGACTGGCCCTTATTAGAGACTTGCATTTGATAAAAGCAGAAATCTGGAGTTGTCTGTCTAATGGAGTGTGGCTTTGCATTGATGAGGCAAGCTATACCCACTATTAAATCATGGAAAGGTTATGGCTGTATTGTGTAGTTAATGCATTTTCTTGTGGTTACATTCTGTCTCTAATACCACTTTCCAGTGCAACCAAACCCATAAGACTCCTCTTGCTTCAGGCCTTTCAGGGAGTACCCAGGGAGAGCAGACTGCACCTGTTCAAGCCTGTACCAGCCAGTGTATGTGGCTCTGTGTCCACTTCCAGTTTATCGTGGGCTCTGTGCTAAGAGGGTCTGTGTCTGGTATCTCTTACTCACATCCTCTTTGGTTCAGCCATGCAGACATTTCTTAAAGGCAGATTAAAGGATGTCTTTAAGAAATTATTTACTATACCATCCAAAAAAAGTGCTAAGCAACTGTAAGTCCAGCACTAACTAGTTAGTTTACTCCAATCATTTATATATCATTCCAGTGCTGAAACTGTGTAGTCTCCACTCCAATCCAAGCCATTTGTCTCTTCCTGAGGTTGTAAACCCTCTTCTCTGCCCTGTGTCTCTGAGATCCCTTCTTCCACGTAGGCTTCTGTAAACCCTCTTCAACAGGCTGAGCATTTGAGCTCATTAAGCCCCTGTTGTTTGGCTTATTTTCTAGCACCTGGCTTCGTTTTTAGATAATCTTGAAATTCCCTGTGCTGTTTTTGTGCTTTTCTAGAAGTACATGGATTGCAATTTGTGCTGTATTTTGCTTCCATAAGAAACAGCTGCAAATGATTGAAACTTTCATGGTTTTTTTTGGGTTTTTTTTGGTTTTTTGCGGGGTTTTTTTGTTTGTTGTTGTTGTTGTGGTGGTTTTGGGTTTTTTTTTTGTTTTGGTTTTTTTTTTTTCTTCCCAGGAGTCAATTATGAGTGCCAGAGAAGTCTGTAAGGACCATGCTTGGAGGGACAATTCCTTCAAGTACAAGTACATACTTCTCTGGCCTCTACTGATTCCTCAGGCATTTTTGAACTTAAGGCAGTGGGGTTTAGTAAAACTAATGAAAGAAGAATCTAGTTATGCTTTGAACTTTAACTTCTGGTGTGCATGTAATATTGCATATAACAAGATGTTTCCCAGCTTCACTGTGTGGTCTGTAAAAAAGATACCTGTTAATGTCTGATATAATTTATGCCCTGCAGTCTTTGTACTAGAGGGGACAGTGGGTTCTTGCTATTATTTTTAGAAAGGACTCTGGATTTAATTGCTCTCTTTGCATCCATGCTTGTGTCTTCATGCTGAAAAGTGCTGATATATTTAGTTGTAATTTAACCTATGTTGTTTGCAATAGCAAAATTATGTGTCCTCATGTGGTAGAAACAGGGCTTGGCAGCACTGTGGAGCTTTACCTTATTTGGCACAGTACTGAATATTGTGAGCCCTTTCAAGTGTCATCTTCCAGGCCTCCTTCCATCTTGCAGGTTAAGCATATGGTTTTGCTCATTCCTGTGGCAACTGTGTACACATCTGGAAGACTCCAGGAGCCCTTTTTGTCCAGGTGATTCAGTGTACGGGGTCAGACTAGACAAAAGATGAAAGTTCAGGAGGGGTTTTGTGATAAGCAGTAGGAGGGAAGTTACCTCAGTGACTCAGGGTATTTTTTTCAGATTTCTGGTGTTCAGATGACTTTGTACTCTCTTTTATTCAGCTGTAATAAGTTGGAAGTTGCCTCATTAATCCTGCACAGTTTGTAGCAGTAGCCTGTCTTTGTTATTTATAATGTAAGATGCTCCATGATTTTGAGGCAGGATATGCTTTGCATCTTGCCTCAGTAGATGTGGTGAGGGTGTTTCCCTCTAAGGCAAGAGCTTAGCAGCTGTGGAAGGCTATATCCAGGTCTTCCTTGCGTCGATTTTGGCAGCAGAAGCATGGACATTCCCCATCTCCAGACTTGACCAAGGGCTTTTACCCAGCAGAGGCAAATTTCAAAAGCTGTCAAGCACCAGGACAATTTTTCACTCCCTACCTCACTGAAATTCAGCCCTGGATCAGTGAATGTGTCCTAGTATTCAGGATCCCCAGTTCAAGAATTTGAGCTACTAGATGCAAATGAAGATGGTAAATGACAGTCACCCATCAACACTTGATTGAAGTCAGTTTCCCCTTTTTTCTTATGACATTTAAACCTAACACAGCTGAGCTGTGATTTGTGAGGTATACAAGTCCTAAGAAGTGCTGGAGTGAATTGAGGAACGGAGCTGAGCCAGACAGAACAGGTTCTTTTGATCTTTTCTTCCTCTTTTATATGCAGAAAGGCAAGAGAACTCAGGAGTGTCCTGTGTCCCATCTAATCCTGTGCTGCTGAATAGTGCCTTTATCTGACCAGTGGCAAATAGATAGTGTTCATGAAAAAAATAAAAATGGCATGTTTAACAAAACTGTCTGAAACATAAGTCACAAAACTTGACAGCTCATCTTCTCCACCTTCCTAACGACTGTGTCACTAACACTCATTGAAGCACAGAATTGAAATGCCTTCTCTTATCACTTAACCTGTTCTTTTATGGTATACATTTTTTTTTAGAATTGCAGTACTGTTGGCCTTTAGATCAGTGCTGCTATTCTAAGCCTGGCAAGTGCTGCTTTTCTATGGCTGAAAAATGAGTCTGCAGAATCTGAATATAACCTAGTGATTCATTACTTTATGCACTTCTCAGTTTGAGATATGACATGCTGAATTTCATGGAAACTGGACCTCACTGCCAAATAACAGAGTTTGAACTTGTTCTTCTTGTGGCATTAATTTACAGCTTCTATGGAGGATCAGATAGAGGGGTGCAGACACACGATTCACCAGCAGAAATTACCCAGATTCCAGTTACACAGTTAACAATGACTCTGTAGTGCTGTTAGTGTGACCCTTTCAGCATTTTTTAACTTATTTTTGCATTTCTTGTAGGCGGCCATTCTATCTTCATGACATTCCTGACAGATACTCATGGAAAACTGGGATCTTTAGAACTGAAGCCCTATAGTTAAATACAGGTTTCAGTAGAGTTTTGGCTAAACTATAGAAAGTTTTGCCAGTGTTTTGTCCCTGTGTTCCAGGCTATTTTTCGTTCTCAGTTAGGAAGAGAAAGTGAACATTGTTTCTAATTTAAGTTCTGCTGCATTTCCAGTAAGCAGCATTTAAAAGAGTACGCAGAAGTCCAAAGTTTGTTTAGAATAGAGGTGCAGCTCTGTTGGTTGACTGTACTTATCTTTAGTATGCCAGTCAGCTGCCTTAGATGATAACCTTTCACTTCAACAATAGAATTAAAAGCAGCTTTTGTTTATTCCTCTACCATAATATTTTTATAAAAGAATCTGCATATGATCTGCTAATGCTTTTCAGGGAAGCAGAAGTATACTAAATGCCATTTTTCAGGACATATTTGTGTGCTACCATGTCAGCTGCTTTGTGCAGCAGTGCAGAGTAGGCGTTCTACTTGCTGCTCTCTCAATAGATCTGTTGTTTTTCATAAAGATACTTTCCAAGTACCTTATCAGTCTGCCTTTTTAAATAACGTGTAGAGGGTTCCCTCTATGAACTCTTGAGTATTTTCCAAAGCAAATAAGTTGGAAATTACATTTGGCAAACCCTAAACTCTGAATAATGCAGGTGCAACAAATGGTTTTATTCTGTTTTCTTCAGTTAGAGCTTAATTTCTTTGTTGAGCATTTCCACCCATCATAGATGTGCTCCTTGCTCTAGCGTCTAGGTGCAATTGGGTGATACTGCTTGAGTAATTGTGTCCGAGGTGGCTCTTCTTCATTTGGGGTTAACTCAGTACTTGATTTACACCAGTAATGTAATTTGCTACTCCAGTTCTGAGACTATGCTAGGTGGAAAAGGTCTGGATAAAAAAGTGGGCCTTGCACCATCTTACTTGTGCAACTTGAGTTTGTTTCCTGGATGGCAGTGGAGGAAGGAGGCTCAGCTCACAGAGGGGGCACAGCAACTTCATGTGCCATTGCTGACTGTGTCATTAGAGTAATGAAGGCTCGGATTGTGGAACCTCATAGCAGAGCCCCTGAACCAGCATGGCCATGCAGGCAGAGCATGCTGCAGTGAGCTCTGCACAGCCATCTGAAAGTCCAGGGAGGAGACAGAGCAGTAGGTGGGTACACACAAACCTGTGCATGTGACACGAGATAACACAAACAAAATGATTGCCTGGAGTATCACGGGTTACAGCATAACTGTTGCTCGAATCCTGGAGAGATCCAGTTGGAAAAGAAAGGACTGTAGTCCTGTGCCTTGGTGAATGTGCTATGGAAGGGCCTCTGTCTTAGCAGGGGGAAAAAATGTGAAGAAGTTTGTGTGAAAATATGAAGTGTGGGTGATAAAGCATTGCAGGTGCCTGGTGAGAGTCAGCACCTCAGTGGAATGCTGCATATCAGGAGAAGCATGAGTCTTTCAAACAGAAAAATAGTGGAGTCTGTTGTCTTAAAGAGCTCAGGATAGTAGCTGGACAGCCCTCACTGAATGGTCAGACCTCAGCAATTTAATATTGGGTAGCTTCACAGCTCTGTCTGACAAGGATATACTTTTATTCTGTTGTGCATTAGTGTAATCCAAAGAGAATTTCCAAAGAGCCTCTGAAACCTTTTTAAGATAAGTGCTTTTGAGGCTTCGTGACATTCAGAATGTTAAATGCTGAAAGAAACCTTAAAGGAATAAAAAATTTTATCATGCGAATATTCACATTTTTAATAAAATAAAGCAACTGGTAATGGAAGGAAAAAAGAGTCAGCACAGTCTCAGGCAAATGACTGGCAGAGTTTCACTAGTTAAAAATAAGGAAGGTTCTGAAGTGTAATGGAGTGAATCACTTATGACCAGTTTTATGGTAGAGTAATCTGACATTTACTTTCAATGGTAAATACAGAAAATGATAGCGAAATGCTGAAAATGCGATGTCATAAAAGTTACAGCTTCCTCATCAAGTTTATTATGCTTTGGGAGATACAAGGTCTTGGTTGCTCCCTGGAATAGTTAAGATGTTTGAAATTTAGACACTGAAATGTAAACTAGTCCTTTGCTACCCATAGGTTTCAAATGGTCAAATATAAGCACAATTACGCAGCCGAGCAGTTCTGCTCGAGTGCCCATTGCCTGCAAGTGGCTGCACATCAGTTGGTTGTGATCTGCAGGTTTCCACGGAAACTGCATGTACCACTACCTGTGAATAATTGAGAATGGCAGCTGTAATGAGAGAATTTGGGGCAAATTGTGTAAATACTCGTAACTAGATTACAGTGGTAAAATATTTTCACTCTAGATGAAGATTTAACTTCCAGGCTTAAGGAGATTAAACTGAAGAGGTCTAGGAAAGAATCTGTCCTTGTGAAATCTGGGGATGAGTGTGTTTTAAAAGCCATTGCAAATTCCCAGAATTTTTGAGCAGGATTTGGGAAAGTTTTTTTCTGTGTGCTGCCTCAAGAGTCTGCTACCCTTTGTATTTTAGTTCTTGGGGGCAGGTAATTGAAAGGCAAAAGCACTGAATTTGTTGCAGCCGTTTTGGCTGGGAAGTGACTGCTCAGACCCCACTGCTTAGGGACAGGTGCCTTGTTCCTGTCCTACTTTCAAAGACATATGAGGATACACCAGAGGTTTGAAATAAAATACCCAGGTAGCATCTGCCAAGTCTCCCCTGATTTTCCTCTTCAGTTTATGTATTTTTTTTTTTTTTGTAAAGTTAGATGCAGTAGCTTAATATTCAGAGCACTCCTGTGCTCCTCAGTGTGATCTGCATAAATCGAAGGAGAGATGCTACAAGCTAGCTTTTTCTATAAAGACAGCTTTGTGTGTAACAGAGAGGAAAAGCCAGCTGGATGTAACAGGATTCACTGTGCTTGCTGCTCAGATACTGTAGACGTGTATTTATGTTGGGTTGAAGTGACCTGAAGAATTTCCATTGCCCATCTCTGGGCATACTGTCTCTTGCACTGAGCTTGCAGAAGAAATGTGTGCAGTCATGCCATTGGGAGATGCGTGTGTTTTGTATTAGCATAAGGTTAAAAAGAAATTGTGACTGTGTTGTGTGCTGCAGCTAATTAAAAGGTTTGGGCTAAGACATCATAGTTAATTTTATACAGAATTAATTTGAAACTGGTTTTGTTTTATTTTCTGCCAGCAACAGTGTCTCAGTGCTGGTAAAGTAGTAGAGTCTATTTTTGTGTGAGCCCAGAGCAAGCCAGGGGGTTGGCATTACCTGTTAGAATATCTTCTTCATCTGGAAAGCTTAAAAAGTTGGTGCTAGACTCCCAGTTGTTCTCATTGCCTCTCAAACCAGAGGAAGAACGGGGAAGTAGCTGCTTGTACAGTTTAGAGAGAAAATGTTAATTGGTGTAACTGAGCTTTCCTCCTCGGAAGTAGTGAACTCTGAAAAATCCCAAATCCTAAATGTTGCTAGGCTAATTGGATGGTTAAATTTAGCAAAGCTTCCACTGTGCCTTGCTGAATAAAACAGAGCTGCCATTTATTATTTAAATGTCGGTTGTGACATGAGGCAGTAGCTCAGGGTGGGCTACCTTGCAAACCAGGCAATCTACTAAAGTTATTATTGACTTGAAAGATGGAGCTTGCCATGAATTGCATCTGCAATGATGCTGTCAGTTAATTTTGAGCCAGATAGCTGTAACCAGCTTTCATTCCACTGGCAAATATCTGGGGATATATGGGTTATGTACTAGCAGTGCTTGGCTGAAGAGGAATTAGTTTTGTCTTACAGTCAGTGATCCACAGCATCCAGCAGCTTTAATAATTAAAACCAGAACATGTCTCAAGACTCTGATCTGAGTATGTAAAAAGGAGGTACCTTAAACTCTGTATTTTGTTTAAAAAAAAAAAACCCAACTCACCAAAGAAATGCTCTTCTGATGACTGAAAGGTTTAATAATAAAGAAGGTTAAATGGGAGGAAATAGTCTTGCTCAGGTTTCCCTCTGCTCATGGTGCCAAAGCCTTGTCAGAGTGAAATATGTAACACTGGCTGAATGGCTGAGCAGCTTCCATCTGCTTCAGGATCTCTCAAAGATAATCAAGAATGATGAAAATTGTTTCTTCATTTTTGACCTCTAACCAACCTGTTAGCCTTATGTCTATAAAGCAAGGGATGTCTCCAGACTGGACATAAATTGTAATGCCAGTGTAGATCACAACTCCTCTATCAATATTTGAACTGGAAAGAGCTTATATCAGTATAGCAGCAGTTTATTGTATTCATGAGAGGAACTTTGTACCCTTAAGACTCATTAATTTGACAGAACCCTAATAGCAGCTTGCAAATCTTACTGCCATTTCTTGCAGGAAGTGAGGTCCTTCAGGATATGCTGTCCCAAAACTAGAGGAGCCATTTGCAATGTTCATAGCCCATGCCTGCCATTCTTCTGCAAAACAGGAGATTGAGTCTTTGCCACAAAGATTGGTTTCACTGGCTTTGCTGATGCTTTTTTTTTTAAATCTTTTTTTACTTTATGCTGATACATCGCTGACAATATAAAATGATACATTATCTCATACCTCTCATTTCCCCAAGTCCTGGTTTTAATTTCTCTACGTGATTTCTGTGCTTTAGGCTCCAAGCACACCAAGGAGAAGGAAAGCTTCATGTTTAACTCCATAAAGCCCCATGCAAACTGTTGGTAAGAGGTCTAACAGCACAGGCTGTCACTCTGGGGTAGCACATCTGTGTAGAAATGCTTGCTCAGAGCAGAACAAAGCTTATGCTAACTTTTCACCTTTTCTCCAAGGATGAGTGTCACTGTTTTCCTGAGATTTTTATCTTGTTGGAGAAGTTTTGCTACCCTGTTGTGCAAATGGTGCATTTCCATGGCTGGTTAGCACAGCCAAGGCAACCTGTCTGTCCTAGGCTACCAAGCTGCTTGTGCGGTCTGAGCACGGTGAGTAGGAATGTGGATATTTTCATACATCTCCACCTCACTGTCAGACCTTCCCAACTGTCATTCAAGTGTCATTTTGGCTACCACTTACTCAAGTCTCATTTGCTTGCCTTTCTTAAACTCTGTCTGTGGTAACTCTCAAGGGTTAATAATTAAAAAAAAAAAAAAAAAGTTGAGTCTAAATATTTTTGGGGAAATGTTGGAGACTGGTAACCTATTGTGAGAATATATTGGCTTAAGAAAGATTTAGAGGCTTTAGGTAACAAAGATCATATTGGCTGTGGAAGAGGAAAAAAACCCTTAAATATTTTTGCAGTAGATGGAGAAATCCCTGGAAAAATGAGTATTTTAGCACAGAAGTCATTGAACTATACATGAACCTGAAAAAGCTGAACTGGAATACACATTGTCCTTTCTGTGTTTCCTTGTGGCCAGCACATTCATCTGGGCCTCGTTTTTAGTGTGGAATGAAAGGAAAGTGCATTGCTATAGTTGCAAAATCTGAAGAAAGATAAACACCTTCCCTATCTCTAATATTATAAGAAGGCTCAAATCTTCGAGGCACTGCACAGTGCACAGACTGGTATTAGGACTCAGCTTTGGTGCTTCCTGTTTTGTATGGGACAGGTACTCATTATCCTGAGGTCCTGAGTTTCAGATGGAGTACCTGTCCTGAAGATGCCTTTGGTATTGCTTGGGGATCTCACTGTTGGAATATTTTTTTCTGACAAACATGGGAAGTGAGTGGTTCATTTGAAAGGCTTGTTTGCTTGGTGGTCCCTCTTTGGTAATTATTTGTGCTGACAACACAGCTGTTGGCTGAAGCAGCCTATGTGCGGCAGGCTTAGTTATAGGCAACAGTGGCACTGGACTCCTACCAGAGTGGTATTTGTTCACCTGTAGCAACAAAGTGAAATTGTGTTTATAATCCTTGCCATTTCCCTGCAGAGCTGTCTCATCCATGCACCTTTGGGGCTTATGTGAAGAGACGCTGTTGCTCGCTTCCCTGCACCAAGTAGCAAGGGAGGGGTTGTCCATTGCCTGACTGAATTTGTCTCCTTCCTTTGCACTGCATTCCACAGAATTGTCTTTCATAACACTCATGTTAGCTTCTGCTCCCTTGAAAAAGAGCAGAGTCTTGTGGGACACTAACTGTGTTGTTCTGAGCCCTATCCTAGTGTCCCCCAAGTCACCTACTTAGACTGGTGGTGATAGAGATGAAGCATGCCCGTTACCATATTCATACTAATGGTGTTGTCCCTGCTAAGGGAAGCAGTGAGCGTTTCCTTGCTGTGTCCCCAGGACATGTGCCAGTCCAGCCTGTAGGAGCTTGTGTTCTTTGATCTGCTGCAACACATCTGCTTGAAAGGATTAGCAGAAAATTCCCTTCTCAGCAGCTTACAGTTGTCATATATTGACACCTGTATTTTGGTATTTGCAAGCTAAGCCTTGCATTTATACAAATAAGCAAGCTCAGTTCTACTTGGGTAAAATTGTAGGATGAGTCTATTTTAATTAGAGCTGGTGAGACTCCTCAACACTCCTGCTGTTTGCTGTCATAAACATCTTGCATATGTTTGCAGCACAGTGAAAAAGAGAGACTTATGGGGCAGCTGTTTCTTTTAAAGCAACAAATCAACTCCCAGATAATTGAAAAAGCCACAGTTGTTTTGAGAACAGGTAGAGAATACAGAGGGAAATATCATTGCCAAACATCTGGTCTGCAAATCTCATGAGAGGAGAGTGGGGAATACCTTTAGTGCTGGGTCTCCTAGGATGTTTGCCTTTGGAGTTCAGACTGTTCCCTAGGGGCTGCTTGGTAAGCAGCTTTTCTGGTAGGTTTTAAAGCAAACAGGGCTCAATGCCTGGGTTCTTCTTTCAGGATCAGCCTAAACTTTTTCTGTGGTCAGATACGGGTACTTAACATTTTTCAGATTTGTTGATTCATCAATCAAACTGGGAAACACTTGCAGTACTAAATAAAGACTATTCAAAAGGTGCATCACAGTATTACAGCCTACAAAGCGATGGCTCCATGCTGTACCTGTTTTCAGTCCCTCCTGTCATGGCCTGCAGCAGGAGCTGGTGGCATCTGCCAGTCAGAATAGTGAGCTTGGTTTTTTACCTCAGAACAAAACTAGTAACACTATAACATCTTTATTCCCTCCTGTTTCACTTGGTCTATATGAAAACTCCATTGGCCACCTCTTGTTTCAGACATGTCAGCTTTCTTCCTAAGTTAACATCCTACTTTACCTTAATATTATTAGGTGGTAGGTTTCTTCCTTCTGTGCTTGTCACTTTTATTAAACCCCTTGGCTGTATGTTCCTAGGTCTGAGGGGAGTCCTGCTCATGTAAATATTCCTGTTGATATTAGTGAATTATTCTGTTCTCCTTTCTGAACTGACTTAGCTTTGCTGTCCTGAAATCCAGTACTGCTGCTCTGCTGCATTTGGAGATTATGGAAGTCAGAAAGCTGTGTTCTCTCATGCAGGCTTTCTCTGGATTAATTCCTGTTTGAACTGGAAAAGATATTCTAGAAAAGCATCCCATCATAATATGACAGTTGTCTGCAATGTGCAGTTGTCTGCAATTCATGGGATATTGTTTCAATTGTTAATGAACCTGTTAAAAGTTTGGCCTTTCAGCCTTTTGTCTATTAAGTTTATCTAAACTCTAATCACATTTCTCTTTCCATGATGGCATTTAGTCACTTTGAACTGGTTACCCTTCAGTCTTCTCTTTGATACAGTGAGCAGATTGAGACCCTAGAACTTCTCTCTGTAAAGTGCTATGTCTCTCCGTGCTTACACCATTCCCACAGCCCTGGATTCAGTGTTAGCAATATCTTTCTGGGAGGGGTACCAACATGGAGGAGGCAGTGCAGTGTGTCTGCTCTTTGCCAGTGTCTGGGTGCAGCCCAGAGCTGTCTCCTGTGGTTTTCTCTGTAGAGACCAGGTTACAGCATCATGTGCTGTGTTCAGCATGTAGCTCCCTTTCACAGAGAGGCTGTTCAGACACAACGTCTGTAGGAAGAGATAGCATTTTTATTAGACTAGATAACACAGATGGAAAAAATGAATGTGAAGCCCTTCATCAAATAAGATCCTCCTCCACCCCTGCAAACTTAGCTTTCCTTGCATCTTTTCAGCTGCCTGGTTATACCAAAACTGGTGGCAATTACTTTGACCTTTGTTTTCAGTCTTTATGCTATCCTTTTGCTGTAGGATTATTTTGGCCCCACCTTTAGCCTGGCAATGAGGCTCATCATGTCAGGCGTCCGCATTATTTAAGGGATCATGATATTTCTTTTGCTGGATTGCAGTTCTCCCTGCCTTGAAAATTCTGTAGTTGACATTCACTCCAAGCACTGCAAAGCAGATTCAAACATAGGAACTAAACATGCATAGCACAACAGAGAAAAAGGCCCTTATCTCTTAGCTGGTTTTTCATTACCTCCTGTGGCTCTAATCTGATTGCTTTGCATATATTAGTAAAGAAGTAAAAATATTTGTAATAATTGATGCATGGCGTTCTGAGATTGATTATTTTCCAAAAAGGCATGTTCCAGTATTTATGCCTTTAGGTAGCCTTGGGTGGTAGTTCCTTAGCTGTTCTTGGGGCCATCATGATGCAATGAACTCTGTTCCCTGGTGGCTGTTCTTTTTATAGCATTGCCAGTATTTGGGCCATGACTTTGGTTTGTGGTTTTGTTCAATACTTTGTGTAGCTACAAAGGAGACGCCTCCTCGCACAGGAATTTCAGAGCCATTCCTCACAGAAACTCCTTTTGGAATGAAGGGCTGCAGACACCCCTCCACCACGCTCTGGAGACTCACCTCCAACTTTGATACTGAAAAATAAGTGCTTGAAAAATCTTGATACTGCTTGCTTAATTACAGAAAGCACAAGGGAAAAGCCGAGGTATTCCAGCAGACACAATGAGAGAAGGATCCAGGCCTTCCATTTCTGGTCTCCTTCATGAGCACCAAATTTTTTCAAATCAGATTTACATTAGGAAAGAACAGATACTTGCACTGTAAGAATATGACTGATTTTAACGTTCTCCAAGGCTGTCAGTGGGTGTTGAATATTTATATGCTGTAGGGAAAAGGTGATGGACTAGTTTGCTTTATGCTAGCTTTTTCTGCAGGAGTGAAAAAGGCAAGAATTCTCAGATGAGGCTTCCTGTTAGTTGTTTTCAATGCATGAGTAACAAGGATCGTGTGGAAGAGTTTGTGGGTGATGAGAGGAAACTCCCCTGGGTTATGTAGAAAGAGGCTGGGGCAATTCTTACCTCTCAGCATGTTCTTGCTTTGACAGTGAAAATAAATAAGAGGGACCTAAGAATGAGAGTTCTTCTATTTCTAAAGGAAGCCTATGGAAGTGTTTTATATCATATTTTGTTACAGTCTATAGAAGCTGACATCCTCTGATTTTAACCTCTACAGAGCTGTAAATGCCACAATATATTCTGAAGGCACGATGATAGTTGGGTCACTGATTGCCTATGGAGATGTGCCTTTTCAGACACCTGGCTCCTGCCCTGGAAAATCATAGCATAGCTACCTCACACTTGAAATGTTTTTGAGTCCTCAGTTTCTTTTCTCTCTCAGTGGCGATAAGTGTAGAAATATTGAAGTGAAAACATCCATGCCTTCTTTCTTTAATAGGTGAGATCCTGAGCAGATGGAATATTTTTACCAGGGGCCAGGTCAGGACAGTCTTTTCACAGTAGGTGTGTGCTTGAACAGGTCTGTGTTGATGTGTTTTCGTTTCCCCTTGAAGGCAGTGTATCTGCGATGAGTGGGGTTGTCGTAACCCTTCCCTTTGGAGAAGGAATGTGAGAACATGCATGCAGGCCTGTGGTCTCTGTCTGGAAGCTGCCTCTGTACCATGCTGGTGCTGCCTGCCCATCACCTTATTTTGATTGCTGTCTTTGGTTTCCTGAAGACTTATCCCTAAGCGGTTTGCAGTCTCACAGGAAAGTGTGGTACCTCATGGTGTTGGACGATGAATTAATATCTTTAATCTCGCCCAGTGGTGCAGAAAAGAAACTGCTGGTGAGAAGAAGCTGCAAATGGCAACTGAAGTTCCCTCTAGAAACAAAGCATTAACACAACCTATGTGCATCTCTGTGAGTCCCCTCCTGGCTGTTGTGATGGGAAGGCTGATCCCAGTGCTGGGGCTGAGCAAGGGGAAGCCGTGACGAGCAACACAGGGCTTGTCATGCTGGTTGGGTGGGGTTGTGTGGTGGGGCACACAGCTCAAGCTGCCTGTGTGTTTTCAAGGGAATGGGATGGTCTGTGCCAAGAGACACACGGAGTGTCTCAGGATGGTGCAGCTGAGGGGTTTCTCTGCAGGAAGGCAGGAGATGGATGGCATATGGGGGTTATAGATCTAGGTTCTACCTGGACCTGACAGTACCTAATATGTATGTCATTCTGAAGGCTAACATTGAGAGCGTGTGGGAATTTTGTAAATTTGCTAGGATGCTTAATGAGAAGTAAAATTGCCTGTGTTTATTAACTTTGTTCATTTGCAAACTAGAGTTGGTCTGAACCAGGTATTCTGGGAAGGACTGAGTTCCACCAGCCAGTCTACATTAACTGTGTATTAACGCAGCTTTATCACAGATCAGCCTGGTGTTTTAAGCAGAAGGATGGTCCTAGGAAATTCATCAATTTCTCAGCACAGGACACATGGGCTCAATGAGGTTTCAAGGTTTTGCCTGGCATTGTTCTGTGGGTTAGGGAGGGTTTGGGATGGAACAGATTTGATCTCCTCATGAAAATGATGGCTGCTGTGTGTTTCACTCTCATTCTCTGCTGCAGTGAAAGGGGGATTATGGCTGTACTTTCAAATGTCTGCAAGTTGTTGACAGAGACAGCAAGAAATCTCAGATGCTATCTCTATTGCTGGATCTCAGTTGTTTTATTCAGTTCTAGCTGCAATAAATTTCAATGAGCAGAGGAAAAAAATGGCATGTCTGGTCCCTCTGTTCTGTTTCAGTGCCTTTTGGGCAGCTCACTGTCATCCTTGGGCTGTTAAGCCATTAGCATTCCCAGTGCTCAGTTTTTGGAAGGCTGGGTGTAAGAAGAGTTACCTAGGAGCCCCAGTGCTATGTGCCTTCCATGGGCCCAGCCTAGGGCTGGCTGATGTGCAGCTGTGTTTCTCTCGCCATAGCAGGAATGGAAGCTGGGTTTGCTCCCCTCCATTCCTGTGGCAGGCAGGAGGAGGGCTCATCCCATGCTGTAGGGCTTGGAGATCTGCCTTTCCTTGAAGAATAGGAGTTCTGGGAGCATCCCAGAGGAGATGAGGCATATTCTCATCCTCAGATCCCTGGAGCAGGGGATAGTTTGACCATGAGGGCTCCTCATTCAGGTGGAGCAGTGCATGCATTGATGTGGGAGGGGGGTGAGCAGTACCACACTGAGCTCAGCTGGTTTGTTCATGCTCAGATCCTGTGTTGACCATCATGTTGTGGAGGAGATGGAGGTGTGCACGTTGGGCTCATGGGCTTGTACATCACCCCACTCAGGTGAGAGTGGAAGAGGCCAAGGAGAAGACGTGCCTCTGGCGCATGCCTGTACAACAGAATCCCTTTGGCACCAGGAACACATGGCCAACTGCCAGCCCGGACAGGACCCAGCAGACAGGAGCTGCTGTGGCTGTTCAGCTGTGCTGTACCCAGAGCCAGCCTGATTTCTCCACTCAGGGTTCTGAATAAATCCCTCATCAGTGAAGTGGTGTTGGCTTCTTCATAAGTGCTTGCTTGAAGGCATGGTAGGTTCACGGAATAGATGGGAGTAGTGGGGGCTGTTTGAGGTGTAAATGTTGAGGTTGTTGAGGTACAGTTGCATTCCTTAGTCTTCGACAATCTTTTGGTACTTGCATGAAACCTTAACAAAAGCCACTTTACGAGCTCCTGCCTTAGGAATCCTTTTACCTGAAAGGCAGCAGATTTGGATTCTAAATCTTCATTTCATGAGGCACCTGCTCATTTTTAGACTGTGTGTGACTATTTTAGAGAATTCGGAGCTTACTTTTAAACCCAGGATCCTTCTAGGAAAGGTTTTTAACTTTGGCAGAAGCTGTACACAGTTGTAATACTTTTCCTTTGGGAAAGCTGGCACTGATCATTTATGTTCTGAGAAAAGACTGGTTTTCATTTTACAAAAGAAAGGGAATTAAACCACAGGTTAGGAAGAACAAGAATAAAGAATTCCCCTGCTTTTGTTTGTACAGGCTGCATACTTCCTTACACAGCCCCAGTGGCATGGAAACCCTATGGTGACCTTGTCATTGTGCAGCACAGAATGGAGATTAATCTGGAGAGCAGTAGGTAACGAAATGAGTAGTTTTAGCTTTTTTCATTGTGTTCACAGTGAGGTTATTAAGGGGTCTAAGTGAGAGAAATACATTGGCTACTGTTTTGGGGGGGGTGTTTACCTGAAGAGTAAGCTTAAAACATCATTATACAGAAGTCTACAACTTCTTCTATTTGTGTGTGTATTTTTGGTCAGAGACTAAGAGCTAGGAAATACTTGTTATCCGAAGGAATTGCAGGTGTTTAAGGGTGTGGTATTGACTTCAGCCATTAGGATGACAAGGGACTGAAGGGTTTTTTTTCCAGTGCTTTTACTCTTCTGCCTCCTTTTGCCTGCTTTTGTGTTCTTTAATCTCTTTGTACCTGGGCTTCCTACCTGTAAATGAGAGTGAAGATTCCTGCTAAATGTTCTGGTTTCCCAGAGAGTCTTTAGGAACAGACAAGTTAGGGCTGGTTATTCCTGGCTAACAGCAAGTTGGAGGCCGTAGATTGCAAAGAAAAATACTCAGCAATATTTGCTCCGCAGTGAAATTGGCCTCGTAGAGCTTCCTGATTAAAAAAGAGATCTCTGGTACTGGCACATGACAAACACACTCTGGAGCAGACACTTCATGGACTTGTAGCAAAGTTTGTTTTGCTGCTTCAAGCTGAGGTCAGTGGCGACACAGCGAAGTAGCCCCCTCTATCCAGGGAACAGTTGCCTGTGCAAACAGACAGCACTCTCTAGAGATCTTGGAAACTGGACAGGCTGTACTTGGACTTCTGACACAGTGAGGTGCCTTCTGGACAAGATCCCAAACTTCCAGTCTCTCTGAAGTCTATGCAAGAAAAATCTGTGTGAAGGTGTCTAACATCTTGATAACTTCTTTTAAAAATTTCTGTTCTTTCAAAATCTAAATGTTTTAAGAGTGAATGTTATTCCTATGCTGGTATCTCCTGGGATGACTTTCACATTATATGGAGTGATGCTTTGAAATTAGTCTCTTTACTACTACTTGTCTCATAATCTTTCTGTTCTTCCTCAAGCATCTCACACCAACCTCCTTTTTGTGCTCCACTTCCTTTGTGACTGCATGGTTCTGCATCCTGAAGATTTTCAAAAATACCTAAATATGTACAGGCAGAAAGGATTTCCAGAAATCAGAATTACTTAATGTGTCTCTCATTAGCAGAAGCTGCAGGGGAGGGTAGAAGGACCAAAGCTGAGACTCTTCACAGCCTTGTATGTGCTTGCTTTCCTCCATCCCGACCCAGGCAAGTGTCTTTGCATTTGGTTATAGACACAGCAGCACTTGTGTTGCTGAGCTTTGTAATCAAAGTTTGGTCACTCAGCCTTTCTTTCAGGGCCCATTGTGCTCTGTAGGTGAGGTGGAGATGCTGCTGTGTGCTGTAGATATTGATGCTCTTACAGTCCTCTCAATGCTCTCCAAGCCTGGTAGTCCTGTGGTTGTGATGCACAGTCTCATCCCTCCCATCCTGCAGGTGTTTTTGACCAGCACCTGCTCTTTCTTTAAAACAAGACTGGGAGCAGTGAATGCAAGACTTACTGGAAATTGTTCCTGGGCTGGAAACAAAAGCAGAGGAGAAGCCTGCCTCAACCAGACAGAGAAGTTACTGAATTAAA
Organism: Vidua chalybeata; assembly: GCF_026979565.1. NCBI lineage: Eukaryota > Metazoa > Chordata > Aves > Passeriformes > Viduidae > Vidua > Vidua chalybeata. Next base: position 15,374,452 of record NC_071538.1, on the reverse strand, counting down.
GGCTGCTATCTCCCACTGAGCACTGAATACTCGTGCATCGTGTCATTTGCTGGGCAGACCAATACTGAATTATGTTACATGGGGATTTTGGCTTCTGCAGCTTTCTCCCTGCTGCCTTGAAGAGCCAGTTTGGAAGTTTAGAGCCCCAGGGTGAGTAAGTAGATGTTCTGGGGAGAGGGTGAAACTGGGAGTGTCACATGCGAGAAACTGGAATGCCACCTTTTCCAGGCCTCCCTAATTTTTTGTGTCATTGGGTAGATAGGACCAGGTGTGCTTTCTGCTTTCCGCATCCCTTCAGGGCTTTTATTCTGAGGAGTATGTTGCATTCTTTATGACAGTGGCCTGTGGGAAAAACATGACAACCATGATAAAAAAGAACTAGAGGAAGGAACTGGGATTTATATTACTTTTAAAGTAATACCTTCTCTTCTTTTTCATGTTGCCCTGCTTATCTGGGATGTTGGCTCACTCCCCCACAGCACCTCTGAACAAAATGAATTGTGCATATGGCTCTGCACATCTCCAACAGGCCTGTGGCAGTAATGTCTGTTGGGCTGTTTGCATGGGTGCCCATCACTTTTCCTGTCTGCTTCAACATGTGGACTAGAGACTGAAATGCAAAATGTGTGTGCAGTAGCCAGGCTTCCCAGCAGCCTGCACGTGTTGATGCATGTGTGCACAGTTCCCTGTGGGCAGAAAACTCAAGTTTATGCCTCTTGGTTTGAACTTCATCTTTGAGAGATGTCATAGGTCGAGAGTGATGTGGCTGAACAAAAATGAACTCTTATTAATTGGAGTGCTTATAAAAATCGAACTTCCATGGAGAAATGCTTTTGTAGCCTTCATTTTATACAGCCTCCTCTGCAGTTAACAAGTTATTATCAAAGCATTATAAAAGCATTATGTGCACAGTACTCATGCTTCACATAAACCCAGCACAGCTCAACTTCTACTTTAGTCCCACAGAGACAAGACAGTGAAAACCTGATGCAAACTCAGTTTGGAAAGTCAAGATAAGGCTTTGCACCAGGAGGTTAACCAGGTTGCTTTTGTCTGTGTGATGAGGGTTCCGTGCTGTAACAGGACATGCTGTGTGTGGATGGCAGCTTAGTTTATCTGGATCCCTTAAGAGGAGTTTTGCTGCCATACAGATCCTTTCCTGGGAGGAAGGTGTCAGGTCTGCTTTCCTTTTTAGTAGCTTATTGTCTTAAGTCTGGGACTGAGGGACAGAAGGAAACAAGTTAGAAGAGAGCTTTGGAGGTAACCAAGCCCAGCCCCCTGCTCAGGCCAGGGCCGGCTTCAGTTGGTCTGTGACAAGAACTGCTGCAAAGTGGGTGGTGCATGCAGCCTCCCAGGGCACAGACATCTGCCAGGAAGGGGTGATGCAAATTCCCTTCTGCATGTGTAATGAATCTTCTGCCTTTTTTGTAATTAGGTGCTTATGCCTGCTCTTCCCTGCAGATATTAAAGGAAGTGACTGGCTTTTAAAAAGCCAAATACTAAATAAAGGAAGCCTGAGAATGTAAGAATGGAACTTTCTTTTTCCAAAAGAAAGAAATTTAGGGTAAGTTAGCAGTTAGGTATTCTTTTTATGCAAGAGGTGTAAGGCAGCTCATTACATTTCCAGGGCTGCAGGTGAAGAGTGCTTATGCAGGTGCTGACTACCTGGAGCATTTTGGTTTTCCCTCCCAAGGAAGGCATGCCTGCAAACCACAAAGCCAGACCTTCTGGAAAAGCTGAATTGCTTGAACCACCCGAGAGTGCTCAGGGAAAGCAAACTGCAAGGTCCTTGTCTAAGAGTATAAGAAAAAGGATACCCTCCACTCATCCTCTGTTTTAAACCACTTTTTGAATTTAGTAGGTTAAAATCTCTCAGAAACTCTGACCCTCACTGTGGTTTTAATTGGTGCTAACTAGAAACATTTCCCTATTAATTGTGATGATATCTCCAGATGCACTACCTGGAGCCTGAGCTTTAACTACTGAGAAATGTTTCCTGGTATCCCTTTCTCATGCCTCCCACTCAGAGGAAGCTGCAGCTGGGCATACCCTGATTTCAGAGAGATAGAGTCAGTCCACCCAGCTGTTTAGTCAAGAGAGTTAGTATTGGTGCCTGTACTGCCTTCACCAGTTATTAAGAGCAGCTTGCACTCAAAGAGATTTCAGGGGGTAGGCAACAGTTAGTTCACTTTTGAGTTCAAGTGCAAACAAAAATTATAAACCAGTAGTACTCAATTTCTTGAACTTTTCTGCTAATTGGTGATGCTGTTAAGAAGTAGCTTGGAAAGGTAAGTCAGGACTGATTACCTTGATGCATACAAGGCTGTACATTAAGTATTTCCATTGAATCTTTTGCCTTTAAATGTGTTACTCCACAGCACTGCTGGAGAAGTGACACTTCAGCTTTGGGGTGATGGGCAACATGCATTTCTCTTAAACTTCAGATTTATTTAGGGGTAGGATAGTGGGGTAGTTTTTTTTTCAGAATTAACAAAGCAGAGCATAGGAAAGATGATGCTGTCCACCTACAGTCCCTGTCTATGCACACCTCTCCTCCTTACAGGCAATCTGTGGGCTATAAGAAATGTGACTGCAAGAATCAGTAATGTGTGCTATGCACAAAAATGATGCAAAGGAAGGGAAGGAGAATTCAAAGACAAATATTCAGTAGGATGATAAATCAGAAGGCCGCATATTGTAATTAGGAGTAGCACTTGTAGATTTTTCATGGGGTGGTAATTTCTTCATAATCTGAAATAATTGAGTCAAATGGTATTTTTATTTTTTCCCCCTTCCCTAGGGAGAATAGAAGGGACTGGCTAGTTTGGTCCCACCCATACTTCATTCTTCTGCAATCTATTTATAGCCTCTGCAGAGGGCAGGGAAGGAGGGAGACCTTGGAGAAACAGAGAGGCTTAGCCTTGTTTGTTTTACCGTTGAAACCCTGGCTTTAACTCCTTCCCTGCTCAGCTGCCCCATGAGTATCAGAAATCTTTTACCTTTGTCAAATAAACAAGCACATCTCTTGCTGCCAGTTCTAAAAATATGTATGTTTTTAATTCCTCATTTTTGCAGAGTTACTGCCCCTCATTATTTATGAAGCTGTCATGTGTTGTTGTGTGTTGGCCTCATCTGTGCAGTGACTGTGTGTGTGTGTAGCACACAGGGGAAGCTCCCACCCTCTCCAGAGGTGCTCTGTGGGCTCCACCACGGCAGCGGGTGAAAGGAAGAGCGAGCCTGGCTGATTCTTTCAGATTCACTGTGCTGAAGAGATAAATGGAATTGCCAGAGGGTTACTAATACCCTTTAAAAGAAGAAATATTCTCTCTCCCAAAAGGATGTGGAAAAAATTAGAGCAATTACATTTGTATCATGAACCTCTGTACTGAAGGGAATGGGGAAGGGGAACAGGGAATGCAGTGGAAGTAGCAGGATGTGGAGTTCCCATTCTGTGCTCCACGCTAAATAGCTGGGCTTAAAACTGGGACAGGAGAAAATATTTATCAGTAATTTTCTTAAATATGTTTTCTCACAAAGGAGAGGGACGAGCAGGGGGTGGCTTTCCAGTATCACCAGGATGCAGAGTGTGTTACAGCTGCATATTCTGACACAATACAGCACTGCTTCTGTGCAGCTCTGTTTGTGTACACAAAGAGAGCAGTCTTTCTCCAGCACCCTGTGTTGGTAGAGCAGCACTTCCCAAAGTGGGAATGAAAGCAAAGGTGGCTTTTTTCCCAGGTTAATGCCAATTGATTTTTGCGTATTAAACTGGGCTGTCTCTGCTGCAGCCTCTGCCACAGCGTAACTGGAGAAGCCCTGCTTGCAAATGTCTGGGAAGTCAGTCTATTTTCCATCTGTAAGTAATGTTTTAGCGTTTAATGCAATTTATCTTCACTCACATCGCAGAAGATGTCAACACTAAAACATTTGCTACAGACATCATAAACTCGAGACATTGGCAGGCACTGCTGAACAGAGCAGAAACAGTGGCAGCGAATACATATTTTTAAACCATCTGGTATGCAAGTGGTGTTGGATCAAAAATTAACGTGGTGTAAAAAACTCCCCCCTGTTTGTCAGGTGACCTTTGGGCAGTCAGCAGAGAAGTTGGTATTGCATATAAATGCGCTTGAAACAGTACAGTGTATCTCAGTTCATACTTCTGGGCCTTGTTCCCTCACTTGCCAGGTTTTGGAAACTAATAGGCTTATTTAGTAAGTTTAGAAGCAGCTCAGATAAACGGGTGCCTTGAGGGCTTTGCGCACCACTCGCCTCTCTGCATACGCACTTCCTTCCCTCTGTGGCCTGCAGGGAAGCAGAGTTTTGAGAGCTGTGGGTGGGAGTGATCCCTTTTCTTTTTTCTCCCCTTGTGTGTTTTGATGTTTAGCTTTCAATCCAGTTTTCTCTTTATCTGGAGCAGCTTACATAGGTGGTATATACACGTGAATGTGTGCTCACAAACACGGGCACCACTGTGTATTTTGTCTTTGTGGTAATATGGCTGTAGTGGGAAGAGGACTCATGGGGCTCATCATGTGTTGATGGAGAAGCCCCTTGAAAACAAGTAGCCCTGTTATTGCCAGTCTTTGGCAAAGGGTACCATATACTTCAGCAGGGACATCGCTGCAGACAGCTGTTCCCAAAATAAATGTTGCAAAGTCTCTAGATTTCTCCCCTTTTCTTCCCAGAGGATTTCTAGCTCATTTCTGACCATGCATCAGATGAATGTGTGTTTACTGCTTCCTATAAGCAGCAAGCCAGCATGAGAAATTGTAAAATTTCTCAGCTAGCTTCTAAGGCATGATTGAAAGTAGGAACAATACAAGCTAAAAGTTTGAAAAGCTGTGTGTGCAGTCTCCCTCAGTTACAGGTGTCTCAGAATGACCCCAGAGAAAAGTGGCCCATAGCTCCTTTCATGAAAAAGGCAGCTACTACAAACAAAAGCCTGGCCACCCCCACACACAGCCACCCCAGTTCTGCTTTTAATGGTTAAGTCAGGCTTTAAAATACACTGTGTAACAAAGGTTGCTTTGAATTCAAAGCATGGTAAAAAACAATAAAAAGAAAATGAAGCTACCATCTTTCTGTAGTAGTGTCAGGTTATTCTACAACATCTCACTGTCTCAAAATGCATATAAAATAGCATGTCCACAAGAGGTTTTTGAGACAAACACCCCATTACTCCACAGGTGTATGAAGAAATCCTCAGCACCCCCACATTTTCTTTTGCTGCAGTTTTACTTCATTTTCTTTTCCTTTGGAGAAAGAGGTAATTCCCAGATTCACGCTGTCTCTTTATGAACAGACTTAACTAGGTTGCTCTATATCTCTGTCTTGGAGGCTGAATAATACACAGTGATAGCAATAGGAATCATTTGCTTCATTAAAAGCAGCTGATACTACATTTTCATTAGGAAAAATATGAAGAGGCTCAGTATGGATAAAGCACCTGAGTTTTACAGTCTCTGCTTGGTAGGTTTATGTGTACAGGAAAGACAGCAACATCTCCTGGAACATGAAGTTACCCTGAATTTACTGTCATCATTTGGAAAGTTCTTCTGTGGACAGATATTCCTTTCTGGAAGAGAGCATTACTCAGTTGCAGAGTAGGAGGAGGAATGGGATGCCCAGGTGTCTTTGGGATTAGGAATGGGATATGAAATGAGACTTCTTCCAGAGCCCTTTGCATTCAGGGGACTGAGAGATAAGGAAATAACCAAGGACTAGACTTCTCTGCTGCTCACAAGCATTAGCAACCTCTGGATTTCCACAAGTGCTTTGACAGAATGCATGTGAGCTACACGTTCTGCCTCCTGGGCCTGCTGAATCAAACGGGGAGGTGCCATAGGCTGTGCTGAGGCATTCTTAGATATGGTTTTCCTTATTCTCCTAGGAAAGGTACTGGTATCTTGGAGATATCTGGTTCAGGCTTTAAATAACTTAGAACCAAACTAAAAACCTATTTTTAGGTGGCATTAAAATATCCTGACATGTTTACCAAGCTAGCTTCAAGCCAGCTAAAACGTGTAAACAGTTAATAACAACATATTGCCAAAACAGAGAATTTTTGCTTTCTTACAGTGTGGGTTAGGGAGTGCTTTTCTTCACCACGCAAGCACTAAAAAGAAAGGAAAATATAAATGTAAGCAACAGTGACACCTGACACAGTGTCAGTCTCCAAGCATCCTCCTGATACATGCTAGCACCACAATACCTTCTCCAAAGTCACATTTAGTATTCAGGCACACATGGAAAAAAATGAAACAAAACTACAATGCACAGCCTTCAGTCTAGCTTTCTAATGCTATATTGCTTAATAATTTAAGGACAGTGATAGCCTAAAAATTGCAGTCTTAGCAGCTTCACATAACCTACATTAGACAGAGGAGGAATATCATATTTATTACGTACTCAAGATGTCTGACTTTATCAGGACAAAATCTTCCCTGTGTTTGGCACTATATCACTTAGAAGGGCTCAGCTATGTTATGTATTACTAAGAAATCCATCTGTAATCATTTTAAGAGGCTGGTATTCATGGTCTCTGCTTTCCCCAGTGCTACTCATGGGGCCTCACTGAACTACACAGCAGCTCTTCTGGGACAGACAGGGAGAGAGTGGGGCCAACTTGATTATCACAAGCAGTAGTGTTGTGCTGTCGTGGTGTCTTGCTCTTGATGGTTTCCCATTCCCACAAAGGTGCCTGCCCTTAGTGGATCTCTCTGCCTGGCAGCTGTGGCACCAGAAGTGTGGCTGTACTGTGTCACCAGCCCTACTGGATCTGCTGCTTGGGTGCTTTGCAGACAAAGGTGGTATTTTCTGGTGTGATGCTTTTGGAAAGCATCTTTCCAGTTTTGAGGGTTTTTTTCCTGTTGAGGAAAATGTGACATCAGTGCAGGACTTAGAGGTCAGGGGAGTCACTTTTTAGCAAGGTAATTTCTGAGTTCAGGGGTCCTAGAATTCAATAATATAATAATAATATATCTTTATGGTCATACACTGCTATGGTTTTATCAGTACTAAACCAGAAAAATACATTCACCTCTTGAGAATGCAGATGCTTCATGGGGCCTGCTATGACTGTAGCAAAGAAAGAATGTAATTTCTGGGCTTAGAAGATCTGTAGAAACAACTGATCCCCTTGGGAGATTACAATATTTCCATAAATATGACGGGGAATATTGTGGTATTGGCAGTGACACACACACAAAAATCTGTGTTCTTCCTCTCATACTGGTTTCTTCTTGCAGGCTTTGTGACTTCATCTAAGTTTTGTTTTTCGACTGACAGTCATCCTACAATCTTTAGCTCAGCTGGAATTACCTGCTTGGATTCCTCTTGATTTTCTCGAAGAATTCCCAGCCTTCTGGATTTTGGCATTACTGTTAAATGTTTGCCACCTATCTCCCTGAGCTCTGGATTATGCTGCCGGCTGGCTGAGTTAGAAGAGTCTGTTCCCCTTTTATAGTTGTGATGATTAGCTGTTAATTCAGGTGCACTGTGCAGCCTCCAGATGCCTTCTTTGAAAAGGCCTCTGTGTTTCAGGAAGGATTGAATTCCCTCTGCTCGGAAGTGTTACATCTCCACTGCTCTGTGCTGCGGCGGCGGGGGGCAGCCTTTATTTCCAGCAGGATGGCTGAGGGGCGGCTGTCACAGCACAGCTACAGTGCCACACAATGCAGTCGCCTGCCCCAGTAAATCAGCACAGCCAGTGCTTGCTGGGCTGCTGTCTGATTCAGTGTATAACTCTTTTCACCACTGCAAAACTCATTCCTGAAATGTGGCATTGGTCAGCTGAATTTGCAGGACAAGGGATCAGCTAAATGTCACCGAACCACGATAGCTCACATTCCTCTGTAATGTGGCAGCGGTGACAGCGTTATTAATAGGTGTAGGTACCTGTTCTGGATGCTTTATGGGAGCACAGTGGGCATAAATGGCAGTGAAGGGATTTGTTTGTGGGTTGAGTGACTTCACAGGATAACAAATGGTATCGGCTGCCACGCTGTCAAGGACACAATTAATTCTGGTTGCGCGGTACAGTTAATTTGGTATGCATCTCAAATGTTTTCAATGAGCTTTGCATGCAGATTCAGTGGACCGTAAGAAAAGTTTCTTTTTAGCCCTCAAATCTGCCTCATCTATTTTAACATGATTCTAAAGGGACCTGACAGTGTCCCTTTATGTGAAACAGAGCTGCTGGTTGAAGTCAGAGGCACTCTGCTCTGTGCTCTCCCTCTCCCTGGGGCACTTGGGCTGATTGCCTTTTTGTAAGACTTCAAACTCTGCCGTATCAGCCTCCTAATCAGCTCCTAGAGCCCTCTGGCTGCAGGGCCATCACCCACCAGTGGCCATCTGTAGCTTTCGGGGAGCTGCAGTTAAAGGGTGATTCTGGCCCTTATTAATGGAAATGAAAGCCTGGTTTAACCATTCTGTTCAAATCTCTCGTGTATTTCTAGGGCATCAAATTTAAAATTGAAGTACCTAACACAAGAATTCAGCTTTGTACATGTTGGAAAAAATGTGCTGACTTATTTATTACTATTCTTATTTAAATCATTGTAAGGAAATGGTAACACACAGAGTAACAGATTTTTAATTAGCATTCTTCCTTGCCATCCTCTGTCTCTTTTGTTTTCCACTTAGGTATGAGAAAGTCAAGTTTGTTGTTGTAAGTTTGTTGGTAGTAATGGCAGCAAAGAAAGAATGATCTCTTTGTTTAGGAACTCAAGTGTGGAGAGGGGGAAAAACTCCTTGTAGAAAAAAAAGGAAGATGGGGAAGGGGTAGTAACTTAAATGCAGCTATTAAGCCATATTATTGGGACCCTGGGTTTGTTCTTAATGGAGGGAAATTAGCAATGCAAATATTTCTAGTCACCAATTATCCATGATATAAATAGGTCGGAAATTTGCACTGTTAATACCAGCTGAGTTGAAACTTTTTTCTAAGCAGTTCATCAGCAGAGAGATTTTGGGGTTTTTTTCCTGATTTGTATTCCTGTGGCTTGTTAAAGGCTTGAAGAGGGGGAGGAGAACAGGAGTAGGAGAAAAACAGGTTTAATGGGCTGTAAGGAGCAAAACTCTCTTCTGTTACTTCTACTGTAAACAAAACAATCAGCTGAAGCCTGGCTTTGTTTATAAAAGGGAAAAAACGTAAATAGCAGTGATTCTCCTGTGCTCTCGGATACTTTAAGTGCCTTCCATACAGGGTTTTATCCTTTAAATATAAATCGGGAGGCATTACAGGCACATAAGTGCCAGAACAACTCTCCCCAGCCAGTATTTCTGTAGAGGATACAATTAATCCAGGCTATGGTGAGAGACGTGGCGAGGTTGGGGTGCCATGCTGGTGGGCACCATGCATCAGTCTCCAATACTCTTCCTTGGCAGGTCTTCAGAGTTTTCCAAGGCACCCAAATATTTTAGATACTACTTATACCCAACAGATTTTGCTGAATGAAATATCTTATTCAGGCACCAGATGTTTCTGTTGAAAAATGAATACCCACATAGACACATAGACACATGGAGATGTGCCTGCTTTCCTGTCTGCTGTTTAATTTTTAATTATATGAATCGAGAGATTGTGGGTTGTGTGTTTTGTTCCAATCTGCTCTTTCATGTTGCATTCCCACTAAGAAACAGCAGCTTTTCTGGTGCACAAAATCACGAGATAACCCAACACAGTTGTACTGACAGAAAATGGGTTTTTGTGAATTTGGCATTTGTATTATGGCACACCGTAGCTCAGGGTGTGGAATAACTCTTCTATCGTACAACACTCTTGCTACCTCTCCAAGAGAGGTGGGGTCGTCGAGCCTGGGTAGTTCTTTAAGGTAGCCATACATTTAGAATTTTAAAAATAAATAAAAGGGGAAGGTAAAGGAATTTTTAGTCTTGTGTTCACCATCTTCTTCTGAAGGCTGTAAGTCTCTGGCTTACCCCATGGAAAGAGGTAGCCCCTAAGCTTTTGCTGGGACTTCTGCTGGAATAGTAACATTCTTGTTTATGATATGTCACAACTGCCCGATGAGCTAGGAGAATGGAATTAAAGACTGCACAGATAGCTTGAGTGCTTTCTTCCTCCTGCAGATTCCTAGCATGTGTACAGATAGTGTGTGTGCTGTACCTGCTGAAAGGTGGGTGTCATGTTCTAGCACTGATGAATTGGGAATTTTGCTATCCCTGAGGGCCACAAAGAGACCAGTCCAAACTCAGGCTTAAAGGCAGAAAGGTAGAAAACCACTCTATCCTTGGTTTCATTCCAGCAACCAGACCTTGCTGTTGGAACACAGGCATACAAAGGGCTGTAAACTGCCGTTTGGATTGTTCTGTGAGCAGTTCCTTGGATTGCAAAGGAAGGGTTCCAGATGAAGAATTGGCTTCACTGATACTTTTGGAGTGATAGATTGGAGTTCAAATATGTGTGTTGCTCTGTATCAGTTTTCTCTGCAAGGAGAGGTGGTCCTATTGCCTTGACATTTTTTACCACATTGGTTTATGTGGAATTAGCAGGGACGCTCACAGAAGTTTATGAGTGTGGCATTGAAAAGTCAATAACCAGTGCACTGCACAACACCATTTCCCTGTTGCACTCAGTAAGAAGAGTTTGCAAGGGCTTTTCAGTAGTGCTTGGATGTTCTGGCAGACCAAGCCAGGCTGTGATCCCTGCCTGCAACTGGTCTGGTCCCATGCAAGACAAATTGTTTGGCAAGGGTGTGAGTTTCACCTGTGTTGAGTTTGCATATTTGTCTGAAGCAGGTCAAAGCAAAGTGATCCTTTTTCCTGATTATATTAACCTTATAGTTAATAAAATGTTCTGCATCAATGGTTAACCACATTCATACATTGAGAAGATCGCCAAAGGCTTGGAGCTTATCCTGCTGGTCAGTAGCTGTGTGGTCTGTGCTTTATGGATTATATAGTTTTATATGGAAACAGTTTTAACTTGATCCTAATATACTACTTCATCGAAACTCACCCTTTAAAGAACAGCACACAGGGTGGGGGGAGAATGGTGTTCACAAAGGCTTCTGCTCCTCAACCTTTCCCAAGAAAAGCATCTGCTCCTCTCCCTTGGCTGTTGGCTGTAGGGTCGTGCTGCTCCCATTACTCTCTGTTCTCAGCTGCCCTGTCAGATCAGGCCATCGGTCCATCTACTGCAGGGCTGTGCCTGCTCATGTTTGTAGCTCATCCACACCACTCCTGCACTTAGCTCAGTAACTAGCACCAAACACATGCAAAGAAGATTAATTTCTCCTGTCTTTCCCGTCCTATCTCCTGGCATCTGCTTGTGCCTCAAAGCACTTACCCTTCAGCGGGAGCTGAACATGAGGAGCTGCGCTGCCACAGTGCTTCTGCCTACAGAGAATCCTAAGGCTCTAGACTTGTCCTGCCATCCTCTTCTGTGAATTCATCATGTGGTCTACGTGCATCTACGTCTTGGACAATTTGGGAATCCACATACCTTGAGAAGGTTTTATTCTAGTGCTTTAGAAGGGAGCATTATCATCACTTGTCAAAAATAAATTTTCAAGGCAGCTTGTCTCCACATGCTTAACCCAATGAGGGATAACAGCTCTCAAGGGATAGCAGTTCCTATTTAAAAGCTAAAGAATGATAATTTTCATTCAAATATCCTCAGAGATTTACATGTCATTAGCCCATGCTGTCAAAGCCGGCAGACCCCAAAACACTGAAAACTGAATTAGAGCACTAATTTCTTCCTGAAAACCAAGATGACAGAGATCCTCCCTCACACTCAGAGGTTAGGAAAAAAGCACAAGATTGTTGGGGAAAGCTAAGCAATTGCAACCACATTGAGCTCAAGGAAGAACAACTTTTCCCTTGTATGCTGTTCACTGTGGAGCGCTGTGCACAGTTCAAGGGATAACTTGTATTAAAACAGTTAATAATTGGATCTTGGATGCGTAAAGGAAAATTATCTCTCCAGAGTGTTGCTGGAGAAGTGACAGCAGGAGTTGGGAAGTGTATCCTGCTTGGGATGATACGAGCCTGTGATGGCATTGCTGGGCTTGAGTTGTGTTGGCTTTAGGGCAGTTCCGGGCAAGCAACAAGAACATGAGGACAGAAACCCGAAGTTAGCAGAGAAGCAAACTTTCTGTTATGTTATGCAACTATTGGTTCTTAAATCTGTGGTGATTGGGGATTTTCCTGTCTGCTTGTGTGATGGGATGCAGATGTCAGTCAGGTAAATGTGAAATGGTGGCAGAGAAGCTTGCTGATGGCATCATGAAACCGTCTAAGTCATGTACTTCTACAGAGAGAAAGTGATACTGCTGTGATAATTCACTTAGTCTGTGGAGCCAAGGAAGTCTGGATAGCCCCCAGCCAGGAGAGCTTACTGTGAAAGCACTGCCAAGTGATGCTTTCAGCACACTTTGTTGGCATGGCAGTGTGACAAACTTCTGGAAAGGGCAGAACTGAAGAGAGAAACTGCCAAGCCCATGTGTATTGGGAAAAGTATGTGTATGTGTGAGTTCACCCACAGAATATTGATAACATCTCTTTTCCAGCTTGCTGAGCCAGTTGTCACTGTGTGCCAGTCCCTGAATTTCATGCATTGATGTCTTTGCCTAGCAAGCTTGAACTTCATATCCTTCCCTTCAAGGCTTTCATGCTTGCATCTTGGTGCTTTTGTCTATCTGTCATGGAATCCTCTTGTCTCCTTAAAGCTGCCTTTGTTTTCTTTTTTCACACACAACTTCACTTTTCCTATCACTTAATGGTGAGGCTGGACTAGCTAGGCTTGAAAACTCTGAGTGCCCTGGTGGGCAAGGGCCGCTACAGTACTAAGTGGTAATGGAGGAAAAAGCCTGCAACATCTTCAGTCACTGTTTCAGATGCTCTTGATAAGGGTACAAGAGGACCTGGGTTTATATTGTGTGCAAATGTTGATCGGTGCCGTTTGCTTAAAATGAAGGCAACTAGAAGTCCTGTACAAAGGCTGTGCACTTTTAAGCTTCTAAAAATTGGAAGCTCCTGTTAACAAAACTTAAAATACTACCAAAGTCCTTGATAGACTCATATTAAAAAAACAAGTGGTCGACCCAATTAATTAAGCCTAATATTCATGTTAGTTCAAAATATTTTTTATTTTGTGACAGATTTTGTCTATATAGGCAAAAAAATGCCAATTCCAGCTACTGTAGATTTATAGAAAGTGTTTCCATCTTTTGACACTGCAGGTTTAATTTATAAAGATAACTGTGCAGTAGTGACATAGTAACTTTTGTAAGGCATTTGACTTAATGCATCTGATTGGAATTCATGGTGCTGAAAGATAGTGTGTCACCTTTGATCAGTGACCAGAACTAAGAAGCCATTCTTGTTGGACAGTCATCAAACAGGGATGTTTCTAGTGGGACTTGGCAGGGACTGGCACTGATTCCAATGCTAGGCAGCTCCTCCATCAAAGAGAGAGAGATGGGAAGTAAATCTAGTATTTGTGGATGACAAATGTAAGGAGATGATTGGTGCAGAGGGTAAAGTTTTTACATGGCTTTATAAGTAAAAGCTTTTCCAGAGCCATGCACAAGGCTGCACAGTCGTTGGGCAGAGTAATCCAGCTTTCCATCATACAGAAGCAGCCCTTTTTGATGTGGTGCCTGCAGCTGGGTTTTCCTTGTGACTTGCTCAGCATTTCAGCCTGGTGAAAAGGACTACAGTGTGTCCTTGGACCTAGACAGAAAAGTTAAAAAAAAAAAAAAAAAAATCCTCACTTTGGTATAGGGAAGATCAAAAGAGCATTTAGTTCTCTGTGTTTTAAGAGGAGTACTAAACTGGAGGTAAGAGAGGTACAAACATAATCTAAGATTGAGGAAAATGTGATGTAATAGTAGACTGGAGGAGATAAATTTGCTTGCTTTATTAATATGAAGATGATGAGGGATTTGATTGTGGTTTATAAATCATTTCATGGGGAGAAAAAGGACTTTTTAAGGGTTTCTTAATCAAGTGAAAATATGCATTACAAGGACTTAATAACTGGAAATGTTAAATCACTGCAAATTGAAATGGAAGCAAGGTACAGGTCTCTAGCAGACAAGGTGGCCAAGGTGGAACAATCTGGCACTGGAAGTGACAAATTCTTCATCGTCTCGTGACTTTAGTGATGCCTGGATGATATTCTTGGAGATATTTTAAAGCATGTATTTTCTGTATGAATAGCAAGATTGTGCTGCTTTACAGTCTGTGATGAAACAAGGTATCAAACTGATGATCTCGTGTTCCCTCAAGACCTTAAAATCTCTTTTTGTATCTGGGTATACAGCCCTTCTTTGTATTCCTTGGCTGGTATATTGAATAAACTGGGAGAAAAAACCCCAAGTGAATCTGGCACTCTTTCCAATTCAAGGAGGTTCCGGAAGGTCAGCACACAGAAATATGCAGGTGACAGCCTTAGGCAGAGCTTTGCAGGAAAATATGGAGATCTTAAATATGTGAGGGTAAGAAAAACAGAAGATGGTGCAGTGCTCCCTGTGGGAAGGAGCTTGAGCAGAGCTCACAAAGCTTCACCTGAGCAACCAGTAAGGATGAGGATTACTTGCTGGTTTCTTGGGTGGATTTAGAAGATCAAGAGAGGAGCTACTGTACTCGTTGGGAGATAATCAGTGCAGTAACTTCGCAGGGTGAAGATGAGAGAAAAATGGAGTGATTTTAATGTAATATAGGATGGGAAATGCATAGCAGCCTGGAAGGCCAAGGAAGAGGGGCCTCAGGCAGGACAACAGGGACAGCACTAATAATGTCAATTGCCACGGAAACTGAAAGGAGGAAGAGGAGAACTGGGAAAGATGAGCTGCTCAGCCTTCATTGTGATAATGCTGAGTGACAGCAAGGCAGAATGGTGTAAAGAAAGGCTTTGAAGGGACTCTGGCCATGTGGTGCAGGGAGAAGTTTGAGATTTCTGCAGACTCTCTGCATTCCCTGCTGTGTGATTTGTATCTTCTGAAAGGGGTTGCAGAAGTTGTGTTAAATAAATATGGTACAATATAATGCCCTTAATAGTGGCTGTTAGTCAGTAGAGATCTTGCACTGATGTAATATGTTTACACCACAGTTATCAGAAACTAAAGGGCCAGGGATGAAGAGAATACTCTGCCAGTAATCTTGGCTGCTACTTAGCTAAATGACAGATACAAATCCTGAATCCAAAAAAGGAAAAGTTATCTGGGCAAACAGCAGTAATTTGTCTGTAGATTCATTTTACAGCTAATCAAAGTTGGATATAACAAGCTTGTAGCATCTGGCGGTCTGTAAATGGTAAGATGAAACCTTTAACTCTGACTTTCTGACAATGCTGCTATGATTTAAACAACTCTCATGTTAAACACAGAGGAGTGAAAAGACAGGACAGAAAAGACAAAATTGTTCTGTTATGGAGTGTTACATTTTTTGCAGAGTCTGTTGTCCTTTCATGCACACAGGACTCAACAGAATGAAACACGGATCTTTTGCAAGACCTCTTTGTTTTACAAACACCAAAAACCTAGAGCTCTAGTTCTTCTCCCCAAAGCTCACTGAGACAGAAGACATCTTGGAAACAGATTTTCATCTTTAGGAATTCAGTTCATATCAAGTAATTGTTAACATAAGAAGACCTGAAATTATGTGAAGTATAGTAAGACTGGCTGCTTTGTAGCTTTAAAAGAAGTCCTTTACCAAAAAGTGTCACCTTTTAATATTACCCCAGCAGCCAGAAAGCTATAGTGTAAACACCCAGGTAGTTAAGTTCAAATGGGTTCTCTGTTTCTTCTGAGGGAATTCTGCTGGACAAGTCATAGATGTGTTGCCTGCAGCATGCACACCCCTGGGAGCTATGTAATTTCACTGCTTCTTAATGCAGAAGTCAGAATAGAAAGGAGTGGAACCTCTGAGAAGTAGTGACTTAAAATTAGATACAATATTTTAAGGCTAAACAATGTTTTGCTTGGAAGAGTAGTTTGAGGCTTTGGCATATGTTATGCCTATACAGATTTGCAGCTAACCTGATAGCAGGAGAGATTGTGGGGGATATACAGTGCTTGTTCTTATCCATTTTTTATTAATTCTCTTTGTGTGTATCTCTCTTTCTCCTTGATAGATGTAGAAGGGTTTCCTTAGTGCTGTTTGTAGCTACTCTTCTTTACTCTTCTTTACTCTTCTTATTCCTAAGCACTTATGAGATAAAGTTCTCTGAAATTCTGATGCTGTTTTAATGTGGTTCTTCATCTTAACTTTGCCTTGTCCATATGTAATCATCAATCATTATTATAGCTCGTTAAGCACTGGTAATGTGCTTGGCCTTGTACGTCGCAGAAAAGGAGAATGATTGCTGGCAAGATGAACTAATAGGTTAGGGATGTACTGGGAAACGTCAGAGGAGGGAGAAAAAAAAAGTGGAGGTCTTAAGTTTTGTATGATTTTTACTATTGACTCCCTTTTTTTGGCCACTCTGAGTGAGATTTGAGGACCTGCCTTTTCTCATCTATCCTTCTAATTACTTTGTTTTTATTCTGTTCTGTATTTTAAATTATGGCAAACTAAGGAGGAGGAGGTTTTTATGCTGCATTTCTGCAGCTTTTTATACTTCATCCCTGGTTTTGTATAGGTATGGCTCTGCCCCAGCATGTATTTGTGCAGAGAATTTGGAAGCGGCTCTCCAAGGCTTCCCAACTGTCCACCTCTGTAGCATGATTTGTGTAGCTGTGAACAGAGCAGGCTCTATCTCAGGGGAGGACAAGGACTTAAGCTCATATTCAGAATGATTGGCAGGAAACACCATTCTTAGAAATACAGTAGGAATGTCACACCAGAACACTTCGGAAGACAGAGATATATATAGAACTCCCTTTCATTCAGCTATTGTCTAATGGAGTTTCTGCCTATTACCTGAAGCTAGGGAGTGTGTTCATTATCTAGTGCATAATGTGGTTGATTGCAGGCTTTAAAGTAGGCAATGGTGTTTATAAATCAACAGAAGTTGGCCAGAATCAAAGCTGAAGTATCCGTAATGATGTGTAATCAGCTATTAGGAACAGTTATAACAGCAGTCCTCTGTCAGCTTCCCCTAAAACAAAGCACATAATCTGCCAGTAATAATGATAAATGTCCTTAGAGATGTTATGAATCGAACCTCAGTACTTCCAGTAATATTTATTGAAGATTCCATGACCTGTTCAGTGTCCCCTTATGCACCGCTTATCTTCCATTGCTCTTTGTATCCAAGATCTGTTTTGAATTTTTACAGAATACTCACTTCAGCCATATTTTTGAAAGGGAACATGACATCTAGTCCCCTGGAGTCCTCTGAATGAGCATTTTATCAGTGAATCAGCCTTGAAATGTTACAATGCTGGTTTAGTATTTGTCAGCATCCGTATAAAACATGCACAAAGCCAAACCATAAAGAACTCAACACTTAAAGAACAGGAAGCATCTGAATTGCCCTGAGAGCTTGAGAGTTTACTTGAGCTTCAGAGATTACCGTGGGCATTTGTTTCAGTGGTTTTTCCTGGTTGTTAGTGTAGTTTGCACCTTTGCTTTCGGCAGAAAGCCAGTCCCCCTTCTGTCAGAATGGCCCAGAAACAAGTTACTGGGGGAGCACAGCTTTTTCTAGTCACACAAGAGTACACTGAACTGGTAAAACTGCTGAATACAAGGCTCAACTATCCTAGCTAACAATACTTTTTCTGATAAAGCACTTGGTTCTGATCCTGTTGAATTGATGCTCTTTTTTGGCCTCTCTTAAAAGTAGGAGTTAAAGTGGATGTCATCTTGTTTTCTTGAAATACAGAGATTTACTCCCACCTCCATTTGATCTAGCTGTAAGCTTGCTTCGAGCTGGAACAAAGCACTCCTTAAGTTTGGGCAGTGATATCCTGAGCTACTGGAAAGGGGCCAGTCCAAAGCACTTGGTGTCAAGGAGATATAATATAAAGTTTCTCCTCAGAAGAATGTGAACTTGCTGCCAAAGGCCTTGATTGAGACCATTTCTAAGCCTGTTGGACATTGTCAGATGCCTTTCTTGGCGATGTAATTAGCTTTGTAGAAAAGTTTAGTGTCAGCTCAGAAAAGAAATGTGGAGAGAGGGTATTGCTGGCTTTCAACACTATGTTAAGTGTCAGTTGAGAATTCACTTTTAAAAGCATTTTTTCAAGTATTAAGCACATTTCTCATAAATCATGGAGTAACAATTTCAAAATTATCCTATACAGGCCCTGTTGAAGAAATCTTAAGTGAAAGCTTACATGAAATGGTGACTTGGGGTTTGCCCCAACTGTAAAGACCATGTGACCAGTACATGCTGGGGCATGGCAGAGCAGGTCTGGAGGATCTTTCACAATGGTGAAGTAGGAAAGACAGAAAAAAGAAAACCTGGTTGAAATGCAACTGCCAAATATCATCTCTGTAGAGAGGGCAGAGGGCAGGGTGGTATCTCCTTTTGTAAGAGGAGCCATCAGTAGAGCTGTGCCCCCGCAGACACATCCAGGCTCTTCCTCGGGGCCCTTGCAGGCAGGGTGCTGCTCTGGCACTTCAGCCCTGCTGTCAGTGTGCCAGCTTTAAAGGCACAAAGTGGAAATGAGTGCATAGTCCTGCCGTGGTATGGGACAGCTCTGCTGTCCAGCTTGGGCAGGGAAGCTCATCTTTTGTAATGTGTTCATCTTCTAGAAATGGAAGCATCATGGGGTGCTGTCCTGCGTGGTAGAGAGCAGAGCATAAAATGGGGTCCCCCGCTGTGTGGGTGAGGGGACAGAAAGCAAAGCATGGGTGTGCTGGAAGCTGGAGTCACAGTCTGTCACTGGGGTTGTGTGCACCACTGCAGTGTGAGCAATGCACACCTGTCATAGGGTAGGATTATAACCAATGCTCAAAGATTGTTGTTCCATAGATCACCTCAAATCATTAAGGCTTACATCTCTCTTCTATGATTCTTTCTAGGCAACGCAGACATTTTTTTTCATACAGAGAAGATTAAAATCTATGTTGCCATTTTGAAAACATAGATGATGATTTCTTCGTCATCTGAAATGTGCTGTTTTCAAGTATAACAGCTTGGCTTGGAGGAGGCAGCAGAGGATCCCACCTGCAGCATGTCTGCACACTTGCACGCAGTCTTTACCAAACGCTGACTCCATCTGTCATGATAGAGTAAAAATAATTCCACAACACTGTATGCTCTGCAGTCTCACTAATATAGAGTCATGCTTAGTAATAAATCAAATGCTTAGGTGTCATGTTTCATCCCATGCAATTAAACTTCATAAAACCTCTGAAAAATGTATTTTCACATAACAGCAGTTCACTGTGAGAACCTCTAGTGTGTGTTTGTCATGGTCGATTCAAAAATTCATGTGATGCACTGAATGTGACAGTGATTAGAGGATTGTCATTTCAGTATTCATGCAGCTTCATGATTATTTAACGACGTTCCCGGTTAGCTGTATGGAAAATACTAATCTACCCTATTCTGTATGTGAAATGAACATACAATTAAGCCCATGTCAGGTCAGTTGGAGTCACCAAGCACACGCTTCGTTTTTTTCTGTGGAGCAGTATATAGTGACATTTACAGTGTTGGGCTGCAGTGCCTAAACCCTTCCTTAGGCTTCCTGAGTCATGTTTGGCATGTTACTTAACCTCATCTCATTCCTTGGAATGCTGGCTGTTTAAAAAACACCTGGTGTAATTCCTGCCAATAGAGAGCTTTAGCTGCATGCTTCACTGTCTTACAGAGGATCTTTGTGACTTTTGACATTTCTTTGATGGAGCACTAAGTAGTATAAGTTTGAGGTCATAAGGGAAAAGAAAAAACAAAATTTGCATGCAGTTCCAGGTTGTTTTCATAGCTGGTGAATTAGCTCAGGCATTAGGATGGAGTTGTGATTCACTCAGGTAAAAGCTCATCAGCAAATCAAAATGAGAGCTAAATACATTGACAAACATAACTACCATGGGTCATTTTTTTAATTTCTTCTGTGAGCTTTACTTCAGGAAAGTGTTCTAATAGTCTCTAATATGTAACATTTCTACAGTGAACAGGAGCGCTCTTACTAGGGCTGTGAAAACTGGCTTGCTGCTGAAATGTTCCGTGGTAGGGAGAACCCCAACAGTGTGTCTTTTCTTAACAAAGTAGAAACACAATGAAAGCGCTTGAAGGACTTTCCTGATTATTATTTTTGTATAACAATATAAAAAAATTAATGTTTTACGGTAGCCTATGGAGTTACTACTGGTATTCTGTAAATAAAATATTTTGACACAGTTGTGATGTGGAGTGTCGAAGCTGTCTGCCTCACATGGGCACTGTGTAATTACCCATCCTAATCGCAATTATGTAATCTAGTGTGTTGTTACAAGATTAGGGTATCTATTTATGTAGCTGAATCCCTGAAATATTCAAAGCACCGAAAATTACTGTGGGGAAAAGAAGGAAACACAAACTTCTGAAAATTCTATTTAGGAAGGGCCATTAGGGTTAGATGACATGCTGCCAAAATCAAGGGTATGTGCAATCAGAGGGGAGACAGCGCATGTAGGCACAAAGCAGCGCCACGCCGGTGCCAGCCTTGCTCTTGTGCAAGTCAGGCAGGCTCCTGCCTTGCAGGGAGCTCTGCAATCATTCTGCCTGTGCCTTTCGATCCACCCAAAACCTGTCATACTCACGGGGCTCCAGTGGTTCACGGCTCTGCCTGGAGTTGATCATCTCAGGGGGATGAAGCCTCAGCTTGGTGTTTGCCCCTGCCAAGGAGTGGCTCAGGCCAGCTGCAGTGTCAAGGCTTGGAGGTTGCTCCTTTCTCTCTAATTGTCTGCCTCATCAAGGGAAGCTGTTCACTTCAGGTCAAATCTTGGTGCCATTTTCAAATTAAAGTTCATTGTTGAAGGCTCAGGTCTGAGATTTGTTCTTCTGTGACAGTTTTCCAGTTAGAAGTGCAGTGACTTATTCTCCTGCTGCTTCCCTTGCCACGTAGGGAGTGAATAGATTACCCAGGGTTCAGCCCTTCTGCTGGGAACAGAAGCTTCTTGCTCAAAGGGAGACTGGTCATTGTATGCCTCGACCCGGCCCATCATGTAAGGCTATTTCACTGAGTACAGAGGAGACACATGGAGAGAATTGAACAAGGAAAAGTGTTTTGTGCTTTAGGGAGACGGACCTATCGCAGGCTGGGAGGAAAAGCAAAAGAATTATTCACAGTGCTTATAACTCTAAGGGTCTCAGAAGAATAAAAGTCTTAGACTGGAGGCTTTCATCATGAATGTGGATTTGAAAACAAGACCAGGTTTTTGACCTAACTTAAGCAATCCACACAGGAAAGATACCCTTGCAGAAGTAGTTAATGCAAGCAGAGGGGATGATTAAATGAGTTAGACCTTGTAAAAGGATCCATTTATCGTGGCTGTGTACTGGGGGAGCTGCCATCCTCAGGAGGCTGGCAGAGGGATTTGCAGAGCCTTGCTTTGTAGGTCATGGCTTCCAATTTGTCTTAACTTGATGCTGATTAAAAGTTAGCAGTGAATCTCCCTGTATGTGCTGTCTGAAATGGACTTGTTACCTCACTGTTGCTTCAGCAGGTTCAGCCTTTTGCAGTGTCTGAGTTGCCATCACAATGGCCATCTCCCCAGCAGACTCAGCAGACAGCAAGAGACACAAAACCCTGTTTGTCTCTTCTGGGGTTGGGTCCCCAGAGACATTAAGGGTATCTGTGGCTCCACAAGAGATCTTTCAGGTGACTGTAGAAAATTACTTTCTTTCACAGGGCTCCAGGTCTGTCCAAGGACAGTGGTGCATCTTTTACAAACCATTGAGCTCTGTTGAAGAATAGTGCCATGGGAGAAACATGAAGGTAGTGGGGAGGGATTCCTGGAGTGCAGAGACAGTGCACAGGTCAGACTGTATGACATGCCTTTCTAACAATTTTTAAATCTGGTCCCCAGCACCAGCCACTTGTGAAATGCCTTGACAAAGAACATATTCCCCATGGAGGGGAGCGGGGACCTAGCAACTTCTCCTGAAGTCATCAGTATTTCATCATCAATGCCAGAGCCCGTGCATCCAGAGCAAAAAGTAGTTCCTTGGAAAGACAAGAGAGGCAACCAGCAAGAATACTGGCAACAGCAGATCTCTTGTCCAGAGCTCTTTTGTTCTTTCATGGTCTCTATGCTCTCTTTTTTTAATGTACACAGTATTTCACCTCTAAACCAAATACAATTATTCATTAATACCAGTCAAGACTTGCCGTGGAGTTTTCAAATGAGACAATTGTGCTGAGTCAGATAGATGACACATCCTCCTTCTCAGGTTACATTGCCTAAAATAGAGATCTTCTTAGAAGCAGAATTCGAGTGCATCTTGTCTCATACTTGCACAGGGATGCCAAAAAACTCCTTCTCAGGCCACAAAGTGATTTCACCGCAGATTCAAATATCTCCTGTTTTAATAATAGATCTTACATGAGTGACTTATTTCAGGTGTTGAAAGGGTAGATAACAATGGTTTAGAGGAAGACTTTCCCAAAGGCTCCAATAGCTGTTTGGTACTTATCTCCCCAGTAGATTTTAATGGGAATTAAGCACCTACAAGTCATTTTTTTGCCTTAGAAAATCTTTCCTGCAGGCTATAGAAGAAGATTGGTAGCATTAAAAATGATGACATTTATCCAAGAAATGGCAAAAGGGAGCACAATAACCCTGCACTTCACAGGTGCTTTTCATCAAAGAAGAAACCCCGCATCTTCACAAATCCAAGATACAAATGTTGCTGTATCCTGACGTTTGACCAATTTGGTGAATTCTTTGAGACCTTGTATCAATGCTACATGCCAGCTAAAGGCACGAAGTGAGCTATGTGTGCTGCCTCATTTCTCACTGCAGTGTATTTTGACAGTGAAGTCAGAGCTGTGATCCGAACAAGCAGGGTGAAAATACAATACAGTCTGAAACATTTTATAATCCCAAGGAAAATATAAGTGGTGTGTTAGTTATCAGCATAGAAGATTCTGATGCCTCCTCCTCCCTTTAGACTCTGGGTGGGTTAGTGGTTAATTATAACCTGCCACTTGGGTTTTCCTCATGTGACTAACAATGATTTCCCTATTCCTAGATTAATTATAATGTTAAATAAGATCTGTCCCTAACACCAGTCTCAGGGATAGCGTGTTGTCATTTATCTTTGCCCTTTAGTTATGGACATGTAGTAAGTTTTCAGCCATCTCCACCAGGATTTAATCCCCGTCAGCTTTAGTTTTTGGAGTTTTTGGAGTGCTGTAGCACACTTTTCTTCTGTCGGCTGTGTAATCCAGCCTGAAGGAAAAGCTTGCTTTACTCGTTCTCACCTGCTGTTTTTGTATCCCAAATGAGTCCTGTGTTCCTGCTAGCTCTTCAGTATAGGCAGGTTTGTCATTACAGGGCAGTGATTCCTGGATCACCCTTTTTCCTTCTTCTTGCAGTAGGTTCTTTTGCTTTCTGGATTCTCAGATGACTTACCTGTCTACATATTTTAAAGCAATTTCAATTAATATAGTAAATTTGTTAGCTATTTCCCATAACACGTTGGCATTAAAGCTGAGTTTTCTTTCCTATACTTTTTTAAAAAAAAAAAGTGCTGAGCAGCTCAAGCAGTAGAATCCTAAATGAAGCTCTGTTCTCCCTTATTTACCAGACCTACTTTTCTGTTACTTAGTTCAGCTATCTTCTCATTTCCCACAACTTTCATAGCAACACTAAGTCATTCTGGATTTTCCACTTTCTTGACTCGTCTGTGCTGCTTTTTCTTGTTTTGATCCTGTGTTGTTTCTGTCATGTTTGGGGTTTTTTTTAACTGCTTGTTTTGTGGTGGAGCCACGCTGCCCTCCCCGTTCCCACAGACCAGGCTGACTGAGTTGGTGGGAGAATCTGTCTACACAGAGCATATGTATAACAAATTTAGTTATTAATAAATGACTGTATGACAGTTACTATTTCTGTACCACTTCCTTTTGGAGGAGCTGCATGTCAAAATCTGCACATTACCAGAACTCTCTCTAATTTCACTTTTCTTGTGACTCAGTGGCAATAGCATGTACTTTTTTATTTGGCCGTCACAGGGGAATGGTAATAGATTTTCCTTGAAACCGTTTTCCCTCATCATTTCTCGTTACAGCAGGATACTTTAGCTTATAAGGATTTGCTCATACCCTTCTGCTGAAACAATTTCTTGTACTGCAAAAGTGGTGTAGCAGAACTACATTTGCCTTGAAACTGTCTAAAGATTTTCATACTGTTTTTTATGTCTAAATTCAGTTTTAAAAAATAACGAAGGAAAGCCTGTGAGGAGGCAGAGGAAGGTGGTTTATTTCCTGTGATCCCAAATGGACATTCCTCTGTTGTCTCACACTCCAATATGTTGGATGTTCTAAAATGTTTTGAGTTGAAATGCAGGGGGAATATGAACACACATTAAAGCTGGTTTCCCCTGAGAACTGTAGCAATCATATACTGGTTGTTTTGAAAATGGAGGATTGCAGTAAAAACTAATTCCACCCTGTGAGGCCTTAGCAGTGCTTTGAGATTCTGCTAGTGTAAGAAATGATGGGCTGGTGAGATTTAAGAGCAGAAAGATGCAAGCACCTAGGAATACAAATAAAAGTGTTTCTGACTTCACCTTAATAATTGCGATCAAAAATATATCCTGGCATTGATAACGAAAGCAAAAGAGCAGCTGACAGAAGTCAGCTGGAAGGCACAAGGATTACCTGGTGACATTCTCATCTCTACAATTATGTGGATGCTATTAACATTTAAATAGTTTAAAAATCAGCTCGCTGAAATATGGAATTGTGTGCTTGAACTGAAAAAATGCTGTCATTCTACCTGACTCAGTGATAATTGCCTAGTAAGTGCTAAACGTAGTGAAATTGCAGCAGAGGCTCAGAAATGCAGTCTAGGAACCAGGGATGGGAATGAAAGCAACATTCATCTTAAAACAAATTCAAAATATCACTGAGTTTAAAGGAAAAATAAAGAAAGAAAAAAAACCCACCAAACCAGAAAACAAGCTTTTAAAATGCCAAGTTTGATGCAACCAAAAAAGAAAATAAGTGGTGGTGGAGTTCAACTGAAGGAATCAAGGATAAAATCTTCACTTGTGAGTATTTTCTCACTGTCACACACTCATGCATGCACAGGTGTCTGCTCATATGCATGCTGCCCCCCCCCCCCCCCCCCCATTTTCTCAGCCCAAGTCTGGGCAGATGCTTGAGTTTGCCTGTGTGAAAGCAAATTTGCTGCATAAATCACAGTTCTGTTTGACAACAAGTCACTGCTATTGTTAGTGCATCTGAAAACTCAATTCTTCACTCTGCATCTTCCCTCCTCATGTTGGCTTTGCCTGGCCTGGTGAGGGTGATCTGCCTCACTGGGATGGTCCCTTGGAGCTGGCTGCCCTCTCTGTGCAGTCAGAACACAGCCCTGCAGAGCTTGTCCCTCCCAGTGGCTTTGCATGTGTGCTGAGCCTCCTCTGAGCACCGAAGGGCTCGTTTTCTCCAGGGACCAACTGCAGGAGAACTGGACACAAGATGCAAAGATAATCCAGAGGATTTCACAGAAATACAAGAGATGGGACCCAGTGGTGACCTCTCCAGATCAACTCAGCTCAGTGACAGGGCACACTCCCTGTGCTGCTTGGATTTGGTGCAGCTCAAGGGGGCCAGTCAGGACACAGCAGAGGCAGCATTTGCACTTTCAGGCTGACTGAGTAATTGCTGTAGGGATCCTAACAGGATAAACAGCAGCACTTTTTTCTTTCTTAATAAGAAAGGAAGCATGTATGGGCAGCTGTAACTGTCTCTGTTTCAGAGCTGTAAGTCTCTGTCAGCTTCAGTGCATGGTGCATTCTTCATACAGTTAATGCAGCAGCACCTGGGAGAAAATATGGTCGAAGTCACCTACAGGCTCAGCCAAAATAAGCTGAATCAAGAACCATCTTGCTGAACCCCAGCAACTGCCTCAGTGTGAGAACACCTTGGTAGGAAGCTGCTTCAGGGAAACTGTCATGTCAGTGTGCTTGGAGATGTGTCTGGATTCAGAGTGCATCTCCCTAAATCCATTGGCTCTGTTTAAGGCATTTTGCTTGAACATACATGCCAGCTCTTCAGAAAAGCTTGCTTTTTTACTGTCATATTTCTACAGAGTTCATCTTATTTGGAAGGGCGGGGGATGTTTGTTACTTCCATCTTTCACTCCAGATAGGGAAGAAGAAAGGTTTGACTTCAGAATGAAAAGTTTGCTGTTGGTAGTCTCTCTGCTACCACCACTGCAGGCTCAGTGAAAAACAGAGTAAAACTGGGATGTTACTTCAGTGATACAGCAATTCAGGATTTTGCATGTAATTCTATTAATGATGTATGAGCCAGACTAGACGCCAGCCTTCTCTCCTAGAGCTACATTTATTTTGCAAAACAATAGGATGGGAAGATGTTTAGCTTCATTTTTGTAAATATACTTAGCAGACATGACTGATTACACACAGGGAACAGAACAGTTATGTTAAAAAAATGATACAGTCATTTTTTCTGCCTATAGCCACATTTCAAAACCACAAAGGATTGTTTGTAGATCACTGAAAAGTATTAAATGAGTTCATTGAATATTCTGTTAATATGCAGAGATGCAAAAACAAAAGATCCAAAGGTAAGAATTTCTTTGCATCTTTACTTTTTCATCAGAGAATACCACAGACAAACAAGGCATTTAAAAAAAATAATCACTTGCAGGTTTGGGTAAGGGAAGAATTAGAACTATTCCATAGGGATAGAAGAAAATTTAGATAAAATAGGGCAACTTTCTTTTTCCTGCTTATAGCTGAAGGCATTGACTACTGTGAGCAGGCTGCCAGGACTGGGGAGGTCAGCTCCAGTGCAGAGGCTCTCATGTGAGAGTCACCTCAGCAGCAGGTCTATAGGCCAGGAAATCCTTTATCCACCTTCAGTGGATGTATTTCTGCTGTGGACAGTGCATCAACTCTCTGTCAGTGCCAGTGGAGAAGCAAAGTGTGGTTTGGTACACTGCCTGGCACAGATGGGAAGATCCTGTGATCCTCATGCTCTATATTTTCTGCATATCTGGAAAGGCTGAACTGTACTGCTGGTTTTGTCAAGAGATTTCATAGTGATTAATATTTGACCAGCTCTTAAAAGGTAATGGAAATTTGTTGTGGTATCTTCCCTATTCAACTCCTGCCACACACATCTGAATTTATTTTCTTCCTGATTGGCTTTAAAGGTGTGTAATCGTGCGAGACTTAGACTGTTGACAGCACAATTTTAATTCTTAACAGCGAGCCAACAGGCAGCTCTCCTGCAGCAGGAGCAGAGTGCAGGTTCCCACTGTCCCTGGCTTTAATAGATGCACTGCTATCTCAGTTTCATTAGTCGTCTCACCTCTGAATGCAGCATTGCCATGTTAGCAGCTTTTCTCTTGGTCTTTCATATTCCTGCCATGCTCGTGTGAGGCGGGAAGCGAGCTGGCTGTCTCCTTGGAAAGCTGAGGATACACCTGCACCACGTGATGTGGCTCAGTACACAAGTGCTCTGCTGGCTCTCAGAAAGGATCTTGTTTTGATCATGTGGAGATAAGCATGGGCTAATTTACCTTGCTTGGGAGTTACCCCAGTTCAGCAGCAGTGTGCTTGAGCTGTCTGCCATGGCTTTAGGCCAGGGTTCAACTGTGATAGACTTGGGCTGTGCTGCTCCAGTACAAACAGGAGATGTTCTACAGGGACAGATTTTGCATCACTGGCATTCATATCTGTAGCAGGAACAGTTCCATGCTTTCTTGTGACAGTAAACAGCCCACGTGTCACAGCTCAGCCAGGATAGGACAGGAGTCCAGTGCTGAGGCTGCTGTTGCAACTCAAGTGGAGCTGCCTGATGCCCTGAACATTTCTTTTTGCTGTTTGCATCAACTACTATTTCTTTATTTTCTTCACTTATTTTTCAACTGCAAAATACCAACAATGTCTTTTATTTTGTTTTTTTCCTTTTATAGCAACTTTAAGTGCTTCTATCTCTTTGACTTTAGACATATATCTATCATTAGGGAGGTTGTTTTAGGTCTGCCTACATTTAGCCCAGTGCATAAAGAGAAGTATTACTACTGTTCTCATTTTGAAATGTTGCTAAGAGGGAAAATGAAATTACTGCAGGTAATTTTGAAGCAGGAGCGGGGTTTGTAGTCTGAAGCAATGTTTCAGTATTACTGGGGAAAGTGAACTGATGACAAAACCAACAGTGGGAAAGAGGTCTTTGCTGCTTTTAGCAGCACCCTGTGCATCTACCTACACTGTCCAGCCTGTCCAGTGACAGGACACTGTGCTCATAAAGCATTCTGGGCAGCCTGAGCTTTGTTTTGAAGGATCATCTTTGAGATACGTTGATTATCAATATTTTAAAGGGCTCAGTTAGAAGTTCAAGCATATTACAGAGTGCAGCTAACAAGAGCCATGGTGGGAAATACAACAGCACTCTGGTGGTGACACTGTTAGGGGATCACAGTTAATGACCAAAATATTAAAGAACTTATTGAAGTTCAATCATCAATCAAGGTAAATTGATTCTTCTGGCAAAGAATGCAAATGTGTTCTTTTGATACTGTGTGAATACCAACCAACTACCGAGGCTTGGCTCACACTCATTTCTATGGTTATCAATTTATGAACAGCTGTGTGAGCCATGGTGAAAGGAAGAGGGGAGTAGCAATAATTAACATTCCATTTTACTAATTACTGGCTGAAGTTGTCACCTAATCCTGATTGCTAGATTTTTGCTCAAAGAGTTGCTTCCTCCTTTTTGCATGTTGTCTCCATTATTGTCTCTGTTGAACCTGAGGCTAATTTCAACAGAAAAAGTTGAAGAGGGCATGAACAGTTTTAAGTCTTTCTGCAATCAGTGTTTCCTTCAGACGCTAAATGTGTGTGAAAGTGAGACTAAGAGTCTGTCTTGGTCAAAGTTGCCATTATAATCAAGATATCAGTGGAGCAGAGGCTTGTTCCCCTGCTGTCAGGAGGTCATCAGTGCCTCTTCAGATCCTGCTCTGGTTCTCTTTAACCTTTCTCATGCAGTTTGCTCTGTTGGGCCCTGCACTCAAAGGTCTCACACAACTTCTCCTCTCCAGTAGTTTCTTTTACTTAGTTCTTTAGCTGTGCCAGTACAATCAGCCTTTTGCTTTGTTTACTGGTGTAGATCTTGCCTGTAGCTGTGGTGTCCTGGGCCCAGAGGTTACCTGACATCCCTACACTCTGCTGTACACCTGGGGTGTTCTTTCTGTCTCTCTGAAACCTGTAAGCACAAGTACAAAGCCTAGTACTTTGGTGTGATCCCTCCTTCTCCTAAGCATGCTGTTACTGTCACGTGAGGTAAGATTTGGGGGTTCATTATGTTTCACATGATGTAAGCTTAAGGACAAGATGAAAATCTTCAGTGGCTGCAGCTGGTTTCTGACAGTGTGACACACTGCAGGTCAGACATGGGGGTTTCAAACGTGCCCATGCTTGCATGTCCCCTGTAACCAGCACTGCAGTAGTTGAGCTGAACCACCTCGCAGTGGCATCCCCCGAGGGTTCCTTGCACGGGTGCTTTGTTGGTTTCCAGTGAGGGCAACAGGGTCAGACTGTCCTCTCACCTGAGCCATTGCAGAGGCCTGGTGGGCGTTAATGATAAACACCGAGCTCCTCTCATGCTACTTAGACAAATGTCACATTATGCTCTTGTAATGACAGCCAAGAGCAAGCCATTCTTCACATTGCAAGGACAAGGACCTGGCACCATGATCGTGGCTAGCCACTCCTGAAATCCTGACAGGACTGATAATATAAAAACCAAAATTGCTGTAGAAAGAATTATTACATTTCTTATATTTCATTAAAAATCCCTCATTAAACATTTTCTCTGAAAGATCAAACTGTCAGAAATAGACCTGGGTTTATAATTGATTTTTTCCTGCATGGACTGCTCTCCATCCCAGTGTTTGAATGAGCCTTATTTATATGTGAAGTGCATGTTGAGTATGTATAGGAGCTGTAGAAGATGACAACAGAAGAGCTAAGTTGTTGCTGGGAAAGGAGGAAGCACAAATGAGAGTGAGAGGTCAGCCATTCTTCTAGGAGTACAGATTTTATTTAGGAGATGGTTCTTTTCCTTTGTTACACTGCCCAAAGTTACCCTAAGGACAAGTGCAGTAACAAATGTTTCACGTGCCCACATTTATTTCTGACAATGAGGAATGCAGGCCTTGACTACAATATGGGGTATGTAAAAGGCCACAAAAAGTAATCTGCAAATGAAAAAATATTCCCTGCAGCAAAAGACTTGAAGCTCTGTGTGTTGCATTTAGCAGGAAGAGGAGCAAGAGGTGAAATATTTGTGGAGTATGAGTGCCTAAAGTGAGAAAAGGTGCTAGCTGCAAGGAATGGCTGTTTAATCCATTAGACAGAACCAGAACAAGAATCAATAACTGTAAGCTGAAACCAGAGAAAGTGAAGCAGAAATAAGGCTCAGATCTCCAACAGTGGGACTGATTTGCCACTGGAAGTATTGGCTTCTCTCTCCCTTGATGTTACCTGACGCTGAACACATTTCTGCAAGACCTTTCAGCCCAGCATACGTGGAAATAGAGCACAAGGTGAGTGTGAAAGGCTGCCACATGAAGTTTGCCATGGTGGGTCAGGCAAGGTGACCAAATACTCTTTCTGGTCTTGTAATTTTTACCTGAAAATATAGCAGGTAATTTCTGGATTAATTTAGTCTTGTGCTTCTTGTTAGATCTTCTCCTTGGAAGCAGCAAAGAACTGATTTTCACTTGGGTTATTTTGAAGTGTCAATGAAATTAAATTTCTGCTTATCAGTAAGTAACGTCTGATGGGGTGGCATGGAGAGAAACCAGAAAGCAATTGTACAAATTAGCAGCAAATCATCCTTTCCATCTTTGCAGGCACACTGCTTCGATCACAAGGTTAACTAGGTCCTTCCATCTTGCAATTTCATCTCTGCATCAGGTGGCAACTTAAATTCCTCAACAGTAGAAGTACAGGTCCCTGCTCTGGGATCCCAGAAAGATTGTAGCTGTGCTAAAACCTCACACTGCCGGATCAGCGTGCCTTGAGTCTTGGCAGGATATCCAGAGTGGATGTTCCTGTTTGAGGTGAGAGTGAGCCATGAAACTGGCTCTGCAGTGGTCCTGGGAGGTCGCTGTAAAACAGACAAGTGTGCAGTGCTGGTTTGGGACTTCCCAGTAAAACCAGAGTAAAGGGAAGGGCTGACTTTTGAGACCATGTTCTGTTAGAGATTGACCACTAACAACAAACCCCTATTCTCATCCCCTTCACATGGAACATAACTAAAATCAGCTTGTTCAGGAAAGGATAGCAGGGATAGATGGGATACATGTATGCAGGGCTCACATGTCATCATTTTCCCAGAAAAGGAATCTTTCTCAAGGTTACTGGAGAGAAATTGGCAGCCCTGAGAGTGGGAAATGATGTAGCTGCAATGCTGCAGCTGGTAGAAAATGCTGTCAAGTTTCCTCAACTGTCAGTTAGGAGGAAAAGAAAACATAGCACAGAGCTGCCAGCACATCTGCCATAAACTAAAGGTTTAAGTAAAGGATCCATCCTCCAGCTTGGCTGGTTACACACTACCTTAGAAAAACCTCTGTGGAAAACCTGACAGGTAACAGATGGTGCAAGCAACCTAACTTTGCTCGTTGGCAAAGTCATGCTCCAGCTAGCAAAAACATCGCTGCTCACCTGAATTAGGTGACCTGTAGGAGCACTGCTGTGGGCTAAGCTAAGCCTGTGCCAGCAGGGTTGTTCTCAGGTTATTTGACACAAGCTGCCTTGTTTGGCATGTCAGTAACCTCAGTTGTCAGGTATAGATTTTGATATGTCCCTTTTTCCTCTGGTAATGGCTCATAACTACCATGTCACTGTTCCATTTTTAGGTTAAGAACACAAAGCTCACCCTTTCTTCTGCAGTCATTACTCACTATTGGGCTATTTCCATCAAATTATTGTATGTCTCCTATTACTTGTATCTATAGCTAAAATAACACAGAAAGATGTTAGGGTCATTTTCATGCTTGGTGGAACCAAGACCCAGACCCCAGTGGTCCCATGATATGAACTTGCCACAGCGTTTCAGGTCAGTTGACTGTGCTCAAGCAGGAGCAATATCTGCTGCACTGAGCAGGAAACAGCTAGTTAAGAGTAAATGGAGCACTCAGAGATGGGAAGCAGAAATATTCCACCACTTATTATCACCATCTGCTTTTTTCCCATTGAGGCATGTGGCATACTTCACTTGAACCTAATGCCAGCTCTGCCCAGAGGGGTTTAGACGAAACATGAAATTCCTTTCTTCCAAATACTGTGTTTGTGAAGTTGCCTGACCATAAGTCTTTGTCCTTTTCCCCAAGGTGAAAACCAAAATAAAATTAAAAAAACAAGTTGTGGGGACCCTGTTACTTTCTACCTCTGTCTGCATTTCCATAATGACTTAATGCTTTCTGGCAATCAGATGTGGTGAGTGTAGTTTTGGAGGGGATGGCAATGGTTGCATTCGTGTTGAGACTTTCTCCTTCGTTGCTGGCATCACAATCAGCTTATCTGTGCACAGTCATTGGGATGGTGTAGCTGCTGAGTTACTTCAGCTTGGTGCCTAGTTAGACTCTTTATCTCTAGAAATATGTTTAAAGACTTACCAAACCAGTCCAGTCAATTGTGTTCCCATCCAGTCTGTTCCCATTGAGGAGAACGTGGGAAGCAAACTGGCAGCTATGGCCATTTCCACCTTCTGAGCTGAAGAGCATCTTTGACACTCTTGTGGACTTCAGGCCTGTGGGGAGCCATCTGGCCCAGCCTGCATGTCCTTATGAGTTCTTCTTTCAATTGGTGCCTTGCCTGCATCTTCCCTGCTCTCCCTCCTTCTCCCATGTAAAATGATACAGTTCGGTGGCACATTTCCTCATTAGCACAAATTTCTGTGGTGGCTGAATTGTGTGCAGTGTTAAAATCTGGGCTATGGTTGTCAAAGCCAGGATGCTTAGAAAGGAATGGCTTTTTACAGAGCCATATGCAGCTCAAGCAAAATTTGAAGAAGAGAATCTGTCAGTAAAGACAGCACACACTTAACTGACTTTTTTTTAATATATATTTTAGAGAGCCATGCTTACAAATATCTACTGTAACCACAGCCCCAGCTTCATTATGAGCATGCATAGTGGGCAGTAGTTTTCCCTGGGCATTTGAGGATATGTTCCATGGGGAGAAGGCAGCAGCTTTGCTGTAGACACAGAGCAGCAATGTGTGGAAGCTGAGTTAGGCAGTAGCACATCCTAAACCCCTGTTCATACAGAGCTGCATTGCTCAGGACTGGCAGTCCTGCCCACTCTCTTTGGATGTGCAGGGGTTAATAAGCTCCATGTGCTGCTTCAGCACAGCAGCTTTCCCTCTCCTGCCCTGTGAACTCTTCAAGCTTTCTCTATGTCCTCACTACAGTTTATAAGCTTCCTCTGCCAGGCATGCTTTGGAGCACCTTCAGCTTTAAAAAAAGAGTTGTCAGGAATATTTTTAAATATAGACAGCCAGTCTCTTAGAAGTATTCAAATACAGATTGTTAAATGAAGAATTCAACTAGAATGCTTTGAGATAGTTTTCTAGGAAAGCTTGTGAGAGTTTGCAGCTTTCTCTCTAACTCCAAGACATGTATTTATTTGACTTCAGAATTCCTGCTTAGTACCTTGTACTAAGTGATTCTTCCACTTGAAAACAGTGCAGGTAATTAGTCATAAATATGCAGTCACTGGCCAGTTGCCATGGGTAGATACATACCACTGAAGTACAATCTGGGAATCTGGTGCTATAGAACGTTCAAAATTTATGTCCTCACATGAGTATCCCATGGGAGGTTATGGTAATACTGATGTCCTCTTAAAACTCAGGATTGTTGAAAACACACATGAAATAATGGGTAATAAGAATTCATATAATCATCCCTGAAAAGTTAAACATGAATCAGCAAGAATTGATTGCTTTAAAAGACAGGAGTTTAATGATCCAAAGAGCAGCAATAGTAGTACTGTTCTGTTCCTCAGTATGTAGCCCTGCAGAAAGAATTACCGTGATGCCATATAACAAAAATGTTAGAAAACCTAGTACAACTGTTTAAAACACCAGTTTCAAGAGGTTTTTGATGATTATAAAAGGAATTGCACCAGATTTTTGCTAGTGCAGTAAGTCCCTCTATAGTACAATAAATGGAGCTGTGTGAACTGTGAAGCTAAGGATTGCAGTTCCACAGAAAGAAGTGCATACCATGCCTCCTACTACATTATGTATTCCCCCCAGAGTGCTTCCTTCTTGATGAGTTTCAGGGTTTCAGGTATGGAAAAGACAAGCTGTTAAATTTGCAAAAAATCACTCCCTACAATCAGGTATCATTCCAAGAGCTAAGTCTCAGTAATTAGGAAAGAGAGCAAAGCACTTGATGTGTTGCTGTGGTTCAAACTGGTATGAGGCAAATTCAAACAGTACAGTGTGGGTTTGGACTGTGTGTACATGGGGCAGCTGCAGGTAGTGTTGCAACTGAATGTGTCTGTTATCACGTGGTATCCCTCTTCTTCAAAGTGTTTTATGCTGTGCTTTTGGGGGTGTTGCTTTTGCTGGCTTGGAGGTTTTTTCAGTACAGGCAGCTATTCCCGTACAACCAGTAGTTGCAGATGCCAATCCTTTGCAAAGACAGCCAGCTAGGGCAGATCCCTGTGCTCTTTGTTTGGTTTTAGTACTTCTGCACACCCCCAGCATGGTAAAGATGGGGCTTTGTGCTCACTTGCAATAAACTGGGCTTAGTCTTTGGTCACCAGCAGCCATCCCATGACAGGGCTGTGAAACTTCCTGCAGGGCTGGACACTGAGTTACTCCAAGGTCCCCAGCCACTGTTTGGGGCTGCATGAAAGATCTTGTTTAGATGAGATGTCTATGAAAGAGGCATTCAATGTCCCATCTCCCTTTCTCCCTACAGGGTGGCTTAATTCAGAGACTGCCACCTATGGAGAGGGGTATAATTCAGAGTGAAATTACAGACAACTGACACGATCCCTGTCCTCATAAATCCCTAATAATTGTGACAAATGTCTGGAGCGCCGCAGGCTTGCAGTGCTCTGCCAGCTGCCCTGCCAGCCCGGCAGCAGTGACAGGGCCAGCAGCAGTGTGGCCCTGTCCTAGGGCTGCCAGGACTCGCTGCTGTCACCCAAGCTGGGGCTTTTAACTGTTTTCTGGCAGGCACACAGGATTAGATCTGGTGAAATCCGCCCAAATGGTAGCAGTTGTTTCCAGCTGCCTGATTCATTCATATTGATTACAGACCCCAGTGGAAACCCACAGCTGAAATAGCAGAGTTTGCTGCTGGTTTTTCTGCATCAGCAGAATCCTGTGATTTTAGTAATATGAGATCAGAAGGAAGATTAGGTCATCTCTCCCAATGTCTTCACATCTCAGACAGTCACCAGATAGTCCTGTGATACACACAGGCCTGTTCTTGTGCAGGAACCTATCCCAGCAGAATGGAAGGCTCAGGGAAGGTGCTCATACCCAGGTTCCTATGAAACAAGGTGGGTATTTGCAAGGGGCTCATGCCATCCCTGCAAGCTGCACTGGGCTGCTCTGGTGGGGAAGCAGCCTTTCCTCTCCCACAGGCTCCATCTGCTTTTTCTCCCCAGAGATCTGTTAGTGATTCCTCAGCTTTCTGCAGGTTTCATGGGATCATTCCTGATGCCACCCCAACCACTGCTCCCAGCCCCATGGTATAGCTATGGCTGCTCTCTGCTGCTTCAAGGAAAACTGGGAAGGAAACAAAATATTGGGCACGCTACAAATAAAATTCCTCCCTGAGCAAAGTAAGCAGTTGTGGGAAGCCCTGGGCTACAGGAATTGATGAGAAGCCTCCAGCCTACTCAGTGATGCAGGTGCTGCACTGGCTTCACAGCCCAGGTGGCACATTTTGTCCCAAGAGCCCAAACTTCTTCTACACATGTGCACTAGGGATGCAGCTTTTCCAGCAGTCAAGGAACTGCTTATATTTTTTTTTTTAATCTCCTCTGAAAAATCCCAAGCAGCAGTGAATCCATCATCCTTCCTGGTGATGACTCAGTTTTGACTCAGCTTTCTGAGGAGGATTTGATGCTTGTCCCCAGGGTGTCAAGTGGTTCTGGGGATGGAGGGCAGCAGCAGAGCCACACCAGTGCCTGGACAGCCACTGAGTCGGCCCAGCACTGTGTTAAGAGTCACAAGCCATGGCTGTGTGGTGGAAGGAGATGCAGTCTCTGTGTTACATTTTTCTTTCATGCACTCATATTTGACTCTTAATTTTAGCAGCTGGTAAAATATAGTAAAAAGAACATGTGGGATTCTGTATATTGTATACTGTATATTGTTCCAGTATATTGTTCCTCTCCTTTTGATATTGCATTGAACTGGTTTACTCAGGATTTTTTTTTATTTCCAAATTAAGGATGTGAAATTCCTTTCATTTTAAGATTTTTTTAATAATTAAAATATCTTTGGGGCTGCCACATTGAGATCAATTCCTCCGGAAAAAGTGGTATTTAAGGCTAATCTGACTTCAATTTGTAAATTGCTTATTATGTGTGGTACTTAGGTCTCAAATAGCTTTTCTTGGCCAAGGTACTAAGAGCTCTAGGGGAAGAACAGGAGTGTGAAAGGTGCAGCTGCATTTAAAACTGAAATGCTCATTTTGAAATATCTTCCTGTAGGGATGGGAATTTTTCTTCCCAAAACAAGTATTTGGTTTCAGGCTGGCTGGAGACACATCCTTGAGGAAATAAAATGAAAAAAAAAAGAACTGTCTGCAAATTCATTTTTCCATTACTTGGAAGTCATCTTGTATATAATTTAGATGGGTCTTAACGAGGCATAAAGTCACTTTCAGAAAACTGATGACTCTTTGTTTGCTTCTCTAAAATGAGGGCCTGTAGCCTTTCCTTTGTTCCTTTGGTGGGATCATCAGATCTGATTGCAGAAACCTGATGAAGCTCTTAATCCAAGCACCAAGTAACCACAGCTCTGGCCTTCTCCTCTTTATTGATCTTGCGGCCGGGCCACATTTCTATTTCAGCCTAGTATGTACTCCATGTTTCCTTATCTCTAGTGAAACTCATCCCGGCGTTTTTGGATTTGTTAACTCTTCAGTCACCAAACGTTCCCTTGTAGGGTTCAGAGTCTGGGAGTACAGAGAGGACTTCTGCCATCTCCAGCTCTGAATTTGCAGTCATGTGGACAGAGCAGGACACAAGGAAACCAGGGAGCTGGGGTCTGTACTAATCACAGCATATTCATAGCCTCCAGTTCCACCTCTTTTTATCTCTTTCTCCCTTACTGCAAAGCAGGGTGCCAGCACTGTCCTTGTGGCCACATCATGTTCATGACTACAGTGGATTTGCCTCGGCAGCCTGGCAGGTGGGTGAACCCAAAAGATAGCCAGGGCCTCTGAGAGATGCTGCATGTTGTACATCCCCTGGCTCCTGATTTGAGAGTTCAAGCGCACCAGAGATGCTGGCAGGTGTGAATTTTTCATGGCTCTGTCCTCCCTGTGCCCCAGCGTGCCATGAGCTGCAGTTTACCAACTTGCTGCTTCGTAGCAGGAAAGGTCAGGAACCTCATAAACAAGGTGAGAAGCAGAGTGGGGCGGGCACGGCCACCCGGGCTGCTGATTCCTCCTGACATTAGAGTGCTAATGAATGTTCTGTCATGGTCCCGTGAATATTGCAGGAAGCTTTCGCCTCCTGCCTCCCCTGCCTTCGAGTTACCAAGGTTACCTGATGTGACTTTCCCGGGAGAGAGGAGCGATAGCTGCAGGTCGGCGGGCGGCTGTCGAGAGCATCCTGCCTGCACAGCGCCATGGGGAGTGCGGCCAGTGCAGTGTGCCGTCCTCCCACTCCCTTTGGCTGCTGCCATTCCCCTTGCTCCCACCCCACGCTGCCTAAGGAGTCATCAGTTTCATTTTATTTTAGAGTTTTTTGAGTAAGGATCATACTAATTTTGTTTTGCTTGCATAACCCGGACTGTTATCATCCGACTAATTACTCACATTTTCCTTCAGACAGCAAATGGGAGAGATAAAACTGCAGCAGGTTTATGTGATTTCTGCTTATCAAATTACTGTAATTATTTGAAGAATGGCTTAAAATTGTATGGAGTAATGAATTTAATTATGAGTTTGCAGCGATGCCTTGTTTTGCATGCAGCTTGCAAATGGGCAAGTTTACGAGGAGCTCTTCACCAAGCAGCAGCAGGCGGGATTGCAGCACGCTCCTGGGAAGAGCCTCCAGCACCTCCATACCAAGGGGGGGTGCGGCACGCTTTGCAGGTTGGCTT
The DNA here is from genome assembly GCF_026979565.1 of Vidua chalybeata. Taxonomy (NCBI): domain Eukaryota; kingdom Metazoa; phylum Chordata; class Aves; order Passeriformes; family Viduidae; genus Vidua; species Vidua chalybeata. The sequence goes on along the minus strand of NC_071538.1, from coordinate 15,336,033 downwards.
GACAAATGGTGCTCATCATTCACCTGATCAGCTCACTTAGTCCAATGCTAATACAAAGCAAGGCAAGACAAAGTGCCGGCAGCCACCTGGCTGTGGCATGCTGCAGCTGGTTGCCTTTGCTGATCTCCTCAGCCCCGGGGCATGCGGGGGACCAGCTCCTTTCCCGGACCTCCACACCCCCATGCTCAGAAGATCAGCCTTGCAGGGAGCTGTCAGGGAAGGCAGCTCAGGCACTGCTGACAAACCTGTCCCACCAGAGCCACAGCCTGTTGCAACCTGCTCCAAATATTCAGAGTAGTGTTTGCCACCTCTCCACGCTGCACTAGGAACAGCAGATTTTTTTCAGTAGAGCTGGGAGGTGCACAGCAACCTGCCTGACTCCTGTGAGCTGTGGAGCATGTTCTTTGTTCCCAGGATGTCCCCAAACCCTGCAAGGCAATTAATCTTCCCCACCTGCTTGTACTTTTCTTTACACCTCTGCTTCATTCCAGGTGCTCTAGAAATGTGTGTACTGCACTCCACCAAAGGGCTCCAGCCCCTCCTGAGTTTGGCAAATGGGGACATTGAAGCTCTCCATCCCCACATCCATAGGGCCAGTTAAACAACTCCACATTCCTGTGAGCTGCTTCCCGCCTCTTGTGCACGGATGTGGAAACTTTGTGTTTCCTGGTAGTTGAGGTAGTGACAATATATGAGATTTCAGTTCCTTGGTCTGTTGACTAAAATATAGGCAGCAATGAGATGATTGTAGGAATAGTGAGATCTACAGGCAGGTACTTCACACTGGACAATATTTTTAATGCCTGTTTTGATTACATGCTGGTGCTAAGTAACTGGATAAGTAGCTAGAAAGGCTAGTCCAGAAAGGTGCAAATCCAGATGAAATACTGTCTTTCAGAGCAGGATTGTTTAAAAAACAGGAATGTGTTCTGAGAGACAGCCCAGCAAAAGTGGACCACACTGACATTCCCAACAAAACTTTTGTGGAGATAGACAGTAGAATGAAGAGATTTGGGATAGATGCAGCTAGGCAGTGGAACAAAAATGCAACCCCAGAGAATTGAAACTAGGTGTATAGGAAGTAGAAAAACTGGTGGAACTTCAGATCTCTGCTGAGATGTTTGTTGGTTCATAAAGGGTTGTTATTTCAACTGGTACAACCTGTCATCATGTTCTTTGTGGCTTCAACCCTCAAAACAGGATTGATAGTTCAGGCTTAATTACTTAAAATATCACATATGAAAGGCAAAAGAATAAGTGACCACTGGACATCCAATGTCTGAAACCTTTGCAAGGACAAAATGGCATAGAGATGATGCTCATAAATGGTTCTTGTTCTACAGCACAGTGATTACACTCTTAATTTTGGGAGGTTTTAAATTAAAATAAAGGTAGCTACCTTAAGAAGTTACCGAATTTTGTAAGCGCAAGCCTGCCCTAATTTGAGATGTAAGCAAAACTGGCCTCGCATGCAAAGACAAGAAGGCATTTGCAGTCAAAATCATTGTCTTTCTTGACGTGTGAATAAGGGAGTTTGTGTGCAGGATGGTGTTGTACATGATACTGTGTCTGTCTAAATGCAAGGTCAAAGCAAATTCTAAACAGTATTGACTTTTCAAAGAGCACGTCACAAAGCAAACCTGAATTCTGCATAGTCCTTGCAGTTTTATGTAAGTGAGGAAGAAGTACAATGAGGGCGCCAAAAAGAAATGTTGTTGAAGCCATAAACCAGGTGCAATTTTTGGCAGTCTTTCCACAAACCTGCTTAAGGCAGGAAGAAAGAAAAGCCCGCTTTCATTTGGAAAACTCATAAAGATTTGTGCAGCGAATGCTGCAATTGTGAGTGTATTGATGGTGGTCATAAATACGGCTGAGTGAGAGGAGATTGCAGGGTGCAGCCACTTGCCCTGAGTCTGGCTGGCTCTGACCTCCAGCCGTGGCCAGCCCCTGGTTGTGTCTCCAGGGAGAGTGTGTTTTCTCCGTCCCATACTGACGTGAACTCTTTCCACCATTCAGTGTGTGGCACAAGCAGAAGAGAATATGTTAAGTACCAGAGTGTGAGATCTCCTTACCCTTTTAGCCTTTTTAGCTACAAATGTTATTAACTATCATAAAATTGACCATGTTTCTTTAAGTTCAGCTACAGCACTTTTCCCAGTTTGTGCTTATATGACAAAAGAAGACAGCAAAGCCTGTCTATGAAAAAATGAGAAAATAAGAGTTATCTTAGATTCTTAAAAGAAGTTTGAAAACATGAAATAAAATTAGCAATAATATTTTGCCCACAAAGCTTCCTTCAGGAGGGATCTGTATCAGAACAAATAATGGTGGCTAATGTTTTCTTCTCTCAGTCATTTTTAAAGGTCACTTCATGATCAAAATCTACTTGCTAATTTAATTTCTATTCTCAGTGTAAATGTAAGATGATGCTGTTATTCTGTTTGCAGGTGGTTTGCAGGGGAGGATCAATCCTTTGTGCTTCATGTGTCACAGTTTGGGTCCAAAGCTTGTGCTTGTGGCAGCTCAGCTTCCCAGGCTGGTAGGGCTCTATTTCCCAACCCAGGGTTTCTCAGGTGTTTTAATCAGAGGGCTCTCTGACCTTTCTGAGAAAAAAAAATATTACACTATCCAGTATAATGTTGCCTCGTGGTACCAAATAAAAATTGTATTTTCACGTGCTTCATTTATTTTTCTGGTTTTGCTTGCTGCTTGAGTGTGTGGGCAGGCAAACTGTTGATTTGCCATTCTGTAGCAAACCAGGGTTGTTCATAAGCCACAAGTTGAGGGGGATCTTTCTTGCTTTACCTTAGAGATTTTCTCTCCCTAGCTCTTTCCATTATTTTAGGATGCATGTTCCTGTCACAAGGCATGGAATCAGTTATGTTGCTGAGCAGAGTTCAGCAAAAACGAGAGAAAGCGAGAGGCCTAGGAAATGAAATGTTTTGGAGAGCCATATTGGCTTTGTGTCAAGGACTCAACAGACAATATGAAACTTGGGATTTTCAGCTCTCACATGGCAACATTCATGTTTTTTTCTGGGGCATTCCCTTCCTGCTTTGTCACAGGGAAGGCATGGGCTCTGTAGAGATCTCCCTCAGGTCTGCTGTTGGGGAGATGTGGTGAAAATCCCAACAGCTGCCTGTCTGTCTGCTGGAGAGCCCTGTCTGCATTGTGAAGCTTCAAGAGCAGTTAGGTCAGATCGCATGGGTTTGTGGTTTCCCTTCCATTTCTGTCTCCTAAAGAAATCCCTGAGATCTTCTCCAGATGCTGAGCCATGAGTCTGGTCACGAGGAACTGAACGTTGTCTGGAGTAGACTGGGACTGTTGGTTTTCACTGATAGGATGAGGATCTGCTTTGTTTTCCCTCAGGCAGGTCATGGGTCTAAAAACCCCTGTCTGAAAGATGGTATTTTCCCAAGGAGTCTGAGCCTCCCCATCTCCACCATCAGAGAATCCTTGTGCAGAGTGTCTCCTCCTGGCATTTTGAATTGTTTTTGGCTCAGTAAAAATGAGCAGCTGAGATTCAGCCTATTCCACTTCTGTCCTTGGAAAGGGTGCCCTCTTGTCCCAGGCAAGCTTGAGGTCGGCACCCCATCAGCTCTGAAAATTCCATCTATGTCTCTAGGGCTGCAGTAGAGTTTGCCCTGCGGAATTTCCTGTTGGTACTCTGAAAAGGGACACACGGTCTTGTTTACTCAGTGCATGAAGGATGCCTAAGGCAGGAGTGCCAGCACTTCTCCTCTAGCTGAATTGTCCTGACACCTGTAGCCTATGCACTGTATAGTGAGCTGGGAAAAAAAGGATTCACATTATTTTTATCTGCAAGGAGATACCTGCCTCTGACATCCTGTAGGAAAGACTTACAGCGGCCTCTGCTTACAGAAAGTTTTCTTTTCTGTTAGTAGTTGCAGCTGGCAAAGCCATGCCTCATCTCTTGCTTGTAATTACATCAGTAGAGTGTCTTGGGAGAAGGTTAAATAGTCTTTTGTATATCAAATAAAGCCAGTGAACTTCACTGAAATCATTTAATGAAAACAGTCCTGATTATCTGTATATACTGCTGTGTGGTATTTTAAAAGAAGATCTTAAAGGGAAACATGGAATTGTTTAAGGCCTCTAAAGACTATAGTGCAGAGGCTATGCAGCAAATGCCTTTATAATCTGGGATCTGAAGTAGGCTTTGAATCCAATTGTGTTTTTTGCTGTTGTAAAACATGAGAGATTTTGATACAGTAACTCAGATTTGATACAGAATTTTCTTATTAACCGTTCTTCATGCACATCAGATTCTAGAGACTGAGCTAAAGGGCTCTGCACATCAAGGATGGAACTGACTCAAGGACAGAGCTATTAAGGTGTGTAATAATCAAGAGAGGAGAATTAATTGTCTTTAATTTGGCATAAATCCCAGGGACCATAACTTAGGTTATTAGGAATTCAGGGCCTATTTCCAATTAGTTATACCCAAGCATGCTCACACATCCAGCTTCGGGAGTCTAATCCGTGAGCGTGTTAGCACAGCGATGGTTGACGCGCTAATAAAGGACAGCACTGCCTGACCCCTGCGTGTGTGGTCACTGCCAGCCGGTGTTTGCCCGGCAGTAAATCAAACTGTGCCATTGCTTTATCATTTCTGACACCTTGCAGTGAGCAGCTCGGTGCGTGTCAGCTGCTTGGGCAGTCTGTGCAGACAAAATCACCTGGGCTGTGCTGGAGCAGGTCAGAGAGGCAGCTGTGGCTTTTACGTGCTTTTTTAGTCTTCAAGCTTCCTCCTAAGACATCTGCTCCAGCAAAGCCCGGGTGTCTGCCCTTTAGGTGTATGAAATGTAAATAGTGCAATTGTTATCTGTACCAGAAAATCTGGTCTAACCTGAGCTGGGTTAAAGAAAGATGTAGCAACACTTCCCTGAGTTGGCAGCAGCAGCAAAAGCACATACTGCGACTGCGTGGCTCCAAATGCAACACTTCCATGCTGAAAACGTGGGAAAGTGTGAGCAACTGCTCAGCCATGGGCAGCCAGTCACCCCTGCACGTACCTGCAGAGTGGGGCAGAGGTGCCACGTCCTGTCCCACAACAGGGCTGGCTACTTTATACACACCAGGAAATGGAAAAAAACCACAGTAAATAGCACCCTTATTGTAAAGCTCTTTGTAAACATCTGAGGGTTTTAAGGAAATGTGGGCCTGGAGAGTCCTTAGCCAGGCTGTGAGTGGCTTCCATCAAAACACTGAAAAGGGGCTGGCAGGAGCAGTTACAACCAGTTTGTATGTGAGGGGCAGAAGGAAAGATGGTTCAGAGCAAGGGAGACAAACCAATTCATGCACTCAATTCCCCCTGCAATCATTTTCTGAGACCTGCAACCCCATGGAGCTTTTAGCCCATGTCTGTCAAATGCTGCCTGCCAATCAGTCAGAAATGAAACAATACTCAGATAGGGCAAGAGCACAGCATCCCCTTATAGCTGTTCTCAATTTTGTTTATCCTGAACCTTGACTTTATTGCATGAGTAGATCCTGACAAGTCCACAGTGGCTACCTCCTCCTTACCCCCTTCTGTGATTTCCCAAATAAAAAAAAGAATTAAGGAAATCTCAATAGCTACTGTGAAAGTGCTTCTTCCAGCCACTAATGTATGGAGCTAGTGCAGGGATCTTCCTAAAGAAAGCTGGAATGACAGTGCAGTTGCAAAATGGCAGGTTGTCTTTAAGACTATAAGGCCAACAATCCTTCCATTTTCAAGACTGGAAAAACCTTTTTGAAGCTTACCTTAATTTAATTTTCCAGCACAGTGAAGCTGAAGCTTGCCAAATCCAGGTATCTGTGTAGCTTTCTTGGTTTGTATTTTGCAGATGTAATACTTTGGGGGAAAAGGCAGGGACCATATTAAAAGAAAAGACAATCTCCCACCTAGCAAGTCAGAATTCCATGCCACCAAACTGTGCAGCCCTCCTCACTTGCCAAGGAAAAGCAGGAGAAACCCACAATTTCTGTAATAGTTGTTTGATAAAATGAACCCTTGACTACCAGCAAATATGTCTACAGTTAGGGAATGCATTTTCCCTGAACAGGAAAGGAATTTCAGCTGATTTCCTGCATTTGGTTATATCAAGATGAGTACCACAGGAGCCAAGAGGTGATTTTTTTTTTTTCTTTCTAATCCATTTGGTTTTGATGTGATTTCACCACCAGCTTTCCATTTATCTGTTGTGTGCTCTTTAATTCATGAAGGCCTGCACTGGGGACTTGTTTAGAACCTTGGCTGAAATTGTCAGCCACTCCTTTTATTGCACATCTTTCTGAAAAGATGGGTGTTGTGGCAAAGCAGTAAATAGGATATAGAGCTTCTACAACACTTGCTATCTGTAAAAAGAAGAATATGCCCTCTGTTAAACTATGAGTAATTACATCATCCCAGCATTAAAAACCATCACTTGTCTGGCAACAGTGTCTTACTTGTGTTTGCATGTAGCCATTGGTTTACTGTGGGCCTGCCTACATCCTGCTGTCTCTGAAAGACTGTTAGGGTAACCAGAGTCTCCAGCTAAAGTGATGCTGGAGGCAGTGCAATTAATGGATTTTCTAGAGAGCGATGGTTTAACATTAGGCATAAAACATAATAAGAGGATATTTCTGTCTTTGGCTCTGGTCAAGGCTTGCTGTTTTCCCTTTTATAAAAAGTCAGTGTCCCACCAAGTAAATAAAGTTATTTACCCAAGATATTTTCTGTGATGGAGTATTTTGAAACTTCTGCATGGAAAGCAGTGATGCCATGTCACTGATTGGTTTGGTGTAGAGGTTAAATTAAAGCTCTTCTTACAGTTCTTGAGTGACTTCCATGCTAGCAGACCCTCTGTGCCTGAGCTGGCTGCAACAGAACAAGTCCATTGAAACTTCACATTTATTGTTTCATTTGAAAATAGGATTTATCTGAAAAAAAGATAGCAGAGAAACCTTATCAGTGTCACAGAGCTACCTTATGTCAATATGTGAATATTTCTTAGAGATTTTTAAAGGTTACTTTCTTTCTGAATACTACAAAGAAATAATACTTTGGACTATAAATTTAATTTGTGTTGTACTGTGTTGGCCTTTACTGGGACTGGTTCTGTGTACTGTTTTTGCTAGTATTTTATATGATTTATGAGCACTTGCTCAAAACAGAGTTTGCTACAAGTAAGGAAATGGCAGACAGAACCATGTGCATGAAAATCTAATGATAAGGCAGGAAGGGATGGTGCTGGAGGGAGGGTGTAAAGGAAGAGGCGATATGGAGAGGTAGCAGAGCAGGCTGTTGAGCACCTGGGCTGATGCTTTTCAGCTTGTTGGCTGCAGAGGAGCATTGCTTTTGTAAGAACTGTGTTCATCCTCCTTTCCCACACCCACACACCTTGGTTGCTGGCTTTGGAATTCAAAGTTTCACAGCATCACAGAGCAACTCCATCCCACAGCTTGGCAAATTTGGAGGTTGATTCCAAAAAGTTTCATTTTAGTCCATGAGATCAGAGAACAAAAAGGTGTTTCAGGAGGACATTCATTGGTAGCAGAGGGAATCCTTGTTTTCCTTTAAAGTTCTGGCTGGTTGTGAATGCCAGGAGTATTTCTGTGCTTTCTCTAACAACTCTCTAGCTCCTCCTGAGGACAGCTTTAAGTTTCCATTTCCAAGCTGGGCAGCTTTCCAGCCACTCTGCCCCCAGCCTGTAGCTCTGTCTTGTATTGTTTTGACCCAAGTGCAGGACCCAACGCTTGGCCTTGTTGAACCTCATTATTATAAGTTAGTTTTATTAATATAATAAGTTTATTATATTAATAAGTTTTGGCCTCAGCCAGTCAGTCCAGCTTGTCCAGATCCCTCTGCAGAGCCTTCCTACCCTCCAGCAGATGGACACTTCCACCCAGCCTGGTGTGGTCTGCAAAATGACAGGATGCCCTCAATCCCCGTGCTGTTTGCTAACTTCCAGTTACCTGGTACCTCAAGGGGCTTTGGGGATGCTGGGGAGGGTGACAGACAGGCAAGAGGGAGGTCATTCTCTCCTTAAAAAGTCAGCAGTCGTTGCTCATCCATGTTGTCTGAATACCTTCCTTTTTCAGTAGCTTAGATTCAAGGAAAAGAAGTACTTTTTCTTTCCCTGTTGGAACAATTGCTGGAAAAGAAGACTTTTTCAGCAGGACATTTTGTCAAAATACACAACTTGTTCACATCCTTAAACAAAGTTTTTGCTTGAGACCTGTTGGCCAGTGATGCTCTGGCAGGCTGCAATGTTCCCCAGAACAGGAGAAGCCCTGGACTGACAATGATGCAACAGGCTGCAGAACTAAGTAAATCAGATTTTAGCACAATCTAACCCTTTCAGTAGGAGTTAAGTGACTGAAAATCTTGCATTCTGGCCTGTGAAGTGGAAATGAACAGATTTAGTATTCCAGCTGAGTGGCAACAGGAATGCTTCGCTTTAATCTGAAACTTGATGTTAGAAAGCGTGGGAGAGCTCTGCTGTCAGATTAACTCCATTCTCATGCCCTTTTCCCTGCACTGAACTGCAACCAAACATACATGGATCAAAAGTCAAATGCTCTATTAATTTAACCACACGTTGGATTTAATGGCATATGGTAATGCATTATTGATTGCACATCTTCAAACTGAAAATCTTTATGCTAATAACACCTCACATCAGGGCAGGTAGTATGAAAAATGCAGTGGATTAATAAATGATTTCGACTACGAGTAAGAGCTGCTGCCATGCTTTTCCTTGTAAAGATTGAAGTTTTGGGTATGTTGTAGTGGGGTTGTGTTTATATATTCTGTCACAAGGAAACGTCCAGTAGCAATAATTATGCTGTATTTCTCGGTATAAAATATTAGAATGCAACAATGGTTTGAAAACCGTTCTACAGGCAGTTATATTCAACAGCTGGTACCAACAAATGGCACAGTCCTGCCTGAAAGCACAGCGTGGTCGACTTTTACTGTTCCTTTACTATGGAGTCTTAATAGCTGGCTGCAAAACCCTTCTGAATTCATGCTTTTGAAGAACTTTTGTGAGTTTTTTCAATGCATACTTCCAGCTGATGACGGTTTTTTTTTGTAGTAGTTACTGAAAGAGCCTAGCCTTATTTATCAGCTGTTGGATATGACCCAGAAAACTCTATTTTTACCTACTTGAAATCATGCTGTAATTTTGAGGGAGGATTTTTTTTTTTTTTTCCTTGCCAAACAAGGATTTTAAAAAGGGTGCTTGCTCAGCCAGGGAGTCTTGCAGATATATTCTATTTCTGTGCAAGCTCTTCCTCATCCACATTTCTGACATTTCTTGATGGAGTTTTTGCTATGCTATACACTGAACCCTTAAATGACTCTCAGTGCCATACAGTCTAAGCTCTTTTAGTACTTCACTAACATGGACAACTTGTTTCTCTGGTCTTTCAGGAAAATGCTTGTTTCGATGTGTCTTCGGCTTTGAGTTGTTTGTGAGCACTGCTTTACACTTGTGGCAGAGTAGCAGGCTTGGAGCAGGAGGTCCAGGCTGTTCCTCACATCCTAAGGCTTTGTATCACACTTCCCAGTACTCTGTGAGGCTGTGTCATCAGCTTGGATAAGCTCTGCCCTGTGGCACAGAGTTTGTTTGGCCTAAGCAGAGAAGCTTCTGCTATCATCTTTCTTCTGGAGTTTTTAAATTCTTTTAGATATATTTGGTATCTCAGTCTTGGAAAAACTCGAGTTCAGGACCAAGGCTGCAAGTGTGATTGTCTTTCTGAGGAAACCAGAATGAAAAGCCAGAAGAGGTAGCTGGGTTGACAGAAGGATGTTGTGGTGGTAGGGATTTTGTAAATGCCACCTCTGACTGTTGCAATCTAATCTGATCAAGCTGTAAATAATTGTTTTCTTCCAGGATGGGTTGAGGTCTCCTAGTTGGCAGCAGACTCTGCAGCTGACACAATACAGGGCAGAACTTGTTATTACTTAGGAAGATCCCTAAACTAAGAACTGCAACAGTGGGTTGTGGGTGCATACCTTTAATTTGGCCAGGTTTGTGATTTACCTCTGCTCTGAGTCAGCTTCAGCAGCTGTTAATCATCTTTGTGTTTCCTCTGTCAAGCACAAGGTTATCTGTGAAGGAGAGAGGAATTGCCTGTTCACCAGTGCCAGTGAACGTGGCAGATGTGGGGTGCTCAGCCCTGGGAGGGACAGATTGCTGCAGTGACTGCGTTACCTGAGCACCGTGCGTGGAGAGAAGCAGCACAGGGACCTGGCAGGAGCACAGCCTGATTCCTCATCAGAGCAACTTGGGAGGTGCTGCTTTGCCTTACTCTTGGGAGCACCTGCCTCTGCAAAGCCACCCTGCTCCCTCTGAGATAACCAGGTGCTTGGGATGGCCACCTACACTACTGAGAAACTATTGGTAGCTTGTAAATGGAGATAATTGCTGTCCAGACATGAGAGGACAATGTCAGCAGTGCCCTTCTGGCACTGGAAGGGTAGCACTGTCTCCATTGGGCGTTTTATGGACTCATAAGCTCTGGAACAAGCAGGTCCTGTGAGCTCCCACGCTGTGAGCCCCTGGAGCAGGAATCTACTTGACAGTTTATCCTCTTCTGCCATGTCTAGTCTCGTATTTTCTTGAATTTTCCTTACAGTACTTTCTTTGTTTTGAACTGACTCAGATTCTTTCTTTTGTGAGCTGTTTTGCTGGTGCTGTGATCTTTGTAAGAGATAGCAAATATTTTGTTTACTGTAAGCTCTTGTGTAGTAATTCATGTGGTTGCACCATGAAACAGAGAAGTCCTTCTGGAGCTTGTTTCCACACCCACCCATTCATCTGTGCCCTTCTCCCCATTTTCAGTACACGGCTTCAGCATGTCACGTTGGCATGATGTCATACAAAGCCAGCAGATTTGTCATTAAAAGCCTTGTCATCAATCGATGACTGTTTTCTGCCTGCCTGAAACTGTTTTATACTTAACTAACCCAGTAATTAAGACTGTGCTGCCTTTGAAACAGGTTGGTTTCACTGCCCCGCCTTTTCCTTAGGCGATTGCAAGGCGGTGCCAATGTCGAGGGGGTATTCATTAGCCTGGACGAGACTTGGCTCCTGCAGCCAGCTCGCACAAATGCGCTCCGCCCGCCACTCCCCACATGGGCGGTAGCCCAATACTGGGCAGCCTTTGGAGACCATGAATTTGGATAATATTTGTGGTGCACCTCTTTAGGGACTTGCGTAAGAAGGATGCAGAAAGAGACCATTGCCTCCAAATGGCTGATAAAATGCTCTTTGTGCAGCTTCAGTTGAACCTGAACAGAGCGATGTCAGGGTTTTCTTATCATGTAAAGTGATGCCGTTCTTCTGGGCCTCTGGATTGCTTGACTGCTTTTGATTGTCTTGAGGTAATTGAATAGCTGTGCTGTGAAACCTGTGCTGAAGGAATCAGGGCTGTTTATTCAGCAAACAGATGTCCTGCTTTGTGGTGTGCTTACAATGTTACTGGCTTGCGTCTTTCATTAGTAAATATTGCCAACTACCCAGGCTATCGTCCTTGCACGGATAATTTTGCGTTTGCAAATGCGTTTCTGTGTCGCAAAGAGAGATCTGGAAGCTTGCAAAATTTGCAAAGTAATTCCTTTGATCCATCAGGAAAGAGTCTGTCAGTAGACAAGGGTTATCCCTGCAACATCCTGTGCTACAGTGCATCAAACCACCACATCTGGGCAGGATCAGTTCAGCCCTGGTGACGTGAACTGGGTGTAATCCCAGCCTGCCTCACCAAATGGATAAGGAACATGTGAAATAGCTTTTGGTTTGTATATCCTGCTCCTGTGCAATGCTGACCACAGGCAAACACATTAATCAGAGATCTCTCTGCCCTCAGTCCATTTCCGGGCTTGTCCCTAGCACCACACACTCATGAGTGGTTTCAGATAGCTGGCAGAACTGAAAACAAAGCAGCTTTGTGTTTTAATCATCCCTGCTGAGACCCTAAAATTGATGTTGATCTGGAAGTTCCTCAGCTGATGCAGGCTGGCGGCAGCCAGTGGCCCAGATAAGCCATTTCCAGTCCTGTATGGGGATAAGGCCCAATATCTCACTTGGAAGGAGTTGAGAGCACCCCTTCCAGTAGGGCAGTGGTTTTGATAGATTGCAAGAGATTTACCCTCGCAGCTGTAGCTGTAATGTATAGAAAAGCTACTTTTTCCTATTTTCAAATTATATTTGGTATCATTTTTTAACTTTCCCTCAGCAGTCTGAACAATTGGACTCATGATAGTAACTATGCCTGGCTTTTATAGAAAGAAGAATGTGACAAATAACTCCCATAAACGTGTTTACAGTTTGCACTATCATTTCTAAAATACCATTTCCTACGTTGACACAGAGGAAATAAACAGTGGTAGGGGGAAGGTTTTACAGGTGCCAAGTCAGGATATGCCCCCCCCAAAACACTACTGCTTGGCTGCAAGAGCAGTGAGTGCTGTACAGTGTTTGTGCTGGTAGCAATTTGATATTCAGCTCCTCCAACTTTTCTGTCCTGTGGGAGATTACAAGTTTTCAGCAAAATCCTGGGGGTAATCCTGCAGGATTCAGCTGTCAACAGCTATGCTCACCACAGACTCCTCTGCAGGCCATTTTTGCAAGCAGCTGTTATCTACACACCATTCCATGCTGGGGCTGATCCGTGCTTCTTGTAAGACGTAAATTGCAATTGCCTCTATGTCCCTTATCATCACTTGATATTTCGAGTGATGCAGAAAATAAGGACACACTGAGGGGTATGTCTCTCACAGCAGCATCCTCAGGAAAGGTAGTTTTCTGGGGAGCTGGGGAACAAGCCATGTAATTGTAGCTGCTCTAAAGGAGGTCTCTGCTCCAGTTTGGGGCTGTGGGAAACGTTTCTTACCTTAGCTTTTCCCTTAAAGATGAGAAATCTTTGGCACAAAAGAGCTGTATGAGAGCAGGGGTTAGATTTCTGTCACCTCAGAAAGAAGATTAGCAAAGGGAGCTGTCAAGTGAGAGGGAGATATCCTCTGCCCATTCTGTCATGCTAGATGCCAAAGGGACATTCCTGTCTCCTTGGTGACTACTGCTAGGAAGACCTTAGCCTGGTTGTGGATTTTCTAAGTTTCAGTTTGTAACTGCAAAACCCACTCATTTGTTCTTTTCTCTCTTTTTGTTTCCCTCTCCTTTCCTCCTGCTTCTCTCTTCTTCCTGCTTTATTATTTCTGCTGCTGCTGCACTAGTCTATGGAGGCAGTCAGAGCTTGCAGTGCCCCCAAAAATCCTGTTGTGTGTAGATTTTGCTTGCTGTAACCTAATGTCTACCTTCTGAAAGTACCTGAAACCCAGAAATAAAAACTGGTTTCCATGGTATGCACTTGAAAGCAGATTCATAGCCTGTTCTAATGTTCAGTGAAGGCACACTGGCTATCCTCAAATAAAACCAAGTGCTGACAACCTCATTTTCCCAAATAAGAGTATCCTCGTATTGGCTGGAAGAGGAGGTTGGCTATTACTGACAAGCTCCCTGTGCAGACAAGTTAGTACAGCGAGCAAGGGCTGAAAGGAGCCAAGGCATGACTGAGCCTCATAATTATACCTAGATTAGACTTTTGCCTGAGGGCAAGGCACGGCAAGAACAGCTCTGAACTCCTATCGTGGTCTGTAGTGTTTGAACACGGACACATCCCTTGCTGTCCCAGTGAAGTCAGCAGTGCCAAGCCCGGCTGGAACGAAGCCCTGTTATCTCTTCAGGAGTGCTGCTGACGGGGCAGGCGTGGGCTTGTTCTGGGCTGTGCTCTGCAGTGTGACCAGCTCAGGTTTTCTCCAAAGCCGCTCTTTTCCAGGAGGGTTTTGGGGGGCTGCCAGAGCCACACAATACACGGGGAGACCTGGAGTGGTTGAGGATCCCCATTTCATGATGGTACAAGTACACCTTGGACCACCTCTGGAGAAGGTGCTTGTCCTCCTCTTGAGCTACATCCCTGGAAGTTCTGAACTTGTCCCCAGCACATGTCCCTTGAAGCTACCACGGAACTAAGTGCAGGTGCACTCCAGCTTCTGGGTGTCTGAGGTGTCATCAGAGACCAGATTTCCCTAGGCATCTCATCACACAAAGATGTGACCTCGGACTACTGCCTCCTAGAATCACACTGCTGCTCTTAAACACCAGTTCTGCCTCTGTGTTTGATTGACAAGGGATCAGGCAAGTCCTTGCTTGGTAGATGCAGGCATGCCAGCACTGCTTGCTGGAGTTCTTCCAGGCATGCATGGAAACTGGGCTCTACCAGTACCAGTGCTAGCCCAGGAAACCTGCTGTGGCTCTGACTGTGAAGGATGCACCATTTCTCTACTACTGTCATTTGCCACAATAGTTTTGGGGTTTGTATGCAGTTAAGAGGGAAAAGACTGTGCACTGCATGAACCTTGCATGGCTGGCTGTGCTTGTCTGTGTCCAGCACTGCGTGCGGTGTGGATACTGAGGATCATCACCTGGTAGTAACCTGTGCCCTTTGTTCAGCTCATGAGTGCCCAGTGTTCTCACCTGGGCTCTGTAATGACTTGGTCTTGCAGGGGGTGGATGGTGTGGAAGCAGCATTGTGTTTAACTTCGAAGTGTAGAAAAGGCTTGAGCCAAGAGTTCTAGTACAGCAAAGGCAGCTTTGCTGCTGGGTGTTCGTGATCAGTGTCTCTCTGTTGTACTCCGTGAAGTCAAGGTTAGATGGTGTAATTTCTACTGGTCTGTAGCTCATCACAAACTGCTAATTTTGATTGAACAGTCACTCCAGTGCAGCAGACTGGTCGCGTACCTGTGGATCAGACACTGTGAAGGACTCTCTGGTCTCTCTCCTGTCTGTGGTCAGGGATCGTTGCAGACAGGAAAGAGATTTCATGTACAAATGCTGGTTTGTTTCAGGTTTGCTTTTAGCTATGTGCTAAGCCTCTACACAGACTTCGGATGAAGTTAACTGGGTGATACTTAGCTCAGTGCATTCTTTGTAAAATCTTGTGCAAACTAGAAAAGATTGTCATTGGTAATCATGGTGATTAGATTAGATCACTTCAGGGTTTCAGCCTCCCCAGAGTAAACATCTGTTTTCAATACCCTAAATGGCAAGGTGTTGTACTATAGGCAAACTTGGCCTTAATCCAAGGGACTGTGATTATTTACTGCTTTTTCTATGTATCTTCCTTTGCTTTTAAGTCTGTGCCATGTAGTACTTCTGTGTGTACCCTTCTTTTGTTTCTTTTCAGCCATGTAGGAGTATACATTGTGGTTGCTCAGTATTGAGTGCTTCTGTTGCTTGCTATTGAATGCTGGTGCTGGTGTCATTCCAGTTAAGCTCTATGTACCTTTTGTCGCTGAAAATCAATGGAGAGCAAATTTAAAAGGAACTAAATTTCATAGTACCTTTCATTTAAAAAAAAATAATTCCATTTATGTTTGCTCATGATGAGAGAGGTTCTCAGCAGGTCGATCTGGGAGACAAAATGCAGTTTGTGCTTTTAATAAACATCAGGAACCTTTTTTCCTGTAGAAGACCTTGAATGCTTCATAGTCACTCTCGTCTAAATTATATTCCCAGGCTTTTTTTTTTTTTTTTTGTTTCTAGCAGATGTTGCCTTGTTCTACAGTCTTGATGTGCAGACAAGTCAAGGGTCTTGGGAATTCGCTTGAAATCTTAGGTAGACATATACAAGATTAGCTACCACAGGCCATGTTGGTGCTGCAGGTATGGCAGTAGAGGTAGAAGGAAGCACCTGAGGTGACCTATTGCTAGTATCTTCCTGTGAGGAGTACAGATGTGCAGTGATAACAAGAAAAATCAGATTCCAGCAAGTTCAGACTCCTCTGGGACTTGGGAAGATGCTAAGGTCTTGTTTGTTTAAACACTGCAGTGGGCTGGGAGCATTGCAGAATTGGATTTGCCAAAGAAGAAGTTTGCTTAAGGTTCCTTAAAACTGGGAAAAAAAGAAGCATACTGAAAATAATTGAGTTTCTGGTGCTTTAAAAGCTTCTTAATGTTCTTCAAGTTCTTTTTTTTCTGCGAAAGTATGTTCTTTTGATTGCAGTTCAGGCTTAGCAGAGTACAGTGCATCTTGCCACAGAATGAATAAGTGAGCTCAGTTCTGCGGCTGCTATTGAATGATGATGTTGGAGCACGCCTTGGCTTATCAGTGAAGGCTGCCTAATGCATTCCACCCAGCCTACCTGAGCGTGCTCTGCAGCAACAAACCCAATTAACTGTTCTTCTACCTACTATATGAATGATTTCAGCAGTTAAGGGGGTGCTTTGTTTCACAGTATTGTAGTAAGCCATGCCAGAGCATGCACTGGCCATTTCTTGCACACCTCTGTTGCTTTCTACAGCTCAGAAAATGCACCAGGAGCTTGCCACAGCACAGTCTGGCCAGGCGGTTCATGAGCAGAGTGTGGCTCATTAGCTTTACATTCATTAGTTTCTAAAAGCCTTTGGAATCAGATTTAGAGGCATGAGGAAGATATTTACAGTCTATCCTACCAATGTGACAGAATGATGCTAGTCAAAAAAAAAAAAAAAAAAAAAAAAGATAAAATGGGCCTCTCTGGACCCTTCTAAGGGGTTTTATTGTTTAGTTGTTGTTTTTCAAGATGCCTCAAACTATTTGGCTTTGTGTTTGTTTGTTATCTTCAACTCAGTCCTCCCACAAAAAGTCAAATACCTGCTTTTACTGAATTATTAACAACAATGGATGGAGCTTACATATCAATGAAAATTATGAACGTTTCCCAAGGCAATTGATTTAAATGGAGTTAAATTTAGTGGAAGCTTCTATTGGTGTAATGAATGCTCATTATAGAGCCTAATGTGCTTTAAGGGCTTGATAACCTTCTCAGTAGGGAAGTCAGGCTGCTGTTTTCCAGCAGAGGCACAGATGCTGTAGGGTGGCACTGCTGTCACTGCAGCTGTATCCCATTGGTAGGCTGGAGTGTTTCTCTTTAACCTTGTGTGTTTTTTCCTCTTGCAGAAGACCACCTCCCAGCTGGCTTCCCAACCATTGACATGGGCCCGCAGCTGAAGGTGGTGGAGAAGGCCCGCACAGCCACGATGCTCTGTGCTGCCAGTGGTAACCCTGATCCCGAAATCTCCTGGTTCAAGGACTTCCTGCCCGTGGACACTGCCACCAGCAATGGGCGAATCAAGCAACTCCGCTCGGGTAAGGTAGCAAAGCAAGTAAGCCTTCCCAGCCTCCTCACTCTTCCTCCCTTTTCTCTTTACATGCTGCTATTATATTTTCCCTGAAATGCAATTCTAAACCCAAATGTCAATTTGCTCTGAGCTTGTTTCTTTTACAAGAAAAAGATGTAAAAACAGTTTTTGGCGCTGATCCTCTCTGGCAGAATATTGTGGCTTGTTAAAATGTCTATTAGAGTGGACGTGCCTTTTGGAACATCACCTTGATATCTTCTTTGGTAGACCGTCTTGATATTGCCCCAAATCCTTGATAGGCTCAGACATTTCACTACCAACTCAGTGAGTCTCAGGTATTTTTAATAGGAGCACAGTGCAAATCAGGATAATGAGATACTGGTTGAGATTTTACAATCAGTGGTCATATGCAACTTTACTCCTTATACAGACTCTGCAAGACAATGCTCTGCTTTCCGTTGAGCTCATTGCCGTCCTTACTACGTGACACCACAAGCATAAAGAAAAATCCAAAAAGCAGCAATTCTGTGGATTTCAGAGGAAGGACACAGTTTTGAAATACCTCGTTTCTTTTTGATTCTTTTGTTTGACAAGCCAAATACTAGCTTTTGAAATACAGATGGTTATTTCTTGGGGGTGGCTAAGAATGCACTCATTTTAGCAAGGAATTCTTGTTTTTCTACTGCACTGTTCAGTCTCCCAGGACTGTAAGGCCCATTAGAGAATTAAAGAAAATAAAACATTGCTTTATTCACTGATGAAGTGGAGATCCACAATGTGAATTAGAGTGGCTGTTTAACAAGGCACAGCACAGCTACACAGCAGCTTTCATCTGGGGGAAAAAGCCCCCAGTGCCCTACACAAAGTACAGAAGGGACCAGACCTGGAACAACTTTGATCTAGAGAGGTCTTAAATATGAAACAGACTGCCTTGCTTGGCCACGATTATCTCTGGGCACTCAAAAGCTATTTGTTACGAGTGCTGCTGCCAGGGAATCACCATCTTCTAAGCAAGGTGAACGTCGTGAAACATTTCCCCATAGTAGGAGCCTTCTGCATACATTTGATGATGCTTGGATGATAAGTAGGTTTGTACTTGGAGGAGTGGGTAAGTGAGACATCACTCTTAGCAAAAATAGAACCCAGCCTGACACTCCTGATCCCACCTTGATGTACCAGTGAATGCTAATTATACTAATGCATTTATAGTTTATGAAATTTCCCAGTGACCTTTAGCTTATCTCCCCCACAGCATGGTTTAATCTTGATCTGTTTGTGCTGGAAGAAAATATCACACTTGTTAATTATTCTGAGAAGCTTTAGGAAGCAGCAATAGGAAAGTGCGCATGGATGTGTTTCACTTCGTAGCTGACTAAATCAGCATCAGAAATTACCATAAATGAGCAGCAAGGCAGCCTCTGATGCACTTGCTGTACGTTCTCCAGCCTCCTTTTCACAGGCACTTGGCTGCCTCTCTACCAGCTGCTTCACAAGTTTGGTGAGATAGAAAGTTTAAAAACAAACTAGTAAAGCCTGTCACAGTGTCCAAGTTTTGATTCCTATTCACTGTTCTTCAGCAACATCTCAATTGAACATTTCACCTGGGATTCAAACTCTAGAGCTGGCTGCTTGCGGAAGACACAGTAATTACCAAGGGAGGTGTCAAGGGAACCTTTTAGAAATCAATGAGCAACACACATCCTCAGACTCACAAAAGAAATTGATTAGCTCTCTAATGTAGTATGGGAGGTTTCTACAGTTCAGTGCAAGAGACTTCCAAATATGAGTTTGAAGTTTCGTTTTCAGGGATCTGGTGCCATGATGCCAAGATTCACCGAGGCTCTGCTCGAGCCTGGCATGAGTGGGGAGCATGAAGTTTGCAGCTTCTCATGGGCCAGAGATTCAACCCCTGTTTACATTTGTGGTTTTTTCCTGTATTTGTAATGGACGTAAAGTAGAGCCTGCACTTTGAAGTGCCTGAGTCCCACTTAGGTGACTGCAGCACCCTGTATGAGCAATGTGATGGCTTGGGCAGTTTCCCATTCATTCTGCAGGGTGTTAATTGAGCTCTCCAACACTACAGCATAGTTGGGCAGAGTTGCTTTTAAAAGAAAAGAGTATTTAAATAGATACCTCATTATATGGTAGAGTTTAATAGTTTGCAAAGTCTCTGCTCCATTAAGATCATATCTTACAGTCAGGCTGGCATATCTGCATGAATGTCAGTTTATACTATCTCAATCTTAATATACGCTCATTTAATTTCATTTAATTAAAACCCAATAAAAGCAAGACAGATGTAATATAGTTAAAATAGCTGCAGCACATTGTGAGCCCAGTATTGTGTATATAGTGTCCGACCTTCAATGAGTACATAATATATTACATTCAGATGTACAAAATATAGGTCACAAAGGTCAAAGCAGCTTTGGAGTCTGATGTAGAGAGAGAGTTGAGGGATGATTCTGTTTCTTCAGGCTCCTAGTATGGTATAAATAGTTAGAGGTAAGGAAGCAGCATGTTTGGGAAAGGTGCTCTCTTCTGACACTCGCAGTTATGTGGGCTGGCAGTGCTCTGGGGGCTTCAGGCAGGTCTTTAAACTTGCATGCAGTCAGATCATGTGCCCCAGGGGGCTCTGAACATCAGTTTCTAGAGTTCTGTTCATCTTCTGTCAAGTACTAGAGTTTGTGGTTTAAGACATCCATGCCACCATCGTAGGCTCTTTTAACCCCACCAAACTGGTGTCTTTGTGAGGAGCAAACACTCAGTTTATAAATCTGCCTTGTATCCTACTCTCCCTCTATCAGTAATCATATCTACATGTGTGTATATGCACTTTCCCTATTACACCTTCTGACAGCATAACTCTATATTTGGAGAGGTTTTTAACTAGTTCTTAGCATTGCTTAGATTTTTCTTCCCAAGTAAAGCTTAATTCTCTTTTAACTCCAGTTCCTGAGTAGTTTTGCAAGTAAATGTTAGGCTAACAGCTACAGAGATGAGAACACAAATAAATACAGGGTTTCATCTCTGTTTTCCTAGATCAAGGCAAAAGCAAGGTCTCTGACTCATGCTGGTTGTAGCAAATTCTCCCTTGTTCATCTTGCTAATACTTCCCACCTCTTGTGGGAAGGCTGCTGTTCTGCAAGTGCAGTGACTCGGGACAACTCCCTGTTCTCCCCCCTGGGTGTGTAGCTTCACTCATTGCCTCTCAGTCAGTGACACAGGATCTAAGGCCAGCTCTGGGCTGAGAAACCTCCCCAGCATGCTAACACATTTAAAATTTGTTTGGCTGAACTGATTTTAAAACTGTCCAGGCACTGTAGTTGTGTCATCACATTGCAAGTGATGACACACATGAGTTCTGGCAGCCAGAGTCAATGCTGCACCTCTAACCATGTTTTAAAATCAGTTAATGATGTGATGGAAGCTCTCTCAGTATAGATCAGATTGTGCTGATGCTTTACAGTCCTTTTGTACAGATACTTGGAGGAGAAGCTCCTGAGGACTTCAAAGCAACTCAGTTGGAATTCATACTCTCAAAGCTCTTGAATGTCTTCAGTGATTTTCATAGCTGAAGAATTGCTCGTCCACCTTGCTCTTCGGAAAACCTGTGAACAAAATGTTAAATTAGAATAAATAGCTATTCTGACTTAACATTAGTTAGCGTAAGTTTTTGCCATGTAAGGAAACACCAGAAATTCAGAAAGCATTATCTTTCGTCTAATAGAGAACTTGGTATTACAAAAAGTACCATTCTCTTTTAATCACTTTCAATTAACTCAGTTACAGAACCATGCCCTAGATCCTAGTGCAACTTTCAGACAATTAACTGCAAGTAAAGTATTAGAGAGGACTCTGCAGGTGATTTCAGTCACTCTCTGGAAAAGTGAAGCTGTCTCTAACACAAAAGCAGTGGGAGCTGGCTCACCATATCACCTTGCTGCATTTGGGCTCTCAGAGTTACCACCAAGCATTTTCATTTAGTCTTGATCCTATCAGTAGAAACACTACTTACTTGGAAGCAAAAAGAATACCCAACATGCACAGAGCTAATATGCAGAAAGAGGTGGTGCCTCTTTGTTCCAGGGAAGTAGCCCTGATGTCCATATCCTGCTTCACTGGTAATACCCAGCAGTCAGTGTCCAGCAGATGTTCAGCTCCTAGCAAGGAACAGCATTGAGTCCAGACACCAGATAGGCATTGGCTTGGGACAAGATGTAAGAACAACCTAAAAGAATGGAGATTGGGTGGTTTTATCCAAAAGGATCAGGGAACCCACACAAGGATGGATGCTCTCTCAGAAAGAACTGGCTGGAAAAAGGTTGAAGCAATATAGTGGCCAACAACAGCCAGTTGACATCTGAAATTTTGTCTCCTGGAAGAACCTAACTGCACACCTGGGTCTTGCTGTGTGCGGTGCACACAGCAGTTGTGGAATACCTTCAGACTCCCGGTGGCATCTGGTGGCAAACAGTCTTTCACTTTTGAAAAGTTTCCCCATGACCTATGCTAGGAAGTAGCCAAAAGCACTGATAGAGTTCTATGGGATTCAGTGTTGCACTGCTCTAGTGCTCAGTTGCAGTGAGCACAAGCCTTGGTTTCTCTGTTGATGTTGCTTTGGAGTGATTTTTTGGTGGTTTAGGTTCCTACAAGAAAGCAGTATGTCAGTAAGCCTGTGATGAGTTTGTCAGCAGAGTGAAGTCCCTTCTCCAACAGAACTTCTCCTCGCTGGGAAATACTGATACAAATAATCCCACAGGGTTTTCCAGTGTATCATCCTATGTTTTTCCTTGCTTTGGGTATCTGACTGGATGCTTCCAGTACACAGAGAATTTCAGGGTCAGCACTCATTCCTGACTAAGGTGAATGTATGGGGTGTTACTCAGTGTCTGCTATCATGAAGAGGAAGTAAACTCTCCTTATGAGTGTTTCAAACCTTTCAAACACAAGGAATTGGGTTTGAAGTTTGATCTTAGGGTGCCCTTTGCATAAAGCAGCCTGGTGATCACAGGACACAAGTTGGCCTCAGTAACCATTTGAGTGATGGCACCTCCATCACTTGATGGACTCTCTTACATTGGAACACTGTGGCCTGTGTGCTATGATTTGTCCCTTTGAGGGACACCCTAAAAGGAGAACAGCCAGAGATGAATCATCATAAGATGCAAAGAAAAAAGGGAAACTTCCTTTTGTTCCTTCTGGATGAGGAAATTTGGGGTCCAACTGAAAAACCTTGTGTACACTCTGTAAATGATGTCCTCTGAGTGAAAAGTGAATGTCTTAACTTTGCAAATGTGAGAGAGACATGGAACAAACACTGCAGTAAATACAGCAAGCCTCTGTGTTGCCCCCACAAGGGTTGGATTACATTCAGAAGCCAGGAGGATTGGTATTTAACTCATGAAAAATTTAGCTGGCCACATTTAACATTTTAGGGAAGCTGCTTCAAGTATACAGTTGATTCTAGAGCTCTGTATGGACAATTGCATAATAGAGAAAGGGTTGAGCCTCTGCAGAGAGTAGATAAAAAGATTTCCTGCAAATCTTTTCAGTTCTAGGACAGGGCAACAAACCCTATTTCAGCCAGATGAGAGATAAGGAAGTCATGTTTTCAGCCCCTTGGGCTTGTACTCAAAGTCATTGCACCATTCCCATAGGAAGTGACACGTGGTGCTGATGCTTTTCTTAACTCTGAAAATTGGAAGGGATGGGGTGGGGGACACACAATACACCAGAGCAGGAATGCCCTAGACCAAACAGGGCAAAACTATCACTTGGCAAACTTTCCAAACAGGCAGAGAGAAATAAGCCTGTTTTCCATGGCTGTGCTGTTTCATGCAAATATCTCTGGGTATTATTGTTCTGTTAGGGATAGAAGTAGTTACTAAGATACATAAGTAAGCAGCAAATTATTATTCCAAGAGAGAGATTACCCACAATTTCAGTCTCTGCAAGATTTTTCCTGATGCTTCAGTCATCTCTGGATAGAAGGCATCAGAGAATATAACCAGACATAAAGTTAAAATGGGATAATGTCATCTTGGCAGAGGAAAATGCTAAAATGAGTAGTTTGAATTGCACTCCTGCTTCAAAAAAGGGACTCTGCCTAAAGGAAGGGTAGTTAGAAAAGAAAAAGAATAAGTATAAATATTGTAATTACTTTTTAAGAGGCAAGTTAAATGTGCTTAAAATATGCCTTCTTTGTATTTACAGAAATTCTTTTCTGTCTTTCTTTCCCATTGGGTGATCATTGTTGTGGATAATGGAATGAGCTGTAAATCTGAGATACACGACACTCTTGTATGCATACTGGTATTTATTAATCAATACACTGAACATGATTTGACACACTGTGTCCTGTTTAACCCTATTTTTCTGTCTGTTTAAACTCCTCAGTTTTCTTTGGTAAGTGCTTGGTATTCAGATCCTACAAATCTGCATAAAACCAACACATACCATGAACTGCCTACAGATTAAATTTGCATGAATCTCTCCCTTATACTAACAGCCTTCATATGTGCAAATTAAGACCAAGGGGACAAAAGTGGGGATTAAAAGGGTTCCCTGCCAATTTGCCCAGCTGGAGCTTCTCCATCATGCTTCAGTATTGATTGTACACTGAAATCAAGACACTGACCAGTGGAGCCTCCACTTGCTAAATACCTTGACCTCATAAAATGAACCTTTAAAGATTGTTGCAACAGGATAATTTAACCTTACTCCCAGAGAAGCCCTCCTTATAAGATACTCTTCATTACAGCATGTAAAATTATCTCCAGTGCCTTATAAAGAGGGTAGGGATTCCTTTCCTCTGCTAACATCCAAATTAGACAGGAACAACAGAGGTCTGGCTAGCGTGCCATTGTTACATTACCAGAAACCACTTCATTTCAAAATATTTCTGTATGTAAAGTTAATTCTGCATGATACCAATTTCTTTGCCAGAGGGAACCTGATGCAAGGGTTATGCGAATGTGGAGAATGACTCAAAACTGATTTATTACACTTTCCTCTTAGTTTAATGTCTTTTAGCAAGCAGATTTTGTCCCACTGGTCATTCTAACCTCAAAGCCAAATTGCACCGAGTGCCCGCAACCATGCGCTTTCCACCCCTCCTGCCCAGCACACTCACAGTCACACAGCCCCAGGACAAACCCTCCTTGTTCCCTATGAGGAATGAAGGGGCACTGCACCATCTCCCCAAAGTGTCCTCCATCTCAACTGCTTGAACAGTGGTGTGGGCGAATGCAAGTGGTGAGGCCAGCCAGCAGTGCCACCTTGGCAGCTTAGTTTGGCCCCTTTTCATGAGGGTGGGGGTTTTAATGGCAAGATGCAGGGCTGGATGCTGCACTCCTGAAAGCAATAAGCTTTACTAACCTCCTGAGAGTGTCACTCTGACTTTTATTGCACATCAGTTTCTTTTTGTTTATTCCTGTCGCGCTAATACAAATTCTAGCTTTAAAAAAACTTTCTGCTTTTTAGTTATAATTTTCTTCCTTTCCTCTTTGTACTAATGCTTCTCTCTAATCTTATTTGCATTCAAATTACCTCACCAGGTGGTACACCGATCAGAGGTAAGAATGCTGAAATGTGCCTCCAGTTGTCACGTCACTCCATTTCCTGTCTGCCTTGTCCCTTCTCCTCCGGTGTTTCTCATCTCCAGCTTTTACTCTCAGCCCTAACTCTGCCAGTGCTCTCGCTCATCTGCACTCTCCCACTAGTGTGTTTATTTCAGTTGGGTTTTAGCGTGATTTCTTGTAGACTCATCCATTGCAATTTTGCACTTTTGAAATGGGGTTATTCAACGGAAAGTTTGCAAAAGTTTGGGAAATGCTCCCAGGCCTCCACCACAGGAGAGTTGTTATCTCTTGCAGCTCCTGAAAGTCTCTGTACTTCCCACACAGTTGTGACCTTCTGAGGTCTTGTGTCTCGGGGGGTTTTAGATGGATTGCTTTGGTGTAAGTGTATGGAGGTAACATTTTCACAAGAGAATAGTCAAATTCATCTGTGCTGCTGCTGATGGTCATGAAACTCTAAACAGAAGAAGAAAAATTCTTGAAAGGTTGAGCATATGTGACTCTGGAATAAGAGGCACCTTTGTGTTCCTCATGTTTCTCTTTTAAGTGCACTCACCCTCTAATGTGATGGCATAGTGGAGAACCGCAGACCCAGGCCCCCCCTTTCTGAGCTGGACATTCTGGTGTTGTTTTGCATCATTAAGGTTTGTTTTAAATAGATAAATCAGAAGCGTGTCTGGCTGTTTAAGCCCTCATTAATTAAACCCAGCCCTAGTTTGACAGCCCAGCCCAGTCTGGTGCTCAGTCCCTGTAGTAGTTTTCACAGCCTGTGTGCACCAGTAATGACTTTCCAATTGGAGTGTTGTTTTTTCTAGCCTAAACACTCAAAGCTGTCTCTTTAGATTAACTTTAGGGTGTTAATCAGGATTATGTGCTAAGACCCTTTTGAATTCTCTTGTGATTTTGGTTACCCCTCTTGACTGACCTCTGGATTTCTTGACAGAATGACTACTACCTGTAAATCAACACAACCTCGTTCGTTCAGTTTTCCCCCTTCTCCCTTTTCCTCACCCTTTTCCCTGAATCACTGCTGGAAGTTAATAATCTTACTCTTGGAACTGGTTCTGTTGCTGGGAGTTAATGTTTTCAGCTCCTGTTAAGTGATTTTAGAGTAAATGTGAATTAGTGTTTGATACGTATTTGCATTAAGTGCCTTTGTAGCAAATCTGGGTCAGGGAAGAAGACTGCAAACCTTATTTTTATATGAATGGGCTTATGTGTATGTCATTCCTCCCTTTGGAACACTGGAGATTGACAGCTGTGATGTTACAAACTCCTTAAAACTATTTCTTCATCTCCTATTTCTACTACAAATGCTAAAATGAAGTGACAGATGGAATGCTAACTCGCCATCCGCTCTGAGCTCCCGGCCGAGCACGCTGAGTGTGCAGCCATCCCAGGGCCTCCCCGCTCGCTTTGCTGCATGCCCGGCCTAGCTGATGACATTAGTGACTCAGCACCAGAACCACATGGATGCTCCATACGTCCTGCTTGGGAATCGATGGCATCTCTGTGAAAAGAACCATCCATCTCATAAAACATAAGTTTCCCGCACCCCCACCCCCTTCCCACCCCCGTTTGAGTCCTGATGAGGTATTTTAAGAGTGTTCTTGACATTATTTAAAATATATGTGTCCTGTTTGAATGTCAAATATGACATTTCTGTGAGAGCAAACAGAAGCCACGTGCTGCTCTCTGGCTTCTCCTAGAGGATTTCTGTCAGCCTGATGCCTTCTATTTAAAATGGAGGTCATTGAATTTCTAAAGATAACGACAGATTAGATGAAAGTGCTTTTATGATGGTGAGGTTGTGTCCATGTAGAAGTGACTGTTCTGCCATGTTCTATACCCAGCTGCACTCTTGTTCCTCATTAAGGTAAGTTTGATGCTTTGGAATCCATTAATTTGGTCTGAAAGGAAGGGTGAACTAATTACGCTAAATGAACCCTTTTGGTGATAATGTTTGGGGGGAAGGGGTGGTTTTGGTTTGATTTCATTGCTGCTGTGACTGTGTCACTAGGAGTTGCGTGTATGGACTTCTTGGGATAGTGTCCAAGGCATTTCTGTCAGAGCAGTGGCAAACCCACCTGGTGGGAACAGCATGTGGTTCTACAGAGGATGACCTGAGATATTCTACCATGCACCCCTCCAAACAGGAAGAGATTTTTATCTCTAAACAAACTCTTTTGACCTTATCCACACATATTTGGTCCTTTCTGTCTAAGACATTTCTGGCTTCCCTTAAATGGGAGGAACTCCCATCCATAATTCAGAATTCCCATTTGTAGCTTCACTCTTTACCCCTCTGGGACTGCCTCAGATAGTAATTTAATCTTGAAATCACTGGTTATTCATCTGAAAGACATAGAGCTGGCAAATGCCTGTCAGATTAGGCAAGAGCTGGCTTCTTAAGGTGACCCACAGATAAAAATCAGCAAGTCCATGTTTAAGCAAGTTCTGCCCCATTTATATTTTGAAAGTAGAATGTAAGATGTTAATTTCCAGCATTTCTCTGCAATTTAACTCACTCAACCCTTTGTGAAACCTGGCTGCATTTTCCTGCTCTGGGCTGTAAGAGAGAGTAGAATGCAGTTGTGTTTCTAGTGGGTGCTGGGCTGAGCAGACACTAGATTGGATACACATGAGGAGGTAAAGAAATATCATCATCTCAGGCATTATCCCTTTCCAGTCAGATTTATTTGTTACTTTCTGTCACCACAGGAAATATCAGAGGTTCCTATACATAAGAGTATTTCTTCCTTGCAGACGTCAGCGTAGCAGAAGTCTGTCTGAATTAACTTTAGATCAGCTCACTTGGGTGTCAGAAGCTGTCTGGGAAGCCAGGTAAACACCCACACCAACTTCTGTATAGCTGTAGCTAAACCTTTTCCAGTCCCAAGTGAACTGGTTTAAATATAGCTCCATTATTTCAACACTATCCTGCGAGCTGGAGCGTAAAGCTATCCAAAGAGATTAGAGGAAGCTAAAAGAATTTTGCTGTCTCTTTTTGAGTATGTGTTTGTACATTTGGTTGTACTTTGTGTATTATAGGTTTCTCTTCCTGTTTCTTGAGCTTTTCCAGTCACCAAAAGAAAGCAAAGCAATTTTAAAATGAGATCTGCTTGCAGGAGAAATGTCAGGGGGAGGCTGGGTGGGGTAGTGCCTGGAAATGCTTGTCATGCCATTTTTCTTACTGTCACATTCAGATTGACTCATGTCCCTTTAGAAGCACACAGAGGTGTTACTGTGCTTTTGACAGTGCTGTAGTTCTGTTTCTGAGGCAGAGTCCCCCGAGATTCCCTGTACCTGCTAGTGAGAGATGAGAGCATCCTGAAACTCTCCTGTCTAAGAGGAGGCCTCATGCTCCCGAGAATGTTGGGTCTCCTTTCCTCCCTCTCTGCCTGAGTCCAGCTCCTGGCAGCAGTCAGGTACTATCAGCAGCTGCCTCTGGTGCTCAGAAGAGTGATTTCTCAGCAGTGCTGCCATCCAGAACAGGCCCCTTGTATGCCAATCCCTGTCCTCTCAGGCATAATAACCATAATGAATACTAACAATGAAAATACATTTGTAGTTACCTTGTTTTGCATATTTGGCAGTGCCAGTAGCTTGTGGAGGCTAGGTACAATCCTCTAGAACAGCTGGGAGATGCTGCTGTTATAAATTACCAAAAATAGTGAATATGGGAAATACTTATTTTGATTTTTAGTGACTCTCACATGGTTTGGTGTTTTTTCACAGCTCCCACAGCAAGTGTTTGTTATCTCAGGCAGCAGCCAGGATATCAGAGTCCAATTCTCCCATTGTCAGGGCTTCATATTGTTTCTTTGCCCACCATATTCACATTTATGAGTCCTTATTTGGTCTGGGATTGTTTCTGAACCTACTGCACAGCTCTCTGGATTTTAGGAGAGAAATTCTCCTTCTCTAGGAGGAATTTTTTAGCAAAAGGGATTGAGACCCACACCTGAGTACTTGTTGAAGAGGGAACTGGCTGAAGAGGGTGCTAAGAATACTGCTGGAGGAGAAGTCAGGTAGTATTTTTGTGAAAGAAGCTGATGGGAAGCAGGAGGAAAGAAAAGGTGGGGGGGTTTTAGGGACAGCCATGTGCTCTAGTGTGCTAAAGGTGGGCTAAATTTGCCTCTTTGCTGAAAGGAAGGGCCCTGGTCAGGTAGCTGGCTTCATTGCATCTGCATTGCAAGTCTTTTCCTTAGATGAGTGCTGTATCTGCAGCCTGGTTTCTCTGACTCTTGGGTACTTAGAGGAGCATTTAATTCCATGTCTGATTTTATAACCAGGGCAAAAAGTCAGCCTGTCGGTTGTGAGCCCAGAGGACTGAGGCTGTGAAAGCCCTGGTAGAGAAAAAGAGCTGTTCCCACTGCTGGGGATGGAGCTCCGACCTGAATTGATACAGAAAAGCATTGCCCCAGGAGCTCTGGTGTTTGGCTCCTTGCAGTGCTCTCTGGCAGAAGAGAGCACAAGCTCCCAATGAGCTACGGAGCAGGATTTCAGAAAGATCAATTTGTATGGCAGCTCAGAGCCTTTTACATTTGGGTTGTCACCTAGAGAAGAGAGTGACAAGGCCTCCATGGCACAACAGTACCCAGCACTGCCAAAAATCGTCCCTTATCAGAATCTGCCTTCTTCATGCTTTCTCTATGCAGGGCCCTTTTTAAATGCTTCTTTTAACCACTGTCACTGCAACTAATGATTCTGCCTGAGCACAAGTTTATTTGAATAGATAAGTATCTTGGAAAGCTGCTAACGGGGCTGTTGTCTGTGCCCAAGTTAAAGAGCAAAAGAAAAGCTAGGAGAGGAAAAGGAGAGGCTGGCAAGGAGATACCAGCATAAAGAGGAATAAGGAATGTAGAGTAAGGAATGCTTGTCAGTCAGCAGGGCTGACTCCTGCCCTCAGCCCTAGAAAACTCTGCCTTGTCACTGTTCTCCCTGGCACGGGAGAGCAGCCTGGGTTTTTTCTCAGGAGCTGTCAGCTCTCTGATAAGCTGAGATGTCTTATCAGGAGCAGGTCTGAGGCACAAGCAAGAGTGACGTACATGGCAGTGTGGTGAGGAATTGTTCCCCTCTTCCTATGGAGCCCTTCTGCAGGGGAGCAGCGGGGGTCAAGTGGTGCTCAGCAGGGACAGGTTTCACTCTGATGTGCATGTGCTGCTGCTGCAGAGCACCCCAAGCTCCCAAACAAGCTGTTGACTGCTCCTCTGTGTGCTTGTGTCCATGTCCTGGTGGTAGATGGTCCTCAGGCATCCACCGAAGCCCTGCTGTCTGACTGCACATCAGGACTCGGCCACGCAAATGGGAATAAGGCACCTGGCACGGGAGCACTGGGGGAGTCCATGTGAGAAGTCTGCAGTAACATCCTGTGTGAATGAGACCTCACTCAGCAACTTATGCAACATAAATCCCAAAGTAATGAATAAAAGTAAATCAGCCTTTCTAGCCCTGGTTTGCAGAGGCGCAGATTATGAGATGTTGACAGGGCTAGGAATAGAAATCAGATCCTTTGCACTTGTCAAGGCAAAGAATTCACTGTGCTTTTGAGTGTCTTTGGATGCAGCTTCCATGAATTTCGGGGAAAGATGCTACTCAGAATCCAGCTCTTAACTTTCCTGTACTCCATGTGTCCTGTCCAGCCTAGACATGAACCCTTCAAGAGATGATGTCTTTTTTTCTCTGGGATCACTGAATTAGGGCTGAGAGCATTTTATAGGTATTTTTTTCCCAAGTCTCAGATACATGTCTGTCTCCAACTTTCTGATTCCAGAAATGTCTGAACTTTTTAACTTTATTCATAAATCTTTGTACTCTGAGACACCCTACACTTTCCTGGATCCATCATTTAGTTGTAGGCTGTCCTTCAAAAAAACCCCCTACAGCCCTGCTGACTGCAATCAGTTTTCCATGATCCTTCCAGTTTCTGCTGGCTGTCAGTTATGCTGCAGGATCTGTATGTTTGTCCAACGATGATTTATTGCAGGACCTATTTTCTTTCTGTTTCATATGAAAGGTTTGTGTTAACTTCCTTCTGCTCTGGGTTCTTGTCTTCTTTCTGACACATCATAATTTGAATAGTTGTGCCAACCCAGACAAACCTGGAGTCCCTTGCCCAATGTCCCTGAGCAGTTTGTAGGCAGTTGCTGACACATTGCATGGTTATAGTATGATTCTAGAAATTGGTCCATGTTGACAGGCAATAATAGCATTTCTTTTGAAACTCCCCTCATTTTCTTCATTCTCTTTTTTCTTTCCGCTATTGAGATCCCTAAAGATGAAAAACAGTTTGATTGATATTTAAAAGGCACAGTGATCACAAGTATAAAGGGTAAAAAAATACCAGTGACATGTATTAAATGGATAAAAGGGTCATATGTTTGTGGCAGAATTATCTAGGGATCTTACTTTTTTTCTAGGCAGACACTACTACCGCTTGAAACTGACTCTGCTTCCAGCCCAGCCCAGTTGGGTTTTTTATTAAGCTTGGGTATATTTTGCAACAGATAGCATTTCCCAGACAAGCTTGATGGAAGCACTTGGAATGAGCTCTGCAGCACATGCATGCCCAAAGAATGATGAGCAGAAATTACAAAGGGGGGTAATATATGGTGAGTTCTGAGAAAATCTTCCTGACAGAGAGCATAACCAGGCAGTGGCATCAATTCCTTGAGGAAGTGGTGAAAGACCTATCACTTGGCACATTTAAAATGGAATTGGACACAGGACAAGTACATTTACAACAGGGAACAATCATGCCCTGGCCCCCAGGGATGCACAAGGTAACTTAATAGGTCTTTTCCATTTCTAGATTCTCTGACTCTCTGTATCTTGTCAATGCTGGGACACTTTGTCCTGCTCCACTGCCTGTCATGCTGTGCTGTCTGCTTGAAGATGTTTTTTGCAGACAGGATGCAGAAATTCACTGTTCTCCCTGAATCAAGCAGCAGAGCTCTGTAGGCTTCAGCCTGCGGGTGTCCAGAGAGTGCTGTGGCCAGGCAAGCTGGCAGGTCCTTTTGTTAGTAGGTGGAAAGACTTCTTGCAAATGAGCTTTCTCTGCCTAGCCAAAGCCTCATTTCCAGCACTAATGCAACAATAGGGAGGGCTCTGTACATCATTTTTATTATATGGCAGAACCCAGGGAAGTTCATTTTTCCCCATGACATATAGGCTTATGCTACAGTCTCAATTTATCCTTCTAAATAATGTAGGTGGCAGTGGTTGATTCACATTAGTTTTTCTTCTGTTCTGATGATAAGAAAAACTGAGTTTGACCTCTGCAGCTTGAACCAGCAAGAAGGGAGAAGGCAATTTCACCAGCTATTCTCAGTGCGGCTCTCAGTGGTCATTTTCAACCGTGGCAGGCAGAAATGAGTTCAGATCATTACAAGCAAAGGGGTTAACATTTTTTAGTTTGGTATATGGTTTGTGAGCAGAGTTCCCTTCTTGCAGGCGGTACTAACCAGGAGAATCTGAGCACTTGGAGGCACTTAAAAAATTATTCCCACAATGCCTGGGGAAAGCAGGCTGAGAAGCAGCCACTCCAGAGGCCACACACTCCTGCAGTGCCAGGTTGCTGTCATATGCATCCTGCTTCTTTCTTTCTCTGCATCTCCATCATTCAATCTGCATATGGAGCTCAGTTAAGGGAGTTTAGTTATGACCAGTTGTGCAGTCATCTGTGCTGGGCAAGAATTTGGATGAAAGGCCAGGCCGCCAGGCTGAGTGCTGCTGGACACCAGTGGAATGTGCTGAGTAGATTGAGGGAGAACCAGCTTAGACCATCGCTCACTTCTGCATCACTGGTACTGTACAGGTTCCCCATGTAAATTGCTACTCTGTGTGCCCTGACAATTATTGCCATTATTTACATGAGCCCCTCATATATTTGGCACTTTGGAGATGAGATCAGATCATATCCCAAGGGATGTGCAGCCTGGGATAAACAGCAATTCCTAATCCAAAGCTAGAGGAGCAGGCACTGCTGGGACAAAGGGAGGGTGGCCTTCACATGAGCACTGTGCAGCAGTGTGGGTGTATTGCATTGGTGGGTATTTTTCATGTCTCAGACTAACTTTCTAATGTTTTTATATTGTATATGATGAAATCTGAAAAAATAACATGGAAAAAGTTAATGAAAGGCAAAGTGTTTTCTCAGAAAGTGCTGTCTTTTTGAGACATCACCAAGGAAGAGTGGTGAGGTGGGGGGATGGGACTCTGCCAATTTTTACAGGAAGGTTGTAATTTGTTGAGTGTTTGCTAGGCTTTGTGTGGATCAGATAAGAAACAGCTACAGTTAAGTGTACTTTGTGCTTGCCTGTTTTGATTGAAGACTTATTAAAGGTCCTTTTATTAGGCAGGAGTCCCATATGAAGCTGTAATTAATATGTATGTACGTGTATGTTTTCTTTATTGAAGCAAAAAAATAGAAGTGGTTGGGATGGTTAGAAATAAAACAGTAATTTGTTCCCTGCACATTAGAAAAATAACAATAATCAATTTCACAAGTTTCTAACAGCAGACTGGGTACCTTTGGCTGCATGCTGGTATCTTATGGGTCCAGGGAACATCATGAAATATTTATCCAGGAAGATACTTTAAAAGTGTGGGGCATGGCCTTCCTTTTCAGATGCTGTTGGTCTGATTACCAGATTTGCCATAACCTGAATGGTCTGTTTCATTTTGTTTGTGTACAGGAGCTCTGCAAATAGAGAACAGTGAGGAGTCAGACCAAGGCAAATATGAATGTGTTGCAACCAACAGCGCAGGAACCCGCTACTCTGCCCCAGCCAACCTTTATGTTCGAGGTAAGAGAAACTTCCACCCAAGGGGGTCACTCTCCTCCTTCCCAAAATCTCCATGGTTTTCAGTGAAAGGAGAACATTCCCTGCCTTCACGCCCTGATTACACTGTGGATTGTGTGATGGGGCCTTTTGTTCAAAAACCAGCAAGTTCAATGATATCTTTGATCTACGCTGTGTTTGACTCACAAAGCAAGTCTGTTTTTGCTGTTTATATGGTGTTATGTAAAATACTGAAACATGAGCAGAATGGGAATTCCTTTCTCTCTTGAGCTCCTTAACTTCTGTGTCATAGTAATCTTGATTGGGATCAAGGCATGACTTAATTGTTTCAGTATAAACTAACCTTTGGTGGAGTAGTGTAAATCTGGTCATGCTCTGACCAGCCAGAGGTGCTCAGCTGTACTGAGCCAATATTTAGGCCTCTGCTTTGGAATGTGTACCTTTAAAAAGTGAAGTTGTCCTAATCCATCTTATCTGCATCAATGATTGAGCCTCTGGGTATTAATGGCTCACACTGGGAACCTGCTGGAAATTAGCCACAATTCATGTAAGGCAATTTCTCTAATGGTTATGCTATGTTGCCAATTTAAAACTATTTTCAACATACCAAAATAACTAGGTTTTATATTAGGATAGTCTCATGGCAGTTTTGTTGCTCACTGAAGGTGTTTGAATTAGCTTGGAGATAAGCAACTGCTAAATTCCCTGTACACTTTCTGTTAATTTCAGCAAGAAAAAAAAAAATGCTGCTTCATATGAAACTCTGTAGAACTAGAGTCATTGGTCAGGAACCCCTGGGAAATGTATTTATGGGTTTTCCCAAGAAAAGAAAGAACATTCTTGTGCTGGTGCTTATTAGGAAGTTAGAACCAGATTTTATTTCCATATAGTAAATCAACAGACTAATAATAAAATTTCTTCCTTCCTCTGATTTAAAGAAAGAAAATACATAAAGGCTGTATATGAATGGGTTAGTATGGAAAGAGGACATGAGAATGATAAAGTCTTCTCATGCTGTGTATTTGCTTCTAGGGGTGGCTTCTGGCATTGTTTTTTGGTGTGTTTTTTTGCTTATTATGGGGGCTGCTTTTTTATTTTGCAGCCTTATTTGGATTATAAGAGTCTTTGGAAGACTGAAGTATCCAATTAAGCATATTCAGAAGATGAAGCTATATCTATGCAGTGGAATCACTCATTTCACTCTCACAATGTATTTATAGATGATTTTAAATTCCCTGTGTTCTTGCAATTTCATTTTCCAGGCAAGCTGTACTAAAACTCATCCCAGGTTGACCCTTTGCTCTCTGAGAGAAAGGATGCTAGTAACCAGGTTGGCTGTTCTTGCATAGGTTTGTGTGGATATCCAGCTGTATTGCTGCAGTATTTGGGATGCTTTTGCTTCCTGTGACATGCCCAGACTGTTAATGTTCTATTTTCTATAGACATGTGGCTGAAAAAGGCACAAAAGCTTCAAGATGTAGAAAAGCCTCTTCTTAACAACTTTACAGTTTCTTACTAATGAATGCTCTTTGTTTAGCAAATGAATCCCGGAGGACTGAGGAATGTACTGGATTTTACACTTGGCTTGTGCTCAGCAAGGTTCATCTGTCTCGTTGGGGCTAAGCATGGGCTGTGGGTGGCCTGCACATGTGAGAGGATCCTCACGTTCATCAACAAAAGCATGTTCTTCAACATATATTTTGCTGTTAACTGTCACTTTTTTACACATAAATGTTTGGAACAAGCCTTTTTCTTGCCCATAATCTTTACAATGTGAATCTCCAACTTGCATGATCCTGATAAAGTCATTCTGTATATTTAAGACATGACACACCATAAATTATGATGACGTTATCAGAAGATATTCTCTGTGCATACTAGGTCCTAGGTGGTAGTTTTGCTTACAGTTTCTGATAGCAAATGTTCTACCAAAAAATAGGTCTTATTGTTAACTACACTAGTTAAAGACTTCAAAAAGTTACTCAAACTGAGAACATTATATTATTTCTTTAATGCAAGGAAAAAAATAAAAATATCTTACTTTCTCAAGTCTGGGTTGCAGGATAGAAATCCCTGATTTTTTCTTTTTGTGATAGCCCTACAGTATTGTCATTAGACACATCAGTGACTTGTAGTAGGTTCTTTAGAAAGTGCCTGAATGTTTACTAGAGAGGACATTAATTAATGCCAAATTACAGTGGAATTTAAGTCTGTGGGCTGCACCACCACTGCTTGATGGTTTTATAATGATTGACCTCATTGTAGTGAATACCCAAGCAGTCGTCCACTTCCTCAGGAAGCATGGCTGAGTGCTGAGCAGCAGCACTAATTTCCAGTCTGTGTAGTTCTTGGGACTGCTTTTGCCTGCTCTCATTTACAGCCTATTGCTTTTCTAATAGTCCAAATGTTTGTTTGTCTCTTGACTCTTGGGATTTATGTTTTTGATCATATTCTCCCTTTTCCTAGCCTCCCAGGTAATCCTTTGTGAGTGGGCTGTGTTAGAAAGCACAGGCTCATTAGCATCTTTATACTTTTCATGCTAACAAAGGAAGAGACTGGGTGCTGAGAAGGAGTATCTGGGCACTGCTCAGGGCTTTCTATATCAATGGAAAAACAGGAGGAGGAAGTAGCAGGCTACACTAGTGTCTTGTCTCTGTAAATCCTTTAGAGCCAGCACTTCTGCACAGATGGACTTCATTAAAAGTTAAAACATTTCCACACCAGGGATTTGTAAAGGAAAATGGATGCATTTTTCTTGGAGCTATTATTTTCATCTTACTAAGTGTGCTGGAAAGCAATCCTCATAAGCCTTCTGCTTCTGGACTGTTGGGTCTATCTGGCTGCTGCTGCTGAGCTGGGATGGGGCTGGAATCAGCACTGGGAGCTGACTCCCTCCCACTGCTGCAGGGTGGCACAAAACATCCAGACCGTCAGAGGAGCAAGAACAGGGTGAAAGCAAGAGCAGGGAGCATGCCAGGGCAAGGTGGCTATCTGGACCATAGCAGGGACTTTGAAGGGAGCACAGTGGCATATCCCTACCCTGGCCTTTAACCACAAGCACATTTGCCAGTGCTGGTCTGGATGTTGTCATTACCACCATGAAGAAACAATCATCCCTTTGTGGTCCATGGTTACATCTATATTGTATATTGTAACAATGATTACATTTGGGACTTGATGGTGCTGCAGGGAGAAGGGAAGGGAATAGAAACATGGAAGATGTGATTCCTCTAATCCAGAGAGTTTGCTGTCTAACTTAGCAGCAAAAGATCCAAGATTTTGATTTAAGATATTTAAGAAATTGATTTTAGAGTAGAAGGCAGATTGGACCTAGTATGGAAAAGAAAAAGGTGGTGTCATTTTGTCATGCTCACTGGGAGTATAGTGTAATTGCACTGACTCACCCATACTATTGGCTTTTTAGGAACACATTTCACTTTTCATTTGCCTACAGCTTCAGGGACATCTGCACCTCGAGAAGAATTTTCAGCCTCAAGTCTTGTCCTACAAAATGCCTGTGAAGGTGGTGGCCTGTGTGGTGCACCCCACAATAGATGCACTGCTATTTTCCTCTTTCCCTGTGTGAAGGGGTTTTCTACCCTTTCTTGTCTCTACACACAAAGCAGATGAGTAGGAAGACTGTATGTAAGAATACACTGTAGAGTTCACTACAAGTGTTCCCCAGTGCTGCTTACAGCAGTGAGCAATGCCAGTGCTACTAGAACAGTACTTACAGGAGCCCTGGCTGCACACACTTGACATCAAATGAGAAATCTGCTGCCCAGTTTTCTCTTTTTAAGTGCTGCTTTTCAGGCCTTCAAGGCACATCCCAGTGGGGTAAGTGCAGTGAATTCTCTAGTCCAAAATGCTACACATACTGTAGAGAAGGAGCTGCACAACTCCTTTAAAAAAAAAAGGCCATTTAAAACTGAATTATCTGCTTTGTCCCCAAATTGCAAACTAATAAATCAGACTGCAGTAAATAGAAATTGTATTACTGCAAAAATCTGTGCTTTCTTGATCTGCTTTTTGAAAGGCCAGGCTAGTATTTCATTTGGCAGCAGGAAACCCTGCTTGGAGTCTGAAATTTTATTTGCCAAATTTCACCAAGGAGCCATCACCCAAAATGAAATTCGGATTGCTGCTCTGTCCCTAGCAGCAATTCTCTGGCCTCTGCAGGGTTTTACCCTTGAGAACTTGGCCGTAGCTTAGGCTCAGACACGGAGCGAGCTCACTGAAATGGCTACTTGTGGCTATATGATACTTACTGCAGCAGGGACCTTGTGTAAATAATAATAATTCTGAATGACTGACACAGGCCTGGAGCAAGAAGACTTGACGCCTTTAAAAAGAACATTTTCTGCTTATGTAATATTAAAGCAGCTAAAATAGCAACAGCAGTCAAAGCTCAAGGCTATTGCCGGGAGACGAGTAAAAGCTGAGGACAGTGGTTGAACAGTCAGCAACCAAAACTGGAGATATCTGAAAAATGGGTAAATAACAAGGGAATACGTTTGTTTACAGCCCAGCTGTAGGCACACTTCTGGCAGTGTGCTCTGCTAAACCTGCCTCTCCTCAGGGCTGATGAGGGTGACAATACTTGACCAGAGAGGGGCACTGCCAGTGCTTGAGGGCCTGGCAGTGATCACAGGCAAGCAGAGACTGGAGAGACTTGTGAGGGGGATGCCTGGATGACAGGAAACACGAACCAGCAGTTGAATCAGTCTGGATGACCCTGACTGCTGCTCTGGACAGATGTGTGCTCTGGACCACCAGAAGAAGTAAAGGCAGGCTGCAGTAGAGGCTGCAGAGCGGAGCCCTCAGCAGCTGCCACATGGCCGAGGAGGCCGTGGCTCTGAAGGGCCACAGCATCCCTGTGTCCCTGACCTCGGGATCATGCTGCAGTGCAGCAGACACCAGTGACACTGCTGAAGGAAGTGCACTCCTGTTTATGAAATTTCAGTGCTTTTAATTTCATTTCCTCTGCCCGCGGGTGCTTCTCCAGGCTGAAGCTGTGGCTGTGCTGCTGGGACCCACGTCAGAGCAGCTGCAGTGTGGGCAGGTGCACTTGGCTGGTTGTGAGCAGGCTCAGGCCAGCACAGCCTGGGCTGTGCCACACATGACACCGGCACTGGGGCTCGTGCTGCTCTCGCCTTCAGAGCCAGAGAAGCACATGGAGGCTTCTGACAAATTTTCTCCTCCCCAGATATTACTATGAATATTTTTGTCATATTTTCTCCTGGCAAGGAAGTGTGTTCACCATCAGTGTGTTTCTAGGAGCATTCTGCTATGCTGTAATACTTGTAATGATCGTGGTTTAATAAATAATCGTCCTTTGTCCTTCAGCTAGCACATTCCATCTAAAGATTCCATTGTGCTTTATAGAACTCAACTAAATAAGCTTAACAGTTTTGTTCCTTGCAAAGTCCTTTGATGGTTCAAAGTGCATTGCAAGGCTCAAGTCTTATTATTTGTAAAATGACCTTTATGGAAAATAGAAGGAGAGTGACTGGTGGCTCAGTGTATGATAATGCAACACAGAAATGTACTTGAAAACCTCTTTCCCCCTCCTCCCCACATGACCTGCACAGACATCTGTGGAACAATTAGGCCTGCATATCTGTGCCAACTAAATGTCCATTTCCTCCCCTTCCATATCCACTTGCACAAAGGACTAAGAAATACGTCTCTGGTGCTCTGAGATTTTCTGCTCATAATTGAATTCATGCATGCATGTGTGTGCACTATGAATGGGAAAGGATGGTTGCGCACCCTGAGCATCCTGTCTGTCTCTCTAGGATGGAATATACTCATCACTGTGGCATGAGAACATTGTTCATCGGATATAATGGAAGGTTGTCTTATTGTCATGTAATCTGGTGTAAAAAAGACAATCTGTCCTTTTCTTCCTCTATACCACTAAAAGCTGTAAAGGATAAAATTTGATTTATGTGGAATCCTTGAGACACAAGATGTGCTTTTGGAGATAAGCAGGAACAGGTTCACCCCCTCTGGGTTTTTGTTAACCTCTCTGTCTTTTGGATTCCAAAGTGTATGGGCTGGCCTTTATATTAATGCCTTGCATAGTGCCAGAGGGTTTTCACACAGGACAGATGCTGGCAGTTCCCAGTAGAATTGCAATACCAGTTGGGATAATGAACTTTCTTGATGCTTTTAGGGAAGTATTAGCTTCCCACTTTGAAAAGCTTTGGAAATGTGTTCCTTTGTTTGAGCTAGTGATCTAAACTCTTTTACCTGTGCATTCATATTCTGGCCACAGCCCCCTGCCTTGTTTCAGGTCGCTAATGACCAAGACTATTCAAAAGCAGAGCCCCCCATAAATCCAAATTCATTCTTTCTGCAACAAGCTGCTGTGGTTAGAGTATTGCTGCTGCTGCACAGACAAGCACATCTGTGACAGAGTAAAAGCCAAATTCAGTCAGCATAGGAGTTTCTGCCTGTAGATCATGAAAGACGTCTGACAGTCAGGACTGGCAGATGTGTCTGATATGGCCTTGCTCTTTGCTTCTTTGCTGTTTCTGCTTGGATCTCAAATGGAGCCCTGTTTTAGAGTTTGCTATCCTCTGATGGCTTCTGTGCTGTGACTTGACTTGCACTTAGACTGGCATGTTCAGCTTAGCTGCCAGGCAGCTCAGGTTCGTGAGGATGCAGTAGCGTGCCTAGTGAGCTGTGCTGTTCTGCACAGGGGATACTCTGAGTAACCCCAGGCTTAAATCCTCTGCCTCTGTCCCTGCATGGTGGGGAGGCAGATGTTATTTACCATCACTGCTCAGTTATTTGTTCTGTAAAAAAGCAGAAAAACCATTGAGATATAAAACATGCTTTTTACCTTAGGAGTGACATGGATAGAGAACTGGAGATAAGGGGTCATGTGAATGGAACCTGTAAGGAGATGAAACTTTCAATTTACTGTTTATCAGGTTTATCTCAGATAAAGCAGCAGCTGTTTAAACCTTAACTAAGGGAAGAGGAGAGAGGACTTTCTGCCCAGGTGTTCCGTCTTGCTTTACAGCTGTTCCAAAATAGCCTGCTACTGTTTATTATTGCTTATAAACCACTAATATAAAATGAGGTTAAGAGATAATCTGGCAATTAATGACAAATAGCAGGTCCTAAACTTGTTCATATATGACAAACCAGAAAGCTGTTTGTTTGAATTAGAGTGTTTCACATGTGTCTCCTCACCATTCCAGCTCTAATCTGAAGTGTCAACACCTGTGGAAAGCCACTGCTGGAGCCTACTCCTGTCCATGCCCACTGATGCAGTGTGATCCCTGCCAGATTCCCCAAAACAAAGCTGCTGGCTGTCCCCCAGCTGGAGCAGCACCCCTCACTTTGCCCCCAAGCAGGCCAAGTGGCACCACAGTGAGTCCCCTTGGTCTGGCTGGGGTCTATCAGTGCCTCCCAAGGGGAAGGGTTGGCTCTGGGGGCTTCAGCAGCAAAGGAAGGTATTCCTGTAGCTGTTCCAGCATCATGTCTCAGTCTCACACCCTTCACCAGCCTCTTGCCTTTCAGTCTCACAGTCCCAGTGGGTGCAGTAGGTTGGTCCACGCTGGCAGCACTTGGAGTTTGTGTTGCCCTATTGCAATGTTAGTGCTGCTTTCCAGAAATGCAGCCTTCCACAAGCACACCTGGTTTGCCAGAAGCACTGTCCTTCCTGAGCAAGGGCAGGAAACAAATCCTCCCTGTTGGGAAGAGCTGAACAGGAGGCAGGAGCCCCTTATTGCCTGCTGAAGCCATGCAGATGTGATATGCTCCATTAGATTAGGAAATAAAGTGTTGGCTTGGGAGCAGCAATAAAGAGGTTCCCTCCCATCACAGGGTCTCACAGGATCAAATGAGCCTTATGCTAAGGTTTTATAGAGCAAGAGGTAAATCCCTTTTCTAAAGCAGGATGAAAGAAACCTGGACTTCAAGCTTAGGACTGTTTTAAAGATGTCTTGATGGGGCTCCTCGCTGGATATGGCCCTCACTTACGGACCAGTTAAACTCTGAGTTGGCTGGTTCAACTTCCCTAGTATCAATTCAATTGAAAAAATATAAATAAGTGTTTTGCTGTTCTTCAGCGAGCTCCATTATACTCCATAGGCCACTGTGGTACCTGTTATTGGTACCTTGTTGCCTTGCCTGTACTGTGTCAGTGTTAGTTAAAATCCTGTCCTCTGATTGCTGGAAATGGCTTACTGTACTGTTGCTCTGTATAATGCCACATGCTGTTCTCTAATTTGCAGTGTTTCTGCTGGAAAGCAAATTCCTTCCCCCACCTTCTCCTTCCCCCATCAAAAATGTGACTCATAAGCAGTCTTTAACTATCAAATCCATTTGTGTATTCTCTCAGCGAGGGTTCGATTACAGCTGGTATGCCACAGATCTGCAGTTGCAGTGAGGTCACTCCTGCTAGAGAAATAAGATCTCCTTTGTCTATAAGGAAAATGCAACTAACCTTCTGCTGTCTCTCCCGCAGGAACAAAAACTGGGACCTGCTCAATTCTCTGGGTGTTTTTGTCCTTCTGATTTCTTGTCCATCTCTCACTCGCAGCACAATGTACCAATAAGGCTCTCAAAACTGAGCCCAGCTGAGACTGAGACTGCGCATGTCTTTCACTTGCCTAATACCTCTCTGCTGTATTTAGCTCTTTGTTTGGAGAGGGAGAACAGCTCTTCATGGTAGAAGATTTTTCGATTCACCACTTGGAGCATTTCTTTCATACTTTATAAAATTTGGATTTACATATATGGTCTTCCCAGTGTGTGGTCGATGGGTTTAAAGTGCCTTTGCCATCATCTCTGTAGCTGGAGTGGGTGTCTGGGAGTACATGTGTCCTTTGCTCTGTGTGTGTGTGAGTGTTCTGCACATGTTAACATGTCTGTGCGTCCAGCATCTGGCCCAGAGCGGGGCCATCCCTGAAGCACCCTCCACGTGAGGATGTGTGGGATGTGCAGTCCCCTCTGCCCTGCCGCCAGGAGTGGTGAGTGGGTCAGGGAGGCAGAGGGGGCCAACCCTGCTCTGGGCCAGAGCAGTGTGAGTGTGGCCTCTTGTCCCTGCCGTGGAGTGGTGTGTGCATGGTGGGAAGTCATGGCTGACCTCTGTAGTCTTGTCTTGTCGTTTCAGTGGTGTGCGGACAGATGAAGCTTGGCCTGTTTTTACTCTCTGTGTTTTTCCTTGTCTTTTTTTATTCCCTCCTCATCTTCATCGCACTCTGCCATCAAACAAAACAAACTTTCATCTCTCAGATCAGCGAGAAGGTTGGTCCTTTTCACTTCTTATCCATCTACAGTACGCCACGTCAGATGGGACTTTTCCAGTAGGGAGAGGAGAGCCATCCCCAAAAGGGGAGGGGGCCTTGCAGACTGGCTCCTTTCCAGGCACAGCCACAGTGTGCCTGGTGAAATCTGCTTACTGTTTGCTGTGACTCTGGTGATGGCATTGATACTTTGCTTGCATGCCTTTGTTGCTTGAGATTTAAAGTGCACAGAATATATTTTGCATGCAAATACCAGCCAGGGCAGTTTTGTCAAAGGCAGGGTAGAAAGAAGTGCATGCTGCTCTGTGTGGGGTCCTTCTCTAACCCTTTATTCATGCTAGGTGCAAGTGTAATACCTCTGAACTGCTGCTGCTTTCTGGCTGGAGAGCAAGAACAGTCTTTGGAAGCAGAGATCAGAATGATCAGTCCCCTCACAAGCTGCTAGAGAGTGTGGGTTCCATAATTCCTCCTGAAGCTCTAAAAGTTTTCACTTTCTCTAGAGGCAAAAGGCTTACTTTGATCTCAGCTGGAGGACAACCCAGCGTGCTGTCCTCCCTTGCCACAAGGCAGCAGGGGCAGCTGGATGAGATCCAGATTCCTTGTGCTGAGGCAACTTCCCTGCTCCTCCTTCCCTGCTCCTCAGTAGCCCATTTTCCATGCTCTGTCCACGCTCAGACAAGGGCCCTTTGCACAAGCAGGTCTGCTTTTCCTTCCTTCTCTGGGGCTGGGTCTTCCTCCTGCAGGCAGGAGAGCAGGGAGCTCTGGCAGTGGCCCCAGCCATACCAGAGATGGCTCAGGGAGGCCCCTGGTGACATGGACAGGAGCTTGTAGCCACTCAGCAAAACCTGAATGGTGCTTTGCTCTGTTCTGTCCTGCTGCTTTCAGAGAGCCAGAGGTGAGTAAAGGACAGTAGAGAAAGGCAGCTCCAGCCTTTAAATTAAATCTAGCTCCAGACCTATCTCAAGGCACTCGTGATTTCATGCTGAGGAAAGCTGGTGCTTCTGGCAGAAGTCTGGATTTAGTTTCCAGAGATGATTCCTTCACTGAACAGGTTCTGGGGGTCTGTCCTTCCACGCCCACTGAAGGTAAGGGATGCTCACACTGCTCCCCAGGTGGCATGGGGAAGAGACCCTGGCTTGTCTCACACAGACTATCAGGCAGCTGGATGAATTGTCTTACGATTATCACTGGAACAAGTTTTAACAAATTGTCATAGCGGCTGTTTCAGTACACTGAGTTCAATCCCATTTCTCTCCCTGGAACATGCTCTCATTTAGATTGTACTGAGGAATGGGACCTTTGTTGTTTACCTTCTAAAAATAGATTTTGTGGATGATAAAATTACCTCAGCCCAAGACAATGATGAAAAATGAGAACAAGGAAGAAAAGAGAGGAAATCAAAGCCAAGGCCCAAAGCCTCCCAGATTTCAGTGAATTTGAAGCACTGCTGTGAGATGCCTCTGGAGACTAAACCTTTGACAGGGCTCTTAAATGTTTTAGCCAC
Source organism: Vidua chalybeata (assembly GCF_026979565.1). Taxonomy (NCBI): domain Eukaryota; kingdom Metazoa; phylum Chordata; class Aves; order Passeriformes; family Viduidae; genus Vidua; species Vidua chalybeata. Next base: position 15,291,702 of record NC_071538.1, on the reverse strand, counting down.
ATGGTTTAGCTGAAGGGAGGCAGATGAGAATGGGTATAAGGCAGCAGGAGTGAAGAATTTCTCATTCTTTGTGTCAACCCTTCCTTCCCACTCCACCAAAAATACCTACATACACAAATATTTAATGTGAAGCCAGAAATTAGTTTCTAAATATTCCATTGGGGTTTGCCATGCTTATAATTTGTTTGGCACTGATAATTACATCGTACATTTTTCCAGCTTTACTTAAAACTGTGTACTGCTAACCCATGCATTTAATTATTACTCTGTGACTGCTACAAGGTTATTTATTAACAAGTTATTTTATCTTGATACAGTGGATCTTTTCTCTTATTCCCCTCCTTAATATTGTGTTATTTTCATCAGAGAAATTTCTAAGAGCAAATGCAAATTGCAGAGCTCCACAATCTTGCTCTCCCTTACTTTGCTATTAGTATGTCAGTATGCTGAATGCTGATGTGTCTCCAGTGCTGCACCACTGTAATGATATATCCTCTTTTATATGTGGTTGTCAGCACAAATAATTAGACCTAAAAGTTATAGCTGAAATATAATCCAAAAATGGCAAGGCCCTGTTTTGGAAATTGTCTATAAAATGTCAGCACTCAAGGATACATTGGGAGCATAAATAGTACAGCATTGTTTGAGCACAAGATTAGACTGTAAATGCATTTTTTCTGGTTCCAATTTTTCCTCTCCTTCTCTTGGTTCTGTCAATAGGTTGTGAGACTTAAGCAACTGCCTTTCTGTTTGAAGTCTTTTCGTAAAATGATAGCGCTGGGGAGAGATGAAGGGTGTCTACAGATGAGTAAACCATGCAGACCAATGATCATATTTGAGGATAGCTCCTAAATTCACTCCTTCCCGACTTGGAGGAGGTGGTTCCTGAGGAAGGCAGAAGGTTTGGCAGGTGACCAGTCTGGTGAGGACAAGAACACACCCTGTTGACCGGGGATCCTTCAGCTTGCCTGGCTCGAGTAATGAAGCTGGGCAATCTCACACTCTCAAAGATGTGCCCCTGCATTGCACTCTGCTGCTCATCCCAGCTGGGAGGTTAGAGCAGAGCCCCCTGAGCTTGCCTTGTCTGTGCTCGGACTGGGGAGGAGCAGCAGACCAGGCAGTCCTAGTTCTCCTTCAGGGCAAAAGGGACTTCAGGCTGCTGTTCCCTCATGCAGAGGACAAGCAAAGGGGAGAGGCTGTCAGGACAGTGGTGCAGGACCTGAGCAGCTGGAATTGCCTCAGAGGAGCAGAGAAGTGTGCAGAGCACAAGCACAACTCTCCACCACCATGAGGCAGCACCCAATGAGCATGCAGGAGGAGGAAAGATGAGGCCCAGAATTAGATGCCAGGTAGGCATGGTGCAAAGGAAACCCTGAAGCAGGAGCAGGCAAAGAGAGGTGCCTGGATCTCTGCAAACCAGAGGGAGAGGTGTTAGCATTGTCATCTGCTAAGCTGTACTGTGGCCAAGGGAGCCAGCAGGAAAATTTGGAAATTTGGTTTCCCCCTTCCCTAGCAGTTCTGCATGACTTTGGAAGCCTAGGCAGCCCTCCTGGCACTCTTGTGTTTCTAGCAGAGCCTCACTGGATGCCAGCAGTGTCTCAGCACATGAGAGGGACTAACAACACCAGCCTGAGAGCCCTGAGCTTAGAGCCTACAGCTTTTGCAGACAGCAGCAGGGAGGAGGATGTCCCTGGTTCTCCAAAGGGGTAACTTCACCCTCGGAGGGAACCTGAGACATGTGGAAACAGCCACTCCCGTGCTGAAAGGAGCCAGACAATCAATTGAAGCTCTTCGCTTTCAAGGCAAGGAATGTGCATGTTAGTGCATGCTGAATTATTAACATTTCTCAACCTTTGTGGCTCTAGTGTTGCTTGCTCCCCTCCTTCCCCCCAGCAGTCCCCCCTGTGAGTGGGGAGCCAGACTCCACACTGTCGTTTCTCCCGGTCCTGTGAGATCCAGGGCATGGGCTCAGGTTGCACTGCACTCACTGCTCTGAGTTTCACTTCACTTTCTAAGGAATGCTCTCAGCGGGGAGATACGTGCAATAGTGGACTAGCACAGAGCCCTTACGATGCCTGTTCTTGGGATGAATTATAATGAATCTCATTTTTGACAGTCTGCATGTTTAGTTAAACCCCTGAATTATAGTACTGTCCATTGAAACAATTTTAATATTCACAGTAGTTTTCCCTTTGCTGTTCTTGCAAAACCTCTGAACCACCTTCTTCTGATCCTTATCCAAAAAGAAGATTTAAAAAATCATTGCAAATTCTAGTCAAGAAAATTGTAATTAAAAGGGAAATTTCATTGCTGCAAAAAACGAAGAAAACAAAATTTTCTGGAGCACTTAAGGTAGAATCATGGACTGTAATAACCCATGTGATTTGACTTGTAAATTGGACAGAAATTCTAAGGATGCTGCTTTTTGAGGAGTTACACTGATTTAAATTATTACCAGACTCTTATGCTAGAAAAGCAAGCAACTTAAATTGCTGGCTTGAGCCCGAGGAATGTGTTGATGGTGCTCTGCAAGCTGCTGTGAGAGCTGTGCCAGCTCTTGCTAATGCTAACTGACAGCATCTCCCCTTCTCCTTCCATACTGACTGGGACAAGAAGCTGCCAATTATCCCCCAAGAGGATGGGAGGCTGATGGAGCCCATCCCTTCCCTTGCATATACTCCTGACAGAGCACTGTCTGGGCCAGATCTCTTACTGAAGGCACTGCTCTGACCTCCTCCCACCTCCCGTGTAGAGAGCTGACCCTTACACAGGGCATCCATTTTTAGCAGCTGGGTGCCTTGGGCACTGCTGCTCTCTGGTGCAGAGCAGCAAGCCCATCTCAGCAGCTCTGCCGGTGTGCAAATGAGGGGAAGACAGCTCAGCCATTCTGGGCTGCAGGAATGCACCACTGAAGCCTGTTAACCACTCCTCTGTTGCCAGGCTGGAGAGCTGAAGCTCCACACAACTTCCTGCAGGCTGTGGTGTGCAGGAGGCACAGCCTGTGTCAAGGCTGGTGAGGGGGTCTCATACTGTTTGATTCACAGGAGAGTTTTCCTTGCCATTCATCCCTTTTCTAAGCACAGGAATGCACCAACCACCTCTGCTGCTCCCGTGTGTGTGGTGCAGGGGAGAGTGACTTCCCATCACCCTGCAGAGTGCTGCTGCAGGGCCCTGAGCCCCAGTGAAGTGCCTGTCCCCTCTCTGCGGGGGAGCAGGTGATGTCAGCTGCTGACATCCCTCGGGAGAGACAGCACAGCCACCATAGGTCGTGCCCCTCTGCAGGCATCAAGGGTGACACGGCACCAATGGGACTCGCACAGCCCCAGGAGCACCCTGAAAGCAGGTGCTTGACATGGGGACACAGTGCGGGGTGGAGGGGAGTCTGCGGCAGGCTGTGCTGCCTCTGGTCTCACAGGGCTGGAAGTGAAAATCTGTTTGTGCATGCTGGGCTCTGACCTTTCTGCATGACCTTGTGTCCTCCAGTTTATTGTCTTCCCAGGTCCCTGTATGTGAGTATTTGTGTGCTTTCCCACTCTCTGTCCTGCCCTTCCACCACTGTCTGTCTGACTTTGTAGTGGCCTCCGGTGCCTGCCAGCCTGTTTTGCCTGTGCATGTGTGTGAGTGCTCTGTGCACACCTATGGCATTATCCTCAAAGTTTGCTTCTTTTTCCTGTTTTAATACAGCTTGGGTGGGTGGGTTTGGTCCTTTGGTGGGGACAGAATTTGAACAGCTTCTACCTGGAATAATTCGACACCATGTTCATTGGAAAATAAACCTGACTCTTAATGAATGGTGCTGGGATGCTTTGGTTGGAAATACATGCCATCATGTTAAACCATTGCCATGTCCATCAGGTTAAGTCTGTATTCTCATGACTGCATAGCATTTGAGTACACTTTCAGTTCTGTCTCATTTGGGGAGCACTGCCCCATTGGTCAGGTAACACTTCACTGGTGATTGCTCACGTAGGTATTGATTTCAGATTTAATAATTGATTAAAAGAAGCATCCAGCAGGATTTTGGATTTATATACTCAAAAAAAAAAATTGCAAAGAAAGTTATCCTTAAGTTATCCTTACCCTGGCTGGTAAGGAGCTAATGAGCCCTGTTTTGTCACTGAGACTATGTGTAGTACACACACAATGTTGACAGTATTGTTTAATTTATCACAAAGTCTTAGTTCTGTTGTACATGCAAGTGTGGGGGCTTCTGTGTTCAGTCTATTTCTGCAATCCTGATGGTTTGGGGATGAATCATCAAAGAGAGCACTAGTGAAATTTGATTTGGGTAGAGCCAGCTTGGCAAGCGGAGCTGACACCTCTGTGGCTCACGGGGCTGTCAGCAGCTTTACTGTCTGCAGCGATGCCGCGGTGGAGGAGCCAGGCCTGCAGAGCTGTGAGTCCCAAGGCCCCCATCACCCATGGGGCAGGCTGCACGCGTGGTCTGTTGTGATCTGGCCCTGCTCAGACTCCTGCCCTGTTCCCACCTGCCCCAGCGCTGCGGCAGTCGCTGCCCCACCAGCCCAGTGCACTGATGGAGGAGCATAATTGGCAGGGAGAGGCTCCTTGCAGCCGGTCAGTCGTGACCCCGGCCGCTGCTCGGGGCTGCCTTTGCAGTGGAGGAGGCTAGAGGAGAGCAGAGCTGCTGGGCAAGACACATCCAAGCAGTTTCCCTTTTTGACTACAGACTGAAATGAGCTTGCCCAGAGGAGACAAAGATTTACTGAGCACAGTTGTTTCTCTACCCTTGCTTAAATAGGCCCATAACACTAACCCTGAAGAAGGAACCTCATTTCTCAGTGTCATTTTCCTGACGGGAATGCATATGGCAGGCAGCTTTAGAGCTTTATTGTAGCTGAGAGTTGCTTACAAATAAGTCTTGAATGAAATACCCAGCAAGGGATTGATATGAAGAGAAGCTGTGCAATGCAATAAGGAGGAATACATCTCCCAAAGAGCTGCCACGAAGGTGGGAAAGGTTCTGCCAGCCCAGCTCTCTTCTGTCAAAATGGATATGATCTCACATCTGTCAGGATTAGTTCTCTCCTGCCCAGCAAGGTGATCTCTTCAGGCCCTGACAATGTCATGCAGCGTGGGTGACTATTTTCTGAGCCAAGGTAGAACCTGAGTTACATTTTGAAAGGAATTATATTTTATTTAGCAGCACACGTAGCCTAATTCAAAAAGAAACCCTTCTGCTGCCCCTGCCCAAACCCTATGAGGTTTAGGGAATGGGCTGCTTTGCTCCAGAGCTAATAAATTGAGCAGGTGATTCCGTTTTGCAGAGCTTCAGTGGGCCCTGCGCAAAGTGTGTGACTGGCATTTGTGCATGCTCTCTAATTAGAAGGATGTAATTTAAATGGAGGAATGTTTCATGTTAGTAATATGATTTCAAAAGGCTGTTTGGAGGGAAGGGATTGAGCCATCTCTTAATGACTTCTGCTAATAAGATGCCAGTGGCTAAGGAAGGAGAGCAAAGTGTGTGCAATTTGGCAAAGTAGTGAACAGCTTTAGCTCTTCATTTTATCTGTCCTGAGGGATAGACAGGCAAAAATGTTGACTGCCCCTCATGTATCCCTGCAGTGCAACTGAGTACTCTCTGCTGGTTCTGTGACCCTACTAGCTGTCTCCTCCTTGTTTCAGTGCGGCGTGTTGCTCCTCGATTCTCTATCCCTCCGAGCAACCACGAGGTGATGCCTGGGGGGAGCGTGAACCTCACGTGCGTGGCAGTAGGTGCTCCAATGCCCTATGTAAAGTGGATGGCTGGTGTGGAGGAACTGACCAAAGAAGATGAGATGCCCGTCGGTAGGAATGTCCTGGAGCTGAATAACATCATGCAGTCTGCCAACTACACCTGCGTGGCCATCTCTTCCCTTGGCATGATTGAAGCCACAGCCCAGATCACTGTCAAAGGTAAGGAACTATTACTTGCAGTGCTCCTATTTGAGTTTCAACAATGTAGCCCTTTGCCAAAGTTTCTTGGCTGCAGCTGATTGACTGCTCTCTTCCGTGACTTTTCCAGATTGCAAGGGAGGTTCTCAAACCCACAACTTTGTTTTTTCCTGCTCACAGTATGATGATATTTGCTCTGAAGGTCATTTTCTCTCTCCCTGCAAGTGGCATGGTAGAGAAGCTTGTGTCAGGCCAGATCCTTGTTACGCCATGAGAGAACCTCACTGAGTGTGTGTTTGTCTCAGCAATGTCTGGCTTGTTCAGTGCATCAGCAGGATCAGCTCTGCACAGTGGTGGGCCATGGGCTGTCTTGGGGCAGGGTCTGTGGATGTCTGCAGTCAGAGAGCCGTTTGCACAGATGTCCTCTTGCAGTAAGGGTGAGACAAGAAGGTTAATCCCAGCAATGTGAAGTGTCCATGAGCCTCAACAGAATGAGCGTCCTCCCTCCCTGCAGGGAGGAGCTATATTTGTTCATTTGAAATTTGTTACATAATTCTCTGTAAATGTCTTCCCTTGCTACTCTGCCTCTTTCCCTTTCTTTTTCTTGTGATGCTGTCCTTCAGCTGTACTTTCTGCTGACATTTCACAAGTAGCTTTGCTCCAAAGAGGATATTGTTGCCAATTGCTGACCACAGGGTAGCTCACCCACTAACAGGAGGCTGAAGGTGTCCTGCCTTTCCCATCTGGGACCTATCAGAGCCGCAGTATCTGTTTCCTTCTCTGCTTGCAGTTGATTTGTAGCTCGGATTACCACAGATATGTCATCTTTTGAGTCTGTCTGTTCTTGCAGGCCCCTTCCTGCACTAAAGCCACCTTTAGCACAGAGTTCCTGCTTGAACAAATCAGAGAATTGAGTGTTAGCTCTCTCTGACCTGGGGATAACAGGAAATTCTCTTGGCTAGTCAGAGGACGCTTTTAACCTTAGCCACACCCAGCTCCCTGTACTCACAACACCTGCTCATCAGTACCTTTTCCAGTCTCTCTTTTCATACAGAACACAGTGGTTGCCTTGCTACAGTAGATACACAAGAGAGTACAGAAAAAAGGGCCATTATGGGATGGTGATCTGGTCTTGGAGGGAAGAGGTGGGAACTGCACCATCACACTGACAGTGCACAGCATTTACCTCTTCACAGCTGGAATGCCTTTGCCTCGCTCCCTCACTGGTTGATGTGATGCCACAGGATGGGGAGCAATTTGCTCAGTTCCTTTAGCCCTTTACCTTCCTCCTTGTGTCCTCATCTGCTTTTTCTACTCCTTTACTCTGGATATCTTGCTGCCTCTGTCCCAAACTCCTTCACCCAGTGTTACTTCTCCTGTGCTTGCTGGCAAACAGACCATTTTCAGTGCAGACAGGAGAAGCAGGATTACACAGAACTGATTGCACTTAAGTGTGTTGAAAGTACCAGACCCGCCCTTGTTCACATGAAGACTGCACACCCAAGAGCTGTCAGGAGTCAAACTTGTGGCTCTTCAAAAGAAAAGGAGTTTCATGTATCCTTGAAAGCCTGAGGAAGGCTGCCAGTTTCTAGGATACTGTAAGAAATATGTTTCTTCAGGCCATAATACTGTGCAGGTTGGGTTTGCCCTCCCTGAGTCCTCCATGGGTAGTGGTGGGGTGTCTGGCTGTGGGTTGTGTGCCCTCCCCTGCCATGCCAGTTCAGTCCCAGATGATCTTCTCAGTATTCATGTTGCAGTAGCACTGGAGAAGGCATTCCCTCTGGTACTCAGAGCAGGCATGCACTGTGCTAAGGAGCTTGCCTTCCTCAGCTGAACCATGTGGAAACTAGAAACCTGATGGCTTTGCCAAAGAATGAAATCCTTGAGTATCTTAATTTGGGTTGAGCATTTTCCCTAGTTCCTTGTCAAGCACGGCTGCATTACAAGTCACTAATTACTTTAGAGTGGTTTGTAGGAGATTTAAACTTACTGTAGACTTTAATTCAGTCATTGTACTAAAGTATTTGTGTACTCTGCAAATCTCTCTCACACACACACTGATTCTTTTTCTTTGTTCTTGTGGTAAAATGGTAAATCTGGAAATGTGTGCTCGCAGTAGTTACGTTCTCATTGACCCTTCAGAGGTATCATTGTCAGCGTTCTTGTGTAACAATTTACTGTCTGGTTGCAGTTTGACACACCACCCAGTGAAATAGTGGATATGAAAGTTGGTAATTTCTCTGTCTGTATCTCTCCTGCATGTACTGTAATACTTACAAAACCTTGCCCCATCAACCCTTCTAACAGCATTGCCCATGAACTCCCTTTGGCCTAAGATACTGCCTCTCTGGAAGCAAGAGCATAGCTCCAGATTACTTTGGTGCTGATTGCTTTACTTTGTAAATCAGCTGTGCACCTGGCTTCTGGGGCCAGCCTAGCCCAGCCCAGCAAGCATCTTCCCACTGCCAGGTGAACCCCCATGACAGAAACATTCCTGCATCCCCGTTGAATTACTTTTATTTAGCCGACTGCTGGTAAGTGCGTCAAGCACATCTAATAACATGATTGCTCTGTTTATCCTTCCATTAAGAACCACTTCAAGCAATATATGGTAATATAAAAATGCATGTTATAGAGTATGAAATGATTTCTGCCTTTTAAAGAAGAATGTTAATGGGAGGTGGCAGCTCCATTTTTATCCCTTTGCACATTGCAAGGTTTGAGCTGACTGAATTATTTAAATCACACCTCTCTGCCTTCCAATTGCAGCACTGCCAAAACCTCCAACAGAGCCATTAGTGACTGAAACAACAGCTACCAGCGTGACCCTCACCTGGGATTCAGGCAACTCTGACCCCATTTCATATTACGTCATCCAGTACAAGCCCAAATCCCTGGAGGGCCAGTTCCAGGAGGTGGATGGTGTGGCAACAACCCGCTACAGCATAGGTGGGCTCAGCCCCTTCTCAGAGTACGAGTTCCGGGTCATCGCAGTCAACAACATTGGCAGGGGTCCCCCCAGTGAACTGGTCGAGGCCCGGACAGGAGAGCAAGCTCCTTCAAGTCCACCCCTCAAAGTCCAGGCACGGATGCTGAGTGCCAGCACCATGCTGGTGCAGTGGGAGCAGCCGGAGGAGCCCAATGGGCAGATCCGAGGGTACCGCGTGTACTACACCACCGACCCGCACCTGCCTTTGAGCATGTGGCAGAAACACAACACCGACGACAGCCACCTCACCACCGTGGGCAGCCTCATCACCGGCACCACCTACAGCATCCGCGTCCTGGCCTTCACTTCGGTGGGCGACGGGCCCCCCTCGGACATCATCCAGGTCAAAACACAGCAAGGGGGTACGTATGGAGTAGAGACAGCATGGCTGCATGGCCATCCCAGCGCTGTGCGGCTCAGCTGAGTGTCTGACCCATACCAGGCATCACAACTGCACTTGGTGCTCAAATGATTGCATGTCAGAGAGGGTGGGGGAGCATTCCCACCCCACAGCCATTGGATTTATGCGGTCAGATTGTCCTGGGGAGTTGGTATCAATCTCTGTACAAGTAACGGCCCACAATTTTGTCCGAGATACAGTGGCTAAAAATCTGACACAAAGTCTTGGACATGGATGTCGGCACCTGTGTGACTGCTGGACCATTCTGGGGTCTGGGTACACATGTGGAAGGAAGGATCTGGGATGCAGTCAGGGTCTGGAAGTGAGCATGATCCCCACAGTCACCCACCTGAATGACAGAGGTGCTTGCTTGTGGCCTGAGATGTTCTAAGAGTGCAGTACAGGGAGAATGAATGTTCGGGTAGAAATGAAAGAGGATCCTCACAAAGTCAAATGCTGACTTTGCTAAGTCATGCAACTCTTCTCACCTCTTCTGGCACTAACCATGTGTTTGTTCCCCAGTTCCTGCCCAGCCAGCTGACTTCCAGGCAGAAGCAGAGTCTGATACCCGCATCCTGTTGACATGGCTGCCTGCCTCTCAGGAACGCATTACTAAATATGAGCTGCTGTACTGGGAAGGGGAGGATGGCACTCAGGTGAGGATCCTGCCTGGCAGCTCTTGGGGCTGGACATGGCATTTATCTGCTTGGGAAGGGTGTGCGCTTGAGCCAGGTGGTAACAGAACTGTTTCTTTGTGTTTCTTCTGCCTCAGTGGTGTGCAATAGGAACATGGCATTCTGGTTTCTGTGTAAGTGACTTCAGCAGTACTTGTTCATGCAAGCAAAGTAGCCAGTGACTGGTTTGGGCCTGGAAAGGCTCAGAATGCCGTGACAGCATCCCTGAGGCATGCTTACTGCTGGTGCCTGTAAACAGTTGCACTTCTGGGCAAGTCTGCAATGGCCTCCAACATGTGTCTCTGGCCCTAGGACTGGTTAGATGTAAAAAGCAGATTGCAGGTGGCCTAGAGAGAGCCCTCCCACATATACTGCTGGTCCCTAAAGGAAGTCTAGTTCAAGATATATCAAAGGTAGTGCTGGCTTCAAGACAGCATAGCAAGAATTGTGCCATGACACCATCAGAGTGTCCCATGGTCCTCTCCCTCGCCTCTTATTATAGTATCATGAGAGCTGCCAAAAATAAGTGCCTTTCAGGTGAAGTGTCAACAAAACAAGCACTTTTCTAGCAGTGTTTAAGTGCATTAGAGATCATGACTGCTATAGGACAAGAGCTTTACTCTCTTTCACAGACAATACTGTCTCTTGGGAGAAAACAAACTTGTCTGTCCTCTGCCCCTTGTCTGAACTTGTATAGCTGGACCCAGCTGGACCCACTGAGCTCTCAGGCCAGTGGGTGCAGTCTGAACACCACACAGTGTAGCCTAGCTGTGGCAGAGGTCTGCTTCCCTGCAGAGTCCTGGTGTGTCACCCAGGAAGCTCCATGTTTTGGAGTCCTGCAGGACTGAAGGCAGGTTTGGCAGCATGGCTGTGACTTTCTGTGGGCACAGAATGGCTGCACACCAGCTTTTCTGGATCCTCCAACTACACCAAATGATCTGTTTCCTTTTTTTTTTCTGGCAGCAAAAGGTGGAGTTTGACCCAACCTCCTCATATGCCGTGGAAGGTCTGAAACCAGACACATTGTATAAGTTCCGTCTGGGTGCCCGATCAGAGCTGGGAGTAGGAGTTTACACCCCCACAGTCGAAGCCAGAACTGCCCAATCCAGTAAGTGCCTGACACTCAACACTGCTGAAGACAAAGCAAAAGCAGTCCATTTTCCATTTCCTGGGCACAGAGAAGCCCAGTGCCTCTGCCCTTGTGGGTTTGCAGAGATGCTGGCATGCAGTTTGCTAAAGGGAGTAATGGGGAAAGTCAGCTGGGGTTTGGATCAGGGCTCTTTGGCAGAGTGGGTGCACCCAAGGGGTAAGTTGTTTCTTGGTGTCCTTTTGATCATACTGTCTTTCCCTAAAGGTAGATTCATAAAAACTGATGGAGGAGTAAAACAGGCTGGGAAACTGCTTTGGAGGGATTGATTTGAGTGGGTTTGTGCATCTCTATGAATTTACTCCCATGCAGACAAGCTGTCTGGACAGACAGCATATGGGTATTTGGCTCTAAATGTGACTGTGTCCAAACCATTGGATTTTCATCCCTTCACTCCCCATTCCAGCCGCCTTGCTTACACAGGAGTCCATCCCTGGTCCATACAGTTGATTGCAAGATGAGGTATCCTGTGAGACCAGTTGTGTCTGTGGCTGTCAGGCAGCTGGAAAAGTGATTTTGGAAAAGTGACTTATTTGCCAGGGTTGTGTGAGCAAGTGAGGCTGCTGCTTCTGGGACTGCAGTGCTAGGGAAAACCAGAATGAGCTGCAGTTGAGTTAATAGAGAGGCTCAATAATGAGGTGACCCAGGCAATATCACTTTCATCCTGGCTCTGCCCTGTGTGATCACAGAGCAGGAGTTTGCATTGCTCTGATTGGCAGCTCAAAGTGCTGCGCATAAGCAGATTAGGGCTATCAAAGGGCCCTGCGATAAGCTCGTTTTCACTAACGATTTTTGGGCTTGCCATTATGCAAAGGGCATTAAAAGGGGGAAAAAAGACATTTCTGTTAGCACCGTCTGTCTGGGATTTACTCGCTATGTGGAGTAAGCAGTTGGCACAGGCAAGCCAGCCTTCCCTGCAGGGAGGGCGGCAGCATGCACAGCAACCAGGAGTGTGAGATGGCCATTAGAAAGGGAGCTCTGGCAGGGAAGAGCAGCTCTGCTCACTTTTAGAATGACCTTCTCTTTGAGGAAAACTCAGCTTCATTAACATACCAGTCCCAGGCATTCCTCCACCTCGTTAATTGAGCTAATGATGTCTTAGAGCTGCACAAAAGACAGGTATGAAAATGGAGAAAGGTTCAGATCATGCAGTTATAAATATTTGAACATTGGGAACAAATTCTGGATATGGGGCTTTGTATACCTGTTTCAGATAGCTTTTTTATTGATAGCAAAGGTGGAAGTAATTCTCCTGCCATGTAAATTAATTCCATCAGTGGATGCTCTTATCCTTGAACACACTTAATCAGAGACAGCTCCATGCATAAATGAGTCCTTCAAAGCCTCACAACAGTCCAAGTAAGAGAAACATTTGCTTCATGGACTCATCAAGGCAGACATCTTATCATGACCTACTCTACCTATTGTCTGCTCACAAGGCATCTCACACCAGTCTGGTTTTAAGGTTGTCACTTCACTGGCCAGTGGTGCAGTAGCTGATTGGTTCTGGCATTTGTTCAGTCAAAGAAATGTGCATAGGCTGGAAGAGATTTGGCATTTAGCCACAGGAGTACCTTGGTTTGACCAGTGAAGCTCTCCTCACACTGAAGGACCTAAGAATCCTTAGACTGATCCAAGAAGTGACCTGGGTCTTGGTTTACAGGCTCCTACTTGAAAAGATTTCTGATGGCACTCTATTCTATGACAGAAGCCATTGGCAGTTACTGCTGAGTTACTCAGTGAGGGTGACAAACCACTGTTTGAACAGTCCCAATGGAGTGTGAAGCCTTGAGTACTTGGGGACTCAAAATCAAGTAGGTCTTTTAGAAAGGTGTGCTTTACCTTGGCAGAAGTTGTGTGCACAGTGCACAACTTCCAGGCAGAAATCCTTTGGTCTTTACTTAGCAACACCTTGTATTAGATGGTTGGATTGGTCCCATTTGGCCTTAGAATTTACTAATCTAGGAACACTACAGGTCCCAGCTTCAAATTGGTCTCCTTCCTGCACTTTTCCATCTGGTTACCCTGAGAAAGGCTGTTAGATCATGGACCTTGGCATGTTCAGGTGGACACAAACTGCAGGAGCAGTCAGATTCCTGCTTTCCAAAAAGCCTCTCTTCAGTCTCTATTCCTGTCCCTGACAAACCAGTCATGGGGAAGGTAGGAGGCCCATGATCACTAATGATTCACTAATGGGCTGGAGGAGGACGCTTGCTTTTCTTGGGGCACTCCTGCTGAGGAGTAGTGGGCATGCTTGTGTGGAAAGGCCAGAGGGAGGCAATGCCCTTTTGAACTCTTCAGCAGCACAGTTGAGACCTCATCTCCTGAGCAGGCAGCTGCTTTCTAGGCTGTCTTTCCTGCTAAGCTGCTCACTTAGTTGCTGAGCACCCTGCAAAAATACAAAACTACAGTGCTGCTTTGAGGGCCTGAAGAGCACGGGGGAGTTTTCCGGGAGTCTGCAGTGCCTCAGGCAAGCGGAATGATGCAAGAGAGAAGCATCAGCTCTCTGCCCATTAGGCCTTGGCATTAAAATGCTGTTCTCCCTTGAAATACCAAGGTGGGTCCTAAGTCTGCCTTTTCCCTAGCCTAAGGAGCAGGTGGGTTGGATGGTGCACAGAGTTGCTGTGGGCCGTCGTGGGAGGCTGTCGTGAGTAGCCTGGAGGCAGCAGAGGTTTGCACAGTGTGCATGTGTGGGTACATCTGCATGTGTGGGTGCATGCTGGCCACCCAGTCTGCTCTTTGCTGGCCCCAGGAGGGACACTTCAACTCCTTGTGTATTTTAAGTTGATCCTGCTCATGTTACCAAGTTTTATTTTGCTTTAAGTGTTTATTTGAGCTTTTGACTTGCACATCATATGTGTGACTCTTACCCAGTCAACAGCCAACTTTTGACTTGCCCACACTGCCATCCAAAGCTACCTTTGGAGAATGAGCTCACTGCTGCATGCCAAGGGAAGCTGTGGAGGTTCTGTGGAGGGAAGCTTTGGACACATGTCAAAGCATGTCTCTTCTGTGAAGGGCAGACAGTGGCAAAGGAAAGGTTTGCCAAGCCCCTTGTGTCTCACCTGTCCTGTCTAAAGGATGCCACTAGGAACTTTGTCTACATTATGCCCTCCATTGTAGGTGTTGCTTTGGTGCTATATCTTCCTACTCTCTTCCCTGCCACTTCTCTGCTGATTAACCAAAAGAGTGTGAGGATTCACTTTTTACCCCTGCTCCCTTTTCACTATACCAGATGGCAGGCTGATCCTGTGCTGCCTCCCTCACATAGGCAACTGTTTGCTTCCACGCATTGCTTTGACTTCTCTTTCCTCCAGTGTAGCTCCCATAGCAGCAGCCTGACTGTTCAGGCATCATCTCTTGCAGCTCCATCACTATTTACTCTCCTCCATCTTTCATCTCCAGGCATCTGAGCCCAAGCATCAGGAATGTTCCCTGCTCTCTGAGCACAGGAGTGGGCATTAAAAGTTACATGCACTCTGCAACTGTTTCTGCAAGCAAGTGGGCCTTTTTCCCAGCAAGCAGAGGTCACCAGTGGCACTGGAGGTCCTACTGCCCTCTGCTTTTCCAGATCTTCTGCCACTGCCAACCTGTGCCCAGCAAAGCTAAGGCACCATTGATGAGTGCTTGAATTACCTGAGGTCCTTGCTGCCATGTGGAGTGATGTAGGTTGTGTTCACCTGTGAGCAGACAGGGTTGTTCCTGTGCCCCTGCAAGGCTGGCTCTGCTGCACTTGTGGCTGCAAGGACTGAAGCATGGGGAAGAGCAGCAGTCTTTTTTCAGGCATTCCTATGTTTCTGGATGCAGTGAAGAATGGAAGCTGGCTTTCACCTGCCATGGCACAGCGTTCTTTTGGGGGTTTTTTGGGGTTTTTTTTGGGGTTTGTTTTTTTTTTTGGGGGGGGGGGGTGTTTTTTTGGGGTTTTTTTGTGATGATGCCCTGTCCCCTCTGGTTAGGACTGTTTCCTTCTAGATGAGCACCCATGGATGGAGCCATCTCCCTTGTTCCTTCCCTGACTATGTGGGCTCCTTTCCTTCTCCAGACTTCCACTCTTACCTTCTGTGCAAGCATGCTGTCTACAGCATCCCAGGGCAGTGAGGCCAAATGACTGCGGGCTGATGCTGCCGTGAGAGCTGGTGCTCTCCCATGCTGCCAGAGCCCTGGTGCAACCAGACAGCAGTTCTGCAAGGCTGGAGAGGGGAATGAACCAGGCAGATGTCCTAAAGATGCTTTGCTCTGTCCAAATCATCTCTCCTTTTCCGATCTCTCTTCCCCCACCCAGATTTGTTTTACTGCTCTTCCCTAATGTGCTGTGTGAAGAGACTTCTCTTCCAATGATCCCAATGAGAAGCAACTGTTGACTGGATCCCATTCCTCCTCCTGTGGATAGATAAAATTGCCAGAGCTTAGAAGTTAATGTAAACTGCAGGTGCTTTTGCCTGGGAGGGGGCAAGACCTGCTTACTTTCTACTATACAAATCCACGGGCCAGGAATTTACTGAGGCAGGTAACCAGTGTGGCAGGCATGAAGCAGTCAGTCCCAGATTCCAGGGACATGTGCAAAGCAGCACAACCACATTATCTCCTGTTCCCACATGGTGCCTGGCTCAACCTGGTTAGGATGCAGCATACAGCTGATGGTCATGATTTTAAACCCTACCAAGGACAAACTACCTCCAACCTCAGTCACCTTTTCCACTTTTGTTTCCTCCTCTTGTCTAGGAGTGAGTTTTCACAAGCCTTCTTACAGTCTGGTGCGTGAGCTTCCCTTCTGCCACTCTTGCCTTCTGCAGCTTCCTACCTCTTCTGGTTTCCATCTGCTTCAGATCTTCACTGAAAGCATCTTTCTTCTCCCTACCAGTCTCTCTCTCACACCCTCCACATGCCCCACTTCCCTTACTGCCATTTGTTGTGTTTGGTAAAGTGAGTGTCCAGAACTGCTTTGGGAAGAGGTGTTCTCTGATGCAGAACAGTACTTCCATCTCCACGCTGTTCATCTGGCCTTCAAATGCAAATTGCCCCCCTAGTGCCATCTTTGATGATCTGTGAGGATGGCAGGTAGTTGTCCACATGTATGTTTAGTGCTCCGTTGGCTGGGTAAAAGTTCCCTGTGCATTTTGGTTTATCCTTCCATTCATTTCCCTTCATCTCCCCACTTCATTTATTTATCCCCAGCCCCCTCCGCCCCACCCCAAGAAGTCGAGTGTGTAAGCACCAGCTCCACCACCATCCGGGTAAGTTGGGTGCCACCGCCTGCCCAGAGCCGCAATGGGGTCATCACCCAGTACTCCATTGCCTACCAGGCAGTGGAAGGAGATGACAACACCAAGCATGTGGTGGATGGCATTGGACGGGAGCATTCCAGCTGGGAGATCAAGGACCTGGAGAAATGGACAGAATACAAGGTGTGGGTAAGGGCTCACACCGATGTGGGGCCAGGACCGGAGAGCATCCCCGTGCACGTGCGCACTGACGAGGATGGTAGGTGCTACTGGACAGCTCCTTCAGCTACTGCCATGGGTTAACAGGGACTCTCACAACTGAGTTGCTGAAAGGGGGATGGGGGGAAGGGAGCAGGGACATTGACCTTTCAAGCAGGACCTGAGGTTGTCAGGAGCAATGCTCCAGGGAGCAGATCTCAACAGTTCCTGGAGTGGGGTTGGGGAATTGCTTTGCTGGCCCTTGTTTTTCCTCCAGGTTGTGTCAGGTATCTCATCGTGGTCCTTCAGGGTCCTGTTTGTGTCAGCAGTGCTTCCTATGCATGCAGGGAGGCATTGCTCTGCTTTCCATTGTGGTTTTATAGTGGGTGGTGAAGGATTTGGTTTTATTGAAGGCAGAATGAGCTCTCCCAGCCAAAGGCTTCTCTTGTGAAATCAGGACTTAAAGTTTACTTGTTGACCTGAAATCCAGCTAACTAAAGAGGGGGAAACCAATCCATTTGAAAGCTGTAGATACTGCAGGAAAGCTGCTTCCTGCTCCAGCTTCCAGGCAAGTCACAGCTTATATAAAGCTTCTCTTCCACTCAAGAGTCAGAACACCACACATACAGAGCACTTTACTGGATACGACAGCTTTAAAGAGAAATTGCTTTGTATTAGCAGGACTGTCAGTTATGTCATCATGATTTAAGCCATTTCCTTTGAAAGTTCCAGAGCTCAGGGTTGACAGTAGGAGCTCCTGTGGCTTCATGCTGACCCAAGAAAGCTGCAGATTTAATGGGAGAAGAGAGATGGAGCATCCAGGCAAAGAAAGCATGATCTCTGCATTACCCAATCAGTGTAGGAAATTGAAACCAGACATGTTACAGTTTCCCTAAATGGGCTGCCACTGTCCCCCATGTCTCCATGGCTCTGAAAGTGGTGTCTGAGAATGCTTGCTGACTGTATTCCTGGGCTGGCAAACACATCTGTGTGTGTCCTGCTGCCTGTATTGTTTGCTTCAGTTCTCATTCAGCAGAATTGTAGCCCAGGGGAAGCTGTTACCCCAGAAATGTCACAACAAGCTCTCTCAGTTAGTTTTTGGGCACCGTGGTTGGACATTCCAGCTTAGCTGTCAGGAATGATTTCATATTCCTCTGACATGCTGATGCTCAGTAGATACCCATGATGAAGCAATGAGAAATGCTAAACTGTGGTCTGAAAACAAATTGAACTTTCCCTGTTTAGATCTCAGACGCAGCACATACTTCCCATAGTGGGACAGGACAGAGTTCCTCAAAACACTGTGGTCTGCTCATATTCACATCTTTTTGTGTCCCTGCAGCATCCCCATATCATGTCCTGCCGAGGCCTCCCACCTTCTCATGCCAGCAGAGCTTGACACACAGCTTCTGTTTGGTTTTCAGGGAGGATCTTGTTTTCCACTTGGACTCCCATCTGTGTGTGTGGGCAGGTGTCTTGCCAGGACAGGAGAGCCCTGTGACTTGTGCAAGGTCACTGCACTAAGTGAATTGTGAATTGTGGATTACAGCATAGGCTGCTCCAGGCAGAAGGGGGTAACTGTTCAAGCACAGCCCCCACCATTCCCACACCTTGAGTTGGCCTCTTGGTGCTAAAATGTTCTGTTCCTCCTTTCTGTATTTTATTAAATTATCTACAATTACGAAGGACATCTGGGGAAAAATAATGAATTGACCTGCAGCTTAAAAACTGTGCTTACCTGCTGGGTAGCTGTTTCTTCCCATTTAGTTGGTTGAAATAGCAGTAGTCATTACATCTGCTTGTCAGGTATCCATCCCTAATTATCTAATACTGATTTCTTGCTGTGTTGAGAATTGGGGCATATGAGGTTCCAAACCTCCAGATTTTCCCAGGGCAGTGGAAGGTGAAAAGGGTCCTGCAGATGAGGTGATAGGATGGAGCCCAGGTCCTTCACTTGGTACTGGGCACTTGGGTAGCATCAGTATCCTCCACAGAGAGTGCACACCTCTACTCCCAGCTGCTTCAGCCAGAAGGAGCTTTCCAGGAGCAACTGAGAAGCTAATTTTTTAGAATTGACATTTTTGTCACAGTCAATGCAAGAGTGAAATATAATAAGGAGGTAATTTTTCCAAATGGTAAATAGGGTATAAATACATTTTTAAACGGGCCTCACCTTGCAAGAAAATTGATATTTTCTGGGCAGTGTAATTTTTCATTTTATTATCAAAAAGCATTCAGCTAGCCGTGCATGAAATACAGTCCCCAGAGCTGTCACAATCCCCACAGGCCCCTTTATCTGACTGAGTTCAGTGACTGCTGTCTCTGAGCTCTGGGTTATTGTTTTAGGATGGTGCTTTTCCCCCTCATTAACCTCTCACTGTCACAGGGGAAGAGCATGTGTGTGCTCTGGCTGGTGGCAGGTACCAGGGCTCCCTGCAAAAGAAACTCAGCACCCAGTCATGCTACCTGGGGCTGTTGGGCTTAGTTTAGATGGGTCTGAGAGGAGGTGGTGTGCCAGGCAAGATGCAAAGAAGGTTTTAAAACTACTGCCTGTGCCCCAGGGCATCCTGAGCTGCAGATGGTCACCGTATTCTTTATATTCTGCTGCATTGTTGTGTTCTTCCTTGATCCCCTACTGCTGGAGATGAGAGGGATAGACAAACCTTGGGTCTGATTCTGCACAATTACTTTCATATGGGGTGCTCCTGCATATTACAGTTACGCTCTTTCCTACTGAGAGTAGCAAAAGGGAAGGGATCAGGGATGTGGTCACGCCGAAAGACTGCAGTGTGATGTCCTGGGCAGGTACAGGGAGCTTGTACCAGTGGGGCCGTCCTGGCAATGAGATGGGGGGAAGGTAGCAAAGGAGTGAGAGGTAGTGGACAGCGGTTGTGTGTTACCTGCTAACTGTTCTCCCGTGTGTGTTGCAGTGCCCAGTGCCCCACCGCGAAAGGTGGAGGTGGAGTCTGTGAATTCGACTGCCATCCGGGTGAGCTGGAAGCTGCCCATCTCCAACAAACAGCATGGGCAGATCCGCGGGTATCAGGTTACTTACGTTAAGCTGGAAAACAACGAGCCCCGAGGGCAGCCAGTGATCAAGGACGTCATGCTGTCAGAAGCACAGGTACAGTGTGGGGACCACCAGATGGTGGGCATGGCACCTTCCCTCTCTGCAGAGGGCAGGCTGGCTGGATCCAAGTATTTCTTGGCCCTGTGTTGCAGCTCCAGAGCGTGGGACTCAGCCTGCCTGAGCAAGGCAAGCAGTTTATCCTTAAACTGTGGCTTAAACATGGGTAAAAAGTTTAATCAGGAAAGGATTACCTTAGAAAAGATGATGTTTTGGATGATGTTCCTCTCTTACCCCTGCTCTGATATGTACCTCTCTGCCTGCTACATTCTGTGCAGACTCCAGCTGGAGCAAACTGTGCTTTGCCATTTATAAATGGTCAGTAAGTTTTAAATAAGCCTTGAGTCTGTTTCTTTTGTGATGCTGATTGTGTTCAGGGCAAAATGTCTTTCTCGATACCATCCGCCGGGTGCTGCCTGCTTGTGGGACACAGGGGTGGCTCTGCACCTCTGCGTGGGCACAGCATGCCAGGCAGAACAGCACTTCTGGCTCAGCAAAGCCTTCCCTCCCTCCTGCTTTTGCAGGGCAGGGACTTGGTATTGCATTGCTTCTTGAAACAAAGCTGTAGGTGAAGCCAACTTAGTCTAGGAAAGGCTGGGGAGGAAGAAGAAAAACGAGGTAGAGGCCCACATCCCCTGTAAATGACTTTGTCCTCTGCAATCCTCACACAACAATCTGTTCATATTTGGCCCATCTCGTGGATACCTCACTGGCTGTGAGCTGCAGCCCCCTTCCCTCGCACTGCTCCAGGCACAGCTGTGCACTCTGCACAGCCCAGGAATGCGTAGTTGCCTCTTTCCCAAGGTCCAGGGAAGTTTTTGGTGTCCCGTGTGCGATGAAATACAACTCTTCTTTGGAACAGGGGTCCTTCATCTTGGATGACCCACGCTGTTCTCAACTAAGATAATCGTATAAATGAAGAACAGGATCTGCTGCTGTTGGAAGCAGCGAGGAATCGATTCAGAGCTGGCTTGCTTGAATGATGCCCAGTATAAATACTGGAGAGCTGCAACGATTAATTGATCTGTCTCCTGAATGCAGCTGTGAATCATTTATGCGTTTGTCAGTGGGGAGTGCAGTGCACAGAGGCAGCTTTACTCCCCACTCATGTTCCAAAGGATAAAGCTCAGTAATAATGTGGAAGGGGAAAACTTTAAAGAGACTTTGAGGGTCCTTTGCAGTGTTGTCTGGGGCATGTCTCTGTTTATGCTTCAGATGTTGCTTTGTTTTAATAGTTCGAGAAGCTGCTTACTGCCCTTTACTTATGCCAGGAGGATATAATTTTCTGTGTTGTTAGAACAATTGAAGCTGTGTTGTTCAGCTGGAGTTTGGAGTTAATGGGTTGGTCCCAAGTGTAGGTGGGCGAAGTTGGCAATGTTTTTCTTCTTGGTGTTTTCAAATATTTTATGCTTGCCCAGCCAGTTCTGCTTTCACTCCTTACTCATACATTTCAGAGAGAGAAATCCCATGCTGATGTGCAGAATGAGGATGCCAGAGCCAGAAACTTTTGAAGGAGTGCTGGATTTTGCTTTAGTTTCAATGTGTGCATCCAGGAGGCAAGTTCCTAGAAGTTTCCTGGCCTCTCAGGCCATTTGTCAGTCTTCCATATTTGGTTAATTTATATGGGAAAGTTCTTGATTTCTGTGATATTTTTTCCTGCTGCGTATGGTGGTGAACTCATCCACTGTAATTTTTGGAAGTGAAAATGGTAGTTGCAGAGAAGCAACTACTCTGAAAGAGTCATGTCACTCTTTGGATAAACTAATGACGACCCTGCAGGGAAGAGGTTTCACTGACTTGGCAGAAGAGATCTCTATTTCCCAAAAGAGTGAGAAGCCAGGCATGACCTGTGCTTGTGATGAAATACATCTGCTCCAGATGCTGAAGAACCCTGTAAGAGCTGCCATCTTTCAGTACAGCAGTGCGTGTCTTTGCAAGCAGCCAGATGAAAATTTAACAAGTAGTCCTGGAAGAGTCATTTTCTATGAAAGAAAACAAAAAGATACACTGGAAAACCTGCCCCTTCATAGGATGAAGATGGCCACAGTTCAGTACTCATAAACACTCACAAACATTTATACCAGTGCACAGGGAGAGAATTAAATGCATTGAAAATCTTGGGGTCAGAGAAGAAAATCTCTGGACAGGTAGGCAGAGCCCCTCCTCCTGCCTAGCCAGGCTGTCTGCTGATTTGAGTAGGTATGTACCACATAATCTGCTTCCTGCAGACAGTGTGAAGACACTGATACTAAAGCTGACTCATGATTTTTCCTTATTGAAGATGAGAAATGGAACGAGAGTAAACGAAGATGAAAGGAAAAAGGCAAGGGAACGGAGATGTTAGCTATGCAGATAATATGGATTCTGAGCTTTCAAAACCGTTTGAGCAGAAAAGACTGAAACATCAGCAGAGACGTGGGGGCCCTGGAGAGATCACATTTTATTTTACAGCCTCCTGCCTCGGCAGAGTAATCAGTTGTTAAGAAGGTCCTGTGATGGAGCTGAGGCCTCTCCCTCCCCTCCATGGCTGCGCCTGTAACTGATTACCTCTGTCAGAATTCTGTGTGCCTTCCAGTCTGAGCTCTCACCTCCTACTGACAGCCTGATGGACAAGAAAATGTGACCCTACCCTGTGGAGGAGCTCCCAGGATTGTGCAGCTGCAGGGCTGGATCAGGTACTTGCAGCACCTCTTGCCCAGGCCATGCCTGTCACAGCTCAGCTGGGTCCCGTGGTGGGCAATGGCAGAAGATTCATCTCTGTGCCCTGGATTTGCATAAAGCACCAAGAGAGGGCTTTTGAAAGGAGCCCAGTGCAAGAGCTGCACTCCACCACTACTTCAAGTCCTTGCCAGCTCAAGGGAGCAAGGGATAGCAGGGCCAGGGGACAAGCATTAAGCTTGCTAGGGGCAGACAAGGGGCCCACCTCATTTCCTTGGTCTCCAATCTCTGGGCAGCTGCTGCATGTTAGGAGGGGCTGTGGGCTTTAACTCCGCCATCCCTGCAGATCCAGCCTGCCCAAACAACTTTGCAGGGCTGGCTGGGGACAGCTGGCTACACAGAGGTCAGGCTTTGTGGAGAAGAGTTTCCTGCCACCTTCTCCTCCTGCTGTGCAAACAGAGCCCTGGCACAGGAAAGGTATGTGCTGCCCACAAGAAGGGCTGCAGGCTCACAGGAGGGTGATGTGGTCTCTGCAGGCAGCACTTCACCAACTAGCATGCAAACTAAGTGCACATCCCACCAGCTTGCTCCAGAAGAGCAGGAAGAAGAAATGGCAATTACTTCAAGCTGTTAGCTTGAGATCAAAGGAGAAAGCAGAGACTTCAATTCTCCCTGAGCAGTACCTACCCCAGGCACAACACAGGAATTTACAACCTCACTCTTTCGTTGCATGATAGTCAAGGATCTTTCTCTGAATGTACTTGGAACATCTCATACATGTGTACTTGTCTAGGTGGGAGTCTGGCACGGAGGTGGGATGTTCTCTGCTTCCTAAGTGGAACAAAACTGTAAGGCATCATCCAAGAGGCACTTCAGTGAAGGACCAAGATGAAGTTCTGGTACCCTCAGACCCCTCTGCATCTCATTGACCGAGTAACTTGAGTTTATGTCTGGAGTTCCACTGCTGCATCACAGTTACTGAAGAAGAGAGAAGAAAGATCTGCAGGAAAACCAATATTGGCTTCCCATAGCTGGGACTGTTGAGGGCTTGAATCTGTCTTTTGCAAAAGCCTTGGTCAGGGAAAACAGCCATTCCCTGGTGAGACATGACTATGCTGTGTTGAAGTGTAAAATGAAACATTAAAGCATTGCAGCTGCCATAAATACACACTGTTAGCTTTAGCACTTCCCAGAGCCATCCTGCCTCATGCACACAGCCCTCTCTCAGTACTTTTTATGACTGCTCCTGGGCTTTTCAGATCAATTTGTCTTACTGACCAACCTTAAACAGTTAAGAAGCAATTGAGCTAGTTTAAGGAAGGAAATGTTTTGATCTGTAGATTAAATTTTCGTAATGAAACTGAATTTCTACCAAGGTATTTATGCAGGCCTGGCTTTTCACAGCTGTTACTCCAGCACAGATCTCAAGGCATTTCTTTGCACTCTGATCTAATGCAAGATTAAAGTCCACTGAAACATTAGAGTAAACAGAGTTTGAACATTAAACACTCGGTTTAAAATCCTAGGGCATGATAAACTCCCTGCTATGGTGTGAGAGGCCTCCCAAGCCCAGCTCTGCTCTGTTGCTCCTGTAGCTACATGGAGGCAGGCTGGGGTGTTCCCAGCCATATGGCTTCCACCCACCAGGGACATGCTTTTGTAGGAGAAGTGAGTACCAGGCCTTGGATCCTTCCTATGGCAGGACTTCTGCCAGCTTTTAGATCAGCAGGGGGAAGTGTGTGGCTGTTGACCATGTGTGGGCAGGCTGGCATGGGTGGGACATAAACATCAATGACTTGGGTTCAGCTAAGTGTGCAAAGTGGAAATGGCACCAAGGTGTGTGTGGAAAGAGATCCTTTAGTGACCATAATATTTAGTGAGGGTCTTGGCTTTAAAAAAAAGTATGTAGGGGAAACTTGACCTCTTTGCTGAAATTTACTGTTAAGATGGTTTAGGGAATAATTGTACTGTAGTCTCATGGCATCTAATAAGTGAACTATAATAAAATCTTAGAGAAACATTTCTCCAACAGCTTCTTCTCTCTGAATTTAGAGGATAAAATAGCAAATATTTTGAAAGTATGCCATGTATTTTACTGCTGAGGTGAGTACTATGCCACTGTGATAGGCTGCAGCCTTCGAAAGCCACCTCAAATAGCCTGAGTTCAAAAGGCAACTTATATCTTTGATGCCGTTTAGTGCTTCTGTTCCACTTGCAGGTTCCCAAACACTTCAACTGTGTTAGCTGAGCTTCCCAGAGTCCTGAGGAAGTTGGTATCTGAGCAGTTTCACAGCTGGCAGGTCAGGCTCAGAAGCAAGGTTTGCTAGGTCTCACACTGTAAATCAGGAGCAATAATACCTATCTTCACTTTCATCTCTGTGCTTGAACCCATGGACCGGTGCTTCCCCCAGGCAGATTTAGTAATGTGAGCTGTAGCGCATCACCTTGGCTGAGAGAGTTCTGTGTGATCTCTGCAAGCCTTCCTTTGGCGCACCAACCACAAAGAACACTGCTGTGGGCATGCGTGGCAGCAGCCAGGCTCTACTGTCTCATCACCCCAGTGCAGCTCTGATGCCCTACAACCCCAAATCCAGCCAGAAGAGTTCAGAGCCTGTATTGAACTGCCATGGCCAGGAATCCATGTGAGCTTTTGGTGGGAATTAGTTTGTCTAGAAGCTTTCCCTGCAGGGCTGCTATTGCCATATGAGTGTTTGCCATTTGGTGTTGTGTAATTGGGAGTGAGAAGCTGTTTCCTCAGTACGTGCACAAGTTTGAACCTCTCTCCAAGCCACGCACCACTGTTGGAGAGGAGCAACTTAGTCTGAAGCTCTGTGTGAGATCTCAGCTTCTCTTGCAGTGTTGACAGATGGCACTTTTCGGTTTTCTGAAGTCCCCAGAGCATTTTGCAAATGATACAGGAAAAAGAAGCTCTAGAAATGCTGTATTGGTGCTTTCCTGCAGAGAGTGTCTCTGTTTTGTGTATTGAAGTCTTTGGTTCTCAACAAGAGATGGTGACTGGAGGATCACTAGAACAGAAACTGCAGATTAGGCAACAGAACTGTTGTGAGTGACTTGTGAGACAGCAGTCACCCACAGAGCCTAGTTGATACAGCCTATCCCTTCTTGCTTCTGCTCATGGAAAAGGCAGAAAAACGCAAACAAAGCCAGAAGGGGAAAGTACTGCAAAGTGCAAAAAGTAAGGGGTGACTCGCCACCCAAGTGAGAAGGAAGCTCTTTGTCTGTTTGTGTGAATGATCTCAGACTCATTGCGCAGGCTATAGCAGCATGTCAAAAATTGCTCTATGCCATTTCTTCCCTTGGCACAGCCTGTGTCAAGTGATCCTCTGTGTATAAGTGTTGTAATTCCCCCAACCCAGTTCTGCTAACTCCTGCTGTTGTCATCAGTGTCATCCCTTTCCTACACGTTGCCCCTTAAAATTCTGTGTCTCCATTTTTCTCTCCTCCTTCCTTTCTCCCTCGTCAGTGGAGAGCTGAGGACTCCGTCGACCATGTAAGTACCACTTGTGTATATTCCAGGTTGGAAGAGAGGGGTTTGGTAAATCGATTTGTGAATTTTGTAGACACAGTACTGTCAAAACATTCCTTTCACTCCCTTAATGAGGCTGGAGAGTTACATTGTGAAACCTTCTACAAGCAGCAAATCCAGAGAAAATTGGCATTTAGATTGCTCCTAAATGCAGAAAAGCAATTGACATTTCCTATAATCTGTATTTCCAGCTTGTTGCAGTGCAGTTTTAGGCAGGTTCAAGTGATCAACTCAGGAGGCTTATCCTGCAGTAGTTGGCCTACCAAGTTATGTGGTAAAATTAGATACATAATCTTTAAACCACATTGATCGTAGTCATGAGAAATAACCTACACCCTCAACCATGACCTTTGGTTGAAACACAGATAGTAATAAGAAAACAATCACATTTAAACAGTTAAATTCAATTTTTCCCCATGTAATTCTGAGATATAAATTTGGAGGAACAAACTAGAAAATGACCTTTTTAGAGTCAGCAATTCAATTACGTGCCCTACTGTGAGCTTCCCCAGCACGATGCATTTCTCCTCCTGCTTTATACGGAGCATTCTTGCTCGGAGTGGCTTTGTCATGACAGCACTGTGTTTGCATTATGCAATCAGACCTTCTTTCATCCATCCCTCATCTCTCTCCCCTCCTCCCAGCTTGCTTGCTTTGCTCCCGGTGGCATGCTTTTGCGTGAGAATTTCTCTTTGCATGGGTTTGGGAGGAGTGAATTCTCTTGGGACATTCAGAGTCTGCAGGTTTTGTGAGAGTGCTTCCCCGCGGGTCCATTGGCACCGATGGGACTGTGTGTCCACTCACCCGCACACACGATCTGCTGCAGGGGCGGAGTTGGGATCGGACTCTGGTTCACACGGTGATTTTGGCGGGGTTCTTGTTGGTGCTTGTTGATACTTCTCTGGGCTGGCTGGTTCTGCAACGGTAACGTGGTGATTTTGATGAGTAAGCCTGGGCAGGTAACCTGAACCAGCAGCACTGACTGGAAATCAGCAGGCTTAATAGCGTGGGTGTTTGTGCGAGTGAGTGATGGGAGAGTGGCTGCACTCTGAGAGCAACCACAGGCACCCCTCATATCCCTCAAGCTGGCAAGGATCCCCTGGGCAGGGGTCAGACCCCTGGAGCAGCTTCTGACAGTGCCCATGCTGCCTGTTCTCTGCAGCTTAAACTTACTCCGCTCCATCTCTGCTCTTCGCCTTGTCTGAAGGGGTAAATAACCAACGTGGAGCCTCTGCCTCCTTTCCCAAAGCTTCCCCAGCCCCTTCTCCAGCCTGCTCATCTCTTGCTCCCTAACCCAGTGGGTTATTAATGGCCCAGACACTCCCACAGCACCACAAAGGAACACTGCTCAAGGGTACCTGCCCAAGCTGCTGAGCTCACTCGTTCGCAGGCCTGGCCAGCCAGGCTTGGCACCAGTCACATTGCTGCTGGAGGCCAGGAGGGAGGAGCGGTGCTCCTCTCTTTGATCTCAAATTGAAGTGTGGAGCCATGCCCTCCTCCTGCCCAGAGGAAGCCAGAGCATGCAAGGATGCACCCCGTGAATCTGCCCCCTCCCAGACCTCCCACGATGGAGGTTTTCCCTCCAGGTCTTGCCAGGGCCTTGCACTGACCTATCCCATCCCTGCAATCCAGTGCCTGGCAAGGAGGGTGAACACAATGCTTAGAGCTGCAGGTGCTCCCTGCCCGGGGCCCCCCACCCCTGCACTGCCTCTCTGTGCTCCCCACAGCTCTGCTGCAAGACACAACTTTAAAAACCCTGGAATTAGCCCCCAAGAGATTCTCATAGCCAGGTGAACTGGCTTTTGCTCTGGTTCACAGCTCCTTAGTCCTCTTACTTAGCTTTCACACAGGTCCATATCTGGATCAGATCTCCCTCTTGGCAGAAGCCGTGGGAGAGCACAGCTGCTGACATGGGTTGCTGGTGGGTCCCTGGAACAGGCCAAGTGTTAAAGGCAGGGGTTGAAATGAGGCAGGTGAGTGTTGGAGTGGCAGCATTTGTTTGCTGGCTCTGTGCAACATGTGTGTCTGAGCACGATGCATGAGTGTGAGCCAGGGAGTGTTGTCAGCGTGTTGCTGTTGGAGACACTGACCCTGGTGCCTTCGTTTGGCTCACTCCAGTAACAAGTATTTACTCTTCTCGTTTGCCTCCTCTCTGCCTCGTGAATGCGCTCCCAGGAGACAGTCATTGGAGGCCTGCTGCCAGAAACCACCTACTCCGTCACAGTTGCTGCCTACACCACCAAAGGAGATGGTGCCCGCAGCAAGCCCAAAGTCATCACCACCACAGGGGCAGGTGAGTGTGGGGAGCAGGTGTCACAGCCTCATAGGGGTGGTGGTAGAACCTCCCAAGAGGTGCGTGGGGAGCATGGCCAAGGCCAGGAGGAAGCAAGAGGGGTGGAGATGCTGCAGAGGTACAAACTCTTGTGATCTCTAGCCCATGCTTAACAGACTTTGCCACTGGATTGCTTGAGCAAAGTGCAGCAAACAGATGGAGATACGATACCAGGGCTGGTGAGAGAGCAGTGAAACTCATGGGTCTGAGATCATCTACATAGTCCGGAGACCTGGGAAGAGGAAGCCTGAAAGTCCAGGCTCTCCCTCAGCTTTGGAGTCCTGGCCTGTCCTCACCTTGTTCCTTTAGGCAAGTGCCATTTCTTGCTTCCTGTGGTGACTGCAGTGCTGCCTGGAAGGGCACAGCGGGCTCCTAAGAGGGGTTTCTCAGCTCCCCTCTGCCATTGATAGTGCTTACATAGCTGAGCCTGGCTGCTGCTAGAGCCATGGTAAAATCTGGAATGCAACAAATCTGCTATAGAAGTGCTGCAGACACAAGTTCTAGGTCCTGGTGATCCCAGCGGTTTGGTTCTGCTGTCTCAGTAGATCGTGCCTGCGCCTGGAGCAGGAGCACCCAGGAGTCATCTGGCACTTCCCTCCAGGTGTGGTCAAGCTTGCCTTTGGCAGTGGTACCAACTAGTTGACACTGTCTTGTCCACTCACTAGCCTGTCCTACAACCAATAATCCTGCTGCTTCCTCGCACCAGCCACAGGAACAGTATTTACCACTTGTTATTATGGGAATACAGCTTGTGCAAACTGAGAGTGTTTGTTCCTGGTGCTTTTAAACAAGGAACAGCTTGCTATCTCCTCTGCGCTGCATATGGGGAGCTCCAGAGGTAGTTTCCACTGTCACAATCTCAAATGCTGTCTCCCTGGTGCCTTGCCATGATGTATTTTCTGTTCATCAAATTGCTACAGCTGTCCTATAAACAGGAAGAGCTTCCTAAATAGCCCAGTGTTGTACTGTAAACCACAGTGGATCTTCCCATGTTATGATGCACATTTTAAGGTTAATATTTGGAATCAGCTTGAAAATATTGTGTCCCTTAATACTAGTTGCTGTTAGGCATTGTATTATAAGTGCAAGGAGGATGGCACTGGCAATGGGAATGTAATTGTATGTCTTAAATACCTACAAAACCGCCCTCAGGGCCTTTGTACAGGCTCGACTACAGGCATGACCTCAAAGGGGAGTGTTGGTGTCGCCCTCTGATGGCAAAAAGCGGGCATCATTCTGGCAAATACGGTTTTCTCTTGTGCTCGACTGTGGGCTCGTACATTTCAAAAAACTGCAAGGATATTTAGCTAAGTTTGGCTGCAATCCCTTTTCTTTTTTTTTTTCTTTTTTTCATATCTGTGGCCCCATGCCTTTGATTCTGAGTATCTTCCCTATCAGTTGATTTGTTTACAAATCTGAGCTGATGTGAAGACGCATCTTTTTTTTAACTGAAGGAGATCAAGGTATTAAACCATCAATTTAAAGCCATCAGTTCCTAACCAGTGACGGAAACACCCCTTCACTTGTGCAGCATGAGCAGAAATCCTGTGGAACGCTTGTGTTCACCTCTCACATCGACATTGACATCACGAATCTACTTCTCAGCTAAACCAAAATATATTCTGATGGCAAACAGCCCACCCAGCTCTGCTTGCTGCCTCTGCAGATGGTAAAACTGCAAGGTTTCAGGATGAAATTTGTCTGCCTCCAGACAGACCAGGGCACTGGAATCGGGCTTCGGGGTGTCTGTTGTGGCACAGTGCATCAGGGCCAGCATGGCCTGGTGCTGTGCACTGGCTGGAGTGTCTGAAGACCACTGATTGGGAGGAAAGGATTCAGATCTTCTCTGAGATAAATATGATGCTTTGAGGTACCTTAAACATTTCCTGTTAAAGGGGATGAATTTTGGGGCTGGATATGGCTGAATTTATTTCCAGTTTAAATGGCAGCACTTGGGAAAATGGCAACCGAGAGCTGGCTGGCTCCAGCTTCCCTCGCCACTGGATTAGGGTCAGTCTGCCTCTATCCCTGTGAATTGTCTGTCATCCTCTTCACCCTGTTGTCTGAACTTTCCCACTTTCCTCAATCCTCACGGACTGAGCAGCACGGAAGCGGTCCTTCCTTCCCCTCCTCCCAGGCTATAGATGGTCATTGTGTGTTTATGTTGCAGTCCCAGGAAAGCCCACCATGATGATTAGCACGACAGCCATGAACACAGCCCTCATCCAGTGGCACCCACCCAAGGAGATGGTAGGGGAGTTGCTGGGTTACCGGCTGCAGTACAGACGTCTGGATGAGGAAAAAATGAACACGATAGACTTCGGGAAGAGAGACCATCACTACACAGTGACCAACCTGCACAAGGGGGCCACGTACCTCTTCAAGTTGTCTGCCAAGAACAGAGCCGGCCCAGGAGAGGAGTTTGAGAAGGAGATCACAACTGCCGAAGATGTGCCAAGTGGCTTCCCACAGAACCTGCGTGTGGTGGGTCTCACCACTTCCACCACAGAAGTTGCTTGGGACCCCCCGGTTTTGGCAGAAAGGAACGGCAAGATCGTCAACTACACAGTGGTATACAGGGACATAAATAGCCAGCAGGATCTGGCTAACATCACCAAGGACACAAGTATCACTTTGACAAATTTGAAACCTGATACCACTTACGACATCAAAGTGAGGGCCCGCACCAATAAGGGGGCTGGGCCACTCAGCCCCAGCATCCAGTCCCGGACCATGCCTGTAGAGCAAGGTAAGTGTCCCTCTAACAAACCCTAACAGGAAGCTCTGCCTCCGGGACAGGGACCTTTGCTGTGGTTCACGAGGCTTCGCTCCCCTCTGCTCTGGCTGTTGTCATCAGGTACTGTGTGGCTCCCTAGTCTAAAACTAGTTCAGTGAGGGAAAGCTCAGCGAAAATTTTCTAAAGTTGCCATTTGGGGGGAGAGGGGCGTTGGTGGTACCTTAATTACATCCACAGGCACACTTGGATGTTTTATCTGTACATGAAAGGCTCTTGCTTGAACTGGAGCAGGTGGCTGAGTAGGATCACCTGCAGATCCAGTACCTGAATAACACTGCTGTTTGATCATGACGAAGGGCCAAGGGAGTGTGAGTGAAGTGGGGATAGAGAAAGGCTGCAGCTCAGCCTACAACTTCCTTTCTGTGATGCTGAAAAGTATAGTCAAAAGGCAGAATTCCTCTGGAGACTGTAGACTTGGTAAAAGGCTGCTGCTCTCTTCTCTTCATTTCTTACTTCTCTGCTGTAGCTGAACTCTTTGACCTCTGCTGCTGAGTTAGACAAAGAGACTTGGAGTCGAGCTGCCACCTGGCTCCCTCCTGACTTGGCTTTACAGTGCTCAAATACCTTGTTTTTCATTCCAGTGTTTGCTAAGAACTTCCGTGTCAATGCCGTCATGAAAACATCTGTGTTGCTGAGCTGGGAAGTGCCTGACTCCTATAAATCTGCAGTGCCTTTTAAGGTAAGAGTGGGATTTGGAGGACAGGAAGCTCCACCTCTAGCAGTGAGCAGGACAGTGGATAGCAGCATCAGCTGGGTACTATCGGTCAGGCTCACCGTGGTAGTAGCTCCATGATGGTGATCACACAAGCTTGTCCTGGTGCCTGACATGGAGCTGAGGTGTGAAAAGTTAAAAATCGGATTTAATCAAGAAATTAGCAGAACAAAGTGGTCTGAAAACCAGCCAGTGAATAAAACTAACTCCTTTTATAACATGTCCTGTTTCAAACATCCATATCACTTTCATAAGTTACTTCAGAGCATCAGGGCATAATCTCAGGGAGTGAAGGGAAGAAGCATCATTAAACTTCCTGAAGGTCTTATGGGTGTGAGCGGCACAAAATGTGTCAGTACAGAGGGAACTCTGCAGGAATGCTGCTCTGTTTTCACCAGTACAGTTCTGAATGTGGTGTCACCCAGCAGGCTGCAGAAAACACTGATGACCCTGCCTGCCTGCTCTTGTCTGACCCCCAGTGCTTGTCACTTATGTGGGTAAAAGACTGGAGTGTGTAGATCTCAGTGTAGTTTCTCTCCATTAAGAAACAAGACCAACATGTCACATCACTGAAGATAATCTTCCCAGTCTCAGCACCAATCTGCTGCCTCTGCAAAGGTGCTGGGGTGGAGGCAGTATGACTTCTCTTTCTCCTTGCATATGCTTCCTTCTATGCTGTGCCTAAAGTGCAAATACAAGGCCTGCATGAGCTGTGGGGGATCCATGGCCAGGGGATTGAGGGGAAATCTTGAACTGCATCCACATCAAAGTGTGTGAGTACCTCCCCTTCCTTGTTACTAACTCTCCTTGTTTAAACCCTGAAGCTGAATTACCTTGATCAATAGCAGGCACTTGTTAACATACAGTTTAGCTGAAGCAGACAAGTCTTTTGTGAAGACCTTGTGGTATTCAAAGCACTCCCAGATGTAGGGCGCATTAGGATCAGCGTTCAGATACCTGGCTGCAAGGAACTTCACAGAGCCTTGTTACTTGGCACTCTGCTGCAGAGCCAGTGTGCTTCATTTTGCCTTGTTTTGTGGCCCAAAGCCCACATTGCTGTCTGACAGTGCAGTGCTGGAAAGGGAGCATTACTACCCCACAGGGATGGGGGAGTGGTTGGAGGTAGCCAGGAGCCAGGGCTGTAATGCTGATGCCCTGTCTGTCTCCTCTCCTAGCTGCATAGCTGTGATTGCTATCACAAGGTGACTCAGGGTCTGCCCCTGCTGCGGGTTGACCTCAGCTGACATGGGAGGTGGCATTAGCCACTTGTTAACTTAAGAGCAGTCATGCAAACCAGAGTGTTAGAAGGATATTTCCCTAATAGTGCTTTCTTCTTATGAATATTCCCAGACTTGCACACACAGGTGAGTCAAGGCCAGGAGCAGAGAGGGTCAGCTCTAACTCATTGATTGTGCCAGTTGAAAGAAATCCTTAACCTTCAGGATTTTGTGGTTTTATAAACAAGGTTCACCTCTCTCCTCTAATTCAGGCACATGGGATGCTGAGGCCAGAGCCTAATACTGTAACTAGCATAGCAGATAAATCTCCATGGGAACAATTAGTATTATCTACACTTGATAAACAGTCTCATGCTAAATCTGTGTCCCAAAGGGTGTCATATTCTACTTTAACAAATTTAATTAAAGTAGATATTGTTCCGACAATGAATAGTGAGGCACAGGCAGGACTAGTGCTTTTTTTATTAGAGAATGAACTGAGACCTTAAGATTTTTCATTGCTGCCAAATCAATAATGAAGTTTTGAGATCTCTTTGGGGAATTTTCACAGCTTCTTCTGGTCCAGGAGATAAATTCCTTGTAAAATGTTGCCCAGCAATTGTGGTGGAGAAGAGGCACTATTCCTTTTTTTATTCCACCTGCGGAAGGCTGTTCTGGAGCTTTCATGGAAAGTGCAAGATAGATACAACTTTCTCCTTGGGGAACGTGCATTTTCTGGGATACATTCTTCAATTTAACGTGGGACAGAGGATATATTGGTTAAAGGCAGCATTACAAGTTACTTTAGAAATGGACAGAAGGAACAGCACCTTTTGAAAATTGTAATGATACAGGTTTGGAAATAACCCCTGAGAATGCTGGGCAGTGCTTTCTCACAGTGTGTCCCATCAAATGTAGTAATTACTCCTGCCCGCAAATACTCCAGCCTTGTCTACTTTTCCATTGAGTTGTTATCTTTCCCAGTGTTGCATACTACGTATCTTTTAGTTCAATACCTTCTGTACTGCCTTGAAATCAAATGTGAGAACTTCAGTGACATTTAGACACACCTAGCTTTGCAAATCTTGTCCTGTGAGTAGTAGCAGCAGAAATGACATTTTACAGCAATCTGTGGGCTGGTCAGCACTGTTTGGCAGTTCAGAACCCTTGGGCCAGATTTGCTGCTGACTCTGGTAGTTACCAGTGGGCCATGATGCAACCTCTAAATAGCATTCCTGCTTGAGCTTCTGGGCATCTTCCAGCTGCACATGAATGACTGTCTCTGAGCCCTTACATTAGTGTAAGGTTTACGTAGAGGTCTTAACTAATGGTGCATAACATTTGAGAAGACAATGTGCTGTGGCAGGTAAAGGGACGTGGAACTGCTGCAGCAGCTGTGAAAAGGAGGGACGGCAGAGAATGCTTCAGGAAAGCATTGCAAATGCCAATTTCACTGTCTTTGGTTGCAAATTCCTGTGTGTGACAATAAAAATCATCATCTGGTGTTAGCACTGATTCGGAGGCTGTATCCTTGCCAGTTACAGTGCAGAGCAGGCAGGGAAACTGTGAACTGAAATGCCTACCATCTCTTCTGCCTCCTCTTCCTCTAGGAAAATGGCTCTGTCCCCAGCACATGCTCATGTGCAGGCAGTTGGTGGGTGTCTTCCCTAGAGCACACTGAGAAGCAGTTGGTGATGCCTTTATTAGGGAAGAATTTGTAATGAGAAATCTTATCCAAGAAGCAGCAGAATTCTGTGGGCTTATCATCCTTTCAGGTTTTAATGTTGGAAGTTCGGTTTTGTTCAAATCCCTGTGGAAGCACATGAAAGAGAGGTCTTGCTGCTCCCCTAGGACATGCCCTGACTTACTGGCATCTGGTGTATCTAGACCTGTACTATTGCAATGTCATTGGAAGGGGTGGTGCTGGTCCAGACAGCAAAGCTGCTAAGATGATTTCAAGTCTAGTAGTCCTGCCTTTGGTGTACTTACTTCTGTGTCAGAGACTGCTTATCTGATATTCCAGTGCTGCAAGAAGCATTTCTTCATTTTGATTTTTCACTCATTTTAGCACTCAGCTGATGTGCATGTCTTTGGAGAAAGGGATTAAAGCCTAGGAGGAAATACCAATAAGAGGAGTCACAACAGAAAACAATTCTCTCTGGCTGTTCTACTACGCTACCTTTGACAGCCTTTCCCACATGTGGAGCAGCAGCAGGGCCTTTCTCCCTGCAAACTGGCTACTTTAGTTACTTGGTGCTTACTTTTGCAGTCCATTCCTGAAAACTGAAGCACATCAACAAATGAGATTGATTGCATCTCTTCTCCATAGCTGGCTTCTCTCTGCTGCTGTGTTACCTGGTAGGAGTCTTTTCTCAACAGCAGAAAAGCTGGAGATCTTT
Source organism: Vidua chalybeata (assembly GCF_026979565.1). Lineage (NCBI taxonomy): Eukaryota > Metazoa > Chordata > Aves > Passeriformes > Viduidae > Vidua > Vidua chalybeata. Next base: position 15,256,391 of record NC_071538.1, on the reverse strand, counting down.
TCTTGTCCTGATCTCCATGCAAAGTGACATGGAGAGGATTGAAGCATGCTGTGGGTGTTGCTGTTTGGATAACACAAAAGCTGAGCTGCAAATTCTAGGCCTAGCCAGGTCCATATGCTCCAGTGTCCTTTAGATCTCTTTCCAGGACCTCCCTTTTCCTTCCAGCTCCAACACTGAACATTACAGCAGTGCTAATCAGCTGCCCTTGTCCTAGAAAGCTGGCAGCTTTCTGTAGAGTTCAGCCACCTGCTGAAAAGGGGTCTTGAAGGAAAGTTTGGCCCCTCACCTTGCTGCCGGCATCAGCCTGAACAGTGGGCACAGCTGGTGAAAAATTATTTCAAGTAATTAGTCTTCCACAGAGCTGTCTTCTCTCTGTTTCAAGGCCACTGTTGAACCAAGCACATTTTACCATGGGGTCTCTGCCTGTAACACCTAGTAACTGGCACGGTTTAACATGCTCCAGCTCTACCATTGCCAGTTTTTGGCATGCTGTGTCTCTGCACCACTGTCAGGAATCCAGCGCTCACCTGCCATGCTGGACACTCACCTGGTGCAAAGAAATGGGCTGGGACACAACCTGTGGCCTCTCTAGCTGTCTACACCCCATTGGTTTCTGTGTCTGGGAGCTGTGTGAGTTCTTGCTTTGCAGAGCCAGCACCAAGGGTTTTGGGGTAAGGAGTTGTTCCAGCAGGATCAGGATTGAGGTTCCCAGGGCAGATTGGCTGCTGAGAGCAGCTAATCCAGCAGTGCCCATGGCTGCTGTGCCTGCGGGGAGGTGGGGGTCCTGTATATCTACAACAGGGCATTGAGAAATGTTGTTAGCTGAGGGGTCCACAGGGGGAAGCGGTGCATGGGGGGCTGCCCACTGCCCCCAGCAGCTCTGCCCTGCCCTGCCCACAGCCCCTCGCTGCAGGCACGGCAGGGAAAAGCAGCTCCGACCTCCTGCCCACGGCTGTGTGGCGCCAGCATCTGTTGCCATGACGACAGGGTGTCACACCTGCAGAGCCGCCATTCTGGGTACCAGTTTGTGAGCCCTGTGCTGGATTTGTCAGATCATTGGTGAGGCGTGTAACCCCCCAGTCACCTTGCTGGGAGAGGGATGATCTGCATTAAGCATCCAACCAGGCATCAGCTGGTAGACATGGGAGTGACACCAATTTAAAGCAGACAGGATTTTACACCACAAGCCTATTGCGTGTTGTAGCCTCGTGAGACAAGAAACAAAGACCCATTCATTTCCACGTGGGGACAAAGCACAGCCATCTGGATTCCTCCCCCAAGTAGGTACTGAAAAGCAGTGCGTGTGGCACCCCCAGCCTCACTGCTGGCCCTGGCCACCCAGGCTGAGATGACCCCTCTCTGCTCCATCACTGCCAGGCACAGGGAGCACAGCTCACCCTCTGCTGGGGGTTGCTCTTCTTTAGCTAAAGATTTATGGCTGTTTACAAAGCATACAGTAGCCAAACCACCTGAGGGAGGACCCAGAGCCAGACTGTCATCTCCCGTGCTGCTATTTTGAGTGTGAGTTTGCAGCAGCAGCTGTCAGCTGCATGAACATGTCCTTTTCCTGTTTCAGATTCTGTACAATAGCCAGAGTGTGGAGGTGGACGGCCACTCAATGAAGAAGCTCATAAGTGACCTCCAGCCAGACACGGACTATTCTTTTGTGCTAATGAACCGTGGGAGCAGTGCAGGGGGGCTCCAGCACCTCGTCTCAATCCGCACCGCTCCTGATGTCTTGCAAAGCAAACCCATCGCCACAAACAAGTACATACAGGAAGGAAAATTCACGCTAACTCTTCCCAAAGTGCAGACCACTGTGCCAGTTCGGTAGGTGCCATTCCTGGGTGGGGAAGGCAGGGTGGGGGGCTAGGGGTGGGGAGAGAAAGGCAGGACAGACCTCTGCCAGCATGTGGATTTTGTAACCTGGGAGTGAATTTCCCAGCAGGCTGTGTTACAGAGGCAGGCATTTACCCATAATATGGATCATGGTCTTGGCTCTTTCTGAGCAAATATTGATGTGTAATAAAATTAAGACAATTCTCTGACAGTTTGCCCTCACTCTGGTGGGTATACTCCAGATGCTACCGGCAAAAATACAGTTGAGGATCAGGAGGGACTTTCTCTGACACTGTATAATATCCTTTAAATAAATAATGCCTAAAGCCTCAAGGAGATTAAAAAAGCGAGTTTGTGGAAGTCTTATTCGTTACTGTGGTATCCTTGAGCTGAAGCACAATTTCCCCAGGGTTCTTGCTACAATCCGATTATATAAATGTCCTTCTCACAGCTCCTACACCACCCTCTGGAACCCAGTCTGTAGATCTTCATTATTCTAATGAGTGGTAATGGCAGTATTCTCTTCTCTGGTACAGCTGGAAACCAGCCTTTTTCTTACTGAGCTCTTTTGCTGTTTAAAGGGCGAGGAAAGGAGTAGGTCATCCTTGAGTCATATGGCACACATTATTTGGTGACCTGCCAGAGAGATGGCTCAGGGTCCAGTGTTTACAATTCCTTCCTTCCTTCCCAGGTGGTACTACATCGTGGTTGTGCCAGCAGACCAGAGCACCAGCACGCTGACTGCTCGGTGGCGGACGCCTGATGAGATGGAGCTGGACCAGGTAGGAGCCTGCAGCAGCTGCTGTGATGGAAGTGGTTCCCAAACAGCCCAGCACACTCTACCCAGCTCTCCTGGCAGCAGCATGGATGCAACAACACAAGTGCAGGCTGCACATCAGAGATGGGGGCTGTGGGATGGGTGCCCACTCAGCCTTTCTTCATGACACAATATAGGAAGGAGGCTGGAGTCAAGCTAAGGAGGAGCCACCTCCCAGAATGTGCCCCCTAAGGAGACCACACTTGAGTGTCTCAGAGCTCTGGCCAGATCCCATCACGGGTCGTACAGTCCTTGCAGCCTTTTTCAGATGAAATGACCAATCTGATATTGAAAATAAGCTAGGATAGAAAACTATTGGTTTCAGTTTATTAAGCTTTTTTGTCAGGAAGCTTTCCCTCTCTGGACAGGACCTAAGCCTGCAGTGTAGATAAAGAGTTCATTCTTGTATCTAACAAAACCCACAAATCTCCCTTCACACCTACTTGTTAAAGGCTTTGAGCATTCACCAGCCATTACCCCATGATGCAGCTTGTCCTGTGCCAGGAGTGCTCTGATACCCAAGCATGTGCAGGTGTCAGGAGACTCCCATACAAGGGCTTTGTGGGCTTTTTCTTCCCCACACACACCACCGCCTCCAAAGTGTAAAGGAAAAATTCCGAGAAGTCATGCACAGAAAGATCCATTAAGATAACAAAGTTGCAAGCTTGAAACACTCAGAAATGACAAACAGTCAGAAGCTGCAAGTCAGCTCGTGGCTTTATTTACACGATCACACAGTCGCTCTTGCAAGGTTCCAGCTCCACAACGTGTATTTGTGGTTCTGTTCTGCAAAACCAAGCACAGCTATGTGATGGAGAACCATCACCCACAGGTCTCCTGCATATTTTGATTGCAGAAGTTTTCCAGCATCACAGATGTCACAAGAAAAAGAAGACCAGCATGAAGAAGGTTGCTTTGGTTTTCAGCTTTAGATGGTTGAAAGCTATCAAAAGAACTAGTTTCTGTCTCTATCTCACCCAGCCCCAGGCGAATTATTTAAGCCAAAATTTTCATTAGCAGCCAGTGTCTTGCATATGTGATGTTTTTGAGCGCTCAGTTTGAGATCCTGGGGCTCTCATTTGCAAAGCCTAAGCATCCCAGCTGCAGAGAAAGTCAATAGGAACTGGATACAGTCAGTGCTATAAAGAAAATACAAAGTTTTCTTGAAAAACAAAACAAGCTGATGTCTTTTCAATTTGACATTCAAATTTAGTGGACTTGTTCTACATTAATGTTGCAGTGTTTCTATTCTTCATCTGTAAAATTGGGATAATCACTTTTATCTTGACTCATATGGGTGTTCGGAAGATAAGATCATTAATGTTTGTGAAGTACTTGTAATAGTATAGTGATCAGCACCATAGAAAAGCCCATGAGGAAATTATTAATTTTGTCTTCAGAGCTGGATTTGAATAGTAAGCAATAAACAAGGCCTCAGGCTGCATAATGCAAAGAAGAAAACAAAATGTGGAATATCTGCTCTTTGATTAAGCACTGTCTGTCCTGTGTATTGAACAAAGCAGGGGACTTACAGAAAAGATAGTCTGTGACTCTGCAGTCAAGGGTGCAGCACAGTACACATATATAAGACAGCTGAATTAATTTTGCACAGGCAGTATTAGTTTTCTAATTTTTCAGGATCTGAACTTTGCAGGCCTAGCAGTTTTCTGATGCAGTCTTTTGCTGTGCATTACATGTGTAAGTGGCAGAAGCCTCCAGCAACCTTAACCACAAGTAGATGGACTGTCAAGGGGAAAGAGTAAGGGGTTTCTTACCTGCTTCTCCTCCTCAGGGGGAGTAAGCCTAGCTCAGCAGCGTGACTTTGTGTGTACATCACCATCCCTAACCCTCTGATGTTCCACATCTGCCCTGACAATGTTGCATTGATAAATTTCTGTGTGAAATGTATTTCATCTCTCCTTCTTCATTTTGAACTAGAATTTCTCTTCCAAACTTGATGTTCATTTTTATTCATTGGAAAAAGAGATCTTTAAACATTTGAGAGTCATTCTTAGCAGTGCAATTGGATTTTTGTGCGTTATATCCTTTTTCATTAACTTGTGGCTATGAAGTTTGCCATTTTTACTCTGAACATTCCATTAAATCTGTTACCATTCTTTGTGGTTTAAACAAAGCTCTGCCTGCAGCACAGCAGCAGGTGAGATACAGGGGCACTGACAGAAGGAAAAGACACAGCAAATGTCACTTTTCCCCTAAACATCAGCATCAGCTGTAATTCACATCCAGTGTCTGTAGAGAGTGCGAGTTGCTGTCCAGACCAATAATTAGGCCAAAGAACATGGCTTGGTTCCCTCACAGCCCATTGGGATACATAACTCAGGGGGACAGTCACAACCAGGCTGTCTCAACCCTAACATTTACCATGTCAGCTTCCCAGGACTCAGGATGCTTCCAAAGTTGAGATCCTAGTGGAGGTTCTTGCAGTGAGGTTCTGCAGACAGATGCTCCAGCAATGCCTAAATGGATAATACTTGCCTCTGGCTCCTTAGTACCACCAGATACAAATCAAACCCAGTTACCTTCTCCTCCCTTCCCTTCACCCCTGCCGCGTGCTGCAGCCAGGAAGGTGACAGTGTAAGGTGGTGTCATGCTGTCAGCAGTAGTGATGGCACTTTTGTTTGTCCCCAGCTGCTGGAGGCCATAAGCCAGGGGAGTCAGAGCAGGCGGCAGCGACGCCAGGCAGACAGACTCAAGCCCTACATTGCTGCTCAAGTGGATGTGCTGCCTGAGACCTTCACCCTGGGTGATGAGAAGAACTACAAAGGTTTCTACAACAAGCCTCTGTCTCAAGACCTGAGCTATCGCTGCTTCGTGCTGGCCTCGCTGGAGGATGGGGACACGGTAAGGACTTTCTGGGGGGGCACAGCCTGTCCTAGCAGAGCTGAGCTGAGCTCAGTGCAGGCAGGGTGAGCAATTGCTGCAAGGCAGGATGACAGTGTTTTCTGTGAAGGGAGGAGGGAGGCTGCATCGCTGGCCTGAACGAGCGGAGGCAGCCGTGGGAATTGACTTGATAAATGGTGTTTGTGGAGGGAAATGGCACCGTGCGTTCCACATAACAGATGAGTGCGGAGGACAGTGTCAACACATGTTCTGCATAAGCTCAGTTCTGGCTTGCAGGGCTGTGCTCGGAACCTTGGCACATGGTTGGGATGGGTTCTCATTCTGCTTTGGTTCAATTAAGTGTCTGTAGAAAACAGTACACGAAATCCTACCCTGCACAGCAACTGCTGAGATTCTGCAGTGAACAGGATGCTCCCCCTGCAAACCTGCCCCCACAGGCGCTTCTCTGCCCAAAATTTCACTTTGAGATGTGGCATTTGGAGAAGCAAACCCATCTCCCATCACAATGGATTATCAGCAGGGCAAAGGTGCACACTTCCCTGCTGCATGGGGATTCCTGCTCCTGCATGTCTCCCTGCTGGAAGTCTGGGCATGGGAGAGGCTGATGCCATAAGCAAGGAGCAGCACTACAAGACCTGGACATCAATGTCCATCTGTAAACATGGGGCAGGCGTGGTGGTGGCAGCAGTAGCAGCAGCCAGTGTGTAAATAATGGAAATGACAGAGATGCACCAAATCCTTTGGTTAGATTTCAAGCTGTGGCTTCCTTCCTCAGCCTCATTTGCTTGTAATGGCTCATTAGGGCTGGTTAGGTTCTTCATTACTCATCCAGCTCACATGTTCTTGTGGCAAGATGTGCACATCAGTGAGGGAAAAAGAGTCACAGATTAACAACGTAAGGCAGAGGCCTTGAGATGACTACCCTGACAATCCCTTTCAAGAAGAGGTGAAGTTAACTAGTTGATCCCAACTATAATCATCATCTTCTCAACTAGCACAGACCTCTAGTAAGCCATCAGCCAGCAGTAGCACTCCTACAAACCTCCTATATACCCTGCTCCTACAGACCACCTTTCTGCATCCCCTGGTGCATCACATCCACTTTCATTTGGAGCATGAGGCACTCTGTCCTCATGTGATAGTGCACATGAGGCTGTGCACTATCTCCCCCACCCAGCTCCTCTGAAATTGTTTGCTCTCTAGTGTCAGCAGGAGAGCATAACATTGCCTTTCTTCAAAGGCAGACAGAATGTGGTTGAAACACTGTGTCTGGGAGCAGGAGCACCTGCACCTCGCAGTCTGCCTTTGGAAATGCCACTGAGATAACAGTCCTTCTGATCTCTTCTGCATCTGACTTCCCTTGGAAGGCAATGCCTCCAGAGTGTGTCTGAAAAAATATGAATCTTTGCCCCTTACACAAAGCTTTGGAGATGGTGCTCCTTCCCTCCCCCACCACTGATGCACCTTGACCTTCCTGGGGAGTCACAGGCAAAGCCTTTTTGCTCCCTCACAGAGTAGCCACTTGCCCAAGAAAGGGGAGTCGCAGGCTTTCTCGTCTGTGCCATGCTCAGAGCTGTAGCTGACTCCCTGCTCTGTTGTTTGCACTGGACACAGGGGTGTAGGAACAGTCTGATGGGTTGCAGTGGTCCTGTCCTCTAAGAACAGCATTAAACCAGGAGCTGGCAGCTATTTCAGTTATTGAAACAGGGTCTTGTAGAGTTGAAAGGTTTCACAAAGTGGCAACCACACCCCACGCTTCTTTCCCAGACAGTGGCACCTCTGCTGATAAATCTGAGGAGAGCAGCTAGGATGCTGAACTAGTGCGTGCTGCCAGAAGGATGTCCCAGATAAGAGCATTTTCTGTACCCCATGCATGTTTGAAACCAGCCTGGCTGGGATCAAGGGCACCTGTGAGAGTAAATCAAGATGTGCATTTGCGTGACACCAGCAGGCTTGATTTTTCCCTTTCTTCTCCTCACATTTGTGAAGACATGAAGTGCACGTTTAAACTCCAACCTTAAAGCAGGAGATTTATAGATTCACAGGCGTCTCTTCTGTTACCGAAACTTTCTATGGCAGGAGCAGAGCTTTCTAACTCCTTAGTGCCTGGCAGCAGGTGCTGCTCAAAAGCCACAGGCACGGAACTGATACAACTCTGGCCCTCTCTAATAGGTAGAAAGGATTTGTTTTTGCAGCATTTAACCCTTCTGACCCAGCAGCGCTGTGCTGTGAAGATGCAACACAGCTCCATAAGCCTTAGAAACAGCAGCAGAACGCCAGGTGCAGTGTCATTTTTCTGCAGGAAGGGTTTGGGTCTCTGCTGATTCCATCTAGCTAGTGGGGCTAGAAAGCTGTCCCTTCAGGTTATAAATCACTGGGCTGCCACGTTGCAGAAAGGAAAGGAACCTGTAAGAATGAGCCTCTTTCTAAGGTCTGTTTATCAAAGACATCAGGTAGAAAATGTTCCTGTCATTTCATTCCTTTAAGAAAACCTGCCTCGCCCAGCAGGGGTTTTCCTAATATAACTCTATCCTGAAGAGATGTGTTGATATCAGCACAGCAGGTATTGTAAACCACTTAGGAATCATCAGCCAGCCTCATTGTGCAATTGTTTGGGATTCAAAAGCTTGTGATTTGGATCCAAGAGAGTCCAGGGCTGGCAAGGGGCTCTTAGCTGGGCTTCTTGAGTTTTGCACCTCCGGGTCAGATTTGTCAGCCATGAAGTTGCTGGCATAGAAACTGTTGCCACAGCTTGACCTCCACCGATGCCAAGGGAGGGAGTATCTCATGGGATGTTACTGGGGTTTGAGAAGTGTGATCATTCTCTGCTAGCCAGAAGCAAGGGGAAACCTCAGCATTTCAGGGACGTCGCTGTTGCTTTAGCATAATGGATGCTTGCTTTTCTCTCCCTCTCCTGCCTGTGCTGTTCAGAAGAGATATGCAGCCAGCCCCTACTCGGATGAGATTGTGATGGAAGTGGCATCAGCGAAGCAGCAGGATGAACCAGAGATGCTGTGGGTGATGGGACCTGTCCTGGCTGTGATATTAATCATCATCATTGTCATTGCCATACTTCTCTTCAAAAGGTGAGATCCAGTCTGGGACATGGCAGTTACGGCATGAGAAGCACTGGCACCTTCAGGGCCTTCCTTGTAACCTTTAGGTACAAGGTACTCTGACAGACAGTCCTTGGTGGTCATGGGGAGGAGGAAGGTCTCTACCTGGCACAGCAGAAGGCTGCTTTGTAAGAGAGCAGAAGGGCTGGGTATGCAGAAGGTAGTTAACATCAACCCCAGGACACAGCTGCTGTGGATTCTGGAAGCATTTGAACAGTGGGACAGAAGAGAGCAGCTTTGTCCCTAAAGCCAGTCTGACTGCTCTCTCATCACAACTTGGATTGGCAGCTTGGGAACTTCTCTAGTACTGCTTTTCTATAGAAATTGCCTGCTTGATCTGTGGGATCTGCCCCCCCTCCTGTGAATTTTGACTGAAGAACATGACCTTGGTGGTGAGAACAGGGCATGGATGTGCCAGGCTGAAATCATAGTGGAGCTCTCTTCTTAGGGCCTCTCAGTCCTGACTACTGGATCAGAACTGCCCTCACACTGTGCTCCCTGTGGGAGCAGACACCTCCTTTTGCCTCTCAGAGCAGTCCTGCTCCAGTTGTAACTGTAGCGTGTGATGATTGTTAGTCCTCTGGAGGAGCCATGGGTTGCATTTGCATGTGTTCCTCTAGCCTGTTCAATTACAATAGGTCATTCTCTATCAGCTGAGCTCTGAGGTTCTGCTCCTCCTGGGCTCTATTTACATATGTCTCTCTAGCTGGGGAAGGGAGCTGCCTTTGTTGTCCGATTAAATGGAGTTCTGCTGTGCATGTGCAGTCAGTGCCTTTCTGTGTCAGTGATCATCTCCTTTCTTCTGTTCCTGCTTTTCCCTGGATCTAGTAAGCAAGAAAGGTATGAATCCATTTCATCTTTTTGTTTTCCTAAAATTTCAAGTCTATTTCCCTTTCTAAAAATCAAGCTTGAAGCTATTAAGGGGCATCTTTGTTTTTGGGTGTGTGGAGCATGCCAGCCTTAGGAGTTTACAAAGACTTTGTTTCCTCAAAGGTATCAGCCTCCTAGCAGTTGTCAGCCTCTCACAGCTCTCAGGGAGAATTTCCAACATAAAGACTTCCCAGACTGCTTTTGCAATTAAATTAAAAATAAAAAAAAAAAACCAACAATAACAGCAGTTATAGGGGTTCCTTTGTTTTCTCAGTCACTTCAGACTGAGAGCTGCTCCCTCAAAAATGCAGGCCCATTCCTGCAGTCTCTAATGAGGAAGCTTTGAGGGAATACTGGGCAACTGTAAGAAACAACATGTTTGCTGGTCTTTAATGAGAGAAGATGGCCCCAGAGGGGATTTCTATACCAGGGCCCCATAGAAGATATTCCCACCTTGCCTTAGCTTTGCCTTGTCCCAGAGTTGTGTGGGTAGAGCACCAGGAAGCACTAGCCTGCAGTGCCCAGACCTGACATACATGTCCCTGCTGCATCCTCACCTCTGGGGGAGCAGCATATCCTCTTCCAGCACCACCCATGTGCTCAGAGTGATGCTGTGCTTTTGGCTGTCCAGCCTCTCTGTGGAGGCCTTTTCTCCCAAAGGTATCCATGTGTAATATTCACAATGGCAAGTCTGTAATGGGAATGAATTGAAGCTGAGCAGCAGTGGATAGCTTGGAGTCTGGAGGATGGTTTAGGAGTTGCCCTGACTGGGCTAATGAGACAGAGATAAAGTTTAATTATGTGCTGTGCCCATTCCCCAAAAAAGATGGCCCAGTTTGCTTGAGGACTGGTACACAGCAGCACATTGCACATCCTGCTGTGCTCCTGATAGGGGGTTTATTTGTTGGCTGTGTATTCTCCATTCTTTCTGTCAATGCTCTCAGTCCTTCAGCTCCTTTTTCTTGGTCCAGGCAGCTGGAAGGCTTCTGAGATGTTGAGATGCCTCAGAGTAGTGTAAGATTCACAAGCTGGTTCACTCCATTGAACAGCTCCAGTGTTTGCTGCAGCCTCAGGCTGCAGATGGAGCTCACAGGCTGGGCCACAAAAGGAACACACACAGGTTTCACTCATGATTTATGCACTATGTTTTCTCTAAGTGCCTCTCATTAGTGGCAGCCCAGCATGCCCAGCCTCTGATGGAAGTGAAAGTGCCCTGTGCCTGTGAGAGCATTTGGGATCGTGCATGATTCAGGGTCATTACTATCCAGGGATGCAGCTGCCTTTGTGCAGAACCTGGCAGCCCTTCAGTGTGCTTCCAGGGGCCTCACAAGGAGGACCAAAGCAGAGACTGATTGTTGCCATTTGCAGGCTGGTAAATGTGCTAGCATTTGTGTACAGCAGCAGTGCTACAGCTCCCTCTCTTCCAGGAAACATCAGGTCAACAGAGGGGTTCAGGCAAAATCCATTTGGGGACTGTAGCCAAAAGACAAAGTCTCTGTGTATTCCTGCATGCTCAGTCTGTTGGCCAAGTGCCAGGGTCAGCACAGGCTCAGAAGAGAGAACTGCTGTGCTGCTCCTGCCCATCACCTTTCTCCAGCCCTTGGGTATACCCACCATATTTGTAATCTAGAGCTAGAAGTGGGACCTGGAGATTCGCTAGAAACTCTTCTTGCAGAATTATATTTTCTTTAATATTCATTTGTCCACTTTTTGATTGGATCTGTCCCTGCTTTGCCTGTGAATTCCAGCAAGAGCCTGAGGTGGTGGCATCGCTTTAGGCATAAATATAGCATGAAGAGACAACATTGTATTTTATTGTTCCATTAATACACGCCTTGGGTGCCTTCAACCATTCAAGACATGTATTAATGGCCCAATAAAACACACCCTGAAGAGCCTTTACACTATTATATTACAGCATTCTATATTTAAATATTTCTAATACTTGAAAAAAAATTTTATTATATCCTTCCACTATAGGAAATAGTTCCTAGAGACGGTAAGAGGAAACAGCATCTTGTATCTATCTGCATTTTCTCTAATAAATACTCTGCAGAATACCACATTTCAAAACTGCCTCACTAATCAAACATCTGACATTGCTTATATATAATCTTTCCTGTTTCATAGATGGGAAATTGGTGGTACAGAAGATTATATGACCTACCCGGAGCCCCAGGAGCCTGGGATTCTCTTGGCTGTCTGGGACACAGGGACCCGGACTCCTTCCTAGGGTGATTCATGCCAGTCTCTGCCAGAACTCACCTGCTTGTCTCTGCCCTCTCTGTCCACAGGAAAAGGGCACATTCCCCCTCTTCCAAGGATGAGCACTCCATCGGCCTGAAGGACTCACTCTTGGCCCACTCATCTGACCCAGTGGAGATGAGGCGGCTCAACTATCAGACTCCAGGTAAGGAGCAGCTCATCCTCTTGAATCCTGCTTCCTCTGGTTCCCCTTATCCATGCCCCGTGCCAGAGGCAGAGTTGCAGTCCTTCCCACCCTCCAGGAGATCCACACCTTCTCAGTCACAGTGACACAGAGTGGGCTTTAGACCAAGGATGTCCAAGTATCTGCTCTCTGGGTTGCAAATCCTTCTCCCTGGCCCTGTCACTGCAGGCCCGTGAGGCTGAGGAACCTGGATGGGGCTGACCTCTGTTGTGTGGTGTGTGTCAGACATGGTGTGAAGCTCATTACAGTTGTCCTGAGCTGGGAGGAGCCTCCATGCAGTCGGGAGTGTTCACACCTGGGATGTTCCCAGGTGCTGAATTGGCTTCACCCTGGCTGAGCTTCAGTGCTGAGCACAACTGGTGCATCTGGACTGCATCTGGGACAGTCAGGAGGTACATAGAGCTCTTACACTGCTGAAGGTGTCCCAGTACCTTCATTCTGGGATCTTTGGTGTGCTGATTCTCCTGCTCTGCTCAGCTAAGGGTCAAGAGAAGAGCTACCTGCAGACTACAGTGCTCTGCAGACAGTGCTGTGACCCACTGAAGGACTCTGCTGATCATGGTGGTCTCAGTGCAGAGGATGATAGTTCAGTAAAAGCCATTCTCTGCATGCTGCTTTCACTGGCCTGGGATGCCTCAGGCTGTAGCTTTGCCAGCTCGTGGAGGCAACTGTACTTCACACTGCAGAAAGGTCTTGTGCTGCTGCTTTGTGTCTGCACGTCTCTGATGGCACCGAAAGCACAGTCCCTGTCATTGTAGTGATCAGAGACAGGCTCGCCCTGACTCATTCAGAGCCTTTCAGAGAGTCCAAGTCCTAGATGAACTGAGGGAGCACTTGGGCTTTTGTGATGGAGGGAGCAGTTCAGCAGCAAATGAGGCACATACAGCTCTCTTCTAACTTGCAGCTCCTCTAACCTACTTTCCTTTTCCTCCTGCTGCTCATTCATCTACGAGCGTTCATCTAACAGGAGAGTTTTGAAGGGGCCATTTCCTGATGTAAAACTGCTCTGTCTGGCAGGGGGGGGCAAGAACAGCCTTTCCTGTTGCCACTCAGAGCAGTCTGGCTCACACCTGGGGTGAGCTACACCGGCACATCCTTTTCTGTGCCAGGGCAGCTGTCAGGGGTCTGTAGTTAGTGCTTCTCCTAGGCAGAACCAGGGCAGATCTCACGTGTGGGCAGCAGCAGGCTGGTAGTTGCCAGCAGAGCTGGCACATTAATTGGTCACAGCACAGCACAGGATGGTGTCACAGCACGGGAGGAAAATGCTGTGGGGAGCAAGGAAGGCACGTGTGCCAGAGATAGAACATCTCAACAGGCAGATCACCGGGAGCAGCACTAGGGAGGGGGTCACACCCAGTCAGCAACAGCATGCAGCTTCTTGAGGAGGAGCACGGTGTTAAACAGGGCTCCTCCAGGACAGCTGTGTGTGGGGACAGGCCTCTGTGACATGTCCCCATGTGGGCACAAAAGCCATCTTTGCTGTCTGCTTGTGGTTTGCATTGCATGAAGAATTGTGACAAGTCAGGCTTGCATCTGCTTCCATCTTTAGAGAGGTCAGGGTGTTTGCAACAAGGATGTCCCTTGCCAGACCTGTAGCAAGGTTCAAGAGCTGCCATCAGAGAGACAGGGAGCCAGGAAATTTTCTGTCTGTGAGTGAGGATAAGCCAAAGATGCTGCTCCTTTGGTAAGTTTGCAGAGCTCTCTGGAGAGACAAAACCAAGCCAGAGTGTACAGTTCACTTGAGACAGCAGCAGCACCCTGGAATACTGCCAGACAATGCTCCCCTACCAAGAGGCAGCACTCTGTCCTCCTCCCCTTCTCCCCACTGCGTGCCTTGTGAGTCTCTGAGGGGTGGAAGCGGGTGTTGTGCAGCTTGAAGTGACTGTTCCACTCCTGATGAGCTTGTCCTCATTAATGAGGCGCATGAAATCCACCAAGCCCAGTGGGCCCAAGCTGTTGCCCCTGTCACCTGATGGAGGTCGAGGCAGTGCTGTGAGGATGCACTGACAAGAGGTGCTGGCCACCAGCCCTGATAGTTGGTCTCCCTGCTGGAGCTTGCTGAGTAGGGAAAACTTGTTTAATGCATAATTAATTGGTCTACTGTTATTAAATATTAAGCTTTTTCATTTTTGTGGTTTTCACTTCAGACAAGGGTTATTCCCCACTGTTGGCCTCTCTGTACTAATGTACTGTCATGCCAAGTCACTGAGAGGATACAGGACTGGGCAGTGTCCCAATACACCATGAAAGGAGACTGAGTTGTGCTGCTGATGAGCTGTGAGCGAGCTGGAGGCTCAGGGGCACTGAGCAGAGGTGGCTGGGGCTGAGTGCAGTCCCCCTGGCCACTGAGTAGCACAGATGCCCCCTGTACCTGCCATCTACTGGCCCTTGCAGGCTTCCCTGGGGCATGGGAGTGGGGCTGGTGGTGTGCAGTGAGAAATGGAGCTCTGGTGTCACATGAAGGCCTGTGGACTCACTCTCCTGCAAGTAGCTCCAGCTTCACATGTTTGCCAGTGTCGGGACAGCACAGGCCAGAGCCACCAGCCTGCTGTGTAAGAGCCAGTTGCAGAGCAGCCCCAGGGCCAGGCAGTTGGTCCTATGCTGGAGAGAAGCTCCCGGTGCTGTGGTATATGGTGCTTTCCTTTTCATGTTCATCTCGTTGTCTTTCCATCTCTGAACCTCTGCAATGATGACTAAAGGCTAATGGGATTTCTGTTCTTGCCCCATTTCTTTTCTTTGCAGGTGCCAGTGTCCCCTGTTGCCCGAATATCTCAAGTTAGTTTTAACTCCTGTTTTTATCTTTCGATACCTTTTGCTTTTTCTTTCCCTTTCTCTCTCATATCTGTATTTTTTGTTTCAATGTCATGAAGATCACCTTCACTCACAGCAGACTGTAAAATGGCAGTGATTCACTTTCTGACGTGATGTGTGGGGCCAGGCTCGGTACTGCTCGCACGGCACTACAGCAGCTCACTGCAGGACAGTGCAGAAGGAAAGGTCCTGAGTGACAGGCTGCCAGGAGGCCTCTGCAGCAGCCCTTTCCCTGCTCTCCAGCCTCCTACCCCCTCAGAGTGGTAGGCCAGGCTCTTGTCATGGTGTCAGGCCTGCAGCTGGTCCTGTGTGGGGCTGATAACCTTGGCCGTTCTGGAGGGAGTGACCAGCTAAAAACCCCAAATGGGCAAATTGAAGGAGACTCTTCAGTGGTTGAACACACTCTCTTCCTACCTCGGGCAAACTGGTTTCCCTAGTCTGGGTCACCTCTGTCACAGACTTAGGCAGAACACACAATGATCTCTGGACTGCCTGCGTTTGGTCTGCTTCTGATTCTGTGGGTACCAGAATCTCAGGCACAAAGGAGGCACTTACTGCCCTAGCAGCTCGGATGGAGTACCAGCCTGCAGATAAAAGTGCCCCCTTACCACTTGTCTTCTGAGCTTCAAGTTAATCCTCAACCAACCATAAAAGCATGGCCACCCTGCTCTGGGATGTACAGGCATCTCTGTATGCACACAGGAACGGGAGAAGTATGTAGGATAAATACTTCCCCTGGAAGCAGAGCCAAGGGCTTTGCCATGTGTGTCCCTGCAGGCATTGTGAGACCTCTGAGCTCTTCTAGCCTCATGGTGAGCTCACTGTCCTCTTGCAAGAGCAATTGGAAGAACTTGTGGAAGTCCTGGCAGTGTGTACAAATCTCCGTCTTGCCCTGCACTGTCAGTGGCTCTTTTTCTAGGTTCACCATAATGGGATTCCAACCACCTCTTTTTCCCTGCCTGCTCTTGCAGCTCTTTTGTTGCTGCAACACTTCTCTGGCTGGCAAAACACAAGTTTGGAGAGACCACCTTGTGTTTCTCAGCAGAGATGAGGGTCTACAGCTCTGCTGTGGTCCATGGCTCTAATGCATTTCAAACATAAGTGTGTTGGAAGAAGCACATACTGTGGCTGTGTTCCAGTCTCTCTGTCCTTCCTGCCCCACACTTCTGTCTTGGTCCCACACTGTTCTCATCATTCAATTGCTCATGAGTGACAGCTCTGCAAAGGCTGCTCCTTAGCTACAGCCTCAGAGTTCTGGCACGAGTGAGGAAATTGTGCCAAAACCAGCATCATCTCTGTCCCTTTGAGGGCTTGCTCAGCCACCTCGGGGATCCTGATGAGTGAAGTGGCAAAAAGGACCATCTGCAGGAGGACCTCGGCACAAGGCAGAATAGGGGTATTTCCTTCTCCACCTGTCTGTGTGTTCTCAGGCCATCTGTGGATAACTGTGCACTGCCGAGTGATGGCAGGATGAGTGTGTGTTGGATTGGGTCTTGCCTGTGTGCAGTGATGTCAGATGTTTTATGCAGAGGTCTGAGGTGTAACTCTTCCGTGTTATCACCTTGTGACTTGTCACCACTGTGTAAAATGTGTGTACCCAGCCTGGAGACTGCTCCATCACCTCAGTGGCCCATCACTGCCATCTGTGGCAGTGTTCAGCCTCCTGAGCAATTGAGAAGCTTCTGGCTGTACTCCAGCCTGTCTCCCTGGGTGTGAGTCAACAACTTCAGTCTATTAATAATCATCATTACCCATGTGGGGTTTCTGGGAAACCCATAGAGCAGCCGATGGAGTCACGAGCCTTGGGATTTGGATGATGTGTTTCACAATCACGTTCCTGCCAGTTCAACATCTCAGCATCAGAGAAGGAGGTTGTGATGGTTAAGCTCTGAGTTCCAGGGCTTCAGGAGGGCTCCTCCTAATCCCACATACATACCCCCACAGTACCTGTCCTCTGTGTGAGATCTGTGGGATCCCTTCCTCTGGGCCTTTCTGCTGAGCAGGGCTTTAGCTGTGCCCAGGATGAGCTGTAATGTTGCATCCCTGGTTTAGCCAGGACAAGATTTCTGCTATGGCTTGAGCTGCATCCCAGCTCACAGCAGCCTCCCAGAAGCTGCTGGAGGGCACATCGCTGCCCATGGTGCCTTGCATGAGCCATCCCAGAGGAGCTGGATTTTGGGCCCTGGAGCAGGCTCTACTTCTGGAGCATCACTGAAGAGTTATGTAGCTGTGGACAGAGCTGCTCCTCAGCTCTCAGAATGCTGTTCAGTGTCCTACCAGGAGATCAGCCATTCTTCTGTGGGGCCCTTCTCATCCTTCTCTAATGCCCCCAGGACTGTGACAGCATCTGCCTACCCAAAAAGCTGTGCACATGCACTGCAGAGGTTTCACTGCGGGTCTGGCAGAGTTTCTTTGTGGCTAATGCCATTGTTAGGGGTTAGCAAGAAGATCAGCCTAAGCCCTTGGCAGTGAGAGCACCAGTGTGTTCAACTTTAGGCCAAGCGGGAGCCCGGGACAGTGACAGCGTATCCTCGGCCTGTTCCTGCCAGGGGCTGGCCGAGCCCCTGCCCGCTGCGTGGCCTGCTCCGTGTGCCCGTGGCTGTACTGTCCGAGCATGCTCACCCGGTCATGCCCATTCTGCACATCACCTTTGTGTTCTGTTCACCGCCCCGCGCTCCGGGAGTGTGTGCCGCATGCCGTCAGCTTCCGTCCATCCCGCCCGGCGCTTCCCATAGTCACGCGTGCCCGCCCTGCACCCACCTCCTGGGTTTGCTGTGCACATGCTCTCGCTGAGCCTTCCTCGGCCATGCAGAGCCGTAACCGTTCTCCTCTCCCTCCTCCCTCCTTGTCTCGCTTGCAGGCATGCGTGACCACCCCCCCATCCCCGTGACCGACCTCGCTGACAACATCGACCGGCTCAAGGCCAACGATGGGCTGAAGTTCTCCCAGGAGTACGAGGTGAGCCTGAGAGCGGGACGGGCAGCAGGGTAGAGTGGTGCTGGCCAGGACCCCGGCAGAGAGGGCCTGGTGAAAGCTGAGCTGTGCCTCCCCTGCAGCAATGCTGCGTGGTCAGTCCCCACGCCAGCCCTGGGAGCCTGCCAGCTCTCCCTGCCAACCCCACAGTGCTGGGAGCTCACCTTGAGCAGTTGAAGCATGGCTGGTACAGGGAGAAGGCCTTGCAGGAGAATGCACAGCAGCCTGACATGCTGCCACCATGGTTATTGTCTTAGGAGTGAATGGGAGCTCATGTCTGCCTACCTGGACTGTCACTGATTACTTTGTTCTGCTCTGTGAGGGCTGCACTCCATCCAGGTTGGCTGATGTATTTCAGTCCACAGTATCCTGTGCCCATTCACTTCCATCTGTGTTCAAAGCTTTGCTCTCTGTGCCGTCCTCTGATGCCAACAAACGTGTTGTGAGTTTTCATTCCTGCTTTCCCTCTAATCTCCCACTGGACTCTGCTGGCATTTAGCCTGTGTTATTCAGCATCAGTGCCCATAGAAACTCTGCCAACGTCCCACTGCCCTGGAGCAGTCCAAGCTCCCCTCCCTGCATAAAGCTCTCTGCCTGTGACCTGCAGTCATGAGCTGCAAATTTGCCTGCACTTCCGGATCATGCTCCCACCGTTATCAGTGTCTCTGGTGCAGCCTCATGGTAGGTACTGTCAGCATCCACCACGATGCTGCCTTTGCTGACACACACAGGCATGTCCTGGGTGTTTGGTGAACCCCTCCACTGCACTTCTCTCAGCCCAACTCCCTCCAGCCCCATCCTCCCCGAGAACAACTTGCCAAAGGGAGGGAATTTGGAGGGAAAGGGGCTGACCTACTTGAGGGCTGCCTCACCTTTTTTGGCACTCTCCAGGCTGCATGATTAGGTTGCAACTGTTTAAAATTGGGAAAAGTTCCTCTGCAGCCATGAGAGCAGGAATGGCAGGATGATGTTTTGCTGTGCTTATATGCAGAGCCCTCTTGAGCTGTAGGGGACTTGTAAATAAAACCCCCACTAGTATTAAAAAGGGAATAAATTTGGGAACTGTTCTTTGCATGTGTTATCACTTCTGTTTGAATTGTTATCTGCCTGTGCCTGTGGCCACCCCTTCCTGCACCGTACCTACAGTGATTTATGAGATGAGATCAGAGCATTTGCCCACAAGGTAGGATTATATATGCCAGGAAAGGGAAAGCAGATCTCTATGTTGAGAAGTTAAGGGATGAATTCCAGCTAGTTCAAAGGGTGTGCTGTGTGTATCTGAGGAAGGCATGGAGTTCTTTTTTTGCTTTGGGATGCGAGGTGGAGGTCTTGGCATCCCTCTGCATTTGCTGTCTGAACCAGAGAGATGAGCTACAGCATTACGTTGTGACTTGGGAAATGTTAAAGGAATAATGTGCTTCCCTTGCAGTTACCTGTGTGCTCATGTATGTCCTGCCAGTGGAGCCAAAGTGTGCAGTCATACCTGTCTGCCTTGGGCTTTTTGCTACCAGTTCAACTGAAATGTTAAGCAGGGCTGTCCACTCTGCTACAGGCAGGCTGTGGCTCTGCTGCACGGTGGGGATTCAACAAGATCCAGTCTCTGCACTCCCATCCTCACACTAGGCCTGTGCTCATTAGAGCCTGCAGCATAATACTGAGCTGTGGGAACTGTTTTTGAAAAAATGAGCATTAAATAAATTCTCTTAGCTGCTTTCATGAGCCTCTCTCTCCTCATTTCTCTTTCTTTAGAATATCATGGCTGGTTGAGAGCACCAATCAGTTGTACTTCTCATGTTGAAGCAGCTATTAAGTAGCTGATTGTTGCACATAATTTTTTTCCCCTGGATTCTGCTGTGTTTGACTCCTCATCATCAGAAAATTGCTGAACGTGACAGGCTTGTACACTTGTTTGACACTAGGATGGACCCAAAAGTAGAAGGGGTTGCACCTTGTTGGTATGTGGGGATCAATGCAATCATCTCCCATTTGAAATGCCAGTGAGAAGAATCCTGGGCTGACTTTGAAGAGAACAGCAGCTGCCTGTGCAGGACTGCTGCAGCAGTGGGTCTGCTCTCATCCTGGTCCCTGTATGTGTGGGTTTGGCAGGGCAGCAGCTCCCTTTGATAGGAGAGCTGCAGGGCAGGATAGGCATGGCCTGTGCTGCTGACTAAGGAAATCTGCAGAGTGGATGTGCAAACAGCAGAGTTGGGAGGGGAGCAGGCTGAGTGGCCCCTGTGGGAGCCTGAGAGACAGGAACTACACCTCAGTACATGCTTGCATTTGCAGTAAGCATTGGTACAGTCGAAATGTTCACCCTGGGACTCTGTGAGCCCCAGACCTTAAGCAGTGGTGACCCAGTGCTTTGAGAAGTGAAGGCCTGAGCCTTTTTCCCATTGCATAATGGTGCTGCCAGAATGGGCATAGCACAGCTGAGCAGGGAGACACAAGGGAGGAAGGCATGGCAGGTGAGTCCCCAAGGCCCATTTGCTGTTTGATTGTGCTTTGAAGTAGTTGCATTTTAAGTGTTTTTGTAGAGCAGCCTGTCAGCCTAACATCTCTGTGGGGTGCAGGGCTGTTTATAGATGGCTCACATTCCAGGAGCAGAGGCACCACAGGCAGAGAGCAAATATTTAACAGCACTTTAAACCATTGAGGCCAGCTGGCCTAGAGCCATCAGTCTGGCACTTGCCTTGGCTGTGCAAGCAATAGCAGGGTAACCTAGACACAGGTGACATGAAACAAGACCTGTCAGCAGCACCTCCCCAGATGCCTAGGAAGGGGGCAGGAAGGCTGACAGAGATTTCTCACAGCCGTCTGACCTCTATTCCCACAGGTGAGAGAACAAATAATATTGCTCACACCAGTTTGCCAGCCTGCATGGCCGTGCAGCCCATGTGACAAAGCCAGCACAGAGCAAGCTGTGGGCTGGCTGCAGTGAGCAGGCTCACGAGCTGTGGGTTAGCCCTCACTCCCAGCACCTGGGAGCCATCCCAGCTGTAGCTTCTGGTGCCCCTGGTGCGGCAGGAGAGGCTGAAGTGCAGCTGCTGGGAGCTGAGCCGTCTGCAGGCACAGTTCACTGCTGCCATCTGCTCTGGCACGGGGCAGAGCACAGCCCCACCACGCTGTACAGGCAGGCAACAAGCCGGGAGCGGGGCACAAGGGTCTGGCAGCTGCTTCTGGCCTGGCTGCGCCAGGAAAGTATTTCATTTTTAGTGTACAGTGAAAGCTACAGCGAATTTACAGTGTGGGATTAATGGAATTAGATAAGTAGAATAAAGGCTGAGCCCCCTGAGTGTGGATGTGCAGACGGTGGCAGGCACTGTCGCTGTGTTGGAGCTCCTCCTGTGGGCACCTTCCCATGCTGCAGCCTGTGCTCCCGGAGCGGGATCCTGCCCACGGGCGGTGCAGGAGTACCTGCCCTGGGCCAAACCGGTCGGCACGCACGCACCACATCTCACACTCTTGCTGTGGGATCCAGCACGCTGAGCATTGCTGTCCCCTTTTGTGCAGTTAGCAAACACAGGACAGCACCGGTTCCAGCTCTCTTATAGTGCTCTAGATCCTGCATCGCTTTCCCAGGAGAAGACTTTTTCCTTATTCCTTTCCAAACTGCAACTTGTGGCTGCTGCCTCTCATGTCCAGCCCATCCAGCATGTCCATCTAGTGTATGGCCCCCAGGAGCAGAGCAGGTGATGAGAGCCTGGCAGTGTGGCACTGCCTGGCACATTAGTTCTTAGTAATGTTTAGATTGTGTGAGATTTCACTGTGCTCCTGCTTCCTGTGTGGTAGGGAGGCTGCAGACCTTTCCTCACAGTTTTCTGTAGAGAGAAACACTGGTGGTTTGCCCAAACCCTGTCTTCACTTCCATTTCCCATAGAGCCCCTGAGGACACTGCACCTCCTGTGCCTGCAGCCCTGGCAAGGCAGGTTAGGCAGTGGGAGAGGTGCTTGGGTCCCTGGGGCCAGTGAGCCCAGGAGGTGCTGGGCCCAGGAGCAGGGAGCCTTGGTTTAATGGCTTGCCTGGGTTTAATGGCTCATTGGGAAGCCGCCTGGCAGGCACACGGCGCTCACGTTCCGGTAATAAGAATAATAAGGCTGAAGTGCTGCCAGCAATTGATTTCAGAGGCACATTATGTCCTCATTTGAGGCGTGGTGCAGATTGACAGTGGTCAGTGCTCCTGCTAATGTGGTTGATTTCACAGGAGGACAGGAAGCACTCACTGCCTGAGCATCTTCCTGTCCCCATGCCCTTGTGCAGCTCCCTGAGCTGCTGTGCTGCCCCAGGGCACTGCCTGCCTGGGATCTCCACACCTGCCAGCAGCAGAGGCAGCAGCAGCAGGGCCTCACAGCATGCAGAGGCATTTTGGAACTGCACTAAGGAAGGGGAGCAGCAAGCCCGAGGTGGATTGTATCTGAGAGTCAAACTGGCACTCAGGGATGTTTTCAAGGCATTTGTAAAGTGCTCTAGAGTCTGTTGAGGAAAGAGCCTTTTTCCAATCCCTTTTCAATGGTCTGACTCTGTCTTTATGGCAGTAGCAGCAGGGATCCCTGAACTGCTTTGGTGAAATTGTTCCTTGCACTTCCATGCTGGGAAGGAGGAGTTTTACTAATTGGGCTTTTTCTTAATTTGCACTTGCTGTCTTACAGCATCTCCCTGTCACTTTAAAGCAAAGCAAAAGTCATGGTGCTTTTAAGTTTCCTCCTGGCTCATTTCTTTCCAATTTCCCAGCCCTTCTGCTTTCTAGGAAGAGTGTATTTGTTGGGACTGTTACTCTGATCAAGTTTTGGGATGAAGCAGTGATTCCCATGAGCCCCCCTGAAAGGAACAGGAGCAGACTCCTGGTGCTAGGGCAGTTGTGGAGCAAGGTGGGGAGACGAGGCAGTGCTGCTGCACACAGGGGCTGCAGAGCATTGTACAGAGATGGGACAAGACTTGCCAACCACTATTCCATCTAAGGGCTCCTACTCTCTCCAAGCAGCCCATCATCCTCCCATTTATTTACTCATTTGTTTGCCTTAAAGGGGGGAACAGGTGTACATTAATTCATCACCAGAGTTTAAATTAAATCATTTTACTTCTAAATGAGTCACTAATTTGCAGGAGTATTTAATTAGAGCCTCTTTGCACTCAGGTGCTGTAGTAGTTCTGACTTTCTCACCTGTTTGCCCTCTTAAGAGGCTGATGATGATTAGACCATTTCTGCACATACTCATTGCACATCAAAGCTGTTAACCCTAATGGCAACACCTTGATGCTCCCCCTCCGTTCTGGGGGCTCTTGGCAGCCTTGTCCTCCCCCAGGAAATAACCTTTTCCTCTGCTGTGGCAGGACACAGACTTGCTGTGCAAAGCACTCCGCATCCCACAGCTGGGTCAGCCCCGCAGCCTTTTGGCAGTGATTTGCAGCATAGATTGAGCATGAACAACTGCACTGAGCTCTGCTTGCCTCTGCTGCAGGGGTAGGGCTCACTCCAGCACCGACCTGTGCCCATTGAGAGTGTTCACAGAGTGCAGTTACACCTGGTGCTTTCTTGGGTTGCTTCTTCACAGCAAGAAGATGCTTACTGGCTCATACTTTCAGAGCCAGTCTCAGCACCACCACCAGCTAGTCAAGTCTCTTCATGGGCTGTCTGTGCAGACTAAGGCCACCTTTCTGAAAAATAGGTGTTATTTATGTTTCTAATAGGCACTGATGAGTCCATATTTTCCTCATTAGTTTGACTATTTGTGCTTCTCCTTCAGTGTACATATTGATCAGACTGATATCAAAACCCCTCTTACTTATCTCTACTCCAAACCATAAAGTCTTTTCATATTATATTCCTCTTTTTTTTCATGTTTTTGATAGTTTCTGCATTCCCCTTTTGCAGTTCAGGCCCACCATTGGTGGGCAGCAGTATTCCCTGCAACACGGCTGAGAGTGGGGAGCATCTAAAGGTCAGATCCCCTGAGCAGCCTATTCTGAAAGCAAAATACAGGTGCCTGAATGAAATGAAGTGACCCAGAGAGCTGTGAGCTGTGCTGAGATGTCTCTCTGCCTGGGCAGAGGAGTGTGCAAGGCCTGTGGCAGCCAGGCTAGTGGGTTTGCAGCCAAAAGTGGTGCTTGCAGCCTCCACTCCCACCATCCTGGCTGCAGCGCCTCTTGGGCACAGCAGCCGCCTGCTTATTACACTGATAATAGAAAATTACAGGTTTTCTGTAGGAAATGTCTATTTACATCCTACATTTCCCAAACTACCTATTAGCATCGCTGTGATGTCACATCCTCCTGTTGTTTTCGTCAGCACTGGTCCCTGTACCTGCAGGCAGCCTGGGCCACACCTGGGGAGAGACAAGCTGTCACCTGGCACAGCACTGGCCATGCCCTGCATTGTGCTGCAAAGCCCTCAGGGCTCGTGCAGCAATGCAGGCACTACCTGTGCTCCATACTCAAGCCAGTGCCCGCACCCACTGTGGCTGCTTGGGAAGTGCCTGCTCCACAGCACAGGAGCAGAGGGGACATCGATGGGTGTCACTTTGTGCACAGCTGGTGGTTGGTGGAACTGAGCAGAGGGACCATGAGAGCTGTTCATGTCAGCACAGTCAGGGAGCTGTGCTTCCCACCTCAGTCTTTTGCTCACAGCTGATCCAGAGCTGACAGACAGGCATTTCACTGCCTGAGAAACCTTCTGACACGGCTCTTCCACGCAATGAACGCGGATGCCTGCAGGGAGCACAGCGCGCAGTGCTTCCCTTGGCCTATTTCCCCAGTGTTTTGTCCGTGGACCAGCAAAATGTCAGAGACCCTGAACTGGAGCAAGATTTTAAGAAGATTTTGATGGGACGGTGTTGTTAATTTTGGGGGGAAGGGGGTTCATGGGATGACTGATTTCTGGTGTAGCTGCTTGCCCCCAGCTTGCCCAGGGCTGCATGTGCAGAGCAAGTGCCTGCATGAGGCAGGTGTCTTACCTGTGTGTCTTGTGTGTCTCTCGGACAACAAGAGCATCCCATCTCAGAGGGGTGCTTTGGGGATGGTCCTTCTTCACCTTGCTTTGTGCATGGACTGAGACGATAGAGAAGGCTTTGGGAAGAGGCTGCCTGTCCATGGAGTGCAGCCCTGGACTGGGTGCACCAGCACATGGCTCGTGGAAGAAGCACTGGGTGTGTGAGGCCAAGTGGGAGTGGGATGTGTGCTTTTCAGGCAGTTGCATAGTGTGCAGGCCAAGATTTATAACCACATCTCTTCTCCAGGTTTATAGTTTCTTGTCACTCTATTAACTCAAACGAGAGATGTTTACATTGCATAAGTAGCTGGAGCAGTGGATAGTAACCTATTAATTTTCATGACTATTCCCTGGCAAAAGCTTACAGGTTGTCTTGCAGGACATTAATACCAAAAGCTCCTGGGGCACAAGACACCCAGGGCTTGCTATATTTCAAGAGACTGCAGTTCAACAGCTAATAAAACCTCTAGGTCAAGATCTGCACAGTCAGGTCTCTCTGGAATCCTGGCAGAAGACCAAATTTCTGCTGATGGGTAGCTCCAGAGGAAAGGATGAGCATGCAGCCAAGGAGATGAAGGCTTATCTGCAGCAGGCTGCCCCAGTGAAGGACTGCTTTGCCTGCAGATAGTGGGATGCATGTCCCACGGGAAACTAGTTTTTGGTGTGGTCTGGCTTGATTCTACTGCTGTGGACACCCATGGAAGCTGTGTCTGGCCTGGGGAGAGGTGTGCAGGGCAATGCAGATTTCCTGACTGAAACTCGTGTGCTGCAGCACTCCAGTGTGCTGGGACTGCTACCAATTCCTTCCTTCTCTTTCTCTCCACAGTCCATTGATCCTGGGCAGCAGTTCACCTGGGAGAACTCCAACCTGGAAGTGAATAAACCGAAAAACCGCTATGCAAATGTGATAGCCTATGACCACTCACGTGTCATCCTGACTTCCATCGATGGTAAGAGTAACTGGAGTGGGCACCCCATCAAGCAGCTGAAGTTGACTGTAGCAAGGAGACCATCTTTTTCTGTGTTCTAAGCTGAGCAGGGACAAACACCAAGCATCAGCATGATCAAATGTGTGGTTGCTTCTTAGTACTGCCGTCAGCGAACATGTCTGTCCTAGCAGCCTCCTCTCCCACTGTTCTCTCTGTGTGACTTCAGCTGCCTTCCTCGGTACATGGTGAAACATGGCACTATTAGTGCAGTTGTCACCCTCTGTCCCAACACAGTTGTAGGGCCAGTATCTTTCTCTGAGACTTGTCAATATATGGTCCTAACTCTGTGCCCAGAGCAGCACAGGATAAGGGTTGCTCCTTCACCTGGGACATGAGACTCCATACATCCCTGTCCTCCATGGGAGCATCAGGCCCTGGTGTTCATAGCATTGACCCCCATGACTCCGAGAGCCAGCCCCACATCCCTGGAGTTTGGGCTAATACATGTTTCTAGTCCTCTTGCACACAGAGGAGCTGGAGCCCAAGCACACCCACTCCCCTTGTTTTATAAACCAGCACCCAGCTCTGCTCACCCAGATCTGAGCCCACTGATGGAGGATGAGGAAGATACAGCTAATTCAATGTACCCTGCTTGGGGAAGGAACTGGGGCCTGGCTTTGCACATGGGTGGCCCTACAGTCACTAGCATCCTTTTTTGGGAGATGGAAAAGCCTTTTCTAATGGTTATGCACTACTCATCCTCTTCAAGAGGAGGAGGGGGGGGCAAACAGTCCCTCACAGCAAGCCCTGCTAAGCAGCAGCAGCTATGTGAAGGCCTGGCATGTCTGCTCATGGGCAAACCCTTGCAGACAGCTGTGGGGTGAGCACACGGGGGAATCCCTGTTTTCCAGCCTGACTCAGTTTCTGTAAGTAGTGTCTGTGCCTTCCTGGGAACTGTTCCCGAAGCACCCTGCCAGGTCCGTGCCGCCCATGCCAAGGGAGCCAAGCGCTGCACTCCAGCTGCTGCCACTCCCCCAGTGCTGCCAGCACTTTGTGTCTGCTAGAGACTGCTGAGACCTGGAGAATAGAGCTGTAGAATTTTCCCCAGGACAAAAGGACGAGGGGTGACCCCCAGCTTCATTTCCTTTCTCTAATGAAATGCAGATGCTCTCTCCTGGGGAGACAATAAGATTCCTGCTGCTTTCTATCCCTGCAGTCTGAGCAGCCCGTGCTGAGCAGGGTTTGGAAGCAGCCTCAGGCCTCTGTTTGCCGAATTTATTTTAGTAACTATGTGTTTGCATTTTAAAGGCCTTTACGAAAAATTCCTTTCCTTAAAGTGGTGGAGGCCTTGTGAGGGCTGGAGCAGCCTCTGCCAGCAGGCAGCAGGGGGGGGGTCTCACACTGAAGGGTTTCAACGGAGGAAGATCTCTGGCTCCTTGAGAATAGTTGTCCCTGCAGGAAGGATAGGAGGACATCCCTGCCTGACATCCCTTGGTAACAGAGACAAGCTAATAAAGGAGCCTCATTTTTAAAAGGTGCTGTAGGACAATAACAAATTGCTGGTGAATTTAAGACAATTATTTCAGTCAGTTGCTTGGGGCCGAATGAGCTCCTTAATATTCCTGCCTGTGAATTTTCCTTTGTGTGCGTGTGGCAGCTGTCTCTCTGCTTTGGTGTTGCCTGCTTGTTGCATTAATGTGGGAGTTACAAAGGGTTCTTCTTTTTTCAGGCACCATCCCTGTCCTTTGCAGGATCCCTGGGAGAGATCCTGACATCACCCCATAAAGGAGACTTGTCAAGAGCCTTGTGAAAATGCCAGCCTCTTCTCCTGCCTGCGGGGCCCAGCAGAGCAGTAGGTACAGGGTTGTGGGCTTACCCCAGTAACTCTTGCCCTCTTCCTCCTCCGCAGGGGTCCCAGGCAGTGATTACATCAATGCCAATTACATTGATGGGTATCGGAAGCAGAACGCCTACATCGCCACGCAGGGACCGCTGCCAGAAACCCTCAGCGACTTCTGGAGGATGGTGTGGGAACAGAGAACAGCTACTATAGTCATGATGACCAGGCTGGAGGAGAAGTCCAGGGTACAGTGTGTGCTTTCTCTCTTTTCTGGAGCTGCTGGGAGGAAGAAGGGAGGAATGGGAGCACTTCACAGCATAAGGCATAAGGGCACCCAGGGAGGGGCAGTTCCAGTGATGTGGCTCACTGCTTCATGCAGCCCAGCAACAAATGCCTTGTAAGCATATCCCTGTGGGGCAAAAGGGTGGCAAAACCTTCTCTTGCTGGCCTGCTCGTTTAGCTCTATTTTGCCTGCATGTCTGCATGTGCACCCATCCTTTCCTGCCCACATCACTCACATCAAAGGGGGAGAGGAAAGCTCTGAGATGGAGAGTGCAGACCACCCCAGAAGCTGAGAAGCTGCAATAGTTGGGTGGGACCGGCAGCATCCAGCAGCCTGACAGGGCCCTGGCATTTTTGGCAATGCAGGGAAATGGCTGACAAGGGTCTCATTGCAATAACAAGACTAATTTGTGCCTTGTCCAATGACAGCATGTATAAATTATCAGCTTACACTGCCAGGATTAGATATTCTGATGTAATAAACACAAAGCTGCCTGCAGACCATGGGAAGGCATGAGCTGGAGAAGGAGTGGGAGCCTTCACTGCAGATGATACAGTTTTCGTGACAGAAGTTTTTACTCAGCCCCTGAAGCAGGAGTTTGTAAGCTGTGGCCAAGTGCTCCTGTGCCCAGGTGCACCCTTTGGGCAAAGCCTGCCCAAGGATGAGGCAGCTTCTGCCTCTCATGATTCAGTTTGTTCCTAAAAGTAAAATTTTAGTGGTGAGCATTTGTACTAGCAGAATATTTTAGTGTTGCCATGCCAACAGCAGAAGGGGCTTGTGCACTCAAGCTGTGAAGCACTGATTATTTTTAGCCCAATAAGCTCATTCTTGAGCAGAAGAAATGGTCAAGTTTGGGTTTAGTTAAAACTTTTGCCTGATTGCTCTCCCTCCTTTTCAAAGCTTTAGCACCAAAATGCTCACAGGGCTGTCCCAGCCCACCCTGGCTGGGAGGAGGTGGCTGGAACCCCCAGTCATCAATGGCAAAACAGATCTGCTTTCCCTAATGTGCAAAAGACAGGCATTGTTGATGCATTTCCTGGCATCTTCAAATGCCCTACAGCCTGCAGGGAAAAAAAGAGCATTCCTTGGAGATGAGCTGTCTCTAGAGATCCAGCCCCTGCTTTGCACTTTGCTTCCTGCTGCAGGGCCCTGCCTGTTCTGTCCAATGGCCACTTCACCCACACAGCCCAAACAGGCAGGGAAATGATTCTGACCTGCCCTGTGGCTCAGGGCTTGGCACACAGGCTAAGCAAGATCAGAAGCTTCTGATCAACTGCACTGTACAGCTAAGGGTTATATGGGGACTTTTTTGTGCCTTCACATTTCAATGATGGAACATATATTTGAAGAACAAGGAAAAGCCCTTCTGGGTTGCCAAATAAATCCATGCCTGGAATCTTGACTCACTTAACTTCTGGGCTTCTTAGTTATGGCAAGGCACTCCAAGGTGCATGTTTCTTGAAGATAACAGGTTTCCTCCGACCCCAGAGGGACTTGTCTTTGCCTGAAATGTCTGTGCTGCTGAGCTGTATGTTATCTCTCCAGCACACCCCATTGTATCATCCTGCAGTATTGGTTTCTGTCCCAAACACAGTGTGTGTGGTCAGGCTTTTAGTGACATTGAATCCTTGTTATGGGCAGGAGGTGACCAGAGCCTTCAGAGAATCTCAGGAAGCCTGCCTGATTGGGCAGACTGCCCAGGGGCTCCAGGCTGACTTGACCAGATCCAGACCCCTGCATTTGCTCCCTGGCACTGCCTGCCTATGTCCTGCTGCCTCTTTGGCACATCCTCAGCACTAATGAGAAGTGGGCAGTTTTTTCTGGCACTATGGGAGAGGCAGGTTGCCAGGAGAGGCAGTGGAGAAACCTGGTCACTCCTGAGTTGAACCAGTGATCCACAGCAAAGACTTCCCTGGATGTGTTTGCTGTACCCTGAAGGTGTCTCAGGGCATTCCCTCACAGCAGGGCCCTGGGAACTGCAATGTGGACTTCCAAGAGATTATTTGTTCTGGGTGTTGTTCTTGTCTTTTTCAGCATTTTTCAAGGCAAGATTGCTTTTAGCCACCTTCCTGCTCTGCTTTTCCTCATGCCCTTTTGGTGAGGGGTAGAGCTCTCTTGGGAGCAGTGAAGAGCTTTTTGGGACCAGTGAAGATCCTAATCCCAATCATTGCCCATTGCTCCAAACTTTCAGTATGAGTCACTGTTTTGCAGTTCATTCTGCTCCAGAGACTTCAGACTTCATCTGAGGTAACCCCTTGGGTCTCTGCAGCATTGTTGCCTGCTGATGCTCACACTGCTGTGGGACAACACTGCTCCAGGCAGTCACATGGCATCACGGCATTACCCAAGGGTGACCTTGCTTGAAAGTCCCCTGGCCTAGGCGCTTTGGCACAGGCACGGGACTGTCTGTCCAGCTGCAGAGCCTGGGGTGGGTAGCAAGGCCTCATGGCGAGCTGCCCAGTGCAGAGCAGGCTCTGCTGTCTTTCCAGGCGAGCTCCCCAGGTCACCCTTGGCACTGCTGTGATAAGCCAACCGGGACCAGGAGCAGCTTGGCAGCCCTGTGGGGGTGACACTGCTTTAAAGGATTCCTGAGCTGCAGAGGGGAAAAAAAATCTTTAAAGAACATCAGCTTTTATGGTCTGCAATTTTAGCTGGCTTGATGGTCTAAATCATCCTCCCTTTTTCATGTTTTCACAAAGTGAGAAGCACATAAAGGATAGAAATGGCTGGATTGTGCAATTTAGCTGCCTTCAAAGCTTTACAATCAGTTTCAGAATCATTTGGTGGCAGTTCAGAAACACACATTGTAGATTAGCTTTCCTGAAGCTGCGAGCGTGGTGTGTCCCTGCCGGGCTGTGTTGCCAGGAGAGAGGTATTAAAGCAGGATTTCTCCTACCCTGGGCTATCCTCTAGAGCCTGGCAGAGCCGAGTCTCCTACAGCAGTGCCTTGGCTTGTTCTGTTCCAGCCCAGAGCACCAAGCAGCCATCTCTGGAGTGTGATGTCCCCTGGCATTTCATATCCCCAGGAGGGGATGTTAAGAGGCTGGTGCTCAAGGGCCCTGGGGAAGAGAAGCCTGGCAGCCACATGACACTCCAGCCCTTCTGCTGACAGCAGTGCCATCTGGAGTCTGTGAGCAGGGCCAGGGGCAGAGCACAGCTCTCAAGCTGAAGAGAGGTGCCCGGCTGCTCTTGGGCTCAGGGCATCAAAGGGGAGGAACAGGAGCCACTCAGCAAAGCTGCAATAAATGGCTGTTCAGGACATTACTGTGCTCCTTAAGTTAATGAGAAACAAGCACTGCCAGAAGAAAACATCTCTTATCTGCTTTAGTGCCACAGTGCATCGGCTTCAGCATAAAATTTACAGAGCTTGAAAATGGGGCATAAACATTATGGGTAAATTTGGCAGAAAATGTGACTGACTCTTATCTGGTCATGAATAAATAATTTTCAATTACCAGCCCAGGCATTGCTATTATCCCACACAGGGAACTCCTCTGAAGTTTGTTTTGTGCTCGAGTACACAGCCCTGCAGCATGTGGGTGGCAGGAGGGGACTGCTGTCCCTGAGGTGTAGGCACAGGCACAGGGACAGGCTGTGCTGTTCCCCTGAAACAGCCCCTGCAAACCACAGCAAACAGCTGTCCCCAGCATTTGCAGGATGCTATGCTGCTCTCCTGTCCCTTAGAGAGGGTCACATCATCCCCAAGCCAGGCAAGACAAACTCAGACCTCGTGGAAACTGCCTGCAGCTGCCATCCACTCATGAGGATGGGATCAGTTTAGCTGTGAAATAATGTTTGTGACCTCCAAGTTGCTGGTGCTGCAGCCAGTCAGCATCAAATGCTCTGTGCCAAGTGAGGAGGAAGAATCCTGAGATTATTGCAGGGCCTGCCATGTTGCCACAGATCCAAGGCAGCACAGCAGCCCAAACAGCAGGAGACCCTGGGCAGGAGGCAGCAGAGCTGTTCTGCTTGCACAGGCACCTGCAGTACCTCATTAGGCAGCCTTACTCCAGGCACTTCTGTCAGGGCAGGCCTTACTGTGAGCAGAACCCAAAAAGCAGGGAGAGGTGCATCCCTCTGACTCCAGATTGCTGCACTCCAGAGCCAGAGTGTAGGATGAGAGCTCTTAGCTCTCACAAGCCCCACCTTGCTGCAAGTGGTTTCAATTAAAAGGCAGAACTTCATTGATTCCTAATTAAGCTTATTGTTTTTCTTCCCACACATTCCCCTGTAAACACATTCTGCTAATAATTAAGTTTACTATTCCTTGACAAGCACAGATGATCTTCCATTCACTCCTCTCTCCTAGGGTGGGAAACCATTTTCGGTGTGGTGCACATGGGTGGGAATGAAGTCTTCCTCCTGTCAGCCAGGCACTGTGGCTCTGTAGGGTGGGGGAGCCAGGTACCAGATGAAACAGGGATGCTCAGGGTGCCAATTAAATAGGGAGCTTGGGGCTTCACAGGAAAAAAAAAAAAGGAGGAGTAGTTTGCCACACATTGAGCTGTGAAGAGGAGGAGGAGAGCAGCAGCATGTGAGCAGGGAGGGATGTGCAGGGAGGTGAAGAGGGCAGAGGGATGGGCCCCTGGGGATGTGTTTGGCTGTCTGCCAAATGGGATGCAGCAAAAGCTGCGACCAGTAGCTCAAAGCACTCTGGCTGCAGAGTTGGAAGGGGGTGATAAGGATGATGCAAGGCAGGAGGTTTCAAGGGAGCAGTGTTTTCATGATGGGACAGCGCTGCCTGCAGGAGGGGGCTGAAGGGATAGTTTGGCCACAGTCTGTGTCTTCTTGCAGAGGGAGAACAAGATGTGCATGTGTCTAAGCTGCCATCTGGTCCTTGCAGAGCCATTTTGAAACACCTGGGAGATGCAGATTTTCAGGGATGTGCCACCTGCCACAGGGGCAGGTTGGTGTTGCTTGGTGATGCTCAATGCACTCAAACCTACAGCAGTGCAGAGAGGGTGGACACAGCATCCAGGCTGGAGCCGTGGCATGGGCTGTGTCCCACCTGTCTCGAGGGTGGTTTGCTGCCCAAGGCAATGCTGGCAGGGGCACCCTGGAGACTGCAGGTGTTATGGGAAAGGTAATGCCTGTTGCTGTGTACTGTGCTGGACTCAGCTCTGTCCTGCCACAGCTGTGGGTCAAGGATGCCAGACTGGCATAGCTGGGAGCTGGTGAGGATACAGACTGCATCTCATTCACCTCAGCTGCTCTTTGAGTAGAGCCGTGCCCACAAAAACCACCATTTCCTCTTCCCTGCTGCACTAGCTCTTCTCCCATCATCCCACAACTGCCCACTTTCTCTTCATCCAGGTAGAGCTCAGGCAGGGGGTGGTTCAGGCAAAGCCCCAAAGATTCCCAATCTCACCAAACAGGAGGCAGAGTAGAACTACAGCAGGCACAAATCACTGTTAGGAATTGCTGCTCACTGTCTTGGTACCTGGTGTTGCTCTTGCTGTTCTGTCTGGTGGCCTAGCCCCCTTCACCACTTCCACTGTTGGCTCCAGGGGAAAAGGAAAATCCCTCTTTCAATGAGTAGCCACTCACTGAGATCAGCTCAGTTGGTCAGGGCATGGTGCTAATAACACCAAAATTGGTTCAATTCCCATATGGGCCATTCACTTGAGAGTTGGACTTGATAATCCTTGTGGGTCCCTTTAGCTCAGAATGTTCTTGTGATTCTGAGTCTTACGGAAAGGGGTCCAGCGGGTGCTGCCTTTTTGCTGGGGATTGGGACACTCTGGGGGAAGGAAATCTGGATTTTAGAGCGCCCCCGGCACAGTGACTCATTTCTGTCTTTACTCTTCGAAGGGCAGAGCCCTGTTCTCATCCCAGATGCTCCAGCAGCAGCCAATCACTGACCCATTTTCCTCACCTCCCTGCAGGTAAAGTGTGACCAGTACTGGCCAAGCCGGGGTACAGAAACCTATGGGATGATCCAGGTGGTCCTGCTGGATACAGTCGAGCTGGCGACCTACACCGTCCGCACCTTTGCGCTGTACAAGGTATGGGACTGGCTGGCTGTTGCTGCTTCACGTATTGCAGAGATGCTTCCCAGTGCTGCAGGGTGCTCCATGGCCCACAGGCAGAGGCCACTGGCTGTACCTGGCTTGGCCAGGCATGTGGCCAGTCCACACGTGAGCCATGTCTCACAGATGGGTGGCAGCAGGAGATCAGCTGCACGTTGTGCATCTGGCTACCACTGGACTTTGGCCAGGATACTTGATGCTCTTCTGTGTGCTTTCTGCAATGAGCCCCAGAGCAGGGCTGTTCTTGCCTCTGGTGAGTGTACAGGTAGCAGCTGTCCTCCCATTAGAGGAACAACATGGGAAGCAGTGAATTTTTATCACTCCTGTCACTAATCGTGCAAATGGAGGGGCTGTTTCTGACATGAGCATAAACCCTTCTCTCCTGCTTGCTGCATTCCTCATTAGGATTTGGAAATCCCTGGGGGCAGTGCCAGCAGCAGCGTGTCAGTGCAGACAGGCTTTGCAGCAAGTGCTTCTATGTGTGACTGAGTCTGGGCCAGGAGCCCAGTGCTCAGGGGGGACACACTCATGCCTCAGGAAGGCCCCAGCCATCACTCAGCCAGTCCTACTGCTTGCTGCATAGATCACTCAGCCAAGCCCAGAGAAGAGCAGGGCAGTTTGCAGTCACAGCCTGCATGGTCTGCTGACCTGCAGATCACCCTGCCCAGGGACATCACAATGCAGAGGAGCAGGGAGGGAACTGGTTGCTGTAGCCCTTCCATGCCCAGTGCC
This sequence comes from Vidua chalybeata, assembly GCF_026979565.1. Taxonomy (NCBI): domain Eukaryota; kingdom Metazoa; phylum Chordata; class Aves; order Passeriformes; family Viduidae; genus Vidua; species Vidua chalybeata. The sequence continues at coordinate 15,221,859 of NC_071538.1, read as the reverse complement.
CATTTTCCCTGAACATGCAGTGAGTATAGAGGATGAACCTGTGCTGTGCAGAAGAGTCTTTCACCTTCCCTGTGGTCTGCTCCACTACTGCAGAGATGCTCTGTTGTCTGTAAAACTACCTTTCTACAGAGCATCTGTATGTATAGGAGCTTTGCAGTAAACCTGTGTTTTTCCTCCAGATTTTCACTGGTGAAAGCCCAGTACATGCTTCATCACCCAGAGCTTTGTGTGCCTGTGGCGGTTGTTGCCCTGTCAGTGGGTTCCTGCACTGGGATGAGATGTTCTCATGCAGTACAACTCCTCTTTGTCTTTGACAGAATGGCTCCAATGAGAAGACAGAGCTGAGACAGTTCCAGTTCATGGCTTGGCCCGATCACGGGGTCCCAGAATACCCCACCCCAATCCTCGCTTTCCTGCGACGGGTCAAGGCCTGTAACCCAACAGATGCTGGGCCCATGGTTGTGCATTGCAGGTAGGACTGTGTGTTTGCCTTCTGGCTGCAGGAGCTTTAACCTGTCTGAAAGTGGAGTCTCCCCTTCTTGTGGGAAAGGTTTCATGGTCACATAACCTGCACTGCATGCTTGGGCTGGCAGCAGAACAGGCCCAGCAGTGGTAATGCAGTGGTGGCATTTCTGTTGCTACTGGTGTATCACATTAAATAGCACTGCTATATGGAGAGCCTCAGAAAACACATTTTCCTGCAGAACTGCAAGTGCTATTTAAAAATTAAATTAGCTGTGCCTAGTGTAAGTGGGTGGTACCTTCAGATGCACACCACTGACAGAAATGCACGCAGTGACCTCTACAAACATTCATATGCAGTATTTACAGCCACAGTCTTTCATGGGGTAGAAAGACAGCTCTTAAGACAAAACATTAGTCTACTAAGGCTCAGCATCTTACCCAGCCAAGATTTATTTGTAGCAGCCAAGAGGGGACTGTTACTGAACAAACCACTCCATCATTGCTGTTTCAGCATACGCCTTACCAGTAGTGTTTAATGCTCTTCTTTCATGCTGTTTCAGATGGTAGTGGGGTATAATTAACACACAAACAAGCTGTATTAAAGCCCTGTTAAGGATATGACTTGCACCATAAATGAGGGAATGCCTAGCTCCCTATCTCTGTCTGTGTTTATATGTCACAACAGTGTATCTGTTGTTTTCAGGGTGCTCTCGCAGTGAGTAGCTTGAGGTTTGCTACTGCCCGTCCAACAGTTGTGGAGAGGCATTTGGTGCTTGAGTGAAGGGCTCAGCACAGTCGTGCATAACCTCAGCTTTCTGCTTCCCCTCTCAGGCTGGCCGTGCTTGTTTTATGGGTGAGGAAACAGTGACCCAGGTTAGGGGACAAGCAGGCTGGAAATTACGGACTTCACTGATGTTAGGGCTCAGCCTGCTCTTCATGTCTTCTGACTTCATACACACATGTGCTGTCACTCTCCTGCCTGTTAAGCACATTTCTCCTTCACTTGTGGAGGGGCTGCCAGCCACCTCAGCGATCAGCAGGGTGACACCATGTCCTTTCCACTCCAGCAGTGAAAAGGGGGCAGCAGAAAAGCTGAGGAGCCTCTCACATTCTCCAGTGGTTCTCTCCCTCGCTCCTCCTGTCACTTCCTGTTTGAAGCTTTGCTCACAGAGAGCAGCTTTTACTCCCCTTTTGTGTGCCCTAAGTCTGGGTAATCTCTTAAGTACTGTTAGAGCTCGTGTGAAATCTGTAGGAGACTGTGTCATCTCAGACCGCGTGCTTTGCTCCTGCAGTGCTGGCGTGGGCCGAACCGGCTGCTTCATTGTCATCGACGCCATGCTGGAGCGGATGAAGCACGAGAAGACCGTGGACATCTACGGCCACGTGACATGCATGCGCTCCCAGCGCAACTACATGGTGCAGACGGAGGACCAGTACATCTTCATCCATGAGGCCTTGCTGGAGGCCGCCACGTGCGGCAATACCGAGGTGCCCGCACGCAACCTCTTCGCCCACATCCAGAAGCTGACCCAGGTGCCACCAGGCGAGAGCGTTACTGAAATGGAGCTGGAATTCAAGGTTGGTGGCAGAGCCCCAGCACCCCACTTCTCTAGTGCCCTGTCTCTGCCCACAGAACTCCACGGGCCGCTCGTCCAGGGCTTGGGAGAAGTGGGCTATGGATCATTACAGATGGTTATTCTTTTGTGTGTTTCTAAAGCAGGTAGGCAGTGATTTAAAATACATTTGAATTGTAAAGCTTGTGCCGGCCTTGGTCCCCCCTGGATTGACAGCTTCTGGGGATGATATAAAAGGCAGATGGATGTGCAGTTCCCAGCAGCACTTTCTGCTGTAGGTTCACTGTGCGGCAGGAGCTGCATCTGAAATCAGATGCATATCATGTTAGTGATAATTGATGTTACTGTGAACAACTTGTCTGGAAACAGCTCCAATTTAAATATGTGAGACATTTCTGGTCTCATTTCTTCAATGCTAAGCTCTGTAATCTTTTAACCACCTCAATACCAAGCCTCACTGCCTAGCATTGGTGAAGACAGTGTTTTAAGGCACACCATTTTTAAGAAGCCAAGCCCACATTTTTCTGCCTGTATCTGTATATGCCAACTGCAGATATTTGTGACAGCCTTGGAGCTGAAGTGAGCTCTGTTAAGTGCCCATATTCTCAGATGAGGTGCATTAGTCCAGTGAACTCTTGCAGGGGAATATAGCTCATGCAGGGAGGCAGCTGACCATGCAGGCTGTGAAATGAACTGCAGCAGTACACCTTCACCCTGGGGATTCCCACCAAGTGACAGAGGAGCAGGAGAGGCAAAATATTGACTTTCCATGTAAACTGGGAATAGTTGAGAAGCTCTGTTGTGTGGTTATCAGAGCTTGTGGTATCCTGGGGCTGGGACAGTAAAACATGCTGCCTGAGTGTCTCATGGTCGCACTGAGAAACTCCTCAGGAGAGCCACAGAATTGTGCTCAGCTCAAGCAATTCTGTTGTAGGAAAGACAAAATTTTACTTTTCTTCCATTTCTCCAAAGGTCTCTTGAGAACAGTAATGAAATTGCCCCTCTCTGTGGCCTGGCAGTGTCCACTGCATGGGAAGCCCTGGGGAGCAGGATATGGGAGGGCCTCCCATGGCTGCACTGCTCCCCAGAGAGCAACCCTGTCCCCCTGCAGAGATCCTCTGCTGAGGTCAAGCTGCCACTATAGAGAGAAGGATGGCTCTGGAGATGCTGGAGGCAGTCTTTTGGGGAAGGAAAATAAAATAAAAAAAAAAGCTGGGGGGAGGAAGAGTGATTTCTGTTTGAATCTAAGTAACACATTTACCATTACTCCAGTTTACAGGACTCAAAGAGAGCATAAAATGTCTCACAGTAACCCAAAATAGATCTTCTTTACCTAAAACTGTCACAATTCTCACGTTTTCTTGGGTTCTTTTGGGGTGAGAAGTAAATAGCAAGACATTGTTGGAAGAGGAAAAGCTTTGCTTCCCTGCTGCCACCAAGCATACGTCCCTGGCTCAGAGAGGTACAAAGCTTCTGTGTGTGTCAGAGAGCTGCTGTGGGCCTCCACTCCACTACATGACTGGTGCCAGGATCCTGATTCTGCCCCAGACTGCTGCATTCCCAGCAGGGATCTGATGTGTCTCCTCCTCTTTCAGATGCTGGCCAATTCTAAAGCACATACCTCACGTTTCATCAGTGCCAACCTCCCGTGCAACAAATTCAAGAACCGCCTCGTGAACATCATGCCGTATGAGCTGACAAGAGTCTGCCTGCAGCCCATCCGGGGTGTTGAGGGCTCTGACTACATCAATGCCAGCTTCATAGATGGCTACAGGTGAGGATTACCTTGGGTGACTCTGCCAGCTTGTCCTGCCTGCTTGGAAACCCAGGCAGAGCTGCCTTTTCTTTCCCAAGGACTGGTCCTGACTGCCTGAGGTGGGCTGGGGACCACTTTGCTGCATTTTATCTATTTCCTTCCATCTTCTCAGACACTGCAGCGTGTGTAGTTACAATATGTGAAGACTGCCTGTGAGTGAGCGCTGCCAGGCTGGCTTGTGTTGCTGTAGACAGATGCCCACATGGCTGGAGTGGCAGGCTGTGTTGGCTCCTGGGGAGGTTTTATGGGATATTCTGGTAGGCATCCCTTGGCTTGTGTTTTATATCTACAGTACCTAACTCAAACCTGCCTCCCTGCTGTAGCAACTAGAGTTAGGAGTGTGCTTCCACGGAGTGGCTGATCCAGGGGGCAGCTCAAGGCTTGTTCCTTGTCCTGATTTTGGGAGGAGTCTGGATCCTCAGGCAGGGCTGGTGCTGGACACTGGGAAGCCCATCACCAGGTTACTCTCTCCAGAACACAGTTTAGAAAGCACAAATTAAGATCTAGTGGGGCAGTAATGCTTAAGTTTTCTCTCTCTGTCTGTTGACATCTCATTCTCAGATGCAAAATGCCAGGAGAGAAGACTAGCCTAGTGGCCACATCCCCTTCCCAACCAACCCCTAGACAATAATCCAAACCAAATCACAATGATGCACATAAAAGGCCCGTTCCTGTCATCTGTCTGTGCACCATCTCTGTAAGGTCATCCCTCATGTGCACCATTATCAGTGCTGGAGTGGGGGATGCAGTGATAGATGTGGCACATGTCCCTTCCAGCTTGGCTTTGCCCACCTGCCTCTTTTGGGCTGGTAACCTCCCAGATGCAAAAGGCACTGCCAAAGGGAACAAATGTGGGTGCAGCCAGGCCAGCAGCTCTGTGCCTTGTGCTCCAGCAGCTGAGCCCAGCAAGAGTTCCCAGGGAGAAGGGCTGTGTGGAGGCAAGAGTAGACAAGGAGCAAAAGGAGAGCATCCCAATACAGGAAAACTGAAGGAAGCCAGGCTCCTTCAGGGTGGGACAGAGTAATGGGGAGGAATGAAGGGGCTGGAGAAGAGCTGTCACAGAGCAGAGGGAACCTCCACTCTGCGCTTGTGTGGCACAGAGCCATCCACCACCAGTCATTAAGGCAGCTGCCTGGCTGCAGCCTGAGTCTGACAGATGGACTGCAGCCACTGTCCTGGCTCCAGAGCTGATGGAGAGCAACACTGGCTTTGCCTCTTGGTGATGCTATGGAGGGACAGAGAGGGCTGCCATCACAGCAGGTGGTACCATTTCATGTGCTACTTACCCTATCCCCAAGTTGTGTTATCTCTTCCCATCCCTTCCTTTGAACCAGCATTCTTCTTGTTACCTAAAGAAATCAGTTGGCCCAAGGTCCTGCAGATATCACTGATGCTGCATCTTTATTAGCTTTTTCACTTCGTTCTGCATCCCCATTCCCTGTTTTTTATGATGTGTTATAAATCCACCTTGAAGCAGCCCCTGTCTGCATCCCGCATGTTACAGCTGCCCTGCAGCACGTTCATTAATTTAGCACCATTAAAAATAGCACCAGTAGAGGGGTGAAGGCAGAACGGAGGGAGGAAGGCAGGATGGAAGAAGCCAGCCCTGGTCCCCTGGGCTCCAGCGCCCCGCAGTGGTGGAGCCAGCCCGGGCTCTGCTGTGCCAGGCTGGGAGCTCAGAGAGCCACTGTACCAGCATGCCAGAGCTGAGTCCAAAGCACCAAGGGGGCTTTCTTCAGGGTGGGGGCTACTCTGGGGCAGGTTGCACAGACAATTAGGAGAGGTGCTCTGGTTGGCAGTGGAGCCAAGAACAAATTCTGAAGCTTTAGAAAAGCAGACAAAACTGTATTCATGGTTTCCACAGTGCCCTCGTTATTGTCTGGAGTGTGTAATCCAGGTGACCTGGTTCAGCTGCTCTGTGTTTTCCCATGCAATGGGAAGGACAGTGGGTACTGCAGAGAGTAAAAGTGCAGGAACACAGGGGTGCTGCTGGGATCATCCCCAAGCACAGTTTCTCCTTCCAGCCCAGGTGGGTGCTGGCAGCCTGCTAGTGGGGGCCTGGGTGCCAAGAGGGCTCTCAGTGGAACAGCAGCACTAGAGACGAGAAGCAGCAAGAGGCTGGGCTGGGGATGCCATGACCCCAGCAAGGACTAAGAGCTTTTCTGGATCCTCCATGTTGTGCTCACTGTGTCTGTGGTGAGTACTTAGAAGACAAGTGCTGGACCAGCTCACCTCTCTCCCAGAGCCCATGGCTCATCCTACAGCTGGATTGTCAGACTTGCTCCCTGGTACCATGGGGCCCTGCCTCCAGCCCACCAGCCCCCAGAAGCAGCTGCTGCCCATCTCTGAGGAGCTGCTCTGAGCACCATTATGTTTGTCACAGGCAGCAGAAGGCCTACATTGCCACGCAGGGACCACTGGCCGAGACCACGGAGGATTTCTGGCGGATGCTCTGGGAGCACGACTCCACCATTGTGGTGATGTTGACAAAGCTGCGTGAGATGGGCCGGGTACGAGTCCTGCTGTGGGGAGAAGGGGGCTGTGGGGCTGCTCTCTGTGGGCACACGCTCTTGGCTCACCCCAGTCTGTTTGGCACCACTCGCTCTGGGTGAGCCCCCCACTGTGTGGTGGCTGACCCTGTGGCCCCACAACCACATAGGCACACAGGGAGCAGGAGGGGGGAGGGGGGAGCAGCAGCTTGTCAGTGCTGATGTCTTACCCTGCTCCTCATCCACAGGAGAAGTGCCATCAGTACTGGCCTGCAGAGCGCTCTGCCCGGTACCAGTACTTTGTGGTGGACCCCATGGCAGAGTACAACATGCCACAGTACATCCTCCGGGAGTTCAAGGTGACGGATGCCAGGGTGAGTGCATCTGCTGGCTCCCCAGCTCCTCTGCCTCTCGTGCCTCTGCCCTACCCAGGCCAGTCAAGGGAGTATGCAACAGCTCCTGGAGAAACGGGAAATCAAATGCTGCCTTGCTCTGCAAGCAGAAAGGGCTGCTGCCCACCACCTACTGCTCCTCTCTGCACAGGTTCCTGCCCTGCCAGCTGTGTCAGCCCCATGAACAGCTCAGGGATCCCTGTCAGCACCAGACCCTGCCTTGCCTGTGCTGCTCACTTGAGCAAGCATTTAACACAGGTCCCCCTGCACCTGGAGTGCGTGTGTGCAGCATCTGACTGGGCACAGGACCCTTGTGTGACAGTAAACATGATTCTAGGGTGGAGCTGGGCCCCAAACACTGACCCAATGGACCCTGTAGGAGTCCAAAGCCTTGCTCAGCTATGCTGAGCTACCCTGGGGTGAACATGGGAGAACAGAGACAAGTCTCAAACATGCAGCAAATGATCTGCCTGGGCTCATCTGTGGCCTGTGCACCTTCTCACCTGGCCTGGTTCAGGGGGTCTGAGAGCAGGTCAGAGCACCAGCACTGAGGGGAGTGAGATCAGGCCCTCACCGATGGTTCACATCTAACACCCCTCTCCCTGCAGGACGGCCAGTCACGGACCATCCGCCAGTTCCAGTTCACAGACTGGCCTGAGCAGGGAGTGCCAAAGACAGGAGAGGGTTTCATTGACTTCATTGGGCAGGTGCACAAGACCAAGGAGCAGTTCGGGCAGGATGGGCCCATCACAGTGCACTGCAGGTAAGGACTGCAGCCTCGCCCCAGTGAGCAGGTCCCTGTGCAGGAGCGGCTTGCACCACTCCTAGGAGCTCTGCAGAGCCTTTCTGGGGCTGGCAGGACTCACAGTGGCCCCTCTTACTCCCTGTGCAGTGCTGGGGTCGGGCGCACCGGCGTGTTCATCACACTCAGCATTGTGCTGGAGAGGATGCGCTACGAGGGCGTGGTGGACATGTTCCAGATGGTGAAGACCTTGCGGACACAGCGGCCGGCCATGGTGCAGACAGAGGTGAGCTCCCCTCCTGTGCATGGCAGTGGAGACCTGTGGGAGAAGGGAGGGGCCTGGTATCTGTGGATGTTGGACCCTACAGCCGACTGTCCTTGTATCCCCACTGCTCATGTTTCCCTCGTTGGTGCCTTGCAGGACCAGTACCAGCTGTGCTACAGAGCCGCACTGGAGTACCTTGGCAGCTTCGACCACTATGCAACGTAACAGTGCTTTCCTCCAGTCGCGGTGGGGATGTCTAGGAGTGGAGACGGGTCCCTCTGAGCCAGAGCCGCCCATTCCTCAGTCCTTCTGTACAGGTGGAGGTACTGCCCAGGCAGCAGACCTCCACACCAACCAGTTTTGACCACGGCATTTAGGAACTTAGCCCCAGCGCCAAATGAGGGAATCCGACTCCAAAAGCATTTCCAGTCTCTGGCTGAATTTCTGCTCATGTGCATCTCTCACCCTCTCTCATGCCGACTGCATTTCACAGCAAGGCTTTAGGTGGGTGGAATGGGATCTTTTTTTTAAACATGTAAAATAGTTACTAGTGGTTTTTATAATCTTCTCTCTCTTTATTTTTTATTTTTTGCAAGTCTTAATGTTTTGCCCAAGCAGAACTGGACCCGCCAAACCTTTGGGAGTTGGGTTTTGTTTTTTTTAATTTCCTTTTGCTTTTACATTTTTTACTGCCCTGTGTTTATTTCAGCCCAGTCACTGCTGGTTCTGCCCATTTTAGTGCAGCTTCCTTGGTAATTCGCAGCAGCTGGCTTGTGGTTCCTGCCCATCTCCATTCCCCATAGGCTTTTTAATCCTCTGTAGAATATGAAATTTCATGGAACTGGACCTAAGCTACCAATTATTTTTTTAGTCTTCTCCCCCCCCATTATTTCCTTAGTCGGTTTGTGTTTGGGAGGGCATATGGGGTCGCCAGAGAAGCGTCCCTTTGTCAGCTGGAAACTGTTCAGTCCTATTACAATACGTGTTCAACCAATCCAGTGACCGTGTGTATTGGCAGATCCTGATATGACGTGAGTTGTCGTCGCCTTGTTTGTGAGAGACCCGAAATCCCGGGCTCCAGGCATTGGAACCTCTTTTTGTGTGTCTTGCTGGAAAGGGGGCAGGAGTAGTGAGGGGGTCCCACAGTTCCTCAGGGAAGGGGTGGAAAGAGCAAGACACGGCCCTTTGTGTTAAATCCCACGGTTCTGTGCGTGCAAGCACCATCCTGTCACCTCTCACCAGTGGAGCGCGTCAGAGCACTGACAAAGGCAAGGAGCACAAGCCCAGCTGATCCACAGCAGAGCTGGACCATCTCGCTTTGGAAGCAGGGTACTGCAGGGAAGGGAAGGGGAGGGGAGTACACATGGCTTCAGAGGTTGGGTGTATCTATAATTTCTGCTATCCTGCAAATGTTAAAGAGTCACTAGAATATTGTACTTTCCGCTACTTCAGGATGTTCTAATGAACCAATGTGGCAAGACTACTGGACTTAATTTAATGGTACTATATATTAATACTCCTTATTATATCACGCTTGCACTAAAGATGGGGAGTGAGCAGCCCTCTTTTAAGTGCATTGAGTTATGAATAAAGGTGGTGGAAGGGTATCTAATTGTATTATCACATGTATTCCGAATGTTAAGAATCCAAGCTACGTTGAAATCAGCAATCTAGGGTTGGTAATGTTGGAGGACACATTCATTTTTACCTTGTGGATGCATAGTGCTGTAGGGGTCACTGTTGTATACAGTCTGTTTTCTATTTGTTAATAAAAAAAATCTACAGCATCATTGCATAATTCTTGATGTTAATAAATTTGAATAATTGGGTTTCATACAAGCTGGCTTTCCTGTCTGTTTCTTCTGCAATAAGCAGAGGCCATAGAGTCCTCTGGCAGTGGGCACACTCCTCAGCCTGTGGCAGGTAAGTTCTTTCGCACAGGTATAGCCCAGCCACGAGTGCGCCGCACTCTCTGCAGACCCTGTGCCTGCAGGGAGCTTGGAAACCTTCTGTGACAATTTCCTTTGTGCATGTGTGTGCTCACCTCCTGCCCACCTGCAGTTCTACGAGAGTGCACTGGCTGGCTGGACATGCAGGAAAGAGAGGGGTCAGTGGTGATGGCTTTGGTGGCAACACCAGTCATTGCCAACCTCCTGGACATTGCAGTAACACTCCTCTATTGCATTGAGCACAGTCATGTACTCAAACTTAGTGCTCAGCAGTAAAGCTGTCCCATGGCCCCTTGACTGCAGAGCAGCACTCGTTTGTTCAGGTGTGAAACCCCTGCCCAGGCTGGCAGCCCTGCCTGCTCTGTGTGGACAGCCCAGGCCAGCTCTGCCCATGTGTGCACTGCAAAGCACCAAGTGTCTGCTCCTGGAGAGATCAGCACCTGCACACAGCACAGGTGTGTGAGGGGAAAGCCACTGCAAGGGGCAGAACCACATGGATCGGGGCCCTATGGTATTTCCATCCTTCCCAAGGGAGCCAAATCTGCCCTGGCCAGCATGTCTGCGATGGGTGGGATTGTATGGCGTACTGATGGGCTTTTCCTGGTGTGGCTATGGGCACCAGAGTGATTCCTCAGTGCCTGCTGGAGCTCAGTCACACACAGTGTTCCCTGCCAGACGGGACGAGTTCTTGGGTAAGTGCCAGATGCAGAAATGTTTTCCCCTTGCCTGGCTCATTCTTACTACACTGCTTCACTGCAGAGTGGCCTGAGGGGCTGTTGGGCAGCCTCACTGAGGATGCAGATCCAAGGGCACAGCAAGCTCCTGCCCTTGTGAGGCAGCACACATGTGCAGGTGTGTGTGGGCACGTGCCAGTGTTGCTGGCAGGGATGCTTGTCATCGCTGTCGGGGCCCAGGATGGCAGAGTGGCACAGCCAAGTGAACACCTGCTCACAGACGGTGTCTCTGGGGAGGAAGGGCACCGTGCTCACTGTCGGCAGCCAGCCAGCGGGGAGATGGGCAGTGAGCACCTGCCTGTGCTGCAGCAACAGTGCTCAGGCTGTGCTGCCAAACTACAGGTGCTGACAATGCTTCTGCCACTCACTGAGCACTGCTACCAGGCACTGCCACACGAGCAGCACAAAGCTTTAGTCCGTGTACAGCCTTGAATGCAGAGATTCTCACCAAAAGTTGCCATAACACAGGTATGCACACGTGCATGGACCTTTCTCCTTGTTCAGGAACACTTTGCACTTCATTCCCCACGTGTGGGCTTGTCTGTGGACTGAGTAGAAGCACAAGGAGGCTTCTGAGTAGAGCACAAGAGAAAGGGTGAAGAACTTCAGCATGGAATGCACAAAGAATAACATGGGTGAGCCCAGGCCTCAGAGGCAAGGCTATTGCTGGTGGCCGCATGGCCAAAGCTTCATGTTGACCTCACAGACCAGGAAAGGCTCAGTGCACAAACTGTGAGGATATGCCACCTTGGCAAGGGGACAGGCTCCCAGAGGTCAGCGAGCAGCAAAAACAGCTGCTGCTGTGACAGCATTTCTCCAGCCCCTTTTGTCCATTCCTCTGGCCTGCTCACACAAAGCCAACATTTCTCCAAAGGGAATGGACTCATATAATTTTAAAAACACTTAATTCTTTCAACATTTATTTCCCATTATTTCTATGTATCTCACAAAATAAAAGGGGAATAAAATAAAAACATGGTGCCTGGTGGATAAACAGCAATGCTAGCCTGATCTGCCCTCTGAGCCAGCACTACAGCTTGTGCCACACTACAGGCAGAGCCACCCTGCTTCCTCCCAGGGCCTGGTACTGACATTCCTGAGCTGCACTGCTCAGCTTTTCCCAGCTAGAAAGGATTTACCACAGCTGGCTTTTATTTTGTTGGCCTCATTTTCTCTGGTATCAGCTTGAGACTTTTCTCACCCTCAGGTATCAGTACCACACTGTGCTCCAGATCTGAAGGGAATGGTCTGGAGACGGTGCTGTAAGACACTTTAGCTTCTTCTGTTTAGAGTCTCAAACAGACCAACCATATTTGCACTGAGCAATGGAGCTGGGCTATTACCGCTGTCTTTTTTTTTTGTCCCCTGGTGAAAATTTTCCATTCCTTAGTTATACCAGGTAGCCCCAATGCAGCCTGGGATAAGCAGCTCTGTAAAGGCCACAGTTTGGCAGGTGGGACAGCAGCTAAATGGCAGCCAGTCAAAGGTGAATTTCTGAGCACTGAGGTGCCCTTCTGCCCTTTCTATTTTCATATTTTTTATGCATACCATTGATGCTTGTAGCAGGAGCTGTGCAGGCACTGCCCAAGCTTGGCTTGCCTCCTCGTGATATTAACTCACAGGATCATAGAGTAGTTTGGGTTAAAAGAGACCTTTAAAGATCAGCTACTCCAAATAACATCCTGACCAAGCAGTATCCCTTTGGGATACCATTGCTTTAAATTTTGTTTTTCAAAGGCAAAATAATTGTTAAATAAGGAAAAAGGAATAGCTGTAACACTGAAAAAATCTGAGCAGACTGCACAGTAGCTTGGCAACTCCTTCCCCCACAGTGCTCAAATTTCTTGTCCTCAGCAACATTGCCATTTTCATTTGTTACATTTCCTAGTTGAGTGACTTTTTTCTTTCTTTCTCTTTTTCCCTTTTTTTCCTGTTTGACCTGGTTCATTTCTGAGGGCAGGAGCAATACTGATCCTTCCAATTAAAAGTTAATTGTTGACCTTTTGCCAGTTATAGTAAGCAATCTCAGTCCCCAGTAACAATTACAGGTTATCGAGCTTCCATGCCTACACATTTCTGCTCACAGGAGCATTCTGCCACTTGTCATCTTGAAAAGCCTGACTTGTGTCTCCTGAGGGCAGCAGGGCAAGGGAGGTGATTCTGCCCCTCTGCTTCACTCTTTTGAGACCCCACCTGGAGCACTGTGTCCAGCTCTGGGGTCCAAACACAGGAATAACGTGCACCTGCTGGAGCAGGTCCAGAGGAGGTCACAAAGATGCTCAGAGGGCTGGAGCACCCCTCCTGTGAGGACAGGCTGAGAGAGTTGGGGCTGTTCAGCCTGGAAAACTGAAGGCTCTGGGAAGCCTTACACAATTTCCTGTGCCTAAAGAGGGAATTGGAGCAGGACTTTTCACAAGGGCCTGTAGTGATAGGACAAGGGGGAATGGCTTTGAACTCAAAAGAGGGCAGGATTATATTAGGTGTAAGGAAGAAACTCTTCCCTACAAGGGTGGTGAGGCACTGAAACAGATTGCCCAGAGAATTTATGGATGCCTCATCCCTGAAAATGTTCCAGGCAAGGTTGGATGGGACTTTGAGCAACCTGTTCTAGTGGAAAGTATCCCTGTCCAGTGCAGGAGTGTGGAACAAGATAATCTTCAAGGTCTTTCGCAACTCAAACCATTCTGTGATTCTGTGATAATAGAAAGTTGGCGTTTCTTGACTAAAGGATGACAAGTGCAGCTACCAAGCCACCACAATGGCTAGAAATGCAATTTGTCTCAAAACTGTTACCTGACAGTTGTTTGACTTTTTATAGGAGGCTTTGTGTTGTGCCTGCTGCTGCTGTAATCCGCTTTGGGGGTTTGGTCTGTATATACCTGGCAACTCAAGATCTGAGCAGGTCAGAGAGGCAGCAGACAGGGAAAGCCTGTGCTGGAGGGGTGTTTTGTCAGGCCTTTCGGGGCTGCTGCCTGCCTCTAGCATGACAGCAAAGGAAACATGTATTAGAAGAAACAGGGTGAAATTAAGGTTTTACGTAGGGATGAGGGACCAAGTGTGGTCTCTCAGGATAGCTGTGAACTTTTTCAGGTGGGTTGTGCTTATTTTCAAGGTTTCTCCCTGGCGCTTAGAGATTTAGAATGCATTTAGCACAGCAGAGTCTGAAAATCGCAGCCAGTCCCAGCCAAGGAGAGGTCGGTGTCCCTAGACAGGGTCTGTTAAGCACTCGGCCCTGTACACACTCAAAGGCATTTGCTGCTAAAGCCGTACTCTCAGGTGCCAGTCCTTGACACAAACGGTGGCGGATTATTGGCAACATCCGCTGGCTACGGCGGCACTTTTCCACGTTTCTAGATGACCGGACTGTGCTGGCCAAGCGCCCTGGCGTGGGCCGGGCCTGGTGCTGGTCCAGCCTCAGTCTGCGTTCGCTGCCAAACGTTTGCAAAGCATCGAATTCTACTCTGGCTTTGTTTACACACGGAAACTGTAGGAGTATAATTAGCGGGGTTCGTGTGCTCGGCTGGCAGACGCCTGTTGTGTGTCACCGCTCCGCGCCCGAAATTCAGCCGCTCACTGCAGCACCCACGTACCCGGGGTTAGCGTCCACTTCGCGCTGAGCGCCCGCTGGACCGGGATCAGTTTCACCCGGCGACACCCCGCGGGGCCCGGAGGCGGGGAGCGGGCGGGATACAGGAGGGGTGCGGGAAGGCTGCGGGAAGGATGCGGCGGTGCCCCCGCCGTGGCTGCGCGGGCGGAAGGCACCGCGGCGCGGCCCCGCTCCACCGCCCCCTAGCAACTGCCTGGCCCCGCCTGCCTAGCAACCGCCCCGCGCCCGGCCTCCTGATTCGCCGCCCAGCCCCGGCCGGCCGTCGAATTCCTATTGGCTGCGAAGAGGGCAGCGGGCAGCGATTGGCTGCGGCGGCGGAGGGAAGAGGCGGGGCGGCCGGGCGGGGTTCGGGCGGAGCGGAGCGGCCGCGGTGGCGTCGGCGGCCCGCAGGACTCTTTGGGCGCGTGGTGCGGAGGGATACGTCGGCCGGACGTTGGTACGAGGGTCGGGCGGGGGCGGCGGAGGAGCGGGACGCGCTGCCGACGTGAGCACGGCGGGCGGGGACTCGGGCTCCGCCGCGCCGGCCGGGCCGGGCCGGGCGGGAGGAGGAGGAGGGGGTGAGGCGGTGGCGTTCTCCGCCGTGAGAGGGAGAGCGAGCCGTGGGATCCTGACGGGCACGCGTCCTCCGCCAATGAGGAGGCAGGGCCGATGCGGACCCCGCGGCGATTGGCCGGCGGGCGGGCAGGGCGGGGCGGGTACGGTGTCCCGCCCCCCGCAAGGACACCCCCGCCTCCTCCGCGCAGGGCCGGCCCGGCATCATGGCCTCGGAGCTGGAGAGCCTCAACCCCGGGCAGCGCATCATGACCTTCCGCCCCACCATGGAGGAGTTCCGCGACTTCAGCCGCTACATCGCCTACGTGGAGGCGCAGGGCGCCCATCGCGCCGGTCTGGCCAAGGTGCGACACTCCCTCTCCCCCCGGGCGGAGGCCGCGCCGCCGGCCCCGGGCCGCGCACCGGCCGCCTCCGCCCTTTGTTTACGCCGTGGCGCCGGTGGGGCGGGCGCGTCCCGGCCGCGGCTCGGCCCGAATTCCCCGAGTTTGACGCTGTCCCCGGCCGCGGCCGCCGCTCCCGGCCCCTGTGTCCCCGCAGATCGTGCCGCCTAAGGAGTGGAAGCCCCGGCAGTGCTACGATGACATCGACGAGCTCGTTATCCCCGCGCCCATCCAGCAGGTGGTGACGGGGCAGTCCGGGCTCTTCACGCAGTACAACATCCAGAAGAAGGCCATGACGGTCCGCGAGTTCCGTAGGATCGCCAACAGTGACAAGTACGGCCGGTCCCGGGCACACAGAGTTCTGGAATGGTTTGGGTTGGAAGGAACATTAAATACCACCTGGTTCCTCACCTTGTCAGGGGCAGGGACTCTTTCCTCACGAACAGGTTGCTGAG